>NC_138538.1:69886412-71134734 GCF_964234715.1 Podarcis melisellensis | reverse complement strand
GTGATTACATACTTTCAACTCCGAGTGAGGTTGCTGCACAGTCAGTGCACAATCTGTGGTGACTGAAAAGCAAACCTGACAGAAATACTTTTGGATTTTTAAGGAAATTGTAGATGCAATTAAGTACTGCATGCTCAATAGGCAGCGGTAGCTGGGTAATGCATAGTAATACACTCTCTTTTTCCTCCTAGCCGAACATTAGCTTGAGTCTGGTGACTTGCTACTCACTTGTATTTTAAAGACCCAAATAAGCATATACACATGAGCCTTTAAAGCTGCAGTTTCTGGTGCCGGTTAATTTAGACAGGCCTGGATTTCTTATGCTTTTTGAACCTTAGTAGATACAATTCTATTTATAATAATAATAATAATAATAATAATAATAATAATAATAATAATAATATGATGGGCAACAGGCACAGCTTGTTTATAGGTGAATCCCAGGTGTCACACCTCAGAACCTGGTTCCCACTGGCTGTGTGCCATTTGGCAGGCTGAAGAGGTATCTAGCACGAAAGAGGGGAACTCCTAAAGAGTAACTGACCAGTGTATTTAGTCAAATATTCAAGATATATTAAAAAACCACCTGGAAAGTGAGATGAGAATTATCCACTAAAATTATGCTGTATCCGCAGTAAAGTAAACCATAACCTTGGTGGAACCAGTTGTTTCTTTTCAAATATCTAGGAGTCCATGTATATCATCCTCAAAGTAATGTTACCCAACTATCTCCTAAAAGGAAATGCTGTCAAAAGCCAGGTGCAATGAAGCTGGGAAAGAGACAGTAGGAGGGATGCAAAGTATCTGCAGTTTTTAAAACAGACTTCTATCCTTTTGACTTTTCATGGCTGAGGAAGGGCTCCCATCTGAAGTCATACCAGAGCTTCTTTCCTTCCAGTGGCCTTGTTCCATAGGCTACAACAATCAGAATCCGTTTGGGGGTTTTCCATTTTATTTTCAAAGCATAGTAAACTATAGCTAGAACGAAAAGGGTGAAAACAGAGTGTGATTGGTGGAGGAATTTGATCCACTTCACATTTAAAGAGGAGCCTACCTAATTCACAGCTTCTAAAACAATACAGGAATTGAAATGCAGCCACCCTCTGAATTTTGCATATTCTGAATTTGCAATGTGGTCCTCCAGTCAAGTAATATGTACAAAAGGGCGTACACTAGGGTAAGGGGCACATAAAAATGCAAAATACTGGAGGAAATTGCTTAGAAAAATGCATTATATTATGGAAAAATGGTGTTGAAAATGTGCCCATTAGGAGAAATTCTCACTAAAACGCTGGTGAATTTTCATGAAGATTTTTTTTTAACCCACAAACCGATGTGGAAATGGCACAACCTGAAGTTAAGAGTGGGAAAATGACAAACTGAAATAGAGAGATTCACCCACTCCTAAGGCAGAGGCCATTTCCTTTTATGGGGGGGGGCAACTAGACCAACCTTCCTCAACCTGGTGTCCTCCAAGTGTTTTGGACTACCACCTCCATCAGCCCCAGCCAGCATGAGTAATATATGAGCGCAGAGCACCAAATACTTTACACTGGTAGTTGGCATAGTCATGCAGTGAATTGGTAGAATTCTGGAATCCAGGTTGGGACAGAATTTGCTGTGTCTTGCCTTGGTGAGTCGTTCTGGGTGAGTTCTCCAAACTAACCTAGACTCTGTGAACCCTGGTTGAATACAAGGGAAAGCAAAACCTTGATTTGAATTCAAAATAATGGGGCACCTTTTGCATCCCGCTTCGGGGGGGGGGCAAAAGCTTTCTGGAAGCTGTAGATAAATGCAGTCCATTTAGAATGTGGTTTAGCAAGGACCATTGCTTTCTACTGCATTGGATCAACATTAGATGCCTTTCCCACAGCAGGGATGATGGGGCCATTTGCGTCCCCAATGGTCCACAAGCATCAATTGAAGTTTGAATGCACCACAGATGTAGAGAACCTTGAGGTGAGAGAGGAATCTCCGAGCAAGTTTTCTTTTGCATACTAGGTAGTTAAAATAGTGATGAAGCTGGCTGCTCCTTCCCCAAATATAGCATTTCACTTTTCCACAGGCTTTGAATAGATGTGAGCAATTGGAACTAATTGACCTTCTGCCCTACTTGAGCTGGATATTGGGAATTGCTATCCTTATTCTTTTTGTCATTTTCAAACAGAGACCCGTACAAAATAATGCAGTGCTACCACCTTCCTATATCTTAATAATAACGCTGATTCTATTGTGTTGCAACAATAAGAAGAAAAATACCTGCCAACACAGAATGATAAAAGGTAAAGCCTGTTTTTAATTTAAAAACCAGAAGGGACTCTTGTATGCATAAACCCTTGGCTACCTTATTTGGATATATTACATCACTTTTAATGACACACCACACACACACACACACACCAGCAGTTGAAAAACAATCTTGCATTAAAAGGCTAACCTCCTGCAATATTTTCCGTGTTGCCTTGAAAGAGAGATAACCCTACAACCCAACCCCCAGTTTCTTTGTTTATTATTATGATATGTATTACTTGCTGACATTTCCATTTGGATTATTTGGGTGAGGAAAGGAGAATGAAAACAACAAGGATTTTTATCATACGCAGCTAGTATTTTATTTCCGTTCCATTATTTTGTTTCACTATTTCACATTAAAATTTGCCGTGATAATAATAATGACAATAGAGAAGGAGAATTCAGATTGCATAGAAAATGCTCACGCCTTCCTTCCTTGTTTGGTTTGGTTTTTTTTTATTTTCCTCCGACTGCTGGTTAGCCATAGTGAAGAAAAAGAGTGTGGGCAAGGAGAGGCCTGTTACAGCTGGAAAAGTTAACACACATAACTGGTGTGTGTGTGTGTGTGATGTGATTTAAAGCAAAGGCAATGCAGCATGCAAAGGGAGCAATTTTCTGCCCCTCCGACATTACTTCAGGTGATGTTGTTCATCTTTTCCTGACTTGCTATGTCAAAGCCCAGAGCTGAGGTGTTCAGGGAATCCACATGCTGTAAGTGTCCAGCTGAAAGGGGAAAAAAGCACACACACACACACACCTCTAGGAGATATCCCAGGGCTCACTTTTTCAGTTGCTCTGATTTACTTCCAACTGCACCTTCGGGGAATTTATGTCCTCCGTTGCTTAAGTTTCCCATTTCCTTTCTTGTCATCTTTAAAAATCCATTAAAGATTGCGGAGGCAGCTTCCACCGGCTTCCATTTACAAGGGTTTGAATTGGCCTAATAAAGTGTTCACTTTCTGAGGTGATCTGACTGGAGTCCCTCGCAGCACTGTGCTGCAGCTCAGCCGACATTTTAATTAGGCAAGGTGGCCGCCGCTCGAGAAAGCCAGGGCGAATCCAGCAGGGACACGGAGCAAATTTCCCTCCCACGAAGTTTATGATCGTCGTATTGGCGTTCCCAGTTGTGAAGACAAAAAGAAAGAGAGAGAGAGAGAGAGAGAGAGAGAGAGAGAGAGAGAGAGAGAGAGAGAGAGAGAGAAAGAAAATTATGATCCAGAAATAGTAAGAATAAAAAAGGATGAAGTAAACATCTGAAAATAGGTTTTTATTTTATTTTTAAAAATACCTCATGTTATTTTGGCTCTTACATCTAAAGTAAAACAGCCAGGGTTAAATGCTGGCTAGCCTAGCCACTCAGTTAAAGTAATGTAATAACCCCCTAATTTGCTCAATGACCATAGGATTACTGACCTACTAATAGCTCAAATATAAATACCAATATACTCATCATCCTTATTTCTTTTTATTCCAAATCAGCTTCTTGCCCTGTATGCTTCCCCTGAACCAAGCACTGTAGAATTCACACAACATTCTCTTGCAATTCAGCTTGCATTAAAATGCCACCTCACCCATCATATCACATTAATTCAAAGTTGTCCATCATTTTTGCATGGTTACTGCTTTGCCTCAGGTATTAGAACTATAGCTTACCTGTCATTTCCTGCTAACATTGAACCACTTCTCTGTTTTAATGTTCCTGCAACAATTCTCTCCCCCCACCAATACCTGTTAATTTTTTTGGCCTGTGTTTGTGTACACACACACACACACACACACACACACACACACACACACATTTTTGTTACATGCATCTGAGCAATAATCATTCATTTGCATTAAAAGCAAATGGAATCATTGCAAGGTCTACTATATTTTGGCAGGCAGGAGACAGCTTTTTTGCACCTCTTAAACATGATTCCTGTTTGTAACGCACTGCTCCAAGACAGGCAGATGACTTACATCATGTTACATGTCTGTGTGCTTGTGTGTAGTTAACAAATGCAAGTTGCAAATTCTTAAATGCTTTAAGAAACACCCTTTTCTTGCACGGTTTCATCAGGATTTCATTTTCCGTGTGTATCTTTTATGATATTTAATTGCTTTCTTCATAAAGAGGAGTTGATTTAAAACAAGCTGCATACATGTTTATCACAGCAAGCTTTAAAGGGCAGAGATGCTATGGCCCTGATCCAATGAGGACATGTAGGTTCATGAATTGGGATCCGGACTGGTGAAAAGTGCAATGAAACGCATGTTGTGTGTGTTTGATGCTCCTGTCCCATATCCTGTACCCAAAGGACACTGGTTGGATAACCTTGGTGGATTGTTTAGATATTGAGAGGACTGCAGTACAGTGGTACCTCGGGTTACAGACACTTCAGGTTACAGACTCCACTAACCCAGAAATAGTACCTCGGGTTAAGAACTTTGCTTCAGGATGAGAACAGAAATCGTGCGGTGGCAGCGGGAGGCCCCATTAGCTAAAGTGGCACCTCAGGTTAATAACAGTTTCAGGTTAAGAATGGACCTCCAGAACAAATTAAGTTCTTAACTAGAGGTAGCACTGTAGTTGCTGCACAGCCCACTGTTACAAGGGAACGTTTCTGGATTGAGGGCAGAGTGTCTTCTCATGATCTATAATTGCCTCCTGCAGAAGCCATTCCTTACAAGAATCAAAGGGCTCCTCACATTATATTTTTCAAAGGACAAAATGCTTCCCCCCACATGCTGTCATTTGTCTTCTTGAATGTCTGAGAAATGCAATCAGGCCTAGATATAGATATGAAATATTCCATGTGCATGTATCCATGTATGAATATGCAGGGTAGCTGGCTATGGTCTTTTCAGGCAACTTTCAGGTCTGCCTGATCCACAGTTCACTTAAGTAACAGTACTGGATATATTTCTACCTGAGTCAAAGTGTCTTCAACTGATGCACTGGAACCCAGTGGGACCTGGGCTAAGATGGGACACAATGACAGCGTTATCATCATGCAAATAGATAGGAAAAAAATAAGAAATGCATGTTTGCATTAAAAAATGCTCTTGGGTCTGAAGAAGTTGGCAACTATCAGTCAGCACTAGCATTGGGCTTGGCATTTTAGCAGGTGAGGGGAACCTTTGTTCCTTCAGATGTTGCTGAATGACAACTCCCATCATCCCTAGCCATTGGCCATGCTTGCTGGGGCTGATGGGAGTTGTAGTTCAGCAACCTCTGGAGGACCAAAGCTTCCCCAAACCTGCACTTTAGCTTCACTGGGTTGTGGACTGATTCGGTAAGGCAGTCATAAGCCTTCCACACATTTAGTAGGCGTCCAATCTAATACATGTATTATGATCTTTAGTCCTGTGCAACTGTGTGAAGGGTTACACTTATCCAGCAAAATTCCAAACCTGTTTACTCAGAAGTAAGTCTATCTAACAGCACAATCTTCTCCATGTTTACCCAGAAATAATTCTGTGGAGTTTATTACAGTCGTACCTTGGTTCTCGAACGCCTTGTGACTTGAACGTTTTGGCTCCCAAACGCCGCAAACCCAGAAGTGAGTGTTCTGGTTTGCGAAAGCTTTTTGGAAGATGAATGTCAGACGTGGCTTCTGTGGCTTCTGATTGAGTGCAGGAAGCTCCTGCAGCCAATTGGAAGCTGTGCCTTGGTTTCTGAACATTTTTGGAAGTCGAACGGACTTCCGGAACAGATTCTGTTCGAGAACCAAGGTACAACTGTACAAGGTTTATTACATAAGTTCAATTGGACTTTGCAACTCAGAAAGTTGTTTTGGATGACAGCCTTAGATCCTGGGACTAGCTTCTGAGTAAACAGCATGCACTGTTGGTCTCATAATTCAGAGTGTGAAGTAGAGCAAAGGATGGCACTGGTTAAATACCATAGCTGAGTGGTAGGTAGAGCACATGCTTCGCATTTGAAAAGTCCCAGAGTTCAATCCCTAGCATCCTCAATTAAACCATCAGGTTGTAGGAAATGAAGGAAATGCCTGCTTTAGATGCTGGGGAGATGCTAGTCAGAGTAGACGATAGTGGCCCAGATAGATCAATGGTATGATTCAACATGAGGCAGCTTTGCAGGGATCTAGGGAATGCCCCTACTGGGACTCGGACTTGGGTCTCTCAAATGACAACAATGCTTCCTGCAGCAAACTTCCCTTGAAACTCAGGGGAGTTCCCACGACAGGCTTTGCTACACCCAGAGTTTGTGTGCGTGCAAGTGTGAGGGAGGTGAGAGCTGTCAAAAGTCCCACTGGGCACTCACAAGCCCTTGGGATATCCAAAGCATATGCATTGTGGCCTTTGAGTTTCTGTGTTAAATCAAAAGGTCCCCGGCATGAAATTCTCCTCTTTAATCTGATACCTTGTAGTTAGATCAGTCTATGACTCCTCTTTTGCTCCTCCAAAGAACAGCAGAATGTTTTGCAGTGGTTTTCTGCATGATGCCCTTTCAGCAAAACGAGAATCAGGGGTCAGAATTCACACAGCAACATTAGTATCACAACCAGAATTTTTGTGCACATACCAGGAACAAGTCCAGAAGGTGGCATGGTTGCACATAGGTCAGGTTGGCCTTGAGACCAACGAAGACCACTTCCATTTTGCAGAGTGCCCAAAGAGATGGGATCCTATGAGAATCCACAGTTTTTATGTCATACTCTTCCAAATTTGGGAGACCCACTTAGGGTGCCATGTCTGAGGAACCTCAGAATCCTCACACAAAGTCAGGGAACAAAAATCCTGGAGATACCATACTTGTACATTTGTTCAAATAAGCAGGATTTGATATTCATATACGTTTCTGTTTCAGCTCAAGTTTATGGTTCCAAATTCAACTTGAGACAGGGAAAAAATCAGAGCAAAGCTCCTCTTTCATCACTTTAAAGCTAATGACATATTGAAACATTCATCACAGCCTTGCAATATGTATTGCCTTTTATCCAGGGTTTTTAAACCGTCAAAAGCATCCCACCAGATAGCAAATCTCCAGTGTGATGTTTCCCCTATAATTAAAGTGGACAGAGTTTTTTAGGAGGGGGCATAGGGAAAGGCTAAAATATGTCACTAAACTGCAAATAATATTAAATGGCATTATCAATAGCAGAGTCCCAGAGTTTGCATATTAATTGGCGGAAGGTGTTAATTTCAGTGTTTTAAGCTTGCAATCACAAGCTTGTTTACATGCGCTGTTCCACCTGGACCTGTTTGGAGGTTTGTCAAAAACCTAACAAGCAGAAAAAGATTGCATTTGAAAATACGCATGCATGTTTAATTAAGCTAGGGCCACTGAACCTTCCTCAATATATTTAGCTGTTGAGATTTCAGCACCAGCAGAGCATCAGGCATTATCACCTTTTGAAGTATTGTGGAATCTTTAATATTTAAAGCACAAAGCAGACTTTTAATATAAAATTCTAGCAGACCATAGAAGATTAAAGATGCATTCTAAATGTGACAGTTTGTAAATGGCATGCCAAGTATTAAAAGGAAACCCCCCTGATACTTTACAGCATATTTTCCAGGTGTATGCTAAATTATGAATACAATTAAATAGCTGTAATTATTCTCAAGGAATGGGCTGCAATCTAAGTGCCCCACCCTCCGTAAAAAAAAGAAAAGAAAAAGTGATTAACTCTTAATACAGGGAAGTAGCAATGTGTGTACTACCAGACTGTTTAAACATTCCTTCCTTACAGCAGAACCTGATGTTAATTTTTACTATCCACTCAGGACCCTACTCAACATAAACAGAGATGTGTTACACATGCAAAACTCGAGCGCAGGCTGTCAGATCAGTCCTGCAGTCTATTTGTTCACACCAGCGATTGCTTATCACACAGTACATCGAAAATGGCACTCAGTGCCACTGGTGGCGCATTTTATGCACCAGATAACATGGCCTACAAGGGTTGTATCCAGAGCTTTTGCAGGGGTGGAAAGGAAGCGCAGGTATCTGGATTAAAGTGCCCACACAAAATGGCTACTATGGGAAGCAAAAGAAAAGAGGTGACTTTGTACCAATGCGCCATATATATAGTTCCACCGCTGCCGCGCGACTTCTGTTTCCAGTCCTTCCCACATGCTCCCCATCTGCTCTAGAGGATCTGGCAACCCTGGAGAAGCTGTTGGAAACAGGTTTAATTGTGTATGAGTCTTTGTGCAAGTCTCTTGTGGGTAGTGTTCTGTTAGTCTCCAACTTGGGAATCCATCTCTCATGCTTTAGCCACGCCCAGGGCTTTCTTCCCCAGCCTGGACCTCACTGGAACTCAGTTCCAGCACCTCTCAGATGGGCGCCCTTGGCATTATGAGAGAACAAGGGAGGTGTTTGAAACAAGGGAGGCCTTTGAAAACCCCACTAGCACCTCTCCTGGACACTGACAGTAAAAACAAGACTGCAATAAGTCAAATAACCATTTCCTTTTCTTTCATGGACCACAAAACCAGCTGTGGAATGGCTATGTCTAACGTTAGAGCCGGCCCTGACTGATCTGATAATTTACCGTGAAGAACCCAGGTGATGAAGGAAAAAGAAGCGTAACCTTGTGTTGTTTCCCAAGTGCCACGAGTAGGCCTCGTCTGGACTTTTAGGTGTTCCGAGAGCATCTCCTTTCTCCTCAATGTGTCCTCTGCTCCCCCTGCTTCGGCAAAATGTGTCGCTCTTACCTATCCAGCAGGTAAGTTGAAATGCCAGAGGATAAAATCAAGTTGCCTATGAGGCCATCTTTCCTCTGTCTGGTGCCCGTCCTGATGTTTTGGGCTACAGTTCCCATCAGCAGTGGTGACTGGCCATGCTGATGAGACTAAACTGGAGCTGGAGTCAACAAGGTTAGCAAAGGCTAGACCAGGATTTTGTAGCAAACAGAGATGTAAGACTGGGCATGGGAAGAACACCAATGAGATTCGCTTCAAGGTCCAGGACCTGAGAGGGTTCCAAGCTGTCTTTTGTGGAGTGAGCTGCATATGCACATCGCTGGGGATCTTGACAATTTGAGTAGGAGAGTGAAGTCACTCATTTCATCTCCTGGAGTTCATGTTCTTTGTGAATGAATGGTAAACAGCAAATAGTGGTACCTCTGGTTATGAACTTAATTCATTCCAGAGGTCCATTCTTAACCTGAAACCGTTCTTAATCTGAGGTACCACTTTAGCTAATGGGGCCTCCCGCTGCCACCGCGCGATTTCTGTTCTCATCCTGAGGTAAAGTTCTTAACCCAAGGTACTACTTCCGGGTTAGAGGAGTCTGTAACTCGAAGTGTTTATAACCCAAGGTGTTTGTAACCTGAGGTACCACTGTACCATATTTTTCTGTGTACAACACTCACCCATTTATAAGACTACCCCTGTTTTTGAGGACACAAATTTAAGAAAATGATGGGGAGAGATAGCCCAGAATTGTTGAGCTTTTTGGGGGGGGGTCAAAAATTACTCACACGAATGGAATGCGCTAAAAATCATGCATGTCGCCAATGCCAACAGCCACCAATGCCATCAGGAAGCAGCCGGCAATCGCACACCCAATTGCCACTGCGGTAGCCAATCCAAAGCAGCCCTTGCCGCAGCCACCAATCACCCACCCAATCGTGGCTGCAACCAATCACCCGGACCCCCTCTGCACTATCCATGTATAAGATGACCCCCGGTTTTTTACATTATTTTTGAGTAAAAAAACTTGTCTTATACACGGAAAACTATGGTAATCCCTGACATGTAAGGTGGCCACATGTCCCATTTTACACAGGAACGTCTGCTGTTTGAAGGGTTGTCAGAGGAAAGGCCTCTGAAGAGCAGCCCATTCCAAGGTGGAATCTACACACATATAAAAACCGTTCTGAAAATGCTTCTTGTAAAAAAGCATTTTTAAAAATACATCGAATTTTCCATAAGGCTCACCATCGCCATCTAGTGCCACATTGTATATTGCACTTAAAACACACTTAAAGCGTTTTATTTGCAGCTGTACAGCTGAGTCCCAAGTCTGGTTTAAAGATACAGGGAGAAAGATATTGTCCATCAGCATCATATGCCCTTTTAAAATATGTTGGGGGTTTTATTGGGCTGCTTTGTTTTTATCTTGATTATGCATTTTGTGTTTTTATATTGTGATTTCATCTTGTGAACCGCCCTGAGACCTGTGGGTATATAAATTTAATATTTAGATGAACTGTGACTCCACTTAAATTATGGCAATTACTTCTGCATTTGCACTTGCGCACGCAAATTTGCATATGCAAATTTCATGCAAATCGGTGTCCTCTTTCCGTCCCCTTCTTTGGGGATGTATAAGTGACCACTTTACTGATGTAAGGAGGCTGGTTCAGTAGTTTATCTTGGCACCTGTAGATTGACATACTAAAACATTTCAGTATTCCTACATGCCTTTTCTTTTTTTGTTCTCACCCAGCCTAAGAGAGAAAAAAGTGGCATTTGCTGCCTATACACACAATGAGCCACTAGGTGGCGCTTGCGCAGGGAGGCTTCGCTGTGAACCTTACGGCATCCCACTAATGCTAGCTATGATGGAAGTTCTCCCTCTCTGTACATGCTAAATAAGCAAACTATATAATAATAACTAATGATAATAAACTATCTTTAATAAATAAATAAAAACTTCATTTGGAAGTAAGTCCAGTTAATGTTGGTGGAACTTACTTTCAGACAAGCATTTAGAGTCATAGTCTGACGACACATTCCTAAGTATGCTTACTCAGAAGGAAGTCAAACTGGAGAGTTTGTTTCCTTGTTAAAGCTGCTTGGGATTTCAGCCTAGCTGCTTGATCTTGTGTGGATTTCTCAGTGCCTAGGCCCATTGAAACCCATTGGGGTTGTCCCAGTTAGGGAGGACTGGCAAGGTAAGTTGACACAGAACATGCAGAACTTGCAGTTTTAACACATAGAATAAGAAAGCAAGAACATATGTTTAAAGAAGAGTGGAAAACATTTATTGAATATGTAGAAAATAACTGTATACAACTGAAACGCTGGCAGCACTAAGATAAATTCAACAGAGTCAAATATAAAAAAATTAAAAAATTGTTCAGTAGCACCTTAAAGATCAACTAAGTTTGTTCTTGGTATAAGCTTTCGTGTGCATGCACACTTCTTCAGAAACGAAATCTTATACCAAGAACAAACTTAGTTGGTCTCTTAACTGCGTCAGACCAACATGGCTACCTACCTGAATCAACAGAGTAAATAATTTTTGATGGCTGTAAACATGGAAAACTGATTTGAATGGTTATAGTAAAATATGCAGGGATGTATAATATGTAAAACAAACCATGGAAGGAGAAGAAGAGGAGTCATTGGATATTTTAAGGTTTGTAAAATGTTTATTTTGAAATGTAAAATTGGATATCTATATCATCTATCTCTATCTATCTATCTATCTATCATCTATCTATCTATCTATCTATCTATCTATCTATCTATCTATCTATCTATCATCTATCTATATCTATCTATCTATCATCATCTATCTATCATCTATCTATCATCTATCTATCTATCTATCTATCATCTATCTATCTATCTATCTATATCATCTATCTATATCTATCTATCTATCTATCATCTATCTATCTATCTATCTATCTATCTATCTATCTATCTATCTCTATCTATCTATCATCTATATCTATCATCTATCTATCATCTATCATCTATCTATCTATCATCTATCATCTATCATCTATCATCTATCTATCTATCTATCTATCTATCTATCTATCTATCTATCTATCATCTATCTATCTATATCTATCTATCTATCTATCATCATCTATCATCTATCTATCCATATGAAAACCAGTAGGCTTACCCATGGTTAATGGTGCAATCCAGAGTCTGTACCAGCCTTTCCAATCATCTGCAGGGTGGAAAAGCCACTACTGCATCTACAGCCCAGCTGTTCTCAGTGGCTACAGCAGATGCTGGAGGGGGAAGCAGAAGGATTGATTCCTGTGCCAGTTCCAGGCTGGCACACTGTTCAGCTCTGCCCCGATGCCAGCCACCAATATCTGTGAAAGAGGCTGGGGATCCAGCAGATCTCATGCTGGCTCTGCCTGCCCCTTTCCCTGCCTTCCAAATGCCCCATTCTGCGGCTTAATCTGGCCACCAGGAAACCAGGCAGAGGGCCTTCTCCGTAGTCATGCCCACCCTGTGGAACACCGTCCCATGAGATGTCAAAGAGATCAATAATTATAAGAGCTTCCATGGACATCTGAGGGTAACACTGTATAGAGACACTTTTGATGTGTGATGTCCTGTTCTTCTTGTATTATTATATTATATTATATTATATTATATTATATTATATTATATTATATTATATTATATTATATAGCATATGTGTTTCTTTATACAGTGGTACCGCGGGTTACATACGTTTCAGGTTACAGACTCCGCTAACCCAGAAATAGTACCTTGGGTTAAGAACTTTGCTTCAGGATGAGTACAGAAATTGTGTGGCGGAGGCACAGCTGCAGCAGGAGGCCCCATTAGCTAAAGTGGTACCTCAGGTTAAGAACAGTTTCAGGTTAAGAACGGACCTCCAGAACGAATTAAGTTCTTAACCCGAGGTACCACTGTATTACGTTAGAAGCTGCCAGAATTGTCGGGGTACAAAAAAATGGCAGGGTACAATCATCATCATCATCATCAGATTCACCCATATTGTGTGACTAGCATCCTCCTCCATCACACCTCAATAAAACAGCATAACAAGTCATCACCCCCCCTTTTTTTCATAGAAATAGAGAAATGTTTGTGTGGGCAAATAGTCTTCCAAAACAGAATTTTCAAATTTTCAAATTATCTCACACCTGATGTAGAGACTGGTCCTGTTTGCCTTCTTACTTACAACCAGTTAGGGGGTAGTTCTAACTGGCTCTGCTGCCACCTACTGGTGGTCTCCCTGCCTTCTGCCCAACCAGTCCCAATGTGCAGTAGCCAGCACTCCTAAGCACTCCTGATACTTGGGAGAGGGTACAAGTTGCTACACAGGGGAGGAAAGAAAGGTAAAATCCCATTGCACAAGCAAAAGTCCTCTCACGCAACATTCAAGTCCACCCGATATCCTTCAGACGTAAAGAAGAATGAATTCTGCCTGATCATTTCCTAAGATCAAAACAGATAATAATTTAAAGACAACAAAAGTTACACTGTGTTTTGTTTCCTTTTCAGGTCCTTCTTACACTGTTAACCTTTGTAACACAGAAAGGATGATTGGACAAGCACCTCATATTAAATATGCAGCCGCTTTCTCTCTTAATAACAATAAAAAGAAAAACCCAGGTCATGCTTTCCTCTCGATTTCACCGGAGTTAGATTGCGTGTGTTCTGCATGTGATTACAGACACTCACTAGTATGTGTCTGAGGCTTATATGAAATTACGTTTACAAACGGAAAGCAAATATAAGAACATGAGGCATGAGGAAAGCAGCCGAAAGTAGAGCGAGAGGGAATTGACTGAAAGGAAGTAAAAATTTTCAGCTTTCTTGAGGCTTTCCATCCTCAGCAGAATGCCGTTGCCATCATGTTCAACAGACAAACAACATCACTACTTCCAGGATACAGGGCTAACCCCCTTCAAAACAAAAATACACCCTCAGCACAGTATTATCCTTATTAATAATAATTGCATCGAGTCACCATTTTATACCAAAAAAGCACCTCAAAGTGACTTACAACAGCATAAAGCACAAAACAGTTAAAAACAAGAAAAGAAGAAAACAAAATACAATTCCAAAATTCTTAAGGTCCTCATTCAATCTACTGTGGCACTAGAATTTTAGCTGTGTGGTGGAATTTCCCCATCCTTTCTCCCTGCCCACCCCCTGAGACAGCTACATCTGTTCCTGGGGTTCCCCCTATACTCCAGAGCAAATTTTGATGTGTTTCACCCCCACAAACCAGTTTTGATCCAAATTGAGAAAAAGAACAACCTATCTAGTTTTTAAATTGGTAATGTGTACACAGCCTTACTATGAATCAATCAATCGATAAAACCAGCCTGGAATTAATACGTTCCTGTATATGGAATGTGAGTTACTATTGCAATTGCTGCCACTGCTGGCTGCCAGGAAGCCACCCAGTGAAGCTCATTTAATTAATATTTCTTTTTTTCCAATGTGATTTGAAATGTGCACCTGTTGAAAAATACATCTCACCATTTCCCTAATGCTGCTGCTATTCTGGTGAATAAAATGAGTGCACCTTTCCTTACCTGACTCATAACCTCAGCAGAGAAGATAATAATATTTATGTATGACAACAGCGTAATTTAAAAATCTGTTACTGAATCCCATATTATTTCTTTCTGCAGCACACACACACACAAACAAACACACAGTGGTACCTCAGGTTAAGTACTGAATTCATTCTGGTGGTCTGTTCTTAACCTGAAACTGTCCTTAACCTGAAGCACCACTTTAGCTAATGGGGCCTCCTGCTACTGCCGTGACGCCAGACCATGATTTCTGTTCTCATTCTGAAGCAAAGTTCTTAACCCGAGGTACTATTTCTGGGTTAGTGGAGTCTGTAATCTGAAGTGTATGTAACCTGAAGCGTATGTAACCTGAGGTACCACTGTACGTATAGATCTAGAGATCTAGAGATCTAGAGATCTAGAGATCTAGAGATCTAGAGATCTAGAGATCTAAATATCTAAATATCTAGATATAGATGATATAGATATAGATATAGATGATATATGGGTTGCCAATAGGGCATTAGGTAGACCAGCCATTTCCAACCTTGTGCCCTCCAAATGTTTTGACTACAACTCCCATCAGCCATAGCCAGCATATGACCATCTTCTAGCATAGAACCATAGAGTTGGAAGGGACCCAAAGGGCCATCTAGTCCAACCCCCTACAATGCAGGAATCTCAGCTAAAGCATCCCTGACAGATGGCCACCCGATCTCTGCTTAAAAACCAACTATGAGGGAGAACCTCCTGAAAGAGACTGTTCCAATCTCAAAGAGCTGTAAAACATGTGTGCTAAACAGTAGAAGCCATCAGTACACAAGTGATTCCACAATATTTACGATTTCACTTCACAAGCTTGATATACATTACGCCAACTATGAAAAACTTGAACTTTTCAATGAATGCTGACAATCGTATTTCAATAACTGCCAACAGTCTGCTCTGTTTCTCTGAATTTTCAAACTTTGCAACCCTCAACAGGCATTGTGAATGTTCACATCTGATCATTCTTACCTCCCAAATTCCAGACATTTGCTGGAACATAAATATTCACTTTCTGTGTGCCCACAAATGCATATGTGGCTGAGCTCTACTTTATAATTGATCCCTTCAGTCTTTCTACCATATGCAAGAGCTGTTAAGAAAAGAAGAAGTATTTTTAATATTATCCTCATAATGGATCGTGGTATGGACTGAACTGGAGGATGCAGTCACCTATTTGTGAAGCAGGTTCTTTTCTGGTCAGTACTTTGATAACAGACACCTTTCAGTAGTACAGCTTATTCGTTGCCCCAGGTCCAGTCCCTGACACCAGGAGGCAGAGCTGTCGGAAACCCTGGAGAGCAAATGCCAATCAGCATGGATAATATTGGCCTAGTTGGGTCTCTGGTCTGACTTGTTATCAGCCAGCTTTCCATGTTCCCATGTTTGGTCGTTTCCAATTGGATCCAGTGTATCATTTTCCCTCTGGAAGGAATTTGACAGGACTTCATACCTTTTGCTGTGATCAACTACATTTGCCTGATACCGCGAGTGCATTCAGTACATTTTCCTGTAGTTTCTCCAAACAGCAATGTGTCTCGGTGGGTTTAAAACCCCCTTGGCCGACACTGTTTTCGTACAACACTTTTCTATGTCTAGAACTTCTCTCCCTTATATCGATTTATGATCGAACAACCAATACCTTTTTGTTGTGTTTTAACTTAAATAGGTTTGGGTGTAGCAACAGAAACACATCAGAGGGGTTCAGGCTGGCTTCCCCACCCCCTCCACATTTTTCCCCACATCCTGGGTGAACATATACTTAGATCCCCCAAGCATAGTGATAATTTCTTCCTTACCAGCAGAGCTAGTCATTATTTATTACATCACTCTATCACTTCTTCAGTCTCTCCTAGTGGGAACATTGCAGTAGCTGCCGGCTGGAAAATTAGCCAAGGGAACTTCTTCTGCTGCTCTCTTTCCTCATTATACTAGTAAAAAAAAATGTGGTTTTTTTTAACTGTGACATTCTATCGCTCCATCTCTCAGCATATATATGTGTGTCCCTCTCTCGTCAGGTCGGAAGCACACTATAGGGGCTAATAGTGAGTAATTTAACTGTGCGACTCTCCCAGCGTTCGAGCTCCAGCCCTTTCTCAAGACTAGCAGTGGCAGAACACTATGTTCCTGCTACCACCTATGATAAGCGGCACTTTCATGTTTATGCGTTGCCATTCTGCTTCCATTGGTTTGTTTTTGTACCAAAGGTGAGCATGATCTTATTTCTTTCTCTACCAAAAGGGAGCCACCAGTTTTGCAGGCAATTAAGGCAAGGTTTGAGTGTTGGTGAGGAGGTTGCCTGGAAAATAAAACTTTTGTGTTTGTAGGGTATTGCATGATAACTTGGGGGGGGGGCAGGGAGATGGTGGATGATACACCAAGTTGGTGTAGCAATAAAAAAGTAAGAGAATGGTAGAAGTTGCAATAGTCAGAGAATTCAACAGAAGAAGTGTGGATTGGCAAATGTTTTCGTCATAGTGAGTTGGATCTAGACTAACTTAGTTAAACTTATTTCCCCTTAATGGAACACTGGCTGAAATCTGAAATGTGGTGGGATGGAAAGATCTATTATTTTCATTTTTCTGTCTCTCATTCATCCAGTCTTAAATTGAGTTTCCCACACTTCTGCAGACATTTGCAATTTTTTAAAAAAATAAATCCATCATGAAAATTTTATTAGCGCTTATGTATGAATTTCTCCTTGCAAACACATTTTTGCATGAAGTTTTGATTATCATATAAAATTTGTAAGCAATCTCTGGTAATATACTGCATTTTAGTATATTTTCAGTAATATATTCATTTGTATACATGCTCCCCCAATATATTCTTTTTACTTTTGTTGTTGTAAATATTGTTTGGTTGAAGAACTGCATCCAAAAATTCAGGTCACATTTTATTTTAGATTTGGCATAAAATGCAAGCTGAAACAAATTTCTCCCCCGTCCATACTTTCAATAACGGGAATTAAGCGCAACTAATTTAGTCTGTATCCAACCCATCATGTTTGTATGCTATACTAAGACATGGGTGTATTCATCTATGTCTTTCCAGTATGGTGCTTGAATCACATGTTCAGATTTGCATCGCATTGATCTCACAACATGCCTTCTTGCATAACTCTGCAACTTGTGGCCCACCAAGATGAATAGGACCTGCATCGACAATCACCCCTGTTTTAGCAGTCCTATGCAAGGGAACAGGTGCCCACACATAGTGGCATGCATTTGCTGGTGGGAGGAATGTCACATGTTGTAAAGGCATGATGTATCCCCAAGTGATCATTGTGTCAAGTTTCATTTTTCTAAATTGCATTTGGAATCTTTAGAACTGAGGGACAATGTCATAATAGCACCACATGTACAGTAACCAATGAGTTGTTTATGTATATGGGTAAATTAAGATGATCACTGGTTGTTCCAATGCAGAGCCCGAACTAGGAAGCTGGAGTCTAATTTTAACATCCAATCAAATCATTTCTAAAAAAATTTATGTCTTCTGATTCCCTTCTATTATTCCTATATTAGTTGCAACTTTAAATATAATTTGTCCTCCATCAACAGAAATATCGTCCTAGCAGTAGGTAGCTTGCAGCTGCTCTACCTATTCAGAATCAAAATTGCTCTGGTGGTATAAGGAGATAAAGGTCCTAGGGGACATTCCCTCCCCCCCACTCACCCATTGTCACATCCTCGCCATCCCTTGCTATTCACGCTGTGTGTTTAATTTGGCTTGTATGATCCAACAGGCCTAATTGGCGCAGTAACTTGAGTGTACCTAGTAACACAGATGTCAAAGATGCTGGACGTTGCCCAAAGGGTAGAGGGGAGAGGACAGTAAACAAAGACCCTGGTGTCTTCCACCCTGGAATGCCCACTTTAGCGTTTATTCTCTTCTTCTTGAATTGTAGTGGCAGTGCTCTGAGCAAGTTAAGTAACCAAAGTGTTCCTCCAGCATCGCGTTCATGTTCTACCACCACTCTGATGACCACCCATGTAATTCAAAGAGATAGGGTAAAAACTTACCTCTAGGTATGGAAAAGAGAGGCACTTTTTTTAGAAGAGACTGCAAACAGAACAATGACAATTTCTGTCCTTAAGTGCAGTCCTAATGCTCTTTGTTAATGTGTGTGTGTGAGTGTACCTCCTTCCTTGACTAGTTATAAAAAACAAAACAAAAAAAGAACTGTCTCTGAGAAGGTCATTTAAATATTCCCTTTACATGCAACGTAGGATTGTACTCAGTGCTATTTTTCTACAAAAAGAGGGGCCAGAATTCACCATGAACACCTCCCCCGTTCTCTTAGAATGGCAATGGTGCCCACCAGAGAGGTGCTGGCACACACCTGAGAGGTATCAGAACTGAGTTCCTATGAGTTTACTTTGGGGGAAAAGTCCCGATCATACTGATCTCTCATATTCAAATTCAAAACAATCCAAATTTGAAAAGTGCACAATGACAAGGAGTGGAGGGACAGACCCCCTAACAGGCTTTCATCATATGCTTGACAGGTGAAAAGAGAACTTAATTCAGTTGCATCAGTACTGATGATCTTCCATCAAGAGTGCAGTTTAAGAACCATGATTCTACAATGAAGTGACGTGATGTTGCACATCTTGCTTGTGGAGGGTGTGTGCGTGACCAAGGGGGTATGGTATATTTAGCCGAGAAGAGTGGTTCATTTATTGCTGCTTTATGACATGCTAGTGATTCTCCTCCTCCAGCACAACCCAGCCATACATATTTGCCAGCAGGCTTGAAGAGGAGCAAGATTTAAGAGACTTGTTCAGGGTCACCCAAAGGAACATGCAGGTCTATCTATGCCATTTTCTCGAGGGCAAACTATGAACTGGTTGCTCATTTGAGTTCCAACTTGCTTCCGGTCCTTTGCTCCAACCCCCAGACCTTTTATCCTCCGTCTTCCTTTGTGACAGCATGAAAGTGCAAGGTTCATGGAAAAGCCAACCAAGTTATTTGTGAAATGCACATGTGCTCATGTTATTACTTAAAGAATGTACCGTATTTTTCCATCTATAAGACTCCCCCTATTTGGGGGGACTCAGATTTAAGAAAATGGGGGAAGATGTATCCATGTATAATACCCCCTTATTTTTGACATTATTTTTTAGGAAAAACCTATACACAGAAAAATACGGTATGTGGGCACATTCTTAGGTCGTTTTCTTTTATTTGCAAAGCCACCAGGTCTTATTTGAATCCACAACAAATAACATCTTCCGCTAAATTGAAAATGCATCATAAATTGACTTGCATGGTCTGCAGCTAGACAACTTAAGGGTTTAAATATAAAAAATTAATTAAGATGGAAGGAAATAAAGACAACAAATTGAAATTTGCTATTGCAGAATAACAGCAACAGTACATAGTGGGGTGTACGGGAGGGGTAGTCCCTCTGGTGGAGCACATGTCGTGCATCTTCTGGATACTTTGTCCACCTTTAGTCCCCATCCTGCACTCTGCTCTCAGCTGTAGCTCTTAGAAGCTGTCAGTATGTAACAGTGGCTACAACCTGGGAACAACTTCGACTGGCTGACTAAACCAGGTGAGGATAGCCAATAGGTCTCAAACCCTCAGTGAGTTAAGGACTTCCCTGCATGTGAAGACAGGCTCCAGTGGATTGAGTAGACAAGACCAATAGTGGGTCCATTGGCCAAGAAGGTGGTTTCTGCATGTGCTGTAGAAGGGGCAGATGGGCTTGTCAACATAGGAAGGTAGCCCATCTAGGAGAAGGTAAATTCTGATGCTAAACTTCCGCTGCCTTGTGGGATATCTTTGGGAGAAGAAAGGGCTAAGGAGTAAACCCTACACATGTCCGGAGTGGAATTCCTAAGACAGTTGGATGGCCTCCTTATGGCAATTCCTGCAGTCAAGCTGGTGCCAGACATATTGCTCTGATTTCCTTTGGACCACATCAGGGAGGCCAAAGGGAGGTCTTGTCGTCTGGGCAGCCCAGGACCTCCATACACTCTGCCCAAGGAGGTCACTTTAGTACTGCTTGCACAGTGGTTTGACTTCACCCCCGGTGAACAAAGGAAGCCGCCTTATACCAAGTCAGACCATTGGTTTACTCATTATTGTGTATACTGATGCGCAAGTGGCTCTCCATGGTTCCACACTGAGTCTACCCAAGTCCTACCTGGGGGTGCCAGGGATTGAACCTGGGACCTTCTGCATGCAAACCAGATTCTCTGCCACTAAGCCATAGCCTTTCCTTGTAGTACTTCCCTGTAGCAGCTCACAGCTAATCCTGATGGGCAAAAGCTATTTTGGAGACCAGGAATTCAAATAACAAAGAACTATTGCTGCAGATCCTCTATTTTGACAGGGCTTGTATCACACTCCCATGTGAAAGTGTGGTGTACTGTGTTTGGCCGTGGAGCAGACTCCCATGGGAGGTGGTGGAATCTCCTTCCCTGAAGGTTTTTAAGCAGAGGTTGGGTGCCCATCTGTCATGTACAGCCTAGCTGAGATTCTTGAATTGCAGGGGGTTGGACTAGATTATTCTACAACTCTATGATTCTATGATGATAGAGTTGCAGTTGTTATGTTGCCTTCACAATGTGGAAGCTGCTTTATCCTGCACCTTGAATGTCATGTGGAACACCCTATTTTTTTTTAAGGTTTTGTCTGGTTGTTTTTTTTTAAAGAAGCACATTACAATAAATTTCAGGGCATCTGGTCCCCCCCCCTTTCAGTTAATTACAAAAACTCAGTATGATTAAAAACAAAACAAGAAAACAGCCTGTAAAAAATGGTTCCTGGAAGTTGCAAGGCAATTTGAAAGTATAGAGAATACAGGATATAGCACTGCTTCAAAACAAACTGTTTTTCAGCTAGAAAGTGCTGGTTTATACAATGATTTTGCCACCATTAGACCTTTCCCCTCTAAATGCAGGGCAAGCATTTATTTGTGGCAGAGAAATTGGTTTTAAATTCTATCACCCTCTTCCACATTTTCCCAGGAGAATGACTGGACCTTGGAAATGTGAGGAATTGATCCACTTCTTAAGTGCCTTGACCTTCCCTGCTTAGATTACCTATTTTCATATCCCGATTAGCCAGCTGCAATGCTGCAGCCCAGCTAATCAATGCCAGGGCCATTTACAATGCAGAGAGGTCCCACCACATGGTCACTTAGCGGCTTGCATGAGATGCAGAGAAAGACTTACCTGATACATAATTATACCACAGCATATTTGCATTTACCCGTAACAAGGAATTTGTTCAGGGATGTCAACTGATTAAAGAACTTCCATTTGATTAATTTGCCCGTCCATTAAATTCGACATCATAGTGTTGGCTGTGGCCAGGAGAAGGAGCCACAGGCTAGCAGATGGGTCAGCATTCACAGGGACTTTGTGTGGAGCATGATGGGAAGGTTGCCTGTACTCTCTTAAGGGAACTTGCCAACACAATCACTGCATTAAATAATGGAGTCATGCTGAATGACATGTACGTGGGTTTCTATGAGGCAAGACACCATGACAACAGCAAGAGACTTGAGCTAACGGAACTGAACAACAGGGGCAAAGCAGCTGCTTCTATGTATTTCTGGACGCATGGGCCACTCCCACTCTCAACATGATTGGCTGTCTAAACTCCCAAGCTGCGAATCGTAACTCAGAGTTTAAGAGCCAATGCCAGTAGGCCAAACCTTGATAATGCTACGTGATTGGATATCATTTATTGAAACAGAACACAGGGGCCCAGAACCCTTAGTCTAGACTCAAGCTCAGGCGAACACAGACCACTGAATACATAACACTGAACATGACAGCATCATCATTTAGTAACTGAAAGCAACAAAAACCACAGCAACGTATTAGGGCTTCAACCAGGATTGTGGGACCTTTTTCTGGATGAGAGCCACCTTCCCTTCTAGGCAACCAGTGGTGGGTGGGGCTAGAAGCAACAGCAAGTGGATCAACCAAAGTTAATTTGCTCCCACATGCCTCTGTATCCTCCATCCACACAAACAAGAGGTGTTGTCAGGGTTCAAGGACACAGGCCAGCCAGGCAAAGAATGCGCAAAGCAGGGCTGGCTAGGGGGGTGGCCTTGGGAGAGACACATTCGGCCCTCAGGCCTGAGGTCCCCTATTCATAGCTTAAACGGAGGCCAGGGAGGGGGAGTGTCAAGGAGATGTCAGCAACCCAGGTCCACCACAGGGCAGGCACACCCAAGGGAGGCACAGAATGAAACTAGCTTTTTCTTAACAGAAATAACAACACAGCAGAGTCCTCTGGTTTGCCTTGATCCAGTTTGAGATGTTGCTGAAACTGACCAGTAGCTCTGCCTTCTCCCCTCTGGCCTCTCACTCTGCATCCTGCCCAAGGAGATGAAGGCTGCGTTGATGGAGGTGAACTCCTCCTCTGGGCCTGTCTGGCCTATTGTTCAGCAACGTGCAGAAGTGTCCTCAAAAGGGGTGTCAGGGGGGAGACGAGCCAGCAGGACTGCTGCTGTGTGGCAGGGCCAACCTCTGACTCCTCTCTGTCTGAGAATCCGCTGTGACTCTCAGCCTCTACCCTGTCCTGGAAGACAGTCCTTCTCCTGACCCTTCTTGATCACTCAACCCCCTGCATCTAGCATCTCCCAGCTTGTCCCTTCCCCAGACTGCTATCCGGGATCTAAGTCTTCTTCTTCTGTGCCCTCCTTGGGAGGCACCTGGGCAGGCAGCTCCCACCACTCTTCCTCATTCAGCCAATCCTTGACAGCAGGATCTTTTTAGAGAAGCTTTTAATATTTGATACATTACTGTATTTTAATATTTTGCTGGAAGCTGCCAAGAGTGGCTGGGGCAGCCCAGCCAGATGGGCAGGGTATATTATTATTATTATTATTAATTATTATTATTATTATTATTATTATTATTATTATTATTATTATTATTATGTTATTATTTTTAGGTTCCTGTGCTTGTAAAAGTCCTTGACAAAATGGACACGGGGATCAGACAGACTCATAATTTTAAACAGCAACAATGAAGTATATTTGGCAACAGAAGAATCATAGAATTGTCGAGTTGGAAGGGATCCCAAGGATCATCTAGTCCAACCCTCTGCAGAGCAGGAATCTCAGCTAAAGCATCCCTGACAGATGGCCATCTGACCTCTGCTTAATAATCTCCAAGGAAGGAGAGCCCACAACTTCACAAGGGCGACTGTTCCACTGTCAAACAGCTCTTTCCTTATGTCATAATCTCCTTTCTTGTAACTTGAAGTCATTGGATCGAGTCCTATCCTCCAGAGTGCTCCAATTGGAGAACAGCCTTTACCAAAGGTGTTTGGACTTTGAAGACAGTCAAACTCAGGACCAAAGCGAGAAACGTGCTAAGAGGAAGGCACGTTTGGCAAACCCTCACCATGATCAACTCCCAGCTGGAAACCAGTGTCCCCACTGTGGAAGGACGTGTGGACCCAGAATTAGCTTCCACAGTCACTGTGGAAATCACTGTTAAGACTGTTCATGGAAGACTATCTTACTCGGCTATGAGTGATCTCCAAAGAACTGTCAGAAAGTTTTCCTTCCTTCCTTGTAATTTGAAGGCATTGCATTGAATCCTACCCTCCTGAGCAGGAGAAAACAAGCTTGCTCCATCTTCCATGTGACAGCCCTTAAGATATTTGAAGATGGCTATCACATCTCTCAGTCTCCTCTTTTCAGAACAGAAATAGCATTAAGGATAATTAGTGATGGTACAAGAGGGATGAGAGCTCAGACTCATAGCTGGAATGCACCTGGCGTTGTGCATTTAGTACTGTGGGCCTAATTCTGTGCAACTCCCTTCCAGCTAACATCAGAATGCCCCTTCCTCCTTTGAACTTCAGGTGCTTGGCCTTTCAAGTTCGGCAGGCCTTTTAAGGATGCTCTTTTGCAATTTGTATATAAATCCACTGGGAAACTTGATTAAGTAGTGCAAATATAGCTGAAATGATGATGGTGAGGATCTGGCACCATCCATTCATTTGGGGGTATCACAGACCTCTGCTACATGATTCGCACAGTTTTCCAGTGAACTCAAAGCTTTTGGATTTATTTGTTTTTTAAAATGAAAGGGCTAACACTTCCTCATGTCAACTGCTCTCAACATAAAGTAGTTCTGGCATTACCCAATGGCAGAGACCTATCTCCCCCCCCAAAAAAAAAGCATTTCATTCTCCTCCCTATCACATGAATTGGGCTCCAAACAGTGGTACTCTTAGTGAAATTTTTACACTGAACAAACAAAAAACACAATGGAGTGAAGGGGGTTGAAGCACATCACAAAGCACTTGACCTTTTTGTTGTTGGGGGGGCACATGGCGCATGAAGTGGCGCCGTTTTAAAGAGAAAAGCTTTACATGCATTAAATGCTCCCTTGAGAATTGGTGGTGATCCCAAATGCATATGAATGGTTAAGCTTTTGCTTTTGATTAAAAAGTAAATAAATGTTTGGAAAGTGTTATATTAACACAGCACTCTTCTGGAAGTTAGTTGGTTAGCACTCTGGCATTTAACGTTTGGCAGGATAAACCGGCTCCGAAATGCCAAAATACAGATAATTACTATGTAGCCTAGACCTCTTGAATGAGCAGGAAACTACATCCCAGAGATAATGTATAGTCTACTGCTACCAGCTCTACTTTTGCACTCCGTATGCCTAGAATCAATCATGACCGCCTGGTGCAGGCAATATAATGCAAACTAGCATATAGCGTGGGGGCCATCGGTCTGTATCGCCCGCCTTTTATTTATCTCTCTTTGTGTCAGAGTTTCATCATTTGATCAAATAACAGCAGATTTCCACAATATGTCATTCAGGTATCCCCAGTTTATCTATAATGATTTTCCTCTTGTCAGCTCATTTCTTGAACCTTTGCTGAATCTGGTTTCAGTGGCGCTATAAACAATCATCATTGCATTGTAAAACTGGAAAGTCTCCACTAAAATAGTGTTTTGATCTGGGTTGCCATAGTAATAAGTCTGTGCTCCCCTCTTTGGAGGCCTTGTTATATGAAGTATCTGTGATTTGCTTGGAATGGCCCCAGTTCATCTGTCAAAATGAGTTTTTCCTTTTTTTAAAATAATGATCTAGAAAATCCCTTAGTGGCAACAAATATTTTACAACCATAACGAGGAGCGTTGTATCACTCAAGCTTTGTAAACCTATGCCATTATTGCATTAGAATAAATCACTTTTTTTCCAAAGGTATGTTACTCAGAGAAATCCTATTCTAATTTTAGACCTTATTCTGTATTCAGTGGGGGGTATTTATTTCTTATATAAAGAGAATTATTAACTTTGACTTCAAAAATATATCACATGTCAGCTCCTGTTTAGAGGCCCTGGAGCAATAAGACACACACACACTCACACTGAAATTCTTCCTCATTTCTATCAAAGTGCTGCAAATATCCAGTCAGTTTTAGACTTGATTGCTTTAATGAGATCAGATATTATGGTTCATTTTAGATGTGCACTTTCCTAGAAAGGACACCCAGCTTATTTGTTTGTGGATATATTAAAAATCCCTGCAAATTGGTCAATGTCACCAGGAGAAAATAGCGCTGTACATTATTTTAAATAAAGATGTTCCAGTCAGTTATAGTAATTTGATGCATGAACTATAATATTTCCTCCTGCAGGAGCAAGAATAAACAAACACTATATCAACAAGCTGGTGACATATTCTACAAAAAGAGAACAAGGAGTGAGATCATATTTCATCTAAGAAAAATGATAAAGTTGGTTACTTGATGTAAGTCACTACCGGTACAGAGTTATTCGATGTAGCTCACTGCCAGTTACAGCCTCATAATACCTGACATGGGAATATTAAAACATCAGCTGGAGAAAGTACAGGGAGAATCCATCTGTATTCAATGAATTCTAATTAAAAAGTAATTATTGCACAATGATGTTTCTGCCAGCTTCGTTCCCAAACACAGAATTAGCTGACTGCTTTTGCATATTGCAAAAAAGAAAATCAAAAGGCAGACAGCATATAATATTTCCATTTCTTTCGGGGGGGGGGGGTTGCCTTCCAAATTATTTTCCAGGTGTCTTAGTTCTAAGCCAGTTCGGATGATGGGGAGGCATTCGTTTCTTAAATAGTTTTATATCATTTTGCCAAGTGAGGCCCCAATAGACAGTGCTGGGGCAGAGGTGCTACACATCTTCTGTTATAATTGACCTGGGCTTTGAGATTTCTCTGTCATGATGTATCCCAGAACATTGCATGATGGGAAGAAACTTGTTATTCCTCAAGTAGTGCCAAATGGACAAGATCAAGTAGGCCTGGGACTTGAAAAGAAGAAGAAATATTGACAGATAAGTAACCATTCTAGTAAATGACAGGCAGGCACAGGAAACATCATTTCCTCGGGGCTCAGATGTAATCTATTAACCTTAAAAAAAACCCCTCTCTCTGCCAGTGTGATGGATAAATGCAGTGGGCAGAATTTAAGATATTCATCAGTTAAAGTCAATAGAATGCATTGATTGTCTTTCCTGCTAGTAGATTACCATAATGAAGATGCATGAGATTATAGCTGAAGACTTTTTTTTCAACTGATACTTGCTAAAAAGATTGAGGGCTGAATTGTTCTAGCACCTCACAAAAAGCACTGTCCTTTAGGCGATCTTTATTTAGTCTTCTGGGTGACCCCCAATATATGCCCTGAGGATTTGAGAGTGAGAACAATGCTGATTCCTGCTCTCACTCTGACTTGACTTTGTCAGCTTTTCACATAACCAAATCTGATTGGCTATGTAGTGACATGATGCTATCACACTCACAACCCACCCTTGATTACTGGGATTGTGCAGTGTAGGAGATAACGTGAAGTGGTGGAAAAGAGAGGGAACACAAACAGGATTAAAAGAGAGTGCCTGGGTCAGAGGTAGGCAACCTAAGGCCCCTGGGCTGGATGCGGCCCAATCGCCTTCTCAATCTGGCCTGCAGACAGTCCGGGAATCAGCGTGTTTTTACGTGAGTAGAATGTGTCCTTTTATTTAAAATGCATCTCTGGATTATTTGTGGGGCACAGGAATTCATTCATATATTTTTTTCAAACTACGTTCTGGACCACCACATGGTCTGAGGGACGGTGGACCGGTCCACGGCTGAAAAAGGTTGCTGACCCCTGGCCTGGGTGGATAGTTTGTTGAACTAAGAGTAGCAAAATCGCAACTAAGAATCTCTAATAATATCTGTGACTGACACCCTTCTTTGGAAATTAAACCAACGTCCAGGCTTTAACATTCAAAAACTTTACTTGCAGAAACTTATAGGTGAATTAAAACATAACATTTACATTCACATGCTTTTCCAAACATGGGCCTGCAGTCTCTTCTTCTAACTTCCAAACAACTGTATTTTTCTTTCTTTACAGAACTCAGCACTCAGGCTTTTGTATCTCAATTAGGCAATACTTTGCAGCTCCTAGGAGAGATTTCTATTGTGCGAAGAGGGCGGTCCCTACCCTTACCTGGTCTACTCCCCTGGCTACACACTCCCCAGCTGCGATTGGTTCATTGAGGTGAGTTAGGCAGGAACCTCAGGTTTGCAACTTGGGGAGACAGTCCAGGACTGCTTACCTGGGAGTTGCGTAGGACCGGGGGTGCTGCATGCAGCCGCACAGATAGCACCCTCCTTCTGATGTGGAGAGTGGTCATTCTCTTGAAGCTTTGCTCTCCTTTCAAGCAGAGAAGAAGCACTCCAACACTCTATTCAACTTAGTGGTGTTCACAGTGGATTCTAAAACGCTGCCATCTTGCTTCACATAAAATGGAGTCTCTCCTTCACTAGATACCTCCCATGTAACCAACATTGGCCAGTCACATGAGAACTATTAGAGAACTCTCTAGAATTCAGTTACCAACCAATCAAATTTAAACATATAAACGCATACAAGCATTTACAATTTCAGTGAATTCAATTATTATACTTCACATGGTTCAGGGGGTATTTTGTGCCTCCTTGATGCTAATTTTGGGCCACACAGTTTTGCAACTGAGCCCTAGGCTAAACTGCAAAAATAATGGCTGAGCTATAGTTCCAGAACATTAGTCTCATCTTCCAAATGGCTAAGATTTCTCTTCTTCTCTTTGCAGCTTTGTGAGCGGCAGAGAAGCATTTATTTGGTGATTGTTTTGATGCCTGTCTTACCTACACAGATCTGCGGTGACAGTAAAAGCAAATCAAACTGAGCTGCTGAAAGAGCAATGGGAGAAAAGTGCGTGCTCAGCGGCCCTGTTCCATGGATTGTTCAGCCAAAATGATAACAGTAATCTAGATGGATTAAAGCAGTGAGCCTCCTCAGATGGTTGTCAGGATTTTACCAGGGACTCCATAAAACATCTAATGAGGAACAGATGGAGCACATAGAGGCGGTGAAATTTATGCTGTGCAGATCTCAGTTATCTAGCGGGCCTCATCGGAACATACTGCATGTCCTTCGTGTGTCTCCCATGTCAGTGTAAGCATAATACTTTTTGTTTGTTTGTTTAATGTCACCACAGTTTGTACCTAATAAGGTCAGACAACTTGAGCCTTCAGAAAGCAACAGTGTTGGTGTATCGTGAGGGGATCTACGTTCATTTCTACCCCATCCCCATCGGAAGCCATTATGCGCTCGGGGTTTCTACCTCTCACACAGCAATTGATCACTTGTATATGCTATTCCCTCCAAGTGTATCAAAAAGGCAAACCTTCAAACTCTCTCCTGCACCCTTACAATCAGATTTGGCCATATGGTGATGCAACGTAGTCAATTCAGAGCGAAGGCCCGACAAACAAGCTCTCTCTAACACACGGTTCTACCACCCAACCTCCATGAATGTAAGCTCCATTGTGTTAAACCAAAACTCGCCAGATGCCAGTAAACCCCAGTTTTCTCCCACCTCTGCTCATGGAGAAGCGTGCACAGGATTGGAGCCTTAAGCACATTTCCTCACTGAAATCAAACTTTAAAAAGTGCTCAACTTAAATAGTGCCTGGAGAGTCCCACTAGTGTCTTCAGAGTGCCTCACATGCAGTCCTGCAGTGACCCTTACAGTGATGTATCAGGCAATCCCCAGATTACAGTTGTGTGGCTGGCGAAGAGAGATAGTGGAGTTGATATTTCAAGCAAGGGCTATCCATCTTGTGTAGCTCACTTTCTCCATGACTGGACTGCAGCTTCAATTGACTGCTGCTATTGTTCTTCTTCCTCATTTTGTAACAGCTTCTGTTGATTTTTGCTTTAGGCATGCAAGAGGGTTTGGAGAATAAGGCTTTTGACCAATCTGACCTCTGTCATATCCCCCTCCCCTTGTTACCTATGAATTATCTGTCAGATATAATGAGGGGAGGGGGGGGGGAAATGTATTGACTTTAATTCAAATGAGGATTATTTTAAGCCATCTCTGCCTCAGCTATTGGGTTTTTAAAAATGTATAAGTCTGATCTTGTGTCTGACACAGTCGCTCAGGTAGCCAGAGCCATGACTCACGGTGAGTTTAACGTCAAGGACTGCCTTGGCCATTTTAATGACTCCTCTTGTGTGCAAGATATTAATATTCCTGTGAGCAAACACTTCGCCGACTCATTAATCAATAAGCCAGCTCTGCTACATAATAACAATAGCGGTACTGGATAATTAAATTTGGTGCCATTGACTTTTATTTTCTACCAATGCTCCAGTCAGTTGACATGGGATTATGGGCAAGGGATGGGCAAGGGAGCGCATCTTCATTCATTTGGGAGGGAAATCAGAACACCTATGTGATGTGTTTGTGTAGGAACACATCCAAACGCCTACCTTGCAGTCACACTAACTGACAAAGCAAAGCAGAGTGCATGATAAATATGCAGCTGGAGTCATAATTAACTGGTACTTTGTGAATTCCATGTGCTTTTGTGATAGGTTTTTCTTGAAGGAGAGCATCTATCCTGAATATTCTCCCCTGCTGATCTTCAGGTTGACATCATGCTTTCAGATAATGGGGAGGAAGTATACAAAAAATCATTTATAATCTTTTGACTTTGAATATTTAGCACATTTATATCCAGTCTTTCTTCCATTCTCAGCCCAGTATACCTGAGGGAGCGTCTCCACCCCCCATTGCTCAGCTGGTACACTGAGGTCCTCCTCCCAGGGTCTTCTGCTGGTTCCCTCACTGAAGTTACAGGGAACCAGGCAGAGGGCCTTCTCGGTAGTGGCACCCTCCCTGTGGAACGCCCTCCCTTCAGATGTCAGGGAGATAAAGAACTAAGCAACTTTTAGAAGACAACTGAAGGCAGCCCTCTAACAGAAAGTTTTTTATGTTTCATTTTTTAATGTTTTTTATATGCTGTAAGCTGCCCAGAGTGACTGGGGAAACCCACCTCGCCCCAGCAAGGTAGACCATATTCTGGGAGTACTACAGTAGTTGCCCCCCTCCCCACTCAATCTGGTACACCTCCATTGTTTCTACTATCTACTGTAGCTTTTGGGTTGTACCTAATGTTGTTCCACTGGCACATGTGACTGCCTCTCTCCCCACTCCCCATGCACACTCAACATTTGCTCTGGAGGGTCTCCAAACTCTTTTGAGAACGTTTTCAGGATGCATGGTGGGGTGGCTGCAGGGGAAAGGAGGTTGAAAAGGTCCATTGCACAAGCAGACATCTGCTATATGAATGGAATGGCAGTGTTGGATACAACATTACGTATTTAAGGAGACCAACCATTTGGCTGGGGCTGATGCGAGTTGGAGCATGAGAATGTTTGGAGAGTGTCAGGAGTCCAGGTTGCCAGCTTGATAACACAGTGCGTAGATAATTAAAAATGAGGATTTATTGCAAAAACAAACAGATAACTCTGGACGGCTCTAACAAAGCCTCTGGCATCATTACTCATGATGACCCTTCTTGAAGACTCCTTCCAGGTTCTATATTGAACTTACAACTCTTACACTTCTTGTTTTGCTTCCTAACTAACAGCCCTCCCATTCGCCGACTCTTTGGACTTAGTGGATCAGCCCCACCCTCTCCCTGATCTAAGAGACTGCCTCTGAGACTGTCCGTAGCCTTTTGTGCTTCTTGCGAACTTTGGCTGTGTTCTAGCCTGCTTTCAGCTACTGCCTTATCAGCTTGTTCGTCAAGGTCAGGAAGAGTCGAAGTCTGCAGCTGCCGGCTCTCCTCTGCTTGACTAATATCTAAGTCTCCCTGTTCTTGGCTGCTTTCTGCAGTTGGCTGCAAACCTTTGTTGGGAGCTGGCTCATTCCTGACAGAGAGCTGCAGGTTCCCCATTCCTAACCTATGTAATAACTCTCGTGAAAATCATGGCATCACGCCTATAGATAAGTTTACATGGTATAATGAATTGGAGGGGGGGAGTTCAAAATAAATTTGTTTAAAAACCCCAGAAGTGTGTGTGTGTGTGTGTGTGTGTAAATTCATTAGTTTTTTAACTTATCAATTTCAACTGTAATTAAACATACTTTTACATCTTATTCAAAAATTTTTTGACTTCCATCAATCCTGTCTAAAAATTTTCCAATCTTGTCTCTTAGTATGCATTTTTTATTTTCCCTATTACATTTCAAACTCATAACCAATATCTCTATCTTTTCCTACTTTGTAACACTTCATATATTTCTCCTTACAAAACTTCTTGTAGTCCTACTAGTGTAATTTGTTGATTACAGTTGCTCTTCAAATAATTCATATACTTCTTCCAATCTTCTGTAAATCTCTGGTCCCGCAGGTTTCTAATCCTTCTTGTCATTTTGTCCAATTCTGCATAGCCCATTAATTTCGTCTGCCATTCTTCTTTTGTCGGAATTTCTTCTTCCAGAAGCATTTCTATTAGGAATTATAGGTGCTGAGATTCCAAAAGATCAGAAAAGACTTTTTCTGCACAGATGTTATTAGCCCAAACGTGGAAAGAAGAAAAAATCTTGACTAGGGAAGAATGGCAAGCCAAATTGCTGGACAACACTGAAATGGCGAAAAAAGGGGGAAATATAATTTACCTAGGAGACCATTGTAAACAAATTAAAACTTTAAGCTGGACTTTAAGACTCACTTATAATGTAACAGAAATTATGGACAATTCGGGAATACAAAAATTATGGAGAATAGTTTGATATGTAGTTGTAAATTTTGGTACAGGGACCCATGTAAGGGATGGAGGGAAGTCTAGAGATTCAAAGAATCTCAGAGTATGGTTACCTAAACAATTTTGTTATAACTTTGTATTTGTAAAAACAAATAAAAAATATTACATTAAAAAAAGATAAGCTTGCATGGAAGTGAGTCCCACTGAATTCAATGGCACTTACTTCTTTTATTTATTTTTTAGGAATTTTTAAATGATTTTTTTTTATTTTACAAACATCAAATAAAAGCCGAAAACCATACTTACTTCTGAGTAGGCATGCATAGGATTGAGTCAGAAGGTAAATAGCTGGACAAAAATGTCTATTTCCCATCGTAGGCATTCTTCCGCAGTCTCTACAGGGAGATTGCCCTCCCAAAACTGTAATTTGAAATAGGAAGCACAACCTTTCAGAAGAAAAAAAGTATACAGGTAGATTTAGCCCATTTAATTATGGTATTATTAATGGCAGTCTGCACGACCACCTTGAGGGGGAAACACCCTCCAAGACAATGGCCCGTCAGCTTGCATATAGAAGAAAAAACATTCTTGTGCTCAAAATTGTGGAAATGTCAATATTTCAAAAGGTAGTTTTACGGTTCATTCAAGCACTGATAAGAAATCATTACACTTTTTAAGAATATTGACCATTGTAGAGAGGCATTTAATGGAGGGAAAGCCTTTTTTGCAGTTCGTTAACTTGTGCATGTCTAATTGACTCTTCAAGACTCTTTTGCATGAGTCACTAAGCACAGTTTTTAAATGGATATATTTATATATCCATTATGAGCAAACTTTTCATCCTTTGGAAGTTTTCGATTTTCTTCTGCATGGCCGAAATGAGGGGCTTGGATTTGACAGACCTGGAGCCTTTTTGTGAAAAGCCAAGCACTCAGAGCCTTTGTCAAATATTGCAATCTAGCATAAGAAGAAGTGCCACTCATTGGCCCTGATGCTCCTGCTGACATCAAACAGGAGTTTTGGTTCATGGACCTAAAATTTTAGGAGTATTGCATCCCAATCCAAGACAGCTGGACATCCAAGCTGAATCAGACGGTTCACCTGCCAACAGCATTTTTCTCATCTCTAGGTTATGCATCAGCTTGTACCATCCCAAAGCTAGGAAGCATTTTTTCAGGATTTTCATCACCTTCCTAAGCATATTTAGATAAATTTTCCACTAAAACACTATGGTGCTGGAGGAGACTCTTGAGAGTCCCATGGACAGCAAGAAGATCAAACCTATCCATTCTGAAGGAAATCAGCCCTGAGTGTTCACTGGAAGGACAGATCCTGAAGCTGAGGCTCCAATACTTTGGCCACCTCATGAGAAGAGAAGACTCCCTGGAAAAGACCCTGATGTTGGGAAAGATGGAGGGCACAAGGAGAAGGGGACGACAGAGGACGAGATGGTTGGACAGTGTTCTCGAAGCTACCAGCATGAGTTTGACCAATCTGCGGGAGGCCGTGGAAGACAGGAGTGCCTGGCATGCTCTGGTCCATGGGGTCATGAAGAGTCGAACACGACTAAATGACTAAACAACAACAAAAACTGTGATGAATTTTCATGATGAATTTTTTTAAAAAATATTCCTACCGGTGTGGGAATAGAGAGTTAAGACTGGAGAAATGAGAAACTGAGGTTGCAGTCATACAAAACTTCATTCCATTTTCCTCTCTCTTTTTTTAAAAAAACACATGACAATTTCTGCGTTTTCTGGAAATAGAGTGGAAGTTTAGTGCTCTTTTCTGTGTTATAAATGTCCCCCCCCCACCAAAAAATGTTCCCCATTAATTTGGAAAATCATGGGTTTTGCATTGTAATTTCACGTGGGGAGGAAATTGAGGTGATATCCTCAAATACAGTTCTTTCCTGCTGTTCAAAGTTTAGCATGACATGGCAGTATATCACTCAAAAAGCCACAGTTTTATAACACAGCAGGTACCACAGTGTAAAAGGGGTGTTAGAAATTGGGACAGAAGTGCTAGCATTGTAACCAGTAAAGCTAATACGATAAACACCATGTCTGAATACAGCCTGAAAGAAATCAAAATTGTCCTTATGTAGGAGCAGATCAGACTAAGATAATATACAAGGTAAGCAATTAATCAGCCCATATAAATATTGCCCTCCCCATTCATTCGGGAGTAAGAATATTTCTACTTCTTTGTGGCTGTTTGTTGACAGTCCCCTGCATCTGGTATTTTGTGCTAGGTCCTTTAAGAATCAGCAGCTTTAGGCAGGATTTGTCTAAACATGAAAATCAGGTGCATTTGAATTTTTGTTCTAACTAGTTCAATCAGTCCCTGCAAACTGGAAAGACTGTGGACATTAATTTTTCATCCAGCTAGCTCTTAACTGAACATATCACTGGTTACTTAAAATTTAATCTATTTTTAATAGAAAAATTGATACAGGAATATGAAACATGAAGTCACACATTATTGTTCTGTAGATGACTGAGCTTTTAAAGAACATTATTCCAGCCCAGGAACGGACAGAAAAACTTAAAAGGTTATGTCCAACATTAAAAGTAATGTAGGCATTCACCAAAGCCCCATTCATCCTACAGGAACAGTGGTTCAGGAATTACAGACTTGCTTATTTTGTTATCTGCTGCAAAGTTAGCATTCATTGTGAGTGAAAAAAGAGTGAGAGGCAGTCTATGTATAGTAATCATTTAAAGAAATGTGCTTTTGATAAATAGAGGGGGGATCCCTACTGTTTAAGATTAGCTAACTTTTTCCCTTTCCCTTTCTATTATGATACTATTTTATATTTTTATTTTAGCTAAAAAAATATACTGCTAAGGTTGACAAAATGCAATCTCTACATATATCTGAAGTTTTAACATCCCTTTACCTATTTTTGTGTTTAAGACGGAGTTCGTCGATTGCAGTCTATTCAGCTAACACATGAGACTTTTGCGTGTGAGAACATAAGACACCGAGATATCATTTGTGTATGTGTGAATTTATTTCCAAACAGCTTTTGTTCTTTCATATGAATTCCTGGATAGAATTGTTTTACGTTATGCAGACTTCTGGCACAAGCACTGGCTATATTCCCACACCACATTTGATCCACCAACCCATTTATGTTGCTACTGTTTTCAGCATTGGCTCATTTTTGAGTGTAACCTGGTGCAACACTCCCCACTTGTGTGATTGTGTGATGGAAGCTTTTGGTTTAACAATAGGAACAGCATTGGGATAAATTCTTTACTTGCGCTTTTTCAATGCTCAATCCCTGCCCCCCCCCCAGTGATTCACAGGGTTCAACAAAAATAACCCTGGAGATATGGGCAGTGGTGGAGCTTCATGCTCCGGCACCGGGGGCGGAGAGCAGGCGGGGCTGGTGCGGGCAGGGGGCAGCCACGATGGAAGCCCACTGGGATTGTGCTACCAGGGGTGGTGCGTTCCCCTCACCCCCTCTTCCTCCGCCAGTGGATATGAGACATGTGGAATCTCCATTTTTTCCAGTGGGGTTATATTTATAAATGAGGCATCTAGTGGTACCTCGGGTTACAGACGCTTCAGGTTACAGACTCCGCTAACCCAGAAATAGTACCTCGGGTTAAGAACTTTGCTTCAGGATGAGAACAGAAATTGTGCGGCGGTGGCATGACGGCAGCGGGAGGCCCCATTAGCTAAAGTGGTACCTCAGGTTAAGAACAGTTTCAGGTTAAGAACAGACCTCCGGAACGAATTAAGTTCTTAACCCAAGGTACCACTGTAATAGGCGGAAAGATGACTGGCTTTGTGGGCTCCATTTGGGAGAAACCACCCCCACATCCCACCTTACAATGCCTCTGAGGACCATGATGATGGAGCATGCAGTTTCTAGAATCATAGAATCGTAGAATTGTAGTGTTGGAAGGACACTACAAACACTCCAGTTCCAACCTCCCACAATGCAGGAATCTCAGCTAAAGCATCCATGATAGATGGCATCCACTTTTCAGTGGATTACCATTTGCTCCAATTCAGTGGTAAAATGTGGGTTTTCCCTGAGAAAGGAAAAAAAAACCAAACAAACTCAGACATGAAGTTTAAAGTGCAGATCTATGCCTGGAAAGTGTGGCACAACAGGAAGTCTGGACGAGCCCTCCGTTTGCATCAGAATTCATAGCAATCAAATTCTGATTCCATAACAAATCCCATTTTTTTAGCACCAGTAATTCTGCTCCTATTTTTCCTGCTGGGGATGCCTTGTTAAAGTGTTAATGTGTTCTGATGGCGTAGTCTTCTCTGTTTGCATGGTAAATTGGTACTATGGTTGACATTTAAATTACAGGTCTCATAGATTCGTAGACTCGTAGATTCATACAATCATTGAATTGTAGAATTGGAAGGCACACTGAGGTTCATCTAGTCCAACCCTGTGTGATGCAGGAATCTCTACCAAAGCATCCATGCCTGATGGCCATCCAACCTCTGCTTAAAAACTCCAACAAAGGAGAGACCACAAGCTTCCTGGGGAGAGCATTCCACTGTGGAACATCTCTCTCTGACAGAAAGTTCGTCCTAGTGTTTAGTCGAAATCTCCTTTCTTGTTACTTGAAGCCATTGGTTCGAATTTTAAAAAGATGCTGCTTGAAACATTGGCCAAGGTTTTTTAAACTTTACAAAAAGAGAAGAAACTTACTTTCAGCTGCCGCATCTGTAAAGGAAAACCCCTTGAAAAAGGCAGTTTTGCCACCACCGCTGAAAAACCATAGAAAGGTAACTGGTACCATTACTATTACTTTGGGGGTGGTGGACTTTCCCCATCTGTTGGAGATGCTGTAAGCCAGAGGTTTTTAACCATTTGATAATCTGACGAAAGCTATGGACCTCCTCTCCAGAAAAATGTGTGTGCACACATTTTTATTTTTGCATACAACTTATTCTATTGCATTGGAAAATTCAATAGAAAAATTTTCTTTTGCTCCCAGTTCACAGACTCCCTGAAACCCATCCCTACCATGGACCACAGGTTGAACAACCCTCTAAATTCTGGATTTTGTAAAATGAGAAGTGGTTGGAATAAATGGCCTACCGAGCCCCCTTCAATCCTATGATTCTATGCCTTTTGTCTGTCTGTCTGTCTGTCTTTCTGTCATGAATTTTTGTATCTATCTATCAACTCCAGTATCTTCCCTGTACATCTGTGGGCTCTTGCCTGCAACCACGCTACATTTGTTAGTCTTTAATTTGCCACAAGCTTTGCTGCTGTTTTGGATGCAGTCATGGAGGCTACGTCCAAGTGCATTTGAGTCATCATAATTGCTTAACTGAAACAGTTGAAGTAATTGGTGCAAACTAATACCACTGCATGAGAATGAGCCAATATTTGACCATTCTAGCTGTCATATGGAGAACCTAATCAATGAATTAGTCTGGGCAGATAATTACTCCCTATTCTATTAGTCCATAAAAAAAGATCAATGAAGTCAAGTGTCCAATTTAATGTTTCACATATAATCATTATACTATGAGCACAGCAGTACTGGGAGAAGAAGTATTGTACATTTTGAATGCAAATTGTGCAATATAACAGGATAATCTTCAAACGATTGAAGCAGTACAGTATTATAGTGATAATAAGCCATTTGTTGCTGGGCTTTGTTATATTTAGTTTGAGCACACACTTGTTTTCTGCACAGGTTGTTCAAATGGTGGCAGTCAACTGCTTTAAATGGGAGGGGTTTCTCAACGAGAAATCCCCTTTTGCATGTATTTATTTTGGCACTGTATATGCTGCTTCATCTTTTGAAAGAAAATCTCTATGTGGTTTACAATATCTGGGGGAAAAAATCCCAAATAAAAACAAAAAAAAAATCCCATCAAAATCCCATATCTTAGAGCAGCAACAGAGATAACAATTGGAGATGATATCCTATATCTTCTTTCTTAGTATAATTACTCATGTAGGGCAACAAATTCCCAACACGTCACATGTGCCAGAAGTTAATCCACTGGTCCTTCATACAGTGGTACCTCTGGTTAAGTACTTAATTCGTTCCGGAGGTCTGTTCTTAACCTTAAACTGTTCTTAACCTGAAGCACCACTTTAGCTAATGGGGCCTCCCGCTGCTGCCGTGCCGCCAGAGCACGATTTCTGTTCTCATCCTGAAGCAAAGTTCTTAACCTGAAGCACTATTTCTGGGTTAGTGGAGTCAGTAACGTGAAGCATATGTAACCTGAAGCATATGTAACCTGAGGTACCACTGTATATGATGAGGACACCCTTGTGTGACCAATCAGTGCTGGCTCCAGGTTTTGACAAACCCTTGGCAATGGGTTCCCCTTGGCTGTGGGCCCAAATCCTCCTTACCACTCTCACCATAGTTCATTGTTGCCCATCCTCCTGGGCCCAATCTGCATAACCTATATAAGTGAAGAATGCTGCTCCATCTCTTTATTCCTTACATTGCTTGCATGCCCACAGAGGGCAAGTAAATAGGAAGGAAAAGCAAAGAGGAGTAGCAATAACCCCAAGAGGATCTGGCATAGACAGTGGCCCCTGGCATATGTGTGGGCCTTGGCGGGTACCCAATGATGCCAACCTTTGATGCCAGCTCTGCAACCAATAGCCTGCGCAGTTGATTTCTTAGTATGAGTTCATAGGTCTCTTATAAAGGGACAGCTTTTCTGCTTCTCATGGTGCAACAGAAAATCTGAGTGAGAACATAGTCAAGAGCCATAGGGATTTGTCCCCTGGTAGTTTATCTAAAGCCCAGTATGCAATGATACATACTTATATTCTTTGGATATCAGTGGGACTTAGAGCTGAGCATGTCGGGCGGGGGAGAGATATAGGCTAGAAGGTTCATTTCTACACACACATGTCTCTATTCTCCATCTAAGCAAGAAAGAGGCAGTGGGCTGGTTTAGGGTGGCCAGGAAAAGGCTGCATAGGCTTTTTCCAGCTGGGGACTATTCAGGAAGTCTTGGGAGGCTCACCTAGGGGGCTTTCAATGCTCCCCCTAGAATCTACCACCTGAGTTCATCACTTCACCTTTTCTAACACCTGCCCTTCCCACTGTTACATGCTAACTGGGCGGTATCAGTATGGTGGCCCTTAGAGTATTAGAGGAAATGTTACAACAATCAGGAACTAGCTAAGATGTTTTGGATCCCACTATCGTCTGAGTAACTGATGGTGTTCACCGAATACCAGAAGTTCTTTCTCTTGAATACTGCAATCAGGTTTTTCTTCTTCTTATCTTAGCATGCAAGGATATGAAAGGCTTTCTCTGGAGACACTGATAGAACAAAAAAATAGAGGAAGCCTTTGAAGGCATCTCAAAATGGCAACATCAGGAATGCTAGTATAGGGAGATTTTGCTGAAGCTGTTCACTTCCACTGCTCCCTAAAACCAATTACTTCCTGCATGCTACATGCACATGGAGATATCCTTTTTGATGCAAGCACAGAGGAAAGGAAACGCACGCAGTCTTCATCAAAATGTGTGCTGCTCTCTGGCATGAGCAGTGTTTGTGTCTAGACAGTGAAGCTGAAACATGAATTGGTCCAAACCTGCTGAGATGCCAGCATGGAGTCATCAGGTGGAACTTCGGGAAACCAAAATCCTTTCACATTGAAACCTCTAGAGGGAGAAATACTTGCACGAAATGGGCACAAGGACTCCTGATGTGAACAAAGGAGTCTCAGTGGTTGAATTTGGTTTACACAAGTTGCACAGGTCTATAGTCTGAAGCGTAACTAGTGTAACTCAAATAAATTGGAAGCTTTTTTTGTGACTCACGTCTTTAAAAAATTTTAAAATACATATCACAAAGCAGGGAGCAGGACCATAGCATAAATCTTCCACCATACCACAGGGGCTTCAAAATGGCTCCCTGAGACCATTACCATCCTAGAATGGAAATCCCCATTGACACCGTTTGAATAGCACATGGAAAGGGAGTTTTGTTGGAACCATGGTGAGGAGAGTTAAAAACTCATCATGTGTGCCATGATTCCGGTCCTGATCGCAAACACACCACAGCTCTTGCTTGGAAGGTGGGGGGGAAACCTACTAAATACAAGGGAACAGATCACATATTGTCTTGTTTGGCCCTCAGACTTGAAATTCTTGTTGCATCAGTTTCACTGAGATGGCAAATTCAACTCTTGCCTGCAGTCATAAGATGATCCGCCAAGCGAAATAGCTGTATGAAGTAGATACTAAATGTGTAATTTAGACCTCCCTTTACGAAAAGCCTGGATAATCAATTGCTAGAATCAACTGTGTGCTTATGGTTATTATCAACAGTTAATGGTACTCCCTGTAGTGGCATTAATTACTGCAGAGGCCGCTCTTCTCATTTAGCTTTCCATAGCCAACAAAGGAAGTAAACAAACCTCAGCTACACTGGATCAAAGAAAGTGCATCATGAAAATGTTGCTTTTCACCATCGACTAGTCAAATGTGATGAGCAGGAGTGTTCCACCATTCAATTGCTAGCCATGCACAAACTCTGTTTCTTGTTATTGTTGAACACACCAGAAACCTGCCTGCTCAGTCTGAGCAACTGTTTCTCAATCAATAATTAAGTAACTTTAAGGGCTAGATCTATACAAAATTATTGATATTTTCACTCAAAACGAATCAATAGGAGCAGGGCAAAGCATATGAGTAAGCCTTTTTAATGGCAGTGTTTTGGCTGTGAGAAATAAATGAATTGATTCAATGAATGACAGATATTGGGCAGCCAAAGTAAATCTTTTCACACTTTTATAAGTCCATCAAATCAGGGCTGGCCTCTTTGTTGCCCTTTTCTCTTGTCACAACTGTGTTGTTTTCAAGCTTGGTACAACTTTTTTTCTAATATAAAATACACGTGTTTCTTTACCTTTCATTTTGCCTGGCTAAACAGAGAACCAAGGGTACTTTTAACCATCAGAATAACTTCTGTGACTGGAAGACAGTGGTTTCTCCATTGAGCACAGAAGTAGGAACATAGGAAGCTGCCTTATACTGAATCAACCAATTGGTTCATCTAACTTAGTAATGACTATGCTGATTGGCAGTGGCTCTTCCTGAAGATGCCAGGATTGAACTTGTGATGTTCTGTATGGGTTTCCTATAAGACCTATAGTCCATGCCTTTGCCCATGTTGCAGCAAGGAACCCGGTTAAATATCACCTCCTCCTCAGCCGTGTAGTGGCAAATTCAGAAGTGCAGGATCCATCATAGCCACATGCAAGTGGAGCTTGCATGCCTTGTGCCGATCAAATCGGCCACATTGCCTGGGACTCGCCTTTGCTCAGCGCTTCCCAACGGAGAGGTGACGGTGGTTTTCCTTGCTGCATCCCCTTTACGGGGTTGCTGCGCAGTGGGAACCACCGATTCAGGCTTTATTTGGCTGCTGGCTGGGCTTTCTGCCTTTGGCTCGGAGGGGCTCAGAAGTTGAACATACCTGTGCCCGGAAAATCCCTTATTTTGGCTGCTGGTCCCTTATTTTCAAATCTGTAAGTTGACAGCTATGATACGGAACAACACCTCCCCTGCAAACTTCCTGCACACCTGCTCCAGAATGACCCTAGGAGTCCATCCTCAGGGGCACACTCACCTCCTTTCACTCCTTGAAACTTACCAAATGTCAATGCTATTGTCTAAATTGGAGGCCCCCCTCGAGCTTGAGGTCCAGACACCACCCACCAATTCACCCTGCATATGTTTCACTAGGGTTCATAAACTTACTGGATGACCAGGAACTGATTACTAGCTCTCAGTCTAGCCTGCCTCCCACTATGTCACAAGACTAAAAGGGATGGGAATACATTTGCAGCTCGGAGCTCCTTAGGGTAAGGATGAGATAAAAAGGCAGGCAGGCAGATGTCATACACAAGCTTGGTTCAGATGTAAATATGTGGAACAAATGTTATTGGTAGGTTTCACACACACATAATTATGGAAGCTCTAAAGTAATGTGAATGCTATCTCAGAGGTACGGTATTTGTTGCTCTCCAGTTGCTGTTGGATTTCAACTCCCATCACTGTTAACCAGCATGGCCAGTGTGGCTAAGGATGAAGAACAATCTATGCATGCAAACCAGCTTCTGCTCATTGATCAGCCTTGTTGGATCAAGGTGAATCATGTCTCTGAATTCAGATGAAGATATAATACCCAGAATAGTTGCATCAATGTATATTTTCCAGAGGACATAATTCTTTTAGAAGTGTATTTTTTGTGAGTTAAGGAATCTTAATGACTGAGAAATGCTTTGTCACCTCTCCTGAGTATTTTCCTTTTCTCTCCACACATCACATTACTTTATCCCCACCACCACCATCCTTGTTCTCAAGGTCACATTTATCTTATCATAATCCAGTAGACCATTGTATGGCAAGCGTAAGAGCTGCCATGGCACTCCTGGCACAGCTGCTATTCAACGTCACCATAAATTTGGGTACCACTCCTTTTGCCAGTGGTCATGGTGTAATTTTCTGGTGCCCTTGAGCTGCAGTAAACACATCTCATTCTTGGTTGCAAAACTTCCAAAGGTTTCTATATCAATATCTGGTTAGTTGGATATTGCGGGTTTGTTTGTTTGTTTTTTAAAATGGGTGGGAATACAGTCTCGTCTTTAAAGGCTGAAACTCCACTTTTCCATCTGCTTTTGCCCTTTTCCGGAATTGCATATCCCCTGTGGTGCGCAGCTCAAAAGTTTTCACTTCGAGACTGATGCAAAAAGAAAGAAAGAAAAAGGACAGCTTTGACGGCACAGAAAATCTTGAACTGCAAAAGTGGCTCACTAACTGTTCAAAGCCCTTGTAACAGATCCCATTCATAACAGGCCAATCCCATTCATAAATAATTATTAAAGTTTTTTGTGTGATGTGTGTGAGAGGCTGCCATGTGTAACTTGTTTCCAAGCTGAAACCCTTTAGAATCATGGGGTAGAATCCAGACTAGTTAGTTCACTACACTTAGCTCCCATTGAAAATAATGAGACTGGCTTAGTCTGGATCCAACCCATGAAATTTTAGAAACTGGAAGGGTCCTTGGAGATCTCCTATTCGAACCCTCAGTCTATGGCCCTTGGAGTTGTTCACCAAGAGTTAGTACCTGGACAACAGGCTGAACAGGCACAGAGTTCACATGCTCACAGTTGTCCCTACTTTGGAGAAATTGGTCTTACCATAGAACTGTAGAATTTCAGAGTTGAAAGGGACCCTGAGGATCATCTAGTGCAAATGCACCAGCACTGCCAGTTCAGCACTCCTGCCAGTAAGTTTGCACCACACCAAACTCCCTGCTGCCTTGCCATTCTCTGTCCCAGTAAGCAGCAATGACCGACCTATCAGGAAGCTATCCGACAGCAAGCCACTTCTGGAGTGCTGCAAACAACTGGATGGATGCAACAGAGGGCAGAGGGCACACACAGAGAGAATATCTTGCTCAACCTTTCCCTTCCCCCACTCAAAAAAGCCCTCTGCAAATAGCACTGCATAGCAGCCTCTGGCAAGGGTGAACCAGCCACTGGCCACATAGAGAGCATCCTTCAGATCAGCTCCAGAGGAAACTGAGCCTTGTCAATCCACTAGGAAATTTCAAGTGTCAGGCAAAAAGTGCTAAGACACATTAGCCTCAAACTGACAAGAGGGGATTTTCGGCTTTAATTATGCACTAATTAGTCAACGTTTACTCTAGATGAGAGGGTCAACTATTGTTTTACGAGCTTTTATAAAAGAGGTATAGCAAAGCAAACGGAGTATGGAGGAGAAAACTGAGGAGAAAGTTAATTGATATTTCCTAATTGTCCTGCTAGTCTCTGAAATGGTGCACAGGTCTAGACTGCAAATAAAAATATGCAGGGGGAGAAATGCAAGGGAACCTTTTCTAATTTCCAAAATGTATGGGCAGCAAAGTACCAGGTGTATAAAGTGGATTTAGAGTCTATGAGAGGCTTAGGCCTACTTAAATCCCCAAGGAACATGGGACCTCCAGGGGGTATACATTAGTATGACCTCCATGCAGACAACCAAGCAGTGAGTTGATTTGCTCGTCCAACTGGGGGATGAACAACACAGAAGATCAATGCCGGTGCACCTGTTGTCATCACAGCATGCAAAGGATTTTAAAAACTGCAAGCCCTTGACATCCATTGGGAAGCAGGAAGGCTGACAGGGTGGAGATGCAACCCAAGAAGCAGGCCACATTCTCTCTTTACCAGCACAGCTATGCAAGTGGAGGTAGACCCACCAGAGAGTTTACATTCCATGGTGATGCAGCACGTGAATCATTCAGCAAATGTGTTGTAGGTGGTAAAAAGGTAGAGGTTAAGGTAGAGGACCCCTAGATGGTTAAGTCCAGTCTAAGGCGACTGTGGGGTGCAGCGCTCATCTCTCTTTCAGACCAAGGGAGCTGGCGTTTGTTCTGGGTCATGTGGCCAGCATGACTAAACTGCTTCTGGCACAATGGGACACCATGACAGAAACCAAAATGCATGGAATCACTGTTTACCTTCCTACCACAGAGGTACCTATTTATCTACTTCCACTGGCATGCTTTCGAACTGCTAGGCTGGTGGGAGCTGGGATAGAACAACGGGAGCTCACCCCATCACGAGGATTCGAACTTCCAATCGGCAAGCCTAAGAGTTTCAGTGGTTTAGACCACAGCACCACCCGCATCCCTTTTAGGTGGACTGGCACTCAGAACACCATGTGTACTACAATCCTGAGAAGACCTCAGTCATGTGACACCATAGCTGCTGTCAATGGCAGCTCTTCTCCCAAGACCCAAATCCCGAAAGGTGGCTTTGCTCGCTTTCGCAAAGGGGTGGGAGAAATTGCCACAGTGCCATGTACATCTCACATGGGACAAAACTGTTCACAAAACGCAGTCATTCCGGCTCAGCAGCAGACCTTAATTACCTCCAGTGTTTTTCCGTTGCACTAAACCCATGTGTTGATAGGCAGCTGCCACGACTCCTAACAGCGCAGAATGTCTATCCCGATATTTAATGGCCAAACACAGGAGAACAATGATGACAACTAATTCAATGACAGCTGACAACACCTGGGATCTTTAGGTTTTGCAGACAGTTAATTAGCCGCCTCTGACTCCTCCATAGGGTTATTCCTGAAGAGAGGGTACTTCAGAAAACTTCCTTCTTGTTCCATGAACAGAGGCAACACACCAGAATGTTAATTCTTTCTATCGTTGCCAATAGCCTCGTGTTAAGAAGCTTCACAACTCAAACTCCTTAGAAACCCTCCTTGACATCCACAAGCCTAATGTGGATCAAGTATTTTTATTTGTTTATTATTTATTAAATTTGTATACCACCCTGCAGATTGCAGGGTGGTTCACAACATATAAATACAATATCAAAACACAAAATACATAACAGAAACAAGAACACCCCTCCCACACAAACCAATAACCCCTTTCCCTTACCACCCACAAGTATTGTATCATTAGGCAATAAGGGTCCACATGTATGATTGCCACCCAAAATTTTATGTAGACGCCTACTGCTTTCAAACAGTTTATTACATGAGAACAGTCACCATACTGCGGCAAACAATCCAGAATAAATGTTCATTGAGGAGCCAACGTTGCTTAATCTATCCAGAACAAATCAGGATGAGTGCTCCATAAACAAGCATCTGCAAGGGCCTTGTGTAATGTTTCCGAACCATGTGAACTAACATTGCAAGTGCTAGAGGAGGTGGCTATGTATGGAAATATAAAAACTTCAAATAAACATCTATGGGTTTTAGCTCAGTGGCACTTTATTTCTTTTTATTTCCAAATATAATTGCACTTTTAATAATCCTGTAAATCACCTTAGATTTCCAGTGTAGTGAAGCTTCGAACTGAATCCCTTCTTTAAGCTGTTTCCACCCATCTAGAAATCAGGCTGACCCTCTTTTGCAGACAGAGCTGGAATCTGTTTTAAAAGAACATCTATTTGGCTGTATGTTATAGTGAATAAAAGGCAGCATAATAAGGAGGGAGACCATTATTCAAGGGATGACATGGAATAAATTAAAGTCTCGCTCCATCAATATATATTAAGCATCATTCCGATATCGTTTTAAAACAGTTTGTCTTGTTAGCCAAACAAAATACTGCACAGTAATCCGTTAACTCTCTGGTGTCAGATTATCAGCTATTTCTAGTAAGTGTCGGAAATGCTGCCACCGACAGAAGTAAATTACGTTTTCTTAGACAAACTTGCATCAACTTGCCCACCAAGCCGAGCTGAAATAAGAATTGTTAACAGCGTGCTGTAATGTGAAGCGGGGTGTTTTTTGTGGGTGGATGTGAATGTGAAACAACCTTGTGTTGTTGTCTTCTAGCCTTGCCAGACTCAGCCGGAAAATTATTTCTTTATGTACAATATGTAAAGACATAATTGCCTAGGTTTCAATCATCACATATACTAAAAGCTTTAGATTCCTGTCTTTTTGTAGATTAAATGGCACCACCCATACACAAGAGGCAGATATCAGCAGGTTTGAGGGAACCCCAGACTTTGTTGGAGTATTTTTTTCAAAATCCTATGGGGTGGTGGTCCTTCAAAACAACCCAGGAAGGACTTATCAGGCTCTGTGACTATAAAATGCCAACTAACTGCTGGAGGAGGGTTGAAAATTGGGTGGAAAGGATAATAGGATAGAGTATCCTGAAGTTGAAACATTCCACATCACAATAGTTTGTTGCATGCCCCACTTGTTCTCCCTGTGCTGGTCACCAGCACCAGACTTGGAGTCAGATACTGAGGCCAGCTCCTTGGACAGAAACTGCAGGCTCTGACTGTGTCTTGATTGCTGTTGGCCTCTGAGGTTATGGCAATGCTAAGGTACCCTTCAGGGACACGGGTGGTGCTGTGGGTTAAACTACAGATCCTAGGGCTTGCCGATCAGAAGGTCGGCGGTTCGAATCCCTGTGGCTGGGTGAGCTCCTGTTGCTCGGTCCCTGCTCCTGCCAACCTAGCAGTACGAAAGCACTTCAAAGTGCAAATAGATAAATAGGTACCGCCCCGGCAGGAAGGTAAATGGCGTTTCCATGCACTGCTCTTGTTTCGCCAGAAGCGGCTTAGTCATGCTGGCCACATGACCTGGAAGCTGTACGCCGGCTCCCTCGGCCAATAAAGCGAGATGAGCGCCGCAACTCCAGAGTCGGCCCCGACTGGACCTAATGGTCAGGGGTCCCTTTACCTTTACCTTTAAGGTACCCTTCACACAATGCACCTGCTGAAGTAAAATTTCCACCATTGCTTCACAGAGCTCGCAACGGACCAGGTCATCCACTGGGCAGCCACACACACAGAAGGCAATTAGCTTTTTATTAGCAGGAAAAACAACAATATAGCAATGTCCCTGGTTCATCTTAACTCAACAAAGACATTGCTGGAATTAAGCACACTGGAACAAAGACATTGCTGGAACGATGGGCATGTCCTTCCCCTCTAGCCTCTCACTCTGGGTCCCTCCCAAGCAGATCAAGCCTGCATCAAAGGGGTGGGCTTCTCCTCTGGACCTGTCTGGTGTGTTCCTCAGCAAGGACCCTCCTTGAGCGGGAAGTCAGAGGGGGAGGAGAGTCAGCAGGTCTGGGATTGTCTGCGCACACACTGTGTCTCCCATCTTCTATTCCTGTCCTGGAGGGCCCCTCCTTCTCCTGACCCCTTCTTGATCACTCAAGTCTCCTGTTTCTATGAGCTCCCAGCTCGTTCTTTCTGCTGACTGTTCCTCAGTGTCCCACCACCAGGCTCTAAGGTGTCATCTTCGGAGCCCTCCCTGGAGGGCTCTTGGGAGGCAGGCTGCCACCACTCTTCCTCATCCAGCCTGCCCCTGACACATTGGGTGACAATGATTTTTCTCTAGCATTACCTTTAGCCCAGTGATGACTAAACCTGTCTTGGCCCAGGGACTGCCCTCTACCTTGGCCAACCCTCTGGGGTCCACATGCCAGCAGTCTGTGTGGCCCAAACTCTCCTGTGCACACAACAGAGGTTCTTTTTTCATATTATTTGCATTTCAAATACAATTCAAAATTGTTACATCTTCTATTACTTTCAAAGATACAAACATTAGTGGACTTCATTTCTCTCCTTCCATGGCTCCTTTTATAATCCGCTCCCTCCCGTGTCTTCTTAGTCTTCCAATCCTTTCTCTTTTACTCTCTTTATCTCTTGTTCTTACTTACACTGCTCAGGTTACTAACATCCTGCTAAGTTAATTGTCTGTTTATAATAGTTTATCACGTGATCTATATATATTATCCAGTCCTCCTTAAACCATTTTTTCCAACTTGATTTCTAATTCTGTTGGTCATTCCTGCTAATTCTGCTTCTTCCAACATTTTAAGGTGCCACTCTTCTTTTGTTGGTACTGAATCTGTTCTCCATTTTTCTGCTAGTAGCATCCTTGTGGCCGTAGTTGCATACATGGATAGGTTCTTCTGATTTTGGGGGACTTCTGATGTTATTATGCCCAGGAGCAAAGCTTCTGGGTTTGGGGGAAATGTTCCTTTAAACATTTTTTTTCTAGTTCATTATATATTATTTCCCAATAATCTTTAATTACGCTGCAAGACCACCCATGTGGAAGGATGACCCTTCAACCTCTTTACACTTCCCACATTTACCTGTTTCCAATTTAAAGATCTTCACTAGTCTGTTTGGTGCTAAATACAGTCGTACCTTGGAAGCCAAACGCATTGGGAGTCGAATGTTTTGGCTCCTGAACACCGCAAATCTGGAAGTGAGTGTTCCAGTTTGCAAATGTTCCTTGGAAGCCGAACATCTGACACGGTTTCCATAGCTTTTGATTGTGTGCAGGAAGCTCCTGCAGCCAATTGGAAGCCATGCCTTGGTTGTCTTCCGGACTTCCGGTCTTCTGGAACCAAACTCTCAACCAACACACAGAGAGGTTCATTTCCTTAGATGATCTGTGCAGGTCAAGTGAGGAAGGTCTTCCCCACTCATCAAATTATTGACTTGATTGTTGTTGCTGTTATTTCTAAAATTTTTATACTGCTTTCCATCCAAAGATCGCAGGGCAGTTCACAACAGAAAAATACATGACCTGATGACCACTAAAAGGGCAGTTTCCATCCTCATCGTCATCAAGATTCTCTCCATCCAACCCAGGGCTGTGTCAAAGTCAGCAGATAGGACTCACTTACCCACCTCAATTTCTTTACCATTTCCACCTATGGTCTGAGATTTGCATTTGCACCTTGTCTGGCCTACACCCTCTTCAGACTGAAGGAGAACAAAAACTACTTAACCACAATTAGAGCATGAGGAGGACTTGGCAAAAGGCACTTTGTGGAATAAAAATGGCTCATGTTAGTTGAAACAGCTACTCCTCAAATATATTCAGTTTCCGACTTGGAATCTGCGGCACAGATTTGAGCAGAAACACGATGTTGGTTTTTTTCCTCTTGACATGACAAGATCTATGAAGCATGTCTGCATGTCCTCTCTTGTACCCACTTCCATTGTATTTTGCATTTCTGTCAATATAGTCTCCAATAGCTGGGCCCACTGATAGAACAGATGCCGTAATTGCAAACAGCTGTAAAGTATTACTCATCTTGCTAATCAAAATGACTTTCTGCTAAATAAACCATGAAAAAAGCTTTTCCACCATCAGTGAAGTGGAGTGGAAACGATAGAGACTGTAAAGAGTCCACCATGAAGTCAAATCAACAGATTGAATTTTGCTACAACAATAATCCTGTGTGCTAATGCACACCTTCAGAATTACCCCCACCCCCAAAATCCCAGACCCTCCAACTCTGCTGTGCTTAGAAATACAAGTTTGCATAACAACTCAAACGCTCCTTCACTGTTGTTTTTCTAACATGATGCCTCCAGTCATTTAAATATAAGGTAAAGTAGTTTTATATCTTCTCCAGATTTTAAATCAAAAGGAGAATAATTGTCCCATATGTTTTTATCAGTGTGTGTACACTGTGTATCAGTTTTCTCCCCACTCACAGCAGATCTTATAAATGTGAATTCAGCCATACTTATACATTAGGACAGTTTGTGGGTTGGGAAAAGCGAGAAGCCTTTGTTGGGGGGAAAAATAAGTCTCAAGAAAAGCGTCCAATAACCCATTTTTAAAAAATAACAGCAAGGCAAAGCAGTCAGACTTAGATGGTTCCCTAATGAGAGGGTTCTTATTTTCTAGCTCATTGTGTCTCAGTTATCCTATTTCCTAAGTACTATTCTTTAATTCTTTAAAAGAAGCTATTAGAAAAGCTATCATCTGTCATTATATATGCTTTCTCGAGTCCCTTATGTCACTTAGGCACTTATTGCTGTGGGCCACTCTGCTGTATAACACTCAAGAGGAAATAACTTAGCCTTGAGTTACTTTTATCAGCTTCATGGATCACAAAGAACTAGGTCGTAACCAATCCTTTTCTATAGTGCAGTGGGACCCAAGGTAATTTCATAAAAGGCCACGGCTTTGAATCGTTCCGAGAAAAGTGAAAGATACAAAGCCAGTCCACGTGGCTTGGGCCTTCCATACTGGGGAGGCGATCCCTCCTTATGCTGTGAGATCAGCCCAGAATTCCCCACTGATTATACCAATGAAGAGAGGGGTCTGGGTGGCTGTCACACGTCTCATGGGTCAGGAGTCAGATTCACCTGCTGAACAGCAGCCTGAAGGGGGGAAGGCGGAATGACTCCAGTATACTGGACTCCAGGTCCAGTATACCTGAAGGAGCGTCTCCACCCCCATCATTCTGCCCAGACGCTGAGGTCCAGTGCTGAGGGCCTTCTGGCGGTTCCCTCATTGCGAGAAGCAAAGCTACAGGGAACCAGGCAGAGGGCCTTCTCGGTAGTGGCACCCGCCGTGTGGAACGCCCTTCCAGCAGATGTGAAAGCAATAAACAACTACCTGACATTCAGAAGACATCTGAAGTTTTTAACGTGTGATATTTTACTGTATTTTGGGTTTCTATGGAAGCCGCCCAGAGTGGCTGGGGAGGCCCAGCCAGATGGGCGGGGTATAAATAATAAATTATTATTATTACTATTATTATAATGACTCCACCTGCAGCTGATCAGCTTTCAAGGACAGGAGGAGAAAGCACAGATGAGAACCAGCTGGCTTCAGCCTTCTTAAACAGAGCTCTCATCAGCAATCAGATGCTGGAAACGATGCCTGTGGTTCCTGGCCCTACCATGCTGCTTCCTGCTGTCCGTCAAGACCCTTGGCTCTGTGATCATGTGGATTCCCTGACCTCTGGACTGCCTGACTATGCAGATTGCTGCCTGCCCAACTTGGCTTGGCTTTGGATGTGGAGTCTGCTCTCAGGCCAGTGTTCCTGAGAGACTCCTAGGCCCTGCTTGCTTGGCAATGGGACTCAGACAGGGCTATGGTGAGGGCTACAGCAACACCATGCTGGAATTTCCTCCCTCAGAAGGCTCACTTGTTTTTCCTTTCCATCCAAAATGCCCTAAGTATAGGAATTAGTACTATGTAGTCATAACTAAAGCCTTTGTTCAACTTAATGGCACTTTCCAGATGTTGTTAAACTAGAAGAATAGGAGGAGGAGGAGTTTGGACTTGATATCCCACCTTTCACTCCCCTTAAGGAGTCTCAAAGCGGCTAACAATCTCCTTTCCCTTCTTCCCTCACAACAAACACTCTATGAGGTAAGTGAGGCTGAGAGACTTCAGAGAAGTGTGATTTGCCCAGGGTGACCGCTGCATGTGGAGGAGCGGGGAAGCGAACCCGGTTCACCAGATTACGAGTCCACCGCTCTTAATCACTGCACCACGCTGGCTCTATTGGCCACTGGGCTGCGGCTGATGGAAGTTGGAGTCTAACAGCATCTGGATGGCACCAAGTTGCCGTATGCTGGCTTATAGGTGTGTTTAACACTTCTGTCAAACTTCTTTGGAGACCAATAGGCCTCTCCAATTCACTGTGTGCCTGATCCTCAAAGGAGAGTGGGGAACAGTCCCACTAGTCATGCCAATCCTCAAGCAGATTTCCAAAGCAATAGTGGGCCAATTGGACATCAGACTGAAGACATCATTGCGTGCCATAGCCTTACTGATAACTCAAAAGGATCGGCAGTGTGATATTTCTCCCCCTCTTAAGCGAGATTGCCCACCTCATTCCCACTGTCTTCCTTACATGGGTGTCTCCACATGGGCTCCAAGCATTTGATCAGTGTGTGGATGTATTAGTACTCATAATCAGCTTATCTTACAAGTGTTACATGGAGGTTCCAGGCAATGGCTTCACACCACAGCTGGTGAGAAGACCACTCAAAGGTCACTTTCTGTTCAAATCCCTTCAAGATGGGAAACCATAAGAGGTTAAGTGCATAAGCCTCACTTCACCATTAGGGTGCTTAAGGCTACCACTTCTCAGCATAACCCCCACCAGAATTTGCCTCCTACTCTGCACTTCACCTACCTATTGTGATCTATGAACAGGTTGCAAGGCTGAATCAGAGCAAATAAACGAACACCACTATCCCCAAACACTCATTAGTGTAGAGCAGGTGAAAAAGGTGGCTCCACCACTAGTCAGGAAATGCCAAGACCTCCCTCACAAAAGTCAAAAAGCTCTTGCCAAGTTTGGGTGGATGGGTCTCCAAGCCACCATTTCAACCTGCCTCCTGATTGTCTACCTGGTGCTGCAATTCAGGCACAGGCTGGCACAAGGATGCCCCCATACACCATGCATGGGATAGGGACGCTCTAGTAATCTCCACTAGCCTAGCCCTCACATAACATGGAGAAACACTGCCTTAAAAACTCGCATGCCTCATGGTGCATCCTTGACACAAGGACAGCTACCTGCACTTCCTGAAGGGAACTAAAGTTCTGAAGTGGATAGCTCCCTGGAGGACATCTAGGTCCCTTGAAAGCTCCCTTTGCATAATTGGCTGAATTACAAGGGCTGTAATGTAGCACATTCATCTTTGCCCTGCAAGAAACAGGATAATCTCATGGGCGGCACAATAAGGTGGCATGTGGAAGACCCAGGGAAATGTTCCCTACTAACATGTCTGTGTCAGTGCCTTGCCAAGCAAAGGGTGCAAGAGAGACAGCGATGGAGAAATGGATTTCGAACAGTTTGTTTGTTTGTTTGAGGTCAAGCAGTTTTTAAAAGTAACTCTGCAGTATCGAAAAATGTCAGTGCACATCCGTGACATTTAACTGCCTATCTCTGTGTCAGTAGGTGCTTCTTTTCCTCAACACCTCCACCCTTCTCTGGGTACATCATTTCTTCCAAATGGGTGCCCAGTCACCTCTGCTTTCTCGGATGTGTTTCAACGGCTTCTCCCCCCCCCCTTCTTCCTACTATTATTCATCTCCATCAGGTTCCTATCCCTGCACCCTTGTTCAGGGATTTTATACTGACCAGGAAGTATGTGCTACTCCAAAATTCTCAGATCTTTGGTCTCATGCATATCTTACAGGATGGATGAAATGGTCGATTGAGGTTTCTCTGTGTTTCTCATCTTTCTAGTCTCATCCAGTCCTCTTTACCCTAATACATGTATTTTTGTACACATTACATGGCTAGAGAGCTGTGTTGCAGGGTGACTGTATTTTGGTATATATATATATATATATATATATATATATATATATATATATATATATATATATATAGTTTGAAGAGCAAACCAGATTTCTCTCCCATGCCTACATATAGCCACTTTTTGGGGGCTCTTTTGGATGCACATAACCCATAAAATTAAAAATAAAATAAAAATTCCACAGCCACACAAATCAGAACTGCTTCTGACTTGAGATACATTGAGAAAGATCTTGACTCCTGTATCACAGTGATTTTAAAAAGGCAGTGGCTTGCATCCAATACAGTACAAAGTAAGTGTTCTACCAGCACAGGATTCCTGTTTGTGCAGTGGGGCTCCCCCCCCCTTTCTGTGCACACCCTTCATTCTCCACAAATCATCTTTATACAGTTGGGGGACCTTCTCAGAAAAGATTTAGGGGTCACATGGGGGGAGAAGGAGAGAGGGAAAGTCCAATTGCACAAGAGCAATTACTTAGTACTGCATGGGATACCAGACATTGCTTAGAATTTCATATCACTTTAACTTCCAAAAGGAAGGAAGGAAGAAAAGAGAAAGAAAGAGAAAGAGAAAGAGAAAGAGAAGAGAAGAGAAGAGAAGAGAAGAGAAGAGAAGAGAAGAAAAGAAAAGAAAAGAAAAGAAAAGAAAAGAAAAGAAAAGAAAAGAAAAGAAAAGAAAAGAAAAGAGGCGGAAGCTGGATCTGGATTACCAAAATGAATTTGATACACACCCAACTTTAAAACAGACTTGCACAGCTTGTGACACACCAAGTCAAGCCCAGCCCACCTGTCATCTGTGGTGCCTTCATCATCGGCTGGTCGTTGTAGTTCTAAGCAGGCAGCAACGAAATAAAATAAAAGGATTCCTAGGACTCTGGAGGGCTGTCATACACAGCTGTTGGGCCATAGCTCAGTGAAAAAGCCACAAGTGGCTCATCCAGTGGGGTGGAACTGCAGCAATAGCCTCCCATCAGCAATGTTATTGCTGCTGGTGGTGAGCTCGGGGCTGCGTGCACCAGCAGAAGCCCACTGGTTTACCTGAGCAGCCTAGACCTCACTGTAGGCTCACCCCTCTCTGTAAGAGGCAGTACTTATTGCTGCTAGGATGCTATTGCTGCCGCTCTGCCCCATGAGGTGAGCCACTTCTGGTTAGAACACAGGATTTGCTTAGCAAAGGGGTCAGTTAAATTCTACGTATCTCCCATGAAGCAGGCCCATGCAGAGCTTGTCTAAGGCCCAGAGTGGCAGTCTTGTTAGAATAAAATTATAAACTCAAACAAAAAAGTAGCCAGTCCGGGGGGAGGGGGCGGCAAGCTTAGCCCTCCAAGGGCCTGGGCAAGTACAGTCAAACCTCTTCTTACTTCCGCCTCCACTCGCGTCCATTTTGCCCAGTGTCCGCGGCAAACCCGGAAGTAACCGGCGGGTTTGCCACTGTTCGCTCATGTGCAGAAGCGGTGATCACCATTCAAACATGCACAGAAGCAGGCAATTGCTGCCCATGCCTGCGCACAATGGCGCCTCTCCCAGCAACCTGTTTTGACTTCCGGACGGGCCTCCGGAATGGATTGTGGTTGTGAGTAGAGCTTTCACTGTATACCTGGCTGCCCACTCCCTCTGCATGGGCCTGCTAGGAAGGGCTGGAGAAGACTCCTGCCTGGAATTCTGGAGAGATATTCAATGTAGATAATTCTGAGATAGAAGGACCAACAGGATGACTCAATGTAAAGAGGGTTTCTTATGTTCCTATGATGAATTCAGCACGGTGCGCCTCAAATTGCATCAGACACCCTCTAAAGCAACACTAACAAATCTCAAAACATACTTATTAGACATTCTCTTAATCACTGGATACAAGTTGAATATAAGAGAAGGGTTCATTTTCTACCTTCAGCTGAATGGTTGCACGAAGAACTGGTAACTTTCTCTGAGGTGGCCCCTCACCTTTTGGATTTGGATTTGATATCCCGCTTTATCACTACCCGAAGGAGTCTCAAAGCAGCTAACAATCTCCTTTCCCTTCCTCCCCCACAACAAACACTCTGTGGGGTGAGTGGGGCTGAGAGATTTCCAAGAAGTGTGACTAGCCCAAGGTCACCCAGCAGTTGCATGTGGAGGAACGGGGAATCAAACCTGGTTCACCAGATTACAAGTCTACCGCTCTTAACCACTACACCACACTGGCTCTCTTTGGCATGACCCTCCCATCCAAGGTTCACCTCACCATGATGTTCATGTCATTTCATCAGTAGGGGAAGGCACACCTCTTGGTTTAGGGTTTTGGGGAGTGAAGTGTATTGCACATCTGTATCAAAGTACATGCTCCACATGAAGAAGGCCCTAGAATCCTTTGCCTTTCCAGCTGAAGTGTTCTGAGGAAGTGGAGTTGGAAAAATGCCCGATCCCAACCACTGAAGATCCTGGAAAGCCACTCCCAACCTCAGGAGAAATCACTGGACTAAATGGACTACGGATTCTACATAAGGCATGTTTGGGGGTGGGGGGGTGGCAAGAGGTGGGGAGAGAGCTCTACATAGCATTGCAAATGTAGGGCATCGCCAACATATGCGGCGATTGCTTGCTGTGTTCACAAAGTGTATCCTCAGTTGGAAAGATTCTTCTTAGCAAAAAGTTATCGGGAAAGAGGTTTGCAAAACCCATCAGTAATGTATGTGTGGCACTCTGTGACACAAAAGGCCTTGAAACAGTTTTCTGGCAGAAGTGATCTCCAGTTGGAGGAATGGGACATAGAACTGGACTAAATTAAGAAAATGATACTGATGCCCTCGGAAAGGAAGGAATAAGATCTGCCCCCATCCAGTCCTTTAGTCATTTTCATGCTCATTATAGGCGAGATGTGTTTCTCGAAAAAGAGCCACTTGTGCGTGCAGTGACTTGAGATAATTAAGAATGCATTTACATTTTATGGAGCCATTAATGCCCTTACATTCTAGGATATATTAAATTTCTTCATGCTACTTTGCCCATCAGTGAATATTAAAATATTTAACCAGCAGCTGGGCTGCAACCTGTCTGTTGTGCCCTCTTGGGTAGTACAGATATAAGCAGAATAGAAAAAGAGTTTGTCAATGAAGAAATCATGACTTCCTCCTTCTTAGCCTCTTTTTCCAAAGAGAGGGACACAGACTATTCAGTTTCAGAATTCAAGAAGATATTCTAAACAAAAGTAATAGTGGAATAGACAGCTGGAACCAAGTCAGAACTCTGCAGCTCTTACTGGACTGTACCAACCCAGAGAGGAAGTGGAGCGTCATAAGTCTGGATGTTCCCCAAAATATAAGAATATAAGAAATACTCTGTGTATATATAGGGAACAAATGTCCAGGAAGAATGCTAGTTAGTTTGAAGAAAGGTGTGTGTTTGTGTGCTTAGATATAGATATAGGCAATCAAACATACTACTCCCACCTGATATATGAAGTGGTAGTCCCAGGAAGGAGACAGTTTTGAACACAGAGACTGGATCTGATTAGGAACACCGAAAAGATGAAGTAGAGATAAGGATCAGAATCTTAATTTCCGAAATGAAGCCATAGAATTGACCCCAGCTTGGTGTATCGGAAAACAGTTCACAGTGGAGATTTCATGTTTATAAGGAAACTATCAGTCAGACCAATCCCATCCATTTTAGCCAGAATCATCAAAGATGTTGGGAGTTGTTGTTCAGAACATCTGGAAGTCCCTCCAGGTGGAAAAATCAAAATTGGAAACAGAATTGTTAGATTCAAAATCAAATCAAGAATTTGTCAAGAATGTATAACTTGCTCTTTAAATGGAACACTCAGGACGAAATGATGAAATCAGCTATGATTAAATGGGCACAAGACGTTGGACATAACATAATGATGGCTGACTGGGAACAGTTATGGACCACAGGTATGAAATTTACGGCATGTAATGCCCTAAGAGAAAATTTAATGAAAATGATTTATAGGTGGTACATGACACCAGTCAAGCTTGCAAAAATTTACAATTTACCTGACAATAAATGTTGGAAATGTAATGAGACTGAAGGTACATTCTTTCACCTTTGGTGGGCATGCCCAAGGATTAAGACATTCTGGGAGATGATTTATAACGAAATGAAAAAGGTATTTAAATATACCTTCCTGAAGAAACCAGAGGCCTTTCTCCTGGGCATGGTCGAACTTTTTTAATGTATGCAACAACAACAGCAGGAATACTCATCGCGAAGTATTGGAAGACACAAGATTTACCCACCCGGGAAGAATGGCAGATGAAGTTGATGGACTATATGGAACTGGCGGAAATGACTGGCAGAATCCGAGACCAGGGAGAAGAGTCGGTGGAAGAAGACTGGAAAAAGTTTAAAGACTATTTACAGAAATACTGTAAAATCAATGAATGTTAGAAAAATGTTGGAATGAAGTTATATGGCTTTAGTAGAAATGTTATAAGGAATTAAGTATAAATAGATTATTAGAGTATTAAAGGAAAAAATAAGGTTAGAATATGTTAAGATAATTATAGGATAGAAAACAGAGGAAGATGGAAAGGAATTGCTGAAACAATTAACAGAAGTGGAATACGAAAAGGGAGGTGTGAGGAGGTCGTTGAAATAAGTGAATGAAAGATAAGATATTGAAATTGTTTGATGTGTTTTAAACTGTTTTTGTTTTGTTTTGTTAGTTTAATGTGTTAGTCTTATGTAGTGTTTTTGTATTGTATTGTATTGTTTAGTTTTTTGTTGTTGTTGTAGTGTTTAAATTGTTGGAAAAGCAATAAATATTATTTTTTTTAAAAAAAGAACATCTGGAAGTCCCCAGATTGGCAACCCCTGCTTTTGTCCAATCAGGGCTGTAGTACAATTAGGTCATTTGAGATCACTAGTCTTGCAAGCTCTATTAGATAGCGAGATGTATTTCTTCACTTACTACACAGTGCTCTTGTATAGGGGGCCTTCCTGCTCATTCTGCAGAGTAGGGCTCTGCACCTCAGCCCCAAAAGCCTTCCCAGCACCACCAAATTAGGGCATGAGTCCGAGTCACAAAATGACGATGTCCACCCTGGTGTCAGGGACTGGCTGGATGAGGAAGAGTGGTGTGAGCTGTCCGCCCAAACCCCTCCAGGTAGGACACAGAAGATGATGACTTAGATCCCAGATCCTGGTGGTGGGACACTGAAGAGTAGTCTGCAGAAGGGACGAGCTGGGAGGTGCTAGAAGGAGGGGGTTTGAGTGGTCAAGAGGGGCCAGGAAAAGGTGGGTCTTCCAGGACGGGGTTAGAGGCTGAGTCACAGTATGAATGCAGACTCAGTTGGAGAGGAGTCAGAGGGTTGGCCCTGCTACACAGCAGCAGGACAGTCCCAGTCCTGCTGACTCGCCACCCCTTCTGAGACCCCTCTCGAGAAGAGCCCTGCATGGGCCACAGGCCCAGAGGAGATGCTCACCCTATCAATGCTGCCTTCATCTGCTTGGGAGGGATCCAGAGTGAAAGGTTTGAGGAGGAAGGGCAGAGCTAATGGTCTGTTTCAACAACATCTTAGCTGGATTAAGGCGAACCGACTCTGCTGTGTTGTTATTTTCTCCTAATAAAGAGCTAATTGCATTCTGTGCTTTCCGTGTGTGTGCCTGCCCTGTGGCTGACCTGGCTCCTTGACAGCTCCTTGACACCTGGAGGCAGCCTTTGCCAACCTGATGGCCTCCAGATACTTTGGACTGCAATGCCCTGTCAGAATGGCTATGGCACCTGATTGGCAAAAGCTACCTTTAACCAAGAGAGGATGGCTCCTAAGAAGGAAAGTGCATGGTTTTCTGATTGCAACCCTTTTCTTCTCTAGTCAAGTGCAGCTAATATACATAATATATCCATAAATAATGAAGGAAAGGAAATTACTACCCAACACCATCACCACTTGATGAGACAGGTCCAGCTGAAAAGCCAAAGGAGACTCTGTCTGGAAAGGGAAGGAACCATAATAAAGAGAAGCCAAGGAACTGGACTGGCGGCTTGATCATAGCTGTCAACGTTTCCCCTTTTTTAAGGGAAATTCCCTTACAGTGATACCTCGGGTTACATACGCTTCAGGTTACATACGCTTCAGGTTACAGACCCCGCTAACCCAGAAATAGTGCTTCAGGTTAAGAACTTTGCTTCAGGATGAGAACAGAAATCGTGCTCCGGCGGCGCGGCGGCAGCAGGAGGAGGCCCCATTAGCTAAAGTGGTGCTTCAGGTTAAGAACAGTTTCAGGTTAAGAACGGACCTCCGGAATGAATTAAGTACTTAACCCGAGGTACCACTGTATTCCGAATAGGATTCCTCGCAAGAAAAGGGAAAAGTTGACAGCTATGGGCTTGGTGGTTCTGCACTTTTCATTTTTCAGGGCTGTGGTTGATCACAAGAGATGACATCCTGGAGGAAAACAAACAAAAGCAGTACATGCGCCAAAAGATCATTCTGAAGAAAGCCATAAACCACTATGATTTGAAAATACTTTTAAAAAAATAAAAGAAATGAGAAAGTAAGAACAGCCTCATGCCCCTGTGATACTTCACATCCCCGCATTTCATGACACACACACCTCCCCCAAAAAGAAAGGAAAATCCAGCAAGTGCCGTAAATTGTGGCCAGCTCAATTATTTCATATGTTGCAGCCAGACTGTATTCAGAAACAAGGCTGGTGGTTCCCCAATGAACCCTTCCATGTCACTGGACAGGGTAAAAATAATAAATTGGTCATTGTGAGACTTTATGCATTTCATGGGCATTGCAGAGCCTATTTTAGATTCCTTTCCTGTCGCAGCCTCTTGTTGGCAGTAAACGGTAGGCCACCACTGCCATATTTCAGTTCCTTTCATTTACTTGGCTTGTCATCTGCTGCTGAATTGCCCTGGCTTCTTCCTGTCCACTTGTCAATTGCCAGCCAACAGGAGCTAGTGGCTGATCGGACAGCTATGGATAGATACAGGTATATTTAAATCATTTTCACATGCAAGGCCTTCTGTGTTCCAGAAGCCACAGATCACTGGGCTCAGGTTAATTTCTAAAATAAGAGATGCAGGCAATTTTCACATTTGAAGAAAAGAGTTAATTGAACCCACCTCCATCAAGCTGTTCTTCATTTTTGAGAAGGTGCACACAAGATGGAGATTGAAGGCAAAGATGTGAATATGTTGCCCAAAGCAATCCCTTCAGTTTCTTTCACCGAAAGAACCTCATATTTTGGAATTTGCTCATTGTTTTCTTGTTGGTTCTCCAGCGATATTCTGAAGCACAATTGATCCCCATTTTAGAATACCTCTGATCATTTTTACTCCCCACTGAAAGTACTTAATTAATGCATTTCTTCTTATTTTCTACAACAAGGATTGGGAACATGTAGCTCTCCATTTGTTGCTGGACATCAGTTCCCATCAGCCCCAGCCGGCATGGGCAATGATCAAGGATGATGGGAGCTGTAATCCAACAACATCTGAAGGACCACAAGTTCTCGACCCCAGTCTACGGTATAGGGTAACAGTAGCTTGAGCACACAGTCACATTCCTGAGGCAAGCTACAAATCCTAAGCCTGCTGAGCAGGAAATTAATTCTATCCCACAAGCACAGTATTCAAGCATTTGCATGCAAGTCGTACCCTGTAATGTATCAGATGGTTTCAGCTTCAGACCATGAAGCAGCAGGTGGAAGTTCTGACATGCTTCGAACCCCCTTTCAGGCCTCCCTACTCAATGCAGAGAAGCTTCTGGGGCTGGTATGTGGGATCCTACACCCCCTAGTCCCTTCATTCCCTATGTGTCCAAACTACTACTACTACTACTACTACTATTCTTCTTCTTCTTCTTCTTCTTCTTCTTCTTCTTCTTCTTCTTCTTCTTCTTCTTCTTCGCAGTGGCAGGAGCAAGGAAATGGGCCAACCACCTCCGCTTGCCTGCTCACTCTTTGAGCAATGGGCTAGACCCAGAGGGAGAGGATAAGCAAAAGAGGAATGGTGACAGAAGTGAGTAGGGGGTGGTCCCATTTTGGGAGACAACCACTGAGGGCATTTTGCCCAAGGGTCACCTAAACTATGGAGCCAGCAGTATGCCATTCAAAAGTACAGTCTTATTCCAAAGCAAAAGTGACTAGGGAGCAAAATTCACAAATGAACTTACAAAAACTTGCAACCTGTCTCCTTAGTTCCAAGCATCAATGCTATAGAATGAAATTTTATTAGGTTTTTAAAAATGGCAAAAAATCACCGTAAAAACCCACACATGCCAAATCAAATATGCATGCATAGGATTGAGCTGAAAGTTTCCCAAATGAAACTTGCACCCCATTAAAAGACACATTAATGTTTAGATAATCTTGCATTCGGAATAGCTGGTTTCAGGGAAATTAATCAAATTTTAAATGCATGATGGATAGGGCTCAGCTCACCTTTTAAAATTTCAGGTTTTTGAAGTTCCTCATGTTAAGACAATGTAATTTTAGAAGCAGGATTTCCATAATGCAAAATGCTCATTTTTAGCAAGTGGCATACATTGATAGCACAAGGCCTTGATATGTTAAGAGACTTAAAACACAACTTTATACATGTCTACTTGTAAACAGGGTATAGGATTGTAGTCTTAAGATCAATACACATGATTAGTGGGCAGCCACAGCAGGTGAACATGAGCAACAGCAGGCTGCATGGTGGAATGATTGTTTGATCGCTCTGCCACATGTACAGATCATGGTGCAATACACAACTGGGGAGTACATTTGTCTGTTCACTTCACTACACATAGCACTGCAAACTGAACATGCAACAGAGTGATCAAATCGCACTTCATTCAACAGAATAATGTGCATTCATTTCCCATGTGGTCACTGTGCACTGAGGTCACTTATTCGGATCAGCTCAAAGAAGAAATTTGTTCTGTAAACCTCATGAAGACTATAGTCAACATCATTTTTTTAAAAAATATTTTTTTATTTGCTTTTCTATTACATATTTCATGTTTCTACAGTAACCATGCAAACAATTCAATAATCTCAACTTCCCTTTTCTTCCCTTCCTTCCATGGTTTCTTCAGTTTCCCATCTACTCTGCATATTCTAAATATTCCATACTTTCCTCCCTCTTCTTTACCTTATACTGCTCAATCTACTCTAATCCTGCTAGTGTATAAAATAATCTACAAATATTTTCCAATCTTTCTTATAAATTCTATCATTCTGATCATTTATTCTGCTGGTCAGTCCTGCTAACTCAGGCTTCCTCAACCTCGTTCCTCCAGATGTTTTGAGAATACCATTCCCATCATCCATGATCACTGGTCCTGCTAGCTAGGGCAGTGTTTCCCAACCTTGTGCCTCCAGCTGTTTTTGAACTACAACTCCCATCATCCCTGACTAGCAAGACCAGTGGCAAGGGATTATGGGGACTGTAGTCCAAAAACAGCTGGAGGCACAAGGTTGGGAAACACTGAGCTAGGGATCATGGGAGTTGTAGGCCAAAAACATCTGGAGGGCCGAGTTTGAGGAAGCCTGAGCTAACTGCATGTTCCAACATCTTAATACGCCATTCCTCCTTCTCCAGTACTTAGTCCGTTCTCCATTTTGGAGAGAATAACATCCAAGCTGTCGTAGTCACATACAGAAACAAATTCATCTGACTCTTAGGGACCTCTGTGTGCACTGTAGTCAACATCATTGGCAAGGCTCTATAAACTCTCAGAACTCCTCCACATATATTCCCTGTAGTGCACCAATGAAAGATGGAGTCAATTTAGGTCAGGAGTAGCCAACATAGTGCGCTCAATATATTTTATTTTCAACTGAAACTCCTACCACCACTGAACACTGGCCATGCTGGCTGCGGCAGATGGGAATTGTAGTCCACAGCATCAACCATTTAATGAACTATACAGCTAAGTTGGGGGTGGCTGGGTCTTGAATTCTGCAGAAGAATGTATACGTGGAATAGTGCTGGGTTAAAGTATTCGGCCAAGCTTTTTTCAGCATTTTGTGAGAATAAGACAGATCAAATCAAAGTTTATTGGTTGATGGTGGTGGTTCTAAGACCTTGGGTGAGGGTTGTTTTACCTTAATACACACTGGTGATTTTTGTTTCATTTCATTGTATTTCGGGTTTTTTGTGGGGGAAAGCATTGCTAGCACTTCGAGTCTTGCCACCATATCAAGCAGTGGCTTGACGCAGCAGGGCCAATTTTTCAAGACAGAATACAATATTCATAGCTGTCAACTTACAGATTTGAAAACAAGGGACCAGCAGCCAAAATAAGGGACCTGCAGCCTCACCTGTTCCAGGCACTCCAGTCTTCCTGTACTCCTGCAGTCTGGTCAAACTTAAGCTGGTAGCTTCGAGAACACTGTCCAACCAACTTTGTAATCAGAGGTTCAACTGAATAGAATCTGAATCACATGCACCACAAGGCCTATGCAGCCTCAACTTAAGATGGCTCCCCGGCCTGGCTTCGCACTGCAAAGTTTGCAGCAGCACGTGCAACAAAATGGCGTCCAGCATTCAACCCCCCCCCCTCAGCTTGCATTAACTAGCCACACACAAGGCATGCAAGCTCCACCCCCCAGTCGTTCTTAGACTTCTTATTGGGTGAGCAACACAGCCAAGCAACACAGTTGGAGCCTCCCTCTGCCCTGGCCAGCAGGGAGGGAGGGAGAGGAGCTGCTTCCTTTGAAATTTAAGGGACATCATTTAAGGGACATTTAAGGGACATCTATCAATAAGGGACAGCAGTGGGACATGGCGCTGGAATAAGGGACTGTCCCTTCAAATAAGGGACACTTGACAGCTATGACAATATTAGGAAGTCCTCCAGCCAATCTACTGCTCCTGATCCCAAGAAATCATATTCATGTTATGGAAAAAGAGCAGTAACACTGTAAAAATGAACTATCTCCTCCTATGGATACCCTTTTTAAGTTGCCTCCACCTAGAGTGTGAATTTCTCCTAATAAACTCCTTTTCATACACAACTTTGACTAAGGTAAGCAATATTGTGTGTGTTTTTTCACTAATACATTTGTTTTAGTGCATACTTTAACCTAATAGGTCATTTTTGTAAATACTGGTTGGCTGGAGAGCTGCATTGCAAAATTCAAGTTCGGTGTGAATGTCAAAGTTTTGCCTTGTTTTGGTGCTCATATTGCCTTGTTTTGGTGCTCATATTATTTCAGAAAGCAGAAAATTGATAGACTCACCTTGAGTTGAGAACTCCAATCATTTTTTTCCTCCATCCCTCCAGCCAGCTGAAAGATGAAACCACCCCTTTGTTCTCAAAGTTACCCATGGCCTATCTTCGGTCACTACCATTTTTGTTGTATGCACCAGTTTTCCATGCAAATTGCCTTGCATAATACTACAAATCTTACTATATGTGCCAAATAAATTTCACAGCTGTGGTGCCAACATGCTTACCATGAACTTGGGGTGGTGGTGGTGCAATGCTTTATAAAAAGACCCAAAATAGAGCAATCAGGATACATCTTTTAAAAACCTTACAAGCCGAAAAGGCCAGCCACAATGTGATTATTAATTTTAGCAGTAAAACTTAATAAAGAGCATCATAATTGCTTGATCCAAAATTTCCATCCTCATGAGTGCCAGAACTTTAACCTCCCAAGTTTTTGCTCTCTCTCTGTGTGTGTGTGTGTGTCTGTGTCTTTGTGTGGAAAGGCTACAATGTCTTGGGAGAAATGCAAGAGAAATTATTTGATAAAGGTGACGGTTTTTCACACCTGAAAATAATGTTTTTCTTTCAGACTCTCTTGATCAGCAGCCTCCAGTAACACATTACAGATATAATCTTGAGACCTTATGGCATGTACTTGTCACTACTTGCATAACTTACCGCGGACACAGGATCACAGGGACTTTGAACATAATTTCCCACACTACAGGAGATTAAATAGACCACATCTGAAGAAGGCAAGCAGCAGCGATGGCCCTGGAGTAACACAAAGCAAACTTCACCCAGTTTCCTCATCACTTACATTGCACACACACACAGAGAGCCACACACACGGGTTTAGAAAATGTTAGGAAAATACAGCAGGACTATTCTGATCCTATAAATATATACAGTGCCCGGCTACATTCAGGAGTATCTCCTTGCTAGACAGGTGAGGTGGGGAGCCTAACCTTCAGATACAGGCCCTATTTGGTTACCATGGATCCTAGATACTGAGCAACAGTTTGACATTCAGAGGGCGCCCCCTTTTTTTGTCCACTGCTAATGCAAGATACGTAGTAAAACCGGCTGCCTACCTGTCACAATTAGAGATGCATGGTCATAGAAGGGCCTCTACACTGTCTTCCCACCTGCGATTTTAGATGGGCGCTACAGAAAAATCTCCTTTGTCAAAAGGCTTTGCTCTTGTCATGATGGAGAGATAGAGACCGACAGCAAATGTCCTTTTACTTTGCCCCTATTGCCAAGATGTTCATACAAAGATTATTGCCCCACTGCTTAGAACAGGGGTCAGCAAACTTTTTCAGCAGGGGGCTGGTCCACTGTCCCTCAGACCTTGTCCGGGGCTGGACTATATTTTTTTGGGGGTAGGGATGAACGAATTCCTATGCCCCACAAATAACCCAGAGATGCATTCTAAATAAAAGCACACATTCTACTCATGTAAAAACACGCTGATTCCCAAACCGTCTGCGGCCCAGATTTAGAAGGCGATCTGCTGGATCTGGCCCCCGGGCCTTAGTTTGCCTACCCATGGCTTAGAAGAATAGGACAGGACATACCAAAAGACCAGAAGAAATTATATCAACATACCTACATACCTACACAGTACAGTATAGGCAGGTATTATATAGAGTAATATAGGTATGTTTTATGTTATGAAAATAAGGTAGTGTGTTATGTATATGTATTGTGTAAATGTATATGTATGTGTTTTATATGTTAATAAAAAATAGAAAAAGAAAGAAAGACCAGTAGAAATTGTTTATGTATGCAACCACAGCTGCCAGGATGCCTTATGTGCAGAGATGGAAGGAAGATACCATCCCAACCAAGGATGAGTGGCAAGCAAAATTAATGGACTATGCAGAAATGGCAAAACCTACAGAAAGAATAGGAAATCAAGAAAAAAGAGTCTTTAATAAAGAATGGGGAAGTCGTGTAAAGTTATTTAACGAACTATTGTAAGCAATGAAATACCTTAGCAGGATTAATATAAAATCAAGCAATTAGAAGGTGATTTGAGGGGAAAGGTAGATAGAATCTTTTAAAAAGAGGTCAAGGGGGAGTTGCAGTTTAGCTAAATGATTTGTTGTTGTTGTTGTTGTTGTTGTTGTTGTTGTTGTTGTTGTTGTTCTCCGTCCATCTGGCTGGGTTTCCCCAGCCACTCCGGGCGGCTTACAGCATGTATATTAAATTGTAAAGCATCAGACATTCAAATTTTCCTGACACAGGGCTGCCTTGAGATGTCTTCTAAATGTCAGATAGTTGTTTATTTCCTTGACATCTGATGGGAGGGTGTTCCACAGGATGGGCACCTGTGAAACCAGAGAAGGATGGGGAGGGAAGTCAAAACTAGGGATACAAATGTAAAGGAAGGCTATTGTTGTTAAACTGACAACTGAAAATAAAATTTATTAAAATAGAGAGGTGGTGATCAGCTCTTCAGACCCATTTTGCCTCTCTCACCTCCACCCTTAATTGTTACCTGGAAAAGGTACATTTCTTCCACCCTTATATTTCTCCTGTCTTTTCTCCAAACCACCTCATCATCTTTCTCTTTAAACTGCTGTGATATCATGTGACATTTTCTGGCTCTAGTAGTTGAAACTTAAAATCGCTGGTTCTTTGAATGTCAGTCATCGGAATCCTTGTGGTGGGTAGCTAAACCAAAAGTCTTTTTTAACTCTGTCACACAGAATAAATGGCAAGTGTGGGCTTTCATGCTTGCACAGAAAATAGTTTGTGGGGGGAAACAACAACAGGTAAAAGGTCAAGAGGAGCAACTTTGTAGAAATACTATAACACTGCTGGTATTAATAATTAAATGGACATGAAATCTCAATAAATATTAAGTTCTTTGCTTTAAAAACAACAACAGCCCAGTATACCCAGTGGCTTTTTTGTTCAGGCAACTCAATTTAAATCAGGGAACTGACAAACCTTATTTTAGTCTATCTTAGATTTTTTCTACAGAAAGGCAAAGCACATTTCTTCCTAAATCGGGATTTATGAAAGGTACACTTGATTTAACAATACTATTCTGATGTGTAATGACAGACAAGCATTCCTTATATATTCTGTTAATCCTGAGACTTGCATTTTCTCAGAGTTAGGGTAGGAATTTGTACAATACATTAATATACAGGCACACCATAAAATTGAGACGCTTCATTTGGTGCCTTATTTTTCTCCACCACCCCAAACTGTATGTGTTATTAGAAATACCTTTCTCTGTGTGTTGCTTCATTCTAGTGCTCCAGAATCTGAATTTCAGTAATCCTGCATATGGTGATAAAATCAGCTGAAGATTAGATTTGGATGTTTATGGTGCTACATTAAAAACACACACACCTAAACAGTCGGTTTTTGTTAAAAAGTAAGACTGGTTCAACACTGGCCATTTGTTCAAATATATACTATTTCTATTCCATATTTTCTAAAGATTTTTGTGTGAAAATGAACACAAATAATTGTGTTTAATGCTTAAGAAATGATACATCTGCAACAGATTTCCCTTGCGAGAGGATTAAGGGATTTACATTTTGTGAATACAAAGATTAGGTTGTGTGTATATTGTGTTTTGTTTTGTTCTATAAAGCCATCACATCTATGCCAAGTCTTTCCTTTCTCAATATCACATTCTTATCTCTATGGTTCGCTATGGGTGCCTCTTATTGACACTATCCTGTGCCAAGTAGAAATGTGGAGGTTTAGGGATGGGCAAATCTGCAAGGTTTTGGTTTCCCCTAATTTCTTATCGCCCCCCCCCCATAAGTTCAGTTCTCCGCCTTTCCACATCAATTCACAATTATTGCTATTTTAAAAGTCCTTCTGAAAATTCACCAGCATTTCAGTACAAAATGTCTACTAATATACACATTTTTAGCACACATTCCTGCTAATATATACATTTTGGCAAGTCATTTCCTCTAATGTGATGTAGCTTCGTGTGCATACATGCATTTCTATGCATTCTTTACCCTAGTATATGAATTTTTGTACACATTACATGGCTGGAGAAAAATCAGGCAAATGTGAATTTTGAAGGATGGCTACGTTTCAGTTTACATATTGTTCCAGAAAGTGCAAATTAGGACTGTTTGCCTTTAATGGTGAACTGAATCAAGTTTATCCCTCATCTTTAGTGAGGCCACACATTGATCTCCAGTTTTGAAATGACCCTTCTTCAGAGGACCAACAAACACTAAGCTTGAATATCATCCAAAACATATGATCCTGTAAATTATTTTTAATTTTTCACTTAGGCCGGTATATTGCGGTCACTGGTCACCGGATGAACAGTGGGTATCTTTAAGTAGCTTATATAGTTTGGATCATTGTTCTGACCATGAAGCACCTTCTTCATTTAGTTCAATGGAAGGGGCACCTCCACGGGGAACATACCTGGTGTATCTGCTCTTCCATTAGAAGAAATGGAATGGTTGAAGGAGCTTGGTAAAGCCTGGGTAAAGCCTGGGTAAAGAAGAGACTGAGAGGAGATATGATCCGCAAATCCTAGGCTCAGTGGTTTAACCCACAGCGCTACCCACGTCCCAGGAGATATGATAGCCATCTTCAAATATCTCAAGGGCTGTCACATGGAAGGGGGAACAAGCTTATTTTCTCCTGCTCTGGAGGGTAGGACTCAAAACAATGACTACAAGTTACAAGAAAGGAGATTCAGGAAGAACTTTCTGCCAGTAAGAGCCGTGGAATGGTCTCCCTTGGGAGGTTGTGGAGTCTCCTTCCTTGGACGTTTTTAAGAAGAGGTTGGATGTCCATCTGTCATGGATGTTTTAGTTGAGATTCCTGCATTGCAGGGGGTTGGACTAAATGACTCTTTGGGTCCCTTCCAACTCTACAATTCTATGATTCTATGGACCAACACATTGGGGGTTTTGTGGCTTGTTACCAAATACAGTTAACTTCATTGACTCTTTTCAGATAGGATAAATTATACAACCAAATGAACTTCCTTAAAGCAGTGCCCACTCCACTGCTAGTAGTTGACATGAAGGGGAAATCCTAAGAGCTAGGGTGTGTGTTCAGTTGAAATTGATGGTGTTTAATTCTAAGCACAGCATGTTTTGAATTATGATATACAGGGAACCCGCTCCTAAGATGTATTTATTTTAAATATCTCACAACCTTATAAATATGAAAGCGTTCCTTTCCCCCTGAAAACAATAGGAAAGCAGTTCCTCGTTTGCATGGGAATAGCAATTTAGTACAAACCCCAGAATGTTTCAGCTCCATCCCTGCAGTTTATTGCCTTAGGTTTGCAAACTGCTTGAACAGCCATCAGCCAAGAAATGTACATGTCATCTGCAAATCACAAATCACAGATCTTGACTCGAGTGATTGCACAGGGAGAAGTGCTGAAGGGTTCACAGTGGCCAGAACAAGACTTAAAAGTGATGTGAAATAGGGAGCAAAAAGGGCTGCAATTGCCTTGGAGCCTGAAATAGACTTAGCTTCAATGCCACGCAAAAAAAAATCAAAAAAAAAAATCACCAGCTTCTCCATCATTTCTTTAAAGGTCAGGATTTTTGTAGGTGGATTGGGAGAGCAGTGGATTGCAGATGCGTTTAACAGCAGGGTATTTTCCGCTGCCATGACCAGTTAAGGAAGATTTTCAAAAACACATCTGCTGGTAAACAGTTTGGCCCTACTCTGGGTCATCTGCCTTATCTGTGCTCATTGCTGCATGAATTCTTACCTGGATAAAGTCCCAAACCTCACATCAGTCAAAGTTAGGCTTTCAGTACAGTCCATTACATTTTTTAGAGAGGTACCTCAGCGGCTTTCCGTTCGGATTTTTTTCTTCTTCTTATGATGTGGGTCGGCTACTTTGCAAACATAGGAAGCAAACACGAATGAAAGATAAAGCATGTTCTTCCACCACTCTCTATTCCTAGAATGACAATCAGAAGGTAGGATTTATTATTATTATTATTTTACAAAAACCCTGAAAACTGCAAGCACACTTGCAAAGCTAAGCAGGGTCCGATATGGTTTCAAATTGGATAGGGGGCCATGTGTTGAAATTCCTCCATTTCTAGGGAATGAACTAGATGATCCTCAGGGTCCCTTCCAAATTTACAATTCTATGATTCTATGAATGCAGATAACTAAAAGCACCTCTGAATGTTTGAATGTGCAAGGATAAGAAGAAACATAAATGCATAATAGGTACATATGTCCTGGAGGCTTGTATGTGGCACCTGGATCAGAACTTTCCAAGCATCTAGAGTAGTGGTGTCCAAACTTTTTCCAAAGAGGGCCAGATTTGATGAAGTCAAGGGCCGTGGGGGTCAACCAAACGGCTTTCAGGATCTCCACTCGGCCAAGCTGATAAAGCTCATTTTCTTCCCCCGAGTCTTTGGAATCGCCTCCTGATGAATAACGACCTGAGCCTTTGATGAGGCCTCAGGCAAATTCTTCAGCAGAGTTTCCAGCACAGGAAAGAGACGAGAGGTTTGGGCTACATTGCTATGCTTTATTTCTAAGCTACGCAGACAGAAAAGACATCCTCTCTCTATGAAAGCAGAGAGCAACTGAACAAAGGAACAAAGGAAACAGGAAACCACTAACGTCACATCCCGTCTCCCCTTCCATGAGACTTCCCACAGTCTGGAAGGTCTCTGGAATGTAAACAGAGTCCTGTGACTCCAAGCAGCTACACAGTGATAAGAACAGAAGCTAACATCGGCCAACCAAAGTTGTTAACCTTTTTTAAGGATTGAAGTTGATGAGCTTTTTTTATTATTATTACCCAGTAAATAAACTGCCACAGTGTGATTTGAGGACCCGCCCTCCCCCCCACTTGGGGATAATAAAGACACATGGACACAGTATGTTAGGTTAATGGGCTAGAAAAGGTCACAACTTTATTGATTACAGCGTGTGGGAGGTATTGGCTTAGGCATTGGAAAACAGCAAATCTTGACTCCATCCACTCAGGGAGGGGTGAGTCTAACAAGGTTTTACCACCAGTAGGGGGAGCCTGTTGATGCAAATACAAGTGTAAGCTCTCCCCTGATGTCACCGGGGGTCATGCCATGGCCCCCAGCCACAGCAGGGCATCGGACAGGATCCATGACTGCCGGATTCCTTTAACCAAATACCCATAAGTGAAGGGGCAGGTGATGGCCACACCCTGCCCTTCCATACACCAACAACACATTCCAATACCAGAAAAGTTGTAACGATTTGCTATGAGGTAGGTGAAAAACCAAGAGTCTGGTGCCAATTTGCCAACTGGGTAAGAACTCCTACCAGGCCCCTTGGGCATCCAAGGCGACCAACCATAGGTCCATAGCAAGGTCAAGCGCAAACTGATGAACTAAAGGGAAGGGTGAGTGAGTGACCCGAAGAAATCCGTCAGCGCAATGAGGGGAAGAGCTGCCACGGCCGCATTTGAGCAGCTAAACCCCGCCCCCGAGCTCCCCACCAATTGGAAGGCTGACCGGGGAGCATGGTGCGTCAGCGATGATGGCAAGCAGGGGCTGGAACGCCCCCCGCAAAGTGCGGGAATGGTTCCTGATCACAATCCCTCCCCTCCGGGAGGAGGAGAAGCTTTCTCAATACCAATCGCTGGAAACTGTTCTTGCATTCAGGTCCTACTTCTGAGCTTCCCATCGGCATCTGGTTGGCCACTGTGAAAACAAGATGCTGGACTAGATGGGCCACTGGCCTGAGTAACTCATTTCAGGTGTTATTCTGAGACTATTTCAACATTCCGATCCAAAGTTGTCTCACAATAACGTCTGAAATGAGTTATAATATATAACTATAATATCTTATGAGTTATTGTAATATGGGCTCTTGCCTGGAAAAGCTTGTGCCACAATAAATTAGTAATACTTTACAGAGTCTTTGTCTCCTTTGCAGCAACATGTATATTAATTGGTCAGTTAGCTGACTGATGGGTTGAAAGTTAGGGAGTTAATCAACTGAAAATCCTTGAGCCTTTGAGGGGGTAGATAACATAATAAAATAGTAATGGGCTTAAAGGCATGCCATGGACCAACCACTTGAGATGCATGATATGCACTTTTATTAAACCATTTTGGTATTAGGCAATTCCTTTTTCCTCTTTTGATCTGAGGCAGCTGATGTTCTATCCAAAATGTGAAATGTTAAAAGACAGGGGGGTGGGTCAGGAGGGGGAAATCTCCCATAAAACTGGAAAAATAGGAATGCAATAGGGAGACAAAAGGGCTTTGTGGAATGTTTCTTCTGTGCTGGGTAAGTATTCATCCACTCTGCCCATATTTGTAAAATACTTAAATCTATCTAAGTTATTTAAGTTGGCTAAATGTTTATTAGTCCATAGCGAGTGAGCGAGACTCTCTGCGGGGATCACAGAATGGAAATTTCCAAGAAATGCCTGCAAAAGATTCAGAACATTTTCAAACTGAACTGTAATGAATCCACCATGTCGGGGGAATGGTGTTTCTTACTTGGTTATTTAGCTGTTTACTTATGAAAAATATTGACGCGGTCTCGCCTATGGAGATGCTTGACACCACTGGTAAACTGTTCCTATGTGTTGAGGAGTTTAATTATGAATGGAGTGCTTGCTTCCTTTGGTGTCTCCTTCCAGTCCCTTTTGCCCTCCTCCAAACATCGAAATGGTTTGTGAATGTTAATGTGTGCCTCGTTGGGGTGGGGTTGGGAGAGGAAGTTCTCTAAAATGGAAATGACGGAGGAAGACATGGAAAATGTATCTTAATAGGCTATAACTGTGTAACAGAATGGGGGGGTGCAAAGGGAGGGATTTTCCATTTTGTTATTGACCAACTAGCCAAACTAGTCAAAACTATTAAAACTTATTCACATTCGCTGTGGGAAGCTCTCGTTTATCCCTGCTCTAGATCAGTTCTAGATGGATTCTCCTAGGTGGATGAGCTCTGGAGGACTTGGCTGGGTGGCAATGGTAGCAGTAGGTAAAAAAAGGTAAAGGGACCCCTGGACAGTTAAGTCCAGTCAAAGGTGACTATGGGGTTGTGGCACTCATCTTGCTTTTAGGCCAAGGGAGCCAGCGTTTGTCCACAGACAGCTTTCTGGGTCATGTGGCCAGCATGACTAAACCGCTTCTGGTGCAACGGAACACCGTGACAGAAGCCAGAGTGCACAGAAACGCTGTTTACCTTTCCACTGCAGCGGTACCTATTTATCTACTCGCACTCTGCATACTTTCGAACTGCTAGGTTGGCAGGAGCTGAGACAGAGCAACAGGAGCTCACCCCATCACAGGGATTCGAACCACCGACCTTCTGATCAGCAAACCCAAGAGGCTCATTGATTTAGACTACAGCACCACCCGTGTCCCATGGCAGCAGCAGATGGTTATTCAGCTGAGGAGAACATGGAAGAACAAAGGTGATGGGACAACTATAATGGGAAGCAGTGGGCGCTGGTTCTTAAGGGTGAATGGAGCTCTGCCCCACTAGCTTCAGTTGCCTCCAACTGTCTTCCTTCCAACTTACAATCAGTCCAGAGGGTGGCATGGCTTGTCAGCTGCTTCTTCCTTAATCTCAGTGTTTCCCTTGTCAAACTCCATACAACGATCATGAGTTGGCTCTGCCTGCCATTCGCTCTAGCGCCACCTACTGTGGGCCTCCCTGCCTTCCTCCAGCCAGTCCCAATGGGCACCAGCTGCCACCGCTTGAAAAGCAGGCTAAGGAAAGGTGCCATAGCATTGGAATACCAAAAGGGGTGAAATATTTTGTCAGCAGAGTTCTGGGCAGAGGTGGAGGGCTGAGTGAAGAAATGAAAGGAAGGGATCTCTGTCGCTTCCCATCTCGCATCCATCCTCCTCTTCCTGTCACCATGCCCTACTGCCATGAAACCCTCTGTCCAAAATTGAAAAGCCTGCAGATCAAGAAGGGGAAAAAAGACCCAGGCAACGGAGCTTCATAAATATGTATAGATTTCCTTGCTTTATTGTGAGCACAGAAGTGGTGGGGAGGAGTGTGTGGTGGAAAACTACGTGGATTCCTTCCTCTGCATGCGTGTCTTGTGAACAGCCCTTGTAGCAACCAGTGTGCGTTGTGCAACTCAGAAGAGAGAGAATACGCATTTGTATTTATGTTTCTTCATCCGGCTGTGTGCTCTCACCCCCCTCGCTGCGCTCACTACCGCGGCCGCTTGCCAGGCGGCTGCTAATATGGGTCAAAGATACCAGAGAGCTCAAAGGATTGAATGCTATTATTTGAATGTCAATATGGTACTCCGCAAGCCGAAATGGGATGGGTGAGGGGAAGGAACCCTGGTCCCCAGATACAAGTACTTCAGCATATAATGCACAACTTTCATCCCAGCAGATTGAAGGCATCACCTCTGTGATGCAATCAGTTTCTGAAGCTGAGCTGAGGGCTTAAGGTTCACAGCCAGTTTTGGGGGGTAGACTCTGCTGCCACACCGAGTAAGAACTGCGTCGCCACCTGAGTCTTCTCTCTGCTTCTATTACTTTCTCTCTCTATTTTGCTCCCAAACAGTAAATGTTTATGGGTTTATCAATCCAAATTTTAAAAAATACAGAAATGGATCAGGCAATACAGAGCTAATATATATACGTAATAAAATGGAATCATCCCCATCTCTCTCTCTCTCTCTCTCTCTCTCTCTCTCTCTCTCTCTCTCTCTCTCTCTCTCTCTCACACACACACACACACACACACACAAATGCACACATACACACTTCCCATTTAACTCCACATACCCTTTCTTGTTTGTTACAGGCACATAAGATAGGGTTGTGATACGTCCAGAATTTCCCAGACATACTGTAGCTGGTATTTGGCCCTCTTAAACAGTGTTGGGGGGGGGGGGGAATCGCTGAAATGCCATAAGTGTAGATTTTGGACAAAAAAGCTCAACAACTTTTGTCAAAACTAAAAAAAAAAAGCCCTGGATTTTCACTCTTTGAAATATGACAACATGAGAAAATCAGAGGTAAACAAGGTTGATGAATAACTAGGGATGGACAGATTGATCAATTTTGTTTCTCATTTTTCCTATCTTAAAATTAGTTCTCTATATTTTCACTCAATTACAAAACAAACCTCATGATAATTTGTCAGCATTTTAGTGCAAATTTCCCCTAATGTACACATTTTGAGTAATGAACACATTTTTTTTGGCAAGCAAACCCCCAAATTACCTTTGGTATGCTATTTTCAACCATTCCTATATACATTTTAGGCACCCATCCTCCTAATAGGTGCCTTTTTGGATACATTATTTTTTTTTTTTAAATAGTTTTTATTGTGTTTTTTCAGACATAGACAGAAAAAAGAAGAAAAAAGAGGAAAAAAACAAAAAATAGGCAAAAAGAAGATAAAAAATTCATAACCCTTCCACAACTTATTTCAACTTTCTATCGAACTTCCCCGCATCTCCCGCACAATGCATTCTTAACAATAAATTTATCAGCAAATTATAACCTTGTTTCATGTGTTTCTTTTGTACTTTCAATTGCAGTTTAAGTTTAAATCCCTTATTGCTCATTTACTCTAAAAACAAAACGTATTATCATTTTTAACATTTAAACTTTGATTCTTTCAATAATGTTATCCAATTTCATAAATGTTACACACTCATTGCTGGGGCTAGCATTTCAAATTATGCGTCATTTTAATGTTCATATAGCTTATAAAATTTTTGCAGATAGTTCTTAAATTTTTTCCAGTCCTCCTCCATTGCTTCTTCTCCCAGGTCTCGGATTCTGGCAGTCATTTCGGCCAACTCCATATAGTCAATCAGTTGCGTTTGCCACTCTTCCAGTGTGGGCAAATCTTGAGTCTTCCAATATTTGGCGATCAGAATTCTTGCTGCCGTGGTGGCATACATAAAAAACGTTCTATCCTTCTTTAACACCCTTTGGCCGACAATACCCAAGAGGAAGGCCTCCGGTTTTTTAGGGAAGGTGTACTTAAACACCTTTTTTAACTCGTTGTAGATCATTTCCCAGAAGGCCTTCACTCTTGGGCAAGTCCACCAAAGGTGAAAAAATGTTCCTTCAGCTTCCTTACACTTCCAACATTTGTTATCAGACAAATGGTATATCTTAGCAAGCTTGACTGGGGTCATGTACCACCTGTATATCATTTTCATGATGTTTTCTTTCAAGGCATTACATGCCGTAAATTTCATACCGGTGGTCCATAACCTTTCCCAGTCTTCAAACATGATATTATAACCAATGTCTTGAGCCCACTTTATCATGGCTGATTTAACTGTCTCATCCTGTGTATTCCATTTAAGCAGCAAGTTATACATTCTCGATAATACCTTGGTCTTTGGTTCTAACAGCTCTGTCTCAAGTTTCGATTTTTCCACCTGGAATCCTGTTTTTTTATCTAACTTAACAACCTCGTTAATTTGGGCATAATGAAACCAGTCTTGCACCTTATCCTTTAAGTTTTCAAAGCCCCGCAACCTCCAATTGTCACCAATTTTTTCTATTAGTTCCCAATATTTCGGCCAACCGGCCTCCATATTGGGTTTTTTCCGCGCCTTGGCCTCCACTGGTGATAACCACCTCGAACTTTTTGGATACATTATTTAGTTGGAAAACTGCGTCACTCAATTCAGAGAAGTACGGATTTTAGCAGCACTTCTGTTTGTGAACTGCGTGTTAGATAGCTGCTCTTCAAAATGCACACAGAATCAAATTTCTTCCCCATCTCTAATAACAGCACCAATTCACAAAATGGAAAGAAAGACCAAAAAAAAAAATGTGGGAAAGGAAAGAAGACAAAGAGGGAGGAAAGAATTTATCACCCCCTTCTGAAGAGAGATCTTTTCTTTTCAAACACATTAACAAAAATATCACTTCTCTCTCGATTTTCACACCATGAACCAAAGGTGTATTAAGTAAAGAGCTGATTGCCCCAATCCAGCTAGGGGCCAAACACATGTGGAAGCAAGCTTTCACACATGTATCAGTAACTGGGTGGCTGGTTGGGAAATCAAGCATACAAATAACTGCTGTATGCAGAAATCACCTACCTGCTCCATCAGCCAGGCCTGTCCTGTGCACAGGTAGAGACTCTGATCAACTGATCAGATGGGATAGGGAGAGGAAAAGAGGTGGGGAAAGCAATCCTATGATGAGGAAGCCAGTGGAATTTAACACAAGCCAAAGTTAAGCAGGCATAGGTAAAGGTAAAGGGACCCCTGACCATTAGGTCTAGTCATGACCGACTCTGGGGTTGCGGCGCTCACCTCGCTTTATTGGCCAAGGGAGCCGGCATACAGCTTCTGGGTCATGTGGCCAGCATGACTAAGCCACTTTTGGCGAAACCAGAGCAGCACATGGAAATGCCGTTTACCTTCCTGCCGGAGCAGTACCGATTTATCTACTTGCACTTTGAGGTCCTTTCGAACTGCTAGGTTGGCAGGAGCAGGGACCGAGCAACGGGAGCTCACTCCATCGCGGGGATTCAAACTGCCAACCTTCTGATTGGCAAGTCCTAGGCTCTGTGGTTTAACCCACAGCGCCACCCGCGTCCTGTTTAAGCAGACGTAAGTTACCCCTATTGCTAATTCTGTTCAGGAGCAGGGCTGAAACGGGCAGAGGGAAAAACAAGCATATATGATAGAGTTCTACTTTTTGCCACCGTAAATTCTGCCAGGTTGCAAGGTCATGTGACTGAGTGGAAAGGGGATGCCTCCGGAATCCCCCCCTTTGCAGAGGCAGAGCGTATGCCCGCGCTGCCCAGGGCAGGCACGCTCCCAAGGAGGCATGGTGTGCTCCCGAGGGGGACGTGGTGCTGAGGATGCCCTCCCAGGTGCAGGATAGCTGCTTGGGTGCCCGGAACGGTGTGCGCACCCTGCAGCCGGGGGCAGAGCGAGTTACCCACGGGGGTGAAGTGAGCCGTCCATGACAGACATTCAGTACGCTGCCCACCTGCAACTCCAAAGCCTCCCCCAAACTCTCAAAATGAAGGGGGAATGCTGGCATCAAAGCGGTGCCCTTACCCCCTTACCCCCTTGCCAGTTTGGGGTAGGCTTGGGAGTCATGGGCAGGCAGCACACTGAATGTCACCTCCCTCAGTGAGGGCACCCAGGGCGGTCTGCCCCCACCGCCCCCTTCCTACGCCCCTGCCCTTTTGGGGTCTTATACTGGTATAAGTTCTTCAGGCTTAAGTTCTTGATGCTTTAGCTCAGATTCCAGCATTGCAGGGGGTTGGGCTTGAGTCCCTTCCAACTCTATGATTCTAATAAGGTTGAATAATGCAGGAGGTCAAACTTTCCAGCTCCACTGGTTTGAGGGGCTTTTGCCTGCGTATCCCCAGCTAAGCTGGGATGAGGGAGTTAATGCCAGCTTGGCCAGGACAGCCCAAGACCCACCTATTCCAAACTCGCTCATCCAGGTGGTTTTTGGCATTTGGATTCTGCTGTCCATTTCCCATTCACTCCACCTCTACCAAGCAGTAATTGGTGCTCTTCAGGGTCTCAGGGCTGGGACCACATAGGCTTGAATCAGGGCTATGATATTCTACTTTTCATTTCCCTTCTACTTCATTTCCCTTCACATGCCGTTCTGCTGAATTATCTTTACACCAAAGCATAACATAGCAGAGGGGTAGAGAAAAGTATTCAAAACATATAAACCCTGATAAAGGGTTCCATAGACACATGGGTTTTATTATGTCTTTTATATATGTTTTGAGCTGCCCAGAGTGGCTGGGGCAACCCAGTAAGATATGTGGGCTATAAATAGTAACCTTATCATTATGGAATGGGACATACCTATTTTAATCAGAGAAGTGTTCAAGGGTATGCAAGTGCTAAGATCTGGGCTGGAACTATTCCTAGTTGGGGCAAATAATAATAATAATAATAATAATAATAATACCACAAAAACACAGAAGCAGAATCCTTGCAGAAGACAAAGCACCACAGTGGGCAGCCACTGAGAATGTCTTTTAATACTGGTGCTCAGCGAAGGCTGGTGCCCATTGGGACTGTTAGGGTGGAAGGCCATTCAGTGGTCAACCAGAGCCAATGACAGGCAGAGTCCCTCTTTGATTGGTTGTAAGAAAACAAGCAGGTGGGAAGAGCAAGCAGATTGGTGGAGCAGTGCCCCATTCCCCTTAATGAACCAACTTCCTGGTGTTCGTATTCATTCATTCATTTGCCCATTCATTCATTTGCTGCATTTATATTCTACAGTACCTTCTTTTTCAAGGAGCTCAGGATGATGTGCATAGTCCGCCTGCCATTTCATCCTCACAACAAACCTGTTAGGTGGGTTCGGCTGAGAAGAAGTGATGGGTCCAACGTCAACCAGTGAGCTTCATCACCAAGTGAGGATTTGAACCCTGGTGTCAGGGAATGGTCTGAAGACGAGGACTGGGGAATGCACGCTATGGCAGACCAGCTTCACTCCAATGGAGAGCTGGAGGGGAAAGAGTCGTCATCGTCCCCCTTGTCCACAGCGTGTTCAGAAGTAGAGAGAGAGACAGAAGCTGAACAGCTGGGGGGAAAGTTACCCAGTTTCGAGATAATGACAAGGGAATCAGAAGGGAGGGGCAGCTAGTCGAGACATCACTTGAGAGTGTGGGGGACCCCACCACCACCATGGATTTGGAGGTCTGAACGTATCAGAGGAGTCAGAGGGAGGGAGGAACTTCCCACTGGTGCCTAAAATGCTGCAGAAGTCAGGAGGAGGATTTAGGGTAACCAACAGCCCTCCTTGTGGGGAGCTGTGTATTTGTGCTTGCAACATGATGCTGTAATAAAAGGACTATAAATATATCAACTGCTCATTAATTCTTATCTGTGAAGTTACCGAAGGGAGAGGAGGACTCTCCATGCCTGACACCTGGGGTCCCAGGTCCTAGACCGACAACCTAACCACTACACACCATGCTGACCTCACAATGCAGACCTCATTTGACGGCACAAAGAAAAATGGACTGTTTGTAGTATTTAAAACAGATGGGGATTGTGGATTGCAGTGGCTTTGTTGGGTGAATATCTAAATATGATAGTTGTCTAAATATCTTGGGAAGCAACTCAGAAGCTTCCTAGCAAGACTCCATGCAAATACCCTCTATGCTTATATGATCAATGATTCAGTAGGCAATGAGGGGGACTTCTTCTCTGTTCATCTTTGATTTTTGCACTGAACTATGCTAAGCTTGTGTTCTGCAGATGAAAGCAAGTGATACAGTTTATGCTAAAATGACAAACCAATTTGAAAGCGAATGCATCTAATGGCAAGAGGAACTTAAGCGTATGGGTGACACTCGCTCGTTTATTTCTCAGTGAGACCTGTCTTCCTGTGACACTAATAAAATAAAAAACTGGGTCACCTAGCAAAGGTAATTTTCGTGGAATCCTGAAATTGTTGAGTCAAATTGATCCCTTTTTAGCTGAACACTCACTAAGAACAGCCAGGCTGGTGGAAACTCAGCTCAGTCATCATACTTGTCATTGACTGTATGTGAAGAGTTTATATCCTTAATGGGATCAAAGGTTTTATCAGTGATCCTTCATAAAGGTAAACAGACGAAATATTCTTCTATCAGCATTGATTCCACACCTGACATGTCTTCTGCTGATAAGTTTTTAGCAGTTATTGTCCGATATATGTATATATATATATAGAGAGAGAGAGAGAGAGAGAGAGAGAGAGAGAGAGGGAGGGAGTCCACAAAGAGCTATTAAATTTATAACAACCAAGAAGCTGGAAGACTAGAGTGGATATTTATTTCTATCAAAAATTGCCCAGTCTGTCTTGACACAGCTGAATATTAATCATACGATTTGTTTTTGCCTGTAGCACACTTCAGTTTAAAGATGGGGGAAGAAATCCAATTCATTTCACATTTAAAGGCAAACCTACCTTATTAAGTCCTACTAATTTGCTAGCCTAGCAGCAGAATCCTACATATGGCTATTCAGAATTAAGCCCCTGTTAATTCAACAAATTTCACTCCAACGTACGGAAGGGTCTGTCAATTTCACTTCTCATTTTTTTCAATATTAAATTCGGTTTTCCAGATTTCTGCAGCAAATTCATCAGCTTTCGGGCGCGAAATTCTCCTAAATTCTCACATTTCTTTATGTAGTTTTTACGAATGTACACATTTTTGCAAACAATTTCTCCTAATATAATGCATTTTTGCATGTTATTTTCACTAATGCATGTATTTTATGCACCTCCCCCCCCCCCAGTACATGCTATTCTATATACACTGTTTGGTTGCAGAACTGCATCACAAAATTCAGTTGTCTGCAAATTTCAACGGATGGCTGTTTTTCAGTCAGCACATTGTTTTGAAAAGTGTGGATCTGATAGATTTGCCTTTAAATTTCTTTACATATCTACTGCCAGGTAAGCTGGTATCGGACTGCAGGTATAGTAATTAAATATAGGGGAGTATGTATGGCTGCTCTTTTTCCCTTTCTAAAGGATTGTGTCCCATCCCCCGCCCCTCGGGACAATCTAGGCTACATCTGAAAAGAAAAGAAAAGAAAAGAAACAGTGCTGAGTAGAAATTTAGTTGTCTGATTCCTATTGATGTTAATGGGAGTCACAGAGCTAACTCCCCATGCACCACCTTGAAAATGGACCTCTGAAAACAGAAAATCCTTGAGAAAGGGGGTTCATTAATAACTCAAGATGCTCTGAACCAGCTCCCTTAAGCAAGGAATGTTTATGTGCACGTGTTTATTTAAATAGACCTGGATTTGAAGGGCACAGGTTAAAATAGGAGGAAGGCAGAGGAAATAATAATAAATCTGGAGAAGTTTAATTTGTTGAAATTTTTGAAACCATATTCCATGCTGGTGTTCCTAGGCTGCTGTTTCTGAGAACCAGCACAGAGTGGCAGGTAGAAAAAGGATGATATGTGGATGTGAGGGCATTCTGAAAACCTTTGCTGGCAGGAAGTCATCCAACTGTAATGGCAGGGGGAAGCTTTTAAACCTTGTCTGCTCCCCCTGAGAAGAGACGGTTCCAGTTGGGTGCCCAAAGTAAAGACAGAATAGAGATACCGGCAGCTACCTGAGTGTCTCAACAGGCTACATATGGAATTATTGTTCCCCAGCATAGGCAGGAACAGCTGTATAAGCAAATTGCGAAAGGCAAAGATGGAACACATGCGAAAATGTATTACTCATGGGCCACGGAGGAATCAAGGAATCATAGGAGTCAGAGACCTCTCAGATGAAGAACAAAATCGGGATCCTTCCCGCTACTCGTAGAAGATACATTTTCCTCACAGGAGATATATATCCAATTGGATGCCTGATTAGCTCTCCCAAGTTATGTAGGTGTGTTTACTTGCTTGTATAACCCTGGTCAAACTATCTTTTAAGATGACCAGATATGAGAATCCAAGGGACCAATCAAGAGCCAACAGAGCAGAATATAGATTAAACTTAAGAAGGACCAGTTGTTCCTTCCCCTTGTGAATGTGCATCGTTCATTTTGCGTTTTGCCTAATTTATGTTCGTGGTTCACTTCTCTGCTCAGGATCCTAAATGGAAGGTATTTCACAACACGGTTCTGGGGGTCAATTCCCACCTGTTGCTTGAATGGAACAGGAACCAAGGTAAATAAATAGGACTTATTTCTTTGGCTGGCCCTCTTCTGCAGGTTGGCGTAGCGAATCAAACAAGGGTAAAACTCACAATGTGCTATTACATTACCTCGGGTAGATAAGAGACACCATGATCCAATCACCCCTTTTCTCTCCAGCTGCTCCACTCCCCTCCCTGCATCAAAGCAAATAATTTGAGACAATCACACCAGCTAGCCCTCCTCCTCTCTTGCCCTGGGATTTTCAGAAAAGGCTCTAGTACCTATAAGCAATTTAAGGAACAGCAAGAGATAGAAAACCAGCAGTGGATAGGCCAGAGGAGTGATGCTAGTATGATTTGTATGGGAGCAGATGTCAAGCTGTTGGAAAGAAAAGAAACAAACCAAGACCTGATCTGTCAAGAGCTGCTTTAGCCCTATGTCCCCACCTGCCTGGGGTACTGGGTGTTACAGGTTTGAATCCCCACAGATACCTTTAAATCTCCTATCTCTCTCTTTCGATTCTGAAGGGATCAGTGAGGGATAAGCCCAGCGCTCAATGGACATCTTGAGTTGTTTTGCTAGTATTGCTGCTGCCAAATGTTCCTCCAAGGTCCAAAGCTGGGTCAGTTGAGGTAGTGGGTGGGCCTCAGTTCCAACCAATTGTCCACTAAGGCTCACTGGTCCCATACTCAGGTGTGAAGAACTGAATGTGAAGATGAAATCAATCAAAATTCTACTCTGAAGCTTAATTCATGTTCAGGTCACCCTGTAGTTATGAGAACTTGTTTAGGTGTAATTCAGAGATTTTTGAACTAATTTGGAGAATTCCTTTAAAATAAACAAGTTCATTCATTCCAGTTGTGTTGAAATCTGGAAGATGACTTCAAAGACTTCCTTTCGTCTTTCTTTATAGCTGTAAAAGATTGTCATGGGACAGACCTCTGTTTGAAAGTGTTGCTCTGTTCGAAGAGCTATCAGATGATAGACCAGCACTGGAAAGCACTGTCTGTCTGAAGGTCTGTCCAGTCCAAGTCTGGTTTAAATGGTACAGAATAAGAGGAGGGAAGACAGGGGCCTTGAAGCTGCCCATCAGCAGTTAGTACAGTGGTACCTCGGGTTAAGAACTTAATTCGTTCTGGAGGTCCATTCTTAACCTGAAACTGTTCTTAACCTGAGGTACCACTTTAGCTAATGTGGCCTCCCGCTGCTGCTGCACCGCTGCCACACGATTTCTGTTCTCATCCTGAAGCAAAGTTCTTAAACCAAGGTACTATTTCTGGGTTAGCGGAGTCTGTAACCTGAAGCGTCTGTAACCTGAAGCATCTGTAACCTGAGGTACCACTATATATGGAGGAGGCTTGCAGGATACCCAGGCCATTCTACCCATTACTGCCCAATCTGACTCACTCAGCAAGTCATCAGAGGGTTGAGTTAGAGTAGGCAGGGGAAAAAATGCCACCTGGACGGATTTTTTATATTTTTATTTTGCAAGTGCTATAAGAAAAGGAGCAAGCTTTTCTGATTCAGCATGTCAGAAGAAACACACAGGAGACTTCCACTGCAAGCTAGAGATAGATACTGTCAAGTTTTAAATCTCAGGGAAATCTAGGCTGGTGTCAGTCAAATTACTTTGTCCATCAGTCTTTGAAGAAAATATTCTGAAAAGCTTAAAATGTCATGTTGAAAAAAGATGGTGCTATTTCTACTGTGAAATAAGGGCATGTTTTGTATACCAAACCTGACAAAAAAAATTTCCAGCATGAAAGAAACCTTTCACTATAGCTCGATCAAAGGTATTAACATAAGGCACCTCCACACAATCACATTTCTGGATGATTATCAGCCAGCCATTTGATTGCAGTTTGCTACCAGATATTTTTCACTAGGCGTATAGAGTCCCCACCACTAGTTGCTTCCACCTCTGTTTGTTTCATCTCAATACATGCTTTCCTTATGCTCAGTATGATTTCTTTTTCAAAAGTATCTCTTTGCACTGAATGCTAATTTTTACAGTTCTCATTTTTGCCATCTGCACTGCTGCACTGCACTGCTATTCCACATCCTTTTGCATCACAAGAGTGGCAAGACCTGCCCCTGAATCATTCACCAACTGCCTTCAAAAGGTATTTCTTGCATATCTCTCTGTGTGTGCTTGCAACAGAATAGAATTTCTTAATATGCAGAATGTATATTGAAAATATATTTTTAAAATGAAGTTATTAATATTACCAGGTGACAGAAAGCTTTCCAGTGTAGTTTGAGCAATTGTAGTTTCTCAGGCAACTACAGCTGGAAATGTCAATAAGATCTCTAAGATTAATTTCTAATCAGTTTCGTTCATTTGGGTCATGGCTAGAGAACCTGTGGCTCAGCTGTGGTTGGATTAAAATCCCTGGTTGTTTTAAAATTGCTGTTGTATGTGTGTTTAAATTTTTTTTTAATGGTCACAAATACTTCTCTATTGCAAAGAAAACTCAAACCCAGCTGCTGTACAATTCTGATCGAAAGCTTTGTAGCTGCTCTAAAGGGTCACATTGTGCAATGTGTTTTGCTAAGCCAATGCGGTTTTAAGGAACATTACAACTGTATATGCAGGAGGAGGCTGTTTGCAATAAATTCATCATTCGTGTCCATTTCGAACTCCCATTGTTGAATGAAGGCCACAATGCTGAGCATGTTTTCCTTGCAGTTAACTCCACTGCAATTATTTGGACTTGCTTTTAGTTGTACCTTGCCTGATGGATAGATAAGTAGATAACTAACTAAAATAGTTGTAAACTAACTGTTATGGACAGGAGAGTGAGAAAGTAGCCTTTGCTAAAGTGATCAGAGGCCAGGAGAAATGGAACAACTGAGGAACAGAAATCTGATGGAACAATTTGCTTGGGAGACACTCTAAGTTAATTCCCATATCATCTAAAACAGTGGAGCCAACTTTTTGTGTCTCAGAGTGGGTGCACTTAAGAATTCAAGAATCAGACTTGGGGCTGAGTCATTTACATATTGTTGTAGTACCCAGAACAGCTGGTATTGTTTGTTGGGTATTTCTTTATCTTGAGGTGGCCAATGGTGCTACCCAGAGTTTCATGATTGCAGTTTTGACCTGTTTGGCAGCACATCTGTGGTCTCTTCACAATTTGACTAATTAAAGGGGGAGTTTACTTTCTGCACTGAATGCAGGTTATTTGAAAACTGTATTTAAGTTGATCAAATGTTTTGTATGCTAGCTGGTGAGGAGGAGTGGTGACTTGTAGTTTTTGATTGTTATATGTTCGAAAATAAAAAAAAGCAAAGATATTGAAGACAGCTTTTTATTTCAATGCCCCAGTCACTGCGCACACTCTGGGTTGGTGAAATAGCCCAACAATGTTTTCCTTTACAACAGTGTCCTCCTAGAAGCTGAAGGAGATAGCAACCAAGATTAGGAAATGATTTGTTTTTGTAGGCCAGCCTTCACCAAACTGGTTCCCCCACCCCACAAGGTCGTTGGTCAAGTCCCTTAATATTGAACAATTGGTCTCACTGACTGGGACTGAGTAAGTTGAAGTTCAAAGCATCTAGGGTGCATCAGGTTTCTGATGATTGTATAGGAAGACAAGGAGCTGTTTCCTTGATGCAATGCTGACCCTAATCTAAAATATTTATTTTCTTATATGTAAACTAATCAAGTTTAGAGCAGGCTTGGTAGTTTGGATCCCTTCCAGTCGGGATTCAGGCCTCATCATGGGACTGAAACTGCCTTGGTCGCACTGGTTGATGATCTCCGGCGGGCTAGGGACAAAGGTGAGAGCTGTTTCCTAGTTCTGCTGGATCTCTCAGCGGCGTTTGATACCATCGACCATAACATCCTTCTGGACCGTCTTGAGGGGCTGGGAGCTGGGGGCACTGTCATACAGTGGTTCCGCTCCTTCCTCCTGGGCCGTGTTCAGAAAGTGGTGGTGGGGGATGAGTGTTCAGACCCCTGGGCTCTCACTTGTGGGGTGCCTCAGGGTTCTGTCCTCTCCCCCATGCTTTTCAACATTTACATGCAGCCACTGGGAGAGATCATCAAGAGGTTTGGGCTGGGTGTTCATCAGTATGCAGATGATACCCAGCTCTACCTCTCTTTTAAATCAGAACCAGTGAAGGCGGTGAAGGTCCTGTATGAGTGTCTGGAAGCAGTTGGAGGATGGATGGCGGCTAACAGATTGAGTTTGAATCCTGACAAGACAGAAGTACTGTTTTGGGGGGACAGGAGGCGGGCAGGTGTGGAGGATTCCCTGGTCCTGAATGGGGTAACTGTGCCCCTGAAGGACCAGGTGCGCAGCCTGGGAGTCATTTTGGACTCACAGCTGTCCATGGAGGCACAGGTCAAATCTGTATCCAGGGCAGCTGTGTACCAGCTCCATCTGGTACGTAGGCTGAGACCCTATCTGCCTGCAGACTGTCTCGCCAGAGTGGTACATGCTCTGGTTATCTCCCGCTTGGACTACTGCAATGCGCTCTACGTGGGGCTACCTTTGAAGGTGACCCGGAAACTACAACTAATCCAGAATGCGGCAGCTAGACTGGTGGTGACTGGGAGCGGCCGCCGAGACCATATAACACCGGTCTTGAAAGACCTACATTGGCTCCCAGTACGTTTCCGAGCACAATTCAAAGTGTTGGTGCTGACCTTTAAAGCCCTAAACGGCCTCGGTCCAGTATATCTGAAGGAGCGTCTCCTCCCCCATCGTTCTGCCCGGACACTGAGGTCCAGCTCCGAGGGCCTTCTGGCGGTTCCCTCACTGCGAGAGGCCAAGTTACAGGGAACCAGGCAGAGGGCCTTCTCGGTAGTGGCGCCCGCCCTGTGGAACGCCCTCCCATCAGAGGTCAAAGCGATAAACATCTACCTGACATTCAGAAGACATCTGAAGGCAGCCCTGTTCAGGGAAGTTTTTAATATGTGATATTTTAGTGTATCTTTCATCTTTGTTGGAAGCCGCCCAGAGTGGCTGGGGAAGCCCAGCCAGATGGGCGGGGTACAAATAATAAATTATTATTATTATTATTATTATTATTATTATTATTATTATTATTATTATTATTCTAACAGCAGAAGTTAACATTCCTTTCAGATCAGCTAAATACAAGCAACCTCCCCACCCCACCCCAATCCTGGCATTATCAACTGTATGCAGCAACAGCCTTAAATGCAATAGTTTTATTTTGAAGTAATAGAAACCAAGTTGGGTAGCAACAGATTACAAGCTACACTATTTGGTCCTAGTCTTAATACATTACATTTTTTTTTATTCCAACTGTGGATCAATTTTTAATATTTCCCTCCTAGCAACCATTCAACCATATTTTGAGTGCAGCTGCAAGTGCTGCAAAGAGATAATCATGACAGGCGAAGGATGGAGAACTTTCATCCAGAAGACAACCACAGAGAATGGATCTAACTTCTGACACAGAAAATTATGAGTGGTATGTAATGTCAATCTAGATAAGAGGGGGGAAAGTATAAAGCAATCGGAAAATATTACCTCTTCTTGCCTCGTCACATTTTAAAACACTGTTCTGCTTTGTCCTTTCTAGCAGCAGAGGGTGGGGGGGGGGGAAATGGCATTCTTTATGGGACTTAAAGTTTTTCCTTAATGGAAAAAAAATGTGCAGATTATTTTAATTAAAAAGACACTGGTGATATATTATTAGGGACGCGGGTGGTGCTGTGGGTTAAACCACAGAGCCTAGGGCTTGCTGATCAGAAGGTCAGCGGTTCGAATCCCCGCGACGGGGTGAGCTCCCGTTGTTTGGACCCTGCTCCTGCCAACCTAGCAGTTCAAAAGCACGTCAAAGTGCAAGTAGATAATAGGTACCACTCCGGCGGGAAGGTAAACGGCGTTTCCTTGCACTGCTCTGGTTTGCCAGAGGCGGCTTAGTCATGCTGGCCACATGACCTGAAGCTGTACACCGGCTCCCTTGGCCAATAAAGCGAGATGAGCGCTGCAACCCCAGAGTCGGTCACGACTGGACCTAATGGTCAAGGGTCCCTTTACCTTTACCTTTAATATATTATTGCAGCTGGAGTCAAATGAATCAGTAGCCTAGTTTCACTATTGCAAGGGTAGTGAAAGTGATACCCTTCAGTTGTTGCTGGACTCCAACTCCCATCATTCCCAGCTAGCATGTTCAGGGATGATGGGAGCTGGAGTAGAACAACTTATGAGGAGCAGCACACTGGCAATGCTACAGCTCCTACAAACTGGCTTCGTCTAGGTGGGGGTAATGACTAATAACCTGACTAATAACCATTGAGAGGCAGAGGTGGAGGCAGGGGTCACCTCAGCACTGTGCATGGTTGCTGAGTGTCTACACATGTTCTGCTGTTGTCATCAAGGACAACTAGCCATTCAGCAACCACAGTTTTGCATGGTGCTCCATAAAGCATCTTGTGCCTGTTATTCTAAAGCAGCAATGCGGCAGCAAGCAAAGGCTATAGCAGCCAAGTCTGCTGCTTGTGGCTGGAAAGCCAAACAGGAAGTTTGTGACTGTTGCCATGGGAACAAAGGGGCAGTCCATTCTGTACTGAGCACCGGATGTTAGCTCAGTGGGTTTGTCATATGACCTGTACAGGATGTACATGGGTGGAGAGTTTGTAGTTTCTCTCTGTTTGTTGAAGAGAGCAGACATCTTTACTGTATGACTGCTAAAAGACACAAATAAAGACATGTAGATACGTTTCTGTCTGTGTCTGATTCCCCTCCCTGGGGATATGCAGGGAGCAGGGAGGAGGAGAAGCAGTTGGTGTGTTTTCCTCATAAGCCTGAGGAAAATCGCCGGAACGGACCTCGCGTATGTTTTATCCTGCCGGGAGTCGCCGGAGGGAGGTCTAAAGAATTCAGCCGGTGCCTGAACAGATAGGCACATACCTCAAGACGGGCTTGAATTCTAACAGTGCCTCCACTGCCATTCTCAAGAGTTACTGGCAAGGGAAGGAGTCCTCCTCTCCTCTCAACTTCCCTGCTGGTGTTTCCCGCTAGTGCTTCAACTGCTACTGCTGTTGAGCTCTGCCAAAGCCTTCCCCAATCTCCCATGTTTTCTACACTTGAGGTGTTCACATCAAAACAAGTGAGTCCATCTAGCCTGGTCCTGCTTCTATCCTGATCGATTGTAGCTTGCCAGGGTTTCTAGAGATAGATCCTACTGGAAACCTTGGTCTTCAAGCAAAGATGCCAGGCATTGGGCAGGAACCTTCCACTTGCAAACCCTGTGCTCTATCCTTGAGCTATGGCTCCTTCCTTGTGAGTCTATGAATTAATGATCTGTAGGGCATCCTCCTGAACCAGTATATAGATTAAGAACATGATAATATAAGATGAGCCTGCTTGATCAGACCAGTGGCCCATCTCATCCAGCATCCTGTTCTCACAGTAGGCAACCAGTAAGCAGGATTTGAGCAAATGATCACTCTCCCTTCCTGCGGTTTCCAGCAACTGATATTCAGAAGCATTGCTGTCTCCAACTCCATCCTCACTTCAAGAAAGGGAATGGGGGCTAGGCAAGTGGACCATCAAACATTTGAAATGGAGGGTCCTTTTTTTTGTCGGTGGCAAAAGGACAACCGCAGCCATTGGTGCCGGACCGTTTTGCTCCTTCCCTGCCAGAAGAGAAAGCAGCTTGCAACATTTGCTGAGACCTACTGCAGACAACTACAGCAAACAATATTCAAAGAGCACATGGGGGGCATTTATGGAGCACAGTGGAACTGGATAAACTTTGAACGTATGGATCCGAGCTTCTGGAGTGGCTGTATCAAGTCAGATGAAACGCTAATAAACACTGACCAAGGAAGCCTAATCTGCAGACGGATCAATAAATAAAAAGTTGCTGTTGTTTTTAATCAGTACAGATCTCTCGGCTCTTTCCCTACTCTTGTAAATTTCTCTGGTGGTTTCCCCTTGGATGCCTTTGTAGAACTTTGAGGGCTGCACATCAAAAGCAAGCGCTTCCCTTACTAGCAGCTTGATCCCGCCGTCTCTGCACATGGTAAGAACAAGACACACCAGCCTACAATCAATGGGCTACTGGCAGAGCAACAGTACTACTCAACATGAGCAAAGTTCTCCCTTGCAATCGGTCCCTAAGAAAACTTTACAATAATTTGTTTTTTGCCGGCAGTAGATCGCAATGCATTCCCCCACCCCTTCGCGCGCACATTTGCACAGCCAAGATTCATTACGAACACTTTAGGATATTTCAAGATTTATTTATTTTTTGAACTCTATTTCTTTCTACGAGAATTATAGCCAGGGGATAGAAATACCCTGTTTTAAAGTAATTCTGCTCCACTGCGGGAACCTTTATATTTTGATTCCTCAAATCCAATCTTCTTTCATTTTGTTGTCTTCTCCTGGAAACAAGAGCAAACAGTGGGAGCGTTCAGATACTTCACTTGAGTGATTCAGCCAACAGGTCTGATCCTTAGCCTAGACTCTAGCAAGGCGGCATCTCTGCTTCTGTCTTAGGGACCACTCCTTGCTCCTAAACCCTTTGTTTAACTTGCGCCTTCTGATAATCTAGAGAATTATCCTCAAATTGCATCAGCATGGAAGGTTAATGTTGGGAATGACGTACAAATTAAGTTCAACAATTTACAAAAAAAGGCTCTATCTTTTTGCTGAATAATCACTGTAATAAGAAACTTAAGTACAGTAATGCCACTAGCTTTGCCCTAATGTTTCTATAATAATAGCATTCAACCTACTTTATGCAATGCCGAAGCAGAACACTTTGTCAGCTCATTAAGCTCGGGGCTTCTCCAACTTTGTCCTTGCGAACAACATCAAAGTCAATGTCAAGAGGTCAATAAGAAAGCCAACATGAAGGGGGAAATAGCTCAGGCTGCCCTGCACAAAGAAAGACAAAAGGACATCATTGGGGGTGCTCATTTTTGTAAGAGAGGGAATGGTGAACAGATCAAGGAGGGAAAGGAACATGCTGTCTTTCAGAGGTCTTGGCAGGCATACACAAATTGTGACCCACCCAGATGAATGCAACCCACTTAACAACCCCGTAGGACTGTTTTTACGGTCCTTGGCAGGCAGCAAAGCCCAGAGTTTTATCGAGCCGGTCAGCTCATTACATAAGAAGAGTCTAGCATCATGTTTTCAACGTTAACAAGCCAGATGTGCCTCTGGGAAGTCCACAAGCAGTGCATGAAGGCAACCTCCCTCTTCCATTGCTTGCCCACCCCCAACAGCTGCACGTTAGAGAGTTCAATTGAGTTCAACCTTCCCCAGAACCCGAGGGTGCAATTTAGCCATCAAGTCTTGGCTTTCAGCAAGGATAGCCTATGTGGTCATCCTGGCTGAGACTGATGGGAGTTGTAGTCTAGAAACATCTGGAGGGCACAATGTTGGCCACCCTACCTTATAGCCAAGCTTCCTTCTAATTATTATTATTATTATTATTATTATTATTATTATTATTATTATTATTATTATTTTCCTAATCCCCTTTTAAAACCATCTAAGACAGTGACTACAGTGGTACCTCAGGTTAAGTACTTAATTCATTCCAGAGGTTTGTTCTTAACCTGAAACTGTTCTTAACCTGAAGCACCATTTTAGCTAATGGGGCCTCCTGCTGCTGCCACGCTGCTGGAGCACGATTTCTGTTCTCATCCTGAAGCAAAGTTCTTAACCCAAGGTAATATTTCTGGGTTAGTGGAGTCTGTAAGCTGAAGCGTATGTAACCCGAGGTACCACTGTATTGCCACATCTTGTTTCAGTGAATGCTATAAGTGAATTTGACTTGCATTTGTCATTGGGTTATCACAATCTTATTTGTTGTGTTTAGTTTTAGGGTCTGCTGCAATGGATTCTCACTATGAAGGCAAACTTCTTTTCCAGTAGCTGTTTCCCACTACATGTATCAAAGCAGCCTGCACACATGTCATTTTCTGAGAGACATTTGTTATTTTAGTAGCCCCTTCTAGAAGAGAAGTTGAAGGGACCTGCTGAGATTAATAATAATTCACGGTATGTAAAGCAAATTCTATATATGGCCCTGAAGTAGCCCCTTTTATACCTTTGCAAGGACTGTCTACAAAAAGAAGTGCAAGTCATCATCTTCATTAATTCTGGGGAACAGATTCCCACCTAGCCTTTTCACTTACAGAGTTGTAACTACAACTGCAAAATACTGTTGGCTGGCAGACCCTCTTGAGACTTGTTCATTACCTGTCATTAAATGCTTTAAAGTTTGCATAATTGATCCAGCCAATAAGTCATCATTGATTTATAGGGGTCTGTCCTGAAGAGTCGCTTGTTAAAAATTCATAACACCAGTATGTGTCTTTACAATCCATTAGCTGTTTACGTACCTACAGTCCTAAGATTGATTGACCTTGGACTAAGAGTCTTGTGGACTTTTACTTTTTTTTTATTCTCCTCTCCTCTCCATTCCCACCCCCACCCCCACTTCTTTTTAAACAACTCCTCAGTCTATAGAAAAGCAATACTTCAGCCTTCTTCCCTTGACAGCTATACTTTGAGTCCCCCCCCATCACAACTGAAACTTTACTCAAAATGATGAATAAATAAAGCATATTCCATAAACAGCTTTTCACTATTATTTAAGCTTGCGAGCTGTGCTCTGTTAGTCTCCTTTCTCCACCATAAGATTCGAGTGTGTAAATGTTCTAAAAGGCTTTGAATGTTTTATGATGATTTCAAGGAATGATGGAGTAATCGCTGCAGAGAGAAGCTATTAGTTTTAATATTTATATTGAGTGCTCTGAAACATTAATGTGACAGGATGTAAGATCAGAGCAGCGGGACATATTTACTTCACAACCACTGCCACGTGGCAAAAATATTTATTTTCTGAAGCTCTATGGGCCAAGTTTTAAAAAACACACACCAAGAATCATAATTTAGGATTGATATAGCCATTAGTGTCTCCTGGCGTTGTGAGTTATACATTCTGAGGAGATAATGCCTGATTATGGTATCGCTATGCATGAGCACCAATACATATGACATCCATCCTGCTTCCTTGAGACCCCATTGATGAAGCCCGCTGTCGATGGATACTCCATCTTTCTATCTCAATCTGTTAGCACCTCAAAGAAAATAAATCTCCATTAGATGGGGAGATGAAGTGAATAGGGCTTCCCTTTTATTTACAAACATGCCAAAAAAGTCATGATTTTTCAGTTTCCTTGCCAAAGATTCAGGACAAACCATTGCCTTTCAGAAAAACCCTCCAGACTATCCCAGTAATGTCTGGGAGATCCTGGATGTATGGCAGCCTTAAAAGTGAATGTCTTGTTTATTTATTTCCTTTTTTAAAAAAAAAAAAAAAGACTTGCCCTTCATCACCGTGTGGAGTAAATTACTTTACATTTAAACCAACCAAATGCAAATATAAACAGGAAAATAAAATGAGCTGGGAAAATCATAGCACATTTAGCAATAACAATCATCATCGTCAAAATGTTATCAACGCCACACAAAAAGCCTGTTAGAATAGGTAGGTTTTCTGTTAGCGGTGAAAACTCATTGCAGCAAGCATATATCAATGGCGGGAGCATTCCATAGCTGGTGAACCACTGCAGAATGAATCTTCCCTCTGGTCGCTACATAACTGGTGTGCCTTAGATACAGAGCAGTCCGGAGCACAGCAGCTGCTGGTCTTAACACTCCTCTGCTGTTATGAACAGCATTATCATTTGCAGATTAGCATCAATTCTTCTTTGCTAAGAAATTGGGTCTACTAAATCAGTGTGCCCCAAACATCAGAAAGTTGAGCCTGTCTTTTTTCTTCTCCACCAGAATTAAAATTAGAAGCACCTTTTGCTATTATATATATAAAAAATATTTCTTTTAGAATATCTAAGGGCAAGAAAGAACTGCCCACAATCAGAAGACCACTGCCACCCATGTTTCTGTGTAGCTCATTGGTCTGGAGATGTTCTCTCCTCTGAGGATGGACTGGTCCTATCATGACCACCTCTGGTAGCAGATGCTAGAGACAGCAGTGGTATTCCCCCTAACCAAGAGGTTTTTATCCTCCAGCGCCAGGACTTGTGGCAGCAGTGATGCTTGCTTGCTACTGGCTATCTCACCTTGTTGCCTTGTCCCAATGCATCACAAGCAGCACTGATGAGGAAGGCTGCTTGCAAAGGGGCGCTACCCACACTTCAGCAGGTATCGTGCATATTCAGGTGTTGCTCTGTTCTGTTCGTGTGTTGCACACCACTACCGCTGATGCTGCCTTTCAGCACTTGACTGAGTGGACAGCAAGAAGGTGCCAGGCAGAGTGGTGGCAATGAGCTATTGGGAGACAAAACTATGTGTGCCACATGGCTTCCCCTAGGTAAGCCTGCTATCCTCAGGTCCAGCAGAGGAGGACACTGCCCCCATTGCTGAAGAAAGTTTAAACTGATAGTCTAGTCACCTTCTGCACATGGAAAACTTTCTTTCGCTTCTTTGTGATGAGTAAAAATCAAAAGACTGTTGTGTCTTAGGGATGCACTCCTTGATGAATCCAGTAGCCACCATTGTTGAATCAGCCCTGGAAATGACTGAGTTAATATTGCTTCTAGCTGCATAGGATCTTGAAGTTAAGTAGGGCAGAGCAAGCTATCTGTGACCCCCTTGCTAAGCAAGGATGTAGAGTATGGTCTATCTCTTCCAGCAGATTTAGAAGGAAACAAGACTTTCGTCAATCTACTGTGAAGCAGAACCATCTATTCACAATTCAGACAGAAATGTAGGAAGTTGCCTTATAGCAAGTCCGATCACTGGTCCATCTAGCTCAGTTCATGTCTACATGAACTGACAGTAGCTTTCTAGGGTTTCAGGCAGGGATCTCTCCCAGCCCCACTTGGAGATGCTTGGAGCTGAACATGGGACATTCTGACTGCAATGCAAATCATACTGATCATCTTGTTTATTTATTATATAACCCATTTTCTTCTGCTGTGGAACTCAAGCCAGTGTGCATACAGAGGGCTCCAAAGTGTTGCATATTTTTTTTAAAAAAACCCACCCCTGAACCTGTCCCAGATGAGGTTAGTTTTAGCAAGGCTTTGTCATGATGCACATTCAAAGCAGGCTACAGGCAACAGATACACAGCCCAATTGATGTTGGCACAGGAACAGCTAGAATAACAATAGAAATAGTACAGCTCTATTCTGCCTTGGTCAGATCACACCTGGAATACAGTGTCCAGTTCTGGGCACCGCAGTTTAAGAAGGCTATTGACAAGCTGGAACATGTGCAGAGGAGGGTGATCAAGATGACCAAGGGTCTGGAAGCCAAGCCTTACGAGGAACGGTTGAGGGTGTTGGGTATGTTCAGTCTGGAAAAGAGGAGACTGAGAGGAGAGAGATGATAGCCATCTTTAAATGTCTAAAGGGTTGTCCCATTGAAGATGGGGCAAGCTTTATTTATCCTGCTCCAGAGGCTAAGACCCAAAGCAATGGACTCAAGTTACAAGAAGGAAGAGTCCAACTAAACATCAGGAAGAACTTTCTGACAGTTAGAGCTGTTCAACAGTGGAACAGTCTCCCTCGGAAGGTGGTATACTCTCCTTTCTTTGAGGTTTTTAAGCAGCAGTTGGGTAGCCATCTATCATGGATGCTTTAGCAATTCCTACATTGCCAAGGTTGGAGTAGATGACCTTTGGGGTGCCTTCCAACTCTACCTTTCTATGATTTTATGAAAACCGGTGCAAATGTCCATGGCTGGAGGCTACATCCAAGCACAAGCCACAACGGCCTTTTGCTACACATTCCTTATTGAAATGAACAGAAAGTGGGCAAGGTCAGAATGGCAGCTCTGTTGTTGGATCTGTCTGTCTCAAGAGAGAATGAAGTGCAAACCTCTGTGTTAGCACCACTGAAGTGACTTCCCTGGGGTATATGCCTGGGCAGTGTGTGTGGAGGTCCTGGGCTGCCCAAGACTCCACTCTCAGCCTCACTGATGAGCTACAAAGGAAGGCAGAGTAATACGTTCAGCATCAGCTTGGCTGCAGGAGTTGCTGGAAGGAAACGTACAGGATGCCATCCAACCGTCATAGGGACTCCACTCCAAATTTGCATGGGATTCACTCCTTAGCCTTTTCTTCTCCTGAAGATATCCCACAAGGCAGTGGAGGTTTAGTATCAGAGTTTTCCTTGTGGTGTGGTGGTTATGAGCCAGTGTGGTGCAGTGGTTAAGAGCGGTAGACTTGTAATCTGGGGAACCGGGTTCGCGTCTCCGCTCCTCCACATGCAGCTGCTGGGTGACCTTGGGCCAGTCACACTTCTCTGAAGTCTCTCAGCCCCACTCACCTCACAGAGTGTTTGTTGTGGGGGAGGAAGGGAAAGGAGAATGTTAGCTGCTTTGAGACTCCTTAGGGTAGTGATAAAGTGGGATATCAAATCCAAACTCTTCTTCGTCTTCTTCTTCTTCTTGTCCCAGGTTGACGAGCCCCATCTGCCCCTCACTTCCCTCTGCAGCATGTGCAGAAATCGCCTTATTGACTGTTGCACCCACTATTGATCTCGTCCACTCAATCTGCCAGAGCCTGTTTTCGCATGCAGCGGAATTCCCTAACTCACCAAGGGTTTGAGACCCATTGGCTCCCTCTCCTGGTATAGCCGGCCAGTCGAAGCTGTTTCTGGGGTATGGCCGCTGTCGCATGCTGACAGCTTCTAGGAACCACCGGTGAGAGCTGAGCACAGGGGGAGGACAAACTACCCCAGAAGGAGCAAGAGGCGTTCCCCACCAGAGGTACTACCCCTCCCCTAACACTCTCTAGCAGGATTAGAACCATCTGGACAGTGTGTCAAACCACCTAACAAATACTGGGGGGGGGGGGGGAGCTTGTGGATTATTCTGAAGATCGGTTAAATATATTAAGACACACAACCTATGATGCTTTCTTCCCCCTATGCTGCTGAATTATTCCCGTGGCCTCTCTTCTCCGTAGCCAAGAAAACAATTTCGATGCTGGCAGAGTGATTAAAATATAGATTGTCAAATCTTGTAGGCTTTGGGTTATGTTTTCTTTTCTTTTTTCCCCTTTTTCCATTTTAGCTGTTGTTGTTGTCACATAACTCACCTGCCAACTTGTTCTTGTTAATTCAGCCTCTTCTCCTCCGCCGCCTCTGCTTTGGAGACGGGGTGACTGAGACGGCATAGGAGAAGGAGCGAGCGGCAGTCGCCGAGGAGAGATGAAAATGAATGCTATTTTCAAACCCTAAGCAGGGCCGCAGAGGCTAATAATTACATTAAAAAGGCCCTCTGTAGGTAGGTGCAAATAGGCTAGTCTAAACAAGTGCCACTCTCTTTTTTTTCCCCCGTGTGGGCTGCTCGAGACCGCTGTCATTACCTGACTAGACGGCCACCTTTCACCTCCAGCCATTGTGCTCTGTTAGATCGCACTAACGGGGAGAGTGAGGAACTGGTTTGCAGGGGATTTGTTGTCTCACGCTCCGAGGCAGCCGAGAGACTTGCCAAATGACAGGAAGACGCTTACATTCGCAAGGTGTGATTGCCTAAGTGTTTGACTGTGTCTAATTAGCTTGCCTTTGCTGGCTGGTAGCTCCTCAGTCAGAAGCAGATTGACTCTGCAGGCTTTAAGCAAAGTGGTTTGATTGGTGTTGTTATCATATGTTTATTTAACTCTCTCAGCAAAACAGCCTCGGAACTGCACGTCCTTTTTATTTTCTCCAAAAAAAGAAAGAAAGGGGTTTATATAGCATGCAGCATTAGCTGCAATAACACGTCGATCTTCTGATAGGGTTGCCATGTGTCCTCTTTTTCCAGGACATGTCCTCTTTTTCAGTGGTAGAATTTCTGTCCGGGTAGATTTTTAAATTTGCCCAAATGTCTCTGGCTATACTTTTGGGATGGCACATAGGCATAACTGGTGGCTGAAGACCTGATTTCCTCTTCTCATCTCTTGCCCCCCTCGGCAATATATCACAGCCTCTATATATAGCCTCTTTAGTAAAAGGTAAAGAGACCCCTGACCATTAGGTCCAGTCGCAACCGACTCTGGGGTTGTGGCGCTCATCTTGCTTTACTGGCCGGCCGGCATGACTAAGCTGCTTCTGGCGAACCAGAGCAGCGCACGGAAACACCATTTACCTTCCCACCAGAGCAGTACCTATTTATCTACTTGCACTGTTGTGCTTTTGAACTGCTAGGTTGGCAGGTGCAGGGACTGAGCAACCGAAGCTCACCCCGTCGCAGGGATTCGAACCGCCAACCTACTGATTGGCAAGTCCTAGGCTCTGTGGTTTAACCCACAGATCCACCTGCATCCCAGCCTCTTTAGTAGGGGTATTTAAAAGGAGAGTCTGCAAAGAGTCCTCTTTTTTGCTCTTCAAAATATGGCAGCCTTATCTTCTGAGAGCCCATCAGCTTCCTTTGTCAGGCTGAAGCAGCTTTTAGGGGTGTTTTGCAAAGCAATTGATCTTCTCTTGGGCGAGGGCTGTCCATAGCTTTGCTTTGGCAGAAAGGCTGGCATTAATTGGTTTAAATGGAAACAAGGGGTGGCCCAGTACTGCTATCACTGAAAGCATAAAAGGGAGGATCTCTTGGCTTTTGTTGTATATTCCTATGCAAAAGCAGAGGAGAAAAATCCATTTTAATGCAAGCATGTGGGGTTTGTTTGTTTTTTAAAAAATAACTTTTTACCTACCCATCTCCTCTAAAAGTCAAGGTGAAATATATTTTAGCAATGCCATTCTATCCTCACAACAACCATAAGAAGTAGATTTGGTGACTAAGCCAAGGTCACCCCTTGAACTTAGCAGGCCAACAAGAGAGCCCAGGTCTCTCAGCACTAACCTCAATATATCATACTTGTCCTGTTCTCATCAGGAATAGAAATTGCACTTGGTGAATCTGGTTTTAGAAGTCATTGGGGGTGGATGACCTTTTCCACCTGGCTTGCCCTACCCTTCAGCCCTCAGGTCCTTCATAAGGGAGCTGCTTCCAGAAGAGGAGACTCCAGGGGAGCTCGGCCGGTTTGGTCACACTGGGAGCAGAGCCTTGGGGGTGCTGCAGGGAACGCCACGATGATTATTTCGGAGTTGGAGTAGTAAAGTGGCACCGAATTTAGGCATCACACAGGGCACCACTGAAATTTGAGGTCCCAAGTTCTGCCACTGCTTTCAGAAGAACTTTGACTGGTCTTTTGGACTGAGGCATTAAAAATGGGGGTGAGAGGGGTTAATGGGGATCATGTTATCATCTTTGGGGCTACTTTTGAATTTGAAGTCATTGGCAATTTTTACTTGACCATATTCTCATGTAAATTCTGATGTACAGTGGTACCTCAGATTAAGAACTTAATTCATTCTGGAGGTCCATTCTTAACCTGAAACTGTTATTAACCTGAAGCACCACTTTAGCTAATGGGGCCTCCTGCCATCGCCGCGCCACCACAACACAATTTCTGTTTTCATCCTGAAGCAAAGTTATTAACCCGAGGTACTATTTCTGGGTTAGCGGAGTCTGTAACCTGAAGCATCTGTAACCTAAAGCGTATGTAACCCGAGGTATGTTAGAGAAATTCGGGGGGGGGGGGGCTTATGTTTGCATCATGTTGTAGTGGTATTGTGCTTTCTAGACTGTGTACACACCATACCTTTAAAGCAGACATGCAACCAAAATTCACAGCACATTTAACAACAAGAGATCCCAGGATTCTTTGGGGCAGAGTGTACTGCCAGGCAGATGCCTCTGAGCAGTGCTTTTTTCTGGGAGTCCTCATGGGTACACAGTACCAGCACTCCCCCCCAAAAAAATGCTAAAAATGTGGCACTTACTGTACTGTGAGTACCAGCACCTTTTTTTCTTTAAAAAAGCACTCCCTCTTAGAAGCCTGCAAGCAGAACCTCTCCTGCAGTCTCCAGCAATGATATTCAGAAGAATACTGCCCCCAACTGTAGAGGGACAGCATAGGCATCACTGCCAGTAGCCAATGATAGCCTTATCCTCTCTTTGGTAAGGGAGCGGGTGGTGCTGTGGTCTAAACCACTGAGCCTCTTGGGCTTGCCCATTGGAAGGCTGGCGGTTCGAATCCACACAACGGGGTGAACTCGTGTTGTTCTGTCCCAGCTCCTGCCAACCTAGCAGTTCGAAAGCACACCAGTGTAAGTAGATAAATAGGAACCACTGTGACGAGAAGGTAAATGGTGTTTCTGTGTGCTCTGGCACTCGTCATGGTGTTCCGTTGTGCTAAAAGTGGTTTAGTCATGCTGGCCACATGACCTGGAAAGCTGTCTGTGGACAAATGCCACCTCCCTCAGCCTGAAAGCAGAGATGAGCACTGCACCGCTTAGCCAAGTTTGACTGGCTGCAGCTTGTCCCCTGCTCCTCTCGGGACTTCTTTTAGACGAAACGCAATGCCCAATAAGATATGCCCAAGTTGTTTGCATTGCAGGAAGAGACGGTGGTAACAACTGACAGAAACTCCTCAGGATCCACCTTCTGGAATCCTGTGGGGTCTCATTCTTGTTTCAGTTCTGTTCATTGTGAGACTGCTAAATGAAATCCTGGAGATTTTGGAGAAATGTATTTTCAGTGAGTTGATCATACCAGCCCAAGCTTTCCCTGGTCTTTTTTAAAACACACACACACACAATGCCAAAAGTGTCTTTGAATCTTGAATGTCTGCAGTTGCCTTTAGAATTTGATTTGTTTTGACTATGCCGTTTTTTTGGCCATGCCATATGGCTCATAGCAACAAATGGAGCTATTTAGAATGTGTCACTTTCAAACATTATTATTAACAGAGATAGAAAGTGAAGAAAACCAAAGTCAACAAAGTTAGAGAGACTTTCTTACAATAAGCCAAGAATAAGGCAACGAAGTTGCATTCAGCTTCTGAACGTAAGACTTTTGAGAACACAATTTGCACATCTTGGTAAACTATAATTAATGATTTACTGTGAACACAGAGATTGTTTTCCTGCTGTGCTCCTCTCCTACTGTAAGTGAGAGCAATAAACTACAGTCCCTTTCTTAGCATTATGTCCAAACTGGGAATTTTGGTGTGCCTTTGTCCCAGTTCACACACCACTGTAAATATGATGCCCAGAGATTGACAGGTACACAACCTGTCAAAGTGAGTCCATGAGGCCAATTCTGATAAGGATATCTGAATTAAAACCATAAATAAAGAAGAAAAATGACATTAAAACATCCCACAAAAAGGTCATATATGGTTAAAAGCCAAGGGCCTGGTGAAAAATGAATATTTTTACTTGGTAACTATATGTAACGGTGGTGCCAGGCAAGCCTCCCTGGGGAGCGCATTCCACAAGTGGGGAGCCACCACTAAAAAAGGCCCGTTCTCATGTTGCCACCCTCCAGAACTCCTGTGGAGGCATATAAAGCTAAAAGAATTGATATATAGTAGCTTCCTGAACCCATTGTTTTTTAAAAAAACTGGTGCAGTGGAGGGGTCACAAGCAGCTTTACAGGAAGGAAGGAAGGAAGGAAGGAAGGAAGGAAGGAAGGAAGGAAGGAAGGAAGGAAGGAAGGAAGGAATCCTCTATCCACAGTGCAAGAACCCATCGTTAGAAAGGTTTCTAGATCTGCAGTCTAATTTTCAAGAACTGGTTGAACAGGACAAATAAAGTCGTCACACCAAAAGGCAGACCAAACCCATGATCCCTTTGTCTTGCTAAACCAATGCCGCTCACTGGGCTACAGTGAATTTTGTACCTGTCTGAGGCCATGATGACATGAGGACATGGAGCTGTCTTCTCTGAGGCAGCACTAATGCACTGGCACCCAAGAGTTGGAGCAGGTTTAATTTAAAATGTGTATAATTGCAGAACACTGTACCTTACCCTCGGCAATGAAGGATTTCTCCTGCGTGCTAAGCTTTCTGAGCCGTCACATAAATTGGTGGCAGGAAGAAATCTAACCTATCAAGTTACCAGATTAAAAATAAAACAAACTGATATTTTCTAGGGCTTTTGCTAATTGTCGCTTCCCGAACATGTTACACAACTCCCCCGAGCAGGTGGACTTGCTGGCAAGTTTCTGTGTACACACTGGAACCCCAGCTCTGCAAAAAAAGACCCTTCTCTTAGCTACACTAATTTGCCATGTCAAATTAGTGTGATGAAACAAATTCTAATTACACTGAAAGATCACTTAGAGCATTAGCGCTGCTGCTGTGGCCTGTTCTTCGGCTGCCTTATTTGCATATTAATCCTAGGGTGCCTAGGTAGATGACAACATGAATTGTCTTCTAGCATGTTTACTAATATTTGCAAAGGGAGGTGCTGGGAGGCAGCTGCTCCCAAAGGCTGGAAGGAAACAGGAAGTGAGAGATGAGGTGATTAACCTCAGCCAAGGACAGAATTTTCCCTTCTGCCTTTGCAGTCTATTTGGACATGATAAACCATTCCTGCATTTTAAAGATGCTAACAGACCTCTGGGCAGAAACTGGCTGGTTGGTGCAAATTAGTTAACAGTCCAACCCTAAATTTCCACCAAATACATATTTAGAATACACCACATTTGCAAGAACCCCCATGTTTTTAAGATTGCTTGACGTACGGGGATTGTTGGATAGACAGAAATGATCAGGGCTGGAATAGGATGTTCTGAGTGTGTTATGTATTTAATATTTCTGTGGCGTTTGGGGAGGTTTTTTACCCGCCTTGAGCTTCATTTGAATGTTGGTGTCAAATGGAGCTTTTTTCCTAGGGCAAATAAGAGCAAGCAGGTGTGTGGTTTTCATCGGGATCACAGCAGAAGTGGAAAGGATTGAGGGTTCAATCCACACACCACTTTATACCAAGTTGTGGGGGTTTCAAACTGAGCAGAGGCATTCTTCCACTTCTGCTGGCTCAGCCAGCCTTCCACTGCCCAGTGTCAATGGAATAACACATATGGGGGTCCCCTCCTCCCTGCTGGACAGGCAGAAATAGAACATTCTGAGGGTGGGGCAGGGATGAGCTGGCCTGGGGTCTTCTGATCTTCACGCTGCTCTCAGGCAGGTTTAGGACCTGGGCTGCCTGTCCCCCCACCGTCCCCAGTTGCCACCATGAATGGCCAGGCCGTGAATGCAGCGGTAGCTCTGCTGTTCCTCAGAGCCTCACCAGCTACAGGTTTGGATTACTCTGTTAGCTTCTCTTTCTCTCTTCCTGTGTGCTGCAGTCTCAAAAGAGAATTGCCTCCCAAACTTGTGGGTTTATTTATTTATGTTTAACAAAACTGTTTCCAATTACATGTTTCACATCGGGTCTCGTTTGGTCTTCAGGGACAAGAATTGAAGATGTGGGGCCCAACGTTTTAGAAACATCATTGCACACAAATATTGTGACAATACAGATGGTTAGCTGTCAAGAGGCTTTGTGGACCTCCCAGAAAAGTCCTGTTGGTGCTTCTAAAAATGTACAGTGGTGCCTCGCAAGACGAAAATAATCTGTTCTGCGAGTCTCTTCGTCTAGCGTTTTTTTCGTCTTGCGAAGGAACCCTATTAGCGGCTTAGCGGCTTAGCGGATTAGCGCTATTAGCGGTTTAGCGGCTATTAAAGGCTTAGCAGCTTAGCGGCTAAAAGGCTATTAGCAGTTTAGCGGCTTAGATAAAGGGGGGGAAGCGAAAAAAATCGCAAGACTCGCAAGACGTTTTCGTCTTGCGAAGCAAGCCCATAGGGAAATTCGTCTTGCGAAGCGCATCGGAAAACAGAAAACCCTTTCGTCTAGCGGGTTTTTCGTCTTGCGAGGCATTCGTCTTGCGGGGCACCACTGTACCGTAGTTAATAATATTATTTTATTGGGTGATGTGGGGTTGCGGATTGCGAGAATGCAGGCTGCACCTATAAGAGGCCAACTTCGTTTTCTGAATCATTGTGCTATTTTATTATCTTTTCTATACGACCAGATTTTAAAAACTCAAAGAAAGGTCATATGTGACTGCCATGGATAACTATATCTTTGGCAATTGTTTTAGCTTTTTGAAAGGAAGCTAGGGGTTATAATCAAATGCAAAACGTAAGTCTCAGCCAATTTGCACTTGGAAAATAACAAGATATGGATATTCCTGAGTTTAGCCACCCATGATTATATTTAATCTGTGGCTATAAATTAAATTACCTTATACATTATGGGAAGTGATGGTTAATGTTAATGGTATTCCTCTTGACAGTGGGCAATGGGACTGTAGTTTATGAACGCTTATCCTTTCTAGTCTGTCCAACTGGCAAGGAGGAATAACAGTTTTCTGTCTTAGCGATCATTGTTTATTCATTGTGCCAAAGGCCAAACAAAATACTGAAATTAAATTAATTTATCTGTATACTTGTGGAAACTCGAAACTATATCTCAACTCTTTGTAATGTGTTGATTCCTTGCCATTTATTTCCTGTTTCATTGTATATTGTGTGAATGACTTCATGAAATAGCCAATGTCGTCTAACCTCCCTGCAAGCAAATCAGGATAAATGCTCAATTGGGAAACACCCACACTCTGCTAGCAAGGTTTCATCTGGGGCTCCTTTATTCAAATAAGAAAAGAGCACAATATTTGTTAGTTTGCTGATCTGATAACATGTTTAGCCAGAGTGGAATTGGGGAGTCAATATGCAGAGCAAGAAACAGCATAAGGTCTAGAAAAAGGGAAGTGGATGGCAGCACCAATGAAAAGCATTTTCTACCTTATAATTGAGCCAAAACATACTCCTTCCAATGGGATCTTCTCTACTGACTGCAGTGACACCAGGATCATGCCCTTTGCCCCATTCTCTCCTGGAGGAATGGCTAAAACATCTGTCGTATTCAATCAAGAATGCTGCCTTCTGGTTTTGTTTTGTTTTTATTTTATTTTACCATCTTATAGAATTATCTATCGGGGATATTATTTCCTGTGAAATGCCAACATATGGCTCAAAGAACTGTACCAAGTTATAATTGTCTATGTCATTCTATCAAAGATTCATCTGAAGGTTAGCCCAGGGCCCCTTTCTTGTGCTATTTCTTCTCACTCTTATTTTTAACAACACAACTCTCCATTTCCCAACTTGCACTGTTAAGTAGGAATCCCATATTGCCAAGTTAGGAGGTTCACCTTAAGGCCTGCTTTATGTGGAAATGGCTCGGACATTGTTTCTGAAGTAGCTGTTCAAGAATAAACAATGGGCCACAGAGAAGGCTAAAGAGATGCCTTTTTATTATTATTACCAGTGTATTAAGGCACCATTCGAATCCCCGCGGCGGGGTGCGCTCCCATCATTCGGTCCCAGCGCCTGCCAACCTAGCAGTTCAAAAGCACCTCCAGATGCAAGTAGATAAATAGGGACCGCTTACCAGCGGGAAGGTAAACGGCGTCCCGTGTGCTGCGCTGGCTCGCCAGATGCAGCTTGTCACGCTGGTCACATGACCCAGAAGTGTCTGAGGACAGCGCTGGCTCCTGGCCTATAGAGTGAGATGAGTGCACAACCCTAGAGTCTGGCAAGACTGGCCCGAACGGGCAGGGGTACCTTTACCTTAAGGCACCATTGAGGTACAGAGACCATATAACAGCGGTCCTGAAAGACCTACATTGGCTCCCAGTATGTTTCCGAGCACAACTCAAAGTGTTGGTGCTGACCTTTAAAGCCGTAAATGGCTTTGGCCCAGTATACCTGAAGGAGCATCTCCACCCCCATTGTTCTGCCTGGATGCTGAGGTCCAGCTCTGAGGGCCTTCTGGAGGTTCCCTCCCTGAGAGAAGTGAGGTTACAGGGAACCAGGCAGAGGGCCTTCTCAGTAGTGGCGCCCACCCTGTGGAACATCCTCCCACCAGATGTCAAGGAAATAAACTATCTGACTTTTAAAAGACATCTGAAAGCAGCCCTGTTTAGGGAAGTTTTTAATGTTTAATGCTTTATTGTGTTTTTAATATTCTGTTGGGAGCTGCCCAGAGTTGCTGGGGAGACCCAGCCAGATGGGCGGGGTATAAATATTGTTGTTGTTGTTGTTGTTGTTGTTGTTGTTGTTGTTGTTGTTATTGTTGTTGTTGTTGTTACCATTACTAAGCATGATTAGGCAATATTTTAATTGATAAGTTATTTATACAGCATTTGTACTGAACTTCCTCCACCTTTTGCCCATCATTTTCCTTAATTTCCTCTTATACCTTCTTCCTTTTCGTAAGGGAGCACATCGTGATGGGAGAGACCCGTGCCTGAAATCTTGGAGAGCAGCTGTCTGTCTGTGTAGATAACAGAGGAGTCAACGCCTAGGGGCCGAGGTCCCTTCGGCCCGTCCCAATAAAATACTTGAGGGGGCCGGGGGCCCCAAGGTTGATGGGCATTGCCATTCAAATAGAGTGTGTGTGCTGTGTCATGTAATCGATTTTGTGCAGCGGGGCTTACCTGGGCCCGCACAAAATTTTATTCAAGTTGGCACCCCTGGTAGATAATACTGAACTAGTTGGACCAGTGGTCTGACTCAGTATAAAGTTCTTGCTACAGGTAGGTAGCCGTGCTGGTCTGCCGTAGTCGAAACAAAATTTTAAAAATCCTTCCAGTGGCACCTTAGAGTCCAACTAAGCTTGTTATTGTATAGTATAGTTAAAGTTTTGGTTTTCCCAGTAGTGATGTATGGAAGTGAGAGCAGGACCATAAAGAAGGCTGATCGCCGAAGAATTGATGCTTTTGAATTATGGTCTGGAGGAGACTCTTGAGAGTCCCATGGACTGCAAGAAGATCAAACCCATCCATTCTGAAGGAAATCAGCCCTGAGTGCTCACTAGAAGGACAGATTCTGAAGCTGAAACTCCAATACTTTGGCCACCTTATGAGAAGAGAAGACTCCCTGGAAAAGACCCTGATTCTGGGAAAGATGGAGGGCACAAGGAGAAAGGGACAACAGAGGACAAGATGTTCGAAGCTACCAGCATGAGTTTGACCAAACTGCAGGAGGCAGTGGAAGACAGGAGTGCCTGGCGTGCTCTGGTCCATGGAGTCACGAAGAGTCAGACACGACTAAACGACTAAACAACAACAAGCTTGTTATTGGTATGAGCTTTCGTGTGCATGCACACTTTTAGTTGAAGAAGTGTGCATGCACACGAAAGCTCATACCAATAACAAACTTAGTTGGTCTCTAAGGTTCCACTGGAAGGAATTTTGTTATTTTGTTTCAGTATAAAGTGGCTTTCTACATTCCATGTATTGTCAGTTATATATGTAAGCAGCAGCAGTAGCATGTGAGGTGAGGCAGAGCACAAGGACCCCTCTCCCACCACTGGTGGGTGGGTTGGGGTGAGGCTGAAGCAAGATCAGGGCAGTGCTGACACCTCGCCCTTGCCATGACTTCACCTTGTTTCATACCCATCCCGCCACTGCCAGCACAAATAGGACAGAACAGCCGCCCCACCTCCCCTCATGCAAGAGGGCCTTTTCTGTGGTGGCTCCCCAATTGTGGAATGCGCTCCCCAGAAAGGCTTGCCTGGCACCATCATTATATGTCTTTAAACGCCAGGCAAAAACATTCTTCTTTAGCCATTAAGTAGTCTATGACGTGCAAAAGTGTGGGGAAAGGATTGTTATTATGATGACTATTTTATTATTAGGCTGTCTGTCATTGTGGGTTTTTTTATTTATGTTTTTATAATTATGTTCTGTAATGTGTTTTTAATGTTGTGCAATGCCCTGAAATCTTCTGATAAAGGTGGTATATAAATTGAATAAATAATAACAATTTGTGCATTATATAATCTGTGTGTAAATGTAGTATTTTTCCCGTAATATTTGATTTACGTTTAAAAAATTAGGCAGTGGGATGCCAGCCAAACTGAAAGGACCTGACCATTGTTTGTGAGCCAGGCAGAGGGGATAGGGAAGAAATCACTGGTGGCCTTGGAGAATGATTTGTATTAAAATTATGCCATTTTTTTTAATGGTTCAAGAGTTGGGGAGACAGAGGTTCAAATCCCTGCTCTTTCACCATCTCTCAGCCTATTCTGCCATGCAGAATTGCTGTGAGGATAAACTAGGAAATGAATGAATTACGAATGCCAGCTTGAACTAGAGGGAGGAAGGGATAAAAATGTAATTTAAAAAATGGTGGAGAAGGATATCATATCTGGTGCCTATAACCAAATCCTTTTGCATTTTTTAAGGGGAACATTTCATCTGGTATCCAAATTCTTAGCTTCGCCTCCTGTCTATTAGATCTTTGAGGTAACAGTTGTTCTATAATTGGTGCCATGCTGCCACATAATGTAAAGTGCTACGTACATTTAAAACTTGCAAATAGTACTTGAATTCCATATTCACACTAATAAGAGTTCATCTTCCTGGTGGCGAAAATGAGTTTCGGAATGACAGTCAAAGGCCATGTATGGCTGACATGATGCTTTCTGTGCAGTCATTAGGTGGCTGAATATCTAGATTGCTGTGGAATGAAGAAAAGATCAAGCCTCTCCACACATATATGTGTGGTATCATTTAATTTCATTAAATCCAAATTAAAACAAGGCTCAATCGACCCAGTATCAATAACAAAGGAAACAGCAAAAAGAATTTGCAAGAACAAGAGACAAGTTGTCAGGTTTTTTTATTTAAAAAATACATGATTGAAGAGAGTAAGAGGAATTCCACTTTTTAGATAACTCAGGCTACATTCAGAGAGCACTTTGTTCCATTTTCCTGACATTTCCTTACCAGCTAATTTCTGTGTTTTATCTTTCACACAATGTAAAAGCCACTCCTGGAAAGCTAGGGAAAGGAGTGGAAGTTTAGCGCTCATTTCAGTGTTAATTGTTTTCAGGGGGGAATCCATTTGCAACCCCATCAGCTTGGAAAATAGTTGGAATTTTGCGCTGTAATTTCATGTCACAAAATCTGGGTCGTTCATAAGCAATATCTTTCCTTTGCTCCATTGTCTATGTGCTATGGAAGGACAGTGAGCCAGCAAAACGCAGCACATCCACTTCCAACTGCTGATATCTCCAGTACCAAAGAAGGCTAAGAAATATAACCTACCTAACTTGGTGCTTTGCACCATTTGTCTTGAAAAACTGTATGTTTGTTTGACCTTTCTTCTTTGGATGATTGCAAATAGAAAGTTATATATGTAATATTAGGGCTCCCATACATCTGGGCATGACCAGGATTTCAAAGTCAGAAGTGACATCAGAGGAGAATTCCTGGATCTTCAGCAAGTAAACAGAGAAATTGTGGGTTTGGGGCATTTCCGTAAAAAAAAAAGAGCTTTGTCTAAAAATAAACCTCAACAATTTTGGAGTTTTCCTAAAAATAGCTCAACAACTTTGGGGGTGTCCGGATCTTTACTTGTTTTGATGAATTGGAAGAGCCACAAAAAGATTCCATTGAGCGCATGGATTGATAATATGGACAGAAAAGCTACATATAAAGGAATTGCATGTCAACGCAAAATAAGAATGGATAAATATGAAGAAATCTGGAATGAATATTTAAGCGATAAGGCGGATAGTGGTGGGAAGTAGAGGGAGGAAGAGAGAGGTGGGAAAATATTGTTTAAAAAGGTGTAGTCATAGGTATATCAGTGTATTCAAATCTGAATTGTCAAATTGTGTTATTATTGTTATTATATTTTTGTTTTATGTGTCTTTTGTGGTTGTTTGTATAGAAAAAATGATTACTTTTTTTAAAAAAACAACCCTATATATTATGTGCACTCCACTTGTTGGGTAGTGAGAGAATAGATGGTGTGTACACACACTCACAAACATGTTGACGTGGAAATCTGGTTGTGAATGCCCATTCCATACTGGTTAGCCCCTGACAGCGATGTTTCCGTATTACACCCTACTGAGCAACTGCCTCCTTTATTCATATTAAAATGGCCCTAATCTTATCAAAGTGGCCATGCTATAGAGTAGAATTACTGTGCAGAGAATCCATTCATTCGTGCCGTGAAGGAGAAGGTAAGGCTGGCAAGGAGTTAGTGTGCCTGATGGGATCATTCTGGTGGGACACAACCCAGCCGTTTGCCAGCTGCCTCACTCGGTTTCTCTTGGGGGAGGAGAGATAAAAGAGAAGGAGTGCAAACAGAGTTTATTTTCGAGTTCTGGTCCAGAGCAGCAGCAGTTCCAGAAACCCATGTCCTTAAATAATATGATTTGCTTATGGAGAAAATGCTTGATTATAATGCCTGGTTACTTCTGTGTGCATAAATCTGTCTAATGTCCCCTTTCTTGCTTCTCCATTGGCACTTAAGGACTACAGTTTGCTTTACTGTTTATGTGCTGTTGAAAAACATGGCGTAAACAGAGCACAGCAACTTCACGGTACATCTTAAAAGGCTCTTTTCTGTGCGAAAGGAGCCCAAAAAGACATGATTACGTTTTGATGATGATGATCTTCTGCTGCCGTTGTTGGCCAACTATAAATTGGGATCTTCTCAAAGGACACAGCGGCTCTTGTTTCTAAAAAGAGCTCTCAAATCATTATAAGGATTGTCACAAATGCAGCAAAATCAGCAAGACAAGTCCTTAGCAATTCCATGGTTATGACACTCCAGTCTCTAATTCAGAAAGCTGCATTATGAAAAAGAAAAGGAAAAAAGAGAATTTCTCTCTGAACTGCTCCCTGCCTTGCAAATGCTGCAGTAAACTTGTTAAAATCCATTATGATCTTGAGCCATTAAAATGGCCTCGAGTGTGAACTTAGGCTGAATACCCAAACACGTATACTTGGGGAGTGATGATGATACTGGGACTCATTTTCAGCAGTAATGGTGAAAGCTAGCAGTAATGTAATGAGATGTCAGAAGGCTGCTTGGACATGTCTTATTTATTTTCCCAAGAAAAGTATGTGTAATGATGAGTCTCAAGCCTGGTCTATACATGCAGCACAATGAGGTGGGAATGAGGTGGTAGAAACCTTAGATGGTGGAATGAACTGTTCCACTTCGGGCTGCTGCTGGGAGACTGCATTTTTTAAAACCTTCTTGCCTGTAAAAGAAACCCCATCAATAGAAGACGAGCATAAGGATGGAATTGGAGCAGGCTTCTTCCTTGTTGTGCTTAGTGCATGCTTGTTTTGCAACTTGCAAGGAGGGTTTTGCTTTCTGCATGGAGGGATGCTCAAAAATGTGACCTGCGCCTAAAACTTGCAGTGGAACAGTCCATACCACCACCTCAACTTATGGTCTCTGTGTGTGGTTTGGGAGCTGCACGGTCAGGGAAAAAACAATGCTGTCCAGGGTTGTAAAGACAGTGGAGAGAATAACTGGGTGCACTCTTCCCACCTTGGATCAAATCTATGCTTCCAGGTGTCATAAGAAAGCTGCAGAGATAGTGCAGGATAGTGTGCACCCCGGAAATGATCTCTTTCAGCTTCTGCCTTCTGGAAGAAAGTACGGGGTTATAAAGAAGAGTTTGGATTTGGTATCCCACTACACCACACTGGCTCTCCATAAAGTCTAGGACAGTTTCTATCCAAATGCGATTTTGGTTTTAAATGCAGTGTACGATAGTCTCTATGGGAGTACATTTTATTTAATTATGGGATATTTTAGGGGGCTAACCAGGCTGGGATAGCTGGGATAGCAGGATTGTTGGTTTTTGAATGTTTGATGTAGATTTCTTCAATTTCATTGTTCTGTAGGGGACAATGACAATAAAGATTATTGTATCGTATGGTATCAGGTGTATTCGGAAATGGCAACCCATTTCTGTACAACTCTGGAAAATTTGAAAATGTATGGGATATCTATGTGTATTTGGGGGTGGGATAGGGAACTAGGAATGGTTTGTATATAAAAAAGGGGGAGTCCCGAAAATTTGAACAACAACAGCAAATTCATCCCCCACCTACAACTCGAAATGGTGCAGTCAGTATTATACCTCAGGAGCATTTTTTAAAATAACATTCCACAGCTACAGCATGAAGTGGCAGTTAGTGCCATCACCACAGCTTCATACCACCAAATTTTGTTGCCTGGGTAGACCTGGACTCAATCTATGACCCTATTCAGCAAGATGAAATCTCCATGCTACAAGACACTGCACTTCTTTGAAGGAAGTGTCTACTACAGACAGGTGATTTTCTTCTGTTTCCTAACCCTTCTGAAACAGACCTATTGAAAGTTAGCTAAAATAATTATAATACCACGAAGGAAACTGGTCCAGCGGGCCAGAGAGAAGCCGAAAGCCCCAGCAGGCCAGGAATTTATCCTTGCCCTGGGTGCGGGGCCAAGTGCTGCTATTGGTCATTTGGTCCCACGCACCATTTGCCAATTTGGCGGCAGAAGGATGATCCGGCCTGCAATAGGCTGGTTCGAAGAAGAAGAAGAAGAGGAGGAGGAGTTTGGATTTGATATCCCGCCTTTCACTCCCTTTAAGGAGTCTCAAAGCGGCTAACATTCTCCTTTCCCTTCCTCCCCCACAACAAACACTCTGTGAGGTGAGTGGGGCTGAGAGACTTCAGAGAAGTGTGACTAGTCCAAGGTCACCCAGCAGCAGCATGTGGAGGAGCAGAGACACGAACCCGGTTCACCAGATTACGAGTCCACCGCTCTTGACCACTACACCACACTGGCTCTGCAAAGCCGCCAGCCCAAGAAGGGAGAACAGAAATAAATAATAATAATAATAATAATAATAATAATAATAATAATAATAATGTACTTAAAGATACAAAATTGTGATGACAGTATTTGTGGATTAATAATAATAATAGTATCAGTAACACTGTCAGGCTGCCTTTCAGGGTTACACTTCCCCATGTTATGTATAATATTAAAAGCTCTCAAATAACAAATTACAACTACAGAAACAAAACCTAAAAGACATGAATGCATCTCACAGAATTATATAAGAGAAAGCAATAACAAATATCACTGTGCAATCTCCTTGTGCCGTTTTAAGTATTTGCATAGGTTATTCCAACACCCTGCACCACACTTGCTTATGAAACGGAATGGAAAGGTTGAGATTTGCAATCGCTTGATTCAGAGAGGGACACAGCTGTAATCCTAATAGGATTCAGTCTTTCTTTTGATAAACTTCTTTCAAAATCTGCCTTAAAAGAGCTGTGAACCTATCATTCAGGCATGTGCACACAAATACGGCAGCTGCTGTTGCTGATGATATTGGTGAGTCAGTTGCACAGACAATGCCAGGAGCCTGTGGACTCATGCCAAACCATGATTTTATACTGATCCTGGGAGATTTTTGTGCAAAACCCCCCATGCAGCCAGAGGTCATGGTTCAAATGTAATCAACTGACATGAATTAGGCAAGATTAATGAGTCTGGACACAAATTAATGGAGTTCCGGGTGGATTAGACAGCTTCTTCTTACCAGTGTATAATTTCAGCATAATTCTAGAAAAGATATGTACACCAAGACTTCTGATGATCAACTTTAAAGAATCCAAAGAGATGCTTTGTTTCTTTCTTTTAGGTAAATTAGGTAATGAGTTTGAGATTGTTTATCATCCATTTTTATCATGTGCTCACGTCAACCCAGGTCTGACTGCTGTGCAAAGTTCAGCATTAATAAGACAAGGAATTGCACAATTATCGGTGAAATCCTCACCTGGTCACCTATCTGAGCTAGATGTAGATAATGCTAGAAAGAAATAATTTGGAATATGACAAGTGTTCTGCACAGTTCCTTTGGGAAGAGATTTACACTAAGTCTCTCTTAATTGCTTACCAATACAATTTCACTTTCATATAAATCATACCTCATAAAATTGTCTTTAAGAAAGTCACACTCTCATGCACTATTGTGGAACCAGATTCTGCCTTGCCTATTAATTAATAACACCATGCAGTTGCCACCACAGTGAGCTGCCAAGGACAGGGAGAAAATCCCAATTTGTGCTTCACTGTCGTTTCATCAGTACTAATACATGTTCCACATAAAATATCAGGCTTTATTGAACTGTATAGCCCTCCTGTTCCTGCTATAAAAAGCAGAATATAACATGGGGCACCTGGTTCCTTTTAACACAGTTTCATATCACATGTCCTGAAACCATTGGAAGGCCTCCAGTGACTTCAACAAGATTCATAGAGCAATCCTATACATGTCTACCTGGAAGTTCAATGGGATATACGCAAGGAAGGTGTGCATAGAACCCTTCACAGCTGAAGGCCACATTTTCTCCTGGACTACCTTCCAGGGGCAACATATCAGTGGGGTCCAGGTCAGAGGCAAAAGTGGGCATGCTCAGAAAAATAAGTGGATAGAGCAACAAATATGAACTTTACCATTGTACACTATGTAGTTGATACACACAGCTGTGCACCGATTTCTGTCCTTCTTCCAGGCAAGAAGGAAGCCTTAGCAGGCAAGTTGAAAGCTTTACCAGGCAAGTTTCCAACCAGGCAAAAGTACAGTTGTGTTCGTTTTCTCTGCCTCGTCATTTGTAGCTGGGTGGCAGGTGGAAGACAAGCACAGCTGCACCTCCATGAGTGCCTTCCAGAACTGGGCATTGAACTGGGTTCCTTGGTCAGAGATAATCCACCACGGGAGCCCATGTAGGTTGAAGATATGGTCCACAAACATCTGTGCAGTCTCCCTGGCATTAGGAAACCCCTTACAGGGGATGGAATGCGCCATCTTTGTAAACAGATTCACCACCAGCCAGATCACAGTTTACCTCTGGGAGTAAGGCAAGTCAGGTATAAAGTCTGTGGCTATGGCTGCAGCAAACAAGCTGAAAACTCATTGGAGAGCTTAGCTTTCTGGTATGTCTCACAGACATGGACATACTTCTTAACATCTTTCCATGGCCACCAGAACTACTGGGCCACAGTCTTACACTGCCCCAAGTGGCCCATGGTTGGATTGTCTTGACAATGATGTGGAACTTTCCCCAGCAGGTAGTTCAATGTCTCTTCATAGTAAAGCTAGTAAACCCTTTTCTGAGAACCCCTCTGTCTCACCAGTCTCCAACTCCCAGCCTGGCCAGCTTCTCTGGGTCATATCGTCTGCTTGTATCTGTTCCTTGAGCTCTGTTTCCCATGGTACCATTGATCCAGTCAGCTCCAACTGCTCTAACCATAGGATTTGCTCTGGCCCAGGTGCATGGGACTGCCCACCATACTCTGGCTTTCTTGAGAGCACATCTACTCATCAATTCTGGCTGTTGGGAATGTATGTTATTTGGAGAAACTGCAGCCAGCAGATCTGGTGCTGGTTAGGATGTCTGCTCATCTGCCAGCACTCTAGGTTCCAATGATCTGTGTGCACTCCTCCACCCGTATGTTCGGCCTCTTCCAAGAAGTGCTGCCAGACCCCAAAATAATCCTTGATAGCCAAAAGATCCTTCTCCCACACCATGTAGTTCTCTTCTGCTGGGAGCAGCTTCTTAGAATGGAATGAACTCCCCTCCCTTCCCAGCTTGCAACAGCACAGCTCCCATTGTTCTATCAGAGGCATCTGTCTCTACCACAAAGGGTGAGTGGGGGGTTGGGCGAGCTAGGAGAGCCTTGGACGTAAACAGTTCTGGGAGGTGCAACACCACCACAAGGGTGATTGCTGGCTTGGGCTCTGGGTGGTGGGGCCAGACAAGGTGGTCTCTGGTCACCCTTCTTTCCCAGGCTCCAGACCTCTGTGAGAGCTGGGAGCTGGCATTTTCCATCACCGGTCCCTCATTCCTGCCCTCCTTCACCAAGGCTTCCATGATCAGCTTGGGAGCTTCTTTAACCAACCGTAATCTGATGCTCTAACCATTATACCACATATCTGCCTCAAGAGGTTCTTTTTCAATGTCATATCCAATAGCTAATGACAGATAGGTCCAATGCTCTATGAATGTGCTGTATTCCTTTTAAAACTCATCCAACTAGTGGCAAATGGCGTCCAAGTGGTTTGCCATCCACTAAATGTGAGACAGACAATCTATGATGTCGGCTGGTCCTATCCATTTTTTTTCTCAGCTTACTATTTTCATTTGGATGTGTTCCCACGTAAGTGTACATAGAAGGAATCGTGTGTCTGTTCCCATAGTTTGTGTGGTGCTCGATTCTGAAGCAGTCTGCCATTCATCAGATTGACTTTTTAGCTAGCTTTCCACTCCATGCTTCCAGCTTTGAAACCTCGCCTTCTGTATGGGAGCAGGCTAGGCAAGCTTGCAGAAGAAGTGGAGCAACCCCCTCCCCCTTCTGAGCCATGTAGAAGGCACCAGCATTTTCACTGCAGCTTGTTAGTGCACATTTTGGACAATGTTAACAGGATTTCAAATATTCAGGACAAGTGAGGTGCCTGCTTTAAGTCCTAAGGAGAAGCTAAAAAGACTATTAACAAGCTGAGTCCATAAAAAACATCTGTTCCAGTCATGCTGCTGTGTTTATATATATATATATATATATATATATATATATATATATATATATATATATATATATATATATATATATATATATGAGTCCTTCAAATCTGTAGCAAAGATCTCTAGAGCAAGAAAAATGCTCTAGTGTGTGGAGTGCAATTTCCAATTTCTAACCTGATTTTGTTGATTCATACATATGCATGACTGGAGTGCTCTTCCTGAATACAAAGTCCAGCCTCTCTCCTCTTCCCTCTCCCCCACCCCCCCGACTGCCCCCCGCTTTTAGGGCTGTACTTTGTTTATTTTCCTTGAAATGCCCTTGAAATTTCATTTGCTCAGTGAAACCAAACAAATAATTGCATACTAAAAGGGAAATGAAGACAGGGAAGCTAAGTAATTTGCAACATCAAATATTCCCCTTCTGTGGTTAACATTCACAGCGAGGAGGAAATAGCAATAAACAGCTGACTGTCTCTTAAATGCAATAACTAATGCCAATGTCAAATGCGTGAAGTGAAAATATCTTAGGATATGCCTTCACAGTTCGGCTCTAGCGCTGTTAAATGGGATATGCTATATAATATAATAGGAGTCAGGCTTGTCATATTTTCCCTGATCTCTGAAGAAGAATACCAATGTAACCATAAGGCTGCTTTACATCTTTTTCTAGTCAAAGTCAGTTTATTTCATGGGACTTCAGGATGGATCTTTTTAAAAAGGTTAGGGCTCTGTAAGGAAAACTGTCAGGATTTACAAAGCTGAGAGTAATTTGCCAAGCCCATTTTGTGTGCGCGCACAATTAGGGATAGAGAGACACACACACCCAGAGAGAGAGAGAGAGAGAGAGAGAGAGGAGTTGTCATTTCTCTGTGCACACATTGTCCTCCCCTAACAGGGCACTAAATGTACAAATTAGTTGCAAGTAGAGCTTTTGTGAAGTCCTCCTGTGTGAAAAGGAAGGGCGAAGGCAGTGCGAAGCAGAATTTCTAACCCACAGCAGCAAAGGCACAACAGGCCAAAGGCACGACTGGTGGGATGGACAGCCATGTCCATGGAGTTACGCCAAGGATGAATTTGGTCCGCTCTAACTTCAGTGGCACTTCTTTTCCCTCAGCACAACGGCCTCAGACTTCAGAGGGTGAGGAACAGTTTTCACCATGTGCCAAGTGTGAAATGCTGCTGAAAATATATATATATATATGTATCTATAAAGTTTATAATTAAAACTGGTGTTTTTCCCGAGTCTGCACCGCTGGTAGCTTGGAAATGGTGTTGTTGGTTCCGGTGAAGACGTTAAGGGTGTATTCTGTTTGGCACACCCAAGAGAGTTCTTGTGTTAATGGTGACATTAACAGCGTTGATCCATGAAGTACTTTGGGACACTGAAGCCTGTTCTCACAACTTAAGGCCTAATGCCTCCTCTCTCGCTAGCCATTAGGTTCAGTCTATGCTGCTACATACGTGAAGACTACTACATACATGTAAAGATAGCTATAGCAATGACCAGGATATTCATATAGACCCTCCAAGTGTCCCTGTTTTCCAGGGACAGTCCCGGATTTACAGAAGCCGTTCCAGTTTCTGATTTGATCCTGGATGTCCCTATTTTCAAAGGAGAAATGTTGGAGGGTATGGAGTTATGCGACTCCCGAGCCAATGAGATAAGTAATTATATAACCTTTAGAAGACATCTGAAGGCAGCTGTGTATAAGGAATTTTTTTTTTTAACGTTTAATGTTTTATTATGTTTTTGTATATGTTGGAAGCTGCCCAGAGTGGCTGGGGCAACCCAGTCAGATAGGCAGGGAATACTAATAACAATAAAAATAGCAATAACAATAACAATAACAATAGCAATAGAAGAATAGGATGTCAACCCTATTGACACAAACATACACACAACACTGGCAAGCTACACTCCTCAGAGATTGTGTGCTGGTGCCAGTCTTGCGCTGGTGCACTGAGCCTGTCAGCAGGTACCAGCACTTTGGTGCAACCCTTTGGCAAGCATGGGAAGCTGTGTTGGTCTCGCCATAGTGCCAGAGGTCCAGAGTGCCTTCCTGTGTAGCGCTGTCACTCCAGGTTCGTCAGAGGGTCATAACAACAGGCACATGCAAATGCGCATCGCATGTGAGACTGGAAGTAGCTAACCGTTGGGAGCCTGCTCCACCCCCTCAACATTGAAAGGGCCCAGCCCTTTGGCCAAGGATTTTGGTGGGTCTGAAGACCCCTTGTCTCCCTGGAGTTGGTGCTCCTGACCAGAGGCAGGGCTTTTTTTCCCAGCTGGAACTCAGTTCTGGCACCTCTCAGGTAGCTTCCATTGCCATTCTAAGAGAACAAGGGAGATGTTCATGGTGAGCTTTGGCACCTCTTTTTCTAGAAAAATAGCACTGACCAGAGGAAATAGCTCAGTTGCTTAGAGCGTGGTGCTCATAATGCCAAGGTTTCAGGTTCTATCCCTGTACAGGACAGCTGCATATTCCTGAACTGCAGGGGATTGGACCAAATTATCCTCAGGGTCCCTTCCAGCTCTATGAATCTATGAGGGGACTAGCCCTCTCCTGCTGTTGTTCCCCAACAACTGATATCAGCAAGTAGCTCCCTCCAACTGCTGAGGCAATATACATCAACATAGCCTTACCCTTTATGTGCATTCTTCCCATTCACATGCACAGAATTTTTCCTGCTTCTTCCAAGAGTAGCATGGCGAACTGGGGGAGGAGTGGGTTGTTGAATTCTTCAAGGTGAAATGACAACTGTGTACAGATGTTATTTGATGAAGTGGAGGGACGCGGGTGGCGCTGTGGCTTAAACCACAGAGCCTAGGACTTGCCGTCAGAAGGTCGGCGGTTCGAATCCCCGTGACGGGGTGAGCTCCCATTGCTCAGTCCCTGCTCCTGCCAACCTAGCAGTTTGAAAGCACGTCAAAGTGCAAGTAGATAAATAGGTACCGCTCTGGCGGGAAGGTAAACGGTGTTTCCGTGCGCTGCTCTGGTTCACCAGAAGCAGCTTAGTCCTGCTGGCCACATGACCCGGAAGCTGTATGCCGGCTCCCTTGGTCAATAAAGCGAGATGAGTTCCACAACCCCAGAGTTGGTCACGACTGGACCTAATGGTCAGGGATCCCTTTACCTTTACCTTATATACCTGCTATAGCTTAGATACCTTATATATTTCCTGCTTCTTCCAAGAATAGCATGGCGAACTGGGGGAGAAGTGGGTTGTTGAATTCTTCAAGGTGAAATGTCAACCATGTACAGATGTTATTTGATGAAGTGGTATATAAATCTCGCTAAATAAATCATTCTCAGCGACTGGTATTCAGAGGCATACTGCCCCAGACTGTAGAAGAAAGACATTGCCATTGTGGCTAGTAGCCAGATAATAGAATATTAGATTCAGAACTGTATAGTTGGTAGGGATCATGCAAGAATCTCAACTAAAGCATCCATGTCAGATGGCTATCCCACCTTTTGCCAGTCCAATCTTTTGCCCGACATGGGGCTTGAACCCACAACCCTGAGATGAAGAGTCTCGTGCTATTTCAAACTATGAATTTGTCTAATCCTCTTTTAAAGCCACCCAGGTTGGCAGCCATCATTACATCATAGATCATAGAACCATAGAGTTGGGACACAGAATCATAGAGTTGTCCAACTCCCTGCAATTCAGGAATCAATCCTGCAACCTTGACGTTATCAGCAGCACCCTCTACCCAACTGAGCTATCCAGGGTGATGAATCCCATAACTTAACAACGCACTGTGCAAAGTACTTTCTTTTGTCTGTCCTGAGTCTTCCAACATGGCCCCAATGAAGTTGAGTGTTGGAAGATATGGTTCTTGTGCTATTTCTGCATTAGACTGAAATTAGCCCAGGACAGACATGGGTTGAACATTTTAGTAAATGGACTGTATTTTTTTAAAAAAGTTCATTAAAATATTAGTGACAAATAAACAAATAAAATTGAGGTATGGTAATTTTGTTTTGAGTGTGTGTGTGTCAAAATAACTGTTTGTTGTAGATGCTGCACCATGAATGTATACAGTATTTTATATGTTCTATTGGGCAGGTTTGCTAGTGCTCTGCTGTGGAATTTCTAATTTTACCACACATTACATGTGTCAGTTTATCTTACTTCTGACCGGGTGCCTTTTTCCTTCCCTGGTATTTGACAGCTTGAATATATTTCCTGTCAATGTCTTTAAGGCTGCCTTGTAAAAGTTTTTAAAATGCTAAGTAAGTCTATGTCATTGCCATGACTTCCATCACGCAACTGCACATTTCAGTCACTTCACTGCTAATAACAGTGGGGCTTTATAACAGTTTGAAATCAAGTGCTGCACTATTCTAATTTATTTTATATATATATATATTGCCTAAAGTGCCACCTCTTCCTAAACAACTTCTTTTATGTGAAATCTCCTTTCCTTCCTTGAAAAGTGTGAAATTGTAATTTTAAAGGGATGGCATGCGGGAAGTAAATAAAATATTGGATCCTGTACCAAGGCTGGATAATGAATTACCCACGCTTAACTTGAACCAGGATTCAGCATTAAGAACTCTATTCAGTGCCATTTCATTTCATTCCCCCCCCCCAACCCTAATTTTAATTTGTACACCGCCTTTCTATACACATGGCAGTTTACAAGCAGAAGAAACAGCAAAATAGACAGCAAGGATCACACACAATCTGATCCGATACAAAAAAAGTCCCAATAACTTTAAAATACACAATTTATATCAAACAAAGCAATGTTCAATAATCCATTGGAAAATAATAGTAAACAGTAAAATTAAATACCAGCAAATAATAATTAAACTGTTCACACTTAACAATTGCAATAAAAAGTACGGAACTATAATCAATAATAATAACGGCAAGTCCCCGTGCATGAAACACTACAGAACATCTCCCTGTCTTCCCATACAGGTAACCCTACCTGCTTGGTTTTCAGAAAACGTAGGCACCCAGGAAGGCTGCAGAATGACGACAAATTTGCTGAGTCAAGGAAAAGGCACTCTCAAAACCCAACAACCACCTTAAAGGTAAAGAATGCAACAAAACCAAGCACCCCACCCCACCCCCCAAAAAATCACTGAAATTTCCCTTCCCCTTTGCTAATTTCCCAGTGCATTGTCTTTCCTTATTAATTGATGGAGAATGACACACCTGCACCCAGCACAGCTGACATGATTGCAAAGACTATGTCTGGGTCAATGAAACGCCTTGCCCTCAGAGCAGGGCCAGCCCAAGATATTTTGCTGCTGGAGGCAAAGGAGAAGGAGCCCGGGGGCAAGGAGGGTTTGTTTGTTAATATTTCCCCCCTGCCTATGCAACATAATATTGCTCTAGGTGGCTAACAAGGAGAAGAAAACACATCAAACTGCAATGTGTATTATGAATACTCCATACAATCATGAACCAAAGAAATAGACAGCACAAATCATATCTGCAAGCAGTAAGACAGGAGATTTTGTCCTAGTCAGAAATTATACTTGAAAGAGCTTATGGAAACTGGCTGTGCTGCCAGTTTGGCCTATGGAGCAGTGGAGGCCCAGTGAGTGATACCTTTCCTGGTACTCTTCTCAGCAAACAGCTAGTTTCAGTGGTAGGTACCTGCTGTCGAATGCCCAAGAGAAGATCGTGATTCTTTTGGAACTGCTCCGATCTGACTGGCTTAACAGCTTTTCTTTCTGAATTGGTGGCCATGGTCTTGGCCATGGAGTTGGAGATTTCTAGGTTGGCACTTCCAAAGGGGATTTGTGCCAAGGCTGCATGAACAGATGAGAGCCATTTTGTCTACTAAGTAGTTTTCTGTTGGCGGAAGGAGAGGAGGTGATTTTTGTCGAGTTCTCCTGCAGTTCTCAGCAGCATCCTATATACTGTTCTAGCTGTCTCCCAAGCCTCTGGACCAGATTTTTAGGCGGCATGGGGAAATGTAGTGGAGAGGGGGAAAGTCAGTGCTTTTTTCTGCTGGAACTCACTGGAACTCAGTTCTGGCACCTCTAAGGTGGGTGCTATTGCCATTGCCATTATACGAGAACAAGGGAAGCATTCATTCAACACCTCTTTTTCTGGGGAAAGGCATACACTGATGTGAACTTAGCATCCAATAATGATGACAACAACAACAAAAACAGATCCAAGTAATTCAGTTTCCATTTTCAGAGGCATCTACATGTACATAATTACACCTCGTTTTGCCCTGTATGTCCTAAACCACTGCTTTTTGACCTTCAATCCCCAGATGTTACACTGCAACTCCCAACATTGGCTAAGCTCTCTTGGGAAGAGGGAAGGTGTACTCCAACAACTTCTGGAGACCCAGGGCTGAGGAACACTGTCACAAACCATCTGAAGCCAGGGTCATAAACGTTACGCATAGGCATCATTCACTCACAGAACAGCTCCAAAATTCATTGGATTATTTTGCATACAAATTATCCACTCACGGAAGTTCAGGGTAAAATTCAGAGATGATGGGAAGGATAAATTCTGGATAAATCCATCATAACTATTGTGGGGAATGGATAATTCAGAAGATGGCTGCAGTGGGTTTCATTCTCCCTTGGTAAAGAGGGAGCATTCTGCATAAGCAACCTTCTTGAATTGGATGTGCGCATCTAAAACTTATTTTCTTGGACTTAATTCCTTCTCACACCACCACTTGCTCACCACATAATGGCCAGGAGAGGCTAAGCTGAAACCGACAGTATTTACAGTCCACAGACTTCCATAATGTGAAAATTGTCATGGGCCTCTACTGTAGAGATCAAACTGTGACACCTGGCAAGCCGAGAGCAGCCCCTTAAAATTGCAGTGCCACTTCAAAGAGACCTCGCAACCTTTTATGTGATTCATCCCTTCCTGAAATGATTCTTCACACACACACACATACAATGTACTTCATCTCAGTTTATGGTATGATGGCTCTATGATTCGCTGTGATGGGGTTTATGCCCTCTTCTTCCTACAAGATGGAGTTCTTCCTCAGGCTGTTAGGGTGGAAGTCCACATCCAAAGTGCTTTCCTACAAGAGGTCTTAATGCCCTAGCTTTCCTGCCACCCTGAGCTTCAGTGCAGAATCCAACCAACACTTAGCATGGCAGATCCATCAATTTATATGGATTTCCACGTGGTACCAAAAACTTGTGTCCTTTCCCTCTGCTGTGACATGCTCATCTTTCCCTTGACTCAGTGGCTTTTATACTCATGGACAGGCATCCCCAACCTACGGCCCTCCAGATGTTTTGGACACCAATTCCCATCATCCCTGACCACTGGTCCTGTTAGCTAGGGATCATGGGAGTTGTAGGCCAAAACATCCGGAGGGCCGCAGGCTGGGGATGCCTGCTCATGGAGGTGCAGATTCCTACAGCCATTATGACCTCCCTTGTACGCCACTGCAGAAATTTTCACTCATTTCTGTTGCCTTTGGGGGGAAATCACAGGCATCCATCCTAAGCTACTGGTAGTGAGATTTAACAGGGTGGGAAGATGAAGCGGAGGACAGCACCCTACTGGACAATAGCTTAGTGGTGCAGTACTTGTCCAGGTCCCTCTGGGATGGCATTTCTCCTTAAAGGACTTCAGGTAGCAAGGCTGGAAAAATACCTTTGCCTTCAGGAAGGGGTAGAGAACCTACGGTAGTTCCTCTTCCTTCTCCAGCAGCCTTACCCAACCTGGTGCCATTTAGATGCCTTGAGAGCCAGTGTGGTATAGTGGTTAAGAGCAGTAGACTCATAATCTGGTGAACCGGGTTCGCGTCTCTGCTCCTCCACATGCTGCTGCTGGGTGACCTTGGGCCAGCCACACTTCTCTGAAGTCTCTCAGCCCCACTCACCTCACAGAGCGTTTGTTGTGGGGGAGGAAGGGAAAGGAGAATGTTAGCCACTTTGAGACTCCCTCGGGTAGTGAAAAAGCGGGATATCAAATCCAAACTCTTCTTCTTCTTCTTGAACAACAATTCCCACCATACCTCCCAATGATCAAGTACAATGTGAGTTGGTGTTCAACAACACGCAGAACACAGGTCCCCCAACCTCTGCCACAGAGTGGCCCACCAAGAAACTTCTGGCTTATGCACAAATACCTTGTTATTTTTCCAAGCATTTTAAAAAAATGTTTGGTTGCATTTCCTGGGTAGGTGATATTAACACCATGTTATTATTTCATTTTAAAAAAAAAAATTAATCAATCTTTCATGCATCTGCTGTAAAAGAAAATACTTTCTTTTTCTACATACATACTAAAGATTTGTGTCCTTCCTGGCCCTAAATCTCATGTTTAACAAACCACTCACTTTGCTCCAGTTTCTTTTCCTTTTTTTAAAAAAAAATGAAAACAACATTTTAAAAACCATATAGATAAAAGGAACATTTCAACACTGAGTAACAAGCCAAGATGTGGCTTTTTAAAAAAAAAAGACCTGAGGCAAATTAAAGCCCAATTTAACTTTTGCTCAATAACTTCACTTTTCTGAATGAATCATTTATGTAGGGAAAAACTTCAGCTTACTGTACCAGAAAATGCAATTAATAGCTATCAGCCTTCTGGTCAGGTGTATATGAAGATGGGAATGGGGAACAGCCTGGGGAAATATTCCAATATTTCAGTTTAGAGTACTGGAATGTGAGATGATAAAATAGAGAGAGTAAACTGGCAAACAACTTTCAGCCTGAAAATTACTTCAACAAACCATTTGATGAAAACCTCTGAATGCAAAATCCATCTGGAGAAATTAGAAATCATGTGGGAATAATTCACAGCTAGATAAAAAGTGTTACATTCATTGGGTAATTAACACATGACAAATTATTGAACAGCCCAACTTGCAAATATTTTTCAAAGCAAAATTTCACGGGCGTGATAAACTGTTTTCTGCTACGTATTTGAAGCCTTTCCTGTCTCTACCACAAAATCATCAACATTGCTTCTGTCACAACATTTTGTGGTTGCAAGTCTGTAAAAAACATCAGCTGTGGTGTCCACCACAATACTTATGCTATTCTAGGCTGCATCAACAGAAGTATAGTGTTTTGATCAAAGGAAATAATTTTGTTGTTGTTGTTTAGTCATCTTAGTTGTATTCGACTCTCCGTGACCTCATGAAGCAGAGCATGCCTTGGAAACTCTCACTTTCTTCTCAAAGCTTCTCCATTTTTAGGACCATTGAGTTTTCTTGGCAAAATACTGGAGTGGTTTGCCAGTTCCTTCTCCAGGTGGATCACATTTAGTCTAAACTCTTGGCTATGACCTGTCTGTCCTGGGTGGCCCTGCACGGCATAGCTCATAGCTTTTTGGAGTTATTCAAACCCCTTTGCCATGACAAGGCAGTGATCCATGAAGGGGAAAGGAAGTAATATTATCACTCTATTCTGCCTTGGCCAGACCACACCTGGAATATTGTGTCCAGTTCTGAGCACCGCAATTTAATAAGGATATTGACAGGCTGGAATGTGTGCAAAGGAAGGCAACCAAGATTATCAAGGGTCTGGAAACCAAACCTTAGAAAGATTGGTTTAAGGACCTGGGTATGTTTAGCCTTCAGAAAAGGGAGGCTGAGGGGAGATATTCTAGCCATCGTCCAATATCTAAAGGGCTGTCCTATGGAAGATGGAGCAACTTTGTTTTCTCCTGCTCTGGAAGGTAAGAGTCGAACCAACGGTGTCAGTGGCATCAATTTACAAGAAGGGAGATTCCAACTAAACATCAGGAAGAACTTTCTGACAGTACGAGGTGTTTGACAGTGGAACAGATTCTCTTGGAAGATTGTGGAGTCTCCTTCCTTGGAGGTTTATATGCAGAGGTTGGATGGCCATCTGTCATGGATGCTTTAGTTGAGAGTCCTGCATTGCAGAATGTTGGACTAGATGACCCTTGGGGTCCCTTCCAACTCTACCTTTCTATGATTCTGTGGTTCTACAGGATCTTGGACTTCTATGGATTTCTGTTAGCACAATGGAACATTCCTTCACCATCATGCACCCTCAAAATATGTTCCAGAGGACCCTGTAGATCAGCCTTTCTCAATCTGTGGGTCCCCAACTACAACTCCCATCACCCCTAGCTAGCAAGGCCAGAGGATGATGGGAGTTGTAGTCCAACAACATCTGGGGACCCACAGGTTGAGAACCACTGCTGTAGATCCTCCAGAGCACACTAAGAGTATGTGGGGAGAAGAAGGGAAAGTTGCATTGCACAAGCAAAATGCTGCACATGCAGGTTGGATACCACCCCAAGTGTGGAAATAGATACATTTCAGATTCCTTTGCAGTTCTGTAAACTGGCAAAGAAAAACCAAATTATGGATTTTGTATCTTGTATCTTTGTACCAGCAGGCAAGGCTTGAATACCAACAGTTTGCTTTTCATTTTTTTACAGTTTGCATCTTCTTCTTCTCTTCCTTCCATTTTCCCTTTCTCCCCTCCTTCTTTCTACAGAGGCCCTCTTGGGACAAACCTCTGAAAAGCAAACTGAGAAGGGACTGCCGCACTCTGAGGAGACAACAAGAGATTCGGCAACAGAGACAGGTGCAAGCTGTTGCCTCTTTCCCTTCACTTGTTTTCACCTTAAACGCAGGAGGAAAAGAAATCCTCTGTTCAGGCACTGACTGCCAGAAAGATGCAAAAGGCTGAAGGGAGAAAAAGGCTGAAAGCTGAATGATAGGCTGATTGCTGTGGTGTCTCAGGTTTTAGCACGTTAAAATAGGTTTAACCCTTGGAAGTCTGGATACTTGCCATCAATGGCTTTGTTGCAGTTGGGGGGGGGGAGGGCGGAAATATCCTACTAACTGCTGCATATGGTGCTCCATTAATAAATACATCTTCCTGCTAGAGGAACATTTGAGTGTGTTGTTTGGGATACTGCCAAAAACCATGTGTGGCAGTGAGTCGTAAAATGCGTGGTTAATTAGTTGCTTGGAGTTGAATGTGGGGAATAAAACAGATTTGCCCTCAGATACTAGAATCATTTAGCACCTTTTAAAGACACGCTAAATGAACTTTATAACTTTTTAACAATGGTTGATTAAGTTAAAAATGTGCCTAAGAAGGAGATACTGTTAAGAGGTAGAGCATCTCTTATGCCCTGCCTGAAACCCCATCTCAAAAATTAGATAGATGATAGATAGATGATAGATATAGATAGATGATAGATAGATTATAGATAGATGATAGATAGATTATAGATAGATGATAGATAGATAGATAGATGATAGATAGATGATAGATAGATAGATAGATAGATAGATAGATAGATAGATAGATAGATAGATGATAGATAGATAGATGATAGATAGATGATATAGATAGATGATAGATAGATGATAGATAATCAGGTAGGATGCTCATGGTGAGTGTCCTAGGCTAGATGAGCCATCATATAGATCAGTATAAGACAATTTCTTGGGCCTTTACTCACATTTGTTCAGTATCAAACTTTATTTCATTCACAGACCAGCATATGATAAAACATACCAATAAACTGAATACATAAGGCTTAAAACAGGTAAGGGATAAAAGAAACCTAGTCATTAAAAGTTGATTATTATCAAATTTGTTGTATCAGATTTGGTGCAGATTTGTAAAATACTATCTGCCACACACACACCCCATTTAACTAAAGGGAAAAGAAAAGCAAGAGCTTTTGTAATTTAAACCTCAAAACAAAACAGTGGGACACAGGCACAACATGCAGAACCATAGAGTTCAGTGAGTTGTAGCTTAAAACATCTGGAGAGAACCAGCCTGGCCAAGGCTGATGTACTGTAATGGGAATATATGTGGCAACAGTCATTATGTTTATGAAGTTGGTGGTGATGATGAGCATGAGAATTGTAGCTAATTGTAGATACAGCAAATCATCATCATCATCTAAATCAACGATTCATTTATATTTCTAATGTTTTAATTGGACATACATTTTATTTTCAACCTGTATACATGAGCTAGACCAGATGTTGTAAGACTACAACTCCCATCATACCTGACTAGTAGTCCTGCTGTCTAGGGATGATGGGAGCTGTATTCCAACAACATATGGGGACTCAAGATTGGGAAAGGTTGGTCTAGGCCAGGCACAAGCAAACTCGGCCCTCCAGATGTTTTGGGACTACAATTCCCATCATCCCTGACCACTGGTCCTGTTAGCTAGGGATGATGGGAGTTGTAGTCCCAAAACATCTGGAGGGCTGAGTTTGCCTATGCCTGGTCTAGGCAGTTGGTTTGCATGGGGTTGAAGTCCAGCTCCAAGTCTAGACCGAGGAAGACAATCAAACTGTGCTCTGAGTTTCGAACTATTTCATCACAATCACTTCATTTCTCCCTCTCTGATGCAACATTCCTCTTGTCACCTTGCTCTGGATGAGCAATGAAACCACCCCTTTTACAGGTGTAAAAGAGATCTCAAATGACCTCCATTTTACATCATAAAGGTCTATGAAAAATGCATTCAGAAGCTGAACTCTGATTTTGAGTGCCATGCCAATTAACCATCAGCTTTAAGTGGAGCACACGGAATAGGAAATTGGCGCTGGGCAAAAAAAGAGAGGGGAAAAACGAAAAAAAAACCCCACGTTAAAGTGGGTACACTCTAAGTTATGAACTGTAAGTTATGTCATGTTGTGTTATGTAGCATCAAATCATAGTGGGGTGTGACACGACGTCAGCTACGTGAGTGGCGCAAATGTGACATGGCTGAGAAAAAACGAATTCCTTCCCTTCTTCTTAAGAGAGCATTTTACTTTTAATCAGATCGTTGCTGTCAATCCTGTTAACAGCTCCCTGACCTGGATTTTCAGGCGACAGAGGTGGATGGATTCAGAAGGGAGGACCTCTTCCCGCATTGCAAAAGTTTAACATTCCGGGCTAACACTTGGAGCAAAAAACAGAACAAAACCCCACCACCACCCCACCTCTCTCAATTTTTTTCACAGTAACTAGAGGTTTTTGTGGAGTGTGTGTGTGGTTTTTCTTTAAAAAAAAAATTCTTGCTGATACTGAATCAATAATTTCATTTCTCTATTACAAATCTTAAGACAATACCGGCAGAAAGTATACTGGAATTTTACTTACTCACGTTTAATTATTGATGCGGGCTTCTTTAAACATCTTTGGCTCTCAGAAACAGCCCTTTAGAACTGTGTTCCATTTCTTATTGCTTACCTATTCTGTTTGTTCTTTGGCTCCCTGATCCATTTCGATTTTCTGCAGGTTAGCAAGTGCAGCATTGTCTGCTTTTGAAATGTGTCTTTAGGCATGCTTTTGTTTGACAAGGAATGCCAAGGCTGAACTGACAAAGTCTGTTTGAAAATCTTTTTCCAGGTATACAAGATCAGTAAGTCTGTTCAATGTATTCTGTGATTAGTATTTTTCCTCAGATATTTATATCAACATTTCAGCTTTCGTGAAAGATGTTTCCCCGAACATACCTGTCAGTGAGAAACTTACTCAAGGTAAAGTAACAGTATCATTTATATATTCAAATGCAGAGATACATTTATGGTAAACAGTTGACATCTCTCTCCCTATAACTTGAAAGAGATATACAGTACCTTTAACAAGCACTCGGAGTCAGGAGCGGCTTTTTCCATGGACTGAAACAAATATCAGCTCAAGGAATATGTCTCTTAGGCCTTTGGGTCCCAGCTTTCTGCAAGGCCTAAATCTAATATTTATATTTTTGAACCCTTGTAATGGCAGTTAATGTTTATAAGGCTAGACAAGCAATATGAGAACTCTTGATCCTCTTTGGCTTAGAAGAGTTGCGTTTTTGAGCTAAGCTACACCATTTTCAACTAATGCACATCTTTGCCTCCTCAGCTTTCACTCTGAAAGATACAAAGCAAAGAAACTTGGGAATTATAGTTCTGTGGAAATGCTTTGCTCCTAAGCAAATAATGAGATAGCTAGGGTTCCTTGGAGGTTACTCGGAGAGTGAAACGAAGCCCTCCTGATTGAAATTCGAAGTCTGAATATGCCTGGTGTCCTCCAAACACAGGTCTAAAATATAACCTACAGTAGCTCATGTTGGTTTTTTCCTGTCTCTTTTTGGAAGATTGAACAATGTTTAGACCAAAGCAAAGTTTCCATCCACAGACAGGCAGGTCTGTATTCATACTGTAGAAAATGTGCACATTAGGGGGGAAAGTTCTAGACTAGCTCTCAGCCTTAAGTAGTAGTTCACTACCACAAGTCACTCACTGTGTGGGGCAGAAAGGTTCCTGTTGCTTAGAGGTGAGTGGCAATGTGGCAGAGAGGTCAGCTTGGTGCAAATGCACTGGCAGAGCATTTGCCAAACTCCTCTCTCCTTGCACCCCGCCCTGTCCTGGCAAACAACAGCGGCCCATGTGCCAGAAAGCCAGAGTAGCAGCTCCACCGCACCTGACAAGCCACTTTGGTTCCTTACATACAGCTAGCTTTTATGCAAGGGTTACCAAAAAGAAGGGACGTGGGTGGCGCTGTGGTCTAAACCATAGAGCCTAGGGCTTGCCGATCAGAAGGTCTGCAGTTCGAATCCCCGCGAAGGGGTGAGCTCCCGTTGCTTGGTCCCAGCTCCTGCCAACCTAGCAGTTCAAAAGCACGTCAAAGTACAAGTAGATAAATAGGTACCGCTCCGGCGGGAAGGTAAATGGCGTTTCCGTGAGCTGCTCTGATTCGCCAGAAGCAGCTTAGTCATGCTGGCCACATGACCCGGAAGCTGTCTGCGGACAACCGCCGGCTCCCTCGGCCAGTAAAGCGAGATGAGTGCCGCAACCCCAGAGTCATCCGTGGCTGGACTTAACGGTCAGGGGTCCCTTTACCTTTACTTACTGAAAAGAATGCAATTCCATACATGTTTATCTGAAGTAATGCACTCATAGAAAGACTGGGGTGGCCTGGCAGGAAGGTGTTTCAAAATTCAGGGCGTGTTTCTGAGCTACATAGGCTGCACTAATTTTCAACTAATGTACATCTCAGAAGAAGAGGAGGAGGAGGAGGAGGAGGAGCAATTTGGATTTGATATCCCGCTTTATCACTACCCGAAGGAGTCTCAAAGCGGCTAACATTCTCCTTTCCCTTCCTCTCCCACAACAAACACTCTGTGAGGTGAGTGGGGCTGAGAGACTTCAGAGAAGTGTGACTAGCCCAAGGTCACCCAGCAGCTGCATGTGGAGGAGTGGGGAATCGAACCCGATTCACCAGATTACGAGTCCACCACTCTTAACCACTGCACCACACTGGCAAACTGCCTCCGCAACTTTCACTCTTAAAGATACAAAGCAAAGAAACTTGGGAGTTTTAGTGCCCATAAAGGCTTCCACTGGTACCTTTGGCCTGGTACCCCAGACTCTGAAGTTTTTTTAGTTTTTTTAAAAAGTATCTAATCTTCCTAGAAAGAAAGTTATGAAGCAAAAGGTGCAGGTAACCTCTAAAAGTTTTTTTTGTGAAATGAGGGTGAGCATGAGCCTGGATAGCACAGTTGGTTAGAGCATGGTGCCGATAATACAAAGGTTGCAGGTTCGATCCCTGTATGGGATAGCTGCACAGTCCTGCATTGCAGGGGGTTTGACTAGATGATCCGCAGGGTCCCTTCCAACTTTACAATTCTGTGATGTGTCCGCTGCCAGGTATAAGTTTCCTAGGACTGAGGAATGCTCCCAGTTGCTATTAGACAGCAACAGCATCTGTGTATGTGTGTCCCTTTCCATGGAACCCAGCACATCCATTGCTGTGTACAGGGGTGAAGCTTTAAAGGTTAAATTATCCGAAAGATAAAACGAAAGGAAGCAGTTTGTGATCCACTGCTAATTTCAGATATTCTGGCACCTTTGAGTATCACGGGTTTATAAGCAGACATGACAGTCCCTGCACATAAGCAGGAAAAGTATAACCAATTGCTCGTAATTTCGAGACGGTTCAAAAAGAATGCATTTTGCTTACGATCTCGCGACATTTATAACAAAACCAAACGATTCAGGCACCTTATGAGAGCCATTTCACTTAAAAGGATACGGGCTTCGCTAATTAAGTGAGAAACACCTGCCATTAATAATTCATTAGATGCGCAGGACAGGATAAAGGCAGGCATCTAAAAATACCAACCACGTAAACTGGGTTTGAAACAGCTCTGTTAAAATTAAAAAGCTGGAAAATTCTTTGACTCTCTCTCTCTCTCTCTCTCTCTCTCTCTCTCCTCTTTCTAACGGAACATAAGAAAGGAATATTTTAGTTGATTCTCACCCTCCAGGCAAAGTACTATAAAACCCCTGGCCTGATTCCAACCCCATTATCAAAGGACCACTCACCTAATCTAAAAAAGCAGCTCTTCATCAATTTATCATTAACAAGAGCATTACAATATAATGTAGGGAAACGGCTTTCCACCAGGGATTCAGTTAATGGGAAGCTGGAGCCAGATAACAAGCATGGCTGCAGATATGCCACAGTAGGTGAAGATAATATACATATATTCTGGGCAGAGAACACTGCAAACAGCTCCTGTCCCTACTGTTGATGAGTTTCCCTGGAAGACTAAAAATGGGGGGGGGTAGGATTAAATGGCATTAAAAGTTTAAGCCTTGCAGTATATTTTCTGCATCATTTGCCAAAGTAAGAAGGTTATTGCACAACACGTCATGCCATTGTCTCGTACAAATTGCTTAGCCACAGACATAAAGATGGCTTTTTCCCTTTGTTGCTGAATGAGAGTGAGATTTCTTCTCAAGCTGATATAAGCCTGGTCCTGCTCCAGTGTGCCTAGCGTCCTTGTGGACATGGCGGCATGAGTGTCTGATTCAGTCAGAGGCCATTTTGACAGCTGCTTCTTCCAGTGGGGACAATTCACATGAGGCCAGTGGGTTAAAAATGTCCCCATGCACACCAGAACCATTGGCCCCCGAGAAATGGCAGCTGTCAATGCTCTTGAACCAAACGCTGCTTTCAACATGACACCACAATGCACAGATTTTTTTTTACAGTGCCTGAACTGGGGCTTCCTGTAATGGCTTTAAGGGTTGCTTGTGCATAGGTTACCGCCTCTCCGGGCTAGTTTGCCTGGTTAAGCCGTTTCCCTCTGGACAGCCCTCCACTCTGTGGCTGTTCAGTCGCTGGCAGAATCCGTCAGTGGGCGTTTCTTGAACCTCTTCCAGCAAAGAAGCTCTTTGACGCCAAGTCGCCGCCTACTTTCCCTGCGTGAAAGTCTTCTGCGCAGGGTGGGCGTAGGCAGTGGAGGACTTGTGCTCTCCTTGCTGGTCTCCTGCGAAGAGTCCTGGAGCCTCCTCTCCACTTCCCCCATCGGCCCCCCCCCTCTATCCCTGGTGTAGCGCTGATTATCTTCCTCAGCCGGGGACTCGCCTCTCTCCCTGCTTGGCCCTTCTCCAGCATCGTTGCTGAGTCCCGCTTCCTCTGCTAGCTGCGATGGCAGTTCCCTGACACTTCCTTTTGGCCTTGGTTAAATAAACCCCGAGAAATATATTCGGACAGTTGTCTTTGACACACAAAGTTGCTCATCCCTCAGAATGGGCATTCTCACTCTAAAAGCCCTTTACTTATAAAAGTCATAGTTGGCTTCTGAAAAGTGGTCAAGGACCAGAAAAACAAAACTGAAAGTTGTTGACCTAAATATACACCATATTACTATCAGTCTCCCCTCCAGATTATCGATCAGGCCCACACCTTCTTAGCTTCAAAATTCCTATATGATGTTTCCTGACCTGTCAATGTTTCTGCAAGTCCAGTCCTGCTTTGCCCATCTTTGCCTCTCCTTACGGGACTAGGGAGGGTTTCAGAGGTCCCAGAAAGCCTTTGAGTACACAAACCAGGACCTGCATTGGTACCAAGTATATACCAGAATATAAGCCACACCTTTAAAATTGGAGTGGGCGGGAGAAAAAAAAGAAAAAATTCCCGAATACAAGCCTCACCATTCCTCACTGCTCCTGGCTGCGTACGGGGTGGGGGGGAGCGGCACTGCGTATCCTTCCTCGCTCTCTCCCTTCCCAGCCTTGGGGACTACACGCAGGGCGGGCACTGCTTCACCACACTCCTGGCGCTGTTTGCCCCCCGCTCCTGGCTGCATTCCGTAAGGTCGCATATATAAGCCGCACTTTAACTTTTCATGGTCGGAATTTGGGGGGGAAGTGTGGCTTATATGGCCAATACGGTAATATACCCTCCAAGTGTCCTGACTTTCCAAGGACAACCCCAGAATTACAAAAGCCATCCTGGCTTCTGATTTGATCCTGGAATGTTCTCCTGGTAGTGCAATTGCTGCCAAGCTCAGGATAGAGGATGAGGCAGTGATTGTCCCAAGCAGTGTGATGCCAGTGGCTGCAGCCATGAGGGAGCATCCTATGGTCTCTCCATGGCTGCCGTTGCCAGCCGCCTCCCTTGGGCAGCTCGTAACAGCTGCTGGAGGAAGAGGAGAGTCTGTCACTGCCGGAGCCAGCCTGTGCATGACACAATGACACAGCAGCTCTAAGGGGCAGGCAGAGGGCAGACCCACCCTAGATAAGAAGGAAAGGAAAGGAAAGGGGAATGCAAGAAGTGTGTGTGTGTGTGTGTGTGTGTGTGTGTGTATACATATACAGTGTTACCTCAGTTTACATACGCTACAGGTTACATATGCTTCAGGTTACGGACTCCGCTAACCCAGAAATAGTACCTCGGTTTAAGAACTTTGCTTCAGGATGAGAACAGAAATCGTGCTTCGGCGGCACGGCAGCAGGAGGCCCCATTAGCTAAAGTGGTGCTTCAGGTTAAGAACAGTTTCGGGTTAAGTATAGGCCTCTGGAATGGATTAAGTACTTAACCCGAGGTACCACTTTGTGTGTGTGTGTGTGTGTGTGTGTATTCAAATAGGAAATGCTCTGCAGGGGGAAGGGCAAAAAATGGAGAGGTTGAGGAGGGTCAGTTGCAGGTGAGTGAGAAACGTCCCCATTTTTGTCTGAGGAACGTCAGAGGGTACTGTGATTTCTGCAAGATTTATCCCTCAGTAGTTAAAGAATCGTCTGCGGCCTTGCAGTTATCACTGCCTTCTTGTTTTGTGTGAGGCTGAATTCGCTTCCCAGTTCCTTATTCAACAAAGAGCGGTGCGAATAGCCTAAAGAGTTGACGCCATTTTCCACGAGGCTCTGTCAGCCGTAGCAACTTCTCCAGAAACTTCACAATTGCCCGTGCTAATGTTTATCTCGTTTGTACAGGCATTTTGGAACCTGAGGCAGAGCGGCAAGAGTGGCGCACACACACATCAAAGTGGTTAGTACTTGAAACTAGGGATGCTATTTTGTTAGCCAAGGCATAAAACCCAAAGGGGGCCTTGGAGAGAAATACAATAATTCAAAAGGAAATAACTAACAATTTGGTATTCTTTCAGGGTAGCCAAAATCAGCTGCCTGAGGTGGCCACGTCACTTGGCCTAATAGTAGGGCTGGCCCTACATTCTGGGTAATTCCTGCCTCCATGCAATGCTGTCCTTCAAGGATAGGAGCTATGGCTCATTGGTAGAGCACGTCCTTGGCCTTCAGCAGGTCCCAGGGACTGTTGCCTAATAGCTCAGTCGGTAGAGCACGAGACTCTTAATCTCAAGGTTGTGGGTTTGAGCCCCACATTGGACAAAAGATTCCTGCAATGCAGGGGGTTGGACTAGATCAGTGTTTCCCAACCTTGGGCCTCCAGCTGTTTTTGGACTACAACTCCCATCATCCCTAGCTAGCAAGACCAGTGGTCAGGGATGATGGGAATTGTAGTCTGAAAACAGCTGGAGGCCCAAGGTTGGGAAACACTGGACTAGATAACCGCCGCGATCCCTTCCAATTCTACCATTCTATGCTATTACTGTGGAAGTTCTGCAATCAACTTTCCCCCTCAGTGCAGTTGTGTGTACCGTCATTACGGACAGGACAGGATTTTGCTTTATCATCACAATTTAAAATGATTTATCCCAGTCTGCATCTAACCAACCGTGCCCGAACCAAAGACCACACATCTTTGGACTTTTTCGAGTGTGGTCTGCTCCTATGCGCTTTTTTAATGAGGTAGTCCGAGGGCTTTCTGACAGTGTCCTTCTTTCTTCTTACTACGATTTCTGGCTGTTTGGAGCAGCTGCAAAGCACAGGACTTGCCTTGCTTGCTAGAAAAATGTTGAGTAAAAAAACCAAAAAGATCCCCTGGAAGCAGCCACACTGTTAATTATGTTGCTTTGGACTTATACTTTATATTTGACTTTCTTCTGTAATGTTTTGCTCTGGGTTGTTTCATTTGATGTTTTGATGTTGTAAACCGCTTTGAGATGTTCTCTTCTTAAAAATATAAAGCAGTATAGAAATGAAATGTATAATGAAAATAACACATTATTTAGAAAATGTGCAAAAATGGGAAAATACAGATGATTGGCAGAGAAGCTGAGGGAAGTCCAAAAAGTTGAAATTTGTGAAAATTGTTTGATATGGCAAATTTGTATAATGGAAAATTCAATAAAAATTATTTTTTAAAAAAAGAAAAAAGAAAATAACACATTATATGCCACCAGTTCTGAGGGAATTGTATCGAGGATTCTGTCCCCATATATTTATTTGGGGGCCATATTTTTCTTTCTATGCAAAGCCTTTGGCTGCTTCCATAGGTACCTGGAGGCAGCCATCTCTTTCAGCATAAAATTACCAGGAAGTAGTGGCATTCCATACATGCAAGTACTTCTAGGGGAGAGAGAAAACTCAAAAACCTTCAGACCATGTCATAAATTGAATTAAATATATGGCAATGCACGTTTCCAAGTTTTCTTTTTGTGCCCTGATTTTTACTTTTTGAAATATGGCAACCCTACCGAAATGGCAAAACCTACTGGAGAAATAAGAAAGCAAGAGGAGAAGAACTTGATCAAAGACTGGGGGAAATTTGTGGACTATTTGAAAAGTATTTGTGCACATCTAAGTTCCTTAGCAGGATCGACTTAAAACCAAATAGTTATAATTAAGGTTAAAGGAAAACTAGGGAGTAATTAATAATTGGATGAAGGAGGGAATTGCAGTGTTAAGAATTGAATATATATATATATATATATATATATATATATATATATATATATATATATATATGCTTTCGTAGATTTTCACGGGTACAGGAATGCAGGTTTTGGTGTCCTCGGGTGTCTTCCCGTGTAAAAGTTGGAGTGTCTAGGCGACGTTTCGACGAGGTCTCACTCGTCATCTTCAGGCTGGTGCTTTCGGCTTCTTGTTACTGGAACAGAGCAGGATCTCAGTGTTTGAGTTCCTATAAATACTGTTGAGGGGGTGTGGTGTATAGCCTCCAATGTTCTGGGCAGAGAGGAAGTTCCCAGGCTAGTGTGCCTTTTCTTCTTTTGTTCCTTAATTACTTGAGGGATATCTTGAGTGATTTCTTGAGTGATATCCTGAGTACCACTTAGGTGGGTCATTAGGTGTGGATTAGTTGCTAAAGTCTTTGTGTCTTGACCTCTTGAACTTTGTGAAGAGTTTTTCTGAGAAGATGGCTGTACTGCACTTAGTTGTGCTCTGGCTTGGCTACGAAAGCAAATATCTCACCTCTACGGGGAGGAAACCTTCCAGCTGACAAGAACCTACGAGAAACTAGAAGTCCGAAGAGCCACCATCTTATGTGATCTCTTGTTCCTACGCAACTGCCGAGACAACAACTTAATTCCCACATGCTTCCAACTTAAATTCCATTCTAAAACCCCAGCTACCGAAAGGATCCTGAAACGAACTGAACTATCCCTAATCAGAAACGAACTACACAAGAAAAGATACCTACTAAACCAAACCAACAAAGATCTGCTCACTCTTCACCTCAAACTCTGTAACAAAATCCACCCTGCACTCTGGGACAAATGCAAACAACTAGCCGTCTGGAGAGCTGAAACGGAGACCTCACATAAGACAGACACACACACCAACAAACTCCACAAACTAGAGAAACGCCAGAAGCCCAGCCACCCTCCACAACAACCCATGAAACAAACAGTACATAACATATCAGACAGGATCCTCACCACAACTGAAACCAAAGTACTCTCCAAAGGTTTCAACTTTGCAGTCGCCCCGAGACGCATCCCCACGGAAAACATCATATGCGGAGTCGAAGCTAGCCTAACCAAAATCAACCCAGATGAAGCCAATAAAATCAGACTTGAAGTCACCAACATCCTCTGCTCCAGCAAACCACCCAGAAGCAATTTACACAAAGAAGAACAGAAAGCACTCACCAACCTGAGGAAAGACAACAACATAATCATTCTCCCAGCAGACAAAGGTAATGCCACTGTTGTGATGAACACATCGGACTACCAAGCAAAACTATCAAATCTACTCCAAGATCCTACCTACCAACCTATAAAAACAGATCCCACCACCTATCTGGAAAAAACCACCAAATCCAAAATAAAAGCCTCTCCTATCAGTGAAGAAATCCAGCTAAGAATCATCCCCAGAGAAAAATCATCCAGATGCCCCAAACTCTACGGCCTCCCCAAGATACACAAAGAAGGAACACCACTCAGACCAATAGTCAGCTCCATAGGCTCACCTCTACAAAATCTCGCTAAATTTCTCGCCAAGCAACTTCAGCCCTATGCAGAATCCATCTCTTCACACGTTCCAAACTCCTTCCAGTTCATAGAAACAATAAAGAAGCAAAACCTACATCCTAATGACCTACTTGTGAGCTTCGATGTTGTATCTCTCTTCACACAAGTGCCCATTAATGAAGCCTTGACAGCCATTCAAAACAAATACAATCCCCCCGAATACATCTTGGACCTGACCAACCACTGCCTAACCAACACGTACTTCATCCACAATGGACAAAGATACAAACAGATAGAAGGAGCACCTATGGGATCACCCCTCTCACCGGTCATCGCAAACCTGTACATGGAACACTTTGAAACCAATGCTTTAGACAAGTCAGAACACAAACCCAAACTTTGGCTCAGATATGTTGACGACACCTTTGTAATTTGGCCACACGGGAAGGAAAAACTGGATAGCTTCCTCACACATCTCAACAGCCTACACCCCAAAATACAATTCACTATGGAAATAGAAGCCAACAACCAACTTCCCTTCCTTGACGTCCTAATCTACAAAAAACCTGATGGCTCCCTAGGACACACTATCTACCGGAAAAAAACACACACCAACCGCTACTTACATGCACAATCACACCACCACCCTGCACAAATAAACTCCGTAGCCAAGACTCTCATCTCCAGAACCAAACGCCTGGCTGACAAAGACCACTTGACAACTGAGTTACAGAATCTCTCAAATGTGTTAATTGCCAATGGATACCAGCAAAACAGGGTTACGAAGCTAATCCAAAAAGAAACACCCCCCAAAAACCAAGACACAGAAGAAAACAATGGCATGGCCCTCCTTCCTTATATCAAGGGCACTACAGATAAAATTAGCAAAATCCTCCATAAACACAATATCAAAACAGCCTTTTGCACCAACCAAAAAATAGCCAATATCCTCAGAAACCCCAAGGATAAAATCCAGTTGGAAAACCAAGGGGTCTATGAAATACCCTGCAAAGTCTGCCCAGCCACGTACATTGGACAAACAAACAGACGAATAAATGCACGTATCGCAGAACACAAGAATGCCGTCAAAAAAGAAGAAAAAACTTCCTCTCTTTTCCAACACATGAAAGAAACAGGACACGAAATTAATTTTGCAGATTCCAAATTGCTCTTTAACATGGAACATCACCACAAGAGAATAATCATGGAAGCCATCGAGATAGAGAAACACCCTCACAACATGAACAAGCGTGACGACACATCCCGCTTGCCAGACATCTGGAAATTAGCCCTCCCCACAAAAACTGACACCAGATCCAGAGGCACACAGAACGCCATCACCAATCAACCACACCAGACCCAAACCCAGACCCTCTCCACAGATAAATTACAGACACCATCCAGTAGCCAAACCATGGTGGCACCCCCGGATGCTGCACCCCCCTGCAATCCCTACACAGATCTGGCTGACACAGGCCACAAAACCACAGCTCGCCCCTATACACGAAGCCAAGCCAGAGCACAACTAAGTGCAGTACAGCCATCTTCTCAGAAAAACTCTTCACAAAGTTCAAGAGGTCAAGACACAAAGACTTTAGCAACTAATCCACACCTAATGACCCACCTAAGTGGTACTCAGGATTTCACTCAAGAAATCACTCAAGATATCCCTCAAGTAATTAAGGAACAAAAGAAGAAAAGGCACACTAGCCTGGGAACTTCCTCTCTGCCCAGAACATTGGAGGCTATACACCACACCCCCTCAACAGTATTTATAGGAACTCAAACACTGAGATCCTGCTCTGTTCCAGTAACAAGAAGCCGAAAGCACCAGCCTGAAGATGACGAGTGAGACCTCGTCGAAACGTCGCCTAGACACCCCAACTTTTACACGGGAAGACACCCGAGGACACCAAAACCTGCATATATATATATATATATATATATATCCACAAAAGGGGTGGAAGGAAGTCAAAACATATATGCTTATTGGGAAAATATTGGATTTGTATGCTTGTAAACCTTTTTTTAAAAAACTGAAAAATATAATTTATTTAATAATAATAATAATAATAATAATTCCCCTCAAAGAATTATAGGTATTGCAGTTTGTTAAGAGTTTTCTTTGAGAAAAAGATTATGCTTTAAAGGTATACAGTGGTACCTTCGTTTATGAACTTAATCTGTTCCGGAAGTCAGTTCTTAAACCAAAGCGTTCTCAAACCAAGGCGTGCTTTCCCATAGCAGCGGGGGACTCAATTTACAAATGGAACACACTCAACAGGAAACAAAACATTCTCTTATTCCAAGGCAAAGTTCACAAAACAAAACACCTACTTCTGGGTTTGCAGCGTTCTTAATCCAGGTTGTTCATAAACTAAGCTGTTCTTAAACCAAGGTACCAAAGTACTGTGTATACAAACCTTAGTCCTGTTCCCTCTGGGAACCCGGGCAGGGACGTCAATGGATTCATCTCTCCCTAACTGCCATCCAGACTAATTTGGCACAAAACACTCAGCTTTTCCTCCCTTCTTCCCTTCCTTATCTCTGCTGCCATGCTTAAAACGACAACAGAAGACCCAGCCAGCCATTTTGCAGACTAGGAATAAATTAGCATCTCCCAGTTTCATTTCAGAGCAGGTTGCATATTTAAAAATAAACCAGAAAGGGGAGGGAGGAGTTGCAATGTATGCCTCAGATGACACACTATGGACACATCCACGCCATGTATTTAAAGCACACTTCCCCCAAAGAATCCCAGAAACTGTAGTTTACCCCTTCCACAAAACTGCAAGTCCAAGCACCCTTAGCAAAGTACAGTTCCCAGGATTCCTTGGGGGGAAGCCATGTGCTTTAACTGTCAGGTGTGGGTGTGACTGTGAAAATGGTCTGAACTGCAGCCGAGGAAGAGGATTTGATGGAGAAATTACAGCAACAACAGGGGGAAGCTGAGACGAAGGTCAAGTGCGACCCAAACATAGCCGCTGGCCTGCAAAAAACGGGTCGCTTGCCTTCCGGCGCCACTTTCCCTGCTTGTCACTCACCGATATGCAGACTGGCTGTTCTTCAAGGCGACCATCTTAACTGTCTCCTTGGGCTTGCTGTTTATCTGCATTTATTCTCTGCATATCTTTAAAGGAATCTTTGTTTAAATCCTACGAGTGGCGGGGTTGGCTGCGGGAGGTTTTAACCGGAGTAATGATCTGGCAAGCGGATAAGTGGGAAGGACTGAGGGAGGAGAGAAGGAAAGATTAGTAGGAGTGATTGCAGCAAGAACTGTGAGGGGAATATCATTTGACCGGAGCAAACAGTGGGAGATGCGGCGGGCTTCGCCTTGTCATTTTTGTGAAGAAATCTGTGGGAGCCACAGCGCTCTGTGGGAGCCCATGTCTGTGAGCTATAACATTATTACCTACTGATGAATAAGCCGAAAAGTTCTCTGAAATAAACTTTCGGAAAACAGGGAGCATACTGTAGACAACAAGAAATGTTATGGTAATGTCGGGTAATTAGGACCAACGCGTATGGATCAGGACGTCTTCCACATAGTTGGGAAAGTATTAGTATTGATTGAGGAAATTTACTACGTTATGAATTGCTGCATATCTCACCCAAACATGAGGCAGGATATCAGAAGCCGAGCCTCGGTTTGCAAATCTTTTGGCAGTCGAACGGACTTCTAGAACGGATAAAGTTCAGGAACCAAAGTACCACTGTATTTCAAAAAGTGAAAACACAAAAGTTTTCTTTGAGCTATTTTTAAGGAAATCCGCCCAAAAAACAACACATCCAACATGGGTTGTCATACACCCGGCTTTTCCCAGACATTTTTACTGATTTCAGAAATTCCGCCCAGATGCTATTTCCAACAGATGAATCCTGGGTATGTTCAGGAAATCCTGGATGTATGGTGGCCCTAGTTAATGTGCATAACAACCGACCATTCTCCAGGAGGCCTGTTGAATGTGCACATATTTCTGCCATGAATTAAGAATGATGATGATGATGATGATGATGATGATAATTTATACCCCACCCAGCTGGCTGGGTTTGCACAATCCCCACTCAATAGATGTCATATCCAACAGGCATTGGGAAATCTACATTTTGTACATTCTCCACTACAAGGTATGTTGCAGACCATGTTAGGATAAGCAGTGAGCCAGAAAGAGCCAGGGCAGAGGGCGGGGCAGATTTCACACTTTTGAACAAGAGATGGGGGGGAGTATGTTTCTCAGAGACTATGCACAATAACTAGAGAATGTGCATATCGCTTGAAGACTATACAAAATGCAACCATTTTTGCACTTTCCCTATGGCCCGTCGGAGATTATGTATATGGATCATGTGCACAGAGTGGTTTAATAATCAATCCCTCCTCCAGGGAAACTTGCACTAAAATATCGGTGATTTTCATGAGGATTCTTTTTTTAAGGAAATGCTGAACAATGAGGAGAACTGAATTTCAGGTGGGGAAAATGAGAAACTTAGAGCAGTGGCGTAGCGTGGGTTGTCAGCACCCGGGGCAAGGCAAGTAATTTGCACCCCCTAACCCGTGGATTTGCGCCCCCTAACCCTAACCCCCAGATGTTGCACCCGGTGCGGCCGGGCCCCCCCTGCACCCCCCACGCTACACCACTGACTTAGAGAACTGAAGTTAAGAGAGCCTTCCCTCCCTACCTGCGACTACACTTCATTGCACTCTGTGGGACTTCACAGCAGACATGCATAGGATTCCGCTCTTGGATTGTAATATATATATTTTTTCCTTGTTATTATAGAAAATACAGATTTCAAGTGATGTTGTAAGCCACCTCAGTATTATGTATAGCAACGATAAGAATCATCAGGTTAAAAATGGCAGAACAACACCAAACCAGGTTGAGGGAAAAGAATGACTATATGCACAATTTCCACCCCATTGTAATTCTAGTTTCTACCCTAATATGAACTCATTCAACATAATGTCAGGTTAACTCCTATTATTTTATATAAAAGAACCTGATTTTCTACTCGTCGTGTTTTTCAATGCACATTTTGTTTTGCTGTAGTAAGACTTATATTCTGTCTTTTTAGACCAGGGGTAGGCAACCTAAGGCCCGTGGGCTGGATGCAGCCCAATCGCCTTCTCAATCCAGCCTGCGGACGGTCCGGGAATCAGCGCGTTCTTACATGAGTAGAATGTGTGCTTTTATTTAAAATGCATCTCTGGGTTATTTGTGGGGCATAAGAATTCGTTCATTTTTTTCAAAATATAGTCCGGCCCACCACATGGTCTGAGGGACGGTTGATCAGCCCACAGCTGAAAAAGGTTGCTGACCCCTGTTTTAGACTCACATAAAGAGTGAACCTAACAAGTAAACTGATAATCAGCTGAGAAGATACCACACTAAGCGTCTCCTGAGCATGGCACAACTGGGGATACATCTCTGCTCCATTCCACTATGGCTCAGTAGCCCCTGCTACATTTAACCTTGCAAAATCATTTTCAATGAGGCTTTAGCACACGCCTAAGCAATACAAAACATTCACATTCACTTGGGGGGATAAGTTGGTCAAACCCAACTGTGAATATTTGTTCTTTTGAGAAAAGTTTAAGTGAAATCCCTCCTGTGTTTTTGAGCAGGAAAAGAATATTTAAGTCCTCATATTCTACACACATTTTAAGGAAGAAAGAACCATCTAAATGCATTATTTCACATGCACATTCCAACAGTCTTGAGACTATATCTCTTGCAAAGATACTGCATGAGGTATGTAGCAGATTGCATAACATGAGAAAAAATAAAGTATTCATGTTCAGAAAATAAGTCACTGAGAAAGATTCAGGATTATTTAAGAAAGAAAGAAAGAAAGAAAGAAAGAAAGAAAGAAAGAAAGAAAGAAAGAAAGAAAGAAAGAAAGAAAAGAAAAGAAAAGAAAAGAAAAACACTACCAAGGAAAGCAAGGTGGAATCTACACACATATAAAAAATGCTTTTCAAAAACGCTTTGAAAAATACATTGAATTTTGCATAGCTCACTGTCACCATCTAGTGTCACATCTGTATATTGCACATTACAGCATATTTAAAACATCTTATTTGCAGCTCTGTAGCTGAGTCCAATGACAAAAGTGTAAATAGAAATGACTTACAGGGGAGTGATTGTAAAACCACTCATAAATTATATATCGCAATCAAAATTTCAGAAGCATTTTCTAAAGCAGATCTATTGGCCTTGTGACAACAGGGATGAAGTGGCCACCCAGTTGTTTTTATTGCATTGATTCAGGATCAAGGTCATCGTTTGCATGGGTTATTGTGGCAGCAGTTTCAAAATCATTTTAAATCCGCATTTGGTGCTTCATAAAACAGCCCAGTTCACAAGTTGCCCAGTTCAGCTCCCACGGAAACCTGAGGCCTGGTACCTCTTCATTTTTCATTGATTCAGTTCTTCACCATACCTCTCAGGTAAGCCTTCTGAAAACACAATCCTGAAAGTTGTTTTTGAAACTTTTAAGGTGTGCCAATTATGGTGGTAGCTTTTGTATCATGCAAATATTATGTACATGACTATTCCCATTCAGACCTAAGACCACCAGGTGCCTGGTCATGTGTGGCTCTATGCTAAAAGTGGTTACAATTACCAGCCAGAAAGGTGGTTTCTAAGAAATATACACAATTTCAGCAACATGCTCACACAGCAACGTGACAAAGGTGTTGCAAGAGTTTTCCACAATCTCTTCGCTTAGCCGGTTCTTTGTTCTTTCCTGCCAGCATGGTTTTTTTATTTTATTTCGGTTTGCGATTCTGTAATACTAGCTGCTTTCCCCCTTACCAACATCCTCTTTCTGACAGTTATAGAGGTTTAACATACTGCATTAGGAAGCTCGTGAATATTGCTCTTTGATTTGTATTATGATAAATGTGCCATGGGGAGAAGGGCGGGGGGAAACACAAAATACAAAAACAAAACAAAAAAACACCAGTGAGTTATTTTGAAAGCCTTCATGCTGTTGAATTCTGAATTTAGCATATGCACATGCTAAAGTGAATAATTTTAGAGGTGTTCAAGCGATTTGGAAGGTACAAAACAAACCCTTTGGATGCAATAGGAAGCATCTTAAAACAGGGGGTGGGAGACCTCTGGCCCCAGCGGCCAAAGGTAGACAATCTAGGCTTCTCAGTCTATCCCTTAGGACTCTCCCCAGGTCACACACTTTATCCCAGGCTACAAACCTCAACAGCCCTTCTCTGTACCCCTTCTTCGTCGTCTTCTTCTTCTTCTTCTTCTTCTTCTTCTTCTTCTTCTTCTTCTTCTTCTTCTACCACCCTATACCCGGAGGTCTCAGGGCAGTTCACAGAACAAGATTAACATAAAATCCACAATACAGTGGTACCTCAGGTTACATACGCTTCAGGTTACAGACTCCGCTAACCCAGAAATAGTGCTTCAGGTTAAGAACTTTGCTTCGGGATAAGAACAGAAATCGTGCTCCGGCGGCACGGTGGCAGCAGGAGGCCCCATTAGCTAAAGTGGTGCTTCAGGTTAAGAACAGTTTCAGGTTAAGAACGGACCTCCGGAATGAATTAAGTACTTAACCCAAGGTACCACTGTATAGTATAGTATAGTATAGTATAGTATAGTATAGTATAGTATAGTATAGTATAGTAGATCTCCTGAGAGTCCCATGGACTGCAAGAAGATCAAACCTATCCATTCTTAAGGAAATCAGCCCTGAGTGCTCACTGGAAGGACAGATCCTGAAGCTGAGGCTCCAATACTTTGGCCACCTCATGAGAAGAGAAGACTCCCTGGAAAAGACCCTGATGTTGGGAAAGATGGAGGGCACAAGGAGAAGGGGACCGCAGAGGACGAGATAGTTGGACAGTGTTCTCGAAGCTACCAGCATGAGTTTGACCAAACTGCGGGAGGCAGTGGAAGACAGGAGTGCCTGGCGTGCTCCGGTCCATGGGGTCATGAAGAGTCGGACACGACTAAACGACTAAAGCCCATGTCAGAAGTGTAGATTTTGGCTTAAAAAAAAAAAATCAATAACTTTGGCCCAAAAGTTTTTGCTTTTTGAAATATGGCAACCCTACCACTGGCAAACGGTAGGTGTCCCCCCCAAGCACATGCCACTGTGATTTCTATTTTGAAGAGCTTCCCGGCAATCTGCAGGTGATTTTCAGGGGGCCCTGGGGCTACAAGGAAGGAAGAGAAATTGGCAAAGATATTGCCTCTTCTCTCCTTCCATTAGCAGTTCATTCACTGGCTCAACAGCCCTTCCAGGAGTTCAAGGTCGCCAATTGGATTCCGTGCTTTTTTAAGGTGTGGATGTGAACCTCAATAACCATAGAAGTGAAACAGATATAATTGGAGCCTTAATCCCATAAACTCCTGATAGATTGAAGCGCCTATTCCTTACTAATATATTCTTGGACGTGGCAGAGGTCAGGAAAAGAAAAGGGGGGGGGGGAACCAGTGCCTACAGATAAAGGTGTCCCAAAGTGTCTTCAATGAAATTATCTCCATCAAATTATCAAATGACATTCAGAATAACAGGGAACATATGCTTCATAGGATCAACAATCCTCAATGGATGCCTTTAATGATGCTCTTTAAACGATTTAACCCAATGTTCCGTTCATGGATTTTGGATGTGCTTCCGTGTTTGCTGCCGTAATTAAACAAACAAATCTATCCCGAAAAGTTCCTGTGTATGGAGCCAAATAGCTCCTGAAATATCTCCTCCACCTTTGGGATTCAACCCAAACCGAAGGCTGCCTTGATGAAACAAAGAGCTAAGCACAAGGCAAATTTGTCACATTCTTCAGCGTGCTGCACATCCAAGTTTCATAAGAAGATCCATATAATTAGATTAGCTTACTGCGGGTGAGGGAGTGCGGGGGGGAGTTGAATGACAAGGTCAGTCTCTTGCCCTTTCAGTAAATTAGAGAAGATTGCCATAAATTGCATAATATAATGAAACACCAATTTGCATATTAGCTGCTATATTAAAAGGGATCAGTTTTAGCTCGCAAAGCAGAACAAATAAAAACATGCATTTTAATAACTCAAATTACTCTCAGGAAGTGACCCTCAGCAGAAAGCCTGATTATCACTACTTAATTAGAAGCCTTAGAAATCTAAATCCTCCTTTAAATCTTATTCTGTGTACAGTGAAAGATGAAGCCATGAGTTTTGTCTTAGATTCAATATTTACTCTTTACTAATATGTTTGCAGGGGAGACTTCCCGAGCATTAGGAAGATACGTGGGTGGGGGGCGGGGAATTAATATTCAAAGAAAGGACGCGCCAAACCTGTGTCGGCTTGCAGGTGCAAAGCAATTAACAAGTTGGCATTTACAGTCCTTTTAATTAATTAATTAAAAATGCAAAGCTGACTTTCATTTCTTTAAATGTTTGAACATTTTATCCATCAATCATAAACCACTCCTTGCATGCTCTTCTACGACAGCTGGGAAATTAGAAACTTTGGGAGCTGGCGCAGTAACAGAGTATGGGCATTTTACTGTATATGCTAATTTCTAACGTGGGCACACTGTAACTATTTTCTTTGGCAACTGAATACAAGGCAGACAACAATCTGCATCATCATGTGGAAAAACTAAGATGTCGCCACAATACTTTAAAAAAAATAATAATTATTATTCTTTTAAGAAAAGCATTGTGAATAGAAATGACATTTTCCTTTGCTTCATTTGAAGGCTCAAGGCTTGTGTTGATTATAAAAGTTACAATTTGCTTTGTATGTTGGTATATGAGCAAAATGTTCATATAATAATGCTATGAGGTAAAGTTTTGATGGCTGTCACTGCAGGACACTGGCTGGGGAGGAATATCCGGCTCTCCGATTTTGAGCGATTCCTATTTAAAAGACAACACCATCATTGCAGTTTAATTAAAACATAAATACTGCATTGTTACCTCACTAGGCATTCACTCAGCTGGAACTAACTGTATTTGCTTAATCTACAATTTTAGATGTATTAGCAAAAATAAATGTTGGCGAATATAAGAGCCTGATTACATATCTTGGGTAAATTGGTGATAATGAGTCAAGAGACTTTGTGTTCATTCACATATATTAGAATAAGAATCATTATGAAATTAAAGCTAAGATTAATCCTGCTAATGACACCACAGAGCATCTGGGAATAAGATAACCCAGATGTCAAATTCGCTGTGATAGTGTGCTGCTATTTGATAGAATAACCCCTTGAAGTGTTCTTCTAAGGCTGCTAGCTGGTACCCCACAGTCCCGACACTTGAAATGCAAATGAGTGACAAGATAGACTAATAATGAGAGCAGATTCTAGCAGTAAGGAAAATGAATAAATTAAAAAAAAAAAAATCTCAACCACTGATAGGAACAAGCAGCAGGAGCCCTGATGTCCTCAATTAGGGCGGATGACATCTGCGGAGCATTTCTCTCTAATAAAGCCCTCACTCTGTATTCCAAAGCACACGACTCTAACACTGTTAACATTTTAATGTCTTGGGCGTGCATGGTAACATTAATTACAAGATGATTTGGACGACTTCTGAATCTCTTTTATGTCTTCCACTGAGTAAAAAATCCGAGTCGCTGCTTTGATATCATAAATAAAATGTAGAGACCTGCCAAGCATTAAAGCTTTCCTGAAGTAACTCAGATCTGCCAAGTTACATTAAACCTTGATAGCTAAGTAAAGAGCATTCTCTATGAATTTAAAGAGGGGGGATGTCTATACATTTTGATGTGGGATTTTATCGCTCACTAGCATCCCACTCCCCCACCACCACAACCACCCTTTTCAGGCTGTTTCAGATATTTGTTGTTGTTGTTACGGTTGTTTTAATTAGTAAACTGTTTAAGCTGAGGTTTTGTGGCTGGTTTTTGCTCAGTCTTCTAGTAATAAACAACTTTGGGTTGTTGTTTTCTTTTTTTCAAAAAGAAAAAGCTTGTTTCTCCATCCATCTTTAACTCAGGTCGGCTTTTTTCACAGCTAGTTTTCTGTGGAAATGGAGAGACTATTGTAGAGCTGACAAGTGGCTGCTTGTTGTATCTCCCACTGTGCGCCTCATCCAAAGATCTATAGGCACAAGATACATACTAGGGTATCTGAGACATCACTACCACATATGCACTGGTACCAAGATAGATAGTTCACTATACAGTGGTAACTCGGGTTACAAACACTTCGGGTTACAGACCCCGCTAACCCAGAAGTAGTACCTCAGGATGAGAACAGAACTTTACCTCAGGATGAGAACAGAATTCACGCGGTGGTGGCATGGTGGTAGCGGGAGACCCCCATTAGCTAAAGTGGTACCTCAGGTTAAGGACAGAATCAGGTTAAGAACAGACCTCCAGAATAAATTAAGTTCATAACCAGAGGTACCACTGTACTACGAACATTGCTCACCACCCAGAGAAAAGTAAGTTATTTGGCAGTATATAAATGTTGTAAATAAATAAATTTCTCCAAGAAGGGCTGGTAATATGTCCCTGAAGGTGAGTCCGACGAGGGTATTCTATGATGTTATTAACGTCTGAAATTTGTAATATACAACTTTTGAAACCATGCCTATTATGCAGTCTTTGGATTTTGGATTCCTCCTGGAAAGAAAGAAGAAAACCATAAAAAGCAGGGCAGTTTAGCCTCTGCTTTGCTGCCATTCTGTTGCTCCACCCCTTATTGAACTGTGCTCCTCTCCTCATGAAATTCTGTACAGTACAATATCCCACAGAAGGTAGAGTCCCTTGTTCTCCACAGGAGGGTCTGAACTAACAATTCTCTGATGGAACTCAGGTTTGGTACAATCACTGAAGATCAGCTGAATGGATTAATTAATTTGTTTCTTGGATGTGAGAGTCTTGCAGTTATCTGAGATAACATAATGGGTTTTTTTCAGGTTGGGAGGGAGACCCAATATTTTGAATTAAAAACAAGTACACTCTAGCAAATCCTAGAACCGTAGAATTTAGAGTTGGAAGGGACCACAAAGGTCATCAAGTCCAACTCCCTGCAGTGCAGGTACATTTTGCCCAACGTGGGACCCTGAGATTAAGAGTCTCATGTTGAGCTACTCTCAGTACCCAGAAATTAACTGGTGATATTATTTAAACACAACACTTACAATAGATAGTATACAATAGATAGTATTCCTTATTGTTGTGTAATGCTTGATTATGCAGCCCCCAATACCTCATAACTGGGCAAGCATGAAATGACTGCAGTGAAGAGCATGCCTCTCTCACATATCCAAGTCATAACTCAATGGCCAGGTCATGGACTGAGGGTACATGATCAAGTCACCTTGCTGAAGCTGCACAGATCCATGTCTGGTCAATGCTTAGATGGTAGGTGATTACTTTGGAGCAATCTATATAAAATGTACTAACAAAATGTGTATACATAAAACTTTCTTATGCCTCCGTCGAGGCCATTTCACACTTTTATTCTCCTGCATTTAGCAGTGCTTGATTGCTCCATCCCACTGATCTTCTGCTCATGGAGTTACAACAGCAGCGCTATCACCATGCAAACATATTGTAGCAGAATATATAAATGAAGAAATGAGGCCACAAATGCATGTTTGTGCTAAAGGTAAGTCTCAGGTCTGAAGAAGACAACTGTGTATCGGGGTAGGCAACCAAATGGAGAAAGCCAGTGTGAATTTAATGTACCGGTATTTTAAATCGCCTGTTGGAGGCTGCCCAGAGTGGCTGGGGAAACCCAGCCAGATGGGAGAGGTATAAGTAATATATCATCATCATCATCATCATCATCATCATCATCATCATGCCAATGGTGGAGGACCTCTGGCCCAGCAAAGGTCCCAGTTTGGCAGATGAGGCCATTTCCCCCAAGCCATACTCACCTGACCCACACTTTGTACCAAATCCAGTCAAAGACAGGCAGAGATACTTGCACTGGCTGTCAGGTGCTTGTGAAGCTCTCCTCAAGGAACGTTGCCAAGTGGGTGTGCAGCCACATGTCCATCAACATGACCTCAGGTAAATGGCAAGTGGATTAGTAATAATCTTTATTGCGGACCAATGACCCATAACATGGATTCAGAATAAAATACAGATTCATACAGACAACCCCCCAGGGAAGGGAGACTGAAGCATTATTTGTTTAGTTATGGGTATGTTGATCTTTAATTCATATGAGTACTGAAAGAAACTTTGCCACGGCCACTGTGATATCATTGGACTTGTCGTTCAGAAGATATTTGGTAGAGTAGGCTTCAGATTGACCTGGCCGATTTGCCAATAGTGGTTTAATCAATAGTTCCCTAGCTTGATCATATTGTCCGCCATGCAATAAAATATGCCTCATGCAGTTGACGTTCTGAGAGCATAAAGGTAAAGGTAAAGGGACCCCTGACCATTAGGTCCAGTCGTGACCGACTCATCTCACTTTATTGGCCAAGGGAGCCGGCGTACAGCTTCCGGGTCATGCAGCCAGCATGACTAAGCCGCTTCTGGAGAACCAGAGCAGCACACGGAAACGCCGTTTACCTTCCCACCTATTTATCTACTTACACTTTGACGTGCTTTCAAACTGCTAGGTTGGCAGGACCTATGCTGAGAGCATACATAGATCCTATTTTGATAAGGGATACCTCTCCGTCTGCCATTTAACACTTCTGATGGGAATACATTTAATCTGGCTTTGGTGAAAAGATGCTGATATGTTGGTACAGACGAATTTCAAAGATATGCAGGTGTCTGAAATGGCAAGTGGGTTGTCCCACACCCCTTTGGCTTAAGGGGTGGGGAGAGATAACCACCTTTCCTCCCTCAGGCCAAAAAAGTTCCTCTCCTGAACTTGACTGTTGCATTTAAAATTGACAGCTATTTCTATGACAGGGATTGCACATTTCTGCTGCAAGCTGCCAACATGGACAGCCAGACTCCTCCCAGCTTTCCTCCATGGGCAGTTCAATTAGACTTGTTAAGATGACTCCTTAGTGAAACACTCCAGTTCTTTAAAATATTTAACTTAATTGTTAAATACTGCCATTGGCTTTCTTTCACCAACTTGCTTTGATGAAATTACCATGACTGGGGAAGTAGACACAAATACACTGGTACCTCGGGTTAAGTACTTAATTGGTTCCGGAGGTCCGTTCTTAACCTGAAACTGTTCTTAACCTGAAGCACCACTTTAGCTAATGGGGCCTCCTGCCACCGCCGCGCCACCACCACGCGATATCTGTTCTCATCCTGAAGCAAAGTTCTTAACCCGAGGTACTATTTCTGGGTTAGTGGAGTCTGTAACCAGAAGCGTTTGTAACCTGAAGCTTATGTAACCCGAGGTACCACTGTATATCAACGCTTAATACTCAGTGTTGTTCCTTATTGATTTAATTGTGAAATAATTAATGAGTCACCTTATAGGGACTCCTGAGTCAACATAAGATATCATTGTTATTTGTGTTGTAGAATTTTCACAGTATAGCCTTTTGGGTTCCTAAATGACATACATGCTTGAGAGGCACAGCAACCAACTCCTAGGAGCCAAGGTCCCTTTGCCCCCCCCCATAAAATATATGAGGGGGCCAAGGGGGCAAAGTTGATGGATATTACCATTCAGATGCTGTGTGCACTGTGTCATGCAATCAACTATGTGGGGCAGGGCTTACCTGTCCCCCCCAATATTTTATTCAAGTTGGCACCCCTGTTGAGAGATCCTTCTAAAGAATAAATACATTTTAAAGGAGAACAATTGTGGTACAAGGAGGATCTTTCTGTTCTCAGCATGTCAAAACACAGGAATACACTACCACTTTTCAAATAGTTTTGTCTGGTGCTGTGATAATTCCCCCCCTCCCAAAAAGTCCTCTTTTGCTGTACATGATGAAGATGCACATTTTCAGCGCCTCATTTCTGACTCCTTTGCACAAGAGGAGATAAGATGCCCTCTTGAGAAGCTCAGTTTGTAACAAGATGGTCTGTGAAACTGGTTGGGTCCAACCTACTGTCTTATGCCATGAGGTGATTTATTGGGCCATTAACACTTTTTACATAAAGTTGCCTCCTGAACGGTAGATGTACGGCGTGCGCATGCGCAGCAGAAAAGGGAAAGCTTGCAGACCAGTTCCGTCCGAGTAAAAGTCCTTAATTTGCAAGCAAACACATCCTCGGAATTACTACACAGGGAATTTGGCGATAGAAATGCATAAGTCACTGTTACAAGGGTCTTTTCTTCCCTTGATGCTTGGGCATTACTGCCATTAATATTAATGGGAGTCAGACATGCACATGGAGGAGAGGCAGGCCCCTAATTAGTGTAATGGCAGAGGCAATACTCCTAGCAGGAGAGACCACTTTGTACACCTTAATTGCACCAAATTGGCAACAAGTTACCGTCTCCGTAGCTCAAATGGATACACAGGCACACGAATTCTCCTGTGGTGGAGGGATGTGTCCAGACTTCAGAGTTTGGGTGACAAAAGCTCTTTGCATGTGTGTGTTATCCCTGCGACCCTTGCTACCTCCCAGCCTTTGGGGATTTCGCTACAGCTACAGCCATGATCATGAGCATGGTGAGCCTCAAAGGCTTTCGCTCCTTCTCTGTGAAATCTTGCCTTCCGACTAGGTGGAGATAATCTTTTCAGCCATCTATTTCAGCGGACAGTCTTCACAGCTGATCCATTTATTATCAGGACTTTGATAGTGCCATGGAAAAACCCAAGTCAAACAATCGTTAAAGTGTACGAGGATTAAACAGTACAATTCTGCATTGAACTCTAGTGGTTTTAAAATATCTTCTGAAAATTTCTACAAGAATCATTTATACGTTGTTGTTGTCAAAATTCATTTTTGCTGCCTTCTAACATCAGAATAGTTAAGTGCTTGCTAAAATGTTTCCTTCCTTTGTTTTTTATTGGGGAAACACTTTGTTCTCCCTAAAACAATGAGTAAAGGCTTTTCAGTGGGGCGATTTCTGCATTAAAAGGGCTTGGTCTGATCCTGCCTGTTGATTTGTGCACAACTAAAAAAGAAGGCTGATCACCAAAAAATTGATGCTTTTGAATTATGGCGCTGGAGGAGACTCTTGAGAGTCCCATTGACTGCAAGAAGATCAAACCTATCCATTCTTAAGGAAATCAACCCTGAGTGCTCACTGGAAGGACAGATCCTGAAGCTGAGGCTCCAATACTTTGGCCACCTCATGAGAAGAGAAGACTCCCTGGAAAAGACCCTGATGTTGGGAAAGATGGAGGGCACAAGGAGAAGGGGACGGCAGAGGACGAGGTGGTTGGATAGTGTTCTCAAAGCTACCAGCATGAGTTTGACCAAACTGCAGGAGGCAGTGGAAGACAGGAGTGCCTGGCATGCTCTGGTCCATGAGGTCACAAAGAGTCGGACAAAACTAAACAACTAAACAACAACAACAAATAGAACATCTGGAGTCACAATTAGGTGAAGGGTTGGTGCCACAAACAGCTAGTCACATGCAAGCTAGTCACATGCCAAATAAAATTAAAAGATGAAATACTAGTGGTCTCTAATACAGATGTGCCACTCCACTCACATCCATCAAAAGACCCAGTCAATTACAGTAGGTTCATACAAAACTTATAATGCATCTCTCTCTCTCTTGCTATTTCATACTATATCTCATACTATTTAATCTCTTACTTCAATGACTTAATACACTGGCAGCTTTAAACAGTTCCCCTTTAACTCACCTAGCAAAAAAATTGATTGGTAACTAACATTACCCCATTGAATATACGAAGAAAGCTTCAATAAAGGAACACACTTGGAGCAGTTTATACGTTGCATATTTATATACAAAGCAAAACAAAAGTAAATCTACACCAAGAAAAACCCCAATGCCAAATTTTGCATTCTGACAACTTATGCAAATTGTATGTGCGCATAGTTGCTTATCTTGCAGAAGTGTGCTCAATTTGCATGCATTATTTTAAAACTAATATTCAGCAGAGTTTGGGGGGAGGGGGGCAATGAGAGATGTGGTCCCTGGAAGGGGACATGTAAGAAAAATAAGAGCAGCAGCTTGTGGGCAGCAGAAACATGGCAGAAGGCCTGAAGGAAAAGTGTGGACTCTGTAGAGCACCACTGATTTATTCTATCACATGTATATCTCATCCTTCCTCCCAGAGGAGCTCATGGTAGCATACCCTCCAACATTTCTCTGATAAAAGTAGGAGTGTCCTATTATTATTATTATTAAGTGATGTGGGTGGTGCTGTGGGTTAAACCACAGAGCCTAGGGCTTGCTGATCAGAAGGTTGGCGGTTCGAATCCCTGCAACGGTGTGAGCTCCCGTTGTTCGGTACCTGCTCCTGCCAACCTAGCAATTTGAAAGCACAAAGTGCAAGTAGATAAATAGGTACTGCTCCGGTGGGAAGGTAAATGGTGTTTCCATGCACTGCTCTGGTTTCGCCAGAAGCGGCTTAGTCATGCTGGCCACATGACCCAGAAGCTGTACGCCAGCTCCCTCGGCCAGTAAAGCGAGATAAGCGCCGCAACCCCAGAATCGTCTGCAACTGGACCTAACGGTCAGGGGTCCCTTTACCTATTATTATTATTATTATTATTATTATTATTATTATTATTATTATACTATTTATACCCTGCCCATCTGACTGAGTTGCCCCAGCCACTCTGAGCTGCTTCCAACATATTAAAAAAAACATTATAAAACATTAAACATTTAAAAAAAAAATCCCTATACAGGGCTGCCTTCATTCTTCAAAAAAAATTATTTATGCATTACCCAAAATTTAATACATACATCTTTCAATTCTCTTCATTCCTCTCATTCTTTTCTCTAGACTTCCCCGTCTATGCTTTCATAACTTTCTACTTGGTATTTGTGCTTCCTATCTATTTTACCACCCATTTTGATTCTATACAATATCCTAAGTGTTATTTCCTGCTGCTCATGTATCTATCCCTACTTTGAAATTTATCTGGTTGTTGTACCCCTTTAAATATTCTCCAAAGTATCTCCATTCTCTCACCCATTTCTCATCATGATTCCTTTATCTTAGCTGTCTTCTGGCTCGGGGGTCGGATAACTCCATACCTTCCAACATTTCTCTGATGAAAATGGGGTGTCCTGAGGAAAAGCAGGGCATCCTGGGATCACATCAGAAACTGGGACAGCTTCTGTACCATCCCTGGAAAACAGGGACACTTGGAGGGTCTGCAGTAGCAATCTGTAATAAAAATTCAATTCCAAATAAAATAGAAATGTATTTTAAAACTGTGGGAAACATCTAAAAACAAAGAAACACAACAAGACATGTACTCAATCCCATGTCTGAGTAGGCACGATGAAACATAAATGTTTTCAGTAGGCATCTAAAAGAATACAGTAATAACACCTGCCCGCAAATATATGAGGTCTCAGAAGGTTGTCTTCAAAATGTTTATAGCTCCTATCTGCATGTTTTATTTTGAAAAATGACATCTAAAACCATGAAGGAAACATACCTGAGATACAATCCATACTCCATACATTTTAAAACAGTCAAGCTTCAAGTGTGGCATGGTAACTGGGCCACACATCTGGAGTGGGAGAAAGTCAATGGAACTTGCTTCTGAGTAGACATGCACTGTAAGACTGTTTCAAATGTTGCCTTTGCTCTGAACTCACCAGGGTGGCCTACCAGGGACAAGCTACTCTCCATCTCAGCTTTCACAAACATGTACACATTTAAAGTGGGACCAATGATACTGATATTACCTGATAGGGGTCAAGATCTAGAGGACTTGTAAGGAGGCCCGAAGATTTTGGCATGTGCAAGTGAAACCATTGCCTATTTTCCTGTTTGGCTATAAGATACCTCTGTCTTATTGCAAACTAGTTTTTTGTATCCTCTCAAGTTTCAGAAGTAGTTGGGTATTATTGGAAACAGCATTATTGGAAAAACTGTAAAGCAAGGGGCCAAAAGAAACACAACAATTTGTATGCAGTTTGGGGTGACTTTAGTCCGTTCGCCCCCTTTGCATGTGGGCAGCTTTGTGGGAGGGTCCTGGGCGTCCCTGGTAAACTGGCCTATCACCGGCCAGATCGTATTCCCTCCACCCAATTGGCCTATGGTGGCGGGAAGTAGTGAGTGTGGGAGCAACCAACCAATTGTGGCCCTTGGGGAAGTTTAAATGCCTGGTCAGCGTGGCCTTTCAACTTCTCGTTCGCTACACCGGTTCTCCCTCCCTCCCTCCCTCAGATTAAGGGTTTTTCATAGATGGTACAACCTAGCTATGGACAATGTCAGTCACCTAATTTTTCAGGGGCCGGGCAGGAATTTTTTCCATTTGGCTAATTGGCACCACCATTTGGGGTTTCGCCTACCTCGTAGCAACTTTGTAAGGCAGATAGGCAATTGTGTAAGCCTAGGCTTGCTTAAAGGGGAGGTTGTAGCCTCCATCTGCCCCCTCCAGTGGTAAGGGTATCCTGTTAAAAGGATTTGTGAGGAGTGGCTCCTGTCCAATGTCAAGACTGGGACTAGGGCCATACCACTCCGCCAATGGGGAATGCTTGGGGGATGCCTTGATTTGATGTAGGCCATAAGGGTATCCCCCCTCCACCGGCTTCACCCTTAGAAACACTCCCAGCAGATGGATGGGAGTGACATATGCAGTTGCTTACCCCAATGCCTATGGCCAAACTTCACATCTGTAACCAATAAAGTTGTGCTCTTATTTGATCCCAAACCAATATCCTGTGTGTTGTCTAGTTATTTACACTTTAGGGTGTAGGGTGGTCACTGGACCTCGACACACAATTGATTATACGAATAATGAGGCATATGGCAGTGCTAATAGCTTACAGCACACTTTGGCGTGCATGAAATATATATTTTAATTTTCCCTTTTCTCCCTTACTCCCTATAAATTCCTACAAAGCCCCATAAATTAAAATTGTTGTTGAAACAAAATACCTTTTACTAATGGTCAACAATCTAAGCATACACATTGTTATTAGTGCATCATTTCACACCTGTAGTAATTATGATATATATACTTGAACACAACTTGGTCAATATATTCAGAAACGTTTACTTGAACATCTACTGTTGTTTTATTTCTATTCTCGTTTGATGTAACTGCTGTAAGTCTTATGCCTAAAGGAAATCTTTAAAAAATTAAAAAATAAAGAAGCAGTTGGGAATATGGTCTTGTGGGGTGGGGTATTGTTCAAAATCCCTAAGCCCAAAGAAAAGAGCATCCTTTGGCAGGTGAAGGAAAGCATTCTTCAGATCCCAGCCAATGCTGCTGTAAGACAGGGGTGGAGAAACTTTGGCCCTTCAGATGTTGAAGGACAACAGCTCCCATCATTCCTGACTATTAGCATTGCTGGCTGGGGCTGATGGGAGATGGAGGTGAACAACACCTGAAGGGCCACACATTTCCCATTCCTGGTGTAAGGATTGTAAGACCATGCCAGAGAGGAGGGCTTTTGCCATTTACCATCTGGACAAGACAGGGATTCAGTCTGTTCCTGCAACATCTGGGCCTGAGAACTGGCCCTACCTTCCTTTGAAGACCTTTAAAGGGGCTCATTCAACTGCCATCATACTTGAGGTTGGAGAGCATGTTTACAGTCTTCCTTCCTGTCAGCCATGAATTCTGAATGAGTGCATACCTTCCAGCATTTCTCCGATGAAAAACAGACATCCTATGCCATAATAATAATAGTCATTTTATTATTTATACCCCACCCATCTGACTGGATTGTCCAAGCCACTCTGCGTGGCTTCCAACATATATAAAAAACACAATAAAACATTAAACATTTTTTAAAAAACCTTCACTATACAGGTCTGCCTTCAGATGTTTTCTAAAGGTTGTAAAGTTACTTATCTCCCTGGGGTGGGGTTGCATAACTCCATACTCTCCAACATTTCTCTGATGAAAATAGGAACATCCTAAGGAAAAGCAGGACATTCCGGGATCAAATCAGAAACCAGGATGGGTTCTGTAAATCTGGGACTGTCCCAGGAAAATTGGGACACTTGGAGGGTCTGTGACTGGTTTATTGTGATATAGAAGTATTTTTATGAGGTGCTTATTATTAAACCCTTTTGAATAACCTTTCTTAATATAGGGAGATGGTATGAATAACAAGGTATTGCTGATTGCTGATTTGGGCTTTGTGGAGAACATGCAGGAAAGGTGTGCACAGCTTGCCATGCCCTAGATCTTACCATAGACTAGTCTTAATTCTCTCAAGGCAAACCCTTGTCCTGAGCAAAGACTGCAACCACTTGCCACTTTCAATAGTTCATCTCTTGAGGAGCTCGGGTAACGACAGTGCAAAAAAAATGCTTCTGGTCAAAAAAGAAGCGTTCTCTGTCCTCACATTTTCGGATAGACTTTTTCAATCTCCAAAAGTCAACCGATCCAAATGCGACGTTTCACTGGCAGGCACACACACATGCCCATCTGTCAAGGTGGCACCATGCCCAATCGCACAGGTACCGTGCCAGTTTTCAAGCAGCGCATGGACACCAACTAAAGACAGGACGAGGAGGGAAGCTTTCAGAATGCATGAAATGACACTTTATTTGCGAGAAGCTCCCTCCCGGTGTCAAGCAGTGCCAAATTAAGAACACATGCTTCATTACAAGGGATCACATCTGTTGACAAACATTGGCACATTAACCCATCTGCCCAGAAGTCTCATTAATCTGACTCAGGACTGAATATTTTGAAGGCAGCAGATAGAAACATCAGACTCAAGAAATACTGTCCTAGACTTATGGGGACAAGAGTCCAAATTATTCCCCATCCAGAAAGCTATGCAAAAAAAATCCTAATTATAATTTAGGGTAATTGAGCTTGCATGTCAGTGACAGGTTAGTGCATTGTTTGCAAAGAATTTTTAAGCATTGATTTAGGTTCCATAGAGCAGGTTTGGGAGTGAGAGTCAATGCTAAAGTGAGAATAACCAGGAAAATAACTACCAGTATGTGTGTGCAAACTTTCTTCACTTATTATTTATTACATTCACATCGCACTATTCCTGCTAGGAGCTCAATGTGGTCACCTCATTCTGCTCCTCCCACAGAAATCACTTGAGGTGGGCTAGGCTGAGAGTGAGTGCGTGTGTGAATGGCCCATCACAGAATCAAAACCACAGCTGGAACTTTCATTCCGCTCAGTGTCAGCCCAAATGCAATACTTTTTCCAAGGTGTCAGTTCACCTGTACGCTGCCACACATCAACAGTTGGGTAATCAAAGAGTGAGAAGAGAGGTGATGCCTATGCATGCATTAACTCGTCCATTGCACCTGAAGGGCCTCACTGTGGTCCATGTTCTTTGATTACTCAGTCACACACATTGCATGCTCTTTGATGTTGACCTAAACCCCTGCAAATGACTCTGACCATTTCTCTTTCTACATGGAGATGCTTGGGCTGCTGCCTCTGGTGAATCCAGACCATGTTTCAAGTGTGTTCTAGTTCACCAGCTCCAGACCAAGTTTTGCACAATGCTCAGGTGTTCTGGAAACCAGGACCCAAAAGCAGCTGGAGAGTGGGATAGAGGAGAAATTTGATTTTGTTAGCATTTTCAGGAGAAACTACCCAAATCGCGCAGCTCAAACGGAAACTCGGCAATCCTTCGAAATTTGTACTTCTCTGAATTTTGTGATGCATTTCTCCATCCGAACAATATGCACAAAAGTGCATTTATTTGGAAAATTGCTTGCAAAAACATGTATAATCAAAGCTATGTACAAAAACATGTCTATTAGAGGAAAGTAACGCTAAAATGCTGCCAATTTTTCAGGAGGTTTTTGTTTTTTTAAGGGCAGGTGGAAATGTGGACGGCTAAATGTAAGATTGGAAGAATGTGAAACTGTGAAATGGACACATCCATCACTAACTGCACTAAACTATGCCATAGATCAGGGTTTCCCACACTTAGGCCTCCAGCTGTTTTTGGACTACAATTCCCATCATCTTTGACCACTGGTCCTGCAAACTAGGGATGGTGGGAGTTGTAGTCGAAAAACAGCTGGAGACCCGAGTCTGGGAAAACCCTGCTGTAGATACTTTCATTGGGAACTTTACTCAACAAAATGGATGGCTGTTCTTAAATTTAGCTTAAACAGACTTAGAAATGTGATTTCTATAATGAAGGCTATTTGGCAGGAAGGAGATGCACAGGCAGGAAGGGAAAACCAGAAGACTAAATCCAGCCCTCCTTTCCTTCCAACAGGCAACAGAATGGTGACATCACTGATTTTCCAAACAGGGCTACTAGCATCCCTAAAAGGTGATTCAGAGAAGGAGTCACATGTGCAACACTTATTTGCATATGCAAATTCATTCAGCTAAACTGGGCTGCTCCATTTGTGTCTGTGTGACTATGAGTTTCTTTTCTAAGTTATTGTTGTTGCTGCGGGTTGGTTTGCCATTGCAAATGCTTTATTGGTACTTAAAGTTATCTTTCAAGAGCAAAACCCACCTGGGGTGGCAGAGTGAAGGAAATCGCTCACTAGTGGTGGAAAACGAGAGAAAGGGGAGAGGATCTGCTCATCCGAGCTAGGAAGACAGAAATGTGCTTGACTTTAAGAGCTCCTGTCCACAGTTGGTCTTCATCATAGTGCTTAGCCTCCGTGAACCCTCTCACAGCGTAATATTGTTCACAATAAAGCACAGTTGAGACCTTTGTACATTGCCGAAGTGAAACCTCTTTAGAGGCATGCGGATGATGGGTCGCGATCAGGTTTCGAATCCAGATACCATCCTATCAAATGATGCTACAAACATAGCAAAGACTGGTCCTCACTCACACACAGGATGCAGCCACATGAATGAATGGACTCCATAGGGTGCAAATGACAGAACATCAGGTGCAAACCAGCATCTGCAGGGCAGAGGAATAAGGTGAAAGAATAGGATGGCAATTTGAACTGGACTGTGCCCAATGCAATAATCTGGCCAGTTAAACAAGCCATGACATCTGTTTACATTTTGTTTTGCTACAGTTATAAAGGGATTTGAGAAATTAATTTGAATGCATTTAAGAGAACGAGGCAGAGGCTATAATCTTAAACTCAATTGCCACAAACTAGATAGGTATTTTTTTATTAGTGAGATCAAGCGTTAACCTTCCTTCCAAAAGTCTTGTCAAACTAAGTAGCCTCCCATTCCAACAAATAGAATTCAGAAACCCATGTTCAAGAACTGCTAACAACTGTTACTAAAATGATTTCCATTTATTTTATTTGACTTTATTTTGCATAACTTGCGAGTGGGGAGAGGGGAGAGAGAGAGAGAGAACCCAAATGTCTTTTATTTTAGACATTTAATCAAATGCTGCCCTCTAGTGAGCAAAGTCATGTCCAAAGCCTGGGATCACGGAACGTAGTTACCCGGAGGATTAAGTGAAAGATTTTAATAAAAAATAATAAAAGCAGGTGGCAGGGAGGCTGTCAGAGGAAAGTAGATGCCTGTACACTAAAAACAAACCTGCTGAAATAATTCGTGCATTTGCTTTTTTGTATCACCCTTGTTGCTACTATATTTCCTAATACAGTCTAACGAAAAAAGAAGGATAAAACTCTTGTGATTGATTATGATGATTTGAAGCTGGTAGGCTTGCTGGCGTCTTACTCACTTCTATAAATCTACAAGAGAATTGTGTGCCATTGCCTGTGCTATAATTTCAATGATGTGTTCTTACCCTCCTAGGGATACATCACCATTATGCGTCTAGATTGTCTCCTTGCAAAAGGTAATATCAAGCACTTGCACCAAGTTAACCCAAATGATAACACGCAAGAAGGATCCAAACAGCAAACAGAGCCATTTCTCCAACCGCAACAATAACTATCTAAGGTGGGGGAGAGGAAGATTGCCTTTGGATGATTTGATTATTATTGCGGGTAATATTTCACCGTTTTCTCTGAAAAGGGACAGTGTCACTGAGCAAGGCTACAGCAAGATAGCAGCTAGACGCAATGGGAATAAGGATGAGGAGTCATCCCAGATAGGACATAAACATTTTCCTAGACGAATGGGATAGCTCTCGCTCCCTCCCTCCCTCTCTTCCTTCTACGCCTATGCAACTCGCAAAGTGCCTAGTCAAACTGCGGCTGCAGACCAAATATGGTAGCTAATGATGGATTCGATAAACTTGCCATTTTTTCAGCATTCCCGAGATGGCAAAGTCAGAAGGGTAGCAAAAACCCTGGCAGTTCACAGCACAAGGCAAATGTGCTGCATTTTGTATGTCACCTTAAATGTGGCTTTTAACTGATTTTACCTTTTGTGTTTTATTTTGTTAAGTTCTTTTTCTGTAAAGGAACTAACAAATGCAATTTTACAAGAATCACTGTCTGCAGCATTAAGTATGCCCCTATAATTTCAAAGCCTTCTTGCAGCATAATGGGCTAGGCTTTACGCACAACTTTTCTGAAAGCAGTGATAAGCAATCTGTCATCCTCCTTGTAATCTCTGCCCATTGGCCATGTTAACTAGGGTTTATGGGAGCTGGATTGCAGCAACACTGCCAAATAGACTGAGATGCATGGATAGGCAAGTTGTTGGCAATATCTCCAGATTGTACCTTGTGTCACTGCTCCATCAAAACAAACTTGGAAATGAGGGATTTTCATGGTTGGCATCTGAAAATGACCCTCTGGCCTCTTGACCGATTTGTGTAATGTCTACCCTTCCCTTCCCTTTTGAGGGTGGAGCATCAAGCAAATGGGTCCAACAGGTGAGCGAGGCCTTGACTTTTAGGACAGAAACAAGTTGCTTCTTTTGTGCTCAGGACTGTCATAGTGTAGGGAAGTAGCTTGCTTAGAAATTTAATCCAAGCGGATTAAGTTTCAGTTCTTGAGTTCACATGTACACTGTACTCAAGGAAATCTTAGGGAGTTGGGAAATACCACTGAGAATACTTGAAGCAGTCACCCTGCACAACTTGTGCCCCACCTTGGCAAGCACCCCAGCCGTGCATTAACCTTCTGGTTTTGAAAAATCAAGGAGTAGTCAAGCAACTTGCTGGTCCCAGTACAAGGATGCTATATTTCTACTGAGCCATAGTGCATTTGGCTTCACAAGTGGTGCAGCCTCAACCTAGGTCAGGCATAGGCAAACTCAGCCCTCCAGATGTTTTGGGACTGCAACTCCCATCATCCCTAGCTAACAGGACCAGAGGTCATGGATGATGGGAGTTGTAGTCCCAAAACATCTGGAGGGCCGAGTTTGCCTATGCCTGACCTAGGTCAATGCATGAGTAAGTAACTTGGTACACACAGATAGAGAGCTGACGCAGGGTGGTCATGCCCATTAATTTTCTCCACAAAAGCAACAACACACCAACACACATTTATATGGGAGTAGTGCTTTTTTTCTTAAAAAATGTTTAGGGATACTCTCATTTTGATTCAGGAAAACCACCATTTTATAGTTCAAATCGGGGGAAATAAATACAGTAAATGGACAAAAGTACAAAGAACATGCATTACCTCATATTACACAGTTGACAGCTAACAGTAATTTCCACATTGGCATGAAGTTGTGTACACTAACATCTACCCGACTTTCATCAGTAAAACACCACATTCCACACTGCTTCACACATTAAACGTTCGCTTCCATCTGAGACTCAGGAAACACCGGGAAAGGAAATGAGCCCACCATTGCTGATAGCAACGGAACTGACGATTCACCGTGCTAGAGAAGAAACTTGTGTGTGTGTGTGTGTGTGTGTTTCTTCTCCCATTAGATTCACAAGATGTTTAGGGGTATGTGTACCCTTGCATACCCCCAGAAAAAAGCACTGTTTGGGAGTAGCTTCCACTGAACACACTGGGACTTTCCCCTGAGTAAACAGGCATAGGATTCCTCTGAAAGTTTACTTAATTCAGACAATTTGACTGATGGATTTGCCATGTATAAAACTACAGCACAACAATTTTGTGGGGGGTTGGGTTGGGGGGGCAGCCCTTAAAACCAGCAACCTCTATGCCTGACCACTGGTCCTGTTAGCTAGGGATGATGGGAGTTGTAGTCCCAAAACAGCTGGAGGCCAAGTTTGGCCAGGCCTGCTCTATGCCAACCAACATTAAAAGCAAAGATAAAACAACAGGTTTAACAGAAAACAGTGCCATTTAACCAACTGGCCACCTGAAACCAATCAATCCTGACCAGTCATCAGGAACTCACTTACTAAGGTGAGGAAGTCTATAAGGAGGAAACCACAGCTTAAAAGGCCTCTCTCCTCACAGCCGTCAGCCTAAACTAAGAAGGCAGAGGTACTTGGAAGCAGCTTTGTCTATTTCGCATAAATCATAGCAAACACAGCACAAGTGACTCATACATTCAATGATCATAATTGACATTTAATATATGAAGGCGCTCCTCTCATGCATCACTCTAGAATTCTCCACTGGTGGTGAACTAGAAGTGTGAATGCAGAAGGATATCTGCACTTTTTCCATTGGCTCTTCTCAGTTAAGATGCTGGACAGACCCTATCATTAGGCAGAATGAGGCAGCTGCCTTAGTTATCTGATTCTGGTGGCATGAAAAGGCAACAAATGGATAGCAATTGAATTTATTACTTTTGTGTTTCGACTGGCCCGGGGAGTGACGGAGAGGTACTTGTGGGGTTTTCTGCTTCAGGTGCCAAAAATGTCATTGAGTGCTGTAGACCAGTGTTTCCCAACCTTGGGCCTCCAGCTGTTTTCGAACTACAATTCCCATCATCCCTGACCACTGGTCTTGCTAGCTAGAGATGATGGGAGTTGTAGTCCAAAAAACAGCTGGAGGCCCAAGGTTGGGAAACACTGCTGTAGACTATGGGTGCACACTAGCACCAAGATTTGCCTAGTATCGGTGCAAAAACTCAGATCTGTTTCTGAGTTATTCCGTGCTCTCTTCACTTTGATCCATGTTGTGGATTTCAAGCTGAATAAAAGAAAGCCCCGTATTCCTCATTCACAACAACAGGGAATCTAAAAACAGCTATAACTCCCCCCACACACACTTTGGCCAAAGTTGAGGAAATTTGCAGGCATCCGCGTACCTCCAGCCTGTCAAATTGCATGCAAATACGCCCACTGACTTTTTGTGGGGGGAGTAAAAGGGATTTCCCCCCAAAATCCCTCATGAGAAAGAGAGTGGGGTTTGTCTCTTTTTTACCTTAAAATAATTAAGAGACAGCCACATGGTGTTAAAAAATTTGCAGCCTTATAACAGCCTTTCTTTCTGTGGTTGTCTGTGGATAACAAGACTTGTGGGCCTCTGTTCAAGAGACCTTCTAAGGGCTCCAATTGTCCTTACATAGTTCTGAAGAGCTATGAGATTTACATGCAGGTCCCGCTACCCAAATGCTTGTTATACGAAAATTCACTTATCCAAACATGAGGAGTTAGTACCCAAACCTCGCTTTATGCACCACAGATTCAGATATCCAAAAAGCTGGACCTGCATGTAGTACTGTAAGCAAATAAATAACCTTATACGAGCCTTACTTCTTTGTGTTTTGCTGATGCATGGCAGCTGTTTCACCAGAAAGCATGGAGGGAGATTGGACAAATAAGAAAGCATTTTTCCCTTCCTTGGTTGCTTTTGCAAGGTTTCAGAGGGCTTTCCTGGTTCTTTTCATCATTTGGGGGTCAAAATTCCATGGTCGGGAATGCATTAGAAATTTCCCCAAAGGAATAAATGGAAATTGTTGACTCGTTATGCAAACACTCAACCAACAAGTGATTTCTTGAGAATGCATTGTGTTCAGATAGCAGGACCTGCATGTATTTATTTTTTTGTTAGAGCACAGCAATGTAGCGTTTTTGTTATTTTCTAAAGTTAAATGAAGTTTTAAACGTTGGGGGGAGTTTAATCCTCTGCTGCTGCGCTGTAACAATCCAGGGCTCTTTAGCACTCTGCAGGCAACATTTTGGACAGCCTCACATCTTGCAAAGCCTGGGAACCTAAAGAGAGAAAGAGAAACATAGAGCTATACATTTCAAAAAAAAGTCTAGAACAGAGCAACTTAGCTCATGGGGCTTGTGGGAGTCCATTTGCCATCACATTTGGAGTCAAGAGGGAGGAGTCAATGTACACCTCTACTATATGCACCTTTACGGTGGGGGGGGGTCCATTTCTGCTCCACGTCAAGCAGCAAAGTTTCTGGGGCCAGTAAGCATTTAAAGTTCCCTGAGGCACTTTTTTAGAATCTGCACTAGCATTATAGAACTCCCTTCCCCTGGTCATTTGCCACACCCTGACTCAGAATATCTTTTATTTTATTTGGTGACTAAGGACTGGGCATATTTCAGATACATCCGTCAGTAGAGCATGAGACTCTTAAGTCTCAGGACTTGTGGGTCCCTTCTGACTTTACAATTTTATGATTCTGTGATCCGGGGCTGAGTGAGACCAACTGACCAGCCCCATCCCTTTTAAAACAAGTTGCTGGCTGGGATTGTGCTGCTGCAGTGGGTGTTCGCCGCTTCCCAGTGAACTGTTGCTGGGATGGTGCTCAGCAGCCATTTATTTTTTAATTGTGATGCATTTGCGTCAAATTGCATTTATATTCTGTGGAGTGGCTCATTTTTGAAATCCTGGTATTTCCTTGTGCGTTTTGATACGGGAATGTTTTATTGCTCTGAGCTGCTTTGAGCACAACTTTGCTGTTGGAAAATCGCCATATAAATATCAAATATCAATTTATATACAGTCATACCTCATGTTATGTTTGCAGGTTATGTCCCTCCAGAACGGATCCGGTTCGCAAGCAGAGGTACCGCTGTAAACCACTTCAAGGTCACTGAGTGATGAGGAGCAGTATATAAGCCCATTAAATATATTTTTTCAAACTAAAATGAAACTAAATAAAACAAAATGTGCAACTCTGAGCATTCTATATTGTTAGAGTTGCCCTTGCTGCAGTGGCTCCCCATTTATAGAATGCTCTCCCCGGGGAGGCTCGTCTGGTGCCTTCATTATACAACTTTAGGCACCAGGCAAAAGCATTCCTCTTTAACCAGGCCTTTGGCTGACTGGCATTTAATGCCCTTTTAAAATGTCTGTGTGGGCGGGGGTTGTTGGCTTGTTCTTGTTTTTATTTTGATTATGTATTCTGTGTTTTTATATCATAATTTAATCCTGTGAACTGCATTGAGACCTGCGGGTATAGAGCAGTATACAAATTTAATTAATAAACGAAATAATAATAAAATAATTGACATCATATTCTCCACTTTGGGAAGTCAGGGAGGGGAGAATGCAAACTGAAAAGCACTTGGTGGTCCTAATTCTGCTCATAGCGACTAATGCCCATTAACTTCAATGAGCTAAATTTGAACAATAAGCAGGGTTTTTTTTAATTTTGTTTTTAAGAAGATTGCATGCTTGTACATTAATTAGATGCCACGACAAACGAATCACATCCTGGATTTTGTTCAGTGCTTAAACATCATACAATCTAAGCTATGTGCAACTGTGGTCTTCTGCTGACTTAGGTGTAATGTGTTGTGCTCCCCCCCCAAAAAAAAAAATGAAAAAAATGACAACACCAATTTGTTTGAAACATTATTTTCTAAAAACAATTGCTCCCAGGTTAAGACCTGTATGCCAAGTTACAGCCCAGAGCAAATCTTTATGGCCGAGTTATAAACCCCTGAAAATAGGAAACTAAGACGGCGAGGATTTAAAATAATAGAAAATGTTTCACATAATAGAAATCCGTAAGCAGTGTATTACATTCTAAGTCTTAATATCTACATACTTGGATTATCGTCTATCTCGACAATCACACACCAAGTCAGTTGGCTTCTTCCTCCCCTTTCCTTTGATTCAGTGTTTCATTCCTATGCATTAACAAAGCCCTGGGCCATAAAATACTGTATTAATATTAGTTTGTCACAGTAGACTAAATTTAGAACAACTCATTAATATGGGAGAGTCAAAGGCATTCCGCCAGGATTGTGAGGGGCTAAGATCTTAAGGGTATAAGTTATACAGATATGCCACTTGAAGTAGAGAGCTAGCAATTCTTCCTGTTGCTAATAAGAGAATCTATTAGTTCTAAGCGGACTAAAATTCTAATTAAGAAATGTGGGGAAAGGCAGTTTTGCCACTGGATAGATCTCTGACGGGTAACCAGGAATAAGCTGTCTGGGTCAGATAGGATTAGTGGTTCATGCGCAGAATGAATTTCCCCCTGAAGTCTAGGAGCGGAGGAAAGAAACCAGTCCACTCCATCACCCTGGCTGGCTCTTTGAGGTAGCACCATCTTAGTGTATTTATCCAGATGACAAACCAGGAATCAGAACGGGTTGACAATGACTCCTCTGTTGTCTTTCGATGGTCCTCACTAGGAGAAGAGAGGCTTACCCACTTTCTTTCCTCGGCCCCCCACTCCACCCTGAATTAAGAGGAAGGAGGGGGGGAGTTTTGACTTTTTTGCAAATCTTGTCTTTCATATGCAGATTTCCACGCCGGCGCAGCCTCTCAAAGGTTGTCAAATATTAATTTTTTAAAATTTGGTCCCTTGCTAAGCTACAAATATTCATGTTTAACACCAAGTAGCAGTTCAGGGGCCGACAACAGTATGTACCTTCTGAATGATGCATAGAAAGCAGCAGTTCACACAAAGACAAAGCCACCAGATTGGTCTCAGGGAAACCCGGTGCTTGAATTTTTCATGACTCCTCCAGCACTTAAAGAATAAGAAACTGGCTACTGCTGTTGGGAGGGATGTGCGTTGTGAAGGTCAGAGCCCACAAACATGCAAGAGAAACAAGGTTCTGCCTGGGGAAAGCGGAAAGGGATTTAGAGAATTATAAAGATTTCCCCCCTCCCTGCGCTTTGCAAACACGGTAGCAGCTAAACAATAGCTATAAAAATGAAGTGCGAGTCCTATCCATCCAGAGCTCATTCCTAGTGAGTCTCAAAAGACACAGAAAACTAACCTCTTTCTTATGTCTCAAGGCTTAGAGTTAAACTTCCGGAGATCCATTTCACTTGCTTACATACTCTGCAACGTCCTTCTTTTGCTTTTTAACAGCCAGCCTGGCTTCAGAGGGAAATTGATAAGTGGGGGGGGGGGAATATATAATTTACTAATTCCTCCAACATGCTTGACAATTATCTAGCGGTGGGTGGGGAGGGGAAGTTGGAAAGGCTGGGGGAGAACAATGTGATGTCTTAATTACTCTGCTCTTCAGTACTTGGCCTGCATGTTTATTATCCGTAGTGGACAAAAACCTGAGTTGATCCTGTAACGATCCCAAGGAAATCTCAATTGATTCCCAGAAAACAAACAAGGAACTGCTTAGGAAAGAAAGAAAGGAAATGTTACAGCATTTAAGCAACCAATGTCTTCACCTGTCATCATCTTGTTAAGCTCTTAATGAGTTCTTTTCTATTCTTGGTCACATCTGATTATATATATATATATATATATATATATATATATATATATATATAAAGTCCCTTTGAACAGCTGGGAGTTGGAGCATCCTTTGATCATGGAATTCTTGTGAATTTTTCACTCAAAGGCGGACTCTCTCCCTCTCTCGTTTCCCCTTTATTTGTCAGTCTTACACGGGCTATTTTTATGAGCCTGTTTCTGTCCAAGCCCTTTTTCCAGGGCATTGCTTTTGCGGGCTTTGCGAGGAAACATGGAGATATAGAACAATTAAATGTATGCATTTTACATAAATGTTTATCAATTTAACAAAGGGAGAGGGGAGTGAAAGAGAGGCAGAGAGAGAGAGAGAGAGAGAGAGAGAGAGAGATGCCACAGGAAACCCCCCCTTTCTCCCCTCGTTCTTTTGAAGGCGGTTTTCTAATGATGACCCTTGGCATACTGGTCCACATGGGATTCCTCTGCGAAGAGGCTGATGAAAATTAGTCTATTCTCATTTCAAACAGAATTTTGCTGAAGTCCTGATCAGAGCACCAGCATGGAGTCCAGAGAGACAACACACACTACTTGATTTCGCTCGGCAGCCTCCCTCTCCTGGTAATTGTTGCAGGAACATATAGTGACAAGACTATGGGGTGTGAGGGGGTCTGGATGTGCTCAGGCTGTTACACTCTGTTTAAAGATTTAAACCATCAGGGTATGAGAAGGCCTTTTTGATGTTCATTGAACATGGAGCTTGGGTACAGAAGAAGGGGGAAAGGGCTCCACCAGAAGGCAATCATCTTTCAGAGCCACAGTAAGACAGCGAGAGGTGGGGAAAGTCTCTGCCTCAGCACAGACGCGGAACAAAGGGAGATGAAAGGCGCCAGGGTGAAGGCAGGGCCAGATCTGGCTGTGAGGCAGAACTCGCACTCTGAGAGAGTTCGGTGCCTTCGAAATGCAGAAGAGGCATTTAATGCTCCTGTTCCATTAACACACACTTAGTGGCTACGATGAAGCCAGCTTGCAAAAAAGGGGAGGATTGGGGTTGGGGGGGCAGAGAGAAGGGAAAGCAAGGGGTGTTGGAGAAAAATATTTTAAGCAGTTTATGTTGACACTAGGTTTTTCGACAATGCCTGTGGCTTCTGTCGAGAGGATTTAATGAGTTTACATTGTCAGATGAATGTCATTTCCTAATTACATAGGAAATGTGAGCAAAGTATTCAGCACGGAGCTGGGGTTTGGAGTTTTGTTTAGTCCCCCCCCCCTTCTCCTCCTCCTCCTTCTCCCCTGCTTCTTTCTTTCTTTCTCTGAAGCCGAATGCCATATTCCCTTTTTTTCCCCCTCGAGGGACAAATAGTAAACCTTCTCTAAGTAGAGTTGGAGGAATCCAGTGCCCACATCGGCTCCCTACCTATTGGGAACACTTTCGGAGAAGGGTATTTCAAGTGGAGGAAGCCCAAATATTTCCCAGAGAAGGAGCATGACAGCTAGAAGGAAGAATCCCAGATTGGGGGCATCTACTGAAACTTAGGACATGCTTCCATTTTGAAGCAAAGCAGGCCAGGGGGGCGGGACGTGGGTGGCGCTGTGGGTTAAACCACAGAGCCTAGGACTTGCTGATCAGATGGTCGGCGGTTCGAATCCCCGCAATGGGGTGAGCTCCCGTTGCTCAGTCCCTGCTCCTGCCAACCAAGCAGTTCAAAAGCACGTCCAAGTGCAAGTAGATAAATAGGTACCGCTCCAGCGGGAAGGTAAACGGCATTTCCGTGCGCTGCTCTGGTTCGCCAGAAGCGGCTTCGTCATGCTGGCCACATGACCTGGAAGCTCCCTCGGCCAGTAAAGCGAGATGAGCGCTGCAACCCCAGAGTCGGTCACGACTGGTCCTAATGGTCAGTGGTCCTTTTTAGGCCAGGGGGGCAGTTTTACTCTTTGGCCAGAAAGTCCTATCTTGTAGCCTTCCAGATGTTGTTGGACTGCAGATCCCATTATCCCTGGCCATTAGCTGATGGAAGTTGTCATCCATCAGTATATAGGGGGGTAGGTGTGTCACAGGTTCCCCACCACTGCCCAACTGCCATATTTCTTTGGAGTGGACTCTGATTATTCAGTGATGAAGGAGATCCACAGTGCCCATGTTCAATAGACCCTCTTTCCTTTGCTATCAGGGTTGAGAAAAGCTTTCCAAGTCAGTAGTTCTGGAACCAAGCCACGCTGACCATTGTCTCAGAGTGGACTAACGCATTCAGGAAACGTGTACGGTACAATCTGCCTTGGACTTGTTGTTTAGTCGTTTAGTTGTGTCCGACTCTTCATGACCCCATAGACCAGGCAGTCTTCCACTGCCTCCCACAGTTTGGTCAAACTCATGCTGGTAGCTTCGAGAACACTGTCCAATCATCTCGTCCTCTGTCGTCCCCTTCTCCTTGTGCCCTCCATCTTTCCCAACATCAGGGTCTTCTCTTCTCATGAGATGGCCAAAGTATTGGAGCCTCAGCTTCACGACCTGTCCTTCCAGTGAGCACTCAGGGCTGATTTCCTTAAGAATGGATAGGTTTGAACTTCTTGCAGTCCATGGGACTCTCCAGCACCATAATTCAAAAGCATCAATTCTTTGGCGATCCGCCTTCTTTGGACTAAACCACTTCAAAAAGCAGGTGATGGGAGGGGGGAAATCATACATATGACTATTCCCTCACATCAAATTTCCCCAGTATTTAGGGAACTACCATGTTGGGTGGGGGGAGAGAGAAGTGTAAAATCCCTTTCTTTGGCCTGCTAGCTTACCACGGGTAGAGGGTTGTTTAGAAGAGGGAATAATCAAAACATGTAATTACCCACCTCTTTTTCAAGGAGGTACAGTTCCAGGAACAGAGTATGAAATACAGTGAGAAAGGTAACAGAACTGGCAAGCGCCACTCCCAGAACTCCCCCTCTCCCCCAATTTTGACTAAATCATGGCCATCACATAGTTTTGTAAAAATAGTAGCTAAGGACATCAACCGCAAAGGCAATAGGACAGAGGCCCTCCTTCCTCATCTGTAATTCAATAACATCCTATAATTTTTGGATTGTGCAGAATGGGATCTGATTTAATGATCTATTGATTAATGGTCCATATAGGGATGTCAGAGGAATCTGTGCCATCGCCTATGGAAAATGCAAAAGATGAAGTGTGAGCATTCATCTCAGCAAACAAGATGTATTGGCTTGTTTGCATTTGTATATATATTTAAAGCAGTTTGTTCTCTCTATATTTGGATGGTTTTATTCCATCTGTTGATTAATTTGCATTTTCTTATGAATATTTTATATTATCTTATTTAGATTGCTCAGAGGGTTTTTTTTAAATAAGCGGTATATAAATCTCTTTAAATTAATCAGTACATAAAATTATACATAAATACATCCATAAATTGCTTTGCAATGCCTGTTAATTGCATACTCATGGATGTGTAACTGTCGCTGTGCCTATAGGTGCATCAGTACATTTTTCTGAAGTGTTTGTTCAAGTTCTTTGTTGCTAGAGGCAGACTATATGAACTAAGGCTGCAATCCCAGCCATGTTTATTTAGAAGTCCCAATGAAGTCAATGGGCTTACTCTCAGGTAAGTGGGGCTAGGATCGCAGCCCTAATCCACTTCCTACTGTGAAATGCAAAACTAATTCGTGTAAACGAATGTCAGAACATATTGGGAGACATTCACAGATCCCTCTGTTCACAAATGCACTCTCATTATTGCTTGATCAACCCAACACCAAGGGATGACTTGCATGTGTGAAAAAGTCATCACTGATCAAATACCACAATTAGACATTTCATATCACCTTTTTATAATTAAGGTGGTTCACAGGTACTGCTGGAAGCCATGACATGGTGGACAATTCATTGAGAATTAATCCTCATTGTGAACCCACACAAGAACCTAAGTTGTTTCAGAATTTCCAGAAGCTTGGAATTCTGAGGGACTAGGCCAGTGCCAATTCCTTACTATACCTAAGATACCCACAATCCCACACCATAAAACAACCCCTGCAAGTGAAATGGAACAAGGAGAAAATGGAACAAAAATGAGGTGTTTTTTTAACCTCAGCAAATGCTTTGGGACTGAGAGGGAAAATGCCCTGTATAAACAGGAAGTTTTGTTAAATATTAATATTAGAAACATGTATTCCCTCTCCTTGGCAAAATGCCCATTTCCAGAGGGTAATTACGGAGTCGGCCCTGAAAGATAGTGAGTGTTACCAACATTCCCTCCAGCTTTGAACAGAAGTTTTTGTGACCTATAAGAAAGGTGAGGGGTATCATTAAGTTGCTGATTTATACACGCTGCACTTCTCAAAGGTCCTGTATGCTTTATAAGCAGGGAATTTCTCAGGATCTACAAATCTGGGTTGTAAATTGCTGTGAGTACCATTTTACACAATTTCCTGCATGGGCAATACTTGGACGTACTTCAGAGGTAAGCCTTTCCATGTGATGAGAATACATCAGGACTGGGGGACCTGTGGCCCTCCAGATGTTATTGTATTCCCACTCAAGGATGAGGACCCTCCAAATGTTCTGGGACTCCAGCTCCCATCAGCCCCAGATAACATGGGAGTTGTAGTCTAGCAGCATCAAAAGGGTTGCTTGTTCCCCATCCCTGCCATAGAATCATCCCACCTACGTAGGAGAGGAAATCCCACTGGAAGCATCAATGACCTGGTTATATTCAATGATTAAAAGATGCTTGTGTCAACTTTTCCTCATAAATTGCATTCAAGGTAGCTGAAGTGGTTAGTTCCCCTAGAGAGGCCAGTTGCAAACATATTCCACATGACTTCCTGCTGAAGAGGTAGCCTGAGGCAAAGTATCCACAAACTGTGGTGGTAATCATTGAAATAACATTCAATTAATGACAGTTCCCCCACTTGTAGGAGCAACCTTCTATTTGAGGTGGGCTATTTCCCTAGAAAAAGAGGTGCCAGGAATCATCAGGAACACCTCCCATGTTCTCTAATAATGGCAATGGCGCCCACCTGAGGGGTGCCGGAACTGAGTTCCGGCAAGTTCTGGCTGAAGAAAAAGCCCTGTTCACACTGATATTGTAGCAGCATTATATACAATGAGCTGAAGAAGATGTTGAAATATACATTTGTCAAGAAACCAGAAGCCTTTCTTTTAGGAATAATAGGAAATGAAATAAATAGAAAGGACTGTAAACTCTTCCAGTATGCAGTAACAGCGGCGAGAACATTAATGGCCCAAAGATGGAAACAGGCGGAACTACCGACCCTGGAAGAATGGAGAATGAAACTGATGGACTATGCAGAATTGGACAAATTAACTGGGAAGATCAGATATCAACGAGACCATAAGTTCATCGAGGACTGGGAAAAATTTGTAGAGTATCTGAAAAAATATGTGATGAGCAAATAACCCTAGCTGGATTTAAAGAAGCTCTGTGAAAGTTTGAGGAGTACTGTAAAAAAGAAAATAAGATTCTTGTTGTTTAGTCGTTTAGTCGTGTCCGACTCTTCGTGACCCCATGGACCAGAGAATGCCAGGCACCTCTGTCCTCCACTGCCTCCCGCAGTTTGGTCAAACTCATGCTGGTAACCTCGAAAACACTATCCAACCATCTCGTCCTCTGTCGCCCCCTTTTCCTTGTGCCCTCCATCTTTCCCAACATCAGGGTCTTCTCCAGGGAGTCTTCTCTTCTCATGAGGTGGCCAAAGTACTGGAGCCTCAGCTTCACAATCTGTCCTTCCAGTGAGCACTCAGGGCTGATTTCCTTCAGAATGGAGAGGTTTGATCTTCTTGCAGTCCATGGGACTCTCAAGAGTCTCCTCCAGCACCATAATTCAAAAGCATCAATTATTCGGCGATCAGCCTTCTTTATGGTGCAGCTCTCACTTTCATACATCACTACAGGGAAAACCATAGCTTTAACTATACGAACCTTTGTTGGCAAGGTGATGTCTCTACTTCTCAAGATGCTGTCTAGGCCTGTCATTGCCAAAAAAATAAGTATATTAAAAGGCAATATTAAATTCAGGAAATGCGTAATTAAAATTTTAAATACGGATGATTGGCAGAGAAGCTGATGGAAGTCCAAAAGAGAAAAATTTGTGATAAATTTTTGGTATGGTGATATTTGTATAATTGTATTGAAAACTAATAAAAATTATTATAAAAGAAAAGATATCGTAGCAGCATTGGATGGAGCCATCAGGGCTTGGCAACAGTACCCTTCAATAGCCTTAGGAGAATTCCTAAAAAATAAAAGCAAAAGAAGTGGATGGAATGCAAGGTGGACCGCAGGTTGAGTTACTATGGTCTTTCCACACTTTTCCACACACAAAAGTCCTGCTCAAGTGAATCACTTGTATTTTTTAATCTTTAGTTTGAATATCTGCAGCATTTTATAATAATGGCCACAGTCGGGTCTTACATACAGTGGTGGACATGAAGCACCTGGTTTTTGCTACAGTTGTTATTTGTGGATTCCCAACCTTGTATATTACAAAACTGGCATATGTGATTTCTGTTTCTGTCACCCATGTACGGTAACAGCCAAATTTATCCTGACTGAAATACTGGACCCGCACTCCACTTCAGGCTTTAGTGGCCCCAAATACCTATAATATAAGCTTCATTAACAAATAAAATGAAATCTGTTGGTAGGCCTAATGAGTCTGAAATAAGAATTATAATGCGCTCTCTTGACCTTGCTTATCACTGCTCTTATTCTGCATAATTTAAAGGCTGTGGAAATTGTGAGATTTAAACGAATCAATGGACTTCCATATAGGGCCATAACAGAGGCCTGGAGAAACTGGCGAAATGTTGCTATTGTATCTCATTCCACTGCCTGAGGACCTTAGCATTTGTCTTCCATCTGTTTTTCACATATGAGAAAACGTTTCAGGAAGGAATGAGAACTTCTAAGCTGCATCACCACTACCAACGTTGGTACAAGCTGGTAAAAGGCAGCTCACTATGGTCCTGGTAATATCCCACTGGAAACCCTCAAAGAAGCAGAGTGCTGGGATGTTTGAGTGACTGTGCTTCCTGTCCCTCATGCTTCCAGGTACAACCCAAGAGAGAAACAAACTTGCTGTCCCCACATTGTAAGAATGAATGCACATCATCCCTTTTCAGGCAAGACCCATAAGGCATAAGGAAGCATAAGGAAGAAGAAGCATGTTTGCTTCTTGCTTTTTCACTTCCTGAAGACCTCCAGAGTGGCTCTTGGCTGACATTGGCACAGAGATGAAACAATGAGTGCTGAGCTTTAATTTGGAAGTCTGGCGTTCCACTGGCCCATGCATACAAGATGCCCATGAATACATTCACAATGACGCAGAAGCGGATGGGTCACCGGAGAATGGTCCATAGTTACTCTGCCACAAGCTGCTCCTCTGGTTGGCTATAGAATTCTGTGTTGTGAGTAGTCAACAAAAATGTTGTCCCTGATTTATCTGCTCAGATTTAGGGTTGCCATATCTCTGGGAAAACCCAGACATGTCCTCTTTTGGGGGGCCACACCTGCATGCCTCTGTCCCTGGCTCAGGCTGGCAGTGAATCACGCTATCTTCTTTTTTTTTCTTGCTCTTAAAGATATGGCAACCCTAAAATAAGTAGATCTAAACTGCCCACCAGCCACATCCCAGCTGCCCTACCAGGAAATGTCCTATTTAGCAGAATTCACCTATCTTTTCATTGGTGTGAAACTCTTTTTAAGTTAATAGTTAATTGAAATCAGGCACTAGAGATAACTGACTTTTCATGAATATGAAAAGTATGTTGCTAAAATCCTTTGGATAGTCCAGGGTTAAATAATCATAAACAGATTCTCTAAATCAAGTTCGTGCATGTTGTTCTCAAACTGCACACACACTCTTCCAGTTCAGCAGCGAATGGTGTTTTAAAACATATTTTGTACTTAGTGCAGTGCACTTACTTCATACAGCAGTACAAAGACATTGAGGGATTTGACAGAGATCCCACTAAGGGATTTCTGAAGCAGGATCAGTCTTCGCTTTAGAAGAATGATCCACAGAAGCAGACATTCAAAATCCAAAGTCTGTGGTTTCCAAAGGTGGCATACTATGAAAGAGTCAACGAGTCTTAAAAAACAGCCGATTCTTTCTCACCCCCTTTTCTCTTTATCAGGTACTGTGCGAATTAAACCCGTAAACGCAAGTACCTGGTGGGAAGCGGGGGGTGGGGGGGAGTCTTTATGGCATCTAAGGCTCCCTAGGCGTGTTTGATGCGATGTTTGTGTAATAGCACTTGTAGGAAACAGAAGTTGAAGTTTTCTTTCCTTTCCTTTTCTTGTTTAAAGCGTATTCCCTTCCTTCCATTTCCTTTAGCTCCTGCCACACCACATCTCTCTCTGTAGCCATCAAAGAAATTATGCATAGAGTGGTATCCCCTCACCCAACCCCCAGCGGCTTCTGCTGACACTTAGAAGCTGGATCCTGACGGCAGTCCCAAAACATGGGTGTCCTAGTTTTTTCCATACAGCACTCCTACCTTAGAGAAGTTTAAAAGCAACTTTGCAGGAAGTAACGGGCTGCTCAAAACTCAGAGAGAGAGAGAATATGGTACCATTAACTTGACTTGCTGTCCAATCCTATGCATGCTTGGTTTGTGTCAACTTTGATTATTCGTAGCCACCTCGGGGACGTCATTTTGGGATCAAAAGATGGGCCATACCCCAGAGGAGGAGGAGGAGGAGGGGAAGAAGAAGAAGAAGAAGAAGAAGAAGAAGAAGAAGAAGAAGAAGAAGAAGAAGAAGAAGAAGAAGAAGAAAAAGAAGAAGAAGTTGTTGTTTCCATGTGTTGTCTTTTTCCAGGACATGTCCTTCTTCAGGGGTAAAATTCCTGTACAGCTGGATTTTTTAAATATGTCTCTGGCTATACTTTCTGGATAAGACATAGACATAACTGGTGGTTGAAGATTTGCTTTCCTCTTCTCTTCTCCTGCCCCGCTCAGCAATAGCCTATAGCCTACATATGGTAGGGGCATTTAAAAGGAGAGTCATCATAGTGTCCTCTTTGGGGCTCTTCAAAATATGGCAACCCTAATATTTTATTTTATTATTTTTTTGGTTACCCCAGCCAATCTGGGCAGCTTCCAACACATATAAAAACACAATAAAGCATCAAACATTAATAATAACAATTGGATCCAATACAAAAAGGTCACAGTAACTTTAAAATAAGCAACTTATATTCAATATAATATTCAATCAATAAATACAAAAATAAATAAATGTCTACCCAGGCATAATTCCAACTGAGCACAGAACCAACATACTTACTGTGTGAAATGTTGGGTGACGTGCTACCTAAATTATTGTACAACCTGCCCCATTGCTCCTGGTGGTTTTACGCTGACCATTTCCCTGACCCTCTGGTACCAATGATGTAGCGCAAAGGCAGGTAAGCACATTGCATAATGACATCAGGGCACACAGCAAGCTTTTACTATGCATGGCAGAGAAGAAGGGGAAACTCATCTTGTGGCTGCCATTTTCTGCAGCAGCCCCGTGCTTCTTCTAGTGCGTAGTCTCTTCCCGTGACGAGTGGGATATATCCCCAAATGCACAGGACCACAGCCTGTGCACATGTCAAATGCACACATAAAAGCACAAATAAAAGACTGGTGGTTTTAACCATCTCTGGCGAGTAACAAACATTGCAGGGGACAAATTAATTGGAGATCTAAATTGAATACGGTTGCACGATTTCTTGGGACAAATCCAGTCTGCAGTAATTAAAAGCTACTGCCAAAAAAAAAAGTAGGAAATGTTTGTACCAGTTGGCTTTTTGTTTTATTACACTTCCGGGTGCCCTATGCTAAAAAAGCTCTCCCCAGAAAATCAATAAATCAGATTGCACCCGGCGGTCCCCCGTTATGGAATTAAATCCATATGCCAACACAAAACGAAGAAAACCAAACTAACAAGGGATCCATTTGGCTTTGTTTGACTTTGCCAGAGAACGAGGAGGCGAAGCTTGCTGTAATTTAATGCAAACCTTGCCCCAGCCCGGTCGTACATATGACTGACCCTCGGGGCAAGACCATCAATTTTCTATTAAAGATCAGAGAGTTGACATATCAAAGTCAACATCTAGCTGAATAACTGCAGTTACTTGATAATAATTCTTTTGTGGATTTCACAGTGGCTTTTCTGTAAAGTATCAGAAAGGTAGCAGTTTTCAATCCTGACCCAACAAGATCTGAATATGAAATAAAGGATTTGAGCTTGATCTCCCCGTGATGTGTGGATGTATGTTCCGGTAAATGTTAACTTAGTGCTCTGAACAGCTTCGTAATAGATGGGTTTAGGCAGTAATAGGTTTAAAATGTCAACTTATTGAATAATAATTTCGTGTTGTACAAATACTATGTGTAAGAAGGGATTTGTTTTGCAAATTTTGAAATAAATGAATGGATTTGTGGTGTCCTTCACCGTTCCACTGCACTAGCGGGAATGTTATAAGGGAAGAGAAATTAGTTTTGCTTCAGTAATATCCTTTGTTGTTTCTGATGCAATTTACGGGTATAGTTTAGTTTGCCCTTAAACAGTGTCCTGTGGGCTTCTGCCTCCACGACAATAATATTTGGATTATATTTTTGTTGAAGGATAGTTCCTCATCACATAAAGATCTATTAAGCATACACAACTAGGTGGCCCATTGGAAAACAAGGTATATGTTAAACCCTAGGAATTCAGAAACATTGGTGGAACAAAAATATTCTCCCGCTCCCCCCTGCCCCCCAAAAAATTCAAACCTTGTCTGCAGGTAGTAAACCTAATGGGGCATTGTGATAAGTATTCCAGGGGAGGGTGGGTTTCATCATCATCATCATCATCATCATTTTATTTGTAAGACGCCTTTCCACAGTTAAAACAATGCTCAAGGCGGCTTACAATATGAAAAGATTTACATAGTTACAAACATAGCAAAGTAGTCATAAAAATAAATAAATCACATCAAAAACTACAAAAAAACTGCAATGCGCTCTACGTGGGGCTACCTTTGAAGGTGACTAGGAAACTGCAATTAATTCAGAATGTGGCAGCTAGACTGGTGACTGGGAGTGGCTGCCGAGACCATATAACACTCGTCCTGAAAGATCTTCATTGGCTCCCAGTACGTTTCCGAGCACAATTCAAAGTGTTGGTGCTGACCTTTAAAGCCCTAAACGGCCTCAGTCCAGTATACCTAAAGGAGCGTCTCCACCTCCATCGCTCAGCCCAGAAACTGAGGTCCTGTTCCGGGGGCCTTCTGGCGGTTCCCTCACTGTGAGAAGTGAGGTTACAGGGAACTAGTCAGAGGGCCTTCTCGGTAGTGGCACCTGCCCTGTGGAACAGCCTCCCAGCAGATGTCAAGGCAATAAACAACTATTTTACTTTTAAAAAACAACTGAAGGCGGCCCTGTTTAGGGAAGTTTTAAATGTCTGATGCTGTATTGTTTTTAATATTCGGTTGGAAGCCGCCCAGAGTGGCTAGGGAAACCCAGCCAGATGGGCAGGGTATTAATAATAATAATAATAATAATAATAATAATAATAATAATAATAATAATACTATTACATAACCAAACTGAGAATTTCCACATAAAAATGAAGATACAAGAAGCCTGTCAGGCCCCGCCCTGGGCCAGGTTGAGAGAGGCAGGAATGGGGCCCTCAGGCTCCCAGCAGGTCAGACTTCCCCTCATTTCCACAGTTTCCAACTGTTGAAATGTGAAAAAGAAAATTCACAGGGGGAAAAATCTTAGCAAATTCTCTTCTCAGAAATGTTGGACCAGTTAATTCCGAATGACACTATCTTGCTAGATTATACTGGTTGATGAAGGGGGCGATGGACTACAAGAGGATGATTGGAAACATTAAGCAATATGAAAAAGGGCTCCATGTTTGTGTCTGAAATTCTCCACCCCATTTATGGGTGGTGAAATTGCCATGGTCATTTTGCCAAATATTCTTTGCAGGTAGGGGAGTCTCATTACTCCCTGCAGCTAGTTGTCACTGATGACGCCTGTCAGTCATGCGGTAGGTTTCTGTCCCAACGCTGCCACCAGGTTGCCCGTGGCTGAACTGGCCCACAACTGCCACTGTTGTCGAGATTTGGTAAGTGGTCTTTGGGGAAGAATGGGATTTCTCCATCTGTGAAGAAGGACCCTGAGAATTCAGTGTGTGAGGGAGAAATCTTCTGAGATGTTATCTCAAAAATTATTTTCTGAGAAATTTCAGCCAAGCTCTAAATTATTTTGAAAACAGAAGCCAGGATGCCGATCAGATGCCAGGGAGAATCTTCCTGTTGAGTGTTGATATCCTCCCCTGTTTCAGCTTCTGCCTCTGATTCTGAACTGCTCTCTGACACAGCCTCTTCCTGCTCACTAAACCCTGTTGCCTTTTCAGCTTCCAAGACCTCCTCATCCCAGTCTTCTCCTGCTTCTCTCTCTGACCACTCATAGTCATCCCACCACCAATCCCCGGGCTTCCCTTGGGGGTTCCCTCGGGGAGTTTCCGTGCTGGCTCTTCCCACCACCCCATAACATCAGGTGAAATATGAAACAAAGAAAAGTGCCTGTGAGCATACAGATAGCTCCTCACCTTTACTCCACACAGTCAGGCTCAATCTAGAGAGAAAGCTCACCACATGGTAAAACATACTTAGGCTACAGCACTTCAAACGGGATGAGCTGGGGAATAATTTGTTTTTATTTATTGGTCTAAGAGATCCTCTCTTCATTATCACAGCTCTCAAGTGGGATAGAACTTAAAACGAACTGAAAGTTTTCCTGTTTTAATGATTCCCCACCACAATAAACACTCTGCATATATACATGGGGTTTCCCCCCCAGCCAGAACTCAGTTCCAGCACCTCTCAGATGGGCGCCATTGTGATTCTAAGAGAACAAGGGTGGCGTTCGTGGTGAGTTCCAGTACCTCTGATTCTAGAAAAATAGTACTGCTTATGTATATATTTTTAAAAGCTAATGCATCATGGAGAAGGCTAGGAAAGGACCAGTAGTCGATGGTGGGGTGTGGCAACACTGATCTCATGACTTCCAGGTATGGATGAGATTAATGAAAAGGAAGGTTGGCTACCAGAGCAATTGAGAAACATAATACCTGTGCATTCCTGCTTGGCAACCTTCTCAGTAGTGGCACCCATCCTGTGGAATGCCCTCCCATCAGATGTTAAGGAGTTGAGTAATTATATAACATTTAGGAAACATCTGAAGGCAGCCCTGCATAGGGAAGCTTTTTAAGGTTTAATGTTTTGCTATGTTTCTATATATGTTGGAAGCTGCCCAAAGTGGCTGGAGCAACCCAGTCAGGTGGGCAGGGTACAGTTATTATTATTATTATTATTATTATTATTATTATTATTATTATTACTAAGCCATATTTATTCTAGCATGCAAGTATCCTACTCACTTGACACAAATACAGCCTAGTCTGGTGTATGTTTACAAGGAAATGGTACTTAATGCCATGTGAGCTTGTGTGCACAATCATGTAGATTCAGCCCAATAAAAGGTTTCATCTCAACAATTTGGGATGCTGTCTGTCTTTCTCTGGGGCTCCTCAGTCACCTGTGCTGAGGCTCTCCTGACTCCACCAAACACTGAGAAGAAGCCTAATCTAAATGGAGTATTCCAGCTCCACATTGCGATCAAACACAGAAAAGAATCAGGATGAAACGGAAAGCAAGGCTCTTTCTTATCCCTATACAAATACTTTAAATAATAACAAAGGGATTAGAGAAAAATCACAAGCCAAGTAAACAGCTTTTTAGATAAGTATTTTTCTCTTACAAGGCTGCCCTGCGGGCAAAAGTTGCTCTTTACACAGAATTAGATGAAAAGGACAAATTTACAATTACAATGAACTGCCTGCTGCCAAGCCCAGAGGGAGTCCTCCATGCCCCAGGAGCAAGATTATAATTATTAATTTATTTTGCATTTATTTGTGGGCTTGTTTGATTTGTAACCTACCCCAACCCAAAGGCTTAGGGCAGGTAACAATCTGCAAAAAATAAAATGAAAACCCAAGCAAATCCAAAACCTGAAACTGTCCGAAATATTTAAACTCATGTTATGTTCTTGACCAGCAAATGCCAACTATCATAGAATCATAGAATTGTTGAGTTGGAAAGGACCACGGGAGTCATCTGGTCCAACCCCCAGCAATGCAGGAATCTTTTGCCCAACGTGGGACTCGAACCCACAACCTTGAGATTAAGAGTCCCATGCTCTGCTAAGTTCATCCTAATCTTATACCGCTGGGTGTAATCAATACCTAGAGGAGGGACCACTTGGGAAACCCAAGTTGGCCACCACAAATTCCATGTTGGTGGAAAAGAAGTGTAACAAGTAAAATTAAGCCTAGCTCAGAACTACAAAGCGCAGGGCGCCAACCCAAAAATAGCATCCTTGTGTCAAGTCTGTATCCTTTTACCAATATCATGTAGAAGATGCACCAAGGGCCAGCTCTATCATTAGGTGTAGTCAGGTGATGGGGAGCATCAGTGAGGTGTAGGAGGACAGGGCCGTGTGTAGTGCTATGTGGCTTGCCCTGAACCCCCTAAACTAGATTCAGGTGCAATGGATGATGCTATCTCATCTCCAGAAATGGAAGAGCACCATCTTGTCCTTTGCATGTCTCAGGCAAGAGTGCCAACTTGAATAAAATAGGGGGGGCAGGTAAGCCCTGCCCCACCTAACTGATCACATGACAGAATTCCAGGTAACCAGAGGAGACTTTTCATGTATGCGACTATTGCAGCCTAGACACTATTAGCCTAGAGAGGGAAAGAAGGCACAGTCCCTACCAGAGAAGAATGGCAGATGGAACTGATGGACTATGCAGACATAGCAAAACGGACTGGAAGAATTAGGAATCAGGAAGACCAAAATGTCAATAAGGAATGCAGGGAAATATATAATTTACCTACCAAAAAAATCATTGTAAACAATTAAAATGATTAGTAGGATTGGAATGACGCTTGTACAGTGCTACAAGTTACGCTTGTACAAGTTACAAACACTTTGGATTATAGATTCCGCTAACCCGGAAGTAGTACCTCGAGTTAAGAACTTTACCTCAGGATTAGAACAGAAATCGTGCGGTGGTGGCTCGGCGGCTCGGCGGCAGCGGGAGGCCCATTAGCTAAAATGGTACCTCAGGTTAAGAACAGTTTCAGGTTAAGACGGACCTCCGGAATGAATTAAGTTCGTAACTAGAGGTACCACTGTTGTTAAACGTTGGACCATGGTTTTATCAGAGATCTAATAGAATTGAATTAAAAGAGAAAATGCACTTGGATCATTGGATGTTCTTAGAGGGGAATCCTGTCCTATAGTGGTGTCACATCCCACAATGAGTCTTTCTGCAGAATGGGAGGACTTGGCACGGTTTCGACAGCAGCCTTCTGACAAGCGTAACATTAAATATGGAATATGGGATGGATATACTGAATCAGGCCGGTGGTTCATCTAGTGCAGGGTCTTCTCAGATGTCCCTATGGGAAGCACACACACACCCCAGCAGAACCTGAGGGCAAGAGGAGTCCTCCCTCCCCGCCACCTGGCAGTATCCAGCAAGAGCTTTCAGAAGCCTATTGCCTCCAGCAGCAGAGTATAACATGGTCATTGTAGCTAGTAGGAACAGGAAGGAGTCAAGATCTGTTGCTGAGGAGATATCAGACGGGGCCTGCCGGCCAGACCAATTGAAAGTTTTGTGACAGGCAGTTTCTACCTGCTCAGTGAATTTGGGGAGAATTGTGTGGAATCCCCCAGTTTGTTGCCTCGTCCTACACACCTCGGTATAAAATGGGTGTTTCACCGCAATGTGGTCAGACAGTCGGTGAAAATAGCAGAAATTAGCCCACCGGGAAAAAGCAGTGGTATTAACACTCGTCGAGTTAGAAGGAAGTTGCTCAGGAAAAAAAATAAGGATCGTTTGAAGAAAGACAAGTATCACAATAACGTCCTCAAAGAATTGAACTTGCACATACTGAATTGCAAATGCCTTTTCGTTTACGATTTTTCCTGCCAGTCCGACTGAACTCGACTTAAAACAAGTGAAGCCAACAGCACAACCCAAAGATGGTAAGGGAGGGGAGCAACTCCAAGAAGAGATTATTTTAGTAAAAGATGAGCCAGCCTCTGCTTTAAAGGAATACCTACCGAGAGCAAGGTGGTGATGAAAGATTCCTACTGTATGTGTGGCAGGAATTTACTACGGGGGAAGGGGTTGACTGATAGCACCACTGGCACAGAGAGGCTTCAACTGTGAAAAGTACGGAAGCAGTCATTTCGACTGACAACGTTTTGTAGGATTATTCCACTATCTACCCATTTAGCTGGGTTCTCATTTTTTTTAAAAAAATAAATTTATTCATTACTGCCATTTTTTAAAGGAACACTGATCAGTGGTGGATTTATGGTCTGTGGGGGAGCACTCTGTGCAGCCAGGGCTTAGCCCTACGAATTGAACTGTCAAGCTTTTAAAAAAAGTTTCCCCCCAAAATACAATGAATTGAACAAGATGTTTAAATGGACCATTCTCAAGAAAAACCCGAAGCCTTTTCGTTGGGGGTAATAGGGACAGAGATTCCCAAAAAGCTGACTAACCTTTTTATGTATGCAGCAACTACAGCTAGAACTTTATATACACAGACATGGAAAGATGACGAGATTCCAACTAAGGAAGAATGGCTTATAAAACTGATGGACTATACAGAAATGGTGAAACTGACTGCTAAAATAACAGGACAAAATGATGATATTTTCACAGAAAAATGGAGGCCAGCGCTGGATTGCCTATTGAACTATCTTATATGAAGTCACGTGCAAGATTTGAGATATGAACAATGGAAGAATGTAGAGAATGGACTTTGGGGGTTTAGAATATAAAGTTAGATGTATTTTAATGAAGCATTGAGGGGGGAGAAAACATCAAGAAAGGAGGGATGGGAAGTCTAGAAGCAAATGTGTAACAAACAAAAAAGATATATATGATTGGACAGATCCTGACGCTTAGGCTCCAATACTTTGGCCACCTCGTGAGAAGAGAAGACTCCCTGGAAAAGACCCTGATGTTGGGAAAGATGGAGGGCACAAGGAGAAAGGGACGACAGAGGACAAGATGGTTGGACAGCATGAGTTTGACCAAACTGTGGGAGGCTGTGGAAGACAGGAGTGCCTGGCCAGTCAGTGCAGTTTCCTCGATTTGATTTGCATTTGGGGAGGTGCATCAAAATGTCTCCTGGTCATGTAAATATAAATATAAATAAGGTCTCTGCTTTAGGAAACAGCACCTATTGTCTGACCTATCTGATATGTGCTATATTGTTAGATGGTACTTTCTCCCGAAACAGAAGAAAACCAAATCGTCATCATTTACACCCTTGTGTTTTTCAGCAATTCCAGCTTTATTTGCAAACAAAGTTGTTAATTAATATTTCGGCAACCACAAGCCACTAGGCTGTGGTGTAACTTTTAGATGACTCCATGGGGGCCATTTATTGCATTCTTAGATTTTGTTTCCTGCTCTCAGTTCAAATGAGAAAAAAGCAACCAATCCTGCTATAGTGGAAATGGCTTTATTTTTATAGTGTTGTTTTTTATTTAAAAAATTCTTTATAGGTTCCTTCCCATACCTATTTAGGTATCTATTTATTTAGCTATTTAGCTATTCCTCCTAATACAGTGGTACCTCAGTTTTCGAATGTCTCCGTTGACGAACGGTTCAGAACTTGAAAGCCGTAAACCCAGAAGTAAATAGTTCAGTTTTTGAACACTTTTTGGAAGTCAAACATGCCTCGCGGCTTCCCTATTGAGATTTCCGTTTTGAGGCTTCCATTTTGAGTCTTCGTTTTTTGAACGTTTTGGAACTCGAATGGTCTTCCAGAACGGATTACATTCAAAAACCGAGGTACCACTGTATCACTTTTCTTGTATTACCTTTTAATTAAGCAGCATCACCGCCAGATTTAGGGTGGTGTGGGTAGTTCTACCCCACAGGGCACTGAGCCGAGGAGGCAAATGATTATCATCATCATCCTGTATTTATATAGGGACCTACTAAGAAGATCCATTTCAAAAGCAACTGTACCAAAAGGAATTATTGCGAAAACAAGAAATATTTTTTTTGGGGGGGGTCAATTCTTGTCCTCCCTCAGGGAGCCATATTACCAACGTCTACTTCTACTTTATAACCTTCAGCTTCATATTTAACATGTTTTCTGTTCTCCCACCTCCCTCATTTTTAGGGAGTGGGGGGGGGTTTATGTGTTTATTTGACTGACAGGCTTCTCTTTCCATTTCAAAACAACAACACCGTTTTACAGTTCTGTAATCTATCTATGAGCAAATCCACGGAAGAAAAATAGGTAAGAGATTGGGGGGGGGGGGAGGAAATGGGAAAGGAAAGAATGTGTAAATTCATCCCTGTGTTCAACATTAATAGACTTGTGCATTTCTTCCTCTTGGTTTGGGGGAGGGGAAAAAGTGGAACGGAGAAGAGAAAAAAAATCCCCAAAGCCTGAATATCCTTCATCTACTTTTGTAGATTTTTGTTGACTAATTGAGATCAATCCCAGTCGTAAATTGCCTAGCTATCTTACTGCTTTAATTAAGCTACCAGAGGGAGCTATTTATCAATTAACACTTGTTACAAATTATTAGTAATTATATGGACTTTGCCTACATGGGTCAGCCTTTGATAGCAGTGGATTCAAATGCTTATTGTGCTATTTATATTACTTATTTTAAAAAAAAATTGTGCCCACCCACTTATTCACCATCAAAAAAGAAAAGTGAAAGATTTCTTGCTGAAGGATTTCAACTAGTCTATGGGGGTGTACTGAACTCATATCTAACCTGTCTTGAACATTTAAGGAAGAAAAGTCCGTTGAATTGATGGTATGAAATCTTCAACTGTTACAAGCCAGGGTGGTTTAGTTCCGTTCTGTATAACAAACATCTTAAAAGAAATTAGGTAAAAGTTGATTATGTATTCAAACATTAAAAGCTACCTATTGCAGTCTGTAGTTCATTCTGTGATAATTTTAATTGGTTTAATTGAGATGCACAAGTCTGATTAATGTTTAATACCATTATATATATATATTTAAAAGGAGAGTCAAGTAGTTCGACATTTCTTCAATTATTTTAGATCTTTCTAGACTTCAAAGGAACGTTACATTAGACAGCGAGATACTGGATGAACTGATTAAAGAATAAAGAGTCCTCATTATAATCTAAGAGTACAAAATTGGTTTGTGTAGCCTTTGGAAGTTGAAATTAAGAGCTGTTGAGCTAAATCTCGAGCTACAGTAATTAATCCAATTTATACTTGGTCTTGCTTACCTGGCTGAGATTAGTAATAGAAAATGACCCAGTGAGTTTAACTGAACATCTTAACTCTGCCTTGTAGATAGGGAAGTTAGGCCCAGAAAGCAGGACTTGGGTTTCCTCAGGCAATTGCCAGGGCTAACACATGCTCTCAGTGGGTTCCTTGCTTGCCCCCACCATCTAAATTTTCCATTGTGCCCCTGTTGTAGCATCACTTTTTGAAATTGTGGGACATTTGCATGGTTCACTGTGCTGATCAGAGCACCAGATGCCAGGATTTTTACAAAGAGCAATTGATTGGAAACACTATACAGTGGTCCCTTGGTTCTCAAACTTAACCCGTTCCGGAAGTCCGTTCCAAAACCAAAGTGTTCCAAAACCAATGCCGCACTTTCCCATAGAAAGTAATGCAAAACGGATTAATCCGTTCCAGACTTTTAAAAACAACCCCTAAAGCAGCAATTTAACATTAATTTTACTATCTAACGAGATCATTGATCCATAAAATGAAATCAATAATCTATGTACTGTACTATAAAATAAATAAGACAGTATTGCAGATGATAAAAATTAAAAAAAAAAAATTTCTTACCTGCACTGATGATAGTCATTGTTTGGATGGGGGGCTTTTATCCATTTCTGCAGTCCCACAATCAAACAATCAGTAGCTGAGCTGGGTTCCACACAGTCACAAAAACAAATTAACCAAAAAAGCCTTAAAAATGCAAAATAAATAGCAAAAACAAAAAGCGCCAAACTTAATCCGTTCCGGAAGTCCGTTTGACTTCCGAAATGTTCGAAAACCAAGGCACAGCTTCTGTTTGGTGCAGGCATTCCGGAAACAATAGCCAGCAGTCGCATCAGACGTCCGGCTTCCGAAAAAGGTTCAAAAACCGGAACACACACTTCTAGGTTTACAGTGTTTGAGAACCAAGGCGTTTGAGTATCAAGGCGTTTGAGAACCAAGGTACCACTGTACTTGTTGCTGTGACCTCCATGGTAAAACGTGACCCACCAGAGGGTACTTTGCAACCCCCACCCCCGAACCTGAGAACCCCACAAATCTGGAAAGAGCCCTGATAGAATTAGCATGAATGAACTGATAAAAAAGAAATAAGCTAGTTTGATTTCAGAACCTCGTAACTATCTGGCAGTCTGATCCTTTAAATGCTTTACTCAGGAAAGAACCGATGCCTCCAGCTTCTCCTCTCTTCCCATCTTCATTGTCCTCATCTTCATTGACTTCTTCTCCTCTTCCAGCAGGTGCAGCGTCAGGTGGATGAGGCACAACCTCTGGGCTTGGCATGGATGGCCTGGCCTGCAGCACCAGCTACTCCCCTTCCTACACCTACGTAGTGGATCAGGCACCTTCTTTCACTCAAAAGACACACATCTTTGGGTGCTGAGCTCTCACGGGAGCCATCTGACTCGCATGAGAGCTCAGTACCAAAAACAGGATAGCTGAGGTGGCTTCTGTAATTCTGTAATCAAATCAGGACTGTTGGCAGGCTTGCAGTCAGTAACCTGCTGTCACCCAGGATGGATGGGCAAGGTATTATTATTATTATTAGCCCAAGACACTTGCAAAACCATTGTGTGGATCTTCTCCAGAGTATTAATTTATAGAACTGCCTTCCAACAAAAGAGATATTAACCATTAAATGACTCTCAGCCGATCAATGGATCAAACCTCCGCAAATCCTCATATGAGGGAGAAAAACAGAGAGAAAGGAAAGTGGGGGGCGGGAGGGAAACACACTTTGTGTGTTATTAAAAGATGTGTGTACAGTGGTACCTCGGGTTAAGAACTTAATTCGTTCTGGAGGTCCGTTCTTAATCTGAAACTGTTCTTAACCTGAGGTACCACTTTAGCTAATGGGGCCTCCTGCTGCTGTCGTGCAATCTCTGTTTTCATCCTGAAGCAAAGTTCTTAACCCGAGGTACTATTTCTGGGTTAGCAGAGTCTGTAACCTGAAGTGTATGTAACCTGAAGCGTCTGTAACCCGAGGTACCACTGTATGTGTTTCATCAGGCATTGTCTTTGAATAGCCATTGCCACTTCTCTGCCACATTGGTGAGAAGACTTTCCCTGAACATTCATTTAGTCCAGAGGTTTTTAACCTTTCTGGGCCCATGGCTCCCTTGACCAACTTCTTTCTGTGGCACCCCTGTGGGGCTCAGGAGTCCAGTTATGTCACCCTTTGCCTGCAGAGCTGGCAGAATCTCACTCCCTTGTGGAGTGTTCCCTCAGCCTCCTTTCCTCTCCCCACTCACTGGGAATCCTCCCTGAGATGCCCCTACCCCCACCCCCAAAAAGTGGTGTCTCCTCCCACTGCCCTACAGGGGCCTGGGAAACACCCCTGGCCAGCTCCAGAGGCACCATTCGCATGGGGAACTTGTAGCCAGGGCTGCCGCAACAAACAGATGTGCAAGCCTTTGGGAGGCAGAGACGTGAGAGGGCATCAGAGAAAGGGGGGGAAGGAAAGGGGACTGAGGCCAGTGTTGCCAGCGGCACCCCTGACCATCATTCAAGGCACCCCAGGGCGCCAAAGCACACTGGTTGAAAACCACTGATCTAATTGATTAATCAGCTAAATGCTGCAGCCCTAATAACATGGGTGTTGTGGCGAAAAATATTCAGAGCCATGAGAGGAGGTTGAGGAAGCTGCTAAGTAATTCACTGTGTTGCATAACTGAGCATTGCACCTCTGTCGCGAACTGAACCCAAGTTCCGCTGTGACAAATCAAAGTACTTGCGCATTGTGGAATCTCTTTGATAGCAGCAACTAATGAGGATATTGAGAGTATCTCACACTCAGATTTACAGCGTCATAGCAACCGCACACACAAACCAACAGGGAGGGGCAAGCCTTCCTTTCACTTGAAATTTGCGCAACCTCCCATTTTGCTACTAGGGCCAGAGGTAAAATTTAGTAGTTGGACGTGGAGGAGAATCAACAGCAGGAAGAACTCGCTCCAACCCTACCATAAATTGAAATTACAAGGAGACCACTTGAAGCAGTGGCGTAGCGTGGGTTGTCAGCACCCGTGGCAAGGCAAGTAATTTGCACCCCCTAACCCGTGGATTTGCGCCCCCTAACCTTAACCCCCAGATGTTGCGCCCGGTGCGGCCGGGGGCCCCTGCACCCCCCTTGCTACACCACTGACTTGAAGCAGTCATGGCTTCCCCCAAAGAATTCTGGGAGTTGAGAGATCTTAAGAAGCCCCTATTCCCATCACAGAGTTACAATTTCCAGAGTGGCTTAACAATCAATCCCTCTTCACAGGAAACCCTGGGATCCAGAGCTCTGTGAGAAGACAACGTGCAAACAACACATTAAATATATATATTTTAAATGATCAAAAAACAAATCTCTTTATTTTTAAACACGTCTCGGAACTTTTTGGAGCCAAGTAGTACAATATTAGGAGAAGTGCAAAATCTGACGGATAATTACATTTGTATCTGTGTTGCATTATTTAGTTTATTTCATTTCAGCCATTTATATACCTCTTAATGTTGTAGTGCCTAAGCAACGTACAGTAAGCTCACAAAAGATATAATAAAGATAGAAGCATTACCTTAGAAAACTTACTCATTTGTCCAGGAAATGCAACTAAGGACACTTTGCTTAAAAGAGGAGGTTCCTCACTTAAAGGAGAAGGCACTGGGGCTGCCTTGACAACAGGAGGTATCTGACTAGCAGTGGCGTAATATGGGGCACCCAATTGCCCCGGGCACAAAATTTGTTTGTGGCCCAAAATGACAACACCCATTGCTGTCGTCGGTGGGCTCTGTTGAAAACAGCATCTCCATGCAAACCAGGAAGTAACCTCTCCAGACAACGGAACAACTTTCCTTTTCTTAGCTCTGTGGCTGTGATCTCCTGGGTGACATGGACGCCTTAGGTAGTTTAATATGCATGTGCACTCTGTCCGTTCCTCTCCCTCCCACCCTGCCTCCATGCAGCCCTGGGAGATGGCAACCCATGCTATGCTACTGCTGACTAGTCCAGCATCACAGGGGCAGGACTCTCCTCTGTCAAGCTCTTTGGTCCCTCCTCTGGATCCTGCTCTCCACTTCCTAAGCTACTGGACCCCCTTGCCGGATTCAGGCACTGCTCGGTATCCCGATTCCATCTCCCCAATCCTGCTATGATCCTCCCTGGGATCGATCAGCTCCAACTCCCTGTGCTCCTCCAGTCCTGCTCCGGATCTGACCATCCCCTCCATGGCATCTCCACAGGGCTGGTGACACAGACCCGTAGCAGGAAGTCTAGAGACTTCTGCCTGTCCTCCTTTCTCCGCAAGTAACACAGTACTGCTACTGCTGCTGCAGCCTTTCAGTTGAAATAAGAAGCTACCTCTTCTCTAGTCTCCATGGTGTGTGCTTGCCTGAACTCCACTACCTTAGTAGACTGAAACTGACAAAACTCCGAGTATCACATATCTCTCTCAGTCATCTTGAACAGATCTTGTTAGTGCAGATTAGAACTTGTTAAAGATTAATTCTTAAAGCATACTCAAGCTTTCTTTTCCAACAAAGGAAACATCAATTATAGGCTCACACATAAACTTTGCCCCTTCCTTGAATACTTGCTGCCCTTTATAAATCTTAGATTTCTTCCCCTTGAGTGTGTTCAAAGGAGAGATTTCATTGCCTCCAGGGGTTGTTAAACTGATTGCAATACCACGTATTTAGAGCAGTTCAGTGGGAATTAGGCTGGTTCAGCGCTGTCAGACCTAGAATATAGCTGTCAAATAGCATTACAAGTAAAACACCCTTGATGAGAAATAATGACCAAACGTCAATCTGTTATTCACTGGCGGCACTATAGGCTCGGCCGGCCAATGAAAAATGCAATATTTCTGCCCATTATGGCAGCCATGCTTTTTAAAGATGGTGTGGCTCAGATTGCATCATTGCTTCCATTCAGCTTGTGGGGTTGTTTTTTAGGCGTTATATAACACAATCCGAAGCTCACTGTCGTGAAGAAGAAGAAGAAGAAGAAACACTTTAAGCTGCCGTTCCATGGCCCATTTATCCTTAAGGAAAAATAAAACCAGGGAGGAAAATTCAGAAATAGGAAACACACATTTAGCAAGATGTTTTCTAGCTGCATAGATGTCAGCTCCGAAACCAGCAACATTACCGCAGAGTCCACTTCCTTCTGATGTTTTTCGTTCAAGGCATTGCATCTGAGCACAAAAAGCCAAGGTTGCAATCCTATACGGTCTTACTTCCGATTTCCACTGAACTCAGCAGGACCCTCTTTTGATTAAACACACAAAGGATCAGTCACCAGTGACTTTTCGAAAGGCCATCGGATGCCCTAAATATGCAAGCCGTGCATTACATTAATATATCTTTAAAGATCCACATGCTAATATTAACCTACAAAGGTCAGCGAATAGATGAGCATATTTGAGCAAAGTAAACTATAAATGCATACCATTCTTTCCATTAGCACTGATGATGGATTTTAAAAAATCACGGGTGTTCTAAAGGACTCTACAGACCCATTCGCTGCCACAAGAGGAGAATCAAAGTCACTTGAGGAAAAGAAGGCTCGTTCATTATGCAGGGATTCTGCAATGAGGGTTGCCTACTGAGACACGCAAAACATCCCCAAAAATAAGTGGAACAAGGCAGCTCCTATTCCTGGCAACTGAATCATATATATAAATACTATATACGTATTTACCCAAGAGCCAACGTTGTCTCGGGAGTAAATGAATCATTTACAAATACTCAGGAAGATTAGCAAAAAAGACGAGGGGATAGCAGTCTGATTGTCATTGTACCCACTAGGGATTCCTGTTGACTACCATGAAAGCCAGTGGCACGTATCTGAAGCCAAATGGGATTTGGTGCATTTAAAACCACATTAATTGGATGATACGGGAACAGGGAATGAATGAATATATATAGAGAGAGAGGGAGATTAAATCTGCTCAGAAAGATAGATGCAAAACAAAGTTCAGCGTTTGTAAGAAATCAATCCTTTCATGTGGCAAGTCTTACACTGGGGAAACCCAGCCTGAAGGGTGGGGTATAAATATATTATTATTATTATTATTATTATTATTATTATTATTATTATTACTACTACTACTACTACTACTTTGGAACTCCCTGCCTATTGACATCAGGCAGGTACCTCCACTATACTTTTTTAGTGCCTACTGAAAACATTTTCGTTCAGACATGTCTACGCAGATACGTGGAATGTTGCCATGTGTTTTAAGATGTTGTTAGCTTCTTTTAATGCATCAAGCTGACTGACTCATTTTCTTTTTGTATGAACAAGTACAAAGGAGGTTTCCCAGCCCGCTCACATGTCCTTAAAATATCAGTGGAAACAGTTGGTCCTGGAGAGTATTAACCGCTTTCAATTTCAATTTCAATTTTAACCTGAGGATTGTCATTTGTTCAGTTTTAATTTTTAATTTTAAGTTATTTGAATTAATTTTGGGATGCATTTTAATCGATTGATTGTTTTTATGCATATTGTATTACTTATATGATGTTAGCTGCTCTGAGCCCGGCTCCGCTTTTGTCAGACAACATGGCGGTGTTTTAGAATCCACTGTGAACACTGCTAAGTTGAATAGAGTGTTGGAGTGCTTCTTCTCTGCATGAAAGAAAGAGAGCAAAGATGCAGGAGAAGGTGAAAGTGGAAATCTCTCCTAGGAGCTGCAAGGCATGGCCTAACTGAGATACAGAAGGCTCTAGAAAAAGAGGAAAACACAGTTGTTTGGAAGTTAGAAGAAGAGACTATAAACCCAAGCATGTGACTGTAAATATTATGTTTTAATTCACCTATAAGTTTCTGCAAGTAAAGTTTTGGAATGTTAAAGTCTGGACATTGATTTAATTTCCAAAGAAAAGTGTCAGTCATATATATGGTTTGCGCTTCTTTGCTGCGTTTTCGCTATTCTTACTTCAACACCCGTCATGGGGGTTTCATTTCTTGGCTATACACTAGCTCTGCACCCAAAGTGATACAATTGCATGCCAACTTTAAAATTCCAGGGTTCATGGCTCAATTCCCCTCTGCCTACAAAGAGACTGTGTGCACTTCATCAGCCGAAAACACAGGTAGGTCATTCTTTTTTTGGATGGAAGCTGCTTTGGGCGGGAGAAGTATCAAAATGTAGTACTTTGTAAGAAATGACGGATAGATACAGATTGTGGCTAGCATTTGTATTCTGGATGCAGAATACACGGAAGCCAGAGAAAAAAATTCACATTTCCTTCAAAGGAAGGAGTACAGGCAGCTTAAATAACAAAGTAATATAAGAACACAGAAAGCTGCCATATACCAAATCAAACCCCTAGTCTATCAGCTCTCTTCCAGCAATACCTGGAGAAAGTGGGATTTGAACCTGGGACTTTCTGCATGCAAGACTTATGTTCTAGCACTAAGCCACAACCCTTCCCTGACTGCTTAGTTAGCAAAATAACTCAGCTGAGGACTCAGCTACATTGGCAAAGGAAAAACGTTTTATATGTGTTGTATTTGCAGTATAACACTGTGACACCAGATGGCGCTGCGGAGTTCCGTTTTTTGCCGACTTAATTTCTTATACAAAGTTTACGACACGTTTAACTGGAATGCTTAATCTATGTGTTTAGATCCAGCCTAAATCTTGCATTTAATGAAGCAAACTCTACTTTGCTTTAACATTCATTGTTAATGGCTAGGGTACTGGAAAGGATATTCCCTTTTGGGTTGAATCGTAAAAATGAGACTCCCCTTAAGCTTTTGTTTCTACTGTATTGTGTGTGGTTTTCCCCCCCTTAATTTTTTTTGGCGTATGTTGGATCGTCCTGCGTGGGATGCTTACCATGCAGACACGCAACGATGCTGTAGGAGTTTTTTTTATTGTTATTATTTCATTTAGGTTTGGTGCATTTATTTCAGAAAGAGGTTTCAGATTAAACACAGGGGTGGGAGGCAGAGAGAGAGAGAGAGTTCGGCCACTGAATAATATGAATAATTTCACACTGCTAGGAAAGTAACGTTGAGATGCGGTATATATCCGAAAATCAATCCTCTGCCGGAGGCGAGACTTTGTCCTTTCATTTTAAAGGATGCTGGAGGTAGAAAGACATCCAGAATCGTTTTGTGAAATTGCGTCCAATCCACCAAGCGCTGTTGTGGTAAGAGGCCCATTCGGTTCAATGCCGGCTGTTGCACAGTTCTGGCTGACAGGCCCCTCTGAAATGAATTTGGGATGTTCGGCTGTGCAGGGCTTCAAAATATGGCCCTCACAATTTCAGCTTTGTGAGCGTAAGCCTGTACATGCCTGCTCAAGAGTAAGACATCACTCCCAGGTAAGTGTTTGTGGCCTATCTCCATTAATGCCTCCATGATACATGACTAACATCTTGATTTTATATATATTTTTTGCAAAATGCTACATTATCTTTGTGGGCGTTTTGAACAGGTGTTGCCTAACTTGTTTCAGAAAACGCTTTCCCTATTTTTGCACCTGCTTGGCTTCCACCTTCGAAATGTTTTCGCAAGCGTTCTCTCGGCTGAAGCTTCCCTCTTGGTGAATGTTTAAATCAGTAAATAAAAGAGCGCATCACTTTTCAGTCGTGACGCAGCTTTGCCGAGCTAAAATATAAAGCCACTTTCTTAATTGAACCAAAGGGGGATTGTTGTTTTGTTTTTTTAATGGGGCTTTGCTGCCCTCTGCCGATCAGTCTGAGAAAAACATTGCAAGAGTGGATCGTTGACTAACTTAGGCCACATCCGCAAGGTTCATTCAGAGTACATAGCACATGGCTGACTTCCAAAGAATCTTGGGAAGTGTAATTTGCTGGGAAATGTAGTTCTGTGAGGGTAAACCACAGTTCCCAGCATTCTGTGTGTGAAGCAAAGGCTGTTAAAGTGGTTTAAATGTGACCTGGGGCAATTTCTCTCTGATATTGGTAGGAAGGTGGCCTTCTCTTGGGTGCAACGTAAGACATATGTAAAAAGGATAGAATTGCAGAGCTTTGGTTTGGTTGCATTACACAAGTCAATAAGGAAGAGCGCAGCCTGTCATCTCCCCTCTGCCTATCCATGGATTTGGCCAATTCAATAATATATGATATTACTCCTCTTTAAGATTCATCCCTCCCATAACTGTAGCAAAACCCCCACCAAGTGTCCCTATTTTCCAGGGACAGTCTGGAAACCAGCCCAGTTTCTGATTTCATCCTGAAATGTTCCAATTTTTCCTTTTCCCTATTTTCATCAGAGAAATGTTGGAGGTAAGAAATTCTTAATTTTCCCAGGAGAAAGGTTGGAGTTATCTGACCCCCTGAGCCAAATAGGTAAGTTAACTGTACAACCTAGAAACCATCTGAAGGCAGGACGTTTTTTAAATGTTTAATGTTTCTATAGATGTTGGAAGTAGCCCAGAGTGGCTGGGGCAATCCAATCAAATGGACAGGGTATAAGTAGTAAAATTATGATTATGGAATGGGACGTCCCAATTTTCATTGGAGAAATGTTGGAGGGTATGCTGTAGTGGGGTTCATTTTATTCTGTGTTTAAAAGTATACCCAGCCTTCTATTTTTATTGTACCAGCCTCATGTGTATTTTTGTTGCTGTTAGCCCAATGATGTAAGATGCTTTTCTTGCTTAAAACAATATATAATTAAAAGGTAGTAAGCAGATGTGGGGTGGGGCAGGGAGAGGTCTCTCCCAGAGACCCTGGAGTGCTTTTGGCCATCTGGAATCAGCAACTGGAATCATATTGTCCCTGATCGCAAGGCAGCTTCACATGTTTGTTAAGCTTACCCCATTAATATGTAGGCCTTCACTGTACCAGAAAGGGGAACCAGACAGGTAAAAGTTTCTGCAGGCAAATAACTTTTGTGGATTTCACCTCCTCTATGAATGTCCGTGATGAACACAGTGACATCCAGTGTCACTTGAGAAGACTTCCACTCATGAAGCAGGGCTTCTCCTTCCATTCATGCAGCCCACATCTGCTTCAGGGGGTCTCTCAGCCCCCCAGAGCAAATTCTGGGTGGCACACAGGTGCCCCAGGGGGAGGAGAGGAAGAGGAAGTCCACTGGTGGACAGAAACCCAGTTCTTACCACCACCACCCCTTAAAAACTATGTAAAAAACTATAAAAGAAGCCAGGAGCAAACCCACCCCTCGCCTGCAAAGCTGTATCTTCACCTTCTAATGAAATTTATGGTGATGAAGGCTGCTCCACACATCACATTTTTCAGGTGTACTCGTAAAATCTTCTCCGCCTGTAAACCTGATATATGACAGCTTGCCAGAAACCTGGAATTGGGTACACCTTTCCGATGTTTTTACATTCCGTGGGAAATGGGTGGGAGGTGTAACATATTGAGCGGAACTGAGACTTGCTTCGGGTGTCGCATTTTACCTATACAGTGGTACCTCGGGTTAAGAACTTAATTCATTCCAGAGGTCCGTTCTTAACCTGAAACTGTTCTTAACCTGAAGCACCACTTTAGCTAATGGGGCCTCCCATTGCCGTCGCGCCACCGCCGCACGATTTCTGTTCTCATCCTGAAGCAAAGTTCTTAACCCGAGGTACTATTTCTGGGTTAGCGGAGTCTGTAACCTGAAGCAGCTGTAACCTGAAGCGTCTGTAACCCGAGGTACCACTGTACAGATACTGTAATGGTGCGTGTTAACACACACAGACATGCATACCTGGCAGCTAGTATGGTTGCTGGCAAATGGGGACATTTTTGCCATCCAAGAAGACAGAGTCCTGTCAGGAAAGGCCATGCATGAAATGGCACTGAGCTGAAGGACAGACACAGCCTTCAAGATTCCAGTTGGCATCTCCCCCAATAAATTGGTTCATAAATTTCAATCTTAAACACAGAACCAATATTAATTCTTGATGCTTCCTTCCTTGCCTGCCTGCTTGCCTTACCTTTGTGTGTCCTCAGGACTTTTTTTCAGCTGGAATTTGCTGGCACCTCTCAGGTGGGCACCATTGCCATTCTAAGACAACAAGGGAGATGTTGATGGCGAGTTCTGGACTGGTACCTCTTTTTCTAGAAAAGTAGCACCGTGCGCCCTGAATGTTCATCTTACCAGAGAAAACAACCCAGATCCCAAGCTCTTCCTATACAGTGGTACCTCAGGTTAAGTACTTAATTTGTTCCGGAGGTCTGTACTTAACCTCAAACTGTTCTTAACCTGAAGCACCACTTTAACTAATGGGGCCTCCTGCTGCCGCCGCACCGCTGGAGCCTGATTTCTGTTCTTATCCTGAAGCAAAGTTCTTAACCTGAAGCACTATTTCTGGGTTAGCGGAGTCTGTAACCTGAAGCGTATGTAACCTGAAGCGTATGTAACCTGAAGCGTATGTAACCCGAGGCACCACTGTACTAAACTATGCTTAATAGCCACAGATCCTCAAAAAGCAAACTAAAAACAAGTTCTGCAAATTGGATTAAAGTACATTTGTTTACCACAAGAAATAGAAAAACCTGGAGCGACACATGATACAACTAATGAGCCTCTTCTATTGAAACTGAAATCCTATTAACGCTAATCTAGAATTATTTAATCAGGCAACTGTTCTTTATGCACCTCCCTTGGGCAAGAAATAAAAATAATTTTCGTTATGCTTGGGATATGATTATTAACCTAGCTGGCATGTTATTTGCACTCGCAGTCGGCAAGAAGAGCCAAGTGGATAGGAAGAGAGCAGACTTCTACTTGTAAAAGGAGCACTTAAAGGAACGTCTACCTTTACCAGTCAACCTGTGCACCACATTCAGCCAGGGGTGCCCTGCAACAGACCATTCTCTGGAGCAGCACCTCAATTCTAGAAGACTCCCCACAGAAGAAACATTGAAACCAAGGCTGAAGAGCAAGAATCCTGGTGGCTAAGTATTGAAAAGGGAATCAGTTACCCACTAGGGGAGAGTGGTTATGTACGGTAAACTTTCAGAATATTTAGAATTAGCCAAACTGACAGATATAAGAAGACAAAAACCAAAAAGTGAAGTGAAAAAGGAATGGGAGTGCCTAAATGAATACCGTAAAAGCCAAGGTTCGAGGACAGAAATCTGGCTGAGTCTGGAATAACCTTGTGAAGTGAAAGGATAAAAAAGAGGGATTTATATCTAGATGCTAGGATAGAGATGATAAGGAAAACAGGAAGACACAATGAGAGGTAAAGGAGGTGCTGTGGGATTGGTGGAAGTCAATGTTTGTTTTTCTTTTTAGTGTTTATATTATTAACTTGTAAGATGTGGATTTGTTTTTTTGTATGTTGGTTTTTGTGTTTTGTTATTTTTCGATATTTTTTGTGGTGTTGTTAATGTGTGGAAAATACTAATAAAATTTATTTTTTTAAAAAACAACCAAGGCTGAAGTGTGTCCCGGATACTAACTGGATCTGGATTTGGCTGAGCAGAACTCGGTATCTGTTGCTGTTGAATTTATTGTGAATTTATAGCTTTATATTTGTTTGGTCTGTGTTGTTAGGAACATAAGAATACCCCTGTTGGATGAGGCCAATGGCCCATCTTGTCCAACGTCCTGTTCTCACGGTGGCCAACCAGATACCTGTGATAAACTCTCAAGCAGGATTCAAGCACAAGACCCCTGGCTGTGGTTTCCAGCAACTGTTATTCAAAAGCAGTTGCCCCCAACCGTGGATGTTAGTAGCCATCAATAGCCCTCCCCTCCATGACCCTGTCTGACCTGTGCTCCCGATTGGTGGAAGGGCAGGATACAGTCGTACCTTGGAAGTCGAACACCTTGCCAGTCTTACGTTTTGGCTCCCAAACGTCGCAAACCCAGAAGTGACTGTTCCGGTTTGTGAACTATTTTTGGAAGCCGAAGGTCCGACGGGGCTTCCAATTGGCTGCAGGAGCTTCCTGCAACCAATTAGAAGCCGCGCATTGGGTTCCAAACTTTTTGGAAGTCGGACGGACTTCCGGAACGGATTCCGTTCAGCTTCCAAGGCACGACTGTATAAAAATAAAACAATTTTCCTCTTTTTTTAAAAAAAAAGAAAACATTCACAGCTACTCCTCCTTATACAAGCGTAATATTTAAAGCAGGGGTGCCCAAACTTTTTTTCAAAGAGGACCAGATTTGATGAAGTGAACATGTGTGAGGGCCGACCCAAGTTGTTGAGTTCTTTTTAGGATTTTACCCCAGGACATATGCTGCCATGGGGGCCTGATTTAATTGACCAGCAGAACGGATTAGGCCCCCGAAACAGACTTTGGACATGCCTGATCTATAGGAATGGTTGCTTGGAGGAAGGAAAAACAACCAGGTGATGAAGAGATGCAACGTGAGCAGAAGGTACCACCTTCCTATCTGAAACCAATCCCCTTTTGAGAACAAACCTTTGGTTAAAGCTGCAGCAGAGATACACAGACAGATTAGCCAGCTCCATTTGCACAATGTATATATTCAGAGCACTTCAGTGGGGAGCAAATAGGGGGTCCCCGAGGCAATTATGGGAAACTTGCTGCCCAAATTGCTTAACTTGAATACTAAAGACAGTCCCACGCGGAGGGAGAAAAGCAACAAAATACCTTTGAGGCGGCAGGATGAAAGAAATAACTTGGGGGCCATTAAAGCATCTTGCACAGGCTACAGGCAGAGTCCTAGATTCTGGAAGCCAATTTTCTACCGAGGCGAAGAACTGGTACTTCCCCAAGTATATTCTGCCTACTTTCATATAAAGGCAAGTGCAAGAGAATTTGAATAAAGCTTCAGATATTTCACCGGGGGGGGGGGGGAAATATAAGGCTACTCAAAGAAAATAGAAAAGTAACCTTTTCTCTCTTTTGTGAGAAATGAATAGCTTCTGAAACAGCAATGCACTTATTTTAGCACCGTTTTAGTAAAGCCGTAATGTGATGAAATGGTTATAGGGCATTTATGTTTCTGTTAGGAAAATCTGCCACTGATGAACAGTATCGCTTGCGTACATAGCCTGGCTAAATCCATGTATCCAGCAATAGAAGCTGCGTGTGCCGTTTCAGATGCTGGATTAAGGAGATGTGAAGTTGGCAGCATCAGTTTTGACACTGAACTCAGGGAGACTTCCTTCACACAAGGAGCACCCCCCCGTTGATGAACATGCAGTGAATTAAATCAAAAGTTCAGGCAAAGAAGAAATTCCATCGTGCAGCTCTTCTGCTGGGTACCTTATTCAAATAGTTATTTTATTAGTCTTAAGCAAACCCTTTTTTAAAGTGCAGTTCTTAATCGAACTGCTGCCAAGGCCAACTTTTAAACACACTTTATTTAGAAACGTGGTCTCTGAAACAGGAATTTATGCTTTGCAATGGTGAGCTTTCCCAACAAACATCCGTACGGTGTGGAAAGGACTTTGCTGGAGAATACAAATAGGAAGCATTGGATAATTACGTCTTGGGGACTGCATCCTTCTCTGAGCTTCATCATTTAAACTGACACGGAGGCTTGCGATTGGTCATTCCCGACACCCCGCAGGGGCTGTCTGGAATTACAGATCAGGGACCTTATTGTCGTACCCCAGCTGCTGCACAAAGCCGCTCAAAGAAAGGAGATTTACGAGCATTTCAGCAGCACTGAACCAGGGCTACAGAAGCTGTACAACTGGGAGTACGGTGACTCTAAATCTACAGGCATTATGCAAAAAGAAAACACAGACTTCGGTGCCAAGGGAGTCCCTGTAGGAGCAAGAGGACATTTTTGCAAAATCTCTAAAGAATAAATTTAACAGTTATTAGAGAACAACACCCTGTTATTGCAGTTGCTGAACTTTACATCACAAGGGAAGATGCAAGGGATTTTCAGGAAGACATCTGTCATTTAAGAGTGACAATGACCTCAGCACAGACAGGCAATCAAAAAACCCCCAGGGCTGGAAACGTATTAACCCCTTCGCGGAAGCTAGGACAAAAACTCCAGTGCACAAAGGCTTCCTAAAGTTCCCGGTGCAACACACCGCATCAAGGCACACAGCATCGCAATGTCATGAAGGGATGGCAATTTAAATGAAACCCAGCATCAACATTTGGGTTGGTATTGCAACTCATTTCCAATTTCTGCTTTTAACCAGTTTGGGTATGGCAAATTGCTGTTAACTACAGAAGTTAGCCTGATATATTTATAAGCTCCATTCCACAGTATTATTACGGTAAGACAGAAGAGGAACACTTGTGGCTTCCAGCTACTGCCAGATGCCAACTTCTGTGGTAGGAGTTATGTTGGGCCATGGGGTCCATCATTGTCTTCACTAGGGTTGAGGATTGTGTGGCCCTTCACCATCTGACTAATGTTCCCCATTCCTGGTCTACTTTGACTCTCCAAAATTTTGGACAGCACTGTCTTCAAGTCCCACAAGATGCTGGGAATCAGAACTGAAGTCTTCTTCTGCTGAGCTACGATGCTTCCCCGAAGACAATGCTGGCTGGGACAAATGATCATTACCCAAAGATATTCTGGAGAGCCCAGAGTTCCTACCTCCGTGGTAAGGACCGACAAACAATCTATGCACTTTTAAAAGCAGTGGAGACTAACAGGTTAGCTCAGGGCAAAATAGTGCCCATACAACAAGCAGTGAGCCTAATTAGGCCTGCGGGGTCTTTCACTTTAGTAGTGAGGTGGGAGAATTCAAGGGTCTGGGGGAAACTGTTAGGTTTTGACGAAGGGAACACTGTGGTTTTTCATAAGGCAAGTGCATAGTCCATGGTAGATAGTCTGAAGGACGTCTCGAGGATGGGGGCTGCCACCTTTCAGAAATATACAAGACAAACAAGGGAAAGGAAAGCAAAATTTTGTTTGGCCTTAGTAGCAACATGTTAGCAGAAGCTTTCCAGGTGGAGCAGAGCCACTAGGCTGCTTTCCAACAGCATTCAGCATAGATCAACAGGGCCTTCTCAGTGTCTGCTCCCTCCCTATAAAAAGTTAAGACTGGCTCCCTCTTTGTTGTTGTTCTGCCGGCAGGTGAAGACCACCTTGTTTTAACCGGCTTTTGTGAACTGACTGCTTTTAATAAGTGGGCTGATGCTATGCTGCCGCCTTTGTTGTGCTTATCTGTACATTTTTAATATATAGTTTTAATTCTACTAATGTTTAACTGTTTTCAGTTCTTGTTCCCCCACCCCAATGCTTAAAACAACAAAACACTAAGATTTCTAAAATGTTTTATTGCTACAAACATACATCTTTATCACAAAAAGACTACAAGATATATTGTAACATGTATTTTACAATGAGTGATGCAGTCCAAAAGACGGCCACACTCACAACATAATTCTTAAAGTTTATGCATTCTAAAACAAAGTAGCTGTAGCATTCACTTGAAATACCTTTGTGCTGAAATGATTAAACGGTCTCGTTCCTTTATTTCCGATTCTCAACACCAAGAGAGGAAAACCAACATTAAGAACACATACACCATACAATGTTTAATCGAATCTAACAGCCACCGGCTTACTATTAAAGCTAAACTAAAAACAGCTTTGCCTTCATTTTAAGCAAAGGTAAAAACAAAGTAACAAACACATTTTCAATTTAAATGGAATGCATGCATAGCGTAGGGATGGTAAAAAGCCTTATTTCTAACTACTATAAATTTTACACTTAGCCACGGAAACAATAAAAATAAAGCGGCATTTTCCTCTACTTGTGCACATTTCACGCATTTAAGCATCCTCTGTTTGGTCAAGAGTGAAGTCGGTTTGTTCTGCAGTCTCGGCTTCCTCTTCTTCCTCGGCTTCTGCTTCCTCTTCCTCCTCCTCCACTGGTTCGTCTGCCTTGTCTTCTTCCGCTTGCTGCTCAGGAGTCTGATCAGTAACTTCAAATGGATTTTCACCCTAGCAAGAACATTGATAAATATTAGCAACACTGGGCAAAGCATGTTGGGTGAAGAACAGAGTGGAAGATGCAAGGAAACAGCGGGATAAAACCGGATACACAATTCCCATGGCATGCTTAGAAGGCATCTTTAAATAATGAGTGTTACGAAACTGCTGCAAATATAAATAAGTAAAACGATAGCCTGCATTTAAAATGTACGTGCAGGAACAAGCAGGATTAATTCTGTATTACGTTTTTGGCTCACATATTCTGCAAAGTTCAATAAAATCACCATTGGAGGGGGGGGACCAGATAGGTAACACACTAACCCCAAAATCTTATGATCCCTGGGAAGGCATCTCAGAGAACAAAGGAAGCATTAGACCTCTCTCTGAGGATAGAGACCTCTGTTCGATCTCATCATGGTGATCCAATGTTGGATGCTTCCTTCCAATGCCACGTAAATTTATTTAGCTGTTGACCAACTCTGGTGTCAGTCAAGGTGAAAAGCAGGCATGCTATTGATAAGACTGGAAGCGTGCCAGGGACAAGCATGGATCTGAAGGATCCACAACCTTCCCAGTACCTGACATACCTACAAACCAGGGAGAAAACCTAATGTAGTGAATTTCCCTACTATTAGGAACAGTGGAAGGGAAATAATTTGGGGCTGGGGGAAGCGAGGCAGGGATATGAGTAAGGTGGATAATCTGCTTTCAGTCGCCATTCCCCCTTCCCTGTCCACCTCTACAACGCTATTTCTAGCTGCCCAGTGATTAAATGGAATACTTATAGGGAATCCCCACCGACAGATGTGCATGTCATTTCCAACCTACAAGTTTAACTGTTTACCTATTTATTTCAAGCAGCTTCTTTTCCTAAAAGAGATATTTTAATGTCGCAATAGATGCAAGCATTTTAAGTATTACTAGTCTCCTGTTGTACTACTCAGTAACTTTTAAGCCAAGTGACCTGTGCATTTTAAAATTTTATGTTCCGTTATGGCAGTTTTCCTTCTATGTATTTTATTTCCCAATTATGCAAGCTGGTTTGTGATGGTCGTGCCCTGAAAGCTGCCTACAAATAACAACAAGAGGCCAGAAACTAGACAAAGAAAGACTGTCTTTTGGTTTTCCTCCGGCAACCAATCAACAGGGCTTTACAGTAGGAACTGTTTAGTCTTCCAACAGGGGAAGCTTGCCTGCCCCTCCCTGGCCCTCTGGACAATGGACTTGGAAGCCAAACTGCCCCTACCAATTCATCTACATTCGCAAACTCAAACCACATTAGGCTGCTGAGGTTTTCATGGCTTGATAGCCACACGTTCCGTTTCTTCCATTTAGACCAAATTATGTCTTAAGGTAATGTAAGGCAGTTAATACTGAGTACTACTCAAGCTGAAATTCATGTTTCTACTTAAGAGCTGCAACTTTTAATTGATCAGAAATATTTCAGTTCACTAAAAACACCCTCTTATCGAACAGGTTTTTAAGAAGTAGTAACAAGTAAAAAACTGCAAATGACAAGCACTATCTTAATCCTTTCCACCTCACAAAGGAGTGCTTTTTCTAAGGTATAGTGTACATTATTACACAAATAGTTTCTTGCACTGGAAATATTTTAGTCCACAAATATTTGCCATTTTAATTGATCAACAGACAAGCCCTTCTGATCAATCAATTAATTTTTATTTATTCTGTTTGCAGCTGTTTTATCTACCAATATGAAGTGCAGGTACCCAACTAAAAATATAGGATTACTTCACTTATAAATGATCAAATCGAGAAAATCATGCAGGAGCCGATCTTAAGCATTCTTTATCTGCCGCTAAAAAGTTAGGTCATACTGCAAGCTTACCTTGACATAGCGCTCATATCGTGCCTTCACAATTGGGTTATTCAATATGCTGGTAGCAGTTAGTACGCTCTCTCTTTTAATTTGCTCTTTGTAAGTCTGTAAACAAGATTATACTGTAAAAACAAGCACTAGAAACCTATTCCAAAGAGACATCCAATTCCCATTATAACAAATGCAATATTAGCCAGACATATGAACTGCTTATTGAAGAGAAAAGTAAAAGTAAAATATTCAGTAAAAAGTTGAATTACTGTTAAAAGTGCTATGCACCAACTAAACAACTGGCTTTAGTGCAATCATAAAAGGATATAGTTTAGGACTCTGCGGTTTTATATTTATTATGGATCATTAAACGAGAATCTGCAATGATCTTCAAACCCTACTGGTTTTGATCAACTGCAGAACAGGATTTTGATTTAAGTATGAATCCATTTTGTCTGCATTAATTTTTACGATATACAAGCGCATACTATTTGAGGCCTATTGTCAACACCTGGAAGTAAAGTTGGCTTCATAAAGCGTTGTAGCAGTTCCCGTGTTTTTAAAACACGCTAGCAACACCCTTAATCTCATCAAAATAATGTATGGCTTGCCAAGTAACCACATTAACAAACACTTATTCAATCACTAAATTTAAGCTGTATACAAAATAGGACATGAATTACTTCGTTGGTTATCTATTAATAGCACTGATTTCTCAGGGGGCGGGGAATGGTGACAACATAAAATTCTATCCATCTTCCAGTCAACCACAGGAGACGAAATGATAAGAGCAAGCTATAAATGGAAAACACACAAGGTAGCAGAAGAGGCGGCAACAGTGTTAGAAACTGGGATAAAAAAGCTAGGAGCCAAATGGCTTCTGGGACCTGGGTTGTGGGTGTCAAAACAGAATGCCGTGGGCGGGGGGGGGGGGCGCAAAACTTTTTATTTATTATTTTGAGAAATATGAACTAATAGGCAATTCACATAAGTGTCACGTTGTTAATATCAGATTTTTAGCAAAAATTGTTAATACATATTTAATTTGGTGTTGACAATAAAACTTTTGGTACCATACTTCAGTTTTCAAAACACTCTACTCTTTATTGTTAAATTCCTTAACATATTGTCTATCCTTAACATATACTTCGAGGCTTCAAAGCACATACATTTCAGTAATTGTTGAGTGTCAGCCAGGTGCAAAACATGGCACCCAGACTTTTGGAGGTGCTTCCAAATGAAAAATCTTTAGGTCCAAAATGTGCCGGGTGCCCTGCTAATTTCGAACGGTAGGAGGCAAGGTCATTTTTGTCCAATACCCTTCCTCCCCTCCCCCAGTGCCACTATCCACTCTGTTCTGGAGTAACCTCCAACTCTCTAGAATGGATCTGTTGAGAATACTGGGACCGCTTGAGGGGGCAGAGGGAGAGAGGAAGAGAGGAAAATTGGTGGAAGAAACCCGTCCCCATTATTGGATGCTTCTCCAACGCATTTCTGTGACCGCAAAGGCACCAACTGGATTAAGGCTATTATTATTTTTTTAACTTGTTTTTATAGTGGGGAGTAAGCTGTATTTTTAGATTTTGGTTTTCAATGGACTTTCAATAATGTGAAAAAAATCTTATTTTCCTAAAAATATCAAGACAATTCCTTATTACCCCAAAGAGGAAAAATATCAGCGTTGACTTTCCTGTCAGTGTTTCAACATAATTTTGGGGTAACCTCTCCTCCTCCTGTTCATAGGAGTCCATACATTATGAGCCACAAAGGCTTTACGATCCTATGTGTGCATGGTTGCTTCAGGTTACCTGCAGTACTGCTGAAAAAGTTTCACTGGAGTTTAGTACTCACCTATTTGGAAACTAAACCTATACACGGGGAAAGCCAAGTAAGTGCAAAACTATGATTGGACTTCGTCCATCATAAGAGCAACTACAGAGGTGTCATTATTAACTGCAACGCTAACCATTTATTTGTGGAAGGATGGAGTTCTCCTTATTGCTTTTGGAATGGCCTGTCGTACTTCGTTTGTGTACGTCCAACTGTCTGCACAAATGAGCACAGAGCTTAAGTTTTGCTTTCTACTCATTTTCAAATGATTCTAAGTGTAGAGAACCATAGAATTAGGGGGAAACGATCTAATCAAAGTTGAAATTCCAGGAGGAGGATTGGCACTAAAGGTGATCTTAGCTTTTGTCAATATTCTGTATCCATCTACAGCTTAGTCCTAGCGAGCAAGCCATTGGGTCACTGATTAGATTGTGGGTGTGGCCAAGCTGAATCATCAGATTCCAAGTGGAATCTTCAGTTGGCTGGGAAAGCCAATCCCATAGCTTGTGGTGTGGCACCCACAGCTCTGGGCTAGTATGTAAACTTAACCACTACCCAGCCAGATCTTTCCCAACTGCGCTTAGATTTAATATAAGAACCAAATATATGCATCTCATTAGGTACTCTCCCTTTCTTCTGCTAATTTACACGGGAGCTGGTATGTCTTAAACAGGATTGTTAAATTTTGTACTACTGTGTGGTATAATCATGAACTCTTGCTGATATTGACGGCTGAATGACATGGCAAAGCAAACAAAGGGGGGGAAGCGTGGGTTCAATGAAGCAACGGACCAAGACACACACTAGACCAGGCACCCCCCACCTGCAGCCCTCCAGATGTTTGGTCTACAACTCCCATGATCCCTACCTAGCAGGACCAGTGGTCAGGGATGATGGGAACTGTAGCCCAAAACATCTGGAGGGCCGAAGGTTTGGGATGCCACCACTAGACCATCTTTATCCCTTTAGTGGTCAATCAATAAGGTAAAAGGAAACTCTACAGTCAAATTTTACCGTTTTTCCCTTTGCATGCTCAGGAGATTTTAAGTGCTGCTGAACAGAACTGTGTAGAGCAGGAACATAAACACTGCATGCAGAGCAGAGAACAGTCTCTACTTTCATCATGTGGTCATCAGCCGTGACACCTGGCAAAGAAACAAGTATGTTAAAGGTAACAGATTATGCTAAGAGAAAGACATGTAGTAAGGGTTAAGGGATCTGTGTGTGCATATCGAACAAAAAGGATTTTGCAAAACCATGAGACGAAAGGGAGGAATAAGAATTTCTTCCAAATTTATGCCAATTACCGTATTTTTCGTCCTATAGGGCGCACCGGCGCATAGGACGCACCTCGGGTTTTTTGGTAGGGGGGAATGAATAAAAAAAATTATTTCCCCCCCCCCCAGCCGCTGCTGCCGTCCCAAGCCTTGTGCACACCTGCCCGAAGCACAGGGCGCCCTCTGGAGGGCTCCCCGTGCTTCGGGCTGCCGTCCCAAACCTCCCGTGCCCGGCGGGACCTCCCGCCGGGCGTGCAAGGCTTGCGCACACCCGCCCGAAGCACGGGGTGCCCTCTGGAGGTCTCCCCGTGCTTCGGGCGGCAGGCTGCCGCCTCAAGCCTCCCGCCGGGCACGCAGGGCTTGTAGACACCCGCCCGGAGGGCGCCCTGTGCTTCGGGCTGCAGGCTGCTGCCCGCAAGCCTTGTGAGCCCGCGGGAACTCCCGCCGGGCTTGCAAGGTTTGCGGATAGCTTGCTGAAGCCTGGAGAGTGAGAGGGGTCGGTGCGCACCGATGCCTCTCGCTCTCCAGGCTTCAACGAAAGCCTGCATTCGCCCCATAGGACGCACACACATTTCCCCTTCATTTTTTGAGGGGAAAAAGTGCGTCCTATGGGGCGAAAAATACGGTAATGGTACTATCACATTTAAATGTGATAGGTTATTCTACAGAGATTTACAAGTAGGCATCAAATATGGGAGTTTTGCAAATGCCTGGTGCAGTGACATTTACCACATTTCTCCTCCCAAAATTGATTGTTTTAAGTAACAATCACTTAGGTTTACAGAACCATTTGCCCTTGCTAGTTAAATGGGAAGTCCCATCGAGTCCAATATCGTTTTCAAAATGCATTTATTAAGTAAGATTCATAGGGCCTCTTGACGACAAACTCTTTAAGCGGTGTATGTAATTATCCATAAAATGCAGCGAAAATCTGCAAAACTATTAAAACACAAATATACATGAAATATAAATTAATTATCAATAAATCAGAAATAAGATCAGTAGAATAAATAAATAATACAAATACAGCTAACTTGTACACTGTGGTAGCCTTGCTGGAATAAGAGTTTTTGGCAGGTGTCTAAAAACAGGCCCTATCCCAGAGACCAGCACCCCCAACTTCTGAGTTGGTGACCAAATTAGGAAATATGATTTGGCCTTGTTAACGTACAGTTCTAGACTGTGCCTACATGACAAATTTGCTATGCTGACACACAGCAGACGCTTTCATGGGCTACTTGCCTTCCATAACATCTTTTTCAGTCATCTGGGCAGCTTCCATTTGGCTAGTAGTCTGCTGCTTACGCATAGCGGTCTTCTTGAATTTATTCACCATACATTCCTTGGTTTGGGGAGGGGGGAGAGAGTGTAATCACTTTCAGGAAATCAAACATTATCTTCACTTGTTTTAAATTCACCTCCCACATACTGAAGCTACCAGACTCACTGGCCAGGATCCAAAGTATTATGAAATTAGTTTGATGAGCCCAAAGGGGGTTGGTGCTTGAGAGAGAGAGAGAGAGAGAGAGAGAGAGAGAGAGAGAGAGATATCTTCTGAAAACAGTAGAGGCTTTCACCACTACCCCATAAAGACAGCAGTGTTGCAAACTGCTTTTGTAACTGAGAAGATTCAAAAGCATTTTGCAATCCAGCAAAGGGGTTCACTAGTGAAAGAAGAGATCTTGAGAATTCCCCTGAGCTAGCACTCATGCCTAAGCAAGCTCTTTCAAACCTGATCACTGTGCTATTCTTGGTCAATGCCATCCCTGCCATGCTGCAGCAAGATGAAGCATTTATCCCAGGTGTATAAATGAAGACAGAAATTGGTATCTGAAAGGTGCAAGGTTATTTTAAAGTACTGGTCCTAGCAGGGGGGTGGGCTTTGTCACGCAACACACTCCATGTATAAAAACAAGTAACATAAGTGTTCAGAATTCTTTAATGTTATTTATGTTTAGGAAAATGTATCACTTTACTTATGGTGTTAGAAATACTGTTTCAATTTTCCCAATTTAAGGTTATTGCCACTGTGAATTGTGCATTTCACAAGCCAATCTATAGCTCCATTTAGACAACTTACATGTAGAAACTCCATCACAACCTTATCGAACTTGGTTTGCTTCTGAATATGATCTAACGTTTCCTGGTGAACAGGACTTTCCAGATGAGCTTCAATGTCTTTTTCTTCAAATGTTCGAAACTTGCAGAATGAGCAGGTGAATGCCATTCTGGCAGAAGATAGAGACATGTTGCACAGAGAGATATAGAATTTGTTAAAATCCTGCCACTGCAACACTCAATTCATTTCATTGACAAATGTTATATACGGTTAAAAACACAGAGATGGTTCCATCACAATAATCTAAGTCAGTTTGGAGTTTCTTTTGGACCCTTTAAGCATGTGATTCATACAAGGTGGCAACTGAAATAGAAATAAGTGAGAGTACTGTATTTTTCGCTCCATAAGAAACACTTTTTTCCTCCTAAAAAGTAACGGGAAATGTGTGTACGTCTTTTGGAGCAAATGGCACTGCGCAGAGGAGAGCTGCGCAGCGCCCCTTCAGCGAAGCGGGAGGAGAAACAGAGCCTCTTCCGTTTCTCCTCCCACTTCACTGGAGAGGCGCTGCGCAGAGATGGAGAGATTTCCACCCCCTTGTTTTCCTCCTCTAAAAACTAGGTGTGTCTTATGGTCATGTGTGTCTTATAGAGCGAAAAATATAGTATCTTCTGAATAAGCATGCCTTGGGTTGAAAGGCAAGACCAGTATTTCATCTCGTGGCACCTTAAAGATTGGAACAAATGTGTTGTGGCACAGGCTTTCATGGACCAGAGAGAAATTCAAATGAATCCTCATTCTGATGGGACTCTAGCCCACAAAAGATTCTGCCACAAGGCATTGATCTTTAATGTGCAACAAGGCTCTTTGTTGCAGACACATGGTTACCCAGGCAGAGGTGGCAGAAAAGTAAAAGGCACACCTAGTTACACATTTTAATCATGCAAATCCCCAAATTTCATGTGGGGTGGAAATCTTTATAGTGTAGGCTTTGAAACTCAGCGCTTCCCTGACTGGGTAGTGTGTCCTAGACCTGGACCTGTTTTAATTCTTTTTATTACCTTTCTAACTTAATGTGCCGAGCCTATTTTGGGGCCATTATATGCTTTATATACATCCGCATTTTAGATTCCCGGCGCTGGCAACTAAATCTTTACATTATTGTCTTAGGGTAATTTAAATGTCATAATGCCAGTAATATCGCTTTGAATCTTGTTTGGTTGCTTGTCTCTAGCATTTTATTATTAATTATTATTATTATTATTATTATTATTATTATTATTATTATTATTATTATTATTATTATTTGTCTTATCCTGCTATGGCTGTATGCTAATGCAATAAAGGCTTGATTGATTGACTACAATATAATAGAAATCCGCAGTATTAATCTAACAGAAGTGACTCAACAATCCTAAAGTTACTGTACTCTAGAGAAAGAAATATGTTATCGCTCCTGTTTAAGCAGGTGATATTAGTCAAAACAGCAGCTACTTTTATACTTTCTGCTTGTTAACAGAACACACCAAGTCCAGGATTTCAAAGTTTATATAGAATCAAAGACCCCAGACAAATCCAACATAGTGCAAATGGACACCCAGTTCCGCAACAGCCTTCTCCTCCCTCCTCACCCCTCCATGCGCTCCCAAAATCTGCTCCACGCGTTTGAGGGCATGTGGAGGGAGAAAAGGGACAGGAAGTCCCATTGAGCAAGTGGGTGGACATCATTTGATGTCGCTGTCAGACAGTGCTGAGCAAGTCTTACTTGTCAAACATTAAACCACAGCAGTAAATCACAACAATTACCATTTTTATATAGCATTTCAAATGTTCCAAGTGCCACAACACATTTATTTCATGCACTACACCTCCATATTGAACATGGAAACTTGCAATGAGCTTATGACCATGGCAAAATTTGAACCAAGAACCTTTGGGCTTGCAGCTCACTTTTAGCCACGATACCAGCCCTGTATTGTTAAGTTTTCAATGTTTTATGTTTTATTAGGTGGAAGCTGCCCAGAGTGGCTGCAGCAATGCAGCCAGATGGGCGGGGGTACAGATATAACAGCAGCAACAATAACAACAACAAACGGGTAACAAAACCAAATAAACCCATTACAACTTGTGAACCTTCCCACTGAAACTAAGCACACACTCTTCACAAGAGGATTAAATGATCATTCGCTAGGAGATCCCTCAACATGGTGTGCAGGCATTCTGTCCTTACAATGAATAATTCTTTGGGTATTCCTGATAGTTCAGGAATAATGGCTTATCATGAAATACATAGCGTCTGCCCTTCCAGATACATGGAAATATAGCCTACTCTCTATGTGGCATTGGGGAGCTCAGGCATAAGACACCATGGAGCAGGCAGAGCAAAGACAGCATAAGGAAGATGCTATTCCCACTTTGCACGCCTGTGAATTTTGGCTGGGGACAAATTCATGACATTTCAACCACAAACCTGTAACCATCACCATACTTTTCACTGTTCTTCTCCCTTCTACGCCTTTGCTTCTCTCTTCTTGCCTCAATTCGACGTTTTTCTTCCTCTTCATTTTTCACCTCCGGCTTGACACCTAAAAACAATTAAAGAGATAAATAAATCATTGCGTTCTAGACTCCAACAAGAGGGAAATGTGAAGTCCAACTTACCCTCAACCACTACACTTAGGGCGTCATTAAGGAGGAATAAAGTCAAGCCACCTATGCCAACGGCATCTACCAGGGCTTAGTTAATTTAAAGCTAAAGGGAATATCCAAGCATTTCAGTGTAGGTTTGAGAATTAGCAAAAGATAAAGCCAACCTAACCTCATTGTGCCTAGATACTAAAGGCACTACTATGTAAGGGAACAGCAGAGAACAGTAAACAGTTGTAGAGCCTACAATCAAGGAGATATCAAACTTAATGCTGCATAAAATTTATGCTGTTTTAAGCTAGATGCTTCCTGGTTTTATTGTGAAGACAGCTTATTGAATAGGGAAAACTTATCTGAAAAGGAAAAGCATGCAATCTTCAAAATCCCAATAAAATGGAACACTTTAACCCTAAACTACAACACAACATTGAGCACAGGTTTCCTAATCGTTCCCCCCAAATGATTGACAATCTGGTGGGTTTAAACACAAATATCAAAATGTATGAACAGTCCTCATTCTTCCAAACTTGCGATTGCATATTCAGAAAAGCAACTTCAAAATTTCGTTTCAAAGATGTTACTGATTCCATGCATTTATGGGGGGGGGCAGGTTTTCAATTCACAGGCAAAATGGGGTTTTTGATGTCAATCTGGACATGATTTTCAAGCAGCCAAACAGCTGTTCTCTCCTTTGCATGTCTCTTTGAAAGAAACATCTGCCTTATTAAAAACAGGTACCAATGATGTCAATTTCTGACTGCTATTCACACCCAAGGTAGGAATAATAATCAGAACAGCCTACAATTACTTTTGGAGGTGATAAGCAAACAATGGAAGTACTATTCCCCCAGTACATAGAGAAAGCACTCCACTCCCATTTTTACACACACAGAGAGAAATCCATTCCACCAAAGAATTCCTAGGCCTCTCCAAAGTGCTCCATAGGGATGAACTTGCAATGTGGCACCTTACCTCAAAGGAAACGCAAGTGAGTCCTTGTTTAACTGCTGTATAAGCCATCTGACATCGGGTTCTGTAGAGAGAAAGTCTGCACCTTGCCTCTCAAGATCAGCAGACACCTTCTAAATCTCTAGATTTACTAAAGTCCAGAGGAATGGAGGCTCAAGTCCAGAAACCAACTCAAGACTCCTACTTTCCAGCATGATGCTTCATTTGAAGATTTAAGCGGAACAACTTGTGAATTTGCTAAGGTGCCATCAATATGAATCCAGATACAACACTACACTAGAATCTCAAAACAGGCTTCAGTGGTAACCTGAAGTGGTAAGATGGTTCGATTTTGGAGTAAAAAAAAAGAAGATTCTGCTTCACCTTGTAATCATAGCAGCACAAACAGTATTTCAGTGAACAGTATTTCAATGGAAAGCCTATTACACAGTATGAGATACACCCAAGGTTTTGAGACAAACTCCACACAATTTGTAGCAAGTTCCCAGCATTCCTCATTTATCATACAGACCATATACAATAGCAAAGCACATCAGGGGGGAAAGAGGTTTAGGACAGAATTTCAGCCTCAATGTAGAATTTTCTTGCTTGTGGGTTTGAAGATATGGTTTAGCAACTGAAACATCTTTCTCCTAGAAACAGATAGTTTACCTGTTTTAATAAGCAGCATGTATAAACACAACCAATGTATGGTGAAGAACAGCTGGCAGTTGGTCTACTTTAAAATCAATACCATGAAATATTAAGTAACTACAAAGATAAGGATGATCAATACTAGAGCTCTAATTTTAAGTGATAGCATTAATGCTACAGGAAACAGAAAGTCAAATAAGCGTTGTGTATACATGATCTGGGTGTAGAAAAGAAAACGTTATCACAAGCAAGTAATGATACTTTTGTCACAGTCAAGAGCCATAGAACTAAACGTTCTCTGTTTTGAAGATGAAACACACAACTGCAGGAAATAACACATCATTAAGTACAGTTTTTCTTGAAAATGTCACCAGATGAAACCGTAGAGGCACTGTACCTTGAGTTACCTGATAAAATAAGCAGGCTTACCTTCAAATTCCTGACAGATGCCATCACAGGCATCTTGTGTAAAGTCTTCATCAGTAATTGCGCCACCTGCTTCAGCTTCATTACCCTAATGAAAGGTCAAAACGCACAAGTTTCCAGAGTAAACAGATGAGCGGACAAAACGTGGCACATTAATTCCAGAACGGGAAGAAAACATTCATTTCAATTCAATTCCATTAGCTGAAGTGATCAGCTTGAATTAAGAGGAATGAATTAAAAAAGTAAATTCTGGTTGTGTATTTCTGTATGTTAAGTTGCTACAAGACCATTTTTAGTGTGGTGATGAGTAAATCTGGTTGCATTGAACACTGTCTGTGGGCGAGTGGAGCAGGCATCCACTCATTCACAGAACAGGACTTCACATTCCTCTCTTCTCCTTGCCCTCTAAAGAAGATTTTTTCGGAACGGTGGGGGCAGGGCAAAGGGTGGAGAGGAAGGTTAACTTCCACTATATGATAAAATATTGGATTCCGCTGAAACTGATAATTTTAAATTCCACTTATTTGGCATTAACAATCCATCAGTCAAACCTTTTGAAGAGTTGTGCTATTACATAGCATAATGCATTTAAAACTGTAATTATCATTAGAATTGCACCCTTAGAGCTAATGAATATTAGGCAGGATGCAAATGTCCTCGTCGCTGACATGCTTGACTGATCACAATTATTTTATCATATTTGGAACATCTACTTTGCACATGGCGTGATAAAATATTCTGATCAACCAAGCATGTCAGCTACAAGAGCATTTGTATCTTGCTCAACATTCAGGCTCTTGACGGGACAAAGGCTTCTATTTTCCTGGCTTTTCTAATAGCTGCCCAACTCAGAAATGGAAGTCTCCTTATCCTTTAATCTTACCAACATGTATTTCCACTTTCCTAATATTAAGTTTCCATTGTTCAACCTGTGCTCTTTCAACTTTAATGAGTTGCCCCATCAGTCTCAGGAGGATGTACGCTATGAGACCATTCCCATATACAGCAAATTTCCTGGGGTTCCCTACATGGTGTCCATCATCTGAAGTCAGAATGGAAGCAGGAACTTTCCTGTGGTGGCACATGTGACAAGGAGCACCAGAACTGTTACACTGAGCTTTTAGCGGATGTCATTCAACATTTGTATTCTACCAGGCTATGAGAGGGTCTTTGGTTTTTGTGTTGTGCCATGTTCATGCAGCCATTTTTTATGTTTTCGTTGTGTTCATTCTATTACTAATGTTGCATTGAGTTCCATGATGGAAAGGAAGGATATAAATGTATTAAATGTGTTTTTTAGAAATGCAGGTTTCATGACCAAAATCTGGAAGTAGGTGAAGAGTCACAAGTACATGGCTTTTATCTTGCCTTTCGGTTATGTCTTATTAAGACTAAAACCCACAATGGCACATATAAAAGAACCACCAGTTGCCTACCCTTAAAATTCAATGGGATGCATTCACCTAACCAGTCCCATCAGTGGAAGCCGAGTGCAACGTCTTCCACTTCTGCAATGGGGCTTTCCCCCTTCCTTTTCCCCAATCGGGTTGTGGAGGGTCAGGTGAACCCCCAGAATGGAGCAACTGGAATAGTGTGACACTGAATTCTAATCTGTTTAGATTGATCTCTGGATTGCACCACAGCGATCCTCACTCTTGTATTAACAGCAGGTTCTTATTCTAGTCCAGCACTATCAAGGGGGTGGGGAGAGAGAGAGAGACTGAAAAATCTCATTGGAACAGGCATCACTGTGCCCCATGGCCTTCTAGATCATATATGGTGTTTGTGTTAACTATCAAGACACACTCTAATGCTTGTTGCAAAGTACAATATTTTGCAAAGCTGGAGATCGTTACCTCTGTAGTAGCTTTCTTGCTTGGTGTCCATGGTTCTATTAGCATGAAAGGAGGAAGAAATTTAAAGAGAATCAAGCTGCAGTGTAATATTTTGTCTCACCTAGCGTTTTGCTTAAATCCTTGGGAAACTGGGAAAATAGGAAGCTTGGTTATAGAAAACTGAAAGAATACGTTAAAGAAAATAGCATGCAGTTGCAGGTTATATAAAAAACCACAAAGAAAATACATATAATTTGAATTAATCAAGCTCTTGCACTGGTACTGAAATTATATCAAAACTGGGAGAATGCAGCAGAACTAGCACATGTAGGATTACATCATCATACTGTGTAATTGGTTTTCCATTCATTGGTTACACACCTTTTAAATTCAATTCACCGTTGTTTATATCACACTTAAAATCAGTCATCGTATTGTGCGCATGAAAGAATCAGTTGTGTTTTCTACATTTACTCTCAGACTCCAAAGGTAGAATAGCATACCTGAGGCTTTCAACAGACCACCAACCCCAGTGAGAGGAATTAACAAGAAATGGTAAACAAAAATTTAGACCATCTCATTGATTACACTGTGGAAACAAGACCATATGCAACAGTAGAAGACTTTTTTAAAAAGTTGCTTATTCATATAAAGAACAAGTTTTAAATCTCAGGTCTTAAGCCTAAATCTCAGGTTGGCTTAAATGAGATGAAGACAACTGAAACGAGGTTTTGAAGATATTTCCAGCAAACAGAGACCACTGTCAATTTCTTGCTGGTTGAAAACAAAAATCATAGCTTAAGGGCACCAGTAGGACATAAACAGGATAATCTACCTCAAAATAAAGACAAAATAGAAACAGGTGGATGGATGAAGGCAGAGACCCTTATGAGAAATCTCTCAATCTAGTCCGGTATGCTTCTACTCTAAGAGGAAATTTAATTTCCAGTTTTCATTATATATATATTTAATATCTTTTGTACCTATTGCACAGGCCACCCCTGAACACAAGCTATAGCTGATGCGATGTTAGTGAGCAATACCCAAATGCACAATATTAGATGAATACAGCATGTGACTGTATTTACTCAAATCTAATGCTCACCATTTTTGGCCAAATTACTTTGTGAAAATTAAGGTGTGCATTAGATTCGATGGCACATTTACATTTGCAAGCAAATACTTATTTTGGTTTCAAGGTTCTGAAAGTAAATTTGGTAGTACTTATGCCCCCATCCCAACCAGGATTCCCTCTGACGACCCATTACTCCAGCGTTCCCCAACCTGGTGCCCTCCTGATATTATTGGACTTCAAATCCCATGAGCCCCAGGCAGCATGGCCAGTGGCTGGGTTTGGGAAAATCTGCTTTACTTTCTCACATGCAGCCATTCAGGAAGAGCAAACCTGCCCATCAACACTGATGGCAAGTGGCCCAGTCTCCATCACCTAGGGATACATGTGGAGATACCATGCAATATGTTACAGTCATTCCACCCACCTCTCACGTTTCTGCCACAGAACTTAGCCACATATACTCCATTCATCGCAATTATGAGTATTTCACTAATAGAGATATTGCAAAGTGGCATGTGTGCCATTTGGAGTCCTCTCAAATTTCAAGTCAATTCACACACTGTGCCCAAAAAGTATGAGGGGAAAATTTAGGATGAAATACACATACAAAGCAATCCGTACAAACAAGCTTAGTGAAGTTAGTGCAGAAAAAAATGTTAACTTTCTGTTGTTTCAAATAGCAAGTCAACAATCTTTGCAGAAGGGAACAACAAAAATATCTGATCTGAATATTGTATTTCCATAAGCATTCAAACATTAAGGTCTGAAATTCGTCTAAGCAGCAATTGTTCTCTTGGTAACAATCCTACAGAATCTAGCAAGCAGTCTTCACAATAAAAGAAGCCAGAAGAGGTTCCAAAATATAGGCGTACATGTATTAAAGGACTAATTTCCCAAGATAACATTTCACACAGGAGAATAGTATATAGGCACAAATCTGATAAAGTGACTTCATTTTAAGTAGCAGATTAAATTTTCTAATTTGTGCTAGTTTCAAAAGGGGCTTTGAGGCTGAAAAATGAAGAATGGCAAATCATCATAAATGTCTCCTCCCAGAAAAAGTTAAATAGCGCTATTATTTGTATCTTTCATTCAATTACTTACTAGGTTTGTTTTGGTTCATCTTCACATTAGGTTTTGTCAGTTTGGGTTTCTTGATAAATGTCCCACCTGGTTTATTATACGGCTGCTGTATCATTTTTCTCTTTATTCCTCGTGCAGCTACTGCTGCATTACTGGGTTTGTTATGATAGTCTACCACAATTCCAGGTCTATGCATGCCTCCAAAGTCTCCCATGTACTGTAAACAGGTGAAGAGCAAGTATTAGAAAATGATATGGCTGGTTAGAAGAAACATAATTCCTACAAATACATATTTACAAATATTTTAACTCCAGGAAAAGAACGCAATACTAGCAAGTTAACACACATCAGAACTGCAAGCTTATTCATTTTTCAGTTAATTGACCACAAAGTGTTTATATTAAATGAATTTCTGCTTATGAGAAGTCATAAATCCAGATCTTGAGTTATATTCTAATTTCAGTTATATTCCCTCTCTTCAGATTCTCCAGATGATACATTTAACAAAAGACAAAGCCAAAAACGTATTTCTATCCTATATCAAGAAGAGGGGGTTTGCGGCAGTGAGTGCAGAAAAACAAGACTGCTTTGTATCATGAAATGTTTTGAAACAAGGATCAAACTGTCATCTACTGGTGTGAAAAAACTATTTCCTCTCTTCCTTTCTCAGACATCTACATAAGGATGCTTAAATTGGCTTGTTCCACACATTTTAAGGCACTGAAAATAGAAGCAAACTGAAGAGAAGGAACCAACCAAAAGGCAGGCAAGCTTTCCTACAGATACATTTAATTAAATCAAGCAAGCTCATCTGACTGGATAAGTGAAATCATATAAGCAGAAATAAGTTTCCCTAACTTGACTAACAAATAGCACTAGCACACCAGAATATGTTAGAGAACATTAAAATAATATGCTAACAAAGTCCATGCACACGTTCTAAATTTCACTTTGTCTACAAATTGGTCCCTAGCAAAAAACAATCTAGCAATATCTCCACGCTGTATGTACATAAATCAAAAGGACACTTTCTAGGCGATTTACATTTGCACAAGCAAATATTTCCAGATCCATTAAAGGTGCAATGCATTTTAAGTACAGTAAGTAGCTTATTCCTCAAAGTATTTCAAGTTCAAGAAAGGCACACTTAAGTTTTAAAAAGTGAACTGTCAATACTCCCTGAGACTTTTAACTCACTCAGTATCATAAACCTACTTAAAAAAAAGAAAGTCTTGACAACAAGGGCTACACAAATATGCAAAGTACTTTATTACCAAACTACAAGAAGGCTCCTAGCTCCTTTTATGTCTCTCTGCTTTAAATCTTATTATGCCAATTGTACCCTTCAGAATGCCACATGGCTAAAAACGTTTTTGAAAGAACAGTTTAGGGATGCAGACCACCTTTTCTTTTTTTTAAAGATCTTTATCTCTACATTTAGGCTATAAATAAACTACTTTATGCTTTTTTAGAGCTAGTTTCTTGAAACATATTATGCTGATGATATTTATGATAGCATATATGTGATCAAGACAAACTTCTATAACTTAACTATTTGTACTAAAATGAGATATAAGATTATAAAGTAAGTTAATGGGACATCATCATCTTATAAACCTGAAGTATTTCATCAGGAGTCTAGCAGCTGTTTAAAAGTTTTTCCTGCTATTATTTGAGGGTTTTTTACTCTTTTCACAATGTTTCAACTGCAATTTTGAAGCTGCACTGGAACATCACATTCAGCATGCAAGAACATGTTGTGTGCAATTTTATATATAAATCACGCAAGTGTTAGACAAAACTGTTCAGTGCACCGTTAGTTTTCATTCTGAAACAATTAGTTAAGTTGATGGCGCCCCTTTAACTATAGTTTCAAATCACCTAATTTCTTATTACACATCTTTATTATACCCATTACTCCACGTAAGTCTAGTGACCTTACATTAAGTTAAGAATGAGTATGTAGAACTGATTGCCTGCCTATCAGGACAAAATCAGATGTATGGCATTCAACCTCTAAAATTCAACAGTATACATACATTGCACCTTTAAGCTACTCAGAACGGAGAAAGGTTCTAATTAACCTTTACAATGATTCAAGACTTCTCCCACTAGCCAAGATGCTAGTGTTAACAAGGAAAAATGCAATTCCTTTTAACCCCTTTTAGACCAAACCCATTGCCTTAATCTTCACCTTTCAAACAAAAGGAGAGATTTGATAAAAGCCTTAGCAACTAATCTCTTAGTGCTTTACTTGCAAATGAAGAAACACTGGGTGCTAAGTTCTAGGTAAATACCAAACGGGATTGGGAGGTCATCAACCCTAACAGTTTGGCCAAAAGTGCACTGTGTTTGGACAGCGCCCGTTTGTTTTAAATGCTATGGTCTTGAAAGGGTTTAAAAGAGTGACTAGTGAAAAGAATCTGAAAAGATTCTGTACTTACTCCTCGGCCACGGCCTCTGCCTGTTGATGGTCCTCCAAAAGCATCATAGTTTCTGCTTCCAAATCCACTGTCAGGGTAAGCAGGCGTTCCTCTCCCCCGAGAGCCTACAGGTGCAGGCTTCATATGGGGTGAAGAAAAACTGCTGTAGGAAGAGTAACTCTCTCTTCCTCTGTCCTCCATAAACCCAGGCCTCAACTTTGAGCGTGAGTAAGGTGCTTCCCAGCTAGACCCGCCCTGGTTTCTACCTCCGAAAGAGTCAAGGCTATTCCGGTAGTTGCTGTCAAATCGACCACCATAACTACCTCCGAAGCGGCTTTGTTCGGGTTCATTATAACCATAGCCAGATCTGTACAGATCTCGCCCACCCAGAGAAGACCCGGAGTCATAAGACTCATAAGGTCCAAACCTGGAAAAGTTGCAGTGAGGAAAAAAAAAGTAAGCTTACTAAAGTTAAAACATTTCAAAAGACAAGTCATCAGTTGACATTTATCAACTCAAATCAATGTATATTTTACTTTGGTAGGGTTTGCCTTGATTAGGGCTGGGCAATTTCAAGATATGACCAGACAGAAAGCTATCTGAGCCATTTTTCTATAAAAGTAATATTAAAAGTTCAGAATACCTGAACTTCACTAAATTTAGTCTATCAGCAGTATTTAAACCTCATTATTTGTGCCCAGACCTAGTCTTACAGATGCAGGCACCTGCACAGACTTAAAGGTTAATAAAACTATTTTATCTTTGAAGTCATACCTAACAACAGTTAACAGCATTTAAAAGGCTTTCCTCTCAATCGGGAAAGTTGTGATAGTATCAATAATGAGAGGCAATTACAACTTGATACTTTTTTCTTTTAATCCCTGCAAAGTTCACAGTGCAATTATTTAATTTTCTTATTTCTGCAACATACAGTCCAACTGCCAGAATACCCCATATTCTATTATTACATTTGGCATATTCTAGAGACTAAAGAAGGTACTTTAGTATAGAACTGAAAAGGCAAGTATAAGTTTTCAGTATCAATGTACCCTTGACAGAAGGAAAGGCTATGCATGACATGCAAACATCAAAAACCATATAGAACAGTATTTTACTCATTTACTGAGGTACAGGAATAGGCAGAGTGCAGGGGGACATAGTTGTCAGGTACAACTGCACTATAAAGGGGAGTCTCTCCCAGCATAAAAATATAATTAATTCAGTAGAAACAGAAAAAGCCTTTACTTTGAAAATTGGACACTGGTGACTATGTATACTATCCTCGTCTACAACAGCATAACCCATTTTCATTTTTAAAATTTCAGTCACACAAACTTGCATATTTAAAATACCATCTACAGAAGTATCTATTACAACAGTGATTTTAAATTAATTCTGATCAGTGAACTCCAATCATATGCAGATTACTAAACGGTAGGTACATCTTAAACATTATTCTTGAGACAGTTAACTTTGCGTAAGTATTGGATATCAACCAATTCTTCAACAAAACTGTGCAGTTTCCTGATTTTCAATGTCACAAAAGATCTTGTGGATTCAGGGTTGCCAACCTGCAGTCTTGCATTCTCATACAATAATTAAAATATAAAAATGGAATACAACAAAGTTTAATGTTTCATCCAGTTATTTTGTTTAAAATGCACAGATCTTAAAAGAAAACCAATTTTGCAAAAAAAAGGATGGCCTTAAGTTAGTAAACATGAACTGCAGGCACCGTGCAAATCCAAAAGCTTATCAGAATCCCATTACAGCGCTAAGAACAAAATGGTAAGATCACTGCACAAAAAATTTGTAGAATAAGCCAAACACACATTTTAGTGTAATTAGTACCTGCCAATAAAATAATCTGGACATGACAATTTGTCTACAAGGGAACATTTTAACAAAATGTATTAGCGCTAAATAAGTGAAATTTAAATGTTCCTTGAAAATTGAAGACTAAAATCAAATCAAATAATGTAATCAAAATTGTCTACTTCAACTATACGTTCTATGCTGCTACTTCAATGGTGATGTCAGAGACTCTAGATCAAATGCATGCAGTCATCTTAAAATCTGTTACAGCACTGTACATCATTAAAAGAATCCAACCCCAATATTTTTTTAAAAAATCTACCACAGTACCTTCCTGTGCTTTTTTGCACAGGATCAACATGGCATGTTCAAGGAACACTTAAATTCAATAAGGATATATTGTCAAACATATTTATGCTTTCGTTTAATACGTAAGGCAAGTGATTCAGTATTTTACCTGGCACCACCACCGCCTCCTCCACCACCTCCATGACTTTCCATTCCATATGACTGGTTCATATAAGAGTCCATGGCTCTTGGGCCACCATAGGCACCATGCCCATAGTCACGGTCCATTTCTAAGAAAGGAAGGAAGTTGATTTCATTAAAATGAGACTCGTGACCTCTTCTAGTGGATCAGCAATAACAGTGTAAGCCACCTTGGAAAAAAGGTTGGAAATAAACCTAACAATAATCAAATAAAGTGCAACTAATATACTCTTTAAACCATGGGTAGGCAAGCTAAGGCACGAGGGACGGATCGGGCCCAATCGCCTTCTAAATCTGGCCAGCAGACGGTCCGGCAATCAGCGTGTTTTTACATGAGTAGAATGTGTCCTTTTATTTAAAATGCATCTATTTTTCAAAATAGTCCGGCCCCCCACAAGGTCTGAGGGACAGTGGACCATCCCCCTGCTGAAAACATTTGCTGACCCCTGCTTTAAACCATGGGCTCCTGGCTTGTTTCAAAGCTGCTAGCCATAGTTAACTATATAGGCAACTCCCAATTTAAGCAGGGGTTATGTTCTGTGCCTCTGCACATGTAATAGAAATCATATATATTGCGAGCAGCGTGGAGAGTCCACCAATTTTAATATGTCTTCTCAAAGTGTAAGATAGCTGGATCTCACCCAACGCATGAGGCCCCCTCTGGGCTGTCTTCCACCAGAACAAGTAAAGGGGAGGGGGAGCCTGAAGAAGTTTTTAAGAGCTGGCACACGCCCCACATTGTCTTTTGGCAGAAGCAAAAGACGCAATTTTTTAAAAAAACCTGCCCTGCAGGAAGGGGAAAACCAATTCAAGGCCTAGTTCAGTCACTTTCCTATTCTCCAGGGTTCCACCAGCAGTCATCCACTTCTAAATGAAAAACATGTGTTCTTTACGGAGACACCAGCTCTTGTAGATGCCATTTTCTCCTACACAATAGTATTCTTGGCTTTGTGGAATTACTTGACTGCAATCAATCAACCTCTCTGATACCAGGATTTGACAGATCAAGGACTGGCACCCCAAACATAGCAGAACAAAATACAAACATAAGACTACAGATTTACTATTATGCTTCTCTGCTTTGGACTGCCACCTACTGCACTTAGGTATAGGAACCCAGTAAAAGTACACTGGGTCCCAGATGTAACCTCTGAGAAGCAGAAGGCATGTGAATTGCTTTTGTGAACTGTCTACTTGCATTTTTCCTGTCCCGCTCTTGCAGAAAATATAAGAATAGCAGTAATGCAACTTATGGCAAAAGATCTGGTAGGCTTTCCAATCATTGTTAAGAATAAGTTGTCAACGTAAAAACAACAACTATTAAAAGCTCTTCATTCCAAGGAAGAAGTATTACAGCTATAAGAGAGTTTAAATGGAAATATCCTTCATTTTCTAAATTCAAACTTATGAACTACCCAGATAATTTAGTGTTTTGGATGCGCCTAAAAAGATATTCCCACCAAATGCTGTCCCAAAGGCTTCCCCAACTCTTGGATAAGATTTGGGGATGGGGGCAACGGCTGTAGAAGGAAGGGGGAATAATAGAAAATGCTTCCCAGTGCCCCTTCATGGAAGCCTCCACTGGATCAGAGAGCTTCTATGAAGGGTTACAATTGGGGGGAAACCCACTGGCTAAAATGTTTTGATTTGAAAGACAGTTAATTGATATTTTAACCTACCCTTTGACGATTACCCTTACTTTTATATGTTTTATTACAAATATTCTGTGTTTTAAATTCTATTTTCCGTCACTGATTATTTGGGGTGGGGGGGTTATTGGGTTGCTCTTGTTTGCATTTTGATTATGTATTCTGGGTTTTTATATTGCAATTTTATCCTATGAATATCCCTGAGACCTGTGTGTATAGGGCAGTATATAAGTTTAATAAATAATATAGTAATAATAAAAATAACACATTGGGCAGCAGCGTAGCTAGGGAGGGGGGATAGCTAGGTTTTATTTTGCCCCAGGCACAGCCTCTAAAGGGGCACCATTGAAACTTGCAACCTGTGTGTGCAAATGCCCACAGGGTGGGTGGGTGCCAAACCGGGTCTTTGACCCGGGTGAAATAAAGCCTAGTCTCGCCCCTGGGTTGCTGGGTGGGTGGGGTGAACCTAGGAAAAAGGTTTCTCCACGTGCAGCTGTGGCTGTTGCAGGAGCCCCACCCTACCTACCCGCGCGCCCTCGCAAGGGCCAGGCTAGGAGATAATGATGAGATATCGTACTGGGGTGTGTGTGTTTGTGTGTGTGTGTAAGCGTATTCAGGATTTTCATTTATAACAAATAAACATCTCGACGACAAGAAATGCAAGCAATTCAACAATTCTGGCAAACCTCGAGTTCTGCCAACCCCTCTTTTCAGCGGTTCCAGAAATCCCCCCTCCCATCTTCTTTTTCCCCCCTCCTGCGTATCCCAATTAATTCCATTTATTCTTTTCCTCAACTATATCAGCTGTTTTAGGAAATGCAAGCTTCCCCCCCCCCGATAACCCTGTGAACGTCTTCACTTGCCTGAAAACATTCAATAAATGAAATTTAAAGGGGGGGCGGGAAGAGCAAAAAAAAAATAAAAAGTAGGCGAAATTAACTGGTGGAGCATTAGTATTTATTTATTTATTTATTACTAATTTACTATTACTATTTATTAATTTAAAAGGGGAGGTGGGAAGAGCAAAAAAATTAAAAAGCAGGCGAAATTGAGTCCCCCCCGCACAGACCCGGGCGAGGCTCTGGGGCTCTTTTCCCCTCCCCTCCCCCACCAACATGGCGCGCCCAGCCAGGCCCGTTTCCCGCCTCCGCCGCAGACCCCGCCGCCATCTTGAGTCCGCAGCGCCCAGCCCGGCGGCGGCGGCAGCCTCGTCGCGGCCTCTCCGGAGCGCCTCACCTTCCCCGTAATCCATGGCGGCGACAGCCCTCGGCGGTGCGACCGGGCTGCTGGGAACGTCGGCGGCCTCCTGGTCGCGTCTCCTTCCTCGCCGCTTCGCCTGCCGCTTCCTTCGCACCGCGGGCGCCCAAGTGAGGCCGGGGCTGAGAGGAGCGCGGCTGAGAGACCGCCCCCGGAGCGCTCCGATTGGCTGCGCGGGGTCGCCGGCTATAGAGGAGGAGCGCGAAGGGGTAGAAGGTCCGCGTAGAAAGGGGCTCGGGCGGCCCCTCCTCGGCGGTGGCGGAAGTTGCTCCGAGATCTTTCTCCCTCTCAAGGGTAGGGGAAGCGTAGGCAAAGGGGAGCGCCACCTACTGGGCACCGCCGGATGTGCGTACGCCGCGCAGCGCCGAGCGTGAACTGCAAGGTATCTCTTACGGAGCGTCGGCTCGGAGCAGGGTTGCCATACGTCATCTCCGGGATGCGGCCATCCGGGAAAATCCGGGCGCGTGGCAACTCGACACGGTTTTCCATAAGTAGCTCAAAAACGGCATTCCCCCCCCTTGAGATTTTGCCAAGAAAGAAAAGAAAAAAGCTCAACATCTTTTCTTTTTTCTTTAAAAATGTTTTTATTAAAGATTTTCTTGGTTTACAAAAGTCTCTTTTTTCAGATTATACAGTCTTTCTTACAAATCAGTTATATTTGTTGTGTGGTGTGATAGGAATTTTGAGGTCTTAGATATATGGTAATGTTCATACATTATCATACCAACCAAGCACGTACATAGATCAGCACAGAAAGACCGACCTGAAACCATTTTGATTCCCCAGCTGACCAAATGTTTTCCTTTCAAGGGGGGGTCAGGGAGCCTTCCCATTGTCTCAGGAATTGAGTAATCAGCATTTTAATGGGTGACAGACTATTAGGAAAGACAAATCAGGAAAGGCAATCAGATAACCTGGCAAACAGGGAAAACAACATTCAAATTTCTGTTTTAGACCGCCTTTTCTGTGATGTAAGTATGATGTTTCTGGGGGTGGTCTTGAGCTCCAAAGCAGGGAATTTAAAATTAAGGCCTTGCACGCCATTGTTAGGGGTTCATCCTCCCTCCTGCGTTCTGGTGAGTGAGGATCCTGTTGCAACAGATCAATAAAGATCAGGCTTACTAGCTGCTTTGGCCTCTGTTATTTGCTCCTACCAATAGGGAACCTATGTAAGGACTCTATATGGGCTCTTGGATACCCCATAAGGGAAAAGGGCAGATTTTGTTTACAACAGACGTCAGCAGCTTTTCTGTCCGGATTTTCACTGTTTGAAATATGAGCACCCTAAAGCCAGCCGGAGTAGCTGTTTGGAGCAGCAGCCTAGAGGGGGAAAAAGGGGGCCTGGGCAGAGATCCATGTTGTTCCTTGCTGGGATGTTGGGCCCTCGGATGCCAGACACCAGCACTGTATTCATCACTTAGTTTCTGCTCTTCTTTCCAGCAAACTTGGAACCCGCGGCCTCTCACGCGAGTCGCTGCTTATGCTCCCACAATCTGGAGCATTCCTGACGATCAAGCACAGAATCCTAGAGATTGAATCCCAAACCCTTTGCAGCGCAGCCAACAAAACCCATTCAATTTTGGGGTTGGGAATTCTACCCTTCTTTGGCCAGGACATTCCCTATTTATGCCAGCTTTATGATCCCCACCTATGCAGAGCTCTTTTCCACGCAAGATTTGACATCTTCCCATTTGCAGTTTCGCAAGGCAGATTCTCAAAAACCCCAAACTCTGAATGATGCTGCCCTTGTGGCAAAAAACAGGTTAAACCCCTCACGCATGTTTTATTCTATTGCCTATTTTATGCACACACACAAAAATGATAAGTATTTGGCCCCCCTATTGAAAGAAGGGATTCATTGCACTGACTCTTCAGGGTGTCTTATCTGCTGAACAATTGTAGAAAGGACGTTGTGGAGAATGTGGCAAGATTTTTGAGAGACACTATTGTTCACTACGAAATTACGTCACCCTAGGTCCTAAGAGCCATATTTGTAACTCACAATGTCTGGGCAGTTTTATTGTAAAGTATCTCCTACTATGTTTCTTTAACTGTGTTCTGTTCTGATCCATGTATACGATGCACTTTTTCTCTGCCAATAAAAGAGATTGATTGATTGATTGATTGCTCTTTTTTCCTAGCTTTTGGGTGGACATGGTTGGGGGGGGTGTATACCGCAACATGTCACTGATACAACAATTGTTCATTAAAAAAGGTAAAGGGACCTGTTATGTATTAAGATTAGCTGCAGTTCTCACTCAGGGCCACCAGTATGTAAATGAAGGATTGAAAACTATTGCTCCTGATTGGTTAACTAGTTGTAAATTGTTACTGTTTCAAGTTACTTAGTATTATATAAAGCAGCCAGCTAGGCTGCAGTCAGTCTGATTCCAGGAGCAGTTCTAACTGCTGCAATAAAGAGCTGTGAATCCATCTTTTTCACTATTCAACAGGACCCCTGACCATTAGGTCCATTCACAGACGACTTTGGGTTGCAGCGCTCATCTCGCTTTACTGGCCGAGGGAGCCGGCATTTGTCTGTAGACAGTTTTTCTGGGTCATGTGGCCAGCATGACTAAGCCACTTCTGGCGAACCAGAGCAGCGCATGGAAACGCTGTTTACCTTCCCGCCAGAGCAGTAACTATTTATCTACTTGCACTTTTACGTGCTTTTGAACTGCTAGGTTGGCAGGAGCAGGGACCAAGCAACAGGAGCTCACCCTGTAGCGGGGATTCGAACCACCAACCTTCTGATCAGCAAGCCCTCGGCTCAGTGGTTTAGACCACAGTGCCACCCAATTGTTCATTAGTGGTGGCTTTATACTGGACCATCCACAAATCATTTTGCTTTATTCGTTGTTTTGTGCAGCTTCCCCAGTGTTACGGCATTACTTCTATCTGGAGGGGATGCACTTTAGCCAAGAAAGGAGGACCAAAATTTTTAAATAAAAAATGGAACATTTGTACCATCAAAGGTTACTGGAGTTCAGCTGAAAGTTTGCAGGATGTGCGTTGATTGGATACAAATGTAGTCTGACCACCTTGGAAATTTTGCAGGTACAAACAGTTTCAAGTGAGATCGTGTATAACTGTCCCGATACTATCATGAGCAAAACCTCTCACGAATGCACTATCGATCGGATGTCTGGAGGGACCTCGCTGCTGCTGGAAACAGACAATAGCTGAAACCATTGCAGCAACAGGGCGTTTTAATCTGGATGTTGTGCGGTACCGATATAAAGTAGTTGCATTTATTGCTATGACAAAGGCTATTGAAGGTGATCAAATCTGATGAAGAGGAAAATAAGAACTGCAATCTTTTCTTCTTCCAGTGTGTGGTGGCTTTTGCTTCTTAAGTTGTAATGAGACGCTGCAGGCAATGGAAGTGTGTGTCCTGATCACATTTTCGGCTTGGCTAAAATGAAAGGGATGATTCAAAGTTGATGGCATAACTAACCCAGATGCAGTAGGAAGCAAGAGTGGCTTTGCTGTGGCAGGACGTGAAGGAACCGTGCTTGCTTATTTGTAGGCAAAGGGGGGGGGTGATCAACTTTAGCCCTGGAGAGAGAAAGTACACCCTTGCCCCCAGTTTTTATTAATCCTCCAACATGTGCAGCTGGTTCAATGTACAAAGAAAATATTCTTGTGATTGTCCTACCGGCACTTCTTTGCTTAGCAAATGCAAAAACACACTCCTGGGTTTGAACAATGCAAGAATACTGAGAGAACAGTGGGTGAAGTTCTTCTCAAGCCATTCTGGACAGCTTCCCATCCATTAAAAACAGCCTTTTTATTCACGTGTAAGATCAGATAACAGCTGTTGCTGGCATCAAAAGAGTGGGCAACAAACCAAGCTGGAAATCTAAAAAGCAGTATTGTTGGGTATTTGTGTGCTAGTTATTCTTCTGTTGCTGTACAGAGATGGTCATTGTCTGGAAACCCAAACTAATTCAGTCTTTATCCTGAATTAGAAGGGGATGGAAGTCAAGCGGGTACCTATTGGACGGTGTCTGTGTCATCACTGCATAAGTCCAACAAGTGTAATTATATTGTTACCTAGGTTTTTGTTTGTCAACGCTGGTAGTTGGAATATGGACCGCAATGTGAGTCAAGTTATGCAATGGATTCCACTGTTAGGATGGCACTTGCCACCTGCAGCTTTTATGAATGGTTGTGTTAAAAAATGTGTGTGTGTGCATGTGTGAAAGAGCTGAAACATCTGCCACCTGATTCACCGGGGGCATCTTTTTATTCAATTAAAAGGTTTGGGGGGGACAAAATGTTTTCATTTAAATTTTCAACAAGCAAATGATACAGTGAAATAACAACGAATCACAGACTGGTATGTAGAGCAAGCTGCAGAATAGGTGATCAGAGCGCAGCATCTCTTCAGACATATGAATGGCATCAATATTGTATATAGTGAGGCATGGAATGGCACATGGTGGTGAGTTTCTTTAGTTTTGTTCCCATAGCTTAGAAATGGAAACTAAATCTTGTCAAATTCATTGTGTTTTAATTCACATTTATATAGGTTTGGGGTTTTTTTTGGCAGTGTAAACAATGGCAATGATGAACCTAGACAGCATCTTAAAAAGCAGAGACATCACCTTGCCAACAAAGGTCCATATAGTTAAAGCTATGGTTTTCCCAGTAGTGATGTGAGAGCTGGACCATCAAGAAGGCTGATCGCCAAAGAATTGATGCTTTTGAATTCTGGTGCTGGTGGAGACTCTTGAGAGTCCCATGGACTGCAAGAAGATCAAACCTCTCCATTCTTAAGGAAATCAGCCCTGAGTGCTCACTGGAAGGACAGATCGTGAAGCTGAGGCTCCAATACTTTGGCCACCTCATGAGAAGAGAAGACTCCCTGGAAAAGACCCTGATGTTGGGAAAGATTGTAGGCACAAGGAGAAGGGGGCGACAGAGGACGAGATGGTTGGACAGTGTTCTTGAAGCTACCAGCATGAGTTTGACCAAACTGCAGGAGGCAGTGGAAGACAGAAGTGCCTGGCGTGCTCTGGTCCATGGGGTCACGAAGAGTCGGACACGACTAAACGACTAAACAACAACAACAACAAAATGTATTTACTGCTATTTTAAAAAATGTGAATTGATCATTTTATTTGGAGGGGACTATGAAATACAGAGAGGGACGCAGGTGGCGCTGTGGGTTAAAGCCTCAGCGCCTAGGACTTGCCGATCAAAAGGTCGGCGGTTCGAATCCCTGCGGCGGGGTGCGCTCCAGCTGCTCGGTCCCAGCGCCTGCCAACCTAGCAGTTCGAAAGCACCTCCGGGTGCAAGTAGATAAATAGGGACCGCTTACCAGCGGGAAGGTAAACGGCGTGTCCGTGTGCGGCTCTGGCTCGCCAGAGCAGCGATGTCACGCTGGCCACGTGACCCGGAAGTGTCTCCGGACAGCGCTGGCCCCTGGCCTCTTAAGTGAGATGGGCGCACAACCCCAGAGTCTGTCAAGACTGGCCCGTACGGGCAGGGGTGCCTTTACCTTTACCTTTATGAAATACAGAGGAAGGGGTAGGAGGAGGATTTTTAAGTATGGCAGGAAGCACAGCCATTATTCCTAGGGACAACCAGCTGGAATAACGCAACAGCACATGGATACAGGATGCAACAAATTAATAGTCCCTGTGCTGTTTGGATCAATTGTTCTGATGATGTAATGTTCAGAACAACAAGAAGAAGATGGCAGGACTCCACAGGGAATAAAAACCCAATTATTACTAGAAATGGCTAAGGCTGAGGCACCCTTACCTGGAAGTAAGACCTAGTGTGCACAATGGGACATATCTATGAGTAAACACTGATAAGACTGTGGCATCCAGCTCAATCTTTTGCAAGAGCAAAAGGAATTCTGAAGAATCTTGGCTCTGTCATTTGTGGTTTGGATTCTTTCCCTCGCCGGCTAACACAGAACTCTGTTCTATTCTGTCCCTCCCCCCTTTTCTTTCTTTCTTCCCCATTGCTTTTCCTTCTCCTCCCTTGCCTTTCACTTCTTTTTGCAATCCTGCGGGGAGAAAAGAAGGCAGCTTGGTTTCAAACAAACTCGAGCCAGCAGAAACCCACTGACAGTTCCTCCGGCTAAAATAATACCTTCTTGCTGACCTGTTTATCTCCGACAGCATACCTGCTATGTCTGCAAATCCAGTTCCTTGTCACTTCCCCTTCCAACTTTTCTGCTTATCTAGGACAGCAATGCTTAATATCAAAGCCCACATATGTGGTTGCTATTCTGTGCACAGGTTACTGTGGAGATAAAACAGCCTCTCGTCCTGAACTGTGCAGCATGTGTAGATTTGTTACTGCAACACAGGTTTTTCTTTGCTATTGCTGCGAACCTTCTCATTATTTGCTAGTTATTACACGGCCATATCCCTAATGAGGCAGACGTTTCCTTATGGCGGGCTTGTCAGCAATTGCATCATAAATGAGGAAGAAGCACACAGAACATCACCACCAGTGCTTTCAAGACAATTGCAGAGATCAGGGCATTTTTCAGATTGACGGTCACCTTTCGGGCAATCTTTTGGGTACTACATCCCAGAGGTGGGGTGTGGGAACAGAGGCAAAAAATAGGAGGACCACTTAATGTACATTTTGCCCTTGTGCAGCAGGTTAAATTTCTACACAAACTCTCCTCTACATCCAGGCCTGCAGCCAGTGTTAGAAACGAGATATGAAAGCTTGGAGCTCAATGGCACCTTAAACTGAGGTTACAGGCGCAACAAAAGAATGACTGGGCACGCTCTTTTTATAGCAAGAATACAAAGCTGAAAATGAATGAACTGCAGCAATAATAATAATAATAATAATAATAATAATAATAATAATAATAATAATATTGAATGGTAGCACGATTGGAGCAATATTGCCAGGTAACTCCAAAATCAGAAGAAGGGGCTCACCAGAGGGCACCAGTCTTCAGCAATTGAGGATATGTGTTCCAAACAAATGAAGGGCACAAGTTGAGTTTTAGGGTATGTTTAAAAGAGCCTCAGATAATAAAGACAATTGGGTCAGATAGTCACACTTAGACCGACTCTTTTAAGCACAACACAATCTGCATCCAGGCCAAGGTTGTCACAAACAACCATGAGGAATTGCTCTTGGATTGGCAATGTAGACATTTTCAAATAAACAAATACATAAACCAGGATGGAATTTACACACATATAAAAAAATGTTGTGAAAAAACGTTTTGAAAAATGCATTGAATTTGGCATAACTCACTGTCGCCATTTAGTGTCATATTTCTATATTGCACTTTGCAGCACATTTAAAACGTTTTAATTGCAGCTGTATAGCTGAGACCCTGGACTGGAACTGAGTTCTCTGGTTGCATAAATGTCACTCAGGAATTACTGCATACTGCAGACAATCTGAGTAACTTCGCCATGTTTACAGTAAAGACTGAACTTTGTGTGCGCTGAACAACTCCCACTGACATTTCAGGTTTCTGAGCAAAGGCTCACTCAGTGATTTCATCTGCCCTCTGTAGTTCATCAGATGACATTTATTGAGGAAGATTCCTGAATCTGCCCACTTGAATATATCCGTAATAAGGCCTTTTTGGAATGTAACCGTATTTCGCCTTTGTTGGAAGGGGGGGACACACACGATTGAAGCTGAAGGTCAAGGGTCAGGGTTTTCCAGGGATGTGCTCACTAAGATTTCCACATCTCAATAGTTTTTAACAAAGAGCAGCCGTAACTTGCATGACCAGGAAAAATGGCAAGTCTCGTTTGCTGGTTTTGGAAAGATCACCCCATTCTCTTCATCCTGAGCAGTGTTGCTCCTCCTTTGCCCTTTACATAGCTTTGCTCAGGTTCTCCAAAATACACAGCGAAGAACAAACATCTCAAAGGAGCCAAAATATGGCCTCTATCCAAGCTACACAGATTTGTACGGTTTGTCCCCATTAAGGAAAATATGCAAAGGTTTAGGTTTGCCGTGAAGCAGCAAGAGAAGTGTGAGTGTCCACACACATGTACATACATTTGCCAGCTGCCACTTTACACGTGAGTAAGGATATTTGGTGGTGCTGGAGGAGACTCTTGAGAGTCCCATGGACTGCAAGAAGATCAAACCTATCCATTCTGAAGGAAATCAGCCCTGAGTGCTCACTGGAAGGACAGATCCTGAAGCTGAGGCTCTAATATTTTGGCCACCTCATGAGAAGAGAAGACTCCCTGGAAAAGACCCTGATGTTGGGAAAGATGGAGGACACAAGGAGAAGGGGACGACAGAGGACAAGATGGTTGGATAGTGTTCTCGAAGCTACCAGCATTAGTTTCACCAAAGTGTGGGAGGCAGAGGAAGACAAGAGTGCCTGGCATGCTCTGGTCCATGGGGTCACGAAGAGTCGGACACGACTAAACGACTAAATAACAACAACAAAGGATATTTGGAACCAGAAAGGAAATAGAGGTGAAGACTGGATCTGTTTGTGCCTGGCTTGGCTGTTTGGAGAACTCATATGATTACTTAACAGGCTGAGATGATGGCAGTTGTTGTCCAACAACAGACTTTCCCCATCTCAGTGTTAAAGGAAGGAACTGGTTCAGACACGGTGAGCCTTTTCTTCCTGCAACTTGTCAAATGCCCACTCAAACAGCTTCTCCCCCATGTCTCATTCTTAGGAGCGGCTGAAGGAAAAGCCTTGTTGTGCATCATGGACTGGTCCCAAAGGAGCTTTCTCCAGATGCCCCAGGCCAATGACAATGGTAATTACTTTCGTTGCACTATAGGACCTCTGGACAGCAATCACGTGGCTACACTGCAGAAGCATAGCAGAACTGGATAGCTCAGCTGGTTCGAGCGTGGTGCTGATAATGCCAAGGTTGCAAGTTTGATCCCCGTATGGGGCAGCTTTGAGAATGCAGGGTCCCTTCTGTTATGTACTGAAGTTCTCATCCTGGGCCAGCAGGGGGATACTGTAGATAGTTATGCAAATAAGGGATCGAAAGTGACGTTCAGTGATTGGATAGTTTTAGAAAATTGTTACAGTTACGTTGTACTGGAGCTCTATATAAGCAGGCTGGCTGAACCCTTTAGTTCAGTTCTGTTCTGGCCTTTGAATAAACAAGAGCTGTTTGAAGAATCACTGTGTTGTCTGATATGTTCACCCACAACTTAACACCTTCCAAGTCTACAATTCTATGATTAGAAGAGCTTAGCTAGAAAATAAAGTAATAGTAATATCAGGAGTGGCTACAGTCATATACAGAGAGCCCCTCCAGTTCTTTTTTATTGCACACTCATGGTGATTCGTGCTCACAATGCTATTAGGGTAGTCATACAGGATTCCCGTATGACTCTGGGGCAATCACGCTTCTTCATTTCCAATCAGTGCATGTCCCCAAGACTGCCCCACTTTTGCAGCAACCAGAACCGTCTACAGCTCCCAACATAATAATAATGATGATGATAGAAAAGCGATAAAATATCAAGCATTAAAAACTTCCCTTAACAGGGCTGCCTTCAGATGTCTTCTAAAAGCCAGATAGTTGTTTATGAATGAATTTATTATTTCGGTCACAGACCAGTTCATAGCTGTCAACGTTTCCCTTTTTTTAAGGGAAATTCTCTTATTCCAAATAGGATTCCTCACAAGAAAAGGGAAAAGTTGACAGCTATGGACCAGTTCCAGTCCACATACAATATCAAGGAAGTAGTCATAAAACATGATAGGGATACATTTGAATTTGCAATTAGGTATAACAGGGACAATACAGATATAGCAGCAGTTAAAAAATATATAAATTAAAACTTAGTCACTAACGTATAACCTAAAATTATCATTTAATGCCTTAATCATGATAGCACAGCTTGTTCCCTACGTTTTATGGCAATCACACAGAATTTGGCTACCCTTAACGTGATATCAGGATCCTTGTCCTCTACCAGGGATTTTAGACACAGAAGTTCGGATTCATTTGGAGATATATGCATAGCAATAAATGCCAATGGTATATCCCTGTAAAAATGGCAGCATAACAAGGCATGAGAGACAGTGATAGTGTGTGATAGTTGTTTATTTCCTTGACATCTAATGGGGAGGATGTTCCACTACTGAAACAGCCCTCTGCCTATACTGCAAGTTTGGCCACAGACACTACAAAGACATTAAAGGTAAAGGTAAAGGGACGCCTGACTATTAGGTCCAGTCGTGACAGACTTTGGGGTTGCAGCTCTCATCTCGCTTTACTGGCCGAGGGAGCCGGTGTACAGCTTCCGGGTCATGTGGCCAGCATGACTAAGCCGCTTCTGGCGAACCAGAGCAGTGCACGGAAACGCCGTTTACCTTCCTGCTGGAGTGGTACCTATTTATCTACTTGCCCTTTCATCTGCTTTCAAACTGCTAGGTTGGCAGGAGCAGGGACCGAGCAACGGGAGCTCACCCTGTCGCGGGGATTCAAACTGCCACCTTCTGATCGTCAAGTCCTAGGCTCCGTGGTTTAACCCACAGCGCCACCAACGTCCCTCACAAAGACATTACTTGTGCTTTTATTTTCAGTCCCTTCCCTGAGGATCCCCAACATGGAATTTGTTTTGAACCCCGCAGCTGCCACACTCCGCATCAGTGTTGCTTCTGTCCAGCAGATGCCACAGGCATTTTGAAAGCCAGACATGAAAGAACTTCCATATCTCAGGTGGGTGCTAAGTTTGCCATGGGTAAGCCTTGCAACCATTTTTGACATTTCCTGTGCAATGCGTTCAGGCTTGTTTCACGTTCCCCGTAGCAGCTGTATTACAAACGGTTAGAAAAGGAAGCCTGGGGGATAGTAAAGGCACGCCTCAACAGCTTTGCTTATTCACTCATTTAAAGGTACTAGCAGGCATGTCTTTTAATTGTGGAATGAAGGCGTTTGATAACATCTCCAAGCGCTGCCAGGCTGGCAAGTCTTCATAATCATCTCTGCAGTGCTTTGAACTCGGAAGTATCGCTTTGATGTATTTAACGACACTTCCAGGGACTCAGCTACACAGCTGCGAATGAAAGGTTTCAAGTGGGTTGTAAAGTGCGAGGTGCAAATTTGACACTAGATGGCGACAGTGAGCTATGCCAAATTCAATCTATCTTTCAAAACATTTCTTTAAAAAGGCATTTTCACAGCGTTTTTAATATGTGTGTAGATTTCACCCAGTTCCCCTTCCTGTGTTGGCACTTGCAAGGGCTGGAGAAGCTATTGTCTCGCGTGCCTGAAGGAAATGGTTTAAAAGAAACCTATACACAATGACTTTCAGTGGTGTGTGGTGAAATTTTTCATAGGGGAGCAATTAAGGCCAGAGCCCTGCTGCCTCCTTCAGAAAGCTGGGCAGGCTTTGGGAAGGTGGCAGGAAGGCTCTTGGATCCCATCAAAGCATCGCACCTCCCTCCCTAAGCCAGGCAAAACCTCCCTGGGCTTTAGAAAGGAGGACTCAGGCTTTAATACTCATGTGAAATAAAAAGATCTCACCACTTCAAGCCCCTGGATCAGTAAATTCATCCTAGGTTAGAGAGGTTGAGAGTCACAGTACCTCCAGAGCAAACATCTGTACTTTGTTCGAGGAAAGCTGAGCTGTGGAACTCCTTGCCACAAGGAAAACACTGTGGCAAAGATTTTAGCCATTTCCAAATATGGTTTAGATCTCAGCAAGGGCCAATCAGAGAAGGCCCCATTGGGCCTGAGCCCCAAGCTCAAATTTAGACATTGGTTTTTTGTTACGTTTGACAGTTTGTTTTTCTGCACATCATACCAGAGCATGCTGCACTCTAGCAGGTTTCAGAAGTTAAGAGATACAAGGAGACTTTCTCTTTTTTTGTAAATTGATACAGGTTGTGTCCTATTGAATGGTTTCAAATGCCTTATTTTGTTTCCGCACACCATCCTTTAAATTTTTTATTATGGCTAAGCACCTCAAAAGCTGGGAATGGCCCAGGCCTCTCTGGACCTCCAAAATGGCCTGGATCTCAGTCGAAAGTGATGCCTGTAATTGCCAACTGATTGTGCTAAACTCTGCCTGCATCTGCCACTGTTTTGTGACTGGGTGAGCCCAGGCACCACTATTTTGTGGTTGCTAGGGAAACGTTTGTGTGGAGGAAATGGGGCCATGAGCAGTAGAGAACCAAATACATGCATTCGGCTTTCTCATTAACAGCAGACATAGTGACTGGCAAAGAAGTGTGTGGTTTTCGTCCCTCATAAATGCATTCCCAGCTTGTCCCAACATGGCTGGCGTTAGATAAAACATTACAGTTGACAAGATCCAGAATCATCCGGTCCCATTGTGCTCATGCTGCAATGAAGCTTCCTAAGGTAGGTTGCTCGATTCCTGTGTGGGTTGAATGTACAGTGGTACCTCAGGTTAGATACGCTTCAGGTTACAGACTCCGCTAACCCAGAAATAGTGCTTCAGGTTAAGAACTTTGCTTCAGGATGAGAACAGAAATCGTGCTCTGGCAGCGTGGTGGCAGCAGGAGGCCCCATTAGCTAAAGTGGTACTTCAGGTTAAGTACAGTTTCAGGTTAAGAACGGACCTCCGGAACAAATTAAGTACTTAACCCGAGGTACCACTGTATTTGCCAAGTAAAAGCAGGCAATGGGCATCTCTCTCTCCCCCCTTTAATTGTGTTTCTGACATACAGTGGTACCTCAGGTTAAGAACTTAATTCGTTCCGGAGGTCTGTTCTTAACCTGAAACTGTTCTTAACCTGAAGCATCACTTTAGCTAATGGGGCCTCCTGCTGCCGCCGCGCGATTTCTGTTCTCATCCTGAAGCAAAGTTCTTAACCTGAGGTACTATTTCTGGGTTAGCAGAGTCTGTAACCTGAAGCGTATGTAACCCAAGGTACCACTGTGTTTCCACAAAATATGAACACATATAATGCAAAAAGATAAGAATCTACGAGGTTAAAAGAAAAGAAAAATGACCATTTGAAGATAACAAAAGATAGAAAAGCAGAGAGCATTTCTTAACTGACTTCCCACCCTCTCTTTCCATGGTTCCGTTTATTTCCTTTCTGTTTTCTTGTTTCATCCCATTGATCGCAACAACTTAGATTGACGTTAGTTATTTCTTACACTGCTGGAAAAACTTACCATCCTGCTAGGCTGATGATCTGCTTATAGGCAATGGGCATTCAGTAACCCCTACTTGCAGGGGGTTCCATTTCTCATTCTCTAGAAATAACAAAACATCCCTCCTCTCAGCCAGTCTGATTTACTGACTGCCTTAATATATTGCTTTCCTGCCAGTTTTACAGTTTGAAAATAAAGGCATACAACCAGAGAGAGGTAATACAGTAAGAAGGGAAGAGCGGAGGGGGGGAAGCTTGGACTCCAACTCAAGAGTATGGAAAGGGTGTCAGTTCCAGATGTTGTTGGACTCCAACTCTCATTAATCCCATACGCTCCAATGTGGGATGTGGGTTATAACACAGAATACTTTGCACCCTCCAGTCATGAGGTTGCCTTGGATTCCTATATTCACATGCCTCTATAAGCAAAGGACGACAAAACTGGCCATGCCAGCTGGGTTGCAAAGTGATTAATAGTGCAATCCAATTCAGGAGCACAACCCACAGAAGTCAGAGTGTAGACTCCCCCCAAAATAGGTTTAGCATCAGGTTGCAGGTTGTTTAAAAAGTGTCTGTACTGGCAATATGTAGTTGTGGTTTTTGGTTTTTTTTTAACCACGTACTTTCAAGTCTATATCTTGTCTAGACTTGAAGTACGTTCAAGGTTGCCTCTTCTTCCAACAGCTCAAAAACAGTCTGGATCAAACCTTAAGTCTCCAAGGCATTGACATTTCAAACCTTTCAGAAACTTGCCAAAGCTTTCCTTTTGGAGACCATAACAGAACCCAGCAGTAGATGCACCGGCTTTTGCCAAATGCTTCAATAAGAGAATAAAAGTTTGGATCTATACTTCCTGGCTTATATGCTATGGTAGTCATATGCAGAGCAGTAAAGGTAAAGATAAAGGGACCCCTGACCATTAGGTCCACTCGTGACGGACTCTAGGATTGTGGTGCTCATCTTGCTTTATTGGCCGAGGGAGCCGGCGTACAGCTTCTGGGTCATGTGGCCAGCATGACAAAGCTGTTTCTGGCGAACCAGAGCAGCACACGGAAACGCCGTTTACCTTCCCACCGGAGCGGTACCTATTTATCTACTTGCGCTTTGATGTGCTTTAGAACTGCTAGGTTGGCAGGAGCAGGGACTGAGCAATGGGAGCTCACCCCGTCACGGGGATTCGAACCGCCGACCTTCTGATTGGCAAGACCTAGGCTCTGTGGTTTAACCCACAGCGCCACCCGCGTCCCTATGCAGAGCAGTAGACCCATTGAAAATTATGGGCATGAAAAAATGAGGTCTGTCAGTTTCATAAAAGTAGCATTTAATTGCACCCAGTACCCAGCTGCTGTTGTCGTCATCTTCATCAAACAGTGAGACATCAAACATTAGAAACTTCCCTCAAGTCCCTCTGCCTGGTTCCCTGAAACTTCACTTCTCACAATGACGGAACTGCCAGAAGGCCCTCGGAGCTGGATCTCAGAGTGGATACGCCTTCTGGAAGAAAGCAGTGGGTTTGGGGATCATTTTAACTGATTCCTCCTTCTCTCTGCTGTCCCCTGTGAGTCCTGAAAATTTGGAGAGTTGAAGGTATCTGAACAAAAAAGGAGCCTGCTGCATCCGGTCAACGGCCCTCACCCTGTTCTTTCATGGTCATGGGAAAGCCAGAAGAGCAGAGCACTCTTGATTCCTGTGGTTTCCAGCAACTGGTAGTCAGATGCCGTACTATCTTCATCCATGGCTAGTAGAAGTCGACTCTATCTGGAAGAGTCTTGGAGGTGACAATGGGAATCTGCCCAAATCATCTCTCCCCACCCATCCTTCCTCCAGCAGATGTTTCTTCTAGATCTCTCTATCTTGTGTGAATGAAAGGAGTCCTTCTGCTTGTGGAAAAGCAACTCCTTTAGCGTATTTCACTGCCAGGCAGTCTCAGAGGTTTTGCCACACAGCCCTCCCATACACAAAAGGAGGTTAAATTATTAGAGATAATTTAAAGGGGGAAGAAAGGCTTTTCTCACAAAATACCCCCTGTCCCTGTGCATAGCTGGGTGTTCTTCTGCTAGTCAGCACACCTGGTACAGAGGGGAAGGCGGCCACACAAATGAGTCATGAACCCAGCTGAGATTCTGTAAGCCTCGGATTTAACACAAATAACTTTTAATATAAAAAAACTATTTAAGAAACAATTTGGATTATTTGTCCAGCATGCGATACAAAAGGTGCCATATGTTTTCCAGCCCTCCTGTGTCGCTCATTTTCTACAATTACGCAAAGGCCACAGGAAGGGCCTTTGTAACAAGAATTCCATGAATGACTTTTCCCCCCCTTTTGGTAGTAGGCGATTGCCAGTTCCTTTCATTCTGGAGCCAGATTCTTAACTATTCTGCTTCAAAGAAAGGGGACTTTTATTATCAGTCCTACTTCCGGAGCATGTTCTTAAATCATGTTAGGGCACATTGTTTTCCCTCTCTCTTCCAGCAACGAAGCAGGGAGCAAATGGAATGCAGGCAGTAGAGGAGTTTGGTGGAGACATTTGGGAAGACACACTCGCTGACAAAAGTAGTCTTAGCACCCCCTCTCTGGTAACAAACTCATTGTTCAACAAGGCAAAATAAATAAATGCAGTCTTGGGAAGTGTTGTATGCAGGTGGGGTTAAGTGATGTTTTGTCTCAAATGAAAACAGACGTTTTCAAATTAATTCACCCCCCCAGCCCAATCCCTTCCCTTCCCGTTTTAATACTGTACCTCCAGAAACTCCCATACAACAGGAGTAATACACACAATATTCCGATCTGGATGAGGGGAGCCCTGCTGATGGTCCCCCGCTACACCTCTTAAAAAGAAAAAGAAAATAAGGGGGTGTCACAAGAGCATTCCTGATCTTGAGTGATGTGAGGAAGCAAACTTAATACGATAGTGCAAATTCTTTGTTTATGTACTCGCTAAAACTAGGCCATGGAAGGTATTGTTCTTGAATAAAGGGGTGGGGGCTCAACTACTGGGTTGTAGTTTTGTGGTTTTTTTTTTTTTTTTAAGCTATATTCAGCTTGAACCCAGCTTTCCCAGCCATTTGTTTCAGCTAAGTGGGTTTTGATTAGTCCCAAAACGGATTCATTGGTGTTTAAATCAGTCAAAACAGCAGAAGGCCTAATATGATTAAGGAACAGACCTGGATGGTGGCAGGCATTGAGACCGTAGTCTGTCCAAGCTCCAAAATGTGATGTTGGGAAAACTGTTTTGTTAAAAATTACTGCTCTTTGGAACAGAGCTGATGCTTCATACTCCATCACTATTGAGGTGCTGTACGCTACGCCTTTCGATTTTTATTTCAGCTGCATACGTAAGAGCTTCAGGGCCTGATTTGAGGTGTTGTCTGGGCCAATGGATTTCTGTTTAGGCAAAGTGTTCTTTCTAGCATAGCTCGTCACTAACATTTGCCCATGGTATGCTGTACTTTGGCACAGCCTGAGGCTAGCATGATATAGCAGTGCTCCCTCCTAGTCAACCCACCTTGCATTCTCCCGTGCTCTTTGTCGGAAGATTCCCAGCCTTTTTTAGTGGGAGATGACGATCGCATTCAGGGTGTGTATCTGGGACCTATTGCATGTGAAACATCCCTTTGCTGTACATTTAGGAAACGAGATTTGCGGTCCAGAAAAGATAGCCACATGCAACATGCACGCCGCCACGAGGTTTAAAGAGCAGGTGGTGGTGTATTTTCCATCCATGTTGCAAGAAAGGTAGAAATCCCTATTCCCATCCACATAGCAGAGGGCAGATGATCACATCAGACAATTCACAACTGAATGAACGTCCAGTTTCTCCTTGCTAGATCAGCATCAGCAATACAGCACCTGTAGTCTCTAAAAGAACGCTAAAATGAACTGAGCCACTAACTGCTTTTTTATAGTAAGAAAAGGTCACCAGTTTAATCATGTACATTAAGCAGGCGAGCAGTTTGTAAACATTCAAAAGCGGCAGCATCCAAGTTACAAACATCTTTAAAGGAAAAAGAAGAAGAATCAAGATTGTTTAAGGATTTCCCTCCCCGCCCCTTCCTCTTTCCCCTCCAAAAAATTTGGAAATGATGTTTCAAAATACTACAAACACCAAACAAGCTTCTACCACCCTCGGTTAACAGTCCTTTCTTACAAAAAAGGAGTTCCGGATTCCCAACACAGGGTTTTATAACAAGGTGTACTCTTAATATAATCTACGTTAGTCACTTGGGAGTTCTACCTCTGTTCAGATCCCATTAGCAAAGGGAATGTTTGTGTCTTGGTTCAACGCTTCTTTGACCTCTGAAGGCAACGTGTCAAAGAGGTGATCTTCTACAATGAGTCCACTTTTCCTGAGAAGCCGACACAGACCCAGCGTAGCCGGGAGACGGTCTAAACAGTTCCCCTTCAACTCTAGGTGTGTTAGCTGCAAGAGCTGGCCAATCTTTTCCGGAATCGAGGTGATGCAGTTTTGTCCCAGGCTCAAAGTCCTCAGCTTGGTACACTTAAACAGCTGTTTTGGCAAAATGTCTACTTTGTTTCCGGTGATATGCAGGTGCTGGAGGTTCTGCAGAAGGCCTACCTCCAGGGGAATCACTGCAATAGAGTTGTAGCTCACATCTAAGCATCTGAGCTTCTGTAAACTGAACACTGCAGCCGGTAAGGATTCGAGTTTATTGTTGGAGAGATAAAGCGACTCCAGGTTTTTCACGTGGGTAATGGAAGGAGGAATGATGACTATTTTGTTGTGCCACAACTTCAGGCAAGTCAGTCTTTTCAAATGTTGGAAGCTGATGACTTCTTCAATTGTGCGTATGCTGTTGGACTTCAGATCCAGCTCCTGCAAGTTGGTGAGGCTGAAGATGGCGTGCGGAATCCGCTCCAGGTCGCAATTCTGCAATTCCAGCTCTGCTACATTCATCATTTTCTTAAGGCTATTCAACACAAAGAGCTTGGTGCCGTCGTTATGGATGACGAGCTTGGTTAGATGTGGGGCCACATCTGTGATGTTGGATGGGATTTTGGTCAGGTTGCTTTTCACGTAGAGAATTTTGAGGTGCCTCAGTTCCCTAAGAGATTCAAGTCCGATCATTTTGTTGTTTTCAGAGTTCAAGTTGCCTATCAGGTACAACTCCCGGAGGTTTTTAAGTAAGTACACCCAAGCCGGGATTTCCGCCACGTCGGTGAACTTCACATGCAGGCACCTCAGGTGGTCGCGAAGGAAGCTGAAGGCTGTTTGTTCCACCTTTGCGGGACAGTGATAGAGGTGTAGCTCTTGCAGGTTCGTCATCTGGGAGATCTTAGCCGGGATTTTAGCTTCAGGGATCAGCTCAAGTTTCAGCACGTCCAAGTCGGTAAGATCAAACACGGCATCAGGGACCCCTGAGAGCATGAAGAGATGGAGTTCTTGCTTGTCCTGGGCGTTGCGGGAAACATGCTGGCGCAGCTTTTCGAAAGTCCACTCGTGGTTCAGGCTTATTTCCCTCAGCTTGTTTTCACTCACCTCTGACAAGAAGACACCAAACCGCTTGGAGTACAGTTGGTCATACTGATCGACCATGTGCAAGAGAAACGCAAAGTCGTTCTTAACATCTGGAATATCGCTGAAGCTGCTCTCTTCCCTAACCTTCTCGAAGGAATACTCCTTCAGGGGTAACCGGAACAACCAGAAGAGTGTGTACAAACAGATGAAACCGTAGACGCAAATGAGGGAAATGTAACTGATGAGCAGCTTTTTCAGCATGTAAGCCATGTTGTGTGTGCATTCGAACTCCTGGTAGCCGGTCAGGTGCTCCACTTTGGGCATGCAGCTGTGCTCAAAGCTGATTTCGTTGACAAAGTTTGCCGTGTAGCAGAGAATAAATATGAACTTCACAGTTTTGATGACCGTCTGGACGACGTAGAGTTTGTATATCAAGTCGCTGTCCTCCACGTGCGCCCGGAATTTCCGTACTTTTTCGAAGAGGGCTTTGGCTTGCTCGCCATCTTTTTTGTCCAAAATGGTCATGCTCGGAACCTCGACGACGGGCTTCTCCGCTGAAAACTTGAAGCCCGTCTTGTTGATCATGGGGGTGCTGGCACTCGGACTTCCTTCATCGCTACTGGTGGACACATGCTTGGGCAAAGACTGGGCCCCGGTCAGCCTCTGCTTATTCTCCTCAGAATCCTCACATGCCGTCTCAGACAACGCCTTTGTAGTCCACGGAGATTCAAAGCACTTCCCCAGGATGGAAACAAAGTGCTCAATCTTAGAGCAAGTTTTGGGGTATTTGAACCAAAAGTTGCTGCTGACCATTAAAATAATGGTATGTATAAGAGCTAAGTAGGGAAAGTACTTTGAATACCAAGGAAGAGCCAAGTGGTAGCACATCTGGTTAATGAAAACATATTGCTGATAATCCAAGTTAGTTTTCCGGCCCAGGGGATCTGCCTGCTCCTTCTTCTCCTCCGGACTGGCGACAGTGGAGTGCAACGGCGGAAAGGTAGATCTGCTGAGAGGTATGTCAGTTGCGACGACAGGTGCAAAAGAAATGGCCCTCGTTCCCTGCGCTTCTTTGTCTTGGGCTGCGGTTGTTTCGGGTTCTGGAACAGCGTTTGTAGCTTTGGCACTCGCCGAGGAGGTGGGCTGCACCTTTGCATTGACAGCCGACTGCAGGACGGGCAAACAGACCACCTGATCTTTGGTCAGCTGCATGGTTCCAGCAAAAATGGCGACCATCAGCATAACGACTGCTAGGTAATCCATAAATACGTCCCACCATGGTTTCAGAATGCGGTACGTTGGCTGAATGTCATTAAGAGATGCAACTTCTGCAAGGGTAAACATTCCTGCAACGAGAAGGAAGGAAAAAGCAGCTGTCATTCATTGCTGGCAGATCAAATTGTACTTTAGACTCTTAAATGTAAACTTAATCCATTAGACCAGGGAGTGGCTAACCTTTTCCTTTTGGCTGAAGGGCTATATTCACCCTTGGCTAACCCTCCAGTAGTGGGTGTAGCCACTACACACACACACACACACACACACACACACCCTCAGCTAACCCATGTAGATCAGCAAAGGAGGGGGTTATTGTGCCCTCCTTGCTCAAATGATCCATCCAATGACTGGGAAAGGAGTGAGTTGCATCCCCGTTAAAGTGGTTCAGACGTCTCTGCTCAACCCAGTCCAGTATCCACTTATATTGTTTTCCTATGCTCTGCCTTTGACCAAACTGCAGGAGGCAGTGGAAGACAGGAGTGCCTGGCATGCTCTGGTCCATGGAGTCATGAAGAGTCGGACACAACTAAACAACAATAACATGCTCTGCCACTGTCAAAATGGGAGGGTTATTGGGTAGCAAGAAAACCTTGTTTTTTCCAGGGGAGGGGGGGAGAGGGAGAATCAGACCCTTAGCCACTCCTGTACAAGACCTACAAATTGTTAACATCATTCACTTGCTTTCTGAAATGAAAAAGGAACACACACAACCCTTTCTCTACCCATTGTGAATAGCAACCCTAAACGGATTTACTCAAGGCTGGGCAATGTTGTTTATTCTGTGACATACATCCATCTGAAGATTCTGCCCCCATTCACTGGTCAACAAACTCAAGAGTTTTAAAATCATACCAAATGAAGGAAGCACCACGCCGTTTAGTTCTTTATAAAAGCCTTTTTTTCCTGAAGGGAAAATGGTATTGCAAAAGGGGCATGATGGTACAAAAGGGGCATGATGGTACAATGGACGTTGCTAAAAAGCAGTTCTTAACGATTAAAAATTAGTCAACGTTTTAGAATTAATTTCTTTCCACAAAGAGCAGTTCTCAAAGCATTTATGCAGCTCTCTTTTCAGTGATTTCAGGCTTTTGTTGTTAATTATGTTCACCGGATATGAGCTATGCAAGTATGAGAATTTGGGTGTTATGGAGAGATCTAGTTTTGTTGCTTATAATTACACAGCCCAGTATGATTTCAATTTTCACCTACGTGTCTTGAAGAGCTAAGTAAAACAAAACCACACTTTAGGAAACTACCCCCTGCCCCTAATTCTTACAAGGAGAGCTGCCTTTGGGATTTTCTGGAAGACAGTAAGCATCCTTTTTAAAAAAAACAACCCACAAAGAAACCTACCATATACGTTGACCTGCAACTACAAGATGATCTAACTAAATGCAAAAAGGATGCCTGCTTATTCATCACTGCCTGAACAGGAGAAAACCAGGTCTCCAAAGGAGAGACTGCAAAGTAGTATCAGGTGAACTGCAAGACCAGCAGTAGGGGAGATTTCGCGACTAGTTGCCTAGGCAACCATCAGTTTTAAGTCTGAAATCCCATTGAACTTGGCAGGACTTACTTCTGAGTAAACACACCAAAGAGAGCATTGCTAAGGCTATAAAAATATTTCCCCAGCTATGGTGGCCAGGAAGAGGAACTGGAAGCAATGCAATGTGCAGGAAGGAATTCAGAATTATTCCAGTTAAATGCATTTGCACAGATTTTAGGTTTTTAACTTTGATAAGGAAATATTTTTTTTAAAAAAATAATAATTATAAGACACAGGGGAATTGTGTGTGTGTGTGTGTGTGTGTAATTTGACAATTCACTCCCCACCCCACCAACTAAAATGTAAAGGTAAAGGACCCCTGACAGTTAAGTCCAGTCGCAGACGACTCATCTCACTTTACAGGCCGAGGGAGCCAGCGTTTGTCCACAGACAGTTTTTCCGGGTCATGTGGCCAGCATGATTAAGCCGCTTCTGACGCAATGGAACACCAACACCAGAGCAGTGCATGGAAACGCCGTTTACCTTCCCGCCAGACCTATTTATCTATTTGCACTTTTATGGAGTGCTTTTGAAATGCTAGGTTGGTAGGAGCTGGGACCGAGCAACGGGAGCTCACCCTGTTGTGGGGATTTAAACCACCGACCTTCTGATTGGCAAGCCCAAGAGGCTCAATGGTTTAGACCACAGCGCCACCCGCGTCCCTACACCAGACTATGAAAATGTAAATATAGCATGAAAACTAAGAGAAGCATGGCCAGTTAGAAAACTACTAGTCAGATCAGTTTTTGGAAGCCTCTTCCTCGAGTGCAAACAAGAAGGTGGGGGAAGCTCCCTCCCTCCCCCATAAAATCTAGTTCTTCTATTTAAAAAAATTTTAAAAATGCTAGTTTTGCTCACGTGTACTTTCTGCACCCACACCTAATGGGTAGGGAGAGCAGGACAGCCTGGAAGAATTAGTGTCATGGACTGGCTGATGCAGAGTGGTGGGAGGCACCAGCTGGGGAACCCCCAAGGGAAACCCCAGGGGAAGAAGGCTAAGAGCCAGGGGGTTGGTGGTGGGACAACAATGAGTGGTCAGAGGGAGAAGAGGGAGCAGACTGGAAGTCAGAAGCTGAAGAGGCAACAGGGTTTAGTGAGCAGGAAGAGGTTGTGGCAGAGAGCAGTCGCGAATCAGAGGCAGGAGAGGAGGCGGACCAGTAGGCAGAGATGGGGCAGGCTGCTGAAGAATCCAGAGTGTCTTCCCCTTCTGCTACGACCAGCTCCCCTCCCCGCTGGTCTCCAAGAACACACAGAGTAATGAAGAGGATGGAGCAATGAGAGACAAGACGACAGAACCTCAGGCTGCTGGGGAAGGAACAGAGGGAGGAGCTCTAGGGAGCGGTGGGAAGGTAGGGACTTTCATTCCCCACAACTGTCTCACTGGGGCAAGATCTACTGGGAAGAGGTGCTGTGATCACACTGTTCAGATATTTCCAGGTTTTCTATGGACTAGAGAGAAACCTTCACAGGGAAGCCCAGATTATACGTTGCCTCCAATAGTTTTGACACTCATGGTACTGAAAAGGTGCCTTGTTGTTACTTGACTATTTCAATGCAATCACTTCCATACAAGCACCAATTCTAAGCACGAGGGGCTATTTCTCATGCCCTCCCAACCAGCTTCCTATACTACTGGGAGGAACGAGTGGCACAAAATATGTCACCGGAAATCGCCCCCCCCCCCATTGACACGTGTACCACATAAGCACCACACACACATACACGCATCTCCCCTCCCTGGTCCGAGGGATGCCCCTTTTTAGGGGGTCACCTCTCAAAAGCTTTCCGTAAATAAGGAAGCGCTAGACTGACAGCCGTCCGCCATGAGCGCTCCGCTTCGCCCATTTTGCTGTGAGTAGACCGGGCGCCTGAACTCTAGGTCAAGCAGCGGCCGCCTCAGCCAATCATCATTGCCGAACAGTGCCCCTGGTGGCCGCTGCGCTGGTACTGCAGCCGGCATTCGCTGCGCCCCTCTTTGACAGCTCACTGATACAATGTTTCCGAGTTCAGTCAACCGTGACTGATCCAATCAAGACCTTGCTACATTGTTTCCTGAACTTGGAACTGGTTTGAACTTCGATAACTCTCACCGTTTTATATTCACTAAAAATCAACCGTACGCCGGATTTCCATCGGACCACTTTTATTCCACTACACGCCACAAGGACTATCGAAGGGGGGTGACTTGGGACAGAGTGGCCATAATCCCTTGACCGAGCTGTCACGTACTCGGTGACCTTTTCCCCGCTGACCGGACAACCTTGATAGCCTTGATGATGGGCTCAGACACAAGGCTATCAGGGATACAATAACTTGCATATCTCAGTGTATTCTGCTCGGACTTCCACAAAGGACACTGACCGGATTCCCCTCAGGGGGCAGGAAACTTCGCCCTTCTTCTTTGTTTTCCACAAGTGACTCATGTGAGGAGGGGGAGGAAGCTCCGGCCAGGTGTCAGGACACTCGGATTACCTGTGTAGCCCCTCCTCGACTCCTCCTAATTCTAATGTAATCATGATGTAAATATGATGTAATTCTGGGGGTGTGGTTTAGGGGATTAGCAACTAATAAAAGTTAGGGTCTTCCTTTGTTCGGGGCTTCCATCTTGCTTCACTTCGTGGGCGGTGGGAGTCCTGTCGCGACAGTCTTTTCTTAATAAAGACCGAGCCTACTGGCTGCTGTTTTGCTCTGAATTGCTCTGGCTGGTGTCTTGATTTGTCCAAGAGAGCCCTCGGATTTTTTCCTGCGACAGTTGGCGACCACGAAGGGACGCTTGGTTCTCCTGCAGAGGTGAGAGGGGAGATAGAGGGGATCGGGCGCCACTGGGCAGCCTTAGCCCAGGGATCCTTCTTCCTCTCCCTGCCTCCTCTTTGCGGGCGGTAATCAACCGTCACCAGAAGCCCAACCAGAGAGAGCAAAGGCGAGGTAAAGCCGGCTAAAGAAAGGATCCCGGGATCTGCGAGGGACACCGACGGACGTGAGTATGGTTCTGAAGAAAATACATTGGGAGGGGGGTGGATAGTGACATCTCCACGACAGCCGAAATCTTTCTCTTTTATCTCCAACGTTACGCCTAAATCTTGAATCTCCCTTTCTCTTTTCTCTCCCCGTTTTCCCTTTCGGAGTGTGGCCAGGGAAAACGGGAGACTTACTATCCCTTTCCGACGCTCTCTTTCGGAGTCGGCCAGAGGCGTCCCCTACGAATCTCTCCTTTTCTCCCCCGTTTTTCCTCTCGGAGCGTGGCCGGGAAAAACGTGGTGCTTACTGTTTCTCTGGTGTCCCCTCTCGGAGTCGTCCAGGGGCGCCCATACGAACCTTTCTTCACTGTCCCTATCAATGCAAATGAAGCCGCCCCTCCTGCACGGCGACCTTTGTTAGGGATGACCCGTGTACGTGAGAACGCAAGGTCGTTTGCTTCCTTTCAAAGCTTTGTTTCCCTCGGGTCCTGATCTGGCACTGCACTGCGCAGGCGTCCAGTAAGGAATCTGAACTTAGTCCGAAGGATAGGTAGGAGGCTGTCGTGGGGAATAGAAGGGGTGGTTCACAAATTGGGGCCCCACACTAGGATTAGTCTTGCCAACTGCGCTAACAAAAGGGGAAAATAATAATATAGGTAGAAACTTTCTCGGGCCAAGGTGTCCCGTGGCAGACGGGCCAGGGTGCCCCGTGTTTGAAACTTTCTCGGGCCAAGGTGTCCCGTGGCAGACGGGCCAGGGTGCCCCGTGTTTGAAACTTTCTCGGGCCAAGGTGTCCCGTGGCAGACGGGCCAGGGTGTCCCGTGTTTGAAACTTTCTCGGGCCAAGGTGTCCCGTGGCAGACGGGCCAGGGTGTCCCGTGTTTGAAACTTTCTCGGGCCAAGGTGTCCCGTGGCAGACGGGCCAGGGTGTCCCGTGTTTGAAACTTTCTCGAGCCAAGGTGTCCCGTGGCAGACGCTCGAGCTCAATCGTAGGATTCTACAGAACTAAATACTAAAAGGATATCTTTCCCTTTTCTTCTTCTCTTCCCACCTTTCCCTCCCCCTCGTGTGTGTCTCTGCCCCCTCTATCTCTAACGTAGGAAGAATGGGAACCCAGGCTTCTAAACATTATGACTGGACTCCTCCAGGCGATAAGGCTTTTGCAGAGCCTTCCCGCCAAAGGGAGGACTCTGATACCCCTCTCCATTTTGTCCTCTCAAACTGGAAGGAACTGAAAGGGAGGAAAGGACTCTCAAAATCTAAATTGAGGGACCTTTGTAGCATTGCGTGGGTCGCCTTTACCCACCACCTGGAGCCAGCCTCGCAGTGGCCACCTCATGGCTCTTTTAACCTCGTAAGAATGCAAGCGCTCAAATCATATCTAACTGACGAGAGGCCCCAGCAGTTATATTATTTGAATGCCTTTGTGGAAGCCCGCGAATTATTCCAGCGGCAACAAACCCAAATCGTCCGACAAATGGCGGTCCTGAAGACAACCAGACCCCCTCCATATGATGAAATTAGAGCTCAGGAGGAACAATTAGATCGAACTCTCATTCCCTTCTATTACCCCGAACCACGGGCTCCGCAACCACCGGAACCTCGGCAAGGAAACAGAACCGAAGCTAGAGCGGGGGGTGCGGTACACGGGTCACTTAACCAAGCCATTGACGCCCCCCCTCAAAATGCAATAACGACACTACCATCCGAACCCTCCCCAAGTACTTCCAACACGGAAGGGGATCAAGCTAACTTGGGTTTAGGACCCATACTTTCCGGCCAGTTGCTAAACGGGGAACGGGACGGACCCGTGTCCAGCAGAACACGAAACAGGGATAACTTACCGAACGGCGAAGTGGAAGGCGCTTTCCCCCTACGGGCATTGCCAATTCCCCCAGCCAGAGCAGGAGACCCGCCCCGCATGGTCTTCACTCACCAACCCTTCCTCACTTCCGATTTAATGAATTGGTCCGACAAAATGCCCTCCCTACGGGATGACCCGGACAAATGCCACCGTCAAGTGGCCACCATCTTCTCCACGCACAACCCCACTTGGGCCGATGTCCATATGTTGCTCGGGGCACTTTTTAACGAAGCGGAGAAAAGGGAAATATTAGCGAAGGCGGGAGAAGCCCTGGCTCGGGAGGATTACCAACCGAACCGACCTGCCTCGATGGCTCCCCTAACCACCCAGACTTTGCTAAACAACCCTGATTGGGACTATAACACGGATAACGGGATGTGGGGTCTAAAAATTTTTAAAAAGGCAATATTGGATGGCATTAAGGCTGCAGGGCAGCGGACCGTAAATTGGACTAAGGTCCAAGCCATCCTCCAGGGACCCGACGAGCATCCATCTGACTATTATTCGAGACTAGTATCCGCCATAAAAACCTGGGGTGGAATAGATCCGGAAAGCCCACAACACGAAGTAATAGTCAAGGGATTTTTTAAGGACCAAGCCACTGCAGACATTCGAAAGGCTTTAAATTCTCACTTGGGATATGATGGGAAAACTGTCAGCGAAATTCTCTCCATCGCTAAGTCCGTTTTCAACTCTAGGGACGAACGAAAAAAGAAAGACCAAAAACCTGACTCCCCGCGGGTATTAGCTTATGCGGCCGGAGTACCAACCTCCAAAGAAAGATTTAACCCACGGGAGTCTGAACTCCCAGACGACCGTGTTTGTTTTAACTGTGGGGAATTAGGACACATCCGGAGAAATTGCTCCCTCCGGATGAGAACCGTACGAGCCGACTATAGAGAAAACTCACATCTTAGATACAGAGAGCCTGCCCCTACACATGACCCCAACCAATTCTCAAATCAAACACAACCCCGCGCTGAGACATCACTGCCACAGCCTCGACCACGCGGGCAACCCCACGGCACTATCAATCCCTACAAACGAGAAAACCGCCCTACAGAACCAACCCGTGAAATGGTAATGGAAGAATACCAACCACATTGACAATTAAAAGCAGATCCCACCATCTTTTCTTTCCTCTGTCCAGTTCTACAATTATCCTCTTCCGACCCCATCTGTACCATGAAAATAGATGGGCAACCCTATAATTGCCTTTTGGATACTGGGGCCACCTACTCCACCCTCACAAACAGCCATCTAACTCCCGGGAATGAGACCAGAACTGTAATGGGACTTGACGGAATTCCTCGAAATTGCCCTCTTTCAAACCCTGCAAATGTCTCTGTCGGACCTCTATCCGTAAAACACACTTTCCTATTAACCTCCAGCCCCGTCAATCTCTTAGGGAGGGATCTGCTATGTAAATTAAACGCCACCATACAATGTGGTCAAGAAGGCATTTATTTGCACATGCCGAACGAGTCTATCTTCAACTTCCAAGGAGTTTTACAGGAAGCCCAGAATACCAACATTGATCTTCCACCAGAACTCCTAAAAAATGTTTCCCCTTCTCTATGGGGAACCGAATCAACCTCAGTAGGACTCTTAAAATCTGCCACTCCTGTGAAAGTAAACTACAGGTACGATTTACCTTTCCCCTGCACTAAACAATACCCACTTCCCCCAGAAGCGATAGACGGACTTGCCCCGATGATCGATGAATTTTTGAAGATGGGAGTTCTAGTCCCGTGTGCATCCCCTTGCAATACCCCTCTACTTCCCGTCAAGAAACCTAACACCAATCCAGTTAAATGGCGCTTGGTGCAAGATCTTCGACTCATTAACTCCTTCGTTATCCCGAGACATGCTGTTGTTGCCAACCCCCACCACCTCCTAAGCACCATTCCGGAGGGAACTATGGTGTACTCCGTCATAGATCTATGTTCTGCCTTCTTCAGCATCCCGGTAGACCCTGAAAGCCAATTCCTTTTTGCCTTTACGTGGCAGACAGGACAACTGACGTGGACCCGGTTACCCCAAGGGTATGTGGAATCCCCAGCAATATTCTCATCAATCCTGCACCAAGATTTGGCAGATGTGATCTTGCCGGGAGGCTCCACCTTGAGGCTTTACGTAGATGACATTCTACTCTGTGCCCAGGATCCAGAATCTTGTAAAAACGATACAATAACCCTTCTGAACATACTAGCAAACAAGGGACACAAGGTATCTCCAAAAAAGATACAATATTGCAAAAAGGAGGTTAAATACCTTGGCCACATACTGGGACAGGGCACCCGCGCTTTAACGACCGACCGGATCGAAACAATAACAAAACTTCCCTTACCTAAGACTAAAAGGCAACTCCGAGGATTCCTAGGGATGAGCGGATTCTGCAGAGCGTGGATCCCCCGCTATGGAGAATTTACCCGTCCCCTTACGGCAATGACACATGATGACTCCCCAGACCAACTACAATGGTCCGCTGAGGCACTCGGGGCCTTTGAATCTATTAAAAAGGAATTGAGATCCTCGCCCGCCCTCGGGCTCCCCGACTATAGACTTCCCTTCTCTTTGTACGTACATGAGAATAAGGGAGTAGCTTCTGGTGTCCTTACCCAACCATTCCAGGGAAGGAATAGACCTGTGGCTTATTACAGCCTTCAACTTGACACCACGGTACTGGGAAACGTGGGCTGCCTGAGGGCTGTAGCAGCGGCAGCCCTGCTTTTAGAAAAGGCGCAAGAAACAGTCCTGGGACACGACTTAACTGTGAATGTTCCCCACGCGGTCGCTACGCTACTTAGCCTGCAGGGATGTCAACGATTCACTATCCAACGCCTAAATAAATATGAAGCAATTCTCCTCAGCCCGTCAAATGTCACCATAAAAAGAGTAAACTCCCTAAACCCTGCGACCCTCCTTCCCCTCCCGGACGACGGCACCCCACATCATGACTGCTCCGAAATAGTCCGTCATTTAGAAAAACCCAGAGAAGACCTCGACTATCTCCCTTTAACCAACCCTGACCTCGTCCTGTATACAGACGGGAGCTCCAAAGTTGTGGGAGGGGAGCGAAAAAGTGGATACGCCGTAGTCACCGATAAAGGAACCCTAGAAGCACGACCCATCAACGGAAAATACAGCGCACAAGCTGCTGAACTCATTGCACTAATTAGGGCTTGTGAATTAGGGGCAGAGCAGAAAATCACCATCTACACGGACTCAAAGTATTGTTTTGGGCTAGTGCATGCCACCGGCCAGATCTGGCTACAGAGGGGTTTCTTAACTGCAGCAGGCACCCAAATTGCACATGCCCCTCTGGTGCAACGCCTCATGGACTCCATACACCTACCCGAAGCCATTGCAGTAGTCCATTGCAAAGCACATACCAAAGGGAAGGACCCCATCTCCATAGGAAATAGATGTGCTGACCGTGCAGCGCAAGAAGCAGCGCTTCAACCCTTTTCGGCCGATAATGAATTCCAGGGACCACAAGTCCTATCAGACATAGATTACACTGAAATGTACAAAACTGCAACCCCAGAGGAGATCCAAAAATGGCAAGAGCAGGGAGCCCACTTGGAAAACGGCGTCTGGTATTTCCCAGATAAAAGACTCATAATGCCTAAGCTATGGGTACCTAAACATCTAAGAGTCCTACACCAACGTACCCACTGGGGAAGAGAGAAACTTATGGACACCATACAACGCTGTTGGTACGCCCCAGGTCTTGCCCTTGCCGCCAAAGCCGCCGTCAAAAATTGTCACACTTGTCAAAGTTTTAACCCAAAACATACTGCCAGGTGCCCACCAGGAGCCAGACCATGGGCTTTCGTACCGTTCGAAAGCCTCCAAATAGATTTTATAGACCTACCTCCCTGCCAAGGCTACAAGCATGCGTTGGTAATAATTGACCAGTTGACAGGGTGGGTGGAATGCTTCCCTACTCGTAGGACAACTGCACACATCGTCGCTAAGATTTTAATACAAGAAATCATTCCCCGTTTCGGGGTCCCTAGACACATAGATAGCGACAGGGGCTCACATTTTACTTCAGACGTAATCCAGCAAGTAGCCAGCGCCCTGGGGATCAAATGGAAATTGCACACCCCATACCACCCTCCTTCCTCTGGACAGGTCGAAAGAATGAACCAGCAACTTAAAACCCAGCTGGGAAAACTTTGTAAAGACTCTGGCATCAAATGGGTCAATGCCCTTCCATTAGTTCTGCATAATTTGAGGGCATGTCCCCGCGGAAACCTCAAGATCTCCCCTTATGAATTGTTATTCGGACGACCTTCCCCAGTATACAACACCCAGTTTCCCACATCAGAATTAGAAGTCGGCGAATCAGAATTGACCAATTACGTAATACAGCTGCAAAAACAACTCACCCTTCTCCACAAATATGCAGCCTCAAGTCAAAACATTCCTTTAGATGAAAATGTTCACCCATACCAACCCGGGGACTGGATACTAGCAAAAACCTATCAAAAGATACCCCTACGGCCCACTTGGGAGGGTCCTTACCAAGTACTTTTAACCACTCCAACTTCCGTTAAGGTAGCTGAAAAGACGGCCTGGTTACATCACACACGCTGCAAACCCGCTTCCCCACCGGAACCTACACCCGACGACTCGCCCTACAGCGTCCCAGGCCGCCCAACAGGCGACGACAGCGATACAGAGGACGACCAACAGACCGGACCAGATCGGGGCACGGATCGAGCCCAACAGACCGGACCAGATCGGGGCACGAATCGAGCCCAACAGACCGGACCAGATCGGGGCACGAATCGAGCCCAACAGACCGGACCAGATCGGGGCACGAATCGAGCCCAACAGACCGGACCAGATCGGGGCACGAATCGGGCCCAACAGACCGGACCGGATCGACCAACCCATTGGATCTCAGAGATAACCACAGCAGCCGCCCAGAACGACCAACCCCCAATTCGCCTCAAACTCCGCAGAACACATCCCCATCTGACATCCCCATCTGACAGCTCCATCTGACAGCTCCATCTGACAGCTCCATTTGACAGCTCCATCTGACAGCTCCATTTGACAGCTCCATCTGACAGCTCCATTTGACAGCTCCATCTGACAGCTCCGTTTGACAGCTCCATTTGACAGCTCCATCTGACAATCCCATTTGACAGCTCCATCTGACAACTCCGTTTGACAACTCCATTTGACAGCTCCATTTGACAGCTCCATCTGACAGCTCCATCTGACAACTCCGTTTGACAGCTCCATTTGACAGCTCCATCTGACACCTCCGTCTGACAGCTACTCTACTTCCCATCGTTATGACAACCACAATACCCGCCTTCCTCCTCCTTCTTATTACCTCTGCCTTTTCTCACCACTCCATAGGCACTCACACCTCGTGCCCTGGATTACAAATGGAATACAAATATCTAGACTTTGGAATTGTCGATATGGTAAAAACAGGAACCCCAGACCGCCTAGGGGACTTTGATTTCTGCTTGCCCGAAACCCGTGTGCTCCTTCGACACTCCATACTGCCCGTCCTCTCTCCCCACCAAACTTGGGAACTTTTTATTCGCTCCACCTCCTACGCTCCGCTAGGCAGACTCATCCTCACCAAAGATGGCTCTTGGAATCGAGCCCACTGCTTCAATGGTTCCTATGTACTTTTTTCCGATGGAACCCCTGAACAAACTCTCAATTGGACACTTCTGGACAATGGTGGCGGAGAATCAGTCTATACCGACAAAAATCACCCTACAGACCATCTGATTCATGGCTTTTATTGTCAACGAGTGGATTCCACTCCCCGCGAAACCATCTTACAAGGAGTTTGCCTCCGAAGGTACTGCTGCGTCTGGGACATCGGACTCGCCTCCGGTTGGGACGGAAAAGCATACCTCGAAGGATGGCACCACTCTATTACACCTCCAGCAGCATGGGACACTACCGGACCCCAAAGGTGTGGAGGTCTCGCCACAAATCTAACCTACCTACTTCGCCAAGACCCCCTTCACCCCGCCGGTACCGCACCCCGACAAAGGGGGGAACTGTCAGTATCTGAAAACACCAACGACTTTTTATCTACCTGGCACTCCAACACCTATGTGAAATTAATATCTCAAATCGCAAAACAAACGACAACCAAGGAGTGCTGGATCTGTGCCAATGCTCCTGCACATCTTCACAGTGGCATACCATTTCTAGGAGTACCTCTTACCCTGCAACAACATCTCTCCGCTGACGTGCAGTCTTGGAACCTGACTGCCGTAAATTTGACCCACCAGTACATCTACCTGACTGGACCTACAACAGGTGACCTTTGCCGAAAATTCAGCGGCAACGACAAAATCATCGGCGAAAGCACCTGTAAGTACACTATTGACATAACTTTAAATGGCAAAATTACCCTATGGCACCAAGGCGATCCCTCCATCCACCCCACCTTAATGTCTGCATGGAAATATGTTATGTCCTTACCTAACTCCTGGATCCCCTCCCTGGTCACCCAGTGCTTCTTCCGTGCTTTTCTCACCGGCCGCATAGACTCATGCCTACAAGGGTTATTCTGGGTTTGTGGCCACCGCGGCTATGTATGGGCCAGCCCCCACTCCCGTGGCACATGTTACCTCGGCCTCATCCTGCCCGGAGTCCGGGTCACCCAGGATTTGCCTCCCGGAAGAAGACGTAATAAGAGGGCAAAAGACTTGTCACAACTCTCTGACGTAGCAGCCAATAGCGAAACCTATGGCCGGGCTCTTTTCCCTGCATATGGGGCCGGCTCCAACCACGTCGATATCCTCAAATTAACGGACATACTACTAAACTTTATGGAAGAATCCAATGCGGCTACTCAATCTATCCTAACGGAGTTAACAGAGGTCAGACAGACTGCGATACAGAACCGCCTTGCTTTGGACTACGTTCTAGCCTCGACTGGAGGCGTTTGTGCTCTCGTCGGAACCGAATGCTGCACACACGTGTCCGACCAAACCCTCAATATCACTGGACATCTAAACAACATCCATAAATTGACGGAAGAGCTTAAAGATATCCAACATGAAGGTCTGTCCGATGCCCAGTTGTGGAGCTGGCTGCCTGGGTCAGGGTGGATAAAGCACCTTTTAGGAAACGGACTCCTGATCCTCATAACTGTAACTATTTCCGTTGCTGTCTTCTGCTGTGCAATCCACTGCTTCCCGATGTGCTGTCAGACGTGCGGCTCTTGCCTCCCGACTCATCTCCCGCGATCGGCTACCGCCCACGGACCACCGGCTCCAAGAACCCAAGCGACTCCCACCGAAATGGGACCCCTGAAGAACTACCGGAGCCCGGATCTTAGGTATGACATGTCAGACTTTTATTGATTGTGCGGAGAGAAGGATTGCGCGGTTTCCAACCTCCGCAATCTTATCTCCGAAGGGGGGAACTGTCACCGGAAATCGCCCCCCCCCCCATTGACACGTGTACCACATAAGCACCACACACACATACACGCATCTCCCCTCCCTGGTCCGAGGGATGCCCCTTTTTAGGGGGTCACCTCTCAAAAGCTTTCCGTAAATAAGGAAGCGCTAGACTGACAGCCGTCCGCCATGAGCGCTCCGCTTCGCCCATTTTGCTGTGAGTAGACCGGGCGCCTGAACTCTAGGTCAAGCAGCGGCCGCCTCAGCCAATCATCATTGCCGAACAGTGCCCCTGGTGGCCGCTGCGCTGGTACTGCAGCCGGCATTCGCTGCGCCCCTCTTTGACAGCTCACTGATACAATGTTTCCGAGTTCAGTCAACCGTGACTGATCCAATCAAGACCTTGCTACATTGTTTCCTGAACTTGGAACTGGTTTGAACTTCGATAACTCTCACCGTTTTATATTCACTAAAAATCAACCGTACGCCGGATTTCCATCGGACCACTTTTATTCCACTACACGCCACAAGGACTATCGAAGGGGGGTGACTTGGGACAGAGTGGCCATAATCCCTTGACCGAGCTGTCACGTACTCGGTGACCTTTTCCCCGCTGACCGGACAACCTTGATAGCCTTGATGATGGGCTCAGACACAAGGCTATCAGGGATACAATAACTTGCATATCTCAGTGTATTCTGCTCGGACTTCCACAAAGGACACTGACCGGATTCCCCTCAGGGGGCAGGAAACTTCGCCCTTCTTCTTTGTTTTCCACAAGTGACTCATGTGAGGAGGGGGAGGAAGCTCCGGCCAGGTGTCAGGACACTCGGATTACCTGTGTAGCCCCTCCTCGACTCCTCCTAATTCTAATGTAATCATGATGTAAATATGATGTAATTCTGGGGGTGTAGTTTAGGGGATTAGCAACTAATAAAAGTTAGGGTCTTCCTTTGTTCGGGGCTTCCATCTTGCTTCACTTCGTGGGCGGTGGGAGTCCTGTCGCGACAGTCTTTTCTTAATAAAGACCGAGCCTACTGGCTGCTGTTTTGCTCTGAATTGCTCTGGCTGGTGTCTTGATTTGTCCAAGAGAGCCCTCGGATTTTTTCCTGCGACAAATACAATACAATTTTCTGAAGTGGGGAATCCTTTGCAAATCTCTCTGGAAACCACTATGAATGTAGGACAAAGGTGCGGTATACTTGACAGCTCCCTGTAATCTTCTTATCTTTGGTTTTACCAACAGCAATGCAAGAGGAGCTTTAATAACATAAACACCTGCCATCTTTACTTTTCACATGCCCTGGGAGTAAATTATAGGGACAGAAGCAGCCCCCATTGTTCGTAAACACTCTTTTGACATGTGTCCATGTGATTTAAAAGAGCTGTGGAACAGTGCTGCCGGTCCCATCCACGATAAAACAGTTTGCCCTAGCTCCAACCAGCTTCCCAATTGGTTCTGCCAGAGGGTTTGCCGCACTGACGTTGCCTCTTCTCTCCATTGGCCTGGCCAGAGAGAGATCAGGTTAAGCACCATGTTCCCAGTGCACCATCTGTTACTTCCCCAAGCATGTGTTGGCTGTGAGTTGGAGAAAAGCCTGGAATTGTGGTTGCACAGGTACACAAGCCATGTGTAGGTTTTCCCCAACAGAAACCACACACAATGTATAGATGTCAGGGGCCGAGCTAGGGAGAACTAAATGTCATTGGGTGCAGAACCAGAAGCATGGCTCTACGGTCCAGTTCATCACCTGGTTTCTTTGTGTGTGCAAATTTGGGCAAGGTGGGTGATTAAGATCCATAGGTTTTATAAGCCTGTTGTTTGGCCCAAGCTCCTGCAGCTAATTCAAATTATGTATTTCCTGGTTAACTGCAGTAAAATTGGACTCCTTCAGTGTATGCAAGACGTTAGGGGGTGTTGCTTTTTGTCCCAATGTTCACACAAAGCCTACACTTACAATGACCGGTTACCCAGTTTGGAGAGTCTTGAAGCTCTCCCAATCTGTATGGAATTTCAACATCCTTGCTGGGACTTTGCTACCTCACCATATACCCCTTGTTCCAGATAATGCACGATAAGTGAAACAGATCTCTAGTGGATTCCATTGATTTCTTCCTTTCATGTGCCTCTTGCCTTATCAATAAGTGATTAGTTAAAAGAGAAACTCACTAACTTTTGTCAAGAACTTCTTGAAAATCCAGATGCTATCAGCATGTTTGTTTGTTGCTAACCCACAAGGTTGCCCCCCTACAAATAAGGTTAGTAAGGTAAGAATTCTCTTGGAAAAAAAGGAAAGCTAATAAGTTCCTCAGCAAGGCTTATTCTTCTGTTTGGCTAACTATTGTAATCATAGAAACACCTTAAGGTGTAAAGTTAATGCCTTGACTTGCTCCTCAAATTGCTTCTTGGACTGCCTTACTGTAGGTTTATATTTAATTTGTAAGAATTTATAATCTGTTTCTCCCTCTATTAGAAACAAAAGTTGGGCAAGACTTTAATAAAGGAGGTTATCATGTGTTAGCCGCTTAACACACGTTTGTCAATTTTTTCACGTTTTGTGTCTTTTCCTATTTTCAATAAATGCCTTTACATAAACTCCCCCCCCCCACACTTTCCTACTTCCTTTTAACTAAATCCTCCCATTCTTAATCATTTGAAATGCAGAACGTTCTGGTATAATGCTATATACACAATTCATGTGCTTTCAGGAAAATATGAGTGGACATTAAGATGATGAAAAAGCAAAGCTACCATTTTAATTCTCAGGTATATGATGAACCTCTCTGTTTAAAAAGGAACGCACACATACCAGTCACATTTTGACTTGTAAATTAGTTTTCTGCTAGGATCTTTCATTCATAGGCCTCTGAGCCCCTTGATTTTCCTGAGTCAATGACCACCCTGGTGCATTTTGCATACAGCAGAGAGCATTAGATTTAAACACTTGCTTGAATACCTTGGCAAAACAAAAACACACTATTTTATGATTGGCGGGTCTAAGTGCTTACCAAGCCAGATTAATTTGGCGTATTAAATTCTGTAAGTTTCTGTTAATAACCTGTGGAGGCTGGAAAGTATTTTTCATTTCATAACTCTTTCTGTAGTTCTTGGCAGGGCTCATGAATATGATGGAGAGTTACCTTCATCCACTCTGGTGAAAGAGCAATAAAATGTATTTTGTGCAAGAGCCAAAATGAGATTAAAGCCCAAGTCTGTGCAATGTTCATAAAGCTAGGTTTTCAAACACAACACTCCGCTTCAACCCCCTGCCCCCAAAAACTTCACTTAAAATAAAGAAGTCTAGGGGAGAGTGTTGGGGGAGTTGGTGCTTCAGTTCTTAAAAGGCGTCTTGTACTGTCCTTTATTTCACCTAAGTAGCCTTTGAGTCACCTTTTCATTTTCTCTGAAGAGCATATCCACCCAACAGACTGAAGCTGCAATAACAGTCATACACAGTCGTACCTTGGTTGACGGACGCCTTAGCAGTCAAACGTTTTGGTTCCCGAACACCACAAACCCGGGAGTGAGTGTTCCGGTTTGTGAATGTTCTTTTGGAAGCTGAACGTCTGGTAGGGCTTCCGCGGCTTCTGATTGGCTGCAGGAAGCTCCTGCGCCCAATCAGAAGCCGTGCCTTGGTAGTCGAACGGACTTCCGTTCAGCTTCCAAGGTACGACTGTACTTCACCATTCTGGGAAGTAGAGTTTTGAGGGGAAGGGAATACGAGGGAACTAACAGAATCCTCGCCAAGCTACAATTCCTTGGGTTCCTTCTTTAGGCCACCACTCTTCCAAGCAGTTCAAGTTGGCAGTGTTAGAAACTCAGGACAGGAAGGCGAAGAAGAGGAGTGTGGATTTGATATCCCGCTTTATCACTACCTTAAGGAGTCTCAAAGCGGCTAGCGTTCTCCTTTCCCTTCCTCCCCCACAACAAATACTCTGTGAGATGAGTGGGGCTGAGAGACTTCAGAGAAGTGTGACTAGCCCAAGGTCACCCAGCAGCTGCATGTGGAGGAGCGGGGAAGCGAACCCGGTTCACCAGATTACGAGTCTACCGCTCTTAACCACTACACTACACCACCCACCGGGGGCCACATGTGACTACTAGGACAGTAATGGGAAACCTGTCAGTAGCTCTAATAGGAAGCCAGCAGTTCTTCTATAAGAGCAAAGAATAATTGCAGCTTCATAGCTGGGCTGTTTCAAAGCTTTAGGAAAAGCTGAAACACAGTGCAGATGTAACAGCACCTGTATAGCAGGGGGAAAGCGGGAAGGAAGAAAGAAGAATGAAAGAAAAAGCACTTAATCTCTTAAACGAGGCTTTGAAAAATCGAAAGAAATTACGTGCAGATTAAACAACCAGGTCAGAAAAGGAACCAGTGGCAATTAACCCATCTCAAGGCAGCAAGACAATACTGAGAAACAAAATTGCAGGCCTAGGTTAAATCAGTAAGTATAACTCTTGGTGTATAAACAGTGTTGCCTGCCCAATTAAATTTCCTTTAATTAGATGTTAGGGAAAACCCCGTTAGTACAACCCCCCAAGAGACCGAGACTTTCTATGACAAAGCCTAAGTTCACAGCTATTAAAATTACTCCAAGATGACAAGCTCCTGGGTTCCTTTATTGAACTGAAGGAGAGTTGGCTTTTCATGTAAATAAACCTTCTACTCAGCTATTGCCGGGGATCATTTTATTGCACAATATATACACGCAACTGTTTCTTATTTAACAGCTTCATGTGTCGCAAGGAAGAACCATTTTCCAGGCAATAGATCACCATAGTTTGTAGGTGACAAGTGTCATTTTGTGTGCACAGACAACTGCTAGCAGGCCTCAGGGCTATATAGCTTATAGCTCCATGAGTATCAGCCAGCATCATTTGGCTGGTGGCTATAATATTGTAACTGAAAGATGAGAAAATTTATTTCTTGTACAAGTGCTACTAAAACATTGCATCTTCAAGAGGCTAACAGCTCTGATGAACCACAACCAACAAATCTAACTGTGCCTACGGAGGAACCAGACATGAGCAAGGTTTCCAGACCCATTGGTGGTGCTAACATTCTGCATTTTCTAACTTCCATCTCACAAGGACTGTTAATAGCACTAAAGGAATACTGTGAAATGGGGGGGAAATGTGGTTTCTGAAGGCTACTCCTTGCAGCCATGCAAAATCATCTCTTTCCTTGCTTGGGACGGTTGGGTCTGCATGCACTGTTGCCAACACATGAACCATGAACTGTAGAATGAACCATGAGCCTACGTCGCATGGTTCATGCTACAGAAGTATAAGATGGGCTGCTCTGTTCTCTGGGAGAGACAGGAAGCTGAGAGAGGTTTTGGCAGAGAAAAGCAAATTTCTTTCACCCTGGAGAGGAAACTGGAGGTTATCCCCATTTGCCTGAGAGCCCAGGAATTCCCTCCGGTCTGGAGGCTTGTAGGGGTGAAGACAAAGAGAGGTGGCAGCAATTAGGGCAGTCTTTTCCAAACTCCCATCATCCCAGTATACCTGAAGGAATGTCTCCACTCCCGTCGTTCAGCCCGGACACTGAGGTCCAGCTCTGATGGCCTTCTGGCGGTTCCCTCACTGCAAGAAGTGAGGTTGCAGGGAACTAGGCAGAGGGCCTTCTCAGTAGCGGCACCTGCCCTGTGGAACATCTTCCCATCAGATGTCAAGGAAATAAACAACTACCTGACTTTTAGAAAACATCTGAAGGCAGCCCTGTTCAGGGAAGTTTTTAATGTTTGATGCCTTATGTTTTTAATATTCTATTGGGAGCCGCCCAGAGTGGCTGGGGAAACCCAGCCAGATGGGCAGGGTACAAATAAATTATTATTATTATTATTATTATTATTATTATTATTATTATTATTATCCCTAGCTAGCAAGACCAGCGATCAGGGATGATGGGAATCATTGTCCAAAAACAGCCGGAGATGCAAGTTTGGGAAACACTGGTTCAGGGTGTGAATGGCAGACTTTGCAAGGCCGCTCTTGCAAGGAAGGATATAAGAGTGCTCTCCTAGCCCCCAGCTTCTGTTACACTTGGAGGTATTTAGAGAAACAAGTTTGGAGTAAGAATCAACCACTGGTGGCTCTCGAACCAATTCAGCTCAAGGGATTCTGCGTGGCTCCACAGTTGCCAGCAAATTGGAACACAAAATTGTTGAGAAAGCAGCATCTATGGCAACAGGATTTTCACAGCCGGGATTGAATGGCTGGCCTAGTACTCTTTAGTCATTGCTCACAGTGGCTTTCCTGCAAAACTACTTGCCAACCAGGGCTTTACAGTGCCTACGAAAACATTAATATTTGGGCTGCAACTGAAGCCATTTCTGATATGCGCACGCATACTTCTGACTTGCATAACCAGTGATTTATAATACCTAGAACAAAATCTTTTGAGATGACTATCCCTATTAGTTAATTGCTTATAAAAAAAGGAAAAAAAAGTATTTCCTCCAGGTGCTGTTTAAGCACTCTGCTTAGTGTCAATGTCAAAACCTTCTTCGTAAACATCAAGGTAAGTTTACTAAACTCTTCCTAAGAAACCCTATCCTCTTTCCCTCCTCAATTCCGAACTGCAAAACAAAGCAAAGATTTAAGATTTTGTTTGAATTGGTGTTAAATTGCAGCTAGGGATCCAAAGAAACACTTTCAGGGCTGAATTACGACTCAGATGAAAACATTAACAAAGCCCAAGAATTTCAACCCAATAATTCAGGCTCCCTAAGTGTTCATTTAAATGAAACTCATTCATTAACAAACTAATAATATATATTTTTAATAATAAATATATAAAACTCCCATTAATTTTAGTAACATTTTGACATTGACTGTAGTCATACAAATAAATATTTCTCTTATAAGCAGAGCTAGACTTAACCCCCACACCCAAAGAAAAACTCTTTCGCAACTGGAGGGCAGACAGAACAAGACCAGAACTGGATACAATGCAAATCTGTTTATCAAATGATTGATAATAGACCAGTTGATAAACTGATCAATACTTTTAGCACCATTTCTATGTTTGCCGCCCCCCCCCAAATAATCCATGTAGACTCATGATCAGAAATAGTAAGATTTCACGTGGCTTATTCTCACAGGACCCCCCTAAATATTCATCACAGCAGATGAGCAATTCAGACAGACCAATTCAACTCAGAACTGTGGCGCCACGAAAACTGTTACGAAAAAATTCGGCGATGCCGCAATTTCTGTATGCCTAAGGCCTCTTGAGTCAACACCACCAGAGATTCTTTTTTTCTTTTTGCGAGAAGAATTCCAGGTATCAAGCTTGAGAAAAGCCGCTTCCTGAGAACTGGGAGACTTGATGCCCCCTTTAGTGTACAGCACAGAAACAAGCCCCAAAGTAAAGACGAATATTAGTGCTGCAAATATTTTTTGGGAGCTGGAAGGGGCAGTGGGATGTATACAATAAGTAGTCAAGACTGTGAGAACCACAAGCTTTTTGCAGACCGATTAAAAAAAAAAGGAACGTATAGCTTGCTTCTAATTTATCATTTATTAGTAGCTCTCACAGAACCCAAAGCACAGCTTTTAACTTCCCTGGAACACGGACCAGTAAGCAATGAGGCGGCAGCAGCAATGTCACCTTGAGCCTAATGACCCAAAGGCATAATATCGCCTACAAAAGCAGCTGCTTTTATTTTAACAGCTACAGGGGGGGAAGGGGGTGGCAAAAGAGCCCTGGCCTAGTTGAACTACGAGCTACAAGCAGTACAGCAGTGCATACATGGGCAAAATCCAGGTCCAAATCTCAAAATGAAACCCTGGCTTAACTCGACACTAATGTTACTGCGTGAGGCTATAAACTGGAGACCCAGGTCACATTCACATAGACCCACACACATTTAAAGTACACATTTACTACTCTTAACTGCCACAGCTCCCCCCTCCCCCCAAAAAAAGAATATTGGGAATTGTAGCTTGTTAAGGGTGCTGAGGGACGGGAGTGGCGCTGTGGGTTAAACCACAGAGCCTAGGACTTGACGATCAGAAGGTCGGCGGTTCGAATCCCCGTGATGGGGTGAGCTCCCGTTGCTCAGTCCCGGCTCCTACCAACCTAGCAGTTCGAAAGCACGTCAAAGTGCAAGTAGATAAATAGGTACGCCTCCGGCGGGAAGGTAAACGGCATTTCTGTGTGCTGCTCTGGTTCGCCAGAAGCAGCTTAGTCATGCTGGCCACATGACCTGGAAACTGTACGCCGACTCCCTCAGCCAATAAAGCGAGATGAGCGCTGCAACCCCAGAGTCGGCCACGACTGGACCTAATGGTCAGGGGTCCCTTTACCTTTAAGGGTGCTGAGAGTTGGAAATTTGTAAGGGATCTATTAACAACCCGGCTCTCTTAACACACTATTGTTCCCAATGTTCTTTTTTGGGGGGCGGGGAAGAGCTACGGCTGTTTAAAGTGGGATACAACACAGCTGTAACTGTACGGCCTGGATGTGGCTCCACAGACCATCTTGGAACACAAACCACCTGGAATACAACCAGAGTAAATAACGTTAGTACAGTATTTGCAAACAGCAGCAGCAAGACTAAATAAGCGAAGAGTGGTTTTGGAGCAAAATGCAGGTGGAGAATAGGAAACATCAGTTTTCGTTTACCTGACTAATAACCACCTACACTGATGGACGTTAGTCAAGTTGACCAGACGTTAAGCTAATCATTACACATAAAGCTCTTTAAAAACTGTGTAACATTCCTAAGTACTTCATCACTTGAAGGTTCGCCCCCCCCCCCCCGCAACCCTTAGAAGGTCATTTGACTCACCCACTTCCCACACTTCCAGTCACTGCTGAGAAAACTTTCCAGATCATATGCCTATAAGGATGAAAAGCATATTATCCTGACTACTGAGGTTATCCTGACTTTCTGAGGTTATGGGCGCAACAACGGAATGTCTTGACGTGCTTTTTTTTGTAACCAGAATGCATAGCTGAAAAATGAATGAACTGCAGCTAAAATATTATGTTCATTTTCACAGGGTCTAGTCCTTCCCTTACCCACCCTCCTAATATTCTTAAGAGGGTCTCTTCTCCAGTCTTTGGAAAGTAACTGGAAGTGGGGAGGCAGGAAAAGTTCCTCCTTTCCTTCCACTCTGCAGTTTTAATCGGAAATCTTAGACGCAGCGCTGCACCCAGACCTCAGAAACAGCTTGCACTGATGACATTCCCTAGATGCGCCTAGAACATGGGTAGGCAAACTAAAGCCCGGGGGCCGGATCCGGCCCAATTGCCTTCTAAATCTGGCCCACGGACTGTCTGGGAATCAGCGTGTTTTTACATGAGTAGAATGTTTTCTTTAAAATGCATCTCTGGGTTATTTGTGGTGTTTTTACACAAGTAGAATGTGTGCTTTTTATTTAAAATGCATCTCTGGATTATTTATGGGGCATAGGAATTCGTTCATTTCTCCCCCCCAAAAAATATAGTCCAGCCCCCACAAGGTCTGAGGGGCAGTGGATCAGCCCCCTGCTGAAAAAGTCTGCTGACCCCTGGCCTAGAACAATGGGAGTTTCGAACGTTGGCTGTGACAGAACAAAAGCAAGCAGGGCTGCAGAGAGAGAGGATCAGAAGGAATGTGGGAACAGGTCTCTTTAGCAGATGAGTTCAGGGCTGGGGAAACTGTTTCCTTCCAGTTGTTGGGACAGCTGCCATCAGCTCCAGCCAATGGCAGTGGATGATGGGAGCTCAAATCCAGCAAGATCCAGAGGACCACAGATTTTCTGAGGATTTCTGTTTCTACATGTTTGATACTCTTTTGCAACTTGATTGCACCAGGATTCAACAAACTCAACTGCAATATGTTTGAAAGTTGAACAGTAAGTGTATGTCTAGGGACAATGAATAAAACAAACTTGATTAGCTGTACTGCTGGATAAGTGTTTAATTGTTATTTGTTTAAATTGATATTTGTTTAAAAAGCAAAAAAAAAGGTTTTTTTAAAAACAAACAAACAAACACAACTGCAAAATAAAAATACATTTTTAAAATGCCAAGTCTGTAAAATACAAAGTCTTGTATTTTTGAGACTTCCGCGAATAAAAAAATCCAGTGTTTTCTTCCATCTTAGATTTGTAAAACAGCCGTTATAAATGTACTTCTGTTCATCATTGTTAAAAGATATCTATCTTCTGCCCTTCAGGATCGGTGTCTTCATTATGCAGCATGCAAATGCCATCACAAAACCTAACTCGAAATAATTGAATTCTACAATTAAACCCCTTGAAAATAAGCAATAAAAAAAAAACAGTTGGACATAGCAACGGATACGAATGAATAAAGCATACATAGATGATAGATAGATTATATATATATATATATATATATATATATATATATATATATATATGCAGGTTTTGGTGTCCTCGGGTGTCTTCCCGTGTAAAAGTTGGGGTGTCTAGGCGACGTTTCGACGAGGTCTCACTCGTCATCTTCAGGCTGGTGCTTTCGGCTTCTTGTTACTGGAACAGAGCAGGATCTCAGTGTTTGAGTTCCTATAAATACTGTTGAGGGGGTGTGGTGTATAGCCTCCAATGTTCTGGGCAGAGAGGAAGTTCCCAGGCTAGTGTGCCTTTTCTTCTTTTGTTCCTTAATTACTTGAGGGATATCCTGAGTGATTTCTTGAGTGATATCCTGAGTACCACTTAGGTGGGTCATTAGGTGTGGATTAGTTGCTAAAGTCTTTGTGTCTTGACCTCTTGAACTTTGTGAAGAGTTTTTCTGAGAAGATGGCTGTACTGCACTTAGTTGTGCTCTGGCTTGGCTTCGTGTATAGGGGCGAGCTGTGGTTTTGTGGCTAGTGTCAGCCAGATCTGTGTAGGGATTGCAGGGGGGTGCAGCATCCGGAGGTGCCTCCATGGTTTGGCTACTGGATGGTGTCTGTAATTTATCTGTGGAGAGGGTCTGGGTTTGGGTCTGGTGTGGTTGATTGGTGATGGCGTTCTGTGTGCCTCTGGATCTGGTGTCAGTTTTTGTGGGGAGGGCTAATTTCCAGATGTCTGGCAAGCGGGATGTGTCGTCACGCTTGTTCATGTTGTGAGGGTGTTTCTCTATCTCGATGGCTTCCATGATTATTCTCTTGTGGTGATGTTCCATGTTAAAGAGCAATTTGGAATCTGCAAAATTAATTTCGTGTCCTGTTTCTTTCATGTGTTGGAAAAGAGAGGAAGTTTTTTCTTCTTTTTTGACGGCATTCTTGTGTTCTGCGATACGTGCATTTATTCGTCTGTTTGTTTGTCCAATGTACGTGGCTGGGCAGACTTTGCAGGGTATTTCATAGACCCCTTGGTTTTCCAACTGGATTTTATCCTTGGGGTTTCTGAGGATATTGGCTATTTTTTGGTTGGTGCAAAAGGCTGTTTTGATATTGTGTTTATGGAGGATTTTGCTAATTTTATCTGTAGTGCCCTTGATATAAGGAAGGAGGGCCATGCCATTGTTTTCTTCTGTGTCTTGGTTTTTGGGGGGTGTTTCTTTTTGGATTAGCTTCGTAACCCTGTTTTGCTGGTATCCATTGGCAATTAACACATTTGAGAGATTCTGTAACTCAGTTGTCAAGTGGTCTTTGTCAGCCAGGCGTTTGGTTCTGGAGATGAGAGTCTTGGCTACGGAGTTTATTTGTGCAGGGTGGTGGTGTGATTGTGCATGTAAGTAGCGGTTGGTGTGTGTTTTTTTCCGGTAGATAGACAAAAACTGACACCAGATCCAGAGGCACACAGAACGCCATCACCAATCAACCACACCAGACCCAAACCCAGACCCTCTCCACAGATAAATTACAGACACCATCCAGTAGCCAAACCATGGAGGCACCTCCGGATGCTGCACCCCCCTGCAATCCCTACACAGATCTGGCTGACACTAGCCACAAAACCACAGCTCGCCCCTATACACGAAGCCAAGCCAGAGCACAACTAAGTGCAGTACAGCCATCTTCTCAGAAAAACTCTTCACAAAGTTCAAGAGGTCAAGACACAAAGACTTTAGCAACTAATCCACACCTAATGACCCACCTAAGTGGTACTCAGGATATCACTCAAGAAATCACTCAGGATATCCCTCAAGTAATTAAGGAACAAAAGAAGAAAAGGCACACTAGCCTGGGAACTTCCTCTCTGCCCAGAACATTGGAGGCTATACACCACACCCCCTCAACAGTATTTATAGGAACTCAAACACTGAGATCCTGCTCTGTTCCAGTAACAAGAAGCCGAAAGCACCAGCCTGAAGATGACGAGTGAGACCTCGTCGAAACGTCGCCTAGACACCCCAACTTTTACACGGGAAGACACCCGAGGACACCAAAACCTGCATTCCTGTACCCGTGAAAATCTACGAAAGCAAATATATATATATATACATACATATAATGTCAAGTCAGATAATTTCCCACAGACATGGGTCACCGCTGAAAAAGCCAAGTCCTTGGTTACTGTCACAGCCTAGCCTCTCTTACTGATAGCTAGAGAGCAAGGCTCCCAAGGTTTATTGTAAAACTCAGGCGGGCTCATACAAATGCAGGTGGTACTTTAGGTAGGACAGTCTCTTCTGAGGTCTTTAAAGTACAAATCCAGCATTTTAGATTGAGCCTGGAGATCAGTACAGAATGAGGGTGTGATATGATTGCTTGGCTCCAAGAGTATCCTTGCTGCTTCATCCCGTATCTCATCCACAGGGAGCTCTCATTGCTGAGCCCTAAACGATGTGCATATGCCTCACTCTAAACGAATTATGAAGTGGTCTAATTCAGCACTAGCTAATGGCCAGTTAGAGCCTACTAAGAAGCCGATGCAGATAGTAACACATTAGGCATTTATCAGTTCAGCAAGCCAAGATGGATATTCCAGATAGGATAGCCACTCCTGCATTTTTTATCTGGTCACTCCTGTTCCATGTTCATTGTAGACATTGGCAACAGTAGAGGGCAAAATGTCCCTGCAAGGATGACTGTAGAGTTTAAATACGAACAGCACGAAAATAATCCTGCTGGTGCAGGTATTAGTTTTCAGAACTATATTCAGTGCCACTTAGCAGCTCTTGATATTTCTACTAACAGATAGACAACCTGAGAATAGTATTTCTGGAATTAAAGGAAACCAGAATGCCAAGTTATTATACGTACACTATCAATAACAAACAATGGGTACATCACCTCCCTGCTGGAAGCTATGACAGAAGGGTTACTATAGTTTTAAGGGAGCACAGAGGAAAGGGAGAGATGCTGTTCTCCACCTATCAAAAGTTGACATGAATGAGATCACTCGTCCTAGTAGTCTTGAGTTTCTGCTCACCAGGTAGACTTGCTCCCCTGCCCTGAATGTTTACCTGCAGCAGGGAAGAGTAACTACAGAATAAGTAAAGGTAAAGGTACCCTTGACCATTAGGTCCAGTCGTGGACAACTCTGGGGTTGCAGCGCTCATCTCGTTCTATAGGCCGAGGGAGCTGACGTTTGTCCGCAGACAGCTTCTGGGTCATGTGGCCAGCATGACTAAGCCACTTCTGGCGAACCAGGGCAGTGAATGGAAATGCTGTTTACCTTCCTGCTGGAGCGGTACCTATTTATCTATTTGCACTTGACGTGCTTTTGAACTGCTAGGTGGGCAGGAGCTGGGACCAAGCAACAGGAGCTCACCCCGTCGTGGGGATTCAAGCCGCCAGCCTTCTGATCGGCAAGCCCTAGGCTCTGTGCTTTAGACCACAGCACCACTACAGAATAGGGCATATCAACTGAACATATGATTTTTGGTGCCATGGAGCACCCATTATTTTGGGCTCAAAAGGGTAGTTTACAAAAGGGTAGTTTACAAATCTTGTGAAAGCTATGCCACACTCACACATAAACCCTCCACACATCTAAGATCTCTTTTCAAGCTGTGTTACAAACCATTGCTATTGTTTAGGGTTGAAATCCCCAAAGGGATAGTTATAGTAAAGAAGAGTGGGGAACCTGTGGCCTTCTAAATGTTGCTGGAATACAAGTCCCATCACCCTTGAACATTAGGCACGGCCGCTAAGGGTCATGGGAGTTCGAGTCCAACCACATGTGAAAGGTCACAGGTGCTCCAGAATTGTTATAAAATAATGATTTATACCTTGTTTCAAGATTTAAGACAATGAATGAATGAATGAATTTCATAGATTACTATAAAAAGATGTTCTAATACAGTCTTTCCCAACCTGGTGCCCGCCAGATGTTCTGAAAGACAACTGGTCCCCGCGATCAAGGATGATGCAGTACAGCAAAACATATGGAAGACACTAAGTTCATGAAGATTCCTTACGGAAACCGCATTCTCACAACACATAACCTTTGCAGCTGTTCTGTGCTGTTGAAAAGAATAATCCTAGCAGTTGCCCCACAAACACTCACTGTATTTTCACCACCCATCATAACTTTTATAAAATATCGCTCTTTCAAAAAGACAAACCTGCTACTTGTAAAAAAAAAAGAAAGTCCACTTCTTTGAACTACCATTGTAACGGAGCTTGGATTAGCAGGAAATTCTTAATGCTCCATTCTTAGTTAAAAGCATAAAGACACAGCAGTAGAACAAGAAGGAGCCAGGCCTAATCTTATTCTAGAATGACTTTCATTCCACTCCAATGTCTGCAGGGCTTAAAACAAATGCCTCTGGAAGACTCCACAATGACCCCACCAGATCTCTATCGCCACTATCATTATGTCTCATTAATATACTAAAGGCAGTTTCTCTACCAGGCACGATCAAAAACACCCACTCAGAGCCCATCCTAGTCTCCAAATGTTATGGTCAATGTGGAACTCCGTTTCATAATCAAACCCACCATCAGCTCAGAAAGGGCATGTTTACGTCTCCTGGGAATATTTCCACCCCCCGGAACATGTTCGTGCAAGTCTTAAAACCACCACGTACGCTACCAGAGCAACAGCTGCTGCTGAACTAATTCTGTGCTTCTGTGTGTATATTTTAAAGGAGATTTGCCCTTATCGGTGGAGAATAGGAGAACAAATATTAACTGTTTTCTGACATGCAGTTAATGCCCAATGAATTTTTATTTTTTTAAAAAGAAATGTAATAGCTCCAGCCTTGTTGAGAATTAAGCTTCCCACGTAAGGATATAGCAAGTAAGATTAGGCTACAAGGGATCTCAGCAAAGGTTCTGTAATTTCAGGTTGAGGTTGTGGTGGTACAATTGGAGCGCCAGATTCGGTCCACACATCTCTGACCTTGCCAATGCCTCTTGCCTTACCATGCCATGCTCTACCCACAAACCCACCGCCACCACAGCCAAACAACCTCTGGCCACAACATCACAGTCGGACAGGGGGCTTCACTGAACAGCAGCGGCTAAGCAACTGCCATATTTTTAATGGCTTCCGTTAATGATAATCGTATTTACTTTTTTTCTGCATTTCCTTTTCACCTCTCTCCCTATTGACGTACATAACGCTGGCCCCCGTCTCAAGCATCTGGACAGGAGCACCTCCCTTTGGACACCTTGGTACCCCACTTTCTTTGAGGTGCAAGGGGTTCCTAAGCCCCATCTCCTCTGCCTTGACTAAGGATCCAACCCAGTGCCATAGCTGCCAACCAGTTGTGACAATTGCTACGAGGAAGGCAAAACCCCCGGGCAAGCCCAATTTGACTGGAGGGGAAATTCCTGCCTGGCCCCAGATATGGTGACCAGGTACAGTGATACCGCAGGTTAAGTACTTAATTCGTTCCAGAGGTCTGTACTTAACCTGAAACTGTTCTTAACCTGAAGCACCACTTTAGCTAATGGGGCCTCCTGCTGCTGCCCCTGCGCCGCCGGAGCACGATTTGTGTTCTCATCCTGAAGCAAAGTTCTTAACCTGAGGTAATATTTCTGGGTTAGCGGAGTCTGGAACCTGAAGCGTATGTAACCTGAAGCGTATGTAACCCGAGGTACCAGTGTATCTCCATGGCAATAAATAATAATAATAATAATAATAATAATAATAATAATAATAATAATAATTTTTATTTATATCCCGCCCTCCCCAGCCGAAGCCGGGCTCAGGGCGGCTAACAACAATAAAACAGTACAAAAGTACAACACAAACAACACTCTAAAATCATTCATTATAAAATTAATTCAAATCAAGCCAATCATTGCCAAGGGAGGGAGTCAGGCTGTGCCCTGGCCAAAGGCCTGGTGGAACAGCTCTGTCTTGCAGGCCCTGAGGAAAGATGTCAAGTCCCGCAGGGCCCTAGTTTTTTGTGACAGAGTGTTCCACCAGATCAGAGCCACAGGTCTACATCTTGCCACAACTTCCATGGCAAGGTCTAAGCATGACCTGCTAGCTCACCTTTGGGCAAGGTAGACTACACTGTAAAGCAGTGGTGGCCAAACTCGGCCCTCCAGATGTTTTGGGACTACAACTCCCATCATCCCTAGCTAACAGAACCAGTGGTCAGGGATGATGGGAACTGTAGTCCCAAAACATCTGGCAGGCCAAGTTTGGCCACCACTGCTGTAAAGGGTGGGAGATCCAACTCTGATGGAGCTGTAAGGTCCAGGCACAGCCCCATTAAATCCCCACCCTGAAAACATGGGGTCTGGTCCCCAGGCCATGCCCATTGCCCCACCCCCAGGATTGGCTGGTGCCAAGGTTGGCCACAGTAACCCCCGTGGCTGAAGAAGGAAGTGGCATCCTCTGTAGGCCACATCAGGCGCAAAAACCTTCCCTGGCTTGGCGGAGAGCCATACAAACGCCGTTCCCTGAGAACGGTGGGCAGAACTTCCTATCATGGAATCTTTTTCACACGCTTCAGGCGCAACTCCTGATTTAATGGGACATAAAACTGTATAACCTGTTTTAGGCCCACTGTAATTACAGAGAAGAACAGCAATGCCTGTTATTTAAGATGCCCAACAACCTTTGACTCTAATTGTTATTTTCAACAATTATTTACATCGTAAAGCAGTAAGCAAGTACTGTAATTTTCCACACCTGGTCTGTAGCCCAGAACATCATGGTGTTGTTGTTTTTTGAAGACTTAGTAAACAATGGCCTGATTACACTGGAGACTTTAATTGCAAACATTAAGAAAGGGGAAATTTTAAACTTTGGGGAAACTTTCACAGCAATCTGGTTTCTCCGCACTTCTTAAGATATGAAAGACTACATCATCTAGAGTTCAAAAAAACTTGACTTTTCAGAGGCATATTGTATATTTACTGATGTGGGTTTTCCTCATTTCCTTTTACCATAGCATTCATTGATTTCCCCCTGGCTTTTATTGATTTCATGACCTTGGTGGGCTTTGTTGCAGTTATGTGTTGTTGCTTCTGTTTGCTGCTCTTTTGTTTCTTTAGTTCATTCATGCAACAAGCGTTGGTTTAATTATTTAACGCTGCTTACCATTTTAATTTTGGGGGAAGATAATGCTGGTTAAACATTTTCTAAAAAAAAATGTAAAAAAAATTAAACATAAAGAGGAAGAGGAAGTAGACAATAGCAAACAATGTAAAATGGGTGTGTTGTTGTTTTTAAATGGAAAAAACTAAAACAGATTCAAAAGGAAGCGCAGCAAAAAATTTAAAATGTTACAAAAAGAGAAATAAGCACTGCAGGAATCAGCGTTGGTAGTGGGGTTTTTTGTTTTGAGTTTTTTTTTAAGTATGAGGATTAATATGACCACTAGTACAAGTAGTTTTATATGAGGAAAAATTAACAGTAAGGTCACCATAGAATCATAGAGTTGGAAGAGACCACAAGGGCCATCGAGTCCAACCCCCTGCCAAGCAGGAAACACCATCAGAGCACTCCTGACATATGGTTTTCAAGCCTCTGCTTAAAGACCTCCAAAGAAGGAGACTCCACCACACTCCTTGGCAGCAAATTCCACTGTCGAACAGCTCTTACTGTCAGGAAGTTCTTCCTAATGTTTAGGTGGAATCTTCATTCTTGTAGTTTGGATCCATTGCTCCGTGTCCACTTCTCTGGAGCAGCAGAAAACAACCTTTCTCCCTCCTCTATGTGACATCCTTTTATATATTTGAACATGGCTATCATATCACCCCTTAACCTCCTCTTCTCCAGGCTAAACATGCCCAGCTCCCTTAGCCGTTCCTCATAAGGCATCGTTTCCAGGCCTTTGACCATTTTGGTTGTCCTCCTCTGGACACGTTCCAGTTTGTCAGAAGAAGGCAACAGAGATGTTTCAGAAAGAGGCGGCACGGAAAGCAAATAATGAGCAGAGTAGCAGAAATATAGCGGAATGAACAGCAGAATATAAATCGTGGGGGAGAAACTGAGCTAAAACTTCATACATTAGCAGGAAAGAAACAGTACAATGATGGAACTAAGAACAGCCTAAAAAGAGGCAGAGTTTGAGAAGAGACATGGGGATGGCAAACCACAGCAACTAGAGCATTAGCAGGATAACACCCTTCTAGTTCTGTGAGACAGAGGAATGGGGAGCTTGTCACAGCAGGAGGGGGAGACACCGGAGACTCTTCACCAGCCTGACTCATCTCTGCCTCTTGGCTTCCCTCGTACCACTCACAGGCTCCGGCTTCTGCCTCCGATTCTAGACTTCTCTCTGCCACGATTCTTCCTGCTCACTAAATCCTGTTACCTCTTCAGCTTCCGGCACGCCCTCTCCCCAGTCTTCTCCCTCTGGCCACTCATTGTTGTGGCCACCACCACACCCAGGCTCTGAGCCTCCTTCCCTTGGTGGTTCCCCCCACCATTCCTCTGTATCCAACTGTCCATGACCCCCCCCCATCAGCTCCTGCCAGTCAGTGAAGACAATACTACGCTTGACGGACCAATGGTCTGATTCAGTATATGGAAGCTTCCTGTACAGTGGAACCTCGTGTTACATACTGTCCTCCTTGCGAACGCTTCGAGTTATGAGCTCTGCTAACCCGGAAGCAGATACAGTGGTACCTCAGGTTAATAACTTAATGCGTTCCGGAGGTCCGTTCTTAACCTGAAACTGTTCTTAACCTGAAGCACCACTTTAGTTAATGGGGACTCCTGCTGCCGCCGCACCGCCGGACCACGATTTCTGTCCTCATCCTGAAGCAAAGTTCTTAACCCGAGGTACTATTTCTGGGTTAGCGGAGTCTGTAACCTGAAGCATCTGTAACCTGAGGTACCACTGTACTCCTGGTTGCGAACTATGCCCCGGGATGCGAACAGAAGTCGCGCGCCGACGGCAGCGGGAGGTGCCATTAGCGAAAGTGTGCCTCATGTTAAGAACGGTTTCGGCTTAAGAATGGACCTCCGGAACAAATTAAGTGTGTAACCTGAGGTACCACTATATTTCCCTTCCTCACTCCCACCCCCAAGCAATCCAATTAGGACACTCCACAGTGCCATTTGTTTTAATGGAATAGATTTTAGCATCTGCATACCTCTCCCATGGCCATTATTTAAGGCTTAAATGTGCTTGCAAAATAGAGGAAGTAATGTATAGGTCTCCGTTCTGCTTTCAGGAATGTTGGGCCACATCTTAAAAGATGTTTATCTCGAGTGTATTATTCAAAGAACAGTCATGCTGTATTCAGCAGTGAATTCAGTGGGGAAGTTACACAGTGATCTTATCTCAAGTTTGGAAAAATATCTGTACGACTTGTTTCCTTACTAATTTTCTTCCTTCTGGTTAAATTCATCTCTGTAAGCATTCCTGTTCCAAATATTTATTTTAAAATCTGAACCATTTCTTATTATTCATTATTTGGCATATATCCTTTGCCTCTGCAGCAGTTATCCGTTCTGCTGAAATGCTTGTTCTTGTCATTTTGGCACCTGTTTCTGAATTTTGAAAATGTGTCGTCCCCCCCCCCAAAAAAAACCAAACATAAAGCATAAAAGGGAATCTATTTAGTTTATAAAAACAGATTATTGGGGTCTTGCAGATTTAGCTTAAATAAATCACCATGTTTCAAGTGCTTTTGACTTACACAGTGTGAATAAATCAGTGCGCAAGAACAACAAGGAATGAATCAAAGCATCCAAGTTAGAAGGCAGATTTATATTATTTTCCCAACTTGCGTACTTTCTAATCAGCAAGGCTGCCTTGGTTTTGGATGCTTCAGGAGGGTGTATCTGCCAAACAGTTTGTTTTGCTGGCCTCGGAAAAACAGATTCATGAATTATATAAAACCCATTATGTTTTAGCAAAAATCCCTATCCCTATCGCTACGGTCATTAAATTTATCTGGCTCTCACTACAGCAGGGCTCGAGAAATTTCACTGCCAGGCTTAAGAACATAGCTGCAAAGTACTTTTATTTTAAAAGCAAGGCAACCTTCATTAGAGGCTATTTCCCCACCACCTGTTTCTTTCATACGCTGAAGAGAGAAAGAGGGGGAAGAAGGTACATAATTATTGTTCAACTTGTAGGCTACTTCTTGCAATTCCCAGAAATGGGATTCCATAAACAGCATTTTACACTGCTATTTAACATATGGGTTTAACATAAAGAACAGGGAGGTAAAAGTTAAAAAGAAAACTAGTACAAGAGGTTGGATACAAGGGGTTGTATATCAGAGACTCCCTGAAATTAATGGACATTGGTTCAATGGCTCTACTCCAAATACGTCATAGCTAGATGCAACCGAAGATCTGTGTGAGAGAGGTGATGGCTGAATGGCATTTTTAAATGACTTAGATTTCCCTAAATGGGGTGTTAGGGGAAGGGTAGTACCTCTGGTGGGGGATAAGTTATTCTCCTTGAGAGGTAGTTTGTCCACTTTTGGGCCTCACCCTGCACTCAACTCTCACCAGTGGTTCCTAGAAGCTCTCAACATGCGGCAGTGGGCACACCGGATAAACCAGGTGAGGGTAGCCGATGGGTCTCAAACCCTCTGTGCGTTAGGGACTTGCCCCCTGCATATGAAGACAAGTTCTGATTCCAACAGTCAAGAAGGTGGTTTCTGCACGCGCTGCAGAGGAAGGTGAGGGGCAGATGGGGCTCGTCAACCTGGGAAGGTAGCCCATCTAGGAAAAGGAAAACTCTGATACTAAACCTCCACTGCCTTGCGGGAGATCTTCAGGAGAAGAAACGGCTAAGGAGGAAATCCTACACAAATCCAGAGTGGAGACCCTATGATGGTGGGATAGTGTATACCTCCTTCCAGCAAGTCAAGGTGGCGCCAAGCATATTGCTTGTTGGGATATTCAGCTCCACCTTAAGAACAGACGTGTGGAATTGTTGTATGTCACATGTCTGTTTACATTCCAGCACAGCTTGCTGGGAACTTCCGTTTGTGTATAGCTTTTGCTGTCTTGCCTTGGACATGAAGGAGATCAGACATGTTTCCCTTTGTCCTGCTGTATGCTGAATAAACTGCAAGGAGATCAAGCCTATCCATTCTTAAGGAAATCAGCCCTGAGTGCTCACTGGAAGGACAGATCCTGAAGCTGAGGCTTCAATACTTTGGCCACCTCATGAAAAGAGAAGACTCCCTGGAAAAGACCCTGATGTTGGGAAAGACGGAGGGCACAAGGAGAAGGGGACGACAGAGGACGAGATGGTTGGATAGTGTTCTCGAAGTTACAAACATGAGTTTGACCAAACTGCGGGACGCAGTGGAAGACAGGGGTGCCTGGAATGCTCTGGTCCATGGGGTCATGAAGAGTCGGACACGACTAAACGACTAAACAACAACAACAAATATGCTCACATAGCTTCTCCTGCCACTTCTACTCTGCTGAGTAGCATGTCCTAGCTTCTGAAGCTCAGGTTGCAGATTCATGCTGCACCAAGGACTGGAGATCGCTCGGCACACCGGCCGGTGGGCTGGAGGCAGCTGGGGGTCTGCCAATTGCCCCCATTTCCTTGGTTGCGTTCCTTTCCTTTAGACCACATCAGGGAGGCCAAGGGAGGCCAAGGGAGGTGGGTCTTGTTGTTTAGACCTCCATCCTCACTGCCCTGGCTTGTGCCCCAGGAAGGTCCCCTTGGTGCTGCTAACGCAGCGGTCTGACTTCACCCCTAGAGGCGCACTCCATTGTCTCTCTCTCAAGACAGATGGATGCAACAACAAGATTTCCCTGCGATCAGATTTTTGATAGCATTGCTTACCTTAGCAAGATTAGTCGAAAGGTAAGCAAAGTGAGGGAAAGAGAGGGAGCAATTCAAAGTATGTCTTCATCAAGTTGGGCAACCCTGACTCTATGAGTAGCTCAGCTCAGGTACGGAAAGAGGGTTTGTAGGCCACCCAGTGTGCAAGCAGGAGGTTGACACTTGAAATGGAGGACAGAGAAACTGGAACCTAAACTGCAGCTGGTAGAAGGGACCACACTAGATCAGGTCAGGTTGTCAGCCCTGGCTGGTCCAGGAGTATCATACAGACCAATGTTACACACCACTGCCTTCATCCTCATCTGAAAATGGTTCTGAGGCCTAAATACACAGTCCATGACAGCGCCCACCTCAGGCCAGGAGGTTCCTGGCAGTACCATTTTATGGGCACAATATATGTCAGGTATTAGCTACCTAAAGGTGGGGAAACAGTTCTAAAATTGGCATGAACACCTTTGGGTTACAAGCCTACCCTCAGTCGTGTGTCACTCTTAGGATTCCCCTCTCTGCTCCCTTCTAGTGTTTTCAGCATGCTATTATACAGAGTGGGTAAAATAGCCTGCATAGAGAAAAATGCAATGAATAAAAGAACATATATACAGATCTGTAGCTCCTACAATAGTAGGCAGATGAAGCCTATTTTTCTTGGAAGGGTGAAAAAGAGACAGTGTTTTCTTTCATGTTCAATGGCAGACATCCTAAAGTCTAACCTCAAGCAGCACCCGTTCCTTCGTTCACTCATTGCCTTTCTGTCAAAAGATCCCTAAGCCAACTTATAACAGGTTGATAATAATATCAAGCGAAAAACAACCCACCAACCCAGCCCGCCTCCAACTTGCAAGTACTTTCTTATTAAAACCCCGAAGACCCCTATTCCCCCCCCCCACAAAGGGTAATGTTCTAGCTCTCATTGTTATGGAGAAAACAAAAAGAAGATAGCAAGATACTCTAAATCAGCATTTCCCAAACTTGGGCCTCTAACTGGTTTTGGACTACAACTCCCATCATCCTTAGCTAGAAAGACCAGTGGTCAGGGATGATGGGAGCTGTAGTCCAAAAGCAGCCGGAGACACAAGTTCGAGAAACGCTACTCTAAAGGTTCAAAGCAAACAAACCCACCGGAAAGAAAACGTCAAGATGTTTGCAAAACCGGTTTCTAAATCTATCCCAGTTTAGGTAGCATTTTCTCACTGAAGCGTTGTTATAGCATCCACGAGAATATTTACAGGAACAGAGAGGCGGTCTATTATGACACAGGGAACTTAATAGAAAAAGACATGGCACTTCCTGTCCTACAGCATCTAGACTGTCTCTCTGTGCCAAAACACCCAAGATGCTCTTTCACTTCTCCTTGCCTCTAGCACAATTTTAACATGTAAACACATCTACTGTGCACACACAAACTCTTTCTTTAAACTTCAAACAGAAATGCAGGAAGTTGCTGAGTTCTGACTCTTTTTATAGGGTGGGGCACCATCTTTTTTTGTTTTTTTAAGTATGCACACTGTGTTCCAACCATTTTCAAGAATATCACACGAAGGTCATGTTTTCCTTTGTCTACCTACCATAAACTTACAAAAGAATGCACACAGGCTGACATAAACACGTAATGCTTTCCTAGGGAACAGTTTATTCAGATTAAAATCTAATTCAATCTGGAATTAATTGTTCCAGCCCAATAAGATATATCTATATGGACAAGGAGCTTCTTACTGGCAGCATGCAACCAGTTCAGCAAGGCATGAGTTATGATTCCTTTAAACAGAGTAAGTGGGTTGTTTTGTTTCTGAACATGCTACTGACGGTCAATGCCTTTGCATGGCTGCTCCTCCTTCTAACCAGTGAAAAACAAGCCACAGTGAGGAAGAAGTCCCAAGTTTGGGTCTGGCATAATTCAAAAGGTTACTGAAGAGTTAGAGGGATAAATTATGCCCTTAAAAGCCCCATTTTAAAAACTCTTGTTTCTTACTTGCGATTTCCCTACAGTTTGGAGCCAACGGGTTATTCCCAGCTAAGTTATACTCAACAATAGACCCAGCAAAATTAATCAATTTACTCTGAGTGTGACTAACGTTGGATATGACTCAATATTCTTATGGTTGCTGGGCTAGGTTTTTTTCGCCTTATTTTTTTTCGCCTTTTTTATTTTTTAACTGCTGCTTCTGGTTCCATCCCTCCCTCCTCAGGGATTGTTTAACATATAAAAAACAAACATCTTTATACGGATATTTATCTCCTGACCTTCTAGACAGCTTACTAGAATTAAAGTCAGTTAACTATACACAGTAATATTCCATTAAAAAAAAGAAAAAGAGCAGTAAGACAAAATAGAAGCAGGCTCAGAAGATAAAGGAAATTATTTGCTAGGTAAAACAAAGGATGCACACACACACTATGGGTATACAGTGGTGCCTCAGGTTAAGAACTTAATTCGTTCTGGAGGTCGGTTCTTAACCTAAAACTGTTCTTAACCTGAGGTACCACTTTAGCTAATGGAGCCTCCTGCCGCCGCTGTGTGATTTCTGTTCTCATCCTGAAGCAAAGTTCTTAACCCGAGGTACTATTTCTGGGTTAGTGGCGTCTGTAACCTGAAGCATCTGTAACCTGAAGCGTCTGTAACCTGAAGCGTCTGTAATCTGAAGTGTCTGTAACCCGAGGTACCACTGTAACATTAAGAACATGGAGGTAAAAGTTAAGAAGACTAGCATGAGGGGTTGGATACAAGCTGTTGTAGATCCAACTAAGCCTTACTCAGAGGAGACTCACTGAAATTAATGAACATTGATTTCAATGGCTCTGCTCCAAGTATGTCTGGGCTAGATGCAACTGAAGATCTGTGTTAGAGAGATGACAGCTGAATGGCATTTTTAAATGACTTAGATTTCCTCGTACGTTTTACCATCCAGTGGAACACGGTCAAACAAACCTCCTGGACCACAGAATTTTGGACTTTTGGGGTGATCACTGAAAACACCCCTTCTGTTGTTTCCCATCAACCAAATAACTCTCCTGATCTGTTCACTGGCAAATACGCACTTGAGATTCAGCTATGCCCTCCATGACTTTAGAACCGTCAGCACCTTGGACAGCAACTTCCCCCCTCCCCCAAAAAAGGGGTGTTCAAAGAAAACACAAGGTCTTTGAGGATGGCACAGGCCTCTTTCTTGACATATGGCCCATGTCCTACACAGACATAAGCGTCAGGTAGGCGAAAGCATTTGCACCATCCCTATTAAACTGCATTGCAGGGTATTTGTTTCGACACGAGTATGTCAATGAACTCATTGGCACGCATGGAAGGTTTGTGCTGCGCCATACCTGCCGACAGGACTATCCTTCAACCTGCCATTTAGGTTAGCAGAAATCAGCAGAGGGATGGCACAGACATTACAGAAACTTGTGGACACAAGGTGAATCAGTGCCCAATATCGGGGAAAGCTCTCAGCCTACCCTAAGCACATAGCCCAGTAGCATATTGTTGGGTTCACCAGATTCTTCCGGTGCAATCTACTCTATTGACATTATTGGCTCACTTCCACTTTCAACTTACAGTACAAGTACTCTTGGTGTCGATACACAAAAGAGGTGCTTTTTTCCTCCCAACCCACTGATGCGCTGTAGCAACTCAGCAGGAAAAAGCAATCCTACTTAGGAATTCGTATTACACTGCAGCTCCATCTAAACTAAACTAAAATTAAGAGTTCATGGTTAAAGTATGCCCCAAATGGCAAGTTCTGTCTTATAGTGTCGAAATTTAGGCAGCATTATACATGGCCGGCCTTCAGGAAGTGCAAGGTTCTGCTGAATGATAAAAGGACTCCTTTGTAGCTGACAAGATGATGAATGAACACACACAGCCATGCAAGGCTACACTACCCACGCCTAAACAGCATTTCCTTCTTAGGCATGCATTAAATTAAAAGCCAGACCAACCAGTAAATGGTACTGTAATGGTTATAGGGGTTGCTCGTGCGTAAGTTGCCGCCACTCCTGGCTAGGTTACCTGGTTGAACCCTTTCTGTCTGGACAGCCCTTCACTTCATGGCTGTCTCAGTCGCTGGCAGAATCCGTCAGTGGGCGTTTCTTGAACTTCTTCCAGCAAAGAAGTTCTTTGACGCCAAGTCTCCTCCTAGTCTCCCTGCGCGGAAGTCTTCTGCGCAGAGAGGGTGTGGGCAGCGGAGTACCCGTGCTCTCCCCGCTGGTCTCCGGGGAAGAGTCCTGGAGCCTTCTCTCCGATTCCCCCATCTGCCCCCCTTCACCTCTGGTGTTACGCTGAATTCCTTCCCCAGCAGGTGGGCTGCCTCTCTCCTTGCTGGGACCCTCTCCAGCATCGCTCTGGAGCCTTGCCTCCGCCACTGGCTCCGATGGCAGTTCCCTGACAGGTACCCATCTTTATCCCATGAAAATACAAAATTGGAAGCGTCCAAATGACAAAATAGCTCCACGTTAAGACATTTTGTTCCTTTTGTACATCAGGGAATCCCCAAACTGTGCTACTATCCTAGGTTAAATTGACAGGATCTTTTGAGCTTCCCTGCATACAAGATGAACGTAAACACAAGCAGTTCAACAAAGCATGGCTAACTTTCTCCTTGGCCAGAGGCTGGGGAATCAAAGGACCATATGCCGCATGGCATGCTTGAAGCATGTCAAGAATGTAAACCATCTTCCAAGAAGTCAAAAGCCCACAATTCAAAATAAGTAAGAGAGAGCATGAGTGTGATATCAATAACCTGTAGCTTTATTCCACAACCCATGAAAAATAATGTTAACTGGTGGGTGGGACTAAGAGGGGGAACTTCTGTGCAATACACTTAGTCCAGAGACTGTGCCGATGTTCAATTTTCTATTTAAAAGACATATCAGTGTCTTATAACACTAGGAATAGGCTAATGACTCAACCTGGTGTCTTATGTAGGCAAGCAATTTACAGCCAAATTTAGAAGCATTTCATACCGGTAGCAAAAATATAAGCCCACAGATTTTATTTTAGCACCTGAGAAAAACAGATCTCCAGGCATTAAAATGAGTACAGTCGGACATTCTTGTAAGTTGGACTTGAATGTGCATGCTACAAAATTCAATGTGGTTTTCACCCAAGCAGTAGACTGGAGAAGGGAGGCTGCCTAGTCAAGCCTCTTCTTCAATCTCCTCTCCCCCTCCTTGAACAATCCAATAAAGACTTAGCAGCGCTTTGGCAAAGCCAAATATAGAGAACTATTTCGGTAACCTACGACGCAACATTTGACACAGAAACACCCCAGCACTATTGCATGCAGCTCAAAATGGTACAGTCATCTGCTCTTTGTGTAGACAAGCCCACAATAATAATAAAAATTCTGATACTTTTAACATCAGCAACGTATAAAACCCATAGGCACACTATGCATTTCTATCCAAACCTTCGAAAGTTACCGTATTTTTCGGTCTATAAGACGCCCCCATGTATAAGAAGCCTCCTATTTTGGGGGACTCAAGATTTAAGAAAACCCATGGCACTATCCAAGTATAAGACGCCTCCTGATTTTGGACATTATTTTTTAGGGGGAAAACCTTACTCTTATACACGGAGAAATACAGTACATCCTGTCTGCTGCTGGTATAGTTTGAGGGGCAAGCAAGAGTTGGGGACTCATTCAAAGAACCAACTTTCCCCATCATTCTGTGACAGGAAGAATACGCTATGTGATACAAAATGTCATAAACATGCCATCTGCTCCCAGAGATTCTCTGTTAATTCCAAAAAGTCAAATTTGTGCCTAAGAGATTTCTAGGGTAAACAGAGCGTTCTTTGGGTAACTGGGCAATATAGTAGTTTTTGCACCCAATTTATTTCATTTATTCTTTAAAAACCATGTCAGCCTGTGCTGGGAGAACTACCTCCAGCAAATCTGGTTCGATAAGCTTCTGTCAGGCATGGAAACTAGCAACAGGTGCCTCAGTAATTATTTTGCTACTGACACTTTTGACTTTTGAGTAGAGATGTACAGCCTGAAGTTTTCAAGGCAAGCTTTCCAAGTAGCTCCTGGTGGTCTGAATCCACACAATCACTGGACTTTGCTTTAAATCCTGCTTATAAGGTCTTCACTAGTAACCAGAGGTGGGAGAGAATTATTCCACTCAGGTTAGCCCCGTAATGGGGACACCTGAGTCAGCGGTAGCAGTCACATGTCACAAGAGGCAACGTGCTTTATGCAACCGCTGGCAAAGAGGCAGAGAATTATTAATTAATGGGAAAGGTTGTGCTCATACAGCTTGCATGAGATGCATCTAAAGTGGGTTAAAAGCTCTAGCTGTCCAATGTGAAAAGTGACCAGTGAAAAATATTGCTACTTTTATAACCAGCAGCTGGGAATAGAAAAAAAAATAGCCTAGTCATCCCAAACCATCACATGGACCTCTGCATGCACGGAAATGAAAGATGAAGATTCAGGTTATTGGGGCGTTAGAAATCACAAAGGTGCAGAACTGCAAGACAAACATTTACACAGGAAAAGAAAGCTAAACGAAAGTTCATCCTGCAATAGCTGGCATATCTGATCCCTGTGCTAACCCCAAAACAAGTGAACAGTGTTAGAATATCAGATATATAACCTAATTGCCAAATAGCACCTTAAATCTATGTTATGGTCACCACAATGGAATATCTAGATGCCTTTTCCCCCATTGAGGTTTATTATTATTATTATTATTATTATTATTATTATTATTATTATTATTATTATTTCATTTCACTACTATACCGCTTTATATTTTAAAGAACAAATCTCAAGGCTGTTTACAAGACATTGAAACCTTAAATAAAACAATCCACAACGGTCGCAACTGGACCCGTGCCAGTTGCAAAATGCGCCTAGCACCTGGCTAATTTCTAACACTGCAAGTGACTAACCTGTAAAGCAGTGTTCCCCAACCTTGGGCCTCCAGCTGTTTTTGGACTACAATTCCCATCATCCTTGACCACTGGTCTTGCTAGCGAGGGATGATGGGAGTTGTAGTCCAAAAACAGCTGGAGGCCCAAGGTTGGGGAACACTGCTGTAAAGGACTCACAAAGGACTTTCCATGTGTACCAGAGATATGCCAGCATTTGCTATGGAGAGGCACATTTCTAAACATGCCATGGACGTGCACCAAGAGAAAAACACCCCAAAGACTGCCTCCCTCTCAATTGAATCTCCCCCACTAGTATTTCAGAATATTCTCTCCCTGCCCCCACCCCACTTCACCTTTTTACAAGTTAGCCAAAGCAAATGCCCATCCACACTGCATAAAACGCGAAGCAACTTTTAGAGGTGGTTTGAATGCAACATGCCAGGCATAATAAAGCGCGGCTTATCAAATGATCATTTTGTGTGATTAGCAAACAGATATAAAACCACAGTTCTCCGTTTGGGGCACAGTGGTTGAAAGACCAAAGAGCTGGCGCCAAAGCTCACTTCCAGCTGGATAAACAATAGTTAATTGAGCCATAAACACTTTGACTAAAACAACCCACGGGACAATGATGGATGGGAGTTTTTGCAGAGTCTTCTGCGGTGTAGTCTATTCCATCTTCTTATACGTCCCCCAATTGCACATTAAGAGGCAGGTAAATATTTAACTACCAAATAAACTCTAGCATTTTGGAAGAAGGATGCAAGTTAAATCAGTATTGTGTGGGGTATAAGCAAAATTCGAGGAAGGTGATAGATGGAAAGGCTGTGCCTAATTCAGCAATAATTTCAGCCAACAGAACCCCGCTTGCAGATTACAAACCTCATTTTGCTTTTTACATCAAAATCTCACCCACAGAGCTCTCTTAACAGCAGCTAGTCACTAGGTAAGAAAACTTTTCAAACTGCGGGACGAGATAACCCTGTACAGAATGTCATCTCACAGGCAACTAGTGTTAGAAACTCAGCTATATAAGTTAGGCTGGGGCTGCCCTGTTCAAAAAGTAAATCTACACTTCTGACATGGGTTGCCCAGACATTTAAGCGAGCTCTGCCCAGACACTGTTTCTGACGGCCAAAACCGGGCAGTGTCCAGGAAATGTATAGCACCCCTAGGGGCCAAATGGCTCCTTAAAACCAAGATTAAAGGTAAAGGTAAAGGGACCCCTGATCATTAGGTCCAGTCGCGGACGACTCTGGGGTTGCGGCGCTCATCTCGCTTTACTGGCCGAGGGAGCCAGCGTACAGCTTCCCGGTCATGTGGCCAACATGACTAAGCCGCTTCTGGTGAACCAGAGCCGTGCACGGAAATGCCGTTTACCTTCCCGCTGGAGGGTTACCTATTTATCTACTTGCACTTTGACGTGCTTTCGAACTGCAAGGTTGGCAGGAGCAGGGACCGAGCAACGGGAACTCACCCCATCGTGGGGATTTGAACCGCCGACTTTCTGATCAGCAAGCCCTAGGCTCTGTGGTTTAACCCACAGCGACACCCGCGTCCCTAAAACCAAGGTTACATCTGCCAAAACAGAATGTCTAGCTGCCATTTTGGGCCAAAATGACTCTAGAGCCTTTTTTTTTAAAGAAGGATGGACTGACTGTGATTGATTCTCAGTAAAACATCTGGCTAGTTCAGGCGACAACCTTGAGCTAGATTAAGAGCTTTGAAGACTTAAAGATGAAAAGGCACTTTGTCCAGTGACAGTCCACATATATATTGGCCTGTTCTGACCTCTTTTTATTAATGGCGACACGGACCATTCATAACATAAGAATATGCTTCGCAACTGTGAGCAGGGCAGTGGGGTTGGGGTAAGTGAAGGCAAGCTAGAACAATTACCGTATTTTTCGCTGTATAAGACGCACCAGGCCACAAGATGCACCTAGTTTCTGGAGGAGGAAAACAAGAAAAAAAATATTCTGAATCTCATAAGCCAGAACAGCAAGAGGGATCGCTGTGCAGTGAAAGCAGCAATCCCTCTTGCTGTTCTGGCTTCTGGGATAGCTGCGCAGCCTGCATTCGCTCCATAAGATGCATACACATTTCAAAATGGCTCAAGAAACAAAAAGGATCAAAATGAGCACAGTGCTGTTTGTGACAACTCAGTCTTCATCCCTATAGGTTTGCTTAACACAGAAACAGTCAATTTCCTCATACCACCACCCCCAAACTTCTCCCCCCAATTTTTTTGTTTTGTTTAAGTCTAAAGTGTATATGCAGTCTAAGAAACTTTGATGTAAGGAACCCTCTAGTACTCAAAAATTACTTCTATAAAACCAAAAACGTTATACAATAGTACCTCGGGTTACATACGCTTCAGGTTACAGACTCCGCTAACCCAGAAATAGTACCTCAGGTTAAGAACTTTGCTTCAGGATGAGAACAGAAATCGTGCTCCGGAGGCGCAGCAGCAGCAGGAGGCCCCATTAGCTAAAGTGGTGCTTCAGGTTAAGAACAGTTTCAGGTTGAGAACAGACCTCCAGAATGAATTAAGTACTTAACCCAAGGTACCACTGTAGTGTTTGAAATTAGCCAGGTGCATTTTGCACCTGGCTTTCGACCACCTGTGACCAAGTGAAGATGTCTGGGCACCAGGATAGTGCCTGAGGTCTCCACCATCTGGAGGTGCATGCCTAGAGATCATTGGATCGGGACTGTTTTCACACGGTAATCCCCCATTCTGTAGAATTCTATCCGTTCTATTTTACCTGCACAATAGGAGTGACTTTCTGGAATCAAATTTCTTTTTCTCTACAGCTTGTGCAGGAGCAGTCACCATGAAGAAAAACGGGTCGGAATAGGCCGATATATACGTGGACTGTCCCTGGATCAAGCGACTTTTCTTCTTTAAGTCCTCAAAGCTCTTAACCTAGCTCAAGGTTGTCCTCTGAAGCAGCCAGATGTTTAACTGAGAATCAATCGCAGTCAGCCCATCCTTTGAAAAACAAGAGGCATCTTGCCCCAAAGTGGCAACCAAGGACATTCTGTTCTGGCGACTGTAACCTTGGTTTTATTTAACTATTTGGCACCTAGCTTATTTATCTGAGTTGCTAACACTACATGAGAGGAGGAAGGGAGAGTTCTTGTTGGGAGCTTTATTTCCTACCCATGATCATGAGATTACAGACTTGAGATTCCCACTAGGTCATGTAACCTGGACCAGAGCCAGCACGTTTTACCCTAATATACTTACTGCGTAATCCTCTAAATGCTTACTCAGAAGAAAATCCCACGGTGTACAAATGGTGCATGTTCCCTAGAATAAGCATGTTAGCATGGCGGCCTTAATTTGTGGGACAGGGATGGGAACTTCCCTTGCATAATCAGAAGACGTTTATTTTCTTGTAGCTTTAGCAAATGAAAGCCTGTCTCGGTGATAAGCTATTCAAAGCAAAGCCCGCTGCCAAGGTTGCTTCCAGGAATGGGGTCAGGAGAAAACGGTGCAAATCAACAAGGCCTCCAAGATTTAAGGTCAGGCTCAAAGAAGAACCTTGTTGCTGAACTCATTCTCACCTCTCTTCCTTTATATTCCTTTTCCAAGCCACACAAAAGACCACAGCGGTAGATTTTGCTAGCTGCATCATCTGCGATCACACTCGCACATGGTTTTGGTGCATGAAATAACACAGACAATCAATATTTTTTAAAAAATAAGATAAAATTGCAGGACACAACTTACATAAACAACAGGACAGACAGGATAGCCAGAGTGGCAAATAATCAAGATGCCTCTGTCACAGTCATTAAAACTTGCGTAACTGACCCAATAATACGTTTTTCTCCAAGCTTTGCATCACATCTTATGAAACTTCCTGTCATTTTCAAAAGGGTGGGAAGAGAAAATTTGACAACGAAAAGGGTAATCTGCTAGTTGTTTGTTGGTTCCAATTGCTCCAATTGTCCCAATAGGGTGATCCGGACAAAGGAAAGAAATATATTGGGTTTGGGATTTTAAAACTACTTTTAAATTTAAGAATCTCAAGATGTGATCATTTTCCTGTAACAGTGCATCACAGAATATATACTTGCAGGACCTGTAAAACGTGTGTGTGTGTGTGTGTGTGTGTGTGTGTGTGTGTGTGAGAGAGAGAGAGAGAGAGAGAGAGAGAGAGAGAGAGAGAGAGAGAGACTGTTATTTGCCTGGATTTTATAATGGTAGAAGACTCAAAAGGATGTTCAGGGAAACAGGTAACTGAGGCTAGGATTACTGAGATTCTAAAACCCTGCACAATTTAAAATTACAAAAACAAGAGCTTAGGTATTCTGAAATACTACCGTCGTAACTATTAACAGCAGGCTATCTGGCCTTCCTTTTGAGAAAGACAAAACAGAACAGTTTCACTGCTATCCAAAGTATTTACATCCTGTTGCAGCTTCTGCTTTGTTTGGACAGTTTTCTGTATATGATCTTTCTCTCTCTCTTTCTGCCTGTCTCACACAAGTTCAAATCCAGCAAGTCTTTATACCATGGGCAGAAATAGGCAACGAGCTTTCTGTATGAACCGCAATTCATTCACACATGCATACACACACACACACACACAGTGCAGAGAAAATCACACAGGTCAATTGTCCTGATTATTTTAAAAAATAAAAAATAAAAAACCCACCACTTTTCCTAACTTCAAAACAAGCTTAAAAAAGGTAAAGGTAAAGGACCCCTGACAGTTAAGTCCAGTCGCAGACGACTCTGGGGTTGTGGCACTCATCTCGCTTTACTGGCCAAGGGAGCCGGCGTACAGCTTCTGGGTCATGTGGCCAGCATGACTCAGCCGCTTCTGGCGAACCAGAGCAGCACACGGAAACGCCGTTTACCTTCCTGCAGGAGCGGTACCTATTTATCTACTTGCACTTTTTTGTTGTGCTTTTGAACTGCTAGGTTGGCAGGAGCTGGGACCGAGCAATGGGAGCTCACTCCATCGCGGGTATTCGAACTGCCGACCTTCTGATCGACAAGCCCAAGAGGCTCAGTGGTTTAGACCTCAGCGCCTTTAATGCTGGCATTCCTTATCTTCAAATCATGCTGTGCCCCTCAAAAACTAGTAAAGCATAAGTCCCAATACTTGTACTATCTGCAGAAAGTTAGGCTACCCACCTTTCTCTTCAACAAGACAGTTAGTTACCTAGCGACTGAAACACACCCATATGCCCTGCCAGGATCAAATTCTGCCTTCCGCTGAGCACCTTTATAGTATACCCATACACTTCCAGCTGCAAATCACAGAAGAGGCAAGAAGCCAAGACAACATTGCTGTCGTCCCCCCCACTTAGCCTTATTGCTTTTCTCCCACCAGAAGTGCCCATTAGAAGTACCAGCCATTAGGCATTCCAAGTCAGAAGCCACCATTTAACTCTACAACTACATTTCCTTTCGGAATAGCTTTGGAGGTCACTGAAGAAGCACACCAGACAATGGAGCACAACAAGACCCATTTCCACACAGCGTTTGAAATTAGCAGGGCGCCAGGCGCACTTTTGTGCCTAAGGATTCTCCATTGACGAGCACCTCCCAAAGTCTGGGTGCCATTTTTTTGCGCCTGGCTGACACTCAAGGATTACTGAAATATACAGTGGTACCTCGGGTTAAGCACTTAATTCGTTCTGGAGGTCCGTTCTTACCTGAAACTGTTCTTAACCTGAAGCACCACTTTAGCTAATGGGGCCTCCTGCTGCCACCTTGCCGCCGGAGCCCGATTTCTGTTCTTATCCTGAAGCAAAGTACTTAACCTGAAGCACTATTTCTGGGTTAGCGGTGTGTGTAACCTGAAGTGTATGTAACCTGAAGCGTATGTAACCTGAGGTACCACTGTATGTGCTTTGAAACCTCAGGGTATATGTTAAGGACAGACAATATATTAAGGAGTTTTAACAACAGAGAGTAGAGTGTTTTGAAAACTGAAGTGTGGTACCAATATTTTTATTGTCAACACCAAATTAAACATGTATTCTGATAAAGACGTGATATTAACAATGTGTCACTTACGTGAATTGCGTATTAGTTCATGCTTATCGAAATAATAAATAAAAAGTGTTGCCGACCCCCACAAATGGCGACTAGATATTCTGTTTGGGCGCCAACCCAGTCCCAGGAGCCATTTGGCTCCTAGCTTTTCTAGCCCAGTTTCTAACACTGCTTCCACATTGAACCAAGGGTGCTGCTTGCTCAACAGGGAAGTTGTGCTGGCTGTACACACAGATACAACCTGAGCAGCTTCCTCCACACAAAGTGTTCCCTCCGAGTGTTTATAAGCAGCAGAAGGCAGAGACATTTCAGAGGACTGTGCTCCTACAATAACGTCCCAAGCCATTCGCAGAAACAACTAGCTTGCCTGCCTAGGTGCAACTTACAAAACAACAACAACGGTTTGCTTCCGTCAGGGGAACTCCCAACAAGCCTCCCTGCCCTATGTGCAAAAAAGGCAGCAAAGGTACAAATTACTAGCTACATTCCAGAATATCGCCTTGTTATCTACAAGCTCAAAACAGTTCTTATGGGACGGAGCTTATCCTGCAAAACACACAATAGCTGAAGAAGTAAAGATAAATAAACGCCGCATAATTGATCTCCAGAGCTTCCAATGAAACAGCAAAGTTCACTGCAGGTTCTGTGAACAAAAAGGCAGCGTTTTTCAAAACCTGGAAATCTGGAGAAAAACGAAAGAAGCCTCAGAGGTGGAACACGAGAATGCGGCTCAGCGGCTACCCTCCCCCTAAGATCGACTTTTCTGCCTCTTAAATCTACTCCCTCTTTACTTACCTTCAGCTGTAAAAAAAAGGAAAAGGAACGGACCACTGTTCCTTCATTTTTCTCCAGCTGCCTTTTAAAATGTGGGATTATAGAGATGAGAATGCTCAAAGCTTTAAACCTGGTTTTGTTTAGGATTATCGTAGCTCTCCCTACTCCCAAAGGGTCTTGTTAAAAGGCCAAGCCAGGGCATGAAGATTGTAATAATGATGGTGATTAATCTGGAATCCTCAAACCATCCAACTTATTAATTTTTTTGGGGGGGGGCAGGAATTTCTAACCTGTCCTACTCCCAAAGGGGTAGAATAGCTAGCACCACTTAAAATAGCATATCTATCCAATATACTGCAGTATATTAAATTCAGAATTAGCTCATACGATTATGCAGGCATAAGATGGTATAGCCACATGATTATATAGGTATAAAGGTAAAGGTAAAGGGGCCCCTGACCATTAGGTCCAGTCATGACCGACTCTGGGGTTACAGCGCTCATCTCGCTTTATTGGCTGAGGAAGCCGGCGTACAGCTTCGGGGTCATGTGGCCAGCATTACTAAGCCTCTTCTGGCGAACCAGAGCAGTGCACGGAAACACCGCTGGAGCGATACCTATTTATCTACTTGCACTTTGAGGTGCTTTCGAACTGCTAGGTTGGCAGGAGCAGGGACCGAGCAACGGGAGCTCACCCCGTCGTGGGGATTCGAACCGCCAACCTTCTAATCGGCAAGTCCTAGGCTCTGTGGTTTAACCCACAGTGCCACCCACGTCACACATATATATAGGTATATGTTGCCTGAAGAGCATTCTTTTTAAGCCTACGTGTTGTGATCCAGCCCCAGAACTTGATTAAGTATGTTAGCCGCAATCTAGAAGATGCAAAGGTGGTTGTGTTTTCAAATTCATTGTGAAATATTTGCATTTGGTGCTTATGATCACAGCAACATCTTTGGGAAAATACTTCTTTTCCCCTCCGGGGTCAACACGTATCCTAAACATTGTGTGAATAGCCACACCTCCAAAACCATCCCAGTTACAGATCTTCCAGGCTCAGCCTGGAGAACTTTTGCAATCACTCAGAATCCTAGTCTACATGCCCTCGTATTATCAACTTGACACGTGAACGGCACAGCTATGAGTTCCAGTCACTTGATGGATTCGTCAATGAGGACCACTGATATGGCCTCACTGATCTTGCAAAAGACCTCCACAGTTTGGCAGACTTGACTGCATTCTGACGGAGTCTCACAGAAGAGATTTTATCTGGCCACTCTTCAGGAATCTTCCCAGCAGCCCACCATGTTATTACTAGCACCAAATTCTTTTCCAGGGCCAGAAGCTGAGAGAAGGGGTGAGTGTGGGGGAGGTTGGTGCTGACCAACCCATCTTCATGCACCCTTCTCCACTGGGAGGGACAGCAAAACCATACATGGTCTTGTTCTGTTATATTTATATCCTGCTTTTTGGCCCAAAGGTCTGCAAAGTGGTGATTGGCAGGACCGTGGCAGAAAACACTAAGATGATGGGGGAAAGGAGAAATGAAAGTTTAGAAATTAGAGGGAGGAGCTGCTTTAACAATGCAGAAACAACAGAAACCACGAAAGCTCTCTTCGCAAAGGTGCAGGCTCCAGGCAGGAGTTAAAAACAAGGAGCAGCAGTCATCTGAAGAAAGGGTATTGACTTTTTGGGTGGGTCTGCCTGCTGGTTCAGAGCAGCAGTTCTTGCCTGGTTGAGTTTGGTCCTCAAGGAAAGTCCTGGCAGGCCAGCAGTGTTCGAAACTCCCATTGTTCCAGGCACATTTTGCGACAGGGAATTCCATCAGCGCGAGAAGTTTCTGAGCTCGGGGCGCAGTACTGCGCCTATGATTTCCGATTAAAACTGCAGAGTGGAAGGAAAGGAAGACCTTTTTCTGCCTCCCCACTTCCAGCTACTCTCTGAAGACTGGATAAGAGACCCTCTTAAGAATATTGAGGGGGTGGGCAGGAGAAGGACTAAACCCTGTGAAAATGAACATAATATTTTAGCTGCAGTTCATTCATTTTCAGCTTTGTATTCTTACTATTAAAAAGTGTTCCTAGAAACTCCGTTGTTTAAGGTGCCATTTAGCTCCTAGATTTCAAATCTCAGTTTCTAACACTGCAGGTCAGATACAGTAATTGGAGTCTTTCATTTCCTATAGAAAATAGCTAAAGGTAGAATAATAAGGTAAAGGGACCCGTGACCATTAGGTCCAGTAGTGACCGACTCTGGGGTTGCGGCGCTCTTCTCGCTTTATTGGCCGAGAGAGCCGGCGTACAGCTTCTGGGTCATGTGGCCAGCATGACTAAGCCGCTTCTGGCGAACCAGAGCAGCACACGGAAACGCCGTTTACCTTCCCGCCGGAGCGGTACCTATTTATCTACTTGCACTTTTACGTGCTTTCGAACTGCTAGGTTGGCAGGAGCTGGGACCAAGCAACGGGAGCTCACCCCATCACGGGGATTCGAACCGCCGACCTTCTGATCGGCAAGTCCTGGGCTCTGTGGTTTAACCCACAGCACCACCCGCGTCCCCAAAGGTAGAATAACTATAGTTTAAAAGCTACTCACAAGTAGACTGGGCATGTTTATTATCTTCACTGACATGTGGGCAATCGCGCCACCAAAAGAGGTCATCCCCCGCCCCCTGACTCACTGTAAAACTCAAAACAGATTTAAGTATTCCCCCCCCACGACCAAAGTAATTTCCATGTACACACCCTTAACACTCTTGAATTACAGAGTACGGCCAGGCATCTGCTTTCTTCCACAATTCCAGATGTTTAAGAAGATTTGTTACAAACAAACAAAAAAGGAACTGGGAGTTCTTTTTCAGAAGTGTTTGGCACGCCATAGTTCCAGCCGGAACTCTAGCTTAAAGTTGCTCTTGGGGACAGGATGAAAATGGACAGGCTGTGATGAACAGATTCTTTGGTGGGGGGGGGGGAGAATCAAAGCAGCTCTTCCCAGAAAAAAATGGCAACCCTGCTATCAGTTAACTTTCTGCATGCCTGCTAGCTGTTAAAAGCAGAGGAGCCCTGATGTCAAAGAAGCTGATAACTCTGCCAGATCAAGGAATGCAATCCAACTAGGCCCCACTGATTTTAAATGCAGTCTGTCAGGCTAGACTGCAACCTACAAACCTTGCTTGCACAGAGGAAAACTAGGAAGTAATTTCCACTAAATTCAATGGGATTTACTCCCAAGTAATTGGGTATAGGGTTGCACCCTTTGCTATCTCTCTGCACACTCTAGTGCTGCTTGGGTAGACAATTGCTAATGATTTACTGTTAGTTAACTTCTGCAACTACCACAGCTAACATTTTACCCGCCCCCAGTGGGGAAAATGCAGTAAAATGTACGTTCACTGCCCTTAAGATTCATCTGCAATTATGGGCACCCCGATTAACTTCTGCTGAAATGACAGTTGCAAGATTTGGAATTGGCTATAATAGTCTCCATCTCCATTCACCCTTATGTGCTACAAGATAGTTTGCACAAGGAAACTTATCCCGGACAATGTTTTAAGAGAAGAAATAAGGTGAGATTTTAAAAATGAGAAAATATAGCCGAAAGAAAAGGAAAGTTGTCACCAGGAAAGTTATCGGAAAAATAACTCGGTGGAGAGAAGACAAGTAAAGTATGTCCACAATTTTATTCAGGTAAAAACCTATTTTGGTGCTAGAACATTATATAAGCAACTACCGATCCACCCAAAATAATTGTCGTCACCACGAGTTTTTCCAGAGAAAACAGCATGAAATGTCTGTTCATAACACAACCTTACATCAGTTGTTCTAAAATGCAATTGGGGGTTTTATATATATATATATCTGTTCCTTGTTTGTTCTGTTTACTAACATCACACACTCAAAACAAAAGCTCTCTGTACAAAAACAGATTAATAGCACCAATTAACCCCTGGGTTTGGAAACCCCTGGGCAAAAACATGCCCAGTGATGCTTCCCTCAATTCCTATTTAAGTGCAAAGAAAGGGGGTGGGGGCTTGTTCCGTGACCCCCCCCCAACTCAGGCCTTGCTCACCTATATAAAGCACTCACACCTTGCCAATCGCCACTCAGCTCTGCCAGATTACAAGACAGCTTGCAAAAGTCTGCAAATGGAGGAGACCAGGCGAACTGTTGAGGCATCACTCATTGCAGCAACATCCTAGCAAGCATCAAAACACGGACCCTTGTTTACTGCAGTTAGTGGCATTACTGGCATCTTATATGGAGCTGTATTCCACCTTCCGAATAGTGCTGCCCCCTCCAACCAAACTCCATTGATATATGGCATACGTGTATTAATAATAATAATAATAATAATAATAATAATAATAATAATAATAAATATCAAGGGCTTTAGAATAAATGTCAGGCTGGCTTTTGTTTCTTGCAACTCTAACAGGACAGGATGCAAATAGGGAGCGGGGGAAGAGAGCCCTCCCACACCCTCAAAGAACTTTGCACCGGAAAACCTCCTCCTTTGAAATGCACCATCACACACACCAAAAAAATATTAGAGAGAAACACACTCAACCTGCCGGGTTGTCTTTCCTTCTGCACCGCTTGACGGGGAAGAGGTGGCCAAGGCGATGGCAGGCCCTCGCTCCGCACCCACCCACCCCGCTTTTGAAAATAAAAATAAAAATGAAATGGATTACGATCTGGGGGGTGGCGGGAGCAAAGGGCAGCCGCGGCGCCTGCTCTCCTTATTCTCCCAAGCGGCCCTCGCAGCTCGGCGCCGGTCGCCCTCCTCCGGCCCGAGCCGGTTCGCCCCGGTGCTGCACGCGATTCCCCTCCCCGGCCGGCAGCATCGTCCTCGGGGGGCTGCGCGGGCGCGGGAACAAAGGACCGGCGGCGGCGGCGGCGGCGGCAGCGGCAGCAGCAGCCGGCGCTCGCAGGCTGGAATAAGCCGGTCTCGGGGAAGCAGGCTCATTGCGAAGCCCCCATGGAGGACAACGGCGCGCCGCTCCCGAGCCGGGCTGTGCGTCGGGGGCGCGCCGATGGGCGGCGCGCGCGTGTGTGTGTGCGCGCGCGCGGCGGCGCCTTTGCAAGCTCGGCAGTGGCGGCCAGGCGTGCCAACTTGGCCCCGCGATCGTGGGTGCCCATGGGGAATTTTGTGGGTGCTCGGGCATACAGGGAGTTGCCACCAATGGCAGCGGGCGCCATGCAGCGTGCACGGCCCTGGCAGCAAAAATTGGTGGGTGCCCGGCCCCTTCATGGGGAATTTTGTGGGTGCTTGGGCACCCAGGGAGCTGGCACCTAAAGCACTTATGGCAGGCTGCTTGCAAGCGCCGGAGGTGGCGGGCGAAAGGGACAGAAGCTTGCACCGTTTGCAGGCGCCGTCGAGCAAACGGGGGCCGTCCGAGACCTGTTTTTCCCCGCTGCCCGGCCTTGGGAAAAGCTGCAGTCCAGGAGGCTTCTGGGGAGAAGAGAGGAGCGCGCCGCAAAGAAGGGGGTGAATATCGCAGCCATGGGTCACGCCGGGGCAGCCCTGCGCAACGCTTCCTGCGGAGAAACGAAAGGGGGAGAGGAGAAAAACAACAACCCTGGTTGCACTCCGTTTCTCCCTCCGTCCCTCCCCCCACATCAATCTGGATCAAGGATCTGCCCCCTCCCGTCTCCCAGCACCGATCCGACGCGATCCACTCAGGCCACCCCCACCCCAAGCACGCGCCGGTCACACACTTTGCGCACAGCCCTCGGAAGTTTCCCGTCGGTGGCGGCGCCGCTGCTTTGCCTCGCCGAGTCTCCAGACTCAGACTGGTTTCCCCGGGCAGGATGGGCAAGTGCACCTTGCAAGATGCGGCGAGGCGGGAACTAGCAGCCTGGGGCCCATTGCGGCGAGCGGAACTCCCTCTCCACGCCGGCTGCTGGTTTTGCAGAAGCGGCTACATAGGCACACCGCACCGGAGCGTGCATGTCTGCTTGCGTAACAGTTTCTTGAGAGGGGAGGAATCATGCCCCTTTCCAGAAGTGTGTGTGCAAAGAGTCCCCCCTCCAACAACCCTTTATAAAACCAATGTTACGTTAGGGACGCGCCCCTTGGCTTGCAATCCAGCCAGGAGCTCCGATGGCTCTGGATTCATAACTCCGAAATTTGGAATCCTCTCCAAAACTGTGCCAAAGCAAGCAACCATGCTCCTGAGCAGATCTTGCCCGCTGGATGGTTCTGTTGCTCCAAAGCGAGTGTCATGTACACTAGATAGTGTGGGTCATGCATTCCTTCAGGACAGTGCCTGCACCCAGGGCCATGAGGTAAGGCGACTATGTCAGATGACAGGATAGGGGGAGAGGGGCAGCAGATCCCAATGTTGATCTTTCTCTCTTCCTACGCCTCACTCACCCCTTCTTCCCTGGCCAGGGCAGGAGGCACCGTTTTGGGGTTCACTTCAGAGGCCAAAACTTTTTGGGTGGGCCCCGATGATTTCTTACGGAGATATTAAAATGTTTCCACTTAAATGTCAAAAGAAGCATTCCAAGGCCACTGGGAATTTTGCAGGCCAACCACCCCTGAAATCTCACCTTCTTGTAGGCCAGGTAATGGAGACCCCCATGGCTCTCTAGGGATTGCTGAGCTCAAATTCCCACGAACTCCAACTGTGGTGGCCAACGATGATGGGAACTGGAGTCCAGCAGGGCCACTGGTCCCCCGCTCCTGCCACAGGCTCTTCGCTTTCCCTAGCACTTACATTTGAAGGAGCCAAGGTGTGGCCTCACACCTGTCTAGGCTAAATTTGGAAACCAAGATGAGGAGGAGGGGAACTAGCAGCCTTATACAGGCTGCCTTGGTATTATGATATGGCTAGCTACAATTTAGCCTGTCCCCAGCTCCCCTGTCCGCCTGTACTGCCTGCGATCACAGAAGCAGCTGTCCACAGTTTAGCAGACTGATGCTTATCACGCATGTAGTACTGTGAGCAAGTTACGGGTATGGACAGGAAGTTCAACTGACAGGCAAGGGAACAGTGCAAGTCAATCACACTTCCTGTTTGTCAGATGTCATGAAGAGACAGAGGGTGCTTACTGGAAATATGCTGTTAAGGTGAAGGTGACTTTACACATTTTTTAGCTTCTTTCTCCACTCACAGTGGGTAATACTGAAATCAACCTGTCAACCTAGCAGTTCAAAAGCACGCCAAAAAGTGCTAGTAGATAAATAGGTGGCTCCCTCGGCCTGTAAAGCGAGATGAGCGCCACAACCCCAGAGTCGTCTCTCAGGGGTCCTTTACCTTTTAGGGTGTGACAGCACTGATATAACCTGTTGCTTTTCTTTCAGAGTCCTTAACACTTTGCCCCTTTTGTAAAAACCCTGCCGCCATTTTTTCTGGGGCCACCACTGCTAGGCGGCCCAAGGGAAGGTCTTGAATTATCATGACTGGGGGGCACCCAACAGGATTGGTGCTTTCAACCCCTGTCCTGCCTTCAGATAGGGGAAAAAGGAGTACACTCCCTTAGCAGATACACATTACAGTCGCGACAAGTACAGTTGCAATTGCACCCCATAACAGTAGGGAAGTGGATATGTGTGTTTATTTAATTTTGTGCACATCACAAGGAGGTGCTACACATAGCAACAGGTCCCTACAGAATGCTTTTAACGGTGTGCCTGTAGCAACATCAAATGTGCATCTGTAAAGCACACAATGCAGATTCCACATATGAACTACATACGAACCTAACTTTTCAACAAACATCCCCAAACCTTAACTCTGCTGAAAAAGCAGCAGCAATTCTAGGTACTGTATAGAACTTTGTGATGTATCTTCCAGACTCAAAGGAAATATTTGAACCACTCTTCAAGATGCAAAGATCATTTGCATGTAAGAACTTCACATCTCTTCAGTGAAAGCTGAGTGCTTCCTCGTTTTCTGGGATATGATATCTTCATTTTTAACTCTGTTGCAATATACAATGCAAATAAGAAGGGAAATAACACAGGCAGAATTAAATGAAATTAGGAAAGTCTCAAAAACAGGATTACATTCACCTGGGAGAACAATCAGACCTGATGTAACAACTGAATCAACAGAGTTGTTAATTAATGGCTGCAAGCCGATAACAACTGAGACTATAAAGAAATGCTTGGACACCGTAATTGCAAGTTTTCACAATGCAATAATAATATTACATCTTATCCAAACTCTCTTATATGACAAAAAGAGGTCCACTGCAAATGGTTGCAGTGGCAGTTGCTGCCTTATAAACCAAGTATTTCCCAGCGATTGCAACAGGTATGCTTTTGTACGTGTATACGAGAAATAAACTTGCGGTGTTTAGGCTACAACACTCCTAAACCTGAAAGGCTGTAGAAGCCTTCTTGATTTACACCATCATTAAAAGAAGTACATGGCTGAAACCTGACCTGGAGGAAACCGCGCCCAACTACGATGCTTTGCAAAGGTATTTTCACCCAGACTCAGAAGATAACTCGGTTCATTCCAAACCAAACTGAACCCTGTTGCATTCCAAGGGAGCTTCCAAACCCCAGCAGCAATTGGGGAGGGGGTGTCCCTCTCACCCTCCACTCACTGGCATATCCTGAAGCCTAAAAGGGAGCAGGTGGCGCTGTGGTCTAAACCACTGAGCCTCTTGGGCTTACCGATCAGAAAGTCAGGGGTTTGAATCCATGCAACAGGGTGAGCTCCCATAGCTCTGTCCCAGCTCCTGCCAACCTAGCAGTTCAAAAGCACACCAGTGCAAGTAGATAAATAGGTACCACTGTGGGGGGAAGGTAAACGGCATTTCTGTGTGCTCTGCTTTCCGTCACGGAAGCAGTTTAGTCATGCTGGCCACATGACCTGGAAAAGCTGTCTGCGCACAAACACCGGCTCCCTCGACCTGTAAAGCGAGATGAGCGCTGCACCCCTTAGTCAAGTTCAGACTTAACCATCCAAGGGTCCTTTACCTTTATCCTGAAGCCTCTAAGCCAGATGTGGGAATAGGAAGAACCCTCCCATTGCCACCATTACAGCACAGAAAGCAAGGTAAACAGATGGGAGGGTGGAAGCTGACTTTATCCGGCTTGATGAAAGTCAAAGAACCCTCAGGGCAATAAAGTTCACCTTGCATGTGAAGTGAGCATCATGAAGATTTTTGTTTCCCAGGGCATTTCATTTGGCAGTGTGTTCCAACACACACACGCCCATGTAAAGTGAATCTAGGGATCCATCCTTTCTTTGGTTAGTGGAGCCACCGAAATGAAAAACAGATTCAGCAAACATTTTACACTCATCGGTATAACAGCATGTATGACGGGTCAGCAAACTTTTTCAGCAGGGGGCCAGTCCACTGTCCCTCAGACCTTGTGGGGGCCTGGACTATATTTGGGGGGGGGGATGAACGAATTCCTATGCCCCACAAATAACCCAGAGATGCATTTTAAATAAAAGCACACATTCTACTCATGTAAAAACACTAGGCAGGCCCCACAAATAACCCAGAGATGCATTTTAAATAAAGGGCACATTCTACTCATGTAAAAACTGATTCCCGGACTGTCCGCGGGCCAGATTTAGAAGGCGCTTGGGCCAGATCCGGCCCCGGGCCTTAGTTTGCCTACCCATTGTGTATGACTTCAGGGAAACCTTTACCTTGCCAATACTGAAAGGGAAATGTCCAGGGTAGGGGAGAGGAGATGGAGGAAGAGGGCTGAGAAGGGAACAGGGGAAGGCCCAGAACTCAAGTGCCACTCAGTTATTCCCATCAGCCTGTTCCCTTGACTCCCAGCTGAGTCCCCATGACTAACAGCCTTTGTACAGATGAGCCAGCCTCTCCATTAAGTAAGGATCTCATGAGCACTGACAAGGAAGGAAGGAGCTCCATGCTCTTCTCCTGGCAGACCCATATATATATATTTTTTTTAAATGATATTTTTATTAAGTTTCACAAAAGCTAACAACAATCAAATTAACTCAAATCACAAAAACCAACAAACACACACATCAAAAATACAAACAAAAAAACAGAATAAAAAAAATAAAAACATAAAAAAGAAAATTCAGAATTAAAAAAACACTCTGTTTCAAGTTAATAGCCTTCCAAATCTTATTTTCCTTACTTCCACCCGCCTTCCTTTCATGTATTCCACTTTAAAATTAGTTCAGCAATTATCATATTATTCAAGTTCATCCTTTATCCTTCCCTTTATACTCTTATTTATCTTAATCACTAATTCATTTCATTTACAATGCCCTTAGCATTCATAAATTTTACAATGTTTTTGTAGATAAACTTTAAACTTCTTCCAGTCCTCTTCCACCTGCTCTTCTCCTTGATCTCGGATTCTGCCGGTCATTTCTCTGGCAGACCCAAATATAGCATGGCAGAAAGAAAGAAGGTGGGAATCATTCCTTTCCCTCCAACCAAGTTCAGAAGGGACCAGAGCTTACTCTGCCTCAGGGGGGTCACTAAATCTAGTGCCCCAGAATAGGAGCTTTCGTTATTTTTTAAAGGTAGTCTATATGTAGTTCTAGGGTCGCGGGTGGCGCTGTGGGTTAAACCACAGAGCCTAGGACTTGCCAATCAAAAGGTTGGCGGTACGAATCCCTGCGACGGGGTGAGCTCCTGTTGCTCTATCCCTGCTCCTGCCAACCTAGCAGTTCGAAAGCACATCAAAGTGCAAGTAGATAAATAGGTACCACTCCAGCGGGAAGGTAAACAGCATTTCCGTGCGCTGCTCTTGTTCGCCAGAAGCGGCTTAGTCATGCTGGCCACATGACCCGGAAACTGTATACCGGCTCCCTCGGCCAATAAAGCGAGATGAGCGCCGCAACCCCAGAGTCGGTCATGACTCGACCTAATGGTCAGGGGTCCCTTTACCTTTAATTTATATGTAGTTCTCCTAGAAATATGGTTATTATGGAACAGAAGGTGCAGGTACCTCCTAAAAGATTTCTGTGAAATGTGTGTGAATGTTGTGTGACTACTATGAATATTTTTTCTGGTACTGAGGAAAGTTCCCTGCTGTTTTAAGCAGCATCTGTGTGTGTGTGTTGTGTGTGTCCACAATTAGGACCGGCAGGACATAGATAACTTCCCAAAATTGGCATAAGATTGTTGGCGGTGGCTGCCTGGCTTATTTTGTGTTAAGCTACAATACACACACACACACACACCAGCTATTTTGTGACTGGCGCCCCCACCCTCTCAAAATTAAAAATGTGATCCCTGGTCCCAAAAGGTTGGCAACCCCTGCTCTACCTCTTTCCTGGCACTGAATGTATGAAAGAAGCAAGCCTTTCATTGCACAGCAATCTCTTCTTGTATGCATCATTGCATTTATCCAGATGTAAATCCCATGTTGTAATTTATGACAATAAAGCAGGCCAGCTGCCAAAGTGGAGTTTGAATGACTGCAAAAAAGGAAAGTAGCGCTTGTTGCTTGTACAGACAAACTCAGCTGAGCAAGTTGCACACCAGCTTTGTACACATCATCATTCTAAGATTAACTCGTCTCCACATTGTTATCCTTGCTTTCCTCTGCCACATTTGCACCTTTCTGTGCAAGCACACTAAGAAGGTACACTCAAACCATGATGGGGTTGACTCTCCCTTGAACAGTGTTAGAAATTAGCCAGGCGCATTTTGCAAGTGGAGCGGGTCCAGTTGAGACCGTGTGGAGATCTCTGTATGCCAGAATGACAACTGGGTAAAGCAAAATGTAACTTGGAGAAGGATCTGAAATATTTTCCTTGCAGCTTCAATTTGTTTTATTCTGAATTGTTTTATTTAATGTTATAATTTAATGTTATATAAAGTGGTATAGAAATGAAATGAATAATAATAAACCCCACTGTAAAAAAAAAAAAAGGTGCCTAGACACTCCATTGTGGTGACCATAAGTTTAAGGTGCCATTTGGTGATTAGGTTATACAATGGTACCTCGGGTTAAGAACTTAATTCGTTCTGGAAGTCTGTTCTTAACCTGAAACTGTTCTTAACCTGAGGTACCACTTTAGCTAATGGGGCCTCCCGCTGCCACCACACCACCGCCGCACGATTTCTGTTCTCATCCTGAAGCAAAGTTCTTAACCTGAGGTAATATTTCTGGGTTAGTGGAGTCTGTAACCTGAAGCGTATGTAACCCGAAGCATATGTAACCCGAGGTACCACTGTATCTCCATGGCAAGGTCTAAGCATCACCTGCTAGCTCACCTTTGGGCAAGGTAGACTACACTGTAAAGCAGTGGTGGCCAAACAGCCCTCCAGATGTTTTGGGACTACAACTCCCATCATCCCTAGCTAACAGAAGCAGTGGTCAGGGATGATGGGAATGGTAGTCCCAAAACACGATTTCTGTTCTCATCCTGAAGCAAAGTTCTTAACCCAAGGTACTATTTCTGGGTTAGCAGAGTCTGTAACCTGAAGCATCTGTAACCCAAGGTACCACTGTATATCTGAATTTCTAACACTGTAGTCTTGAATCAGCACGGAAAGTGTTTTGCATAAACTAATTCCCAGCCGTTTTGTGGTGAGCAGGTGGGAATAGGCCAATGGTCACACTGGTACAAAATATCTAAAGGGCTGTCGCCTGGAGCAAGATTATTTTCTCCTACTCAGGAGCTAGGACCCATACCAATAGATTCAAGTTACAAGAAAGGAGATTCCGACTTAACCTCAGGAAGAACTTTGTGACGGTAAGAGCTGTTCAAGAGGGGAACAGACTTCCTTGGGAGGTTGTGAGCTCTCCTTCCTTGGAAGCTTTTAAGCAGAGGTTGGATGGCCATCTGCCATGGATGCTTGAGTCAAGATTCCTGCATTGCAGGGGGTTGGACTAGATGACCCCGAGGGTCCCTTCCAGCTCTACAATCCTATGACAAGTGCATCAGTTATATTTCTATGCTGAATCTCCAGCTGTCATGACAGAAGCACATGGAAGAGGTAAACCATCATTGATCTCTTAGATTGTTGCCATGAGACATATCTAAGAATGCATCAAGCATATATTCATTCATCAATGATAACAGTTTTGTTGCTGCCTCCTTTTCTACCTTTTCTGTTGTATCCAATGAAATGAGGACTTTCTAAGCCCTTTCATAGCTGGCAAATGACTTCACATTTGCATTCCTGGAAAATGAGGCAAGACCCACTAAAATGTTTTTACACTAAGATATCCAGTTAGTTTGCAAGAGCTGTCACAGAGATGGACTGGAATGTGTTTTTAGACGGCAGCCCAACGTTTAGCTATACATTTGTACATCTAGAGTTTTTCTCCCCGTTTTAAGCAATCTCAACTGTCTTGATGTTTTTTTGACCACAGTTTCTTCAAGGACAAATGTGATCCAAGAAGAAAAACCATACCTTCAGTACATCTTTGTAACTACTCTCAAGTGACTTTTCTGTTTATGTCCCTGAATGAATAACTTCCATATCTGCAGCACAGACCACCTTGGTCCCAAGTAGGGTGGAAAAGCTGTCGTCTTGCCTGCTGTCAGCTATGACTAAAAAATCCAATTATTGTTTGAAAGGCATTCTTACAACTTGAAAAAGACAGTTGGCGAATTGCACAAAAAAATCATGAACTTAGGGGATATATATATATATATATATCCATGACATTTCTTATGTCTTATTTCAGATCTTTTGATTGACAACTGTTTCACCACCTAACACCATGTCAATCTCATTCAGCTGAACACAACACAAGGGAAAGAATGGGGGGGAGGGCAAAACATGACTGACAAGAGTTCCATGGCTTTGGAAGAAAACATTCATCTACAGTCACACAATTTACAATCATTGATGACGTGCATGACTTTCCAAGTGCCTTAAAGAATGTGGATTTGTCACGTTTGTTGATCAAGCCATCAGTGTAACAGAAAGCAAGCAACGGTGTGTCAGAAGATAACTGAGCATTTGTGACAGAGCCTTTTCTGCAACACATAGGATTCTCTCCATTTGGTGTCTCTCCAAATGCTTTCTACAAGACTCCTTGAGGCCGCAGCCACCTCCCCCCAACCGTTTTTCATCACCTTCCATCCTTCAAAGCAAAAGCTGACAACTTCTATCCTATGGTGGGCTTTAAAATTGCTATCTATTGCACACTCGGGCCTAAACCTGTGTCTGTGCTATAACATTTCAAACTATGAGAAGGTGGGGGCGCTAGCCTATGTGAATTCACCTCCATATTAAAATTCTGTACACAGGACACTGGGGACGCGGGTGGGTCAAACCACAGAGTCTAGGACTTGCCGATCAGAACGTCGGCGGTTCCCGTCACTCGGTCCCCGCTCCTGCCAACCTAGCAGTTCGAAAGCACCCCAAAAAGTGCAAGTAGATAAATAGGTACCGCTCTGGTGGGAAGGTAAACGGTGTTTCCGTGCGCTGCTCTGGTTCGCCAGAAGGGGCTTAGTCCTGCTGGCCACGTGACCCGGAAGCTGTACGTCGGCTCCCTCGGCCAATAAAGTGAGATGAGCGCCACAACCCCAGAGTTGGTCACGACTGGACCTAATGGTCAGAGGTCCTTTACCTTTACCTTACACAGGACACTAGTGCCATGTTCAGGCATTTGCCCCAAAATGCAGTTTAAAAGTGTGCATGGGGCCAAGAGCACACACACAAGCCCGACCCCCATGTACATCCACCCCCATCATAGGCATCAGGCTCAACCGTCTCATGTTGCGCAGGGAGAGTCTAGGGACTGAGTAGACAGAAACTTCACACACACATACAGAGAGAGAGAGAGAGAGAGAGAGAGAGAGAGAGATGCTCAGGTGAACATCTCAACAGGGCTACAATGTCAGGGTGAAGGGCTCTAGCCCAGCTTTCTCCCTAAATGCTAAATTTTCTATGTTTTGTAGGGAGCGCATTCTATCATGTCATCCCTTACTTGAAGACTGAAGTACCGTATTTTTCGCTCCATAAGACACACTTTTCTTCCTAAAAAGTAAGGGAAAATGTCTGTGCGTCTTATGGAGCGAATGTGTGGTTCCTGGAGCCGAATTGCCCAGGGCGAAAAGCAGATCATGCTTTTTTTTAAAAAAAAAAAAAAAAGAGGGAAGTGGGTGTTGAAACAAAGCTGCTGATCGGCAAGCAATTGGGAGGGGAGATAAGGGACGCTAGCAATAAAGGAGGCTGCCTGGGAACAGGGAGGTAAAGACAGCGAACTTGCAAGGAGAGGAGGCAGGAAGACTAAAGCAATGAGGAGATAAATTTGAAGAAAAGGAGGAGCAAAAAATTGCTCCAGCTAAGGAAAAGACACTAAGGCAAACAAGAGGGAAGGGAGTGTTGAAAGGAAGCAGCTGATCGGCAAGCGATCAGGAAGAGATAAGGGAAGCCACAATGGCACAAAAACATGGTTACAAAGCACGGATCCACATGGATCCTCAGGATTTTTGCATTGGGCTACCGCAAACTCACTGTCAAATCACATGTCTGTGGCCACAGCATGAACCACAAAAATCATACATCCACCGTTTCGTTCAGAATATATTTTTCTTGTTTTCCTCCTCTAAAAACTAGGTGCGCCCTATGGTCAGGTGCGCCTTATGGAGTGAAAAATACAGTAGTTATGTAGTTAAGAATCACAAAGTTCTTTGGAAGAAATTCCTGGTTACAGTCATATGCCGAGGTCACCCAGAAGGAACAGGCAATCGTGGTTCATACTTTGTCTGGGCACCTTGGGTGCTGTTCGTCATTGCAGTTGCATCCTTTGTTTTCCTTCTTTGGGGCGTGAGGCTGAAGTTGTCAGGATTCATATCTGTTTAGCCAACAAGGATGTAAGTAGACTGGTTCTTATGTAATGGCTCCGAGTCCACATTTGTCGCGCTGAGAGTGTTAGTGAATATTGTAATCCCTCTCGGCCTACTTGCAGCATCAGCATTCTGCGTTTCTTTCAGGGTCAACTGGATTCCACGGAAAGTTTGGGAAGTCCTTACATGTTCTTTAGGTTGTAAAAGAGGCTTGTGGAATTCACCTTCAATTCCTGGGTGAGAGTCCTCCGTTTTCAGCATGTTGTTGCAACGTTTTGCTCGTTATCTTGCATTACATTAGCTAAATGCACATTTAAAATGCCCAGGGGGTGGGGTGGAGCTGAAATCTAGTCTGGTCTTTGTTCCAAGGGCAGAGAAGATGCAGAAGAGACCCAGGCAGAAGATGAAGCCAACATCAATATTATACCTTATGATCTGAGCAAGACACCTTATCCAGGAAGTCCCCCTCCCCACCAAAATACCCACTACTAGACTTTCTTTTAGCATACTTTCCCATGTATAAGACTATGTTTTTAAAATAATGTTCAAAATCTGGGCTCGTCTTATACATGGATAGTATCTCCCCCTCCCCCATTTTCTTAAATCGGAGTCCCCAAAAATAGGGGGCATCTTATACATGGGGGCGTCTTATAGACAGAAAAATACGGTATGTTAGGGCACATTTTGTTGCTATCATCATAAGGATTTATAAAAATATCCAAGGTGCACTAATGCTGTACAAACATAACATATTTTTTAAAATAAATCCCAGTCCATATGATTGACAATCTAAAAGAAGAAGGAAGTTAAGAAAGGAAAAAAGGAGAATTGTACTAGGGAGAATGAAAAGAAAAGAGAGAAGAGTTAATATATTTTAGTAGGGAGGGTTTTTTTAATAGAACATCAAGAAAGAAATGCAACAGAGAGAATATGCATTTTTAATAATTTCTTAAAGCAAGGCAAAAATAAAAGAGGCAGCAAGGTGAATATCAGAGGGAGAGGCAGGGAGATTTCCACACAAGAGAGAAGGCAGGAAGAAAGAAACAGCCCAAGACAGTGGTGGTTTAATAAGATTAGGGCCTGAACAGATATAGATAAGAAGAAGCAAGAATATAAAGAACCTTAAAAGGTTAAAATAAGAAGTTTAAACTTGATACGAAACAATAGGGAGACAGCTAAGGAAACATACAAACATCAGAGAACATGAGTTGAAAAGTTGTGGTCTATTGTTTATTCATATCGCATCATCTATGTACATGATGCAGTACAGAGAACGGGTTTGATGGATTCCTACGCAAAGGAGCTTACAATCCAAAAAAGACGCAGGGAAACAAAGGAACAGAGGAAACTAAGACAGACATAACAGATTTAAGCCAAAAGTTAGGAAGACTGGTGAGCAAAACTTTGAAATAATTTCCCTTTTTTGTTTGTTTGTTTCAGCCACGTACCATATAATGTATAAACGTGTGGCCAGTGCTTTTTTTCTGGGGGGACACAGGGGTACGCATACCCCTAAACATTTTGTGAATCTTTGTACTTTTGTCCATTTATTGTATTTCTTTTCCCCGATTTCTCCACCACTATAAAATGGTGATTTTCTTGGGTCAAAATGAGAGTGCCCCTAAATGTCTTTTTTAAAGGGGAAAAAGCACTGTGTGTGACACTTTGCGGGGGTCCATTTTGGGCAAATTCCAGTAGAATTTGGTCAGGACGCATTTCCACACAAAACAATATCGATGCTGATGATACATAAATCAAAAATACTTAATGGGAATGATGGACGGAGTATTCACAAGCTTGTTTTTACAAATATTTATAAAGGGCTGTTTGCGCCGAGACTTTCAGAGCACTGCACAATTTAAAAGCACAAACATTATTTTAAAAACAGCAGTACAACCAAAAACCGACAGGAAAACCCCAGCGTAAAACCCCGCCAATCTGAGAATTTGCGCTAAAACGCTTTGGCAAATTGAAAGCAAACAAACAGAGAGTTGCCACCAGGCGAGCCACCCTGGGGAAGGCATTCAACTACTGGGGTCCCATTGCAGAGAAGGCCCTGTCCAAACTGCCACTCACCTCACATCAGAAGAGAAGGGGACATGGAGGAGACACCCTGGGCAGTAGTCTAAGGCTCACATCTCTCGGATAAGTGTACAAATACTCATCTGATGCAACAACTGTAAAAACGTGTGCATTGTGGGAAGAACATGAATGTGTCACGAGCTCTTGCTCTGCTAAGAGGCATGTCTTACAAACCCCTCAGTGGTGCTGAAGTCCAAGTACATTTTTCTACAAGGCCTCCTGGAAATGGCCAAAGGTCACCGTTCAGAGAAGCCAGAGAGGGGAGCTAAGAGGTCAACCTCGTAAAGTTATAGAATTGCTACCAACTGAAAACCTTGGTTGCAATCGCACACTCTCGAAGGAAGACTAAACCAATTGTTCCCAGGTATTTGCTTATATATACCGTATTTTTCGCTCTATAGGACGCACCAGACCACATGACGCACCTAGTTTTTGGAGGAGGAAAACAAGAAAAACAATTTCTGAATCTCAGAAGCCAGAACAGCAAGAGGGATCGCTGCGCAGCGAAAGCAGCAATCCCTCTTGCTGTTCTGGCTTCTGGGATAGCTGTGCAGCCTGCATTCGCTCCATAAGACGCACACACATTTCCCCTTACTTTTTAGGAGGGAAAAAGTGAGTCTTATAGAGCAAAAAATACGGTAATACTTTTTCTGAGCGAAGTACGTTGGGTCAGAGGAATTCTCTCCTGCTCACCGCAATGGTTACTATTAATCCTAAAAGCGGCTGGCTTTGCACAAACTGCTGATTCAAGTAATTCCCAGAAAAGGGGGGGGGGGATTTCAAAAGGTATATTAAGGAAATCTGATTCCTTTGTATCTCCAGGTGTAATCTGAGCAACTACTAAAAGGGAGTTTCCTTCCTTGTTCTTCTCGTGTGCCAAGAACTTAAATGCAAAGTAGAAATTGAGTCTTTCGCTATTCAGAACCGTTTATTTAAGGACATCCCACTAGATAAACAATCAATAGTAAATCTCTTTCCACACTCAACTGGTTTTGAAACAAAAACACCTTGTGTTGTGGGGCGGAAGGCTGATGCATTACATAAACACCGCGGAGAGTTTGCTTTTTAAAAGCATCTCAATTGTTTGTGGGTTCTGCGGGTGGAGAGGCAGTTCGCAAGCCGCGGCCTATTGTGGAGATCTTGTGGGTTTCTGCATACCACCAATTTATTTTGGGGTGGGGGCAGTGGACAAAATGGGAAAATGCCATGATGTGAAATACATGTAGGAAAGTAAAATAATCTGATGTGTAAGTGGGTTGCTGAACCTAACTAGTCCCCTGCGTGGAGACCGTTGTGCATAGCAATTAAAGAAAGGCTCCATGTGGCAGCCACACTGTGTGTGCCTCAGGCCATAGAAAGCTTTCCCCCAATGAGATATGCACAGAATTAAAACAGAAAGGTATTTTTGAGGGAGGGCGGTGGTTGCTTTTGATGTGGGTAAATCACCTGACTCAGAAGAAAACACAAAATGGCTAGGTCAGGGAGTCAGCAGTGCTATCACCGTATACCAATATTTAGCTATACTGTGGTACCTTGGTTCTCAAATGCCTTGGTACTCAAATGCTTTGGTTCTCAAACGTCTTAAAACCCTGAAGTAAGTGTTCTGGTTTTTGAACGTTTTCCGGAAGCCGAACGTCCAATGCGGCTGTCAGCTCTTGTTTCCAGAACACCTGCACCAATCAGAAGCTGCACCTTGGTTTTTGAACATTATGAAAGTCAAACGGACTTCCGGAACAGATTAAGTTTTACACTTTTGTTTTTGTGGCTTTTTCTGTTAATTTGTTTTTGTGACTGTGTGGAACCCAGTTCAGCTACTGATTGATTGATTGATTATGTGACTGCGGAAATGGATAAAAGCTCCTCATCCAAACACTGACTATCATCAGTGCAGGGAAGAAAAAAAAATTTTTTTTACAATACTGTCTTATTTATTTTATAGTACAGTGGTACCTCGGGTTAAGAACTGGAGGTCTGTTCTTAACCTGAAACTGTTCTTAACCTGAGGTACCAATTTAGCTAATGGGGCCTCCTGCTGCCGCTGCACCGCCGCTGGACAATTTCTGTTTTCATCCTGAAGCAAAGTTCTTAACCCGAGGTAATATTTCTGGGTTAGCAGAGTCTGTAACCTGAAGCGTATGTATCCTGAAGTGTATGTAACCCGAGGTACCACTGTACAGTACATTGATTATTGCTTTCATTTTATGGATCAAGGGTCTCGTTAGATAGTAAAATCCATGTTAAATTGCTGCTTTAGGGGTTGTTTTTAAAAGTCTGGAACGGATACTTTCTATAGGAAAACACGCCTTGGTTTTGGAACGCTTTGGTTTTGGAACGGACTCTGGATTAAGTTTGAGAACCAAGGTACCACTGTACGCATCTTCTAAACTGAAAAATGGGAGTATTACACACCGTATCAGAAATACAGGTTGCAATGGGACAGGTCCAATATCGCCCACAGAACCACACATAACTGCATTGCTGGATCGGACTAAAGACCCAGAGAGACCAGACACACCAGCTGGGAAGTCCGCAAGCAGAGAGAGCGCGACAAGAGATTAATATGCCACCATCAATTTAAGGAGCAGAATAGGACAGTTTGCAATCTAAAACCCAACGCAGGAGAAATCGAGGGGAAAGGAGGCAAGGGTAAAAGGGAAAGGATGTGCAGTTGTTTCAGTTATATGGGCTTGTTCACAGGCATAAAAAATGCAGCACGGCTTGGGAACTGGGAAGCTGTGCCAAAGGCTTTATACAAAAGGTTAAAATTGGAGGAGGGATTTGAAGGAAGCAGCAGTCCCATTTAAGAGCCAGCGAGGAAGAAAGGTCAGAGTCGTTTGAGGGAGCAGCCATCCTGTGGTATTTGCCTCCAGCAAATGGCATTCAGAAAAACACGGCCTCTGGAAAAAGGAGGCTCCGTTCAGTTCTCGTGGCTAGTAGCTGCCACTAGACTTATCCTCTAAGAATTTCATTTAGAAGCCATCTACGCAAAGGGCCACCGCAACATCACAATGCAATAAATTTTGCAAAGTAAGCGTGTGCATAATTACATGGCAGGCTGCTCTTTTTCAGCCACCACTGGTTCCTTTCCTCTGTCACGGTACTATGATTGCCTTTCGCTTGAAAATCATCTTTGGACCCATTCCCTTTCACATGTCTACCTTATCTGATCTCACCCGCAGTAGAGACAACAGATGCTAGCACACAAGATCACAGAGCTGGAAGGGATGGCAAAGGTCATCTAAGTCCAATGCAGGAATCTTTTGCGTGGCAAGTTCCCTCCCCCATATGAAATGAAGACACAGGACACGTTATTTAAGGTTAATGGGCGTAAATGGCCACAACTTTATTGATTACAGAATTGAAGGTATTGGCCTTAGGCATTGGCTCCTATCAACTACCCGGCATGGTGACCGGGAAGGGTTAAACACAAACAGTGGGGGTCCTGTTGAAGTACGCCAACTAGGACCCCATGGGTGTCACCGCTCATGGGCATGCCGGAGGCCCTTACCTTACTAGGTCTCGGACAAGGCAATGCCCCCTGGAGTCCTCTACCGGACTACCCTTTTTCCTTGGGGAAAGGTGATGGTGTTTCCTCCCCCCCCCCCCCCGTCCATTTGCATAACAATTGACCCCTGCCAATGCCTAACCGCCAATACCGCGAAAGTTGTGACGTTTGCTACGAGGTAGGTGAAAAAACCAAAAGGCTGGAAATTTGCCAACTTGGAAAAATTCCTACCAGGCCCCTTGCGGCGACCAACCGAAGTCCATAGCAAGGTCAAGTCTACCTAACCTGAGGGTGGGTGGGATGGGAAAACCTCTCAGCTGCCGAGGAGTGAAGAGGGCAGTCCCGGGGCGTGCCTGGCCTTAAATACACTAGGCCACGCCTCCCTGGCCCGCTGATTGGCGGGCAGGGGCGAAGGCACGCCCAGGGATTCCCTAGATCTCGCGGGGGCCAAAGTCCAGCCCCCGCGAATGTGGGAGGGGTCAGCCCGCAACCCCCTCTCCTCCCCGAGGCTCGGAAATGGCTTTCTCCAACGTGGAGCTCAGACCCACAATCCTAAGATTAAGAGTCTCCTGCTCTTACCGACTGAGCAGTGTTAGAAACTGAGATATGAAAGCTGGGAGCTAAATGGCACCTTAAACCAAGGTTAGGGGCGCAATGACAGAATGCCTGGGCGTACTTTTTTATAACAAGAATACAAAGCCGGAAATGAATGAACTGCAGCTAAAATCTTACATTCATTTTTTACATGGTCTAGTCCTCATTTGAAGACTGCCAAAAAAAACCAAAGCCATACTTCCCCTGCCCACCTCCGCCACCTAATATTCTTATGAGGGTCCTTTCTCCAATCTTCAGAGAGTGACTGGAAGTGGGGAGGCAGAAAAACCTCCTCCTTTCGTTCCAGCAGTGGCAGTTTTAATCTGAAATCTTAGGCACAGTACAGTGGTACCTCAGTTTACGAACTTAATCCATTCCAGAAGTCCGTTCTTAAACCAAGGTGCACTTTCCCTAATGAGGCCTCCCACCACCGGTGCCTTTCTACCATTTGGATTCCGTTCTTAGACCAAGGTAAAGTTCTCAAACTGGGACACTACTAGGGACGTCTTGCCCATAGGGGCAAGTGGCATGGGGCACCAAGTTCTGCAGGTTGCCAGGGAAGAGGCGGAGGGTGGACGCGGAGAGCCAGTGTGGTGTAGTGGTTAAGAGCAGTAGACTCGTAATCTGGTGAACCGGATTTGCTTCCCCGCTCCCCCACATGCAGCTGCTGGGTGACCTTGGGCCAGTCACGCTTCTCTGAAGTCTCTCAGCCCCACTCACCTCACAGAGTCTTTGTTGTGGACGAGGAAGGGAAAGGAGAATGTTAGCCGCTTTGAGACTCCTTCGGGTAGTCATAAAGCGGGATATCAAATGCAAACTCTTCTTCCTGCCATCAGCTCACTGCCCTCACCCGCCTTGCTGAAGCAGCACCACACCCGGAGCCTCCGCCTCTTCCCCGCCAGAGGAGCTGCCCTCCAGCCTCCTCCAGCCATGCAAAGCTGCCAGCAGAGCCGTAAAAAGGTCTGCAACTCTGGGAAATGGGGGGGGGGAGGATCTTTGCACCACGGCGCCGGATATACTTAAGACGGCCCTGGACACTACTTCTGGTTTTGCGGAGTTCATAAACTGAATAGTTCGTAAACAGGGCTGTTCTTAAACTGAGGTACCACTGCACTGCACCCAGAGCTCAGAAACCGCTTGCATTAATGAAGTTCCCTGTCTCAAAACACGCCTAGAACAATGGGAGTTTCCAGGGCTGCAACCAAGCTATTTCTTGCTTTCTCGTTCTTCACAGCTTTTACACATCCAGAACCAGAAATGTCATATTTTTAAAAAATCAATTTAAAAATGGGGGAAAGTCCCCATTGTCAGACCTGCACCATTTTAACCAGTTCTTTTTTGTGTGTGTCACTGATACAGAGTACTGTCATCTCTGCTTTTGCTGTCAATGGCAAACACACCGTGACAGCAGCTACAGCACTTTTATCACAGAATCGTAGAACTGTAGAGTTGGAAGGGACCCTGATGATCAACTAAGTCCAGCTTAAGGATATGCAGCTGTCCCATACAGAGACCTGTGAGCCTGCCCCTATCAGCACATTGCTCTACCCAACTGAAAACCAGCTGCAACGCTGCTTTAAAGTAATGGTCTGTTGCTAAAACAAGCAGCCAGAATTAGTTCTAGGCATGCTACACTATTGCTCTCTGCCACTTCTGTAATTTAAAAACAAGTCTTAGCATGGATTCAAGGGAACGATTAGTAGTGATTTCATGCCTCCTTTGAGTCGTTTCATGGTTTCCTTCTTCAATTCTGCCTGAATTATCAACAACCAAGAAGGGAATCTGGTTTCACCAACCATGGGCATAGGATCATTTGTCAAATGATACAGGGAAAGCGCTAAATCACAGGGCATAACCCAGCACTTTTAACCTTTCCAAAGTACAAGAAAGAATTAAACGTGTTCTTAAATTTTCCCTTTGAAATTAATTGGAAAGGTATTAACTTTGGATGAATGATGCATTCAGTATTTTGGAAGAAAAGCAATAATGACAATAAAGCATCAGGCAAACAGGGCACAAGTTCAGAGAATAATAAAAGAACTGTAGTGCTGGAAGGGACCACGAGGGTCATCTAGTCCAACCCTCTGGAATACAGGAATCTTTTGCCCAATGTGGGACTCAAACCTACGACCCTGGAATTAAGAGACTCATGCTCTACTGAATGAGCTAGTAATGATAGAGATAGAGATAACAACAACAACAACAATTTATTTGCACCCCGCCCATCTGGCTGAGTTTCCCCAGCCACCCTGAGCGGCTTCCACAAAGACCAAAAATACACTAAGGTGTCACACATTAAAAACTTCCCTGAACAGGGCTGCCTTAAGATGTCTTCTGAATGTCAGGTAGTTGTTTATCTCTTTGACATCTGGTGGGAGGGCGTTCCACAGGGCGGGCGCCACTACCAAGAAGGCCCTCTGCCTGGTTCCCTGTAGCTTTGCTTCTCGCAATGGGGGAACTGCCAGAAGGCCCTCGGCACTGGACCTCAGCGCCCGGGCAGAATGATGGGGGTGGAGACGCTCCTTCAGATATACTGGGCCGAGGCCATTTAGGGCTTTAAAGGTCAGCACCAACACTTTGAATTGTGCTCGGAAACGTACTGGGAGCCCATGCAGATCTCTCAGGACCGGTGTTATGTGGTCTCGGCGGCCACCCCCAGTCACCAGTCTAGCTGCCGCATTCTGGATTAGTTGTAGTTTCCGGTTCACCTTCAAAGGTAGCCCCACGTAGAGCGCATTGCAGTAGTCCAAGCAAGATAGAGATAGGTAGAGGTAGAGGTAGAAGTAGAGGTAGAGGTAGATGGTTCTTCAGATCACTGACCAAAAATAAGGGATCTTCACATAAAGTAGGTAACAATAATTTGCTTATCAGTTTGTGCAACACAAATGTGGTGGGACACACGAAGATTTCCATTTTTGCAGCTTAAATATTTGCTGGATTAAGCATGAAATCTTGATCCCCTGTGAATGTTTATGAAGCCAATTGGGAATGCATGCAGAAAATGTGAGTCGGCACACGGGTGTTTTAATACTAAATAGGCATGAAAGCATGTTTTTCAATAAGAAGAGATGGCATAATTTTGCCTAGAACATTGCTTACCAGGCCAGAAAAAATGCCACCCTACCAGGTATACAACAAAAAACAATGTTTCCACATAGTGATCTTTTAGCTGGGGGTGGGGTAGGGAATCACTAACCTCCAAATTACCGTATTTTTTGCTCTATAAGACTCACTTTTTCCCTCCAAAAAAGTAAGGGGAAATGTGTGTGCGTCTTATGGAGTGAATGCAGGCTGCGCAGCTATCCCAGAAGCCAGAACAGCAAGAGGGATTGCTGCTTTCGCTGTGCAGTGATCCCTCTTGCTGTTCTGGCTTCTGAAATTCAGAATATATTTTTTTCTTGTTTTCCTCCTCCAAAAACTAAGTGCGTCTTGTGGTCTGGTACGTCTTATAGAGCGAAAAATACGGCAACACGGCGAAAATGTTCATTGAAGCAACCTGATTAAAAGGAGCCAATGTAAAATCTGTAGCAAAAAAACCCCACCCCAAAACTGCATGTTAACAGAGAGTGTTAAGGGACGTTTTCTTTTCTGCTCTCTTGTTTTCAGAACAACTTATTTGCTCAATATTATAATAGATTCTTACACTGGACTTATTGTTTGTGATCTGAGGCCAATGTTGAAAACCATGCATGCACAATTTACTGTCAGCAGATGTTAGGACATTTCAGACATTCCAAGAATAGACAGACAGACAGTCTAATGAAAACAACCTCAATAGATTTGCTCTTGTGAAACTGTTTACACTCAGGTGCTAACCGTGAGCAAAAGAGCGTTTTTCAGAAATTATGGCCATGGTCAACCTTGTAAGCGATGCTTGTACAAACCACGTTCTCTCAAACGCAGCTTCTTCTTCTTTTTCTAATTAGCAAAATCCAGGTTAACATTGCTTGAACCAACAGAACAAAAGCAAAGGATGTCAGAAGCTCCTTAATGTACACACAGAGTTTTATGGTTATCAGTACAAGATATGGTAGGTAAATGGCAGATAAAGACCAATGTTACGGGCTGATCTACAAACCCAGTTATGAGACAACTGGAATGCCCCAACATTTCACATGTAATTTTTCATGTTTCAAGGACTTGCGTGGTCTCACTATATAGCAGTCGCACAAGAGAACATTAAAGCACAATGTTATGCATGTTTATTCATAAGGAAGTTTTGCAGATGGGGCTGATCCTAAACCTGCAATGCCTTGTGGGATATCTTTGTTAGTAAGGGTGAGGGGGCGGGGCTTGTCATTTGGGCAGCCCATACGCACTGCCCAGGCTTGCGCCCCAGGGAGGTCATTTCAGTACAGTGGTACCTCGGGTGAAGAACTTAATTCGTTCTGGAAGTCCGTTCTTAACCTGAAACTGTTCTTAACCTGAGGTACCACTTCAGCTAATGGGGCCTCCCGCTGCCACCGTGCCGCCGCCATGCAATTTCTGTCCTCATCCTGAGGCAAAGTTCTTAACCTGAGGTACTATTTCTGGGTTAGCGGAGTCCGTAACCTGAAGCCTCTCTAAACTGATGTACCACTGTACTGCTAATGTAGCTGTTTGACTTCACCCCTGCCAGAGCATGTGATTTTTTCTCGAGACAGATGGGCGCCAACAACATTATAGTCATACCTCGGGTTGAAGTAGCTTCAAGTTAAGTATTTTTGGATTGCGCTCCATGGCGACGCGGAAGTAATGGAGCGCGTTACTTCCAGGTTTCGCCACTCGCGCATGCGCAGATGCTCAAAATTACGTCACGCGCATGCGCGGTAGCGGCGAAACACAACCCGTGCACACGCAGACGCCTCTTATGTTTACTTCAGGATGCGAACGGGGCTCTGGAACGGATTCCGTTCGTATCCAGAGGTACCACTGTACTCTCCAAATAAACAGGTTATATCCAACAGAGCACTAAGCAACTGTCCTGTCAGAGAGAGGATTTATGCTTGTGCCACAGGACTTTCTCCATCTCCTTAAATCTGTTCTGGGGGTTTCCCCCAACTTTCTGGAACAGATTTGAAGAAGACATGCAGTGAGGGAGGGAGGGAGGGAAAAGGCACTCAGCACAAACATAAATCCTTTGCCATGATCAAATGTCACATTAAAACATCTGGCTCTCCTGATGTTGCTGAACTACAACTCCCATCATCCCTGGGACTGATGGGAGCAAAAGATTCTCCACCCTGCATGAAGCTACAGTTAACATTTAACTATGGTGTTAACATGAACAAGGAGCAGGCTGGTCAGGCTGTTCAAAACTCCCGGCTCCACTCCTCTCCTGCTGGGAACAGCTACCACGAACCTCGGCCTGGTGTGTTGTGCCAACCCAGCTCATGGTTTCTTCCCCCCCCCCAAAAAAAAACAATCTATGAGCAATAAGCCAAGAGCAAACGCTGGTTGCTCCATGGTTTGTTTTGGAGAGGAACAAACCATGAGCCCAGGTTCAGACAGCACAACAAACCTGCTGTTTGCTGCTCTTGGCACAGCCGGAAGCTGAGAGAGGAGCAAAGGTGGGACTTTTGAGCAAAACCATCACTACTCTTTAACATTAAACCGCTGTTGAACATTAACTATGGTTTAATATAATATGCCAACCCGGCCAATGTCTTAAACGACAGTAGAGTAACTAACGTAGCTGGAGGTTGCTGGATTAGCATCTACTAGGGGACATTCAGAAAGCCTTCTATTCACCCCATTGCCTTCAGAGGTATCGTGAGGCTCCCAAAATACTTTTCAATAGCTCTTGTTGGAACACCAACAAACGCAGTTTTCAGTAATAAAGTTTCTGGCTGTCACTGTTATAAATTCAAAAACCACTCTGCAACAAGAGAAGTTGCACCAGTTTTATGGAATAAGGACACAAAGTTACAGGGAACCAGGCAGAGGGCCTTCTCGGTAGTGGCACCCGCCCTGTGGAACGCCCTCCCACCAGATGTCAAAGAGAAAAACAACTACCAGGCAGCCCTGTTTAGGGAAGCTTTTAATGTTTGATGTATTTACGGTATTTTAATATTTTTAATATTTTGCTGGAAGCTGCCCAGAGTGGCTGGGGAAGCCCAGCCAGATGGGCGGGGTATAAATTTTACATCCATCAAAACTGTGACAATGATATGCAAGTATTAATTAATTAATTAATTTTAAAAAATTACCACCATTCATCAGATATACCAAACTAAACTATTGGTAGCCTTCTAGCTCAGGGTATTTTGATATGATCTTCTCAGTCCTAAATAGATAGCTCACCTGTACTTCCTAGATTCTTAAGTCACTAACAGGGCTGCATGGCATAAATGAGTCAATGCATCAAATACTCACTTCAAAAAATATACTATCAACATCTGTTTTAATTTATATATCTTCCTTGCAGCCAGCAAGGCTTACGCTTCTTTCCCCACAAAACTTTCTTCTCTTCTGTGAAACAGGAGTCAGGTAAAGAAAGAGGGAGTTGCAGATGGCAATGCTTAAGCTAAGGCTTATTCTCATTAATATACTAAAACGGAAGGCATCTTTCCTGAATCCTGTCAAAGCGAGACTTGGTGCAGCGGTGCTTATTTTGTACTGGTTTTTCTGTTCCTTTAAAGATGAATTGCAAAATAACTTGCCTACTCTTCTCCAGGAACTTCCAAGAGATATAACCTACTTCCTCAAAGAAATTTTCAGACCCCTAGAGCTTTTGCACAGTTGCAAGATGAAGGTCTTCTCTGGCAGACTTCCCCAGCTGTTTGGTTGCCCGTCCCCTTTGACAGTTTGCAAGACCTGGAAAATGCCGCAGCAAAGAACACAGAGGTGCCGCACTTCAAAAGGACCTTTGATTCCTTTGTATGAAAGCAACTTTTTGGCATGACAGGGAGAGAGAGGCCACGTCAGTTAAAATTAGTGATGTGGAAATGAGCCTCACTCGCAGCACCGGACTGCCAACTTAACTTGCGAGACAAATCTGTGCCAAAAAACCAAGAAGATTCTTCATAGTTAAAATCTCAACATTGTTGACAACGTTCTCCAACAAAGTTCAGTTATAGCAGACACTCCCAACCCAGAAATAAAGCTCTTTAATCAATGCATCTTCTGGGAGGGCTAAACAACACACAGCATGGAGATCAGAGACTGCATTTCCCAGCATTTCATAGAAATAGTCATCTTTTAAACGCCTTGCAATTCATGAATATTTCACTCAACATGGGACACAAACCCATGGCCCTGAGATTAAGAGTCTCATGCTCTACAGACTGAGCTATTCCAAGATTATTTGGTTTATTACTGAAATGCAAGCGCAGGAAGTTGCCAACATGATCCAAGCAATGGTGCTGGGCAAATGAGCATTTAACCCTTGGTGCTAATCATAACCACTCACACACACCCCAGGCTGCTATTTGTGCTGCAGGGCTGGCGGGAGGAGGAAATAAATGTAAGGTAGCCAAGGGACACGAGTGGCGCTGTGGGATAACCACAGAGACTAGGACTTGCCGATCAGAAGGTCGGCGGTTCGAATCCCCACGACGGGGTGAGCTCCCGTTGCTCGGTCCCTGCTCCTGCCCACCTAGCAGTTCGGAAACACGTCAAAGTGCAAGTAGATAAATAGGTACTGCTCCAGCAGGAAGGTAAACGGCGTTTCCGTGCGCTGCTCTGGTTCGCCAGAAGTGGCTTAGTCATGCTGGCCACATGACCCAGAAGCTGTACGCCGGCTCTCTTGGCCAATAAAGCAAGAAGAGCGCCGCAACTCCAGAGTCAATCACGACTGGACCTAATGGTCAGGGGTCCCTTTACCTTTACCTAGCCAAGGGACAAATGAAAAGTGTCAAACAGTTTGGCCTTGCATGGCTGTCTTTCTTTCCAAAACCAACAGCTGGCATGGTAAGTGAAGGGGAGCTTTAACCTTTTGCCGCCATCACAGTCCCAACTGGAGGAACCTGCACTGCACATCAGCTATTTACAACACAAGGAAAGCTCATGTGTTTCTAGGTATTTATGTAACTTGCCTGCTTGAGCATTTTGGTGGTGCCATCAGAAGAGAAGCGGCTAAGATACAACTTAAGTGGCCCTGTTTAGCCACAGAACACTATTCCACAGCAAACATATGAGATTGTTGTTGTTTAGTTGTTTAGTCGTGTCCGACTCTTCGTGACCCCATGGATCAGAGAACGCCAGGCACCTCTGTCCTCTACTGCCTCCCGCAGTTTGGTCAAAAACATATCAGATTAATGCGCCCTAATTCCTCCAAACACCTGAACACATTGTGCAGAAGCTGGGGCTAAATGAGGCTTGGTAATTAATTAACTGAATGAATGCCGTCAACAGGCATTTTGCACTGTAAGTAGCAGCCACGGGGTGGGTGGGAGCAGCAGCAGGGTTCTGGAGTCAGCAGTTTCTTCCTCCCCCTTGCAGTGGACCCAACAATGAATATATATATATCAGGAGTTATTACTCTACTACCAAATAGATCCCATATCAATTTCAGATAGGTCTGCATTCATCATATAATTCTTGACTTCCTCCATTTCCCTGCTGAACTCTAAAATAATAATAATAAACCCCAAAATTTATGAGCTCACCCACCCAGCATTATTTTCAAAACTTTTTAAGAGTGAAGACAGACAAGGCAGACATTCCAAGATTGATGGGAGCAGCCTGAACATATATATTTTTTCTGCCCTGGAAAAAGAACGCCTCAGAATGCAGCAAATAAATGTTCAGACCACATCAGCTGAACTTTGGAATGAATGCCTATCTCTTCACCCCATATTGGTTATTTGTGATTTGATCAACAAGTTCTCAAATATATAATCTCAGCTGTAAAAATTTAGACCATGGAGGTTCCCTACCAGACAGACATTCTCTTGAGTTCACAGATCCATTCTATAATTTGGATAGATGACGTTGCCTATGTTTTCCACAACTCAAAGGAATCTAACATACTATTAGAACAGAAGCAAAGCCCATGTATCAATGCAGCTATGTGAAATTTAACTGGATAGATTATGTATGTACTTGTCCCAAACACTTAATAAATAACTCCTTGGCTGCGGGAGTTGCTGGAAGGAGGCGGACAAGGTGCCAGCCAACCATCTTAGAGACTCCATTCTGGATTTGTGTAGGGTTTACTCCTTAGTCTTTTCATCTCCCAAAGATATCCCACAAGGCAGAAGAAGTTTAGGATCAGAGTTTTCCTTATCCTAGATCAGGCTTCCTCAACCTCGGCCCTCCAGATGTTTTGATACTACAGTTCCCATCATCCCTGACCACTGGTAGAGATCATGGGAGTTGTAGGCCAAAAACATCTGGAGGACTGAGGTTGAGGAAGTCTGTCCTAGATGGGCTACATTCCCAGGATGACTAGCCCCATCTGCCCCTCACTTCCTCCTACAGCAACTGCAGAAACAACCTTCTTGACTGCTGGACTCACTATTGGTCTTGTTTGCTCAATCTACCAGAGCCTGTTTTCGCATGCAGGGGAAGTCCCTAACTTACCAAACGTTTCAGACCCATTGGCTACCCTCACCTGGTTTAGCTGACAGTGGAAGCCATTCACACAAGCCACAGGTGAGATCTGAGTGCAGGGTGGGGACCAAACTACCCCGGAAGGAACATGATGTGTCCCCCACCAGAGGTACTATCTCTCCCCTAACACCCCACACATCCAAATGTCATGAGAGAATGAGGTATCCTGCTATCAGGTGCCACACTGAAGCACTTAAAACTTCTGAAAAGGCTTGATTCCAACACTTTTCCGGAAGGTAATTTCACATTGAGCACCTGAAGCTATGTGCAGGTAAAAACTTTACATCTCCGTGCACAGCTTGCCTGTCAGTATCGATTTGGTGCTACTGTGATGTTCATCTGCCCTGCATAAATTGTGCTCTGAACATCTGGAAATAGCTCGGAGGGAGACAGAACCCTCTAGTTCCCAAGGAATGAAAATGTCAGGATGCAAACCTTGAATAATGGAATTGTGGCTACTGCAGCCATATTTATGCCCATTCCGTGAGCACCAACTTGTATACAGCATAGCGCAGGTGCTTTGTGATCGTGAATATGGGAGAGCAATAAGGTTCGTTTGCTTGTTTTGCAAATGGGCTGCCTCTGTTGGTTGCTGTGTGCTCTATCTATATTGCCAAGTTGTCAGTGTCTTTTAAAGTGTTGATTCGCAAGGCTCCTGGATGAGATAAAATACAGCATGCTTACCAATATCCAATATTAATAAGCTAAATGCCATTCATTATTAAAACTGTGTACGGATCAGATAGTCAAGTGAATATGCAGTTAGGGCTTCACAGGTCAAAATGATCTTCTGAACAGGGAGAGGCAAATGATCAAATCTCCTCCGCCTCTGACAGATCCTGGTAAACATTAGTGCATAGTCCGGGGGGGGGGGAATCACACTATTACCCGAACAAGGGAAGAAAACGCACACAAACACAATGGAAGGCGTCAGTAAACTCTGCAATAAAAACCTTTGCAAAATGAAACCGGGCTGTTCATCAGTCCAGGCACTGCCTAAATCCTCAAGACCCCGTCTAATCTTCGGGGATTAGGGCTAGACAATTCTCCTGGGGTTGGTAAAGCACGTTAACAACAAGAACAAGCTAGTAACGTAGTAACAAGGAAGAGGGTTGTTTTGCAGCTGCCAGGGTGAGCAATGACTAAGGATTTTGAAACTGCGAGAAATTCCTCTCGCAACCCACCACAGAGCGAGAAGGGAAAATGACCAAACAGCAGATGTGATCAAGGAGAGGGGGGGGGGAGCCACAAAGAAAGCGGGGGGAGGGAGTGGGGGGGAGGAGAACTTCTAGACTCTTCAGGGCAACAGTGACTTTTAAAGCAAACCACTTCACCAGAGATGACGAAAGTCTTCGACTCAAGTTTGGTGTTGTTTTACGAAGCCTGCGCCAATTAAAAAATATATATATTCTCAGGACTCTTTAAAGGCGGAAACCTGTCCAATTCAATAAGGATATCGAGCTTGCAGGTTTGATTGTTTTTAAGAGGTTTACCTCCTTTCGCTATGAGGTACCGGAGCCCTGTTGCAGCATTACAATCAAGCAATTAAAAAGAAATAAAAGAAGGAAGGCAGTTGTGCATGCAATTATAAAAGCAAGTAAGGCAATTCCAAGGAAAAGCAGCACAGTGCGGATTGACCAAAACAAGAGATGTGTCCCACAAAAAATAAAATTTTTAAAAATCCCACCTGTCCAAGGCCTGAGTCAAGCAGTGAGTCTTCAGCATAGTATGGAACATGTATAATGAAGAAGCCAGAAGCGTTTCTGCTGGGAGGAAGATTCACAATTTAGGGGCTACCACAGAGAATGACCTGTCCGGGTGGCCCACACATCTTAGAGTGGCAGCATTACCAAGGAAGCCCTTGTGAAAAGCAATTTTATTTTTAATTATCCATTAAACACCTAAACTTTCCAAACACTGCACATGAACAATAATGTAAAGAAATAAGGGAGTCTATATCAGGGTGGTTCAATGTGTGGCCCAAGGGCTACATGTGGCCCTCAAGGCCCCTTTTTGGTGGCCCTTGGCAACATTTGATGCCCCCCCTCATCCTCAGGCTGCCTTCCCAAAGCTGGGCTTTGGGAAGGAGGTGTGAGGGCTCTGAAAGGGTCCCAGAGTCTTCCCAAGGGTAAAGGGACCCCTGACCATTAGGTCGAGTCGTGGCTGACTCTGGGGTTGCGGCGCTCATCTCACTTTACTGGCCGAGGGAGTCGGCGTACAGCTTCCGGGTCATGTGGCCAGCATGACTAAGCCGCTTCTGGCGAACCAGAGCAGCGTATGGAAACACCGTTCACCTTCCCGCCGGAGCGGTACCTATTTATCTACTTGCACTTTGCCGTGATTTCAAACTGCTGGGTTGGCAGGAGCAGGGACCGAGCAATAGAAACTCACCCCGTCGTGGGGATTCGAACCGCCAACCTTCTGATCAGCAAGTCCTAGGCTCTGTGGTTTAACCCACAGCGCCCCCCATGTCCCAGAGTCTTCCTACCTCCTTCCTAAAGCCTAGTTGGCACTTTCCCAGCTTTGGGAAGGAAGTGGGAGGGCTCCAGGACCCAGCTAGAGCCTCACAGCTCCTTCCCAAAGCCCAGCACCTTACTTAGCAGGCTTTGGAAAGGCAGTGTTAGAGCTAGGGCGGTACCAGATTTGGGGTTCACTCCCCCCTCCCCATGTGTGCAGCCTGCAGTCCACTTGGTATGAAAAGTTGGACAGTCTGGTCTATATAAATGCTCAGAATCTAACAGGCACAAGACTAGATAAGGGAAGAGGAAAAGAAGCAAATTCAGGGACCAGTTCTTGAAATTACAGCAAATCACATAATTGTTATGGTAATGACTACCTAAAGTTGCTGCTAAAGAGACAATTCTGGGAGCGCAGGGGATCTTGGGAGAAAAGGATCCAAACAGGTGTTCCTTGTCATGTTTTAATCTAGCTAAATTACACATAGTCCAACCGTTCACCCTGCTAAAGGAAAGGAGGGGAAACCAAGTAGCGGCTCACTGCTACCAACGTAGATCATGGCTAAGTAGTCACATTTAGATGATTAAATATGAAGTTTTAAAAAATGATAGCAATGTCCCTGCGGGCCAACCTTCCCCAACCTAATGCCAGCCAGATGTTTTGGACAACAAGTCCTATCTTCTGCAGTCGGCATGGCCAACAGCAAGAGATGATGAGAGTTGAAGTCGAAAACATCTGAAGCCATCAGATTGAACAAAGCTGCAATATACCATGGTTAAACTACAACAATGGCTACACTACAATTTTCAGAGTGAGTTTCAGACACCATAATATGCATACAACCAACTCCAGAAGGTGGAGGTTTGGGCATTTCACAGGATCCGCTGCCTTAACAGGACTATCATTTCAACTTCACGGAGAATTGTGTTTGCAGGTTCCGATTCTTCCAGGTGAAGCGGCTTCATTGATGGCGCCATGCCCAAGAGGCCCCAAATCCTGGAGCCAGAATTGTTTGTGTCTTATATTTCCGTCACACAATATCACCCTTATTAGTATTTTTAAAATCACGCTTGCTGTTCTTCTTCGCTTGCTCTAGAAGTCCTCTTTCCTTCTCTTTTTGACCATTTGGGGAAGGAAAGACAAAGAAGCAAACAAAAAATCTGCTTTCATAACCGTTTTAAGTTTCATAACTATGGGAACAGTGCTCCCACAGAATGAGCACTCCATCCATAAAAATTATACGCGCAATTTCTCCACACATCAACAAATAAGATTCAATTTTGGCAGCGCTGCTAGAGCGACAGCGATTCCGCTTGCGACAGCCAAATTCAACGGACGGCTTTGGCTGGGGAAAGTATTGCACCATGTTAACCTATCGGATGCTGTCTTCTACTGCGACACTACTTCAACTTGTGCAGAAAATTCAGCTTGTGGAACAACACTGGCTCCCCCACTACCCAAGCAAAGACAACATTTGATCTCACCCAATGTACCGGTATGTATTCTAGGTTACACGTGTGTTGCATATGGGGGGGGGGCATTGTAGAAACACCATTGAAGTGTTGCATCAGCCATTTCCCCCAGACTTTCTGCTGCCCACAAACTTCTCATATTTTTTTTTTTGCAGGCCTTTACAAACAGCCTTCAAAAGATCCTAAAAACGATCTCACACTCATAGGTGGACAAATGGCACTATGGAATAGTTAGACGTCCACCAGCCGCACCTCAACATTAATTATTGTCACCAGTGATGTGGAGCAAGAAGAAGCATCTGCTGCTTTGTTTTTTCTGTCAAATGCCAGCCAAATGGGCAGCCTGAAAGTGCCATTATTTTGCGCCATGACTATTCCTAGAAAGATGCAGGCACAAACATAAACACACAGTTCTTTTGTGCATGCAAAAAATTGTGCTTTATTTTTCAGTGCCTCGATTTAAAAAAAATAAATCAATTTTAAACAATGTAAGGAAGTGTATGCTCTTGAGTTGTCATATTCCAAAATACTTAATAAGTATTCCAACATAATTTCCAAGCAAACCTTCAAATATATATAATTTAAACTACATAAACAGCACTTCAACTACCCCTCAAAAGCCATGTATTTGAAATAATATTTTTTTTGGGGGGGAATACAAGTCAAATAGCACACTAAATTAGGCCCCAATCAATTTGGGGCATTTTTTATTTTAAAAAACCCCCTCGATATTTCCAAGAAAATCCTCATCAGACACATTGAACGCAGATTGTCAATCACACACTAGTAACTCCTAGCAATTAAGTATATTTCTAAACCTTACATGCCTAGCCAAAAGTCGAATTAGATCCAAGAGGTACATCTTATCCTGACAGAAATTCATACTGAAATCCTCAACTTTCTCTTTTCTAGCCGGTATAACACTAAGCAGGGATAATGGAGTTCTTTTATCTCCCAAAAAGATGGGAATGAGTAAAGAACTTGCATAGCTTGGCCTGAGACTTCAGCTTGGCGTCAGACTACTTATTCACTATAAACCAGCTATATTGTGGGCAGGCTACTGGACAGGAACCAATCCTTTTGACGTGCCTATTTTCGCAATGTGGAACAACCTATTGTTTCCCAGGGCATAAATGACTGTTGGAAGGAACCATGCAGTAATAGAGCAACTCTTAATGAAAGGGCAAAAGGCTTTCTGCCCTTAACCACCTTGAATTCCCACTTCCACAGCTCTGCCCTGCCTCCTGTTCTCTTGCAGCAGAGTTACTGAACCAGGGAGAAATGAACCCTCCTCCTTCCTTTCTGCCAGTCAATCATTATTATTTCTTTCATATCGGCTGCAAAATTAGTTACCCCTTTTTCCTCTCTGCTGCAGATTCTATTCTCTGTATTTATGGATGTCCCTGAGGCAAGTCACTATTGGCAGGAGGAGGAGGAGAGAGACAGAGAGAGAGAACAAAGGACTTTCACAAAGGAATTTAATCTGAGTATATTAGCCTTCCCAGCTTCAGCGGACTTGCTAAACTGCTGGATGCATTCCAATTGCCCTGCACAATGCCAGCATGAGCTGGAAGCATCAGATCTGGTAACAAGATGCATCATATCCTAGTGAAGTGGCAACAGCTCTGAGCATTTCTCACAAACCAGCATCATCTGCTTTGGATCTCTTTGGCCCATTAGACATAATGCATCATTCAGAGGCATCTGCATCATTTCTCACTCTTGTGGGGCCACTCACACCAGCTCTGCATTTCCCCTTCCAATAAGCGTGCCAAAAACACTTCCTTTACACCTGCCTATTTAAACTAGGGGGTGAAGGATTCCAAATCCAATTGGGACGTTTGACTTTCTGAAACAAAACGGGATGGGGAACTGCATTCAATTTTTATCCGGTGCAGTGATCTGGAGTATAAGGCTGCTGTTTAACATACAGCATTTATTTTGTTATAACTGCTCTTATCTTGCAAATGAAGCTGATTGCAGTCATAAAGTATGGCCGGGCAATTTGAACCCCCCCCCCTTTAATTTGCAAGAACGTTAAAGGACAAGGTAATGCCTAGACTGGAAACCTGGCTGCGTCTTTATGCTGTGAAAGAGAAGGAGCACTCTGCACGTTGCCAGAGACCATCTTCTCTTTATTATTTCGCATCCTTCATGCGTAAGCTCGGGGAAGGCTATGAAATAAGCCGTGACAATCTAGAAGTCTCACGCAGCCCTAGCAGCAGCCGGAAGTTCAGCTGAGGACAAGAGAGGCTGCATCATTTTTTGCAGACAGAGACCTCGCGCGGCACAGAGGCAAAGACTGAACGACAAGAGCATGAGGTCTCCCGCCTGACTAGGCACTTTAGAGCGCAGCAATATTACAGTCTGTTCAGAAGTGACACCTCAGTGGTTCAACAAGACTTTACACAGGAGCCAACTTCCCAGGGGCCGCCGAGATCTCTTCGCCCCCTCCCCGCAAAAGTAAAATATTTGAGGGAGCCGGGGCACCCCACAGTTGATGGGCATTGCCATTCGAATGATGTGCGTGCGGTCGATTATGTGGGATGGGGTTGCCCCAATATGTCATTCAACTTGGCACCCCTGGAACTTTATTTCTAAGGCTGCGGTCCTTCGCCCACTTACTTACCTGCGCGAGCACAGCCAGCAAGTACCGAGGATAAGGCTACAAGTAACCAAGTTGGGCAACCTTTCTTTTCCGGCCTCGGCCCTCCAAAGACTACCTTCGGGGATACCAGCACCGAGCTGCCTTGCGAGGGCTGTTGCAAAGGGGCGCGCAAAACCCTCGGCACCGCCGGCGCTGCGGTTTCGCTGGGGATCCCCCCGGGCGCCGCGCGCCAAGGCGCGCCGGGGAATGTCCAGACGCGCCGCGCTTTTACGCACCTCAAAAGTGGGTCACTCCGGCGGCGGAGCCATGAGGAGAGGGGGAGAAGCAAAGGCGGCAAAGCGGAGCCCCAGGAAGCCGAGCTGCCGCGGCGACTCCCGGCTCGGGCTGCAACCCCCCCACGCACAACCAGGAGCGCGTCTTCGGCCTTGGCGAGGAGAAGAAGAAGAAGAAAAAGAGGAAGACGCACGGCCGCCCCTTCGCCGGTCTCTCTGCCCTCTTGCAAGCGCCTTCAGCGCATTGGCCGCAGCCAATGGCACCGGCGGCGAAGCCCATGTGATTCCGGGAGACGCCTTTCCTCTCTTCCCCCACCCCCACTACCCCGGCGCGCGCCCGGGTTCAGGTTCAGGTGCAGGCGCGGCGTGCGACAGGGCCGCCGGCAAGGGGAGCTCGCCACGCGCCTGCTGGCTGGCTGGCCCGGTCCGGTCGCCGCGCCTGCACCTGAACGCTCCAATCAGTGAGAGAAACAGAGATATGAAAGCTAGGCGCTCAATGGCACTTTAAGCCTGGTTATGTAGGGTTGCCTTATTTCAAAAAGTGAAAACCAGGACAACCTGAAAGTTATTGAGCTCTTCAAAAGGAAGATCCGAAAATTGAGGTTTTCTTTAGGGAAAACCCAAAATTGTTGAGCTTTTTCTTTAAGGAGACCCCAAAATTGTTGAGCTTTTATTTGGGGAGACCCCGAAATTGTTGGCCTTTTCTTTACAAGAACGCCAAAATAAGTGATTTTTCAATTGACTTGCCTAAGATCCAGGACAAAATGCCACTTTTCAGAAACCCCACCACCCCCATGTCCATTCCGCCATTGAAATCCCGGTAATGTCCAGAAAAATCTGGACATATGGCAGCCCTAAGGTTATGGGTGCAACCACAGAATGTCTAGGCATGGTTTTTTTTTTACAACAAGAATACAGTGCTGAAAATGAATGAATGGTGGATAAAATATTATGTTCGTTTTCCACAGGGTCTGGTCCTTCCCCTGCCCACCCCCCTAACATTCTTAAGAGGGTCTCTTCTCCGCTCTTCAGAGAGTAGCTGGAAGTGGGGAGGAAGAAAAAGGTCCTCCTTTCCTTCCACACTGCAGTTTTAATCAAAAATCTTAGGTGCAGTACTGAGCCTGGAGCTCAAAAACGGCTTGCGCTAATGAAATTCCCTGTTGCAATAATGCACTTAGAACAATGCGAATTTTGAATGCTAGTCCCCATAGGTCCGGCTGCAGAAACTGGTACACATGTAGAGCAGGGTGAGCCTCAAGAATGGCATTTGGCTACGACCCGGATCTGCTGCCAGCCGCCAGCCTGCCTGCTCGGCCATTGAATTGCACCTCTTCCTCCCCCAAGAGCTGCTTAGGGTAGCGGATAGTGGCATTCGCTCCCTGGGCCAGCGTTGTCTCGTAGCTTGCCACAACAAGAGTTCTGTGGCGGCCTTAAAAGGCCAGCAGACGCTTCTGTGGCCTACAGTTCCTCAGATACTGCCCTATCATAGAGTTGGAAGGGACCACTAAGCTTGTCTTGTCCAACTCCCTGCAATGCAGGAATCTATTTGCCCAGAGGGAGGCTCGAACCTGCGGCGCTGAGATTAAGGGTCTTGTGCTCTGCCAGCTGAGCTACCCACAAAGGCACCATCTCTATACTGTATAGAGACCATTACTGCTAAACTGTTAACAGAAAGCCAGCTGGGCCCTGCAACCCTGGGTGCCTGGGGTTGTATGGCCCTAGCACCGAAATTTGTGGATGCCTAGCCCCTTCATGGGAAATTTTGTGGGTGCTTGGGCACCCAGGGCCCCAGGGAGTTGGCACCTATAACTGTTAGGCCAACTGTTGAGAGAGGGAAATAGGCTGGGTGTGTCCTGGAGTTTATGCATTGGAGTGGCAAGTGGCGCTGTGGTGTAAACCACTGAGCCTAGGGCTTGCCGATCAGAAGGTCGGCGGTTCGAATCCCCACGATGGGGTGAGCTCCCGTTGCTTGGTCCCTGCTCCTGCCAACCTAGCAGTTCGAAAGCACATCAAAGTGCAAATAGATAAATAGGTACCGCTCCGGTGGGAACGTAAACGGCGTTTCTGTGCACTGCTCTGGTTAGCCAGAAGCGGCTTAGTCATGCCGGCCACATAACCTGGAAGATGTACGCCAGCTCCCTCAGCCAATAAAGCGAGATGAGTGCCGTAACCCCAGAGCCGTACGTGACTGGACTTAACGGTCAGGGGTACCTTTACCTTTTTAAATGCACTGGATTGTGCTATCAGTCATTTGGCTGTAATTGTCATACTCCTAAGGCTGTAATATTGCACCCACTTACCTGTGAGTAAGCTCCATTAAACTCAATGGGACTTCTGAATATAGGATTGCGCTGTCAGACTGCAGTTCTATACACTCTTACCTACCGAGCACAGAAAACCATCTTTCCAAGTAAGGATACATAAGCTTGTACTTAAAGACTGCCTCAGTTGAGTGAATACCACTGAGCAGGCTGGGACTTACTTCTGAGTAAGTGTGCATTGGTTTGCACTACATGGGTGCAATCCTAGTCATTTACTTGGAAGTAAGACCATTTAACTCAGCAGGAGTTCTTTCTGAGGATGCATGCACAGGGCTGGGCTGCAAAACTCAAAGAATTATTGACTTGAAACTGTCTATTTAAAGTTTCCAGGGAGCAACATCAGCTTCTGAAATCTAAAGAAAATTATACCAATTGTCTCAAACATCCATCTGTGGTTGTATTTTTAACTCAGCTTTTCTTTATGGCAATTAGCTGCGGGTTATTTTAAGCCTTTTAAAAATGCTTGGCCAGTCCAATCCAACTCAATTATTTTTCTCACTCAGCTGCTTCTCATTTATATTATTTCTGGCCAGCTGTGAAAAGGCCTCACTTGTTGCTTCCACTGTGTTTATTTGTTGTGTTTGGTTTTATTGACTGTGACAGTGGGGTGGACCTAACATGCTGAGTGTCGTTTCTGCTGCTTGGCCTCCATGCTGAGGAGGAAAAGTGGGTTAGCACTGAGAGACATAACAAACAATAATATATTTTTAAAACCGGCTGGAAAATCTTGTGCTGGCAGTTAGCAGAATGAAACCATTAAAGGTGAAAGAAGATTATCAACTGAGATTTGACCAAACAAAATGGAGATGGATAGATATTGAGGACTAAAGTTTTAAAGATGAATCTAGAATCAATGGGCCTTTTCGCACATCATCATCATCATCATCATCATCATCATAATTTATTATTTATACCCCGCCCATCTGGCTGGGTTTCCCCAGCAACTCTGGGCGGCTTCCAACAAAACACTAAAATACAATAACCTATTAAACATTAAAAGCTTCCCTAAACAGGTCTGCCTTTAGATGTCTTCTAAAAGTTTGGTAGTTATTTTTCTCTTTGACATCTGGTGGGAGGGCATTCCACAGGGCGAGTGCCACTACCGAGAAGGCCCTCTGCCTGGTTCCCTGTAGCTTTGTTTCTCACAGTGAGGGAACAGCCAGAAGGCCCTTGGCGCTGGACCTCAGTGTCTAGGCAGAATGATGGAGGTGGAGACATTCCTTCAGGTATACTGGACCGAGGCCGTTTAGTCAACATCACAGTCAACCATAGTTAATGGTTTACCATGAACACCAATCTGGGTTGTTTTGGTAGCAGTGAACCACAAGCTGTAGTCCATGGATAGGCAAACTAAGGCCCGGGGGCCGGATCCGGCCCAATTACCTTTTGGATCCGTCCCGCAGACGGTCCGGGAATCACCGCACGGATCGGCGTGGGGATTCTGATCGTTCAGGCTGCACCATTCCCCCCACATACACACACATCGCGGAGGCAGCGCCTCCCTCCCTCCTCCTGGCTTCTCCCTGCCCTGCCTAGAGGAGGAAGGGGGCTGGGCTTTGTTGAGCTGCAGTTGGCTGAGCACCATTTTAAGCAGCCCCTCTCCAGAGCCAGCCCTTTCGTGCCGTTCATCGTTCCCCTGCCACTGCTGCCAGCCCCTGCCACTCGCAAGGCACAGGTAAGCAGCCACTGGGGTTCATCCAGTGCTGTGGAGAAGGTAGGGGAGAGTCAGTGGGGGGGGGTTCCCCCCAATATAGTCCCCCCAAGGTCTGAGGGACAGTGGACCGGCCCCCTGCAGAAAAAGTTTGCTGACCCCTGTCATAGTCAGTTACTGATAATTGTTTATTAGACCGAAATAAACCATAATCCCCAATTCAGACATAATGCTAAGCCAGGAATCCTGGTTTATTTTCCTGGTTTACTTGCTTTCCTGGGGTGAATGCCATTAAACTCAGTGGAGCTTACTTTTGAGTAGGCATGTATGGGACTGTAAGTCTCTGTCTACCAACTCTACTGCAATTGACTTGTGTCATATGTTTGTCATGCAGTCACACAGAATAAGGTGCAACTTTTCTTAAGATGACTTTGGGGAAATACACAACTCCATGAAGCACACAATTTCCAGGAAAACAACTCAGCTTCTCAGTCTGCTGACAGAAAGCAAACATCCTAGATTCGCCTGAGTAAGATGTGAAGTGAAGCAAACTGCTCTATAGCAACTTTCTTCAGGAGAAAGTAGAAGGAAGAAACAGGCAGTGTAAGCTACAGGCAAACAGCGTTAAAGGAGAAATGGCACTAAATGGATTTTAACCTTTGGAGATACCTGTTAATTAACAACTGTGGCTATGAGATAGAAAAAGTTCAAAGTTCCAAATTAACTCTGTACAAATCAGGAAGGCACAGGAATCTAAGTTACAAAGGATCAATGATTAATTTGCAGCTCAAAAGCACGTAATGTCTTGTTCTAATTGCATAAATAACAGTGAAAATAAGAATGCACATATGAATGAAAATAAACAAATCATTATTCATGGTTTGGTTCGAGTTTGATCCTCTTAATAACTGAGGGAGACAAAAAAAGGGGGGGTATGAAGTTGTATGCATTTTACCAGGTTGAGCTTTGTATGATGAGTAAATGGAATCACAATTACACTTTCGAGCCAGCCTGGACTCTGGGTTTCAGTCATGGAAGAACTTGGCACCACAATCTGCTGTCTGTGGAGACCAGGGAGAGCCAGCATGACCTAGAGAGGACCTCTTGATATCCACCATAGGTGATGCTTCACTCTGGGCCCATGCTGAATTCTGGGCTCCAGATGTGGACACATCCAATAAAATACACCTCAGGATCATTCCCCAGTCAAAGCTGCTACTAGCCAGCTCTGAATTTCAGAGATTCTATCCACAGGGAAGTCTCCTCTCTCAAAGGATCATCACTAAAAATGGCATTGTCTGGTCGTCCCTGCCCACTTGCCCCTTCCTTATACTGACTCTTCTCTGGAACACATTTCTCTTTCCCCTTTCTTTTTTACTTTTGCTGTACCAGGAAAATACTACCAAAATTCTCTGCATCCCTTACCATTCTACTATGAGCCAGCCCTGCCTGTTCTTCCACTCTTGATCCAAATTTACCGTATTTTTCCGTGTATAAGATGCCCCAATGTATAAGGCACCTCCTATTTTTGGGGACTCCAGATTAAGAAAACACCCCTCAACACTACCCGTGTATAAGAAGAGCCTCAATTCTAAACCTAATTTTTTTGTTAAAAAAAAACCCCTAGTCTTATACACGGAAAAATACGGTAATTGTCCTCTTTTGCCATTTCCTTCCAAAACTTTGCGCAAGTGTCTTCAAAACAGGGTTTCCCCCTCCTCAGTCTATTTTTGTTCCATCTTTCTCCCCTTATTTCTGTTAAGAAAGCCACATAGCTCACAGGGTGGGCTGCTTTGAGATTTCCAGAGCTGAACTCTTTGCCTATTTTTATTTTTTTTATTTTTTTTAATGTCCATCTATACCTTTCTTTCCCCCAAAGTCTGCTACACACACGTCTGTACTTTATTTGCAGCATGTCCTCCTCAAAATTTGGACAGAGAGGGAGGAAGAGATGAGGATGATAAGAGAACAAGTGTGGTCAATTTCACTGGTGCCATCGTCCCCACTGGAACCACACTGAGGACTGCAGAATTAGAGAAATTCACAAGGAAACAGGGACTAGTCATGATTGCTTGAAGGAACTTTCATGTTTCCAGTGGCAGACTTCCTCTAAATACTGAAGACAAACCACAAAGGAGGACTGCTGTCTTTCCGCCCCACTGCTAAGCTTCCCAGAAACATCTGACCGGCCATTGTTGAAACCAGAATACGAAACTAGACCAACATGTGGTGCAATCGAGAAAGGCCATTGCTTTGTTTTTAATTCAACTCCAGTTTATGGTTTATTCAGTAGCGTTAACAATGCCGGGCTTAAAATCGCCTCTTGAATGATTCTCCCTGGCAGAATTATGCCTGTATCTGGTTACATGAGCTCCGACTTCCAAGTTCCAAAACAACCCATTCTCAGAACGCTTCTCAAGATCTGCTTGCAAATACCAGGTACAGAATGTACTTATGCACTGCACTTTTTGAACTGTTGCGAAACTCTTGCCAATGGAAGGCCTGCGCAAGGGCTTCTGCTTTTGCAATGGGTCTTTACCCCTCTCCTCCTCCCTCCTACCACATGCCCCCCCCAATTGGCTTGGGGTTGGGAGAACCCCTAGAACAGTGGGGGAGGGGCAATTGTCAACAAGATGATACATTTGCACAGACAAAATGTTCAACATAGTGTGGCACTGAATTCCACCCTTTGTTTTACGCTCTGTGGTTGGTCCTTTGTCCTGGCAGGCCTAATTAATTTACCTGCAATACGTGATATGCTGTTACATCTGATCAAATTTACAGGATTAGAGCAATTCACAACAATTGGTAGAATTCCTTGTGTCCCCAAGCCTATGACTCCGCAAGGAATTTAAAAAGAAGGGGTTTTTTTTGCAAGCAATGCAAATGTTAAAGGCTCTTTTTTTATTTCTGCTGTTTCCTCGTTCAGAAAGCTGCACAGGGAAGCCACCTATGAATGGATGTAACCCCGCCGATAAGCACTATTCGAGTCGGGGTTTTGCTTTTGTACGTATTATTTATTTTATTTAGAAAAAACAAAAACAAAAATGTATACTGTCCTGGAAGCAGTACTTCCAGGGTGGTTTGCAAAAGCAAGACAAAATACAAAAATCCACCGAAAGCAGAAGAAGCCAATGTGGTGTCCTCCATGTTACCGAACTATGACTCCCATCGTCCCTGACCATTGGTTCTGCTGGATAAGGCTGGTGGGAGTTGTAGTTACTTATCATCTTGGCTCGGGAACTGCATAACTCCATACCCTCCAATAGGTGGCACTGTGGGTTAAACCACAGAGCCTAGGACTTGCTGATCAGAAGGTCAGCGGTTCGAATCCCTGTGACAGGGTGAGCTCCCGTTGCTCGGTCCCAGCTCCTGCCAACCTAGCAGTTCCAAAGCACATCAAAGTGCAAGGAGATAAATAGGTACCGCTCCGGCGGGAAGGTAAACTGCGTTTCCGTGTGCTGCTCTGGTTCGCCAGAAGCGGCTTAGTCATGCTGGCCGCATGACCCGGAAGCTGTACGCCGGCTCCCTCATCCAATAAAGCGAGATGAGCGCCGCAACCCCAGAGTCAGTCATGACTGGACCTAATGGTCAGGGGTCCCTTTACCTTTACCTTACGGAACAGTGGGACATTCCGAGATCAAATTAGAGATGTCTTCTGTAAATCTGGGACTGTCCCTGGAAAATAGGGACACTTGTAGGGTCTGCATTGTGTGACTTTAATGGTTTTGGGAATTCAGTTTAAGTATTTCACTTTAGGTATTAAGGGAACCCGGGAGAGTTGGTGGGCTTATATTCTAAATGTTGGATGATTTAGTTCAGAGGTCTTCAACTTTTCTGGGTCCATGGCTCCCTTGACCAACTACACTCTTTTTGCAGCATCCCTGGTGGGCTCAGGAGCCCAGTTATGCCATCCCTTTCTTGCAGAGCTGAAAGCCTCTCACCCCTTTTCCCCCGAACACCCTCTCTTGTGGAGCATTCCCGCAGCCTCCTCTCTTCTCCTTGGGAGTCCTCTGGGCAGCCACTGTTCTCTGAGCTGCCCCCCGTCCCAAAGAGAGGTACCTTCTCACACTGCCCCATAGGGACTGGGAAAGCAACCCCTGGCCAGCCCCAGAGGCACCATTCATGTGGGGAGCTTGTCGCCAGGGCAGCTGCTGCAATAAACAGCCGTGCAAGCCTTTGGGAGGAAGAGACACAAGAGGGCATCAGATGAGGGAGGGAAGGAAAGAGGGACAGAGGTCAGTGTTGCCTGCAGCACCCGTCCCCTGACCATCATTCAAGTCACCCCAGGGTGCCACTGGTTGCACAATGGTTGAAAACCACTGATTTAGTTCATAGCTGTTTCTCTGGGGGTGGGGAATAAGTCGCTTCAATATCTTTCTTCTTCAATCACCAGATTCCAGGCAAAATTCAGTTTCAGACTGTTGCCTGTTATATCAGTTGCAGTTTCTGAACCCGCACAGCTGCTGTAGATCATTTCAGCAATTCATTCTGGTTGTGGCTAGAGAACGTGAGCAGTATCAGGTCCACAGCTTACTTTGACCGACTTCTGATCACTCTCTGTATCTCTGAGGTACTTAAAAATGGAGACTAGCCATACTGCTGAATAATGGTTTCAGAGAACAGGAACGTTTTCTTCTTCTCAAAGAGCTCCCTCTACTGTCCAGTGTTCTTATTCTTATTTTGTTTTACTTCACAGTAAGACTTGAAGTACAGTGGTACCTCGGGTTACATACGCCTCAGGTTACAGACTCCGCTAACCCAGAAATAGTACCTCGGGTTAAGAACTTTGCTTCAGGATGAGAACAGAAATCGTGCTCCGGCAGTGCTGCAGCAGGAGGCCCCGTTAGCTAAAGTGGTGCTTCAGGTTAAGAACAGTTTTGGGTTAAGAATGGACCTTCGGAATGAATTAAGTTCTTAACCCGAGGTACCACTGTACTGGACTGAAGCTATAGGCAAAAAAAGTGGATCATTGAGGGTTCCCATATTTCAAAAAGTAAAGTTGCTGACAACCTACCCCCCAAATAGTGATTTTAAGCTATTTGAGCTGTTTCTGCTGCTTTTTCCATCGCATTGCCATACATCTAGGTTTTCCCTGACGTTTTGCCAATTCGCCAAAATCCCCCCTGATGCCATTTTTACACCCGAAATCCAGGACATGTCAGGAATTTTCCTGACGTATGGCAAGCCTAGGATCATTCAAACACTTCTTCTTACATCCCACTATCATTCCTCATCCCAATAAAAACATTTTTAATGTTAGCAAACCAATTGAACACTTTATTCTTTAAATATCCTTATTTTCTGAAATCATTTTTATTTAGATATAATTTTATAACAATTCAAATGCATATATAGAGATTACTCTGAATGGGTGGGGTATAAATAATAATAATAATAATAATAATAATAATAATAATAATAATAATAATAATTACATTAAAATTCTGCTAATGTTTGCAGTGGTCCCCTAGATAGATTATAAACCAACCGGATTTAATTGAGAAGAGTAAAATATCAGATAATATAAATAAACCATTGAATGTAATCTGGGTAACATAAATACATATAATGTTTTCAGTGAGGAAGTATTGGTGATAATGAAGGGTATCTATTAATGACTCTATCAAAGTCTATTGTTTAGTCACTGGACAGAATTATTTTATGAATCTCTTGTTTTTTTAAAAAGTGGGGGTCAACCTCTGACTTACAATAATTTGGGTTACAAAAAAAGACCTCGATGGGGATGACTCTGATCTCTTATGTATTGGACCACTAAGCATATCAGTGTGAGTAATTCAGAAAATCAAATGAATACATCTAGATAGAACGCCACTGGTATAAAATACTATTTCTTATGCTATTTGTTCCACCCAAATCATATGGTTATAGTTATCAATGTAAATAGCTTCTGAGCAAAGGCTTGCAATGGACATCCCAAAGGCTTTAGAAAAATATTTGGTGACAAAATTACTTGGAAAAGGTGAGTTGTCAGCGACAAAGACCTGACGTATGCAAAGGAAATGTGGAGTTGACTTTGTTAAAGTTGCCTTGTCCAGTAAAATATTTAAGAAGCAAGATCTTCTAGTTGTGACGAATTTACCGTATTTTCGCTCCATAACACGCACCCAACCATAACACGAACGTAGTTTTTAGAGGAGAAAAACAAGGAAAAAAAATATTCTAAACGAAACAGTGGATGTACGATTTTTTGGTTCATGCTGTGGCCACAGACATGTGATCTGACAGTGAGTTTGGAGTAGCCCAATGCAAAAATCCTGAGGATCCATGTGGATCCATGCTTTGTAACCAAGTTTTTGCACCACTGTGGCCCCAGGCAACAGTGGGTGCGTGATTTTTTTGGTGCAAGATGTAGCCATGGACATGCTATGTGACCTGATGGTGAATTTGGGGTGACCCAGTGCAAAAATCCTGAGCATCCATGTGGATCCGTGCTTTGTAACCATGTTTTAAGTGGGGAGGGAAGGAAAAGCACTCAAGGGACAAGGAGCACGCGTGGGGTGTGTGGAGAAGGATGCTGCTAATAATGCAGAAGAGGGGTATAAGGGGAGAAGGCTCCTCTCCTCTCCCACTTTGCTCCTTTAAAGCAAGCAGGCTCTGCTTTTCTCCCTCCTCCCTGCTCATCCCCGGCTTAGCAAGCTGAAAAACTTTGCTGCTATGTAGCGAGCTGAGTGTGGAGGAGAGAGGGACAGAGAGCTTGCTTGCTTTAAAGGAATCAACCGGACAGGAGCCGCTTACACTTGTGTAAGTGGCTCCTCTCCTCTCCCGCTTTGCTCCTTTAAAGAAGCAGGCTCTCTGTCCCTCTCTCCTCCCCACTCAGCGGCTCTTCTCCCGCTTTGCTGTTTCAAAGCGAGCCACGGAGGAGGGAAGGAAAGGGAACCATGGATCCTCTGCTCACGACTGCAGCAGATCCCCCCCGCCACCCGTAGGCATTCCCTCCTTAACACGCACAGACATTTCCCCTTACTTTTCTAGGAGGAAAAAAGTGAGTGCAAAAAATACGGTATTTGAAACAAGCAGCATTGCACTTATCGTTGCTGAGAAAGAAAGAAACCGAAATCGTTGCAGTTGCAGTTGTTAGACCCGCAGTTAAAATAAGTGCAGTTTTGAAAGATTCATCCCATCACCTTTGAGATTCCTTGCAGGTCTGTGATTCTGTGATACAGATTCCTATTCAATCGTTAGAAGGGGGGAAATGTGTGTTTGCCCAGATAAGTCCATATAATGAACACTAGGGGGCTTTGCTGCATCTCTGAAAAACTGTTGTACAGGCAGTGGTGTTCTTGGTCAGCAAAATGTTATCTACAGAGCAGGTTACATTACATCACTGTAGGAGCGGGGCACCTGTGGTCCTCCAGATGTTGATGGACTCCAACTCCCATCAGCCCCAGCCACGGGATTAGATGTCCCTGTGGATTGTTGTATGTGGGTCACACACTCAGACCTATCCAAGTAAGAATATCAGAGCACCGATCTAGGATCGGGAACAATGTAACAGATGCTCCTTTAGTACAACATTTTATTGAAGCATCTCAGTCTGATGAGGACTTGTCATTTTTTGTAATTTGGACATGTTTTGGTCCTGTAGAACGAGCTAAAAAAATCCTCATGCAGAAAGAAACTAGGTTTATTTTCTTATTAAATTCCTCAGGTCTGAATACTGAAATTGATTATAGTTGCTTTTTGTGAAATGTGTACTAAGGTTTATACGTAGAACACCTGAGCATGGGTTAAGTTTGTTTCGCCTCTGTGGACTGAGTAGATTACTGTGATGAATTAATTTTGTATCTGTGAATTGCCATTACTTTAGATCTGAAATTTGATTACATTTTTGTATGGGTTGCATTAAGATTTATATGTACCGTATTTTTCGCCGTATAGGACGCACTTTTCCCCCTCCAAAAATGAAGGGGAAATCTGGGTGCGTCCTATGGGGCGAATGCAGGCTTTCGCTGAAGTTTGGAGAGCTCTCCAGGCTTCAGGAAGACATCTGCAGCCTGCTTCCCGGAGCGCCAGGAGCGCTGAAAGCAGAGCGCCCAGCGCTTCAGGAAAACATCTGCAGCCTAGGCAGCCCTGCGGGAGTTCCCCGCAGGGCTCCCCACACTGCGGATAGCAGCCTGCCACCCGGCACACGTGGTGCCCTGAAGCAGAGCGCCCCGCGCACTGGACAGACATCGGCCAGCCCCACAAGCTCGGGGGACAGCAAGGAGGCGCAGCGCCACCATCCCGCTGTTCCTCGACTTGGTTCGGTTTCTCCGACCTGGTTTTGGGAGGAAATAAAGGGGGGGGGAAATTCCTTTATTTCCCCCCCAAAAAACTAGGTGCGTCCTATGGGACGGAGCGTCCTATGGGACAAAAAATACGGTATAACATCTGAATATGGATTAAGTTTGTTTTACTTCTGCTGTGCCATATGGGTCACTTTCAGAAAGAAATTTTGTATCTGTTGATTGCAAACACCTGTTACTCGAATCAATATTGTGCTTGACCATATAACTCTACTCTGTAAAAGTTGCTTCTTACAGCAGCTGCTACTATATTATAAGATCCACTGTCCTGCAATATCATACATGGTATGTACGGTTGTGGACAGTTTTTATATTATTTTTGCTGTAAAAATGTGTGAGATTACGATATTGTATTCATTTGCATTACCTAAAGTTTGTACTACTGATGAAGCCCAGGATGGCAAAACAAGGCTAATATTCCAAAAATCCTTGTCTTAGACTCTGTGAAAGGATTCTGTAACTGTAGCAACCTTTCGTGTGGATTGTTAGACTCTGTGAACAGACAGGTGGAATAGACACTTACACATGTATGGACCTTATGCATGAACTGATTAGAGAATGAACTGATCCACTGGGTCTTCTGCTTTTTTCATTGAACTTTATGAGCCACTTCGGTTGAAATCTACAATTTAATACAATGAATAGTAGATCTTATTTTTTCCAAACGTACAGCCGGTTACGTCTTGTGTGTTTATTAAATATGTTTCACGTAACCAGAGGTTTGTTGTTGTCTTGCGGAAGTTGTATTCCAGCAACACCTGGAGGACCATAAGTTCTCCATCCCTGGGGTCAACTTCTGTCCCGATATAATTTGGTTTTGAGTCACACTGAAATCTTCAAATGTCAGAAGTTCAGCAAACTGCTGACTGAAGTTAATTCTCAACCTGGATAGCTCAGTTGGTTAAGGCAGGGTGCTGATCAGGGGTACCAGCTTGGCCCCGTGACTGTGGGTGCCCGGGGCCATGGGTGCCATGCAGTGTGCATGGCCCTAGCTATGGTGCTGATAATGACAAGGTTGGAAGTTCGATCCCCGTGTGAGACAGCTGCATATTCCTGCACTGCAGGGGGTTGGTCTAGATGTTTCTCGGGGTCCCTTCCAACTCTACCATTCTATGATTTCTGCGTTTTAGAACAGGGTTATAAAATCTGCTCATGTCCTGTTCAGAAAGTTGCCTCCTTGCAGCCTAAGGTTTCACCCAGTGCTGTCAAAGCTATGAACAGCGAAATTAATAATGGGCTTAAAGGTAAAGGTAAAGGGACTCCTGACCATTAGGTCCAGTTGCGGCGCTCATCTCACTTTATTGGCCGAGGGAGCCAGCCTACAGCTTCCAGGTCATGTGGCCAGAATGACTAAGCCGCTTCTGGCAAACCAGAGCAGCGCACGGAAATGCCGTTTACCTTCCCGCCGGAGCGGTACCTATTTATCTACTTGCACTTTGACGTGCTTTTGAACTGCTATGTTGGCAGGAGCAGGGACCGAGCAACGGGAGCTCACCCCATCATGGGGATTCAAACCGCTGACCTTTTGATCGGCAAGTCCTAGGCTCTGTGGTTTAACCCACAGCGCCACCCGCATCCCAATAATGGGCTTATGCATACTTAACTTGCTGAGTGCAAGGAATATATAAGGTAAAGGGTAAAGGGACCCCTGACCATTAGGTCCAGTCGTGGCCGACTCTGGGGTTGCGGCACTCATCTCGCTTTATTGGCTGAGGGAGCCAGCCTACAGCTTCCGGGTCATGTGGCCAACATGACTAAGCCGCTTCTGGCGAACAAGAGCAGCGCACGGAAATGCCGTTTACCTTCCCACTGGAGCAGTACCTATTTATCTACTTGCACTTAGAAATGCTTTCGAACTGCTAGGTTGGCAGGAGCAGGGACCGAGCAACGGGAGCTCACCCTGTCACAGGAGGCTGCGGGAATGCTCCACAAGATAGGGTGTTCGGAAAAAAGGGTGAGAAGCTTTCAGCTCTGCAAGAAAGGGATGGCATAACTGGGCTCCTGAGCCCACCAGGGATGCTGCTAAAAGAGTGTAGTTGGTCAAGGGAGCCATGGATCCAGAAAAGTTGAAGACCTCTGAACTAAATCATCCAACATTTAGAATATAAGCCCACCAACCCTCCCGGGTTCCCTTAATACCTAAAGTGAAATACTTAAACTGAATTCCCAAAACCATTAAAGTCACACAATGCAGACCCTTCAAGTGTCCCTATTTTCCAGGGACAGTCCCAGATTTACAGAAGACATTTCTAATTTGATCCCGGAATGTCCCACTGTTCCGTAAGGTAAAGATAAAGGGACCCTTGACCATTAGGTCCAGTCATGACCGACTCTGGGGTTGCGGCGCTCATCTTGCTTTATTGGCCGAGGGAGCCAGCGTACAGCTTCCGGGTCACGTGGCCAGCATGACTAAGCCGCTTCTGGCGAACCAGAGCAGCACACGGAAACGCTGTTTACCTTCCCGCCGGAGCGGTACCTATTTATCTACTTGCACTTTGATGTGCTTTGGAACTGCTAGGTTGGCAGGAGCTGGGACCGAGCAACGGGAGCTCACCCTGTCACAGGGATTCGAACCACCGACCTTCTGATCGGCAAGTCCTAGGCTCTGTGGTTTAACCAACAGCATACACACACACACACACACACACACACACACACACACACACACATATATATACACACTGTACATATATATCCTTTGTAAATCAAAGAATAAAATAGAATCAAGATTAAGGTTTCTTCTTGGGACAGTGGAGGGTATGTGTGCTGTTGGTTAGTGAAAATGCTGTGTGGGTGGGGTGGTGGTGAGACAAAAATGCAGGGTTGAGGAGGGTCAGTTGTAGGGAGTGAGAAATGTCCTTACAGTATTTTCTTCTGAGGAATGTTGGAAGGTATGTATATGAATATGCTGATCAGTAGACCCAGTGGCTTTTCAACGTGACTGCAGCTTAATCTCAGCCACTTTCTTAAAATTGTTAACCATAGCTCATGACCCATTTAAAAGTTCAAAACAAACCACTGGTCAGAACACAGAAAGGACAGCACCTCCTTTTATTGCATTTCCTGTTGATGAAAAGCAGATGCCGGGGCTGGGGGGGAATCAGATAGGTCTTAGAATCCTGTCTTCCTCGCACAGAGATGATGAGCGTATTAGCAAATAGACTTATGGCGACTCTGCCCTTTTACCCCCTATTAATTTTGATGATTAAGGATAACATGGAAAATAAATTCTGACATGAATAGGGGGCAGTACACAGAAGGAGCACAAAGCAAGAGCAAATTACTCAGAAGCATACGTGGACTGTGTAAACAGAAAATGAAGGAATGAGAAAGGGCACCTCTGCTGATTCATTATCTTGTTTATCTTATCTCAGCAGGATCATTCTGTAAGACAAAAGGGATACAAATTGAATATCTGCCCCCCCCCCCCGGCCGTTTACAAATAACTCTGATAAATCAGAACATTTCCTACCACTGTTACTGTTAGATTATCTTCACTTAGTTTACAAAGCATGATAACATAAGAAAGTGGAAGAGGATACCGTTATGAGTTTGTGAGTGCCAGACTCCCCTGTGTTATGAGTTTGCGGGTGCCAGCCACTTAATCCCTGGACACAGTAAAGGTTAAATGCTAAATAAGCCAGGCCAGCATCCTCATGAGGTAATCGCCTGGGAGATGAGCCATTAAGAAAACAAAGGAAATGGCCCATTAAGAAAACTACATAGAGGCACTCTTCTTCAGAGGGTAAGTGCTTCAGAACTTAGTTAGAAGACAAAGGCAGAGTTTAAAATGAGTTTTAAAGTTGGTGGTGAGGTGACCTAGGGGGGAAGGTTGCAGGCTGTAAATGCAAGAAAGCAGAGCACAATGTTTTGCTTTCTGCTGGAATCCAGGGCTGAGGCTATGGGAGAAAGCAGACCCCTTTGGGGGGTAAATGCTGTGAACCCCTCCATCGCAGCGTCAGGTTGTAATATAAAGAAACCATATCTCATAAAGACACCGCTGTTTTCACTGTACCTCATTTCCAAAAGGAAACATGGACTTTGGAACCCCTTGGAATCTTGCAGATTGGGGGTGGCATTCAACACCACTTTGACATAGTCTAAACAAAACTGAACATGGCAGTCTCAAAATGGACGCTAAAATAGTGAAAGCCCTTCAACGTTACCCAGAAAGCTCAAATTTGTTTCATGTATATCCCGAGACTGTGTATACCTTTAAAGCACATTCAAAGCACATTCTTTCCCTCAAAGGATTCTGGGCACTGTATTTATCCCTCACAGATTTGCAATTCAAGCCACAGTGCCCAGAATTCTCTGAGGGAAAGGATGTGCTTTGAATGGGTTTCAAAGCCATAGTGTGTACAGTGGTACCTCAGGTTAAGAACTTAATTCGTTCTGGAGGTCCGTTCTTAATCTGAAACTGTTCTCAACCTGAGATACCGTTTTAGCTAATGGGGCCTCCCGCTGCCACCGCACCGACACGGTGTGATTTCTGTTTTCATCCTGAAGCAAAGTTCTTAACCCGAGGTACTATTTCTGGGTTAGCGGAGTCTGTAACCTGAAGCGTCTGTAACCCGAGGTACCACTGTATGCAGCCTGTGACAAAGATCTGGACATGGGACATTGTTATGTCTAGTGATAAAAACACTTGGATTTATCTTATAATAGAGGGTTGCACCCTAGCACGGAGCAAGTAAACAGAGCAGCTCATAAGGTTGTATGTAGGACCATAGGAGTTCTGTTGCCATACTTGAATCGGGATTTGCATGGGGGTGTTCAGTAATAGCCAGGAATGCAACATCTCCCCCCCCCCCACTGTATGATGTTTCATTACAGGATTTTTAGCAGTGGTGAGAAATCCTCTGGCTGCTCGCCAGACTCCGTTGAAAACAGCTTATCCATGCAAACCAGGAAGTGACCTCTCCAGACAACAGAATGACTCTTGTTTTCCTATCTATGCAACCATGATCTCCTGAGTGATGTGGACACTGTTAGGCAGTTGAATGCACATGCATACTCCACCTGCTTCCTTCCCACCCCTCTGCACAGCCCTGGGCCCTGGCAACCCATGCTCTGCCACTGCCCTCCGCATCTTAATGCACTACAACTTCCATCAGCCCTGATCTTAGTTTAAATGACTCAGCCAGGTGGATGGAGTCAATCCCGTGGGCCTATCCAATAGAATTGGCACCCCTCTAGGAGATGGTGCCAGTTCTGTGGGAAATAATAATAATAATAATATAATAATAATAATAATTTATTTGTACCCCGCCCATCTGGCTGGGTTTCCCCAGCCACTCTGGGCGGCTTCCAACAAAGATGAAAAATACACAAAAATGTCACATATTAAAAACTTCCCTGAACAGGGCTGCCTTCAGATGTCTTCTGAATGTCAGGTAGTTGTTTATCGCTTTGACATCTGATGGGAGGGCGTTCCACAGGGCGGGCGCCACTACCGAGAAGGCCCTCTGCCTGGTTCCCTGTAACTTGGCCTCTCGCAGTGAGGGAACCGCCAGAAGGCCCTCGGAGCTGGACCTCAGTGTCCGGGCAGAACGATGGGGGAGGAGACGCTCCTTCAGATATACTGGACCGAGGCCGTTTAGGGCTTTAAAGGTCAGCACCAACACTTTGAATTGTGCTCGGAAACGTACTGGGAGCCAATGTAGGTCTTTCAGGAGACCGGTGTTATATGGTCTCGGCGGCCGCTCCCAGTCACCAGTCTAGCTGCCGCATTCTGGATTAGTTGTACTTTCTGGGTCACCTTCAAAGGTAGCCCCACATAGAGCGCATTGCAGTAGTCCAAGCGGGAGATAACCAGAGCATGCACCACTCTGGCGAGACAGTCTGCAGGCAGATAGGGTCTCAGCCTACGTACCAGATGGAGCTGGTAAACAGCTGCCCTGGATACAGATTTGACTTGTGCCTCCATGGACAGCTGTGAGTCCAAAATGACTCCCAGGCTGCGCACCTGGTCCTTCAGGGGCACAGTTACCCCATTCAGGACCAGGGAATCCTCCACACCTGCCCGCCTCCTGTCCCCCCAAAATAGTACTCAACCTCAATCTGTTAGCCGCCATCCATCCTCCAATCGCCTCCAGACACTCACACAGGACCTTCACCGCCTTCACTGGTTCTGATTTAAAAGAGAGGTAGAGAGGTAGAGCAATCAGCCCTGCCTCATACAGTTGGGTCATTGAAACCTTCAGCTGTATCATGGATGAGCAATTGGGCAAACGTGTAAAGAGCACCTCAGTGAGTAAGTATTCACTCTGTCCTCACCTTATCCTCTCTCTTTTACCCTCTCCTCTTTCTCTGGTACCATCCCATCATGATACTCACCCTTGCAGTTGCTAAGCATTTTGCTAGCTAATAGAAACATCCCATTAATGATGTTCCCTTTCAGACCTTGTGCTTTCACTGCTTACGACTGTTTCCTAGCAACATTAACCAAACATCCGTCACATCCCCTTTAGGTTTGATTCCAGGTACCTTTGGGATACAATTATTGAACGTTTGTTTTGCTTCTCTTCAGGTTGAAGCAGAGTTACGGTTAATTAGTCTGGCAATATTGGTTGTTACGTTTGTTTCAAATCCAAGCCAGAACAGGCTCTGGGGGCGGTGTGTGAGGAGGGGGGCGGAATGCAAATATTCTGGGTCTAGCAGCATTTGTATCCCATAATATTTTTATGGGACTGGATACCATAGGCCAACTTGTCTAAGAAGGTGCATGCATTCAAAATACAGAAATAAGTAGCTTTCCAATGCTAACAAAGCAGTCACGTGCCTACAGAAACCAGGTGTTATTGCAACTTCAAAAATGCATCACAGTTGACCTCGTCATTGCAGAAGATTTTGTCATTTTATATTATATGTCCCAATAATTTTGTCCATCTTTAGTTTTCAAGACTGGAAGAGAAGTCCAGAAAAATATGTGTACATGCAGGAAATGGAAAACATCTACATATCAAGGCTGCCATATTGCAACCTGTAAATTGACTTTTTATATCTCAGTTTAGCAATGAAATGAGACTATGCAACCAGCCTGCTTTGCACACTGGCAATTTTGCTGCACTAGAGAGAGCATTTCCCTTCTCCGTGACAGCTAGGAGTCTTTTCCCCACAACCCACCCAGCCAAGGGCATGGCTCTGGTCCCCTCCTAATATAGGGTTACCATATTTCAAACGGTGAAAATCAGGATGGAAAAGTTGCCAGCTATATCTGGGAAATTCTGGACATATGTCCTACCTAATAGGACAATGGGTACCTATTACACAAACTTTTTTTACAGATCTTAGGCAATGAACAAGAAGAGCATGCATTTTATACTGACTGTCTCCCCAGTCGTTTACATTGTAATGTAAACCCTGCTTTGGCTCCAGTCCTGCCCTGTAGTGTCTTTAATGTAGTTGTCTTGAGTTTCGCTTTATTGTGCGCTGGAGGCTACCTAGCTGTACGTTCTGCAAGGCGCAGCTCTGACTTGTAGATCTACAAATCCAGAATGGCATATTGCCTCTCTGCAATGAAATATGTCAGTCTCCCACAATGGTCTTTGGCCCTTCTCCCTGACTCCAGAGATGCACATATGCTGAGGTAATGGAAAGCGTGCCTGTTTCCTCGCCTCGCCAATGACTCCATCCGCCTATTCCCATCCTTTCCCCTTGGAGTCCTTGCAATAGAACATGTTGATGCTGCCTTGCCAATTAATTTCTCATATATTTCTTCTCAAATGTAAATTGAATTACGGAGCATATGTAATGCAGTGTGGAATTTAGAAAGAGGCAGATAAAAAGTTGACATAGAGCAGATACTTTTTTTCTTGCTGCTAGCGGAGGGAAAGGCACAGAAAGCTTATTGTTAATATTTCAAAAAGAAGCAAGGCAAGCTGCAACTCCTGTCAGCCCCAGCCAATGTGGCCAGTGATCAGGGATGGTGGGAATTGGAGTCAACAATGTTTGGTGGGCTGTAGATTCCCTATCCCTGATTTAAACTTATAGGCACACCTTTTTCCAGTGGAATTTTTTGAAACTGACCCTCAAGTACAGCTGAAGGCAGCATATTTAATCTTGTGTAAGTGAAAGCGTGTCTGTATTTTGGAATGGTTAAATTTTGCAAATAGGGTGCCAGCGTATCAAAATGACTAGGTGCTGTCTAAATTATTTGCTTTACTGAAGCCCAGTGTTAATAACTGTTGTGGTGATAAATCAGAAAAGTGAAACTTTTGGTTGACAATTTCCCTCCAAGTGCTGTCATGACAATCTTGCAAAACTAAGGGTAGTAGACCGGTGGGGTTTAAACTTAGCCATCCATCTGAAGTGCAAACTGTATAGCGCAACCCTACTTTCGCATGTCTTTTATCTTTGTGACTGAGAGAGAAATCCTGTGTAAGAGAAATCAGGTATTGATGTTCTCCATCTCTCAAATGGGCAAAGGCTTTCCACTCATGTCAATTTAAGGAGCCAAATCTGTCTATCGTATCATGAATATATGTGACTTTATCTGTAGTCTTGGCTGAGCCTGTTGAGTTACCTGTGCCATGTGTTTGTATGCTTCAAAATGGCAGCACAGGCATGGAATGGACGGATGGTGTTGTGGTGATCTGTGGTCGTGTGTGACACAGCTTCTCCAAGTAATTCAACTGTATGAGTGTAAACTTCACAGGTAAATAGTATTTTCTGTGGACTCAGTGCCCGGACATGCAGGCTCCACCCTAGACTGAACCCTCCTGGGTTCAGAGAGAGAGGAAGAAGAAGAGGAGGAGGAGGAGGAGGAGTTTGGACTTGATATCCCACCTTTCACTCCCCTTAAGGAGTCTCAAAGCGGCTAACAATCTCCTTTCCCTTCCTCCCCCACAACAAACACTGAGAGACTTCAAGAAGTGTGACTGGCCCAAGGTCACCCTGCAGCTGCATGTGGAGGAGCGGAGACGCGAACCCGGTTCCCCAGATTACGAGTCTACTGCTCTTAACCACTACACCACACTGGTGGTGGAGAGAGAAAGAACAAATCAATATTTTTTTTCTTAATTGAATCCCCTCTCCCCCCAAAAAGAGAGAGTTGGTATTTCTAATCCCTGTCCAGAAGTTAGAATATGGAACAAATGGGAAACTAAAATTCAGACCACTGTTACATACGGCCCAGCAAGAAGTGATAGCCGTGTATAACTTTCTGGAAATGCCAATAGAATGACTTCCAAACATATGTGTTTAGGCTGGAGTGTTGAATCATCCCGAGCATCACTGGAGGTCAGTGTTTTATGTGAGTCATGCCCCAAAGCCTTTGCATAATCTTTGTTTTCCATCTTAGAAAGAGGAAACTTTTTCCCCCCAATCTCCTTTCCCCATGAGCTATCACTTGGTCCCACGGGGAGGAGAAAGGAAGCAAACTGTTTATTTCCAGAGCTGCTCTGAGTACAAAAAGTGGGGAAAGGACGAGCCTTTGAAATTATGAGACATTGGCAACATGGCTTCTTAAATATCTACTCAGTAGGGAAAGACAAGGACTGCAACGAAGGAGATGGAGTTCATAAGGCGGGGACCATTCACCCAGGGAAAAACAGTCTTTTGTCTGTAAGACCATTCTGGAAAGTAGGTAGAGACTATGGGCTGTCCATACCAAAGTTTATTGTGTGTTTGCACCTGTTTGAGCTCCAGTTCATTTGTGCAGTCCACGCGACATTGCCCTCAAACAATACCAGTCTTGATACTTTACCCCTGGATATTTGGGCTTACTTTATACTTCCCTAAAATGGTTGCTGCTGTTTTAGTTAGAGAAGGTCTGGCATCCTACCCTGAAGATCAGAAATTATGGTTTTCAGCGGATGTTCTGAACATTCTGATAAAATGATGTTCTACATCTTCTTAATCATGCCATAACTTTTTGATGATCACCAGTGCAGAGGTTTAAGAGCATGCAGTTATTATGTGCATTGGAGTGATTTAGGATTATTTCTGAGGCTTTCAGTGTGCAGTCTTCTTGAAGGCACCATCCAACCAAAAGTGATGCAGTCGTATTTCTTCCATTTATATGATCCGCTCATGCTTTAGCCTCTTCTTGACTAATTAAGGTTACTTGCTTGGCATTTGGAAAAAAGGGGAGGCTTTCAGGAAATTGTGCAGGGAACTGTTGCATTTATAATAACCTGCGTTTCAGTGCAATCATCTAATTCTTCCCTCTGGGCAAGTGCCCAGCAACTTACACAACATCTTGGTTGTTGTTAACTCCTGCAAGCCTAGTAAGCTGTATGTCTGGCAAAGGGTTACCCAGTTATTAGTGGTCACTAGTAGTGGATCACAGCAAACTATGGCAAGTTCTTTAATGGGAGTGCCTGATCACCTCATCTATCTCCTGACAAATCTCTATGTAGGACAAGAAGCTACAGTTAGAACTGGATATGGAACAGCTGATTGGTTCAAAATTGGGAAAGGAGTACGACAAGGCTGTATATTGTCCCCCTGCTTATTTAACTTATATACAGAATTTATCATGCGAAAGGCTGGGCTGGATGAATCCCAAGCCGGAATTAAGATCACTGGAAGAAATATCAACAACCTCAGATATGCAGATGACACAACCTTGATGGCAGAAAGTGAGGAGGAATTAAAGAACCTTTTAATGAGGGTAAAAGAGCAGAGCGCAAAATATGGTTTGAAGCTCAACATAAAAAAAACCTAAGATCATGGCCACTGGTCCCATCACCTCCTGGCAAATAGAAGGGGAAGAAATGTGAAATCAGTGAGAGATTTTACTTTCTTGGGCTCCATGATCACTGCAGATGGTGACAGCAGTCACGAAATTAAAAGACGCCTGCTTCTTGGGAAAAAAGCAATGACAAACCTAGACAGCGTCTTAAAAAGCAGAGACATCACCTTGCCGACAACGGTCCGTATAGTTAAAGCTATGGTTTTCCCAGTAGTGATGTATGGAAGTGAGAGCTGGACCATAAAGAAGGCTGATTGCCGAAGAATTGATGCTTTTGAATTATGGTGCTGGAGGAGACTCTTGAGAGTCCCATGGAGTGCAAGAAGATCAAACCTATCCATTCTTAAGGAAATCAGCCCTCGCTGAAATCAGAGTGCTCACTGGAAGGACAGATCCTGAAGCTGAGGCTCCAATACTTTGGCCACCTCATGAGAAGAGAAGACTCCCTGGAAAAGACCCTGATGTTGGGAAAGATTGAGGGCACAAGGAGAAGGGGATGACAGGACGAGATGGTTGGACAGTGTTCTCGAAGCTACCAGCATGAGTTTGACCAAACTGCGAGAGGCAGTGGAAGACAGGAGTGCCTGGCGTGCTCTGGTCCATGGGGTCACGAAGAGTCAGACACAACTAAACGACTAAACAACAACAGTAGTGTAGCATAGTGGCAAATTCAGAAATTCAGGGTTCTTTCTTGGCTAAGCCACATTCTAAGATTATATAGCTTTGCAGCCTTTCCAGGAGCTCTTGTGCTTTTACATTTTTGAATCAAATTCACAACGAGATCTCATTGTACATTGCAAATGAAACACTCTGCCATGGGTTTTCACTTAGAGGCATTCTACCTCAGACCCAAAGGGTGTCCATCCTGAAATTTTTGATCAGCATACAGCAGTTAGGTGCTGTTGGAAGCTGCCAACTATTTGATTCAATAGAGGAAGTCTAAAAATAGTCACCCTTTCCTGTCAGGGTGTGTGACATTTCCTTCAGCATGGTATTTCTGTCAGGGGAACAAGAAAGAAATGGAAGGAACTGTGGCGCAAGGAAAGGGGGGCTCCAAGTGACCCTATTTTCCAGGGACATCCCAGATTTACAGAACCCATCCCAGTTTCTGATTTGATCCCAGAATGTCCTGCTTTTCCTTAGGATGTCCCTATTTTCATCAGAAAACTGTTGGAGGCTTTGGAGTTACTTAACCCTCAAGCCAAGGACATAAGTAACTATATAATCTTTAGAAGACATCTGAAGGCAGCCCTGTATAGGGAAGTATTTTAAATGTTGAATGTCTTTATTATGTTTTCACATATGTTGGAAGCTGCCCAGGGTGGCTGGGGCAACCCAGTCAGATGTATGGGGTAATAATAATAATAATAATAATAATAATAATAATAATAATAATAATAATTATTTAGGATGTCCTGTTTTCACTGGAGAAATGTTGGAGGGTATGAAGCAAGAGGCATTACAGCAATTCAAACACATTGCATTTGGGTAAAAGGCCTCAAGGAGGGCATGGAACGGGTTCTGTAGTTTATGGTGTGTGAAAAGGGGTTAAGAAAATAATAACTGCAACCGTTGCTCCTCCTATGACTCATTGGGTGGGATTGATGTTGCCTGTGTTTCAGCCCTCTTCCAGTTCAGTTCTGTGTAAGCTGGCCTCAAAACTAGTCCTGTTTATCAGCTGCATAATAAAGCCACACTTCTGCTATTCTCTGGGTGTCTATTGTGGTGCGTGGTTAATAGGACAGCGTGCAAGTGTGTGAGTAGATGCATGAGAAGCCCACCCAGTCATCATCACCATCAGTGACGGCAAGATACAGGGTCTGGGGAGAGTCCTCAGGGCCAGGTAGATGGGCCCTTTGTTTTTCTAGCTTTGCATTGCCTACCCTGACTGGTAGCTGCTGTCCAGTATTTCAGGCAGAGGTCCTTTCCAGCCCCACCTGGAGATGCTGGGGTCTGAACCTGGGAGCTTCTGCATTCAAAGGAGAAGTTGCACCACCGAGCTATGGCTCTTCCCTTGTAGAACCTTCCCTACCAGCTTCTTCTCACCGGTCTCTGTATAGTGCTAAGCCTCTCACACAGCTGATCAGTCTCCTCTGGCCAATACTTTGTCTCCCATTAACTTCTTTTGCTCTGTTTTGGCTTGGAAGGCAGTATACAGGTCCGTGTGGGCCTGTATTAAGGCCAGGCATTGAATCTGGGGTCTTCTGTTTGCAAGGCATGTGTTGTCCCACTTGGCTATGGTCCTTACCCAGTTGCCCCTAAAAGAAGTGCCTCCGTTCTCCCAGCATTGCTTCATCAATGAAATGTTGCTTCTCATCCACATTCCTTCCTGTGCATTCAGTGTCTAAAACTGAAATCTTATGAACCCACCAAAATGTACGGTTTATGTGTGCATGCATTTGGCCTGGTTTCTGCAGACTGGACGACTATGGCTTGGCCTTTATGCTGAGATACTGTCTCTATTAAAAATAAATTGCTTTAAAATTGAGCTTGTTCCTTGTTTCTTTTGAAACCAGATCACTGAGGACAATATAACTTCCTCTTGGCCTTAGGATAAGAGTTGTTTTTCTCTTCTTCCGCTCCCCTTCTTTTCCTTTGCAATCAATTTCCATTACTGCTGTGATATCCCCATTAGTCAGGCTCCCGTCTTATTTCGTTGTTTACTTTAATCTCATCCTGTTCCAGTTCGTTCCATGGCTTGGAAAATAAATAAATATAACCTTTCATTCTTTCTCTGAAGCTCCTCAGATTCGCTCTTCTGACCCCTTTCTAAACCTAAGAAAAACTTCATAAACCAAGGGGGGGAGAGGCTCTCTCTTTTTTTAAAGGGTGGAAAGACAAACATTGAAAAAAGAGATAAAACAACTCAGGGAAATGGGGGACGGGGACTTATCCAGATGTTCAGCAAATGCAGGCATCAAGATTCTGACTCAATCAGAGCTGGTCCTTGAAAGCTGAGTGAGTGTCCCTTCAGACTGGTGCTCATTAGCAGGTGAATTCTGCAACGTGTCTTTGACGCAATAAAAGTGCATTAGTGATTAATTTATAATGGACCATCCACACATCACTCTGCTATATTCGTAGTTTTGCAATGCTTTTCCAGTGTGATCATATTATTGGGCAAATGTTGCATAGCAGAACTGGGATACCCATAATTTCCAGGACTTTTTCCTAGCTGGAACTCACCAGAACTCAGTTCCGGCACATCTTAGGTGAGTGCCATTGCCAATATAAGAGAACAAGGGAGGCGTTCATGGCACCGCTTTTTCTAGAAAAATAAGACCGGTTAAAACAATTTATGATCAGAAGAGTGGGATGGGTCCTACAAATATCTCACGTGTCAAAGGCTTGGGTAAAGAAATGCTTCTTCAGTATGTGATGAGAGCTAAACAAGGAAGGTGTCAGAGGACCTCTGTGGTAAGGAAATTCCACAGCTGGGGGACTGCCACAGAGAAGTTCCTCTCCAGTCTGCCACCATCCAAACAAGAAGGCAATGGGACTTTTAAGAGCAATGTAAGCATCTCAAATTGGACGCTGAAACAAACTGGCAACCAACCAGTTCAGCTGTTTTAAAATGGGGAGTTATGTAGGTTCTGAATGGAACCCCAGCCAGTAATCTGGCAGCTACATTTTGGACCCATTGAAGTTTCTGAGTCTTCTCCAAGCGCCGTCTCATTTAGAACACAATAATCCAATCTGAAAACTACCAGAGCATGGTGTAGGTCATCTCTGTCCAACATAGCTGGAAATAGCCAGTCACAGTCACCTGAACCTCCAGTGATAGTGTTAGATCCACGAGGAGGAGAAGAGTTTGGATTTGATATCCCGCTTTATCACTACCTGAAGGAGTCTCAAAGCGGCTAACAATCTCCTTTCCCTTCCTTCCCCACAACAAACACTCTGTGAGATGAGTGGAGCTGAGAGACTTCAGAGAAGTGCGACTAGCCCAAGGTCACCCAGCAGCTGCATGTGGAGGAGCGGAGAATTGAACCCGGTTCACCAGATTATGAGTCCACCGCTTCTAACCACTGCACCGCACTGGCTCTCCCAGGGCCCCCAAGGTATGGATCTGCTCTTTCCAGGGGAGTGGAACATCATCCAGGACAGGCTGCATGCCCACCCCTTGGGCCCCAAAACCAGGAACACATAACACTTCTCTTTTTTCAGGATTCAGCTTCAGTTTATTGGCCCACACCCAGCCCATCAGCACTTCAAGGCACTGGTCTAGCACCTGAACCATCTCTGTTGATTCAGTTGGAACAGAGAGAATGGTTGGTCGTCTACTATGCCAGAATGTAATTGCTGTTTTCTTTTTGTGTGTATTTAATTGTTGTATAATTCACTGCATTGTATTGTATGGTTTTATTCTTTGCAAATGGCTTTGTCGTTGAGCAGGTTTATTGTTGTGCAAACAGCCCCGAGAGCCTCGGCTGAAGAGCAGGTAATAAATGCCCTGCATAAATAAATAAATGCTATTGCCAAGTTGCCTCAAAAGAGGTTGAACGATGGTATAATAAAAGTGGATTGCATTGCAAATTAATCTAGTTTCACTGGAAGCCTACCAAAATTGCGTCATTAAAGCAAATTGTCTAAAAATTTTACTGTAATAAGCTGTATTGGGCCCCTGTTGTGTAATCGGATTTATAAAAGAACATCTTGCAGGAATTATTAGGAATTCTGAATTGCCTGTAAAAGCAAGCTTGGCAAGCGTTAGGAGTTAATATGTCAAGAATTCTATGTCAAGCACTGTCTCAAGGGGTCTTTTAGCAACTAAACAACACCCAACCGTATAATAACAAGGCAGAGCGAGTATTACATGTTGTCTATGTTATTCTGACGGATGTTCCACAGAAACAACTTAATCTTATGCAAGCTATATATGGATGAAAGACACTAAATGTTCCAATTTTAAAGAAAAACGTAGCGGAATGTATGGAAACTTGGCTTAGAAGAATGGACAAGAATCTAGCACTGGCTTCATGAAGACCAAATAATACAGCTCTTGTGAAGCTATAAGGTTAACTTCAGGGCTGATGTGTGTCTCAGACATTGTGCCTGGGCTAAACATCAGAAGCACTGACTTAGTGAACTATGCTCTGAAGCATGGTTAGGCAAACTAAGGCGCGGGGGCCAGATCCGGCCCAATCGCCTTCTAAATCCGGCCCACGGATGGTCCGCAAATCAGCGTGTTTTTACATGTGTAGAATGTGTCCTTTTATTTAAAATGCATCTCTGGGTTATTTGTGGGGCCTGCCTGGTGTTTTTACATGAGTAGAATGTGTGCTTTCATTTAAAATGCATCTCTGGACACAAAATCTACCCACATTGGAAGAATGGCAGACGCAGCTGATGGACTATATGGAGTTGGCTGAAATGACTGGCAGAATTCGAGACTCGGGAGAAAAAGAAACGGAGGAAGTATGGGAAAATTTTAAGGACTATTTGAAAAAGCATTATAAGTTGTATGAATGTTAAAAAATGCTCCTATCTAGGAAGGTATAGCTTCAGTATCGGCAAATTCCTGAATTGATAAATAAGACACTATAAGACAGAAGTGAGATAATGAAATATTTTTATTGTGTGGAAATTAAAAATTAATGCAATTGTACTGAAATGTTTACATCAGATAACACGATAAAATGGAAGATATATTGTTATGTATAAAATAAGTTAACAAATTGCTGAGGTTTTGGTTACACAGGGAATGCAGTGCTCGGGAGATGGGGGGAGTCCATTGGATCTATGGAAGTTTGTATCTGAAAGTGGAAATTTGTTTATTAAAAACCTAATAAAATATTTATAAAAAAAATAAAAATAAAATGCATCTCTGGGTTATTTGTGGGGCATAGGAATTCGTTCATCCCCCCCAAAAAAATATAGTCCGGCCCTCCAGAAGGTCTGAGGGACAGTGGACTGGCCCCCTGCTGAAAAAGTTTGCTGACCCCTGCTCTGGAGTATAACTGGGTCAATGCGAGCTTGCTTGAAATGTGGCATGTTAAAATAAGAGGAGGGCGAGTCTGTTGGAGGGTAGAAGATTGGGGAGAGGGCAACTGGGGTATGTTAAAGCATTCAGTGGGTCAGGGACCATAGACCATGGAGAGTGGTTGGGTCTCCTGTGTCAGGAACAGCTTTGGGAGGTGAGAGCTTTCCTTATGAAGGTTTCCGTGGTAAAAAACAAACAAATCCGTGTATGGAATACACTCCCAAAAGAAATAATGATGGCCACCAATTTTTATGCACACTTGCGCATAAGTTTGTCATACACATTACTTGGCTGGAGGACTGCGGTGCAAAATTTGGGACAGTGCAACTCTTGAAGCTGTGATCCGGAACACCAGTCCTGAAAGATCTACATTGGATCAAGGTATATTTCCAAGCACAATTCAAGGTGCTGTTGCTGACCTTTAAAGCGCTAAACGGCCTCTGTCCTGTATACCTGAAGGAGCATCTCCACCTCCATCATCCAGCCCTGAAACTGAGATCCAGCACTAAGGGCCTTCTTACTGCAAGAAGTGAAGTTACAGGGAACCAGGCAGAGGGCCTACTCAGTAGTGGCATCCACCCTGTGGAATGCCCTCCCATCAGATGTCAAGGAGATGAGTAACTATATATAACCTTTAGAAGACCTCTGAAGGCAGCCCTGTATAGGGAAGCTTTTGAATGTTTGTTTTATTATGTTTTTATATATGTTAGAAGCTGCCCAGAGTGGCTGGGACAACCCAGTCCGATGGGTGGTGTACAAATAATAGAATTATTGTTATTGTTGTTGTCGTCATTGTTGTTGTTATTACGGTCTGCTTTGAATGCAAACTGGATTATTGCATTTGTCCCTCAATCCTATGACTAAACAGCTTTCCACTTCATTCCTTGCTGTACATTTTATGCATCCTCCCAGCATTGCAAAGCTTCTCCCCTTGCTCGGAACAAGAAGTTGCTATTTTTGGCTGGAAGAATGAACTTACTGTCCTGAGTCAATTTCCCTAGCAAACGACAGCAAGCTAAGCAGCAGGGACCATTTCCTGGTATAATATACAGGGTGAAAGGAGGGACTGGAAAGGTGATCTCAAGATACAGCTCCCTTAACTGCTTTGGGGGACTGGTAGCCACCACAGTCACTGGGAGGCTTCTTAATGCATACTGCCTTGTTAAGAGGTAAACGCAGGAACTGGAGCTTATACTTTGGTCACAGTGAAAAGCCCAAACCAATAAATGGGCACATACCCTTTTGGAAGCCCATTTACCAAGCTGAGTAAGGGAGGATCACTGCAAAACGCAAGAAGCTTTTCACCCCAGTTGTTTTTTTTTAAGGTCATTGAGGGACAGGAATGCATGAACACGCAAGCTATCCAGGAAATCTGTCTAAATGCTTACTGCTATTCTTAGTGGAAGAACAACAGATTCGGTCTGGAAGCATCTCCATGATGTCAGAGCATTGTTTCATTACAATGCACTGTCAACCGGATGCAGGACTTGTTCAGAAGGTCAGAGGGGCGCAACTTAAATCTTGGTAGAAAATAGTGTTCAATTACATTTGCCCCTCTCCATGAAAATCAGTAACCACATAACCCGCACTGCGTTTACTCGAATCTAATGCTCACCGTTTTTGGGCCAAATTATGTTGAGAAAACTAAGGTTGAAAGTGATGTTTCAGTTTGTGGGTTTTTCCCCATTCTTATTTTTATTATGTGTTTTGTGTTTTTATATTCTGAACTGCCCTGAGATCTATGGACGGAGGGCCGTATACAAATCTAATAAATAAGTAACAATTAAAATGTTCAAATATTTACCGTATTTTTCGGTCTATAAGACGCACCAGACCACAAGACGTACCTAGTTTTTGGAGGAGGAAAACAAGAAAAAATATATTCTGAATCTCAGAAGCCAGAACAGCAAGAGGGATCGCTGCGCAGTGAAAGCAGCAATCCCTCTTGCTGTTCTGGCTTCTGTGATAGCTATGCAGCCTGCATTCGCTCCATAAGACGCAGACACATTTCCCCTTACTTTTTAGGAGGGAAAAAGTGAGTCTTATAGAGCAAAAAATACGGTAATATTTGTGCATGCCAACACACACACACACACAGGCTCTACTCCCGCTCAAGATCCAGTGAAAGTGATGGGCAATTTGTCTTATTCATTAGAGCTTTTAGTAAGACTTTCATCCCCACATGCCCCCATTTGATTTGGGAACACTTTGCATTAACAAAAAAGGAGGCTGCCTCTGTCGTGTCCATTTTCATCCTCTTGTCACTCACCACTTGCATTTTAGTTCCCAGGCATCTGGCCATGGGGCTCTCCTTTTGGGGAAAGAACCAAAGCAAGAATGGGCAACGTTGTTTTCCTACTGAGGGTCACCTGTCAGTGGGTGCCAGAGGCTAGAGGTGGATGGAGACACCCCTTCCCTTTTGTGCCACACACATGAATTTAAACAAAGCTCTGCAGGAGACGTTACTCACTTTTGAAATAAAGGCATGCGGAAGAAACAGTTTGGTGAAATGAATACTGTTTGCCTCAAAATGCTACATTTGGAACAAACTTTATTTCATCTCCCTGCCCCACTGTGCCTTCTGTAGCACAACAGAACACAATCTTAGAGGGTGAACTGACGGTATAATGACTCCGGTTTGGTTTTGAAAACAGCATCAAGATCAAAGTCCAGACTGTTTCAATGCACTTACCGGTATTTCAACACACTATTTTCATTACGTTGCCCCAGTTTTTCAAAACCACTACATTTCACTTTCCCTCAGGACGAAACACCCCTTACAACAATTACACCACCACAAATTAAAAATCAATTCAGACTAGATGACCATGATTTGCTGTAATGTTTATGTGGTTGACTATGGGCAGATATACGTTTGTAATATACGAAGCAAAATGACGGAATACATATGGCATTTCTCTGTTGACATAACTTCCTGACCTTGGAAAGAATTAGGAAAATGGCTTTTTCTTAGCAAGAACTTTTCAAATATATCCCGATAACATGATTTTGCACATGATTTGCACAAACACCAAAAGAGTAAATATAAATAAGAAGTCGAACATTCATTTACCTGAGCTTGTTTCATGACATTACATGACAATATATTTTTTATTTTTTAAAAAAATCCCCAATAATTTTAAACAATTATAAAACATTAAAAACTAGTGCTAACAGGAGTATTTGCAACTTCTGCTTAGAAAAAGAATGTGCTGTAAAATACATGCAAGACACTGTTAACCATAATAAATGCTTTCAATACATGAGAAAGAAAGCTCACTCCTTAAATCATTTGTTTTGAAGAAACTCCAGAGAAGTTAATGGAAGTTCTCCAAAGTCAGTGACTAGAGAACTGTAGTCTGGACTCAATGCTTTCACTGAGTGCAGCAGTTTTGGGGACTGGTTCACACAACTGCAAGACCAAGATTCTAGGCTGTATCCAAAACCAGCCCCACTCAGAGTTGGCCCATTGAAGTTAATGAAAATGCCTACACTGAGCAGGACTAGTATTGGCTACAAACCACTGTCTGTACAATGAATGCATGCATTTACCTCCCAGCATGTGAAGAACATGGCAGGCCCAAATCTCAAAACAAAATACTAATGAAAACGTCGTAGAAATTGTGGTTATTCCAATGTCCCTCCATGTTGGAGGGGTGCATGTGGGTGCAACTGAAATTATTCAACCCCCATTGCAAACTGGGTTTATTATCAAGGTTTACAGACTTTGCAATACGCAAATCAAACGAAAGCGGAAATAGCTCAACACAACAGATGCTTCAAGTGGTTCCCCCAAAGTCAGTTGAAATTGCAACTTATACTGGCTTCTCCAGTCCCACATCTGCAATGGGGGTTGAATAATTTCGATTGCAACTCTCTCTCTCTCTCTCTCTCTCTCTCTCCAACTAAAGTTTGTGTGAACCAGCCCTTATTCACAGGCAGATACAGTGCACATTACCTACATCGCAAACACTGGTGCAACTTGTGTTTGTTCTGGTTAAGAAACAGGTCACATCTATGTCATACATTCAAAGCACTCTTGTGTCACTTGCAGTGTAGGAACTGAGATAAGAAAGCTAGGAGCTAAATGGCACCTTAAACCGAGGTTGTGGGCGCAACAACAGGATGTCCAGGTGCGCTTTTTTAATAACAAGAATACAAAGCTGAAAATGAATGAACAGCAGCTAAAATATTATGTTCATTTCCCACACGGTCTAGTCCTTCCCCTGCCCACCCCCCTAATATTCTTAAGAGGGTCTCTTCTCCGGTCATCAGAGAGGGGCTAGAAGTGGGGAGGCAGAAAAGGGTCCTCCTTTCCTTCCACTCTGCAGTTTTAATTGGAAATCTTAGGAGCGGCACTGCGCCCAGAGCTCAGAAACTGCTGGCGCTAATGAAATTCCCGGTTGCATAATCTGCCTAGAACAATGGGAGTTTTGAACACTGGTCACTTGAACAGTCATGGCATCCCCCAAAGAATTCTGGGAATGATGGTTTGTTAAGGAGGGCTACAGTTCCCAAGATTCTTTGGGGGAAGCCATGACAGTTCAAGTGGTGTAAGAGTGTTGTGTTTGTATGGTGTGAATGTGAATATAAGCAGCACCCTTCAGCTTTACCACTGCTAGATTTTATTGGCGATATGCAGCCATTGGAAGCCAGCCCTTGTGGTAGGAGCAAACCACAGTTTAGGGCCACAGCCTCTTCCCCCAATGCTCCCAGCCTTACCATAGCCTCAGATTTCTAATCTACAGCAGGTGACTACAGAATGGCTCTGGTGGAGCAGGCACATTAAAGGGGCTTACATTTATTAGTAGCAACAGTGCTTTGGTTTTCATTAGATTTCTACTTTTAGAAATGAATGTTTTCTTCCTCACAACCTGCTGAACCTCAGAACCAGTGTTTTACTTCAACCTCTGACTTGTTTACAGATAAGGATGAAATGAGTTGAATGAAAACCAAAGAGGAGGAGAAAGTTGGCTGGATCAGAGCCTCATCCTGGAGTGGGCAGCAGTGATTGCGTATTACGGATAATTGTTCTTATACTTATTTAAAAATAGGCCTCCAGTTTTATGATCTGATTGAGAGCTAACTTCAACAAAAAACCACATTGAATCTTGCGTACTCCACTCACCCACCCCGCTATAATGCCAATAAAGTTTAAGCAGAAATAATCAGATTTTCTCTGTAGCATGACATATTTTGGTGAAAGTGAGTTCTGCTGAGTTTAGTGGTTTCCTCCCAGGCAAACATGAATACAATCACAACCTTCATTTGGAGAGGTTATGAGTTTTCTAATGAGGGCATTTCTAGCCAGACATTGCCTCACAGTTTGATGGGTAATGTCATAATAATCAATTTACGTATTTGCCTCCTTTCTATGGTAGGCAATTCACAATAACACCATCATTCCCTCTCCTCAGGGACCCCTAGATACTGTCGTTCCATGAAAGAAGCGAGGGAAATCCCTAATACAGTTCTCAACATCTCCACTAACAATAATTTGCAGGATTCTTTGAGGGGTAAGCTGCGGCAATTAAGTGGGCATCAATTTGACATCTATATTCTATGTAGTACATCCGTCCTTAGAGAATTGCAAACGGCATTCACAATAGGAAATTCACAAGCATTCTTCGGCTGATTCATTGGCTACATGATTGTGACTTGCAAAGAACTTCGGACGTACATTGGGGAGAACCAACACTTTTTTTAAAAAAAGTTAGGGTGGGAGAGAAAATTTACATAGTACAGTGGGACCTTGGTTGTCAAATGAAATCTTTTCTGGAAGACTGTTCGTCTTCCAAAACATTCAACAGCAAAGGGCTGTTGGCAACTTTTGTTGAGAAAATTGAAAAACACGCCTCAGAATCCGTTCAACTTCTGAGACACGTTCAAAAGCGGAAGCAATTACTTCTGGGTTTTCGGTGTTCAGCTTCTGAAATGTTTGGCTTCCAAGACGCTTGAAAACCGAAGTTCCACTATACACAGTACAACCTTTCATTGGAACACAACCTCTAGCAGAGGGTTCTGACCATGGCTGAAAATCCCAAAGATGTTAAAGGTGACTCAAAGATTTGGCACCACTACAGAGAGCAGAATCCTAGCCAAAAGCATTAGTTTAATAAATTAGAATCTTCAAGGGAACAAGGCTCCTGTTTGCCAGCCATGGCGGCACAGGTTCGATCCACAACCACAAAACAGGATTGACTTACTTTATTGTCAAAATGAAGGCTCTGGAACAGGGAATGACAGTTACGCACAACTAGGATAAAAAAGAAGAAGAAAGAGGGTACTTGGTGCTTTAAGAGATGGGGAACCTGTGATCCTCTAGATGATGCTTGACTCCAAACTCCCATCAATCCCGGACAACATAGTCATCAGTCAGGGATGATGAGAGATGTCATTCAGCAACACCTGGAGGGTAACAGGTTCCCCAGCCTTGGATAAGCTGGTACACAAAACTCAATTGAATGGCTTAGAGTTGCTATGGCAACTGTACATTCATCTACTTTCGTATAGGTAACCTTCATTCAATGCCTTGAAACATACTGACCGTATTTCTGGAGAGCGCTCCCCCCCCCTTTTTAAGGCAGACAAGCAACTTGATTTCACTGATACAAAATAAGAACTACACAGACCCATTCGTATCAAGGCAAAATAAAAATTCGAACAGTTACAAACACCGTTGCGTGAGGAAAACCAAGTAAAATTTTTATATATAAAATATATATATATATATACATATACAACCTAGTCCAAAAGTGTCCATACAAAGGGACCACTAAAATAATAAAAAATAGACTTTAAAGGCATATTCAGGCTAGCTCGTGATGTACAAGGCATTTGACAGAGACGAGTTTCTGTAAAACAGGGGTGAAAAACCTGTGGCCCTCCAGATGCTGCTGAACCACAAAATCCATCATTCCTGGCCACTTGCCATGCTGACTGGGCATGATGGGAGTTGGAGTCCAAAGGGTCCAGAAGGCTGTTGTAGCCTGGGCATCATTTTGTAAAGCACATTCAAGTGGGGTTGGAGTCCCCAGACTACGTGGTTTTAAGGCCCTTCCAGACATGCTTTTTGTTGTGTATTCATAACGATTTGTGCCCATGCTGGCTAGGGCTGATGGGAGTTGGGAGTCCTGTAACATCTGGAGGGCCAAAGGTTTCCCCAGCCCTGCTGTAAAAGATCTAAGAGGGTTGAGCTTATTCTGCCTTCATCTGCTCCCTGACATCTAAGGGCAAGGTTTCAAACAAGGTGTCTTCGACCACCAGGCCACTCCTTTTCAGTGCTCTGCATTCACCGAGTTCATGGGGGAGAAATTCCAGGTGATTTCCTTTGATGTCCAAGTAGGTCAGCAATACCAGATTCCCAATCTTAGGCGAGAGAACGGACAAGTTGTTCTTCCCAATCTTCAGCGTCTTGAGTTTTTTGCAGAAGTAGAGCTCGTCCGGCACACTCTCCACTTTGTTGCAAGTAATTGAGAAATACTGTAAACTTTGCAGCACCCCAATTTCCGGGGGAATGAACCGGATGTCATTGTAAGACAAGTCTAAGTATCTAATTTTGTTGCAGAGGAAGAGGTGGGATGGGAGGACCTCTATCTTGTTGTGGCTGAAAGAAAGACGTTCCAGACTGGAGAGCTTCTTTATGTGCTCAGGGATGTAGGTTATACTGTTGTGCCACAGCTTGAGGACGATGAGTTTCCTAAGGTGCTGAAAGCTAACGATTTCCTCTATTGATTTGAGGTTGTTTTCCTTCAGGTCTAATTCCTGGAGGCTGGCAAGACTGAACACAGCATGGGGAATGCGCTCCAAGTCGCAGTGCACCAACTCTAGTTCCGTCAAGTTGGCCATTTTCTTCAAGTTGTTGAGCATCACCAGCTTAGTGCCGTCATTGTGGATGCACATTTTCAGAAGGTGACTCGAAACATCAACCACGGACTGTGGGATTTTGGACAGGTTGCTTTTAATGTACAGAACTTTCAGGTTCTTGAGCTCCCGAAAAGACTCCAAAGTTATATTTTTAGAAATGTCATGGCACAAAGAACCAATCAAGTTCAACTCTTCCAAATTTCTGAGCCCATACATCCAAGGTGGCAGCTCTCGGAAGTCATCAAATTTGACATTCAAGACTTTCAGATTTTCTTTCAGGAACGCCAAGGCTGCACTGTGAATCTTTGCTGAACATTGGTACAATGAGAGCTCCTGGAGATTATCCAACTGCACAATGGTGGCTGGTATCATGACGTTGTTAATTATTTCGAATTTCAGTGCTTGAACCTCTGTTATTTCAAAAACCGTGTCGGGAAGTCCGGACAGCATAAAGAGCTGAAGTTCCAAACGGTTGTGGGCATTCATCTGCAGTCTTTGCCTCAGCTTCTCCGCAGTCCACTCGTTGTTCAGATTAAGCTGTTTCAGTTTGTTTTCGCTGACCTCGGAAAGGAACACAGCAAACCTCTTGGAATAAAGTGGGTCATATTGGTCTATCATGTGTAGCATAAACGCAAAGTCATTGCGGACATCTGGGATGTCGTCGATGCCAGTCTCTTGCCGGACATACTCAAAAGAGTATTCTTTGAGCGAGCGGTAAAATAACCAATACAAAGTGTAAAGGCATGTAAATCCATAGATGCTCACAAAGCACAAATAGCAGAAGGAAAGCTTAGAAAACAGATGCGCCATCGTATGGTTGCAAGAAAAATTCTTATAACCGGTCATGTCCTGGATGTCAACATCGCAGTCTACAGTGAACTGAACCTTTGACACAAGGGCGCTGTTGTAGGCAATGATGATAAGAAATTTAATCACCTTCAGCACCGTTTGACGAACGTACATCGCGTAGAGCAGGTCCCCTTCTTCAACATGAAGCCGGAACTTCTTCACTTTCTCAAACAACGCTTTGGCCTGTTCTCCTTCCTTTTTATCCAGAGCTCCCGGGGTCCCTTTGTCCACAATGAACTTCTCAGGTATGGATCTCAGAGACTGAGCCTGGACCAAAGTCCCCTCTGCGCTAGGTTGGACTGTGTTTGACCTGCTGATGTTGTTCTTCCTGTTGTCCTTCTCTTCCGAGTCTTCTCCAGAGACCTCTGATAAAGCCCTCGTGGTCCAAGGAGAGTCAAAGCACTTCCCCAGGATGGAAATGAAATGTTCGATTTTGGAACTCGACCCGGGGAATTTGAACCAGAAGTTGCTACACAGCATGAACACCAGAGTGTGGATGAGGACAAGGTAAGGGAAGTATTTTGCGTACCAATGCAGGGCACGCTCGTAGCACATTTGGTTGATGAAGCTGTACTGCTGGAGGTCCAAGTCAGTCTTGAGGCCCTTCATTTCAACAGTAGCAGGAGGTGTGGATGGCTTGGGTGGAAGAAAGGGAGTCGTGTCAGAGTCTAGATTTGACACATTGGGAAGGTGAGAATTGGTCTGCGGATGCTGTACCCTTTTTGGAAGGCATATGATCTTATCCTGCATAACCTGCAATGCACACAAACAAAAAAAGTATTTTAAAAATTGTACCATTTTTCTTTCAAGTAAAAGCACGCAATCTGCTTGATCTCAAAGAATAACGGAATGGTCTACACCACCTATTTATGGCCTGTCGTGCTATCGTAATATTTTGACCAATGACATGTCCCTTACTTGTTGATACTAGAATCAAGCAGCTGTGGCAATGAACACAGAAACTCACAGTACTGTGCTTCTTTAGATTGCACATTTACAAATAATATATTTTCAGTCTGCTCCCCCTCAAGATTTTTGTAGCAGATTTAGAGGATCCCCACTTCTTTCAGGTTATATGAGAGCCAGCATGGCGCTGTGGTCAAGAATAGTGTTTCTCATGCATGAGTCCCTGGCTGTTGTTGGACTACAACTCCCATCATCCCCAGCTAGCAGGACCAGTGGTCAGGGATGATGGGAGTTGTAGTCCAACAACAGCCAGGGACCCATGCTTGAGAAACACTGGGTTACAGTGTTGCATTAAGACCTGGGAGGTTGTGGTTCTGGTCCCCACTCAGCCATGAAGCTCACAGGGTGACCATGGACCAGTCACTGTCTCTCAGCGTAACCTACTTCACAGGGTGGTTGGGAGGATAAAGTGGGGAGGGGGAGGAACATGTACCTGAGCTGCTTGGAGGTCTGGTGGGAGATAAATGCATCAAATAAATAAATCAGCACCCAAAGCCACCTTGGCTGGCACTGATGGAATCACAAAACAGTAGAGTTGGAAGAGACCACAAGGATCATCTGGCAACCCAGAAATCTTTTTGCCCAACATGGGGCTGGAACTCACAGCCCTGAGATTAAGAGTCTCATGCTCTACCAACTGAGCTATCCAGGAAGCCATAGTCCAAAACAAACAGAGGGCTCCAAGTTGGAGAAGGCTGCTCTAAGTCAAACAGCTATTAGGAACCGCTACAATCTACCACCTCTCAGTGGTGCAACACAGGGGACCCCACAGGAGTGATTGCCCCAGGTGCGAAATTCTTAGGGGGTGCAAAATGTCAAACCCCGGTGCTGCCTCAATACAGCTGTGCTCTTCCATTGCTTGGCTCCGTTGAAAATGCAAACCAGAAAGTGACAACAGAATGCCTCTTCTTTTCTTATCTCTGCGGCTGTGATCTCCTGGGTGATGCTGACGCTGTTAGGCAGTTGAATGCATTGCGTACTCTATCCATTTCCCTCCCATTCCCACACCCTCTGCACAGCCCCGGGAGCTGGCAACCCATGTTATGCCACTGCCACTACTGTGCTGCTGGTGGTAATTGTTCTGTCCACTGCCACACAGAGTGGATGCTCACAGCCCTTTCAAGGCGAATACGCGCAAGACAGATGAGAAGGCTTTGCCAAGGAAGAAGTCCACACATGTGGAGAAGCATCTACTTCCCTTCAGAACACAGTGGAGAAATGACTCACCGCATCAGTGCTTATCCACAGTTCTGCGGATGACAAATTTCTTTTTCCATCCCCGGTACAATTAGTCTGGCGCTGTTTCCGAGGACGGCGCAACCCGAAAATGCGGCTGTAATGTACCATTACGGAGTGCTCAAGGCTCCTCGGGTGCTTTCAACTGTCATGTGTCTGACAGGGAACCAGACACCTCGCAGGATTCTACCCTCTAAATTAAATATTTAGCACTGTTATCAATAACAGTGACACCGCAGATGATGGATTGGTCTCAGCTACTGGCATTACTTGAGCGATCACAGATTCATGCCAGGAGGGAAAAATCCTCATTGGCTTCGGTTGAAGACACAGCTTGCTATCTAGAAAGAGCATTTATAAAATAGCAATAGGCAGGAATGCAAATATTTGCATTCTCACATGCCATTTCCCGGAGCTGCGCTCGCTTTGCACATTCTGAGTGTGCTTACTTCAGCAAAAAAGAACTGGCTGGTGGATTCTATAGCCAAACAAGATCCATTTTCAGCATATTCATGCAATAGTTTAAGGATTTGGTAGTGCAAAAAGAAGGAACTGCCAGAGCCAAGAAAGAGGCAGGCAGCCTCGCCATGAGGTCAAAATGGGCAACCTGAAAATAGCTCAGTTTGTTCCTGAGGGCAGATACGCAATGTACATTTAAAGCACATTCGGTGCACGTTTACAGCGCATAGCTTCCCCCAAAGAAACTGGGAACTGTAGTTTGTTAAGGTTGCTGGGAATTGCAGCGCTGTGAGGGTGAAACCACCATTCCCAATATTATTATTATTATTGGGGGAGTCATGTGCTAATATTTACGGGACCTCCTCTCCTGGTATGCCCTGCAGAGGACCTTAAGGTCCATGAATAACCATAGTTTAGCGGTTCCGGGTGCTAAGGAAGTCAGACTATCCTCCACCAGGGCCAGGGCCATTTCAGTGATGGCTCCAACCTGGTGGAATGCTCTGTCCCATGAGACTAGAGCCCTTCAGGATTTAACCTCCTTCCGTCGGGCCTGTAAGACAGAGGTATTCCACCTGGGCTTTAATTTGAATTCAGCCTGATCTTTGATTTCCTTTCTCTTCCCTCCCCCCACCCCTTTTATGAAGATTACCCGCTCTGAGACCCCACAGCTAATTCTCCCCTGGCCTCCTCGCTGGCCCAAGTAGGACCAATTCAGCCAGCTAGCCCTGGTGATTATCTAATGCTTATTTCCCTTAAATTGATTTCTGAATTTTGAATTTTATTGTTATTCATGTTTTTAGACTGTATTTTACGCTGCTTTTACAATTAAGTGTTTTAAATTTGTTGTTAGCTGCCCTGAGCCCGGTTTTTGAACCGGGAAGGGTGTGGTATAAATAAAAATAATATTATTATTATTATTATTATTATTATTATTATTATTATTATTATTATTATTATTGCTAATATTAAGCACAGTCTCTAATTTAATTAACTGTAAGATAACCACGGGCACTACAGGGCTGGATCCAGACTTAGTAAAAGATGGTACCTCGGGTTAAGTACTTAATTCGTTCTGGAGGTCCGTTCTTAACCTGAAACTGTTCTTAACCTGAAGCACCACTTTAGCTAATGGGGCCTCCTGCTTCCACCGCGCCACCGGAACACGATTTCTGTTCTCATCCTGAAGCAAAGTTCTTAACCTGAGGTACTATTTCTGGGCTAGCGGAGTCTGTAACCTGAAGCTTCTCTAAACTGATGTACCACTGTACTGCTAATGTAGCTGTTTGGCTTCACCCCTGCCCTGCCAGTTCTTAACCTGAGGCACTTTTTCTGGGTTAACGGAGTCTGTAACCTGAAGCGTACGTAACCTGAAGCGTATGTAACCTGAGGTACCACTATACTTATCCATTGAAATCACTGACTTTTGAGTCCCCTTCTGAACTGCACATTTAAAGCTGCTTCATACCATTTTAAACATGCCCCCCCCCAATTATCCTTTAACTGTAGTTTGTTAAGGGTCAATGGCCATCTGTCATGGATGCTTTAGCTGAGATTCCTGCATTGCAGGGGGTTGGGCTAGATGACCATTTGGTCCCTTCCAACTCTAAGGTTCTACGTTGTTAGGAGAGCCCTATTACCCTCACAGAGCTGCAATTACCAGAGTGGTTTAACAGTCAGTCACTCTTCCCAAGGAACCCTGGGAATTGTAGCTCTTTGAGGGGCAATAGGGGTCTAACAACTCTCAGGATCAATAAAAACTACAGTTCCCAAGATTCTTTGGAAGAAGCAATGACTGCTGAAGGTGGTATGATGGGCAGTGCAGATGGGACCTGGCTAACTTGAAATCCCATTTAACTGGGATTAAGCCTTTTTGAATTCAATAGGACTTCTCTGAGCAGGCATGGTTAGGATTGTGCTGTCCGTGTGGCTCCAACCCAGAAAAGACGGAGAGATGCAAAAAGAAATATAAACCTCAAGCTGTTGCCCCAAGGGGAATGGATTGGTCTTGTAATGCCTAATATGGTTCAGAAGAACATCTCACAGCTCCCTGAGGTTCAGTTTTCCTGGTTCAAGGGGGGCTTCCTCATAATTCTAGTTCAACAGAATGTTACAAAACTTTTGACACTGTTGTAGAGACCACCCTAAACAAGTCCGGACAATCTGATGTTGTTTAAACTTCCAGCTAAACCTTGTGGAATTAATATGAGTTATTAGTTAACAGGCAAGCCATTAAGACTTTCCGTGATTTTGCCTTTCGGGAACATTTATTAATTAGGGGGCATTAAATAAAACAAACACTTCCATGTCATCTCTAAGCAGAACCAAGGGAGAAAAATAAGACCAGAGGTTGCCAAATGGGGGAAAGAAGAGGGAGAGAGCCAGAAATGGGTGCTGCTTTTCCCTTCAAAGAATTCAAGCTATTTAAGAAAGTATCACACACAAAAGTGAAGGGAGGAGAGGATAAACTTGGCTTTGCCAAGCAAGAAAATGGATCAGGCTCAAAGCTTCATAATTGTGTGCGTTTTGACTTGATGGGGAAACGACAAATTCTGAGGTTTTGTTTTGCAACTTTCAGGTGCACTTTGAGAACTTTTAAGTGGAGTGAATTTTAGCAGCAGGGAGCCAAAAGAACTGTGGGCAGTTCTTTTAAAAGAATGTCCATGTGGATTCTGTTCATTGATTAGATTCCAACCTATAAGCACTTAAAAAAATATATGGAAAGGGTCCCTATTAGTAGTTTCTCTCCTGTATTATTTAACCAAGGATTAGTAGTACAGTCATACCTCGGAAGTTGAACGGAATCCATTCCGAAGTCCGTTCGACTTTCAAAACATTCGGAAATCAAGGTGCTGCTTCTGATTGGCTGCAGGAAGCTCCTGCAGCCAATCGGAAGCCGCAGAAGCCGTGTCAGATGTTCTGGTTCCAAAGAACGTTCACAAACCAAAACACTCACTTTTGGGTTTGCGGCGTTCGGGAGCCAAAACATTCGAGTCGCAATGTGTTTGTCAACCAAGGTACGACTGTAGTAGTAGGAGTAGTGGTAGTAATAGTAATAGTAGTAGTAGTAGTAGTAATAATAATAATAGAAATTGTGACTATCTGTCTTCCACTCTGACCAACTCTGCCAGCACTTGGGAACAGTTTTCCAGCCCTACCTTGGCAGCATCAGATTGCATTCCTGTTTGTTTACCTGCAGCGTGCAACCAAAGACGCCAATCATCAACATGGCAACGGAAAGGTAGTCTGTAAAGACATCCCACCACGGCTTCAGCACCCGGAAGGCTGGCTGCTGCTCAGAGAACTGGCGGAATTCAGTGATAGGAATCATCGTCCTGAAAGACAGCGAAGGGAGGCAGGGTGAAATGGTTATTTTGTTCCACGTAACTTAAAAAGTGAAAAGACCCGTTTTCCTCCTCTGTTCAAGGAGGTCACAGAAATTCGCACTGATGTGACGACCTGGCCCATGAAACCTAGAAGCAGCTGTTGCTAGTCATCAAATCAGGAGGTCCTTGGTAGCATCAGCTCTTCCCTAGCCCCTCCACTGAACTTCCCAAGGCAGTGGTTGGTTTCCCAGGCTGGCTCTCTTATTTGTTGAGAACCTCACAAGGCAACCCAGTGCCCCAGATATTGCTGGAATACAACTCCCCTCATTCCTGACCGAGGCAGGCTGATGGGAGTTGAAGTTCAACACTGACCACCCTTGTTATAAGGGAGTGCATCAAGTGCTTTTTCCAACCTTGGAAATACTGTTGGGGACTTAAGAGTTATCAGGCCAGGGCTTCCCAAGTCTGACCTGTCCTAATAGGAGAATTGCTCCTTAGAATTCAAAACTTTGCTTTCCAGACCTGTCTGAATGGGACCTGCCTTATTCTAAAATGGGCTGGTTATGGACCCCAGCTACCCAACCTACCTGTCAGTCCCAACTGAGGAGACTCCTGTCTGTCTTTTCCAGCAGCTCTTGGGGGCCCAATTTATATTAGCTCCATGATGGAGTAGATGCTTTTCATACAAGAGTTCCCAGATTCCGTATCTGCTATCTCCAGTTACAGCTGGGAAAATCTCCCATCAAAACCCCTGGAGAGCTTATGCCAGCCTGTGTAGACAACTCACTCTAGATGAGCCAATTATCTGACTCAGAATAAGACAACTTCACATCTACTGCTCACCTGTGGTTTCTTCCCAAGCCATTATGGTAGTGCCTAAATCCAGTAGCCCTGAGGAACGTACATATAAATTATCTCCAGTCTGGTACTATGCCCTAGAAGAGCAGAGAATTGGTCACTGCCCTTCCAAGGCTCCAACAGGTGTGTGTTTTTTGGGGGGGAGTGTTTGGACACCTTGTATTACATCATCAGTAGCATAAGCAGGATGCTAAATGAATATTACAGAGATCTGCACTCGGCTTACGTACGAAGCATTTTTTTAAGCTGCAGCATTGCATTCCTTTGCTTGTGGAATTCAACTTTGTTACCAATACCTCTTATGTTCATATTCACAATTTCAAAAGTCTCTGATACTCCGATGATTCCAGGACTAGTGTTGAAATCCAAACTCCAAAAACCATTAGCAGCAATGTGGGGAAGATTTCCCCCCCTCTTCTATTTCACAAGCTCATTAGCAAAAATGAATGGATGCCAATTGCAAATACATTATTCGGCAAGAAGTGCAGATTTCAGTTTCTAGCTTTGCTTGCTAAGCAAGGCTAAAGCGAACATTAGATCACTCTCTAGGAGGGCATCAGAAAAATTCCTGAAGCCAAGTGCCCAAATAAGCATAGGGGGGAACCCAGTTCAACATTTTCTTGAAAATCCCCATCGCAGAACATTAGCCGGTCAAGGACATCACTTGAAAATGCAGATGCACCAGAAGCTATTATCATGTGCAAAAATCTGGGCTCGGTGCACATGTAAGCAAAGTGCTTGAATTGAAAGGTCACAACTGCCCACCTGCACTGCAATTCAATGGGAAAGAAACTGCCAGACACAGCAGAAAGAGCCGTCTAACCTTTTCTCAAAGGACAACAATCCTATTCCATGCTATCGTTCAAAAGACTGCGAAGTGAACTGCACAGAAAATGGAGGATGATTTATTTCTCCCCCTCCCCTCTTATTTTTGCTTTCCTCTTTGAAGAATGGTTTGGTAAAGCTCTGCCAAAAGTTACGGGAAAGCACGGGTCTCTTGCTTCTCCCCTGGGAGAACAGAATCAATTCATTAGAGGATTCAGGAGCACAGGCTACACAACCCTAATTGTTCTCTGCACTTTTGTCTCCGCACGGTCTCTGTGAATCCACGGGAACCTTTGCTGCACTGTATCTGTTCTCAGAACTGTGGTCTGAGTCTGTGTGAACTGGGCCAGGGAATATGGGGGTGGATGGTCCAAGACTCTTGTTTTCAGATCTGTTCCAACCCTATGATTCCACGACACCCCATTTGGAATTCTGAAAATCTCTACTTAATTCTTTTCTATAAACAAGTTACTCCTTGGTAAAGGTGGTGTTTCAAACCAAGCAAACAGGGTCTTTCAAAGCCCCTTTCAAATTGTTGTTTCCATATCCTGGTATCACTAATGTTGGGGGGAGCCTAAATCTAGAACTAGGACTTCCCCCATCAGATACTATGAGAGCTTCAGTAAGATAAGAGTTGTTCTCCCCTGAATGAATCGGGGTCCTCAGATTCTCAGCTTTCTTTAAAAAAAGAGAGTACATTTCCAGCATTTGTAGGACTTGAGACATGAGGCAAAATGTATAAGAATTTGGCTTGTTAGAAGTTATTTATTTGTTTATTTATTTAAATATGTGCATACAACTGTGTCACAACAACAGCAATTTATCAAAGCAGCTGTCAGCAATAAAACCATACAGTAAGGCCATAAAAGAGTTAAAAACAGACATCAATTAACGGATGTGGAAGGAAGTGTCCTTAATTGCCTTCACCCTCCCAGCAAAATGTGAAAGTTTGCAGCAGGCATTTAAAAGTTGGCACAGAAGTTGCCTGCTGAAACTCTGTTGGCAGAGTATTCTACAGGACTGAGCTGATGACACCAAAGACTCTCCTTCTCGTTGTTGTCAAACAAGCCTCACCAACTGAGGGAACGACCAGTGACACATCTGCAGATGATCTCAGTGATCAAGCTGGGATTTAAGGGTTCAGGTCATCCCTGAGGTACCTTGGACCTAAGTTGTGCAGGGACACATTGTTCAGGCCTGCAGGAAGACACGATCCAGTGATGCAGACGTCAGAGACTCCTACATACGCAGGAACTTCGGTGATGCCTCCTTGCTGACTCCCCTGACTTCAGGAACTTACACAAAAAGAGATCAACGCTCTCCCCGACTGGGCAAACAGAAGCACCAGCAAACCTAACATTTCCTAAACAAATTAAGGGGAAATAAGATAATGAGCTTGAGGCAGGGAATTGGGAGGGAAGCAATTTAGCTGCAGATTCTAAAATGGTCTCTTTGAATTCTGTGTTCTTCTAATTAGCTTTCATCAGTGGAAATAAAGAAAAGCTGTCCAGACAGCAAGGAAGTATTAAGTATTTTTGCCTTTGGAGATGCAAGTATACGTCAGACTTCAGGAGGTCCATATGGCCTGCGTTCCTGGATAAGAAGAAAATTCATTCATTCATCTTCTGCCCACCGGCATCCCAAGGGAATGGCACTTGGGTGAGTCTTCAGGATGAAAACAGCCTTGGTTGCAGAATTGTTCTCAGAAGAGAGACAGGCAAGGGGTGAGGATGGTAGTCAGATCAAAATAAAACAAAATCCTGGGGTTTTGAAGCTCAGGCTACAAGCTTATACACATCGAATTTGTTTGAAGAAGTAGCTGCAAGGTTAGCCATTTCTCCCAAAGTATTTTGGCACTGTGCTGATAAGCTGCAAATGATCTGCAGAGCCATCACCTCTTAAGGGTCTGGCCCAATGCCCAAAATGACTTCAGGACGGCTCTTTGGGAACAGATCCTGGCTCGGCGAAGCAAGTGGAAATTTTTTGGTCTTGAACTAGATGGGCAGAGGATCAAGTATGACCCAAAATTATGACTCCACACAATATGGTACAAAGGAGGCACAATTAAAGTCTATGTCTCGCAAGTAGAAGATGAGGTGATAGGCCTGTCTAGACTGTACTACTTCAGACCAGAGCTGGAGGCTTCAATTAGAGCAGGAATGGGAAGCATGCAGCCCTCCAGATTTTATGGTACCCTCAGCCCTCATCATCCCTGACCATTGGCCATGCTGGCTAGGGCTAATGGGTGTTAGAGGTCCACAGATTCTCCATCCCTACATTATGGAAACCTTCTATAATAAACATTCCTATAGAAAATTAGCCCCCAAGGGAGAATGTTAGAATAGAACTATTCTTTTCATCACCTATTTTTCTGTGTGGGGGGATCTTTTTCTTTTTGATAAGGGGAAGCATTCAGTAGTTTGAACCCCCACCTGCAGTCTCAGATGGTAATAATAATAATAATAATAATAATAATAATAATAATAATAATAATTTATTATTTGTTCCCCGCCCATCTAGCTGGGTTTCCCCAGCCACTCTGGGCGGCTTCCATAGAAACCAAAAATACACTAAAATATCACAGATTAAAAACTTCCCTGAACAGGGCTGCCTTAAGATGTCTTCTGAATGTCAGGTAGTTATTTATCGCTTTGACATCTGATGGGATGGTACAGTCCAGACACAGGTTTCCCTACTGTTTTGGAGAACTGGGCCAAGGATTGTTTTTGTCCTGATCCATGGGGATGCCTACCACCACAAAGAGGTTATGACCCCCAAAAGGGGAAAGGTCAGTATTCATATGGTTGCAAGCAGACAGGAAGGTGAGGTGAAGCAGGATCAGCACCATGGGAGAAGAGTCTAGACGTGGATTTCAGGACCACAGTTAGCGATCCTGCAGCTGAGGCAAAGCATACAAGTGTCTCATCAGCAGCAGATCCTTATTGCCTGTTAGGTATTCATTAACTAGAGACCCAGCCCCTTGAATTTGACTGGTTAAAAGTCCCACAGCCTTCCTCTGCAGCCATTGGCTTCTTCTAGGTCCTGAGTTTCAAGTTGTGGGGAAATCTCGGGGCTCTCCTGGTCCTCTAAGTCATATGTGGGTCAACCTCAGAGCCTGATGACAAGGGGTCTCTTGAAGGTTTAGGGGAGGAGGTGTGGGCTCTGGTGACAGCAGCTCTGCATGACATGGACCAAGGAATGGATTCATCTCCTTGAGGCTCACATCATTGGAGGACTCTGCTTCCATAGATTCCAGGTCTGGGGCCATGGCAATTCTGTGTTTTTGAAAGCCAGCTGAAAAACAGCAGCCAACTGCTTCTAGGACAGCCTTTCTCAACCTGTGGGTCCCCAGATGTTGTTGAACTACAACTCCCATCACCCCTAGCTAGCAAGGCTCAGGGATGATGGGCGTTGTAGTCCAACAACATCTGGGGACCCACAGGTTGAGAACCGCTGTTCTAGGAGAACTGTTCTGAATGTTTTTGTGTACCTAAAACTTAAAAGTATGCATGTGCAACAACACAGAGAAATTAAACTTGCTATACAGCCTGAACAAGAACAGATGCAACGGATGTTTCTGCTTTAGTGCTGATATTGATGGCCCCTTTCTTGCTATCTCAACACTTCTGTCCATTATCTTATAGTTCAAAAGTTCCAACATAGGCTGAAAATCCTATGCACATTTACCTGGAAATAAGCACCATGGAAGAGATACTTCTGAGTCGACATCTGCAGAAGAGTTAACCTCTTGTTTCTTAGAAATTTGTGTCTCATCATTTAGCAAAAGCCACATGGCTGAATTACAGTTTGAACACTGAGATTTATTCTTGCGATGAAGCATTCTTTCTGACTCTCACCTTGTGTATGCATATCCCTCTTTCGCCTAAAGAGGAAGGTGAGGCATGAAAGAAATCACACACAGAATAGAACTTCAAATCCAAAACTCCCTTTAGCTAATCCTAGGGTCTATTTCTCAGAGGATACAGAACCACCACATCACACACCCAACTTTTTTGGTCAGATGCTTGCAGGTGATGCTGTCCAGCCAATTGCTAATGCTACACAGTAGCCCCGGACTACAAATTCCATCATCCCTGACTATTGGCTATGCTGGATGGAGCTGATGGGCATTGGAGTCCAGACCTGAAGAGCCATTGGTTCCCCACTTCCTGCTATGCAAAAGCATCTTGAACCAAACTGGTAACTCTCCAATAATTCATCCTGGCATAATTGTACTCTGACTTTGCAGTACTACTTTTTGCTCAATGCCAAAGCAGCTACCTCTGAGTATTAGATGTACATGGGTGTTTCTATGTGTGATTCATAGTGTCATCTGGAAAAGTCACCGAGAGCAGCAGTCAGAGCTGATTCCCATATTAATCTCGAAAGCATTTAACTTCATTAAAGAATTAGCGAGCTTGCAGTCTTAATTTATAGACCTGGCCTATAATAAACCTGATGCCTTATTGCCCAGGATTTAAATGCTCCAAATGCATTTCAATTGCTTTCACTCAATGCCCAGTAGTTGAACAGTTAAGAAAGCTTTGTAGTGCTGTGGGCTCTTCAGAGGTTGCAATGCTTTTTATATAATGTTGTAGGATAATGTTGTAGGGTAATTTTCAATCAGGGACGCAGGTGGCGCTGTGGGTTAAAGCCTCAGTGCCTAGGACTTGCCGATTGAAAGGTCGGCAGTTCGAATCCCTGCAGCGGGGTGCGCTCCCGCTGCTCGGTCCCAGCGCCTGCCAACCTAGCAGTTCGAAAGCACCTCCGGGTGCAAGTAGATAAATAGGGACCGCTTACCAGCGGGAAGGTAAACGGCGTTTCCGTGTGCGGCTCTGGCTCGCCAGATGCAGCTTTGTCACGCTGGCCACATGACCCGGAAGTGTCTCCGGACAGCGCTGGCCCCTGGCCTCTTGAGTGAGATGGGCGCACAACCCCAGAGTCTGTCAAGACTGGCCCTCACGGGCAGGGGTACCTTTACCTTTACCTAATTTTCAATCACAGGTGGAGAAGGGGGACTTTTACCTTACCTATGCTAGGGTAAATGAAAGGGAAACAGACAAGGCACAAACATGGGGTAATAATCCTGACGCGCTAGAAATCGGCATCTAATAATATCTGCTTGCCAAGTTGATTTGAATGGCACTTTTGCAGAAATGAAAATGCTTAGGATTGTAATCTATATGACCTGCTGTCCATGAAACCTGATCTTTCCTGCAGATTTTGCAGAGCTAGCATTCTAGATCTTCTGATCAATGATTTGGCTCTTTGCTGACTGAATAAATATCAGAACATAGGTGGGAGACATGCCATTTTCCAGTCCCCTGAAGGATACGCCCTTAGTTGCACCAAGAGCAGTCTGAATCAGCTCCAGGCTCTACTGATTTGATCATTTGCGCTAATCCTGTAGCCACTTTTGAAACTTGCACAGAGGAGCAAGCACATGATGGTGTTCCTTGTGTTACTGTGCCACACCTTGAAATGTTAGCGGGGATTCATCCAGGGAAAAACCTGCACTGCTGCAACATAGCTCCTGCTTCTCAAATATTGGGAGAAAGCAAATGGGCAGACCCAGGATGCCTGCGTTCCATTTGCAGGGCCAGGTTAGAAGCATCAGAAGCTGAGTCAGAAAACTGGTCCCTTTTGCTCAGTATTGTATCCACACAAACTGGCAATGGCTCTCAAGAGTATCAGATGGGGAGGGAGGTCTTTCTCTAACTGGAGATCCTGGGGACAGAACCAAGCCATTTAAGAAACTCAGATAAGTAAGCTAGGTGCCAAATGACTCCTTAAACCAAAATGGAACATCTAGTTGCCATTTGGGGGCAATACTGCTCCCAAGTCTGATTTTGGATTGTTTATTTGGCTAGTTCAGATGACAACCTTGAGCTAGGTTAAGAACTCTGAGAACTTAAAGAAGAAAAGTCACTTGATCCAGGGACAGTCCACATATATATTGGCCTATTCAGACCTGCCAACCTAGAGTTCGAAAGCATGCAGCGCAAGTAGATAAGTAGGTAGGACTCCAGCGGGAAGGTAAACGGCGTTTCTGTGAACTGCTCTGGTTTGCCAGAAGCGGCTTAGTCATGCTGGCCACATGACCCGGAAGCTGTATGCCGGCTCCCTCGGTCAGTAAAGCGAGATGAGCGTCGCAACCCCAGAGCCGGTCACGACTGGACCTAACGGTCAGGGGTCCCTTTACCTTTATTCAGACCTCATTTTCTTAATGGCGACACGGACCATTCATAACGTAAGAATATTATTCACAACTGCGATCAGGGCAGTGGGGTGGGGCAAGCAAAGGCAAGAGACAACAATTCGCTTTTCTGCTGTTCGCTGCTCCTGCTTAGGCTGCACAGAAAAAGCATTTTGCTTCCTGAAATTGATTCAGTTCATGCAGATGAAATATACCGTATTTTTTGCTCTATAAGACTCACTTTTCCCCTCCTAAAAAGTAAGGGGAAATGTGTGTGCATCTTATGGAGCGAATGCAGGCTGCACAGCTATCTCAGAAGCCAGAACAGCAAGAGGGATTGCTGCTTTCACTGTGCAGCGATCCCTCTTGCTGTTCTGGCTTCTGAGATTCAGAATATTTTTCTTGTTTTCCTCCTCCAAAAACTAGGTGTGTCTTGTGGTCTGGTGCGTCTTATACAGCGAAAAATACGGTAACTGATAGAATCTACAGGATGCCGTATTAGTGCACAAAAACAGTCAAGATCCAATGATCCCCAGATGGTGGAGAGGTCAAGCACCATCCTGGCACCTGGGCATCTCCACCTGGTTGCAAGTGGCCCATAACCAGGTGCAAAACGCGCCTGGCACCTGGCTAATTTCAAACACTGGAACCCAGGACCTTTTACTTGCAAATCATCTACTCTCCCACTGAGCTGTGGCCTGAGGTTATTTTTTCCTTTTTGCTTCAGCACACTTTATACTGACAGCTAAAACCAATGTAGCACACCACAGCAAGCCACAGCGCTTTCTGTCTCTTGCACCTATACAGCTACCACACTTAGCTTTCTGGAACTACCTAGCTTGGCAGAGACGTTACTGTTTCTTATCTCTTTGGGATTTTGAGTTCCTTCTATAGTAGAAACCAAGAGAACCTCCTACTGGAGCCGTTTGGAGTTCCTGCATGTAGGGAGATGGATGCAGGCCAGGACAAAACGCCCTTTGTCAAGTTCTGTGAGGACTTTCTGTTCGGAGTGGGATGGGAAACGCTGACTAATGCATCTCCTCTTTTGAAACTCCTGCACTTTTTGCCAACTCGACTCTTATCTTTGGTGAGCGACTTTTCGTTTTGTTGATAATAACTGAAAAATTTCACAGTTTCGAAAATATCAACATTCAGGGACATGGAATCTAAACTCTGAAATCATACAACGAGCTGGAAGGAACTGGAAACGTTTCAAGAATGTGTTTAAGGATCAGATTACTTGACCCATTTAAAGCCCAAATTCTCATTCTGTAGTGCCAAATAAGCAGCGTTCCTAATCCCATTCTAACAACAGGATACTGCAGAACTGTACGATACCATCCCACTTTATCAACGCAGCTTATCAAAGCATCCCCAACCTGGTGCCCTCCACATGTTTAGGACTACCACTCCCATCATTCATGACCACTGGCCATGCCCATGGGAGTTGTAGTCTGAGATCCCGAGAGCTCCAGGTTGGGAAAGGTTTCAGTGATGCTGTGTGTTCTTTTCATGTTCTCTGTCTGAGCAACCTTTTAACCGGATTGAAATATTATTGTGATTTGCCAGTTAGGATGTTTTCCTCCATGCGTGATGCCCTGAGTTGCAATTATCTGTAATCTTGAACAGGAATTGAGTTAACAGGCCAGTAACAGTCACACAGCTGGCAATGCCTACTTTATAATGTGGGGTGATTATCTGCACGGCAGCAGAGGAACCTTAATTTTATCACCTCATACTATTGGTCCACATAGTTTTCCATGAAGAGGGCTAGCGAACAAGTGGGTCTGTCAGTTGCACACCCCCACACCACAGTGGCTCATGATGACTGAAATGAGCTCCACATAAGGATGGTGGTAAAAGGATTGATTGTTGTTGTTCTAGAAAATCAGATAATTGTCTGCCTCTCTGAATCTTGGAAAGATGCCTAATTGGCTCTTCCTTCGTGGTCTGGAGACGCCCTCCCTTTCCTGTTGTTAGGGAGGGAAGGGACCAGGAATGCTTGCATGGGTGCCTCTTAATTTGTTCAGTTTTTAGGGGATTTTTTAGATGCACACAGGAGACCACAAGCGAATCTTCCAAATGCCACAAGGCCTGTTTTCAAATACTGGTTCATCTGGGGAGCAGGGACCACGACATCTTTCTCAACGTCTACAAGCATATTCAAGCCACATTTAAGCAATACCATCATTGCTGTCCTGTAACACAATGGCGTTGTTGTACTTCACCTGGTTCGAAGGGTTGTTGTGCGGATAAAATGGTGGGGAAGAAAACAACAGGTGGTACCTTGTTGCCTTTGTATAGGTAAAATGAGAGAGAGAGAGAGAGAGAGAGAGAGAGAGAGAGCGCACAACCAAACCAAGGGAAGAACAGGAGAGAGTACAGTGCTGACAAAACAAAAGAAAGGATCCCTCACAGGTATTGGCTGAACTTCTCTGACATCACAGAGTGTTCTGGGCAGAGTCTTATGACATTGCAGAGTATAGTGGACCCTCCAGATACAAACTTAATTCATTCCGGGGGTACGTACGTACCCTGAAAAGTCCGCAACATGAGGTGCCGCTTCTGCGCACACACGCAGCATGATAGAGCACTTCTGCAGACACGTGTGGTGAAATCTAGAAGTATACACTTCTGGGTTTGCCGCGTTCACAACCCGAAAGTTAAGTTACGCAAAGGTAACATAACCTGAGGGCCCACTGTAATGGGGAATGGTTGGGGTTCAGTGACAGAACAAGTTTTGATGTCAACCACCATCCTGGTGCCCAGGCATCTTCACACGGTTGCAAGCGGCTGATAGCAAGGTGCAAAATGCACCTGGTGAATTTCAAACACCGATTACAGGTGCTCATTTTACTATTTTGACTTTAAACATCTACTATCCTCTTCTACAAGAAAATGGTCCCAGGTCCCAAATACATGTGTTTTGCATCAGGCAGCAGAAGCAACCCCCCCCCCCATTTGACCCCTGTTTATGACGGTGCTATGATTTAAGTGAGTTTAAAATGTGAAATGGTGCATGCTCAAGAGTTGTTGGGTTTTTATATAAAAAAGAAAGAAAATGTGAGACAGCAAACTGATTTGTTTGTTTGTTGGGTGCTCCAACACAACAGGCATGTAGAAACAGTTGAAAAGCATGGAATGACGGAGGAAGGAATAAAATTAGGAATTGTATGCTTCACAACCAAAGTCATGCATTTAGACATCTACAGGGGGCCCCTATAAGACCATTTAAATCCAGGGTCCAAGGGCCCCTTCCAGGCATCCTTTTTTTCTTGTGCATTCCTGATGATTTGTGCTCATGATGGCATCGAGGTTTTTATACTCAATTCCACTTTCGGTATTATTTGTGCCTGCCAAAGTTTCTGTTTTGTTTCCAATCAGTGCAAAAACTTCCTGTTTTTTATACCGCAAACGTTTCTGGGGTGGAGGAGATGTCCTGCTTTTATTGTGCTAGAGTGCAAGACTGCCCCTCCAGACAGCAATAATGCATTAATACTGGGGAAACATCATGGAACAACTAATAAAGCAGAATAGTGTATGGATAAAGGCTCAGAGCCCTTCGTCCAGACTCAAGCTCAGGCAAACACAGACCACTGAATACATAACCGATAACTTCACTACTCCTGTGTTAATGACATGCTGTAGAATACACCTGCTACACACCCCAAAAGCAGTCTGAATAGGCTACAAAATCATCTACTTCAGTGGTTTTCAACCAGTGTGCCATGGCACCCTGGGGTGCCTTGAATGACGGTCAGGGGTGCCGCGGCCAACATGGGTCTCTGTCCCTCTTTGCTTCCCTCCCTCCCTCTTCTGATGCCCTCTCGCATCTCTGCCACCCAAAGGCTTGCACAGGAGTTTGTTGCAGCAGCCCTGGCTACAAGCTCCCCAGGTGAACTGGCCTGGGGTTGTTTCCCAGGCCCCTGTGTGAGGAGGCACCTCTCTTTGGGGTAGGGGCTCAGAGACCAGAGGCAGCAGCAGTAGCTGCCCGGAGGACTCTCAAGGAGAGGGGAGAGGAGAGGAGGCTGAGGGAACACTCCACAAGGAAGGGTGTTTGAAAAAGGGTGAGAGGCTGCAGGCATTGCAGGCAAGAGGTGACACATCTGGGCTCTTGAGCCCCACAGAGGTGCCGCAAAAAGAATGCGGTTGGTCAAGGAAGCTGTGGACTCAGAAAGGTTGAAAACCTCTGATCTAGTTGCACCGCTGCATGAAGCTTGTGCATATCCCAGTTTACTGTATTAAGCCAGGACTTGCATGTGCAAACTGGGTCAACATATTATCAGCCAACGGAACTAAACTTCTAAAGCCAGAGACTTGGGAGTAGTTCCGTTCAAAACTGAGTCAGCAATTACAAGCATTATTGCAACGATTTAATATTATTTTTAGAAAGAGAGGATAGTTCTAAATTGTCTCATGACACTGGCTGCACCGGATCATATTGCTGTATCATTTTCAGACTGAATACACATTTTGTGCATGGGCAGAATCCAGTTTTTGTATTTCAAACTGCACAAAAACCTATCATGGGACTGATGTCTAGTTGCATAACGCATGCAGGAATATCATAGTCCAAAGCAGGTAATTTCAAACTTCAGCAATGCCACTACTTGAAAGAGGATTTACAAAGGGCGCACACATTATTTCTTTTGTCTGACTGTCACCTCGAAACAACCGAAAAACCTACAAATCCTGTTCACTAAAAGCAAAAGGGGGAGGTGTACTCCCACCATAAGTCACAATCTCTTTCAAAGCACTTTCAGCTCTTTGAAGAACAAATTATGATTTCTTTCTAGCATAAGTTAAATGGCCAGGAGAAAGGCTAGGAAGAAGGAAATGGCACTTGACAAAAAGGATTACTGCAGAAATTGTGATGCTATGACGGGTCAGGAAACTTTTACCGGAGAAGCAGACACAGGATGGAGGAGGAGCCAGAGGGAGCGTATGGGAATTTCCAAACTGTCACTATTTCTGGATGAGAGTCAATCACATACTGGAAAATTAGAGCTGCTGAGCTATAGGGTTTTGGGAGGTGTTGTGCAACAAACGTGCTTCCCCCAAAGATCTGACTTTTGCAGTAAATAGAATGATGGGGAGACACACACTGAAAAGTGCGGGATAACTCTTGTCTCCATGCAATGTAAGCCCCATGCACACCATATGTTTAAAGCATGTGGATTGCCCCAAAAAGAATCCTGGGAACTGTAGTTCATTAAGGGTGTTGGGAATTGTAGCTCTGCAAAAGGTTAATAATAATAATAATAATAATAATAATAATAATAATAATAATAATTTATTTATACCCCGCCCATCTGGCTGGGCCTCCCCAGCCACTCTGGGCGGTTTCCATAAAAACCAAAAATACAGTAAAATATCACACGACTTCCCTGAACAGGGCTGCCTTAAGATGTCTTCTGAATGTCAGGTAGTTGTTTATCGCTTTGACATCTGCTGGAAGGGCGTTCCACAGCGTGGGCGCCACTACCGAGAAGGCCCTCTGCCTGGTTCCCTGTAGCTTTGCTTCTCGCAATGAGGGAACCGCCAGAAGACCCTCAGCGCTGGACCTCAGCGCCCGGGCAGAATGATGGGGGTGGAGACGCTCCTTCAGGTATACTGGACCGAGGCCGTTTAGGGCTTTAAAGGTCAGCACCAACACTTTGAATTCTGCTTGGAAACATACTGGGAGCCAATGTAGGTCTTTCAAGACCGGTGTTATATGGTCTCGGCGGCCGCTCCCAGTCACCAGTCTAGCTGCCGCATTCTAACTGCAGCTGCCAGGATTCTTTGGTGCTTTAATTGAATGGCATGGATGTGACTGTCACCTAAGCTCCCCATGCACAAATCAGAATGATACTCATTAAATAGGCAACATCAACCTCACAATGCAGGAGTCCCTCCACAGTGCCTGGAGACAGTCAGGTCATGTATCCACAGCAGCGACGAGAGGAGGAATGACCGCTGGGAGGAGTGCAGAGAGAAGGAACACAGTGGAGCATCTGCAGCAGCACAAGCAGATGCCTTCATCTGCCCCAGCTGCAACAAAACATGTCTCTCCTGTATCGGTCTCTACAGCCACAGCAGGCGCTGTAACCTTCCAACGGTTTGATTTCACCCGCAAAGGTGCACTCTGCCATTGTCTCCCGAGACAGACGGATGCCAACCATTGCCCTCCTATCCATGCCATCACAAGTTGGAGGCAATGGGGAAATACCATAATTTTTTGGAAAGTCGATCTTTGCGACAAACAAGTGGCAACCTGTTTCAAAGCTTTTGCAAAACTAATCTACTTTCTACCCCAAACTTCCTCCAGGGAGATCAGGGTACACAGCTTTCCCCCACCCTTTTACCCTGACAGCAATCCCTCAAAGTAGGTTTGCCAAGGAATGGCTCAAGGTTGCTCAATGCTCCCAGATTTCCCCAGTTTACGTCCACCAGGCTACCCATCACAGCTTGCAGGTTTGCATTAACTGACAGCTGAGTGTACTGTAATTGCTGACTTTCTCTAAACAGGAAATCAAGCAAGCTGCTCATGTGTCTTGCTTCATACAGACTTTACCAAGGGCTGGTGCAGTTCCACATTTTGAGCAAACAGAAAGTAGCATACCTATAAAAGGGTTCCTTCTGAGCCTCGTCAGAAACGTCCGTTGACGATCACACCATGGCGGAGCCAAAGAAAGTCAGAGGAGTGGCTGTTTCCTCATGATTTGTGGCTTCTTTATATAAAGGATTTATTCTACCTTACTTTTGAATGTCAAACAAGGAGGCTTTTAACAACTTGCAGCGTTTCCGAGCAAAAGCAGCCTCGGCACATCTGGATAAGCAGAGCGATACTTCTGGCCCTCAAATGCGTCTCAGGCACTGCGTTCCAGACAGAGTTAAGACAGATGGCAAAATAAATGTATAGGGTATAGGAAAGTATCACCTATCATGACCTCTATCATTTGGTTCTGCTACGTTTTCAGTTTCACTTTATCAGGAAATTCACTACTGCTAATCGTACAAGGTTCCCCAGATCCTTCAATTATTCTGTAGTGCTCCTCCGCTTCCTAAGGCAGGAATCTGTAGACCCTCCAGATGTGCTTGGACCTCAGCTCCCACAATCTCTGTCCTCTGGTGATGCTGGCTGGAGTTGGGAGTTCAACACAGCCTCCAGAGGATCCACAAGTTCCTCAGAAGTCTTATATCCTTCCTCTTCCTGGCTTTTCCTTCTGTCCTTCTGTCCACCGCATGGTTGGATCATGCATTGGGTCTGTCTCTGTGTTCAAAACTCCCATTGTTCTACGTGCATTTTGCAACAAGGAATTTCATTAGGGTGAGCAGTTTCTGAGCTCTGGGCGCAGTACTGCACTTAAGATTTTCAATTAAAACTGCAGAGTAGAAGGAAAGGAGGATCTTTTTCTGCCTCCCTACTTCCAGCTACTCTCTGAAGACTGGAGAAGAGACCAGGTGGAAAACGAACACAATATTTTAGCTTCTAACACTGGTCTGTCCAGCCTACCTCAGCTATAATGACACATTAGGTTTCTGTGCAGAGTACCCTTCTGCAGCAAGTTGTTGTTTGAGAACCAAAGACCCATCGAGTGAAAATCCCACTGGATGCAGCCTCAGATATAACAAAATCTCACAGCAAGCAAATGCGCTGACACCAGTGTTTAGAATGTGGCACTAGAAAACCCTGTTCCCCCTTGGAATGCTTTAATCTTACTATTTTAATAGAACTCGGTGCATGCTATCTCAGAAAGATGACTTAAATAACCACCACCGTTTGTTTTGCACTTATATTTATGTGTTGTTTCCAATGGAGTTAGAGGCTGCCCCCCTTTTTTCCTTTTGTTTTAAACATTTTTTAAAAAGGAGAAATGAAGAAGAGGGGAGGAGAATAGAAAGAGAAGGGGAAATGGAAAGAGATGTTTTGTTTGAGACGAAATACAGTCGTACCTTGGTTCTTGAACAGAATGCGTTTTGGGAGGTGCAGCTTCCGATTGGCTCTTTTGTGCGCCGCTCATCATCCTGCCACCGCCACCAGCCCCTCACACAGGTAAGCAGCCACCGGGGCTTGTGGTGCTCTTGCATCACACCCCCCCACCCAAATATAGTCCGGCCCCTCACAAGGTCTGAGGGACAGTGGACCGGCCCCCTGCTGAAAAAGTTTGCTGACCCCTGTACTATGTAAAGCAGCAGGAAATATCTTGTGTCACTTTGTGGTACAGCAAGGCAAAGTGTGATAAGGTTCAGGTGGGTTAATGTGTAGAATGGATGGATTTGGGTGGGGTGGGGCACAGTAGGGTTCAGGGTTTTCCATGGGCAACATAAAGTTCTGAAGCTGCTCTAGCTAAGGAACAAGCTAGGACTGAGCCTTTATATCAGTGTTTCCCAAACTTGGGTCTCCAGCTGTTTCCAGACTACAATTCCCATCATCCCTTCTAGCTAGAGATGATGGGAGCTGTAGTCCCAAGTTTGGGAAACACTGCTTTATATAGCAGTCATGACAGCATCAGCAGGTGCAGCCTAAATGTTAGCACCAGCTGTGCTTCAAGACGCTGTGCTTCTTAAAGGGCCCGACCATCTTGAATAATCTCCTACTGTGACAGAGCAAGGGAACCTCAGCCCTTCCTGGGTCTTCTGCAGCTGTTGTTGTTGTTTAGTCGTTTAGTCGTGACCGACTCTTCGTGACCCCATGGACCAGAGCATTCCAGGCACTCCTGTCTTCCACTGCCTCCCGCAGTTTGGTCAGACTCATGTTTGTAGCTTCGAGAACGCTGTCCAACCATCTCGTCTTCTGTCGTCCCCTTCTCCTTGTGCCCTCCATCTTTCCCAACATCAGGGTCTTTTCCAGGGAGTCTTCTCTTCTCATCAGGTGGCCAAAGTATTGGAGCCTCAGCTTCAGGATCTGTCCTTCCAGTGAGCACGCAGGGCTGATTTCCTTAAGAATGGATAGGTTTGATCTTCTTGCAGTCCATGTGACTCTCAAGAGTCTCCTCCAGCACCATAATTCAAAAGCATCAATTCTTCGGCGATCAGCCTTCTTTATGGTCCAGCTCTCACTTCCATACATCACTACTGGGAAAACCATGGCTTTAACTATACGGACCTTTGTTGGTAAGGTGATGTCTCTGCTTTTGCAGAGGGTCTTCTGCAGTAGAGTCCTCCAGGTCTGAGGACAACAGTGCCATATTCTCAGTGCTTCCTCTGTGAACGCTTCTGTGGCTGACCCTGGGTGCCCTGCCTCTCCTGCCCACGTCCCTTGAAGATAAGGACTCCTACTTGGGGATGTGACGTATCTGATTTAGTTAAATCTTCAGGCCCTGCTGAACTTCCTCAAAACGTCACTTAGGCAACTGAAGTTTTCATCCTTCTCACCCTGTATGAGAAGAGTGCCTTGGGTGAGTTTAAATGCCTTTTGTGACCTCTGGTCAACTCAAGCATGTGTTCATTCCAAGCAGCTCTTTGGATTTGATTCAAACTAATATAAAAAACCCCGCAATCAAGATTGTTCCTGCAAGGAGGAGGATGAAAACACTACCGGAAAAACAATTTAATTAAACAGATCTGTTTCTCCAGGAAGACAGTCTTAAGATTTATTCTTTATGCTCCTTAAAATGCCTTGACTGAGCAACAAGTACTGGAAATGGCAGTTGAGAAATTAACACAACACAGTAGCTCTGTCCATGCACAATTTATCATAGAATCATAGAGCTGGAAGAGTCATCTACCTTGGTTCTCAAACAGAATGCATCCCGGGAGTCCATTCGACTCCTGAAACTGTTCAATAACCAAGTTGTGGCTTCCGATTGGCTGCAGGAATGTCCTACAGCCAATCAGAAGCCGCACCGGAGGTTTGGCTTCTGAAAATCGTTCGAAAACCGATCAGGTTGCGTTTTTTCAGGTTACGGACGCGCCGAAACCCGGAAGTACCGGAATGGGTTACTTCCAGGTTTCAGCGGTCGCGCATGCGCAGAAGTGCTAGATCACACTTTGCGCATGCGCAGAAGCACTGAATCGCAACCCGTGCATGCGCAGATGCGCTGCTTCGGGTTGCGAATGTGCTTCCTGCATGGATCATGTTCGCAACCTGAGCGTCCACTGTACTTCCAAGTAACTATGTTTTAGGATCAGCGCTGTAAGTGTGGAATAATTTAAGGATTATTCCCAGAAAGAAAATGGATCAATCCCTGTTTCCCCATCCTGGAACGAATGTGCCCTTTTGGCGGAACCTAATTACTGCCAGCAACAAAGTATCCTCTCGCCTTCTGTCCCGTCCCCCCCAGTGTGGATTCTGGCAGTGATCCTGCCATGCAGCTTAAAACGTGACTTCGGCGAGATTTTAAGCCAGCTAACTATGCGCAGCAGCTCCCTGGAAGTCACAAAAAACAGCGACATAATGCTCTTCCATAATATTGCATTACGAGAAGCCGTGACACAAAAGCTAAAGTTAAGCTACAGAAAGAAGCATTTTGGTATATCATTTTTCATGGAAGCAGACAGCTTGTACTGATCTGCGGAAAGCCAATGTGATTCCCTGTCTGCTCAGCAAAACACCTCATGCTTGCCATTCAAGTGGAATAAATACTCTGAAGTACTAAATAACTGCTGGGGACTAGTTCAGATTGTCCAAAGCACTTCCATGTCCTGTGGACTGACCAACTGGCTTGGCGTCAGCTGCAGGTGTCCCTGCAGCCTGGTGGAAGAGGTTAGTTTGGATGTAATGTTCATGATTCCACAAACAATGGAATGCTGGAATAGATAATCCTCATGGTCCCTTTCCCCTCTATGATTCTATGACTCTTATGTCTGCCATGAACTCACTATGTGTCCTTAGTGTCTCAGTCTCAGTCCCTCACCTGCAGTATGATAATACAGTGGTACCTCAGAAGTCAAACGGAATCCGTTCCGGAAGCCCGTTCGACTTCCAAAACATTCAGAAACCAAGGCGCGGTTTCTGATTGGCTGCAGGAAGCTCCTGCAGCGAATCGGAACCCACATTGGATGTTCGGGTTCCAAAGAACGTTCGCAAACCAGAACAGTCACTTCTGGGTTTGCGGCCTTCGGGAGCCAAAACGTTCGACTTGCAAGGCGCTCGAGATCCGAGGTACGACTGTACTGATTTATCGGAAAGGGTTGTTGTAAGAATTATAGTTTAGGTAATCTACACGAAGGACAAATACTTGAACACTTGTGAACACTATACAGTGGTACCTCGGGTTACATACGCTTCAGGTTACATACGCTTCACGTTACAGACTCTGCTAACCCAGAAATAGTACCTCGGGTTAAGAACCTTGCTTCAGGATGAGAACAGAAATCGTGCTCCAGCGGCACGGCGGCAGCGGGAGGCCCCATTAGCTAAAGTGGAGCTTCAGGTTAAGAACAGTTTCAGGTTAAAAACGGACCTCCGGAACGAATTAAATACCACTGTACAAATTACTTAAAGTTATCCTTTAAGTAAGCCTGCACTGTTTGCAAAAAAAAAAAAAATTGCTAATCAGTCTGAAGGACAGCAACATGCCACAGACTCCTACAACGGTGCTTTTGTAAAATTGCGATGCTGTGAATGAACACACTGAGAAAATTTACAGAGGTTTTCCTTGCCACTCCCTTTTCCTTCCGGAACGTAATACTATGCACGATCCCACTCATATGACATTCGTCAGAGCCAACCAAATCCAGCCTAACTTTCCCACAAATAAGCATGCATGGGGTGACTCGAAAGGGTTGTTTCTGTATTTTGTTTGATTATTTTTAGCCCGCCCTTCCTGCAACATTTGATCCCACAAGAATTAAAAGAACAACAAGTCATAGCAGTAAGAGCAGATAAAAACAAAAACATAATGTAATAAAAAAAACAACAGCCATGGAGCCCAGGGAGACAGATCTTTACCAAAAGCATCCGTGTCTGGCATGCTCCCAGGGTGAGGGGATTCCACAGTCAGAGAAAGCCTGCAAAAGGCAGATATTACACCAGAGTGACACCCACACGTCAGTTTTCTGGCTGTTTCAAGAATGAAAAGGAGTATGATGCCGAAACAGGTTGGTTATTATTTTTGTGTGCCTGTGTGGGTGAACACAAAAGGTGTATTTCTTTTCTTTTGACAGGCGTGAGGACACTGAGGGCAGCAGAGACATGAAATCAGTACATTGTGTAGTACAGGCACCTTCAGGGAAGTGCTGTAGCTCTGCAGTAAAACGCATGCTTGGGATGCAAAGGGATACATGTTCAGTTCCTGACATCCCTGGTGGGAGTCATGGGACTACAAAAGATCCCCGACTGAAAATGCAAAAAGTCATCACCAGCCATAGATAACCCTGGCCCGGGAGATCATATATGAATGGCCCCTAAAATCATTTTATATGGCCCCTGTCCCATCAGACTTCTTCCCCTCCTGTTTATTCTTTATCTTTTTTGCGTCTCCAAGTTGCCTCTCCCACAGTATCAATCACTTCAACATTCATGCATGTGAGTGAAAGAAGCATGTTGAGATATACATTTTAAAAAAAAAACAACCAGAAGCATTTTTACTTGGTATTATAGGTCAGGACATTAATAGGCAAGATGTTAAATTGTTTTTATATGCAACAACTGTGGCAAGAGTATTGTTAGCCCAGAAACAAGAAGAAATTCCGACGAAAGAAGAATGGCAGACGAAATTAATGAACTATGCAGAATTGGACAAAATGACAGGAAGGATTCGAAACCTGCGGGACCAGAGATTTACAGAAGATTGGAAGAAGTCTATGAATTATTTGAAGAGCAACTGTAATCTACAAATTACGCTAGTAGGACTACAAGAAGTTTTGTAAGGAGAAATATATGAAGTGTTACAAAGTAGAAAAAGATAGAGATATTGGTTATGAGTTTGACATGTAATAGGGAAGATAAGAAATGCATACTGAGAGATCAGGTTGGAAAATTTTCAGACAGGATTGATGGAAGTCAAAAATTTGAATAAGATGTAAAAGTATGTTTAATTACTGTTGAAAATGATGTTAAAAAAACTAATAAAAATTATATAAAAAAAATAAAAAGAAAGACGCATGCTGGTCTTTATTCCAGATTAGTTAATCCAGAGCATTTGTGTCTCTGGGCCTGCTCACTGCCAGCATGTGGCCCCCAACACATTATTATTACCCCTGTGAGAATGCAGTCCTCAGCCAAAATATGGTAGTCCACCCCCCAGTGTAGGTAATACTGAATTTGATGGACCAATGGTTCAATTACACAGCAGGCAGCTTTTTGTGTTCCACTTGGATTGGGAAAACAACACATTGGCATCTAGCACTGCCCAAGAGACAGCTGTAAATGGACAGACATGCAAGGAGTACCAGGAAGAATGGACGGAATTTAATGATTATTTAGTTAAATATGTTAAGTTGAATTAATTAGAAAAAGCGTGCAAATACCAGATAGGCTTAGGATTTAAATATGTAATGTGATGAATTAATATGTTTAATGCTGAATTGGAAAGAAAGAAAGATGTTAAGTGATTAAGTTAATGTTATAAGAATATTGACATGGAAAACCGTTATAATGAGATGCACTGAAATCTAAGCAGGGGGATGCGAGGAAGTCACTTAACAATGTTAATTAGATTAGTTTTAATAAGGTTATGATTTATGTTTGTTTGTCTATTTGTCTCTGTGTTTAAATTTTTGTGAAAAAAACAAAAAAAAATTGGGGGGGAGTAAATGGACAGACATGCAGGAAGTACTGTGCAGAATTAGAAGCATGCATCAGCAGCTTAAAAACAGAGGGAAAAGGAAATGACTCAAAAAATAAAAATAAAAAATAAACCACAGGTGCTAAGCAAAAGGGTCTTTAAGTCTGACTTCAATAGGAAACTGTAGTCATTTTTCCCAGTTCTACGTAAACTAACAGGCTGTTCCTGGACAAAATACAGACCATCCTCCAGAACTAGGTATTTTGGACATTGTTTTGAGACAGCCGGTATATAACCCCAGTCCACCTTCTGCTTTGTAGTGATTAGAGAAATTGAATGCCCGCCGTCACTTTCACTGAGCTCCAACCACTTGTATTCCTTTGTTGATCCTTTAAAGGATTTCCCCATGAGGTCGCAGGGCACGTTACAGCAATATAATGTGCAAGAATCAAATGAGGCAGCTCTAAAGCAAAGTCCAAGCAAGGCAGGTTCCATTACACACAAACCCCGCAAAAAAAACAACAACCCTTAATTGTCATAGGTGCATCTTCACATTCGATGGAAGCCGTGCAACAGAGATGCTAGACTATGGGAAGGCAGTTCCACAATTCAGGGGAAGAGTAAAACATACATACAGAACTGAAAAGTGGGAGCAGGCAAGTTTCTCACTAAACAAATGACAAGAATTGTGCCTGCGCATTTTGCCTTGTATCTTGGGTTCCACACATGCTAGAAATTTAGTCTTTATAAAACAAAAGGATCTGTGGGTTAGCTGTGACAGCTACCACAGAGAATGCCCTCTCCTGCGTCACCACTCCTCATAATCCAGAGGGCAGTGGAACGACCAAGAGGGTACCCTTCTTTCATAAGAAGCACCTTTCAAATTGCACTGGCAGAGTCAACTGCACACAGCTAACTACTGCAAGACCCTGCTTACAAGTCAGCATTACTCTCAGGAAGTGAGCCATGAAACCACTAAAGCCCACAATGGGCAGGTTACATCTTCTAGGTTAGGGATGGAGAACCTTTTCCAGCCTGAGTGCTATATTCAATTATCCGCAACCTCCCAAGGGCTATATTCCAGCGGTGGACAGGAGCCGGGGGGAAAGTGGACAGAACAATTTATGCCAACTTTACTTTTGTACAGTCGTACCTCGGGTCACAGACGCTTCAGTTTACAGACTCTGCTAACCCAGAAATAGTACCTCGAGTTAAGAACTTTGCTTCAGGATGAGAACAGAAATCGCATGGTGGCAGCGGGAGGCCCCATTAGCTAAAGTGGTACCTCAGGTTAAGAACAGTTTCAGGTTAAGAATGGACCTCCGGAATGAATTAAGTTCTTAACCCAAGGTACCACTGTACAATAAACGCCTCTCTCTTCCCTACCCAGACAAGCCAGGGGCATTATCAGAGTTGAAGGACACATTCCAGAAGAGCAAAAACACCTGGGGTGTAAGGCAAGTCAGAGTGTGGCTGAGGGAGTGTTCCAAGGGCCAGATAAGGAAGGCTTGGGGCCGCATTGAGTCCCTGGGGCTGCAGATTGCCACTCCTGCACTAGGCAGTCCACTCCATCCTTTTATGTCTTTTGTCATCCCACTATGAGAAGGTCTTGTGGGCCACCTAGGCTAGTTTCTAGAAAGCTTTAGCATCCATTCAGGGGTTTAGGAAAGCCTTGAAGACCTGCTTGTTTTTGACTTCTTTTCTTGAATTGCGCTCTGGCTGATGTTCTGTTCATACTCAGTGCAGGAAATCTAGAGTGGGAGCATCAGCAGCCCTACTAGATCTCCAGAGGAGAGTCTACCACCCTCTAAAATAAGATGATGCCTGCTGCATTGGACCAAAGTCCATCATCAAATTCCCAAGCAGATGCCTATGGTAAGCCCACAATCAAGGCACAAGCACAACAGCTCTAGCTGACTGCTTCCATACAGAGAGGGAGCAGCCAATTAGGTCCATAGGTAAATATCTCAAGAATGGACAAAGGCAGTTCTATCCTTACCACACCCCTATCTTATGCCTTTTATTACAGGGAAGAAGCTTGGCTTCAGACAAAGATAAACCTTTAGCACTTATTTGGGATATTCTAAAGCATCCTCCATTTCCTTCTTAATGGAATGAGATGTGATACAGCAAAATTGGCAGGCCAAAGTTTCTCATATTACCAAGAATGCAAAAACAGAAAGAAAGAAAAATAACATCCATTAGGCAGCACAGTAAAACTTTATCTTTTTGTTAAAAGAGACCAATTTTTAAATGTGGGTAAAAAGTAGAGCTATGTGCATCAAGGCTTTTGACCCACTCAATCATGTTCCACTATTCATTATGGTTGCCTCTTCTCACTAATTGGGCAACCACATAAACAAAGCAGTCTCCTGAAAGATGAGGACGTCTTTCTGATATTGCAGTATGTAATCAAGATGGCTAAAATCAAGAGTTTCAGGACTGCAGAGGAAATCTGCCAGTACACTCTTATGCATGCCTACTCAGAAGTATGATCAAATAAGTCCAACAGGCCTTACTCCCAAGTATTCGCGTTGAGGACCACAGAGTGTGGGGTGTTTAAACAGAATTTGGCTGCCAGGTTGTGACCCTTGCAAATATGTCTGGAACAATTACTGGCCCACAAAACGAGGGAACCCCCCCACCACCACATATACCGTATTTTTCGCCCTATAGGACGCACCGTCCCATAAGGCGCACCTAGTTTTTTGGGGGGGAAATAAAGGGGGGAAATTATTTTTTTCCCCAGGCGCGGGGCTGGGGAGGCCCGAGCTTTCCCCGACCCCAGCCCCCAAACAGGCAGCTCTCTGCAAGCCGTGGGAGCCCAGCACTGGCTCCTGCTGCTTGCGGAGAGGTCCGCGAACCTGGAGAGCGAGAGGGGTCGGTGCACATAGGACGCACACACATTTCCCCTTCATTTTTGGAGGGGAAAAAGTGCATCCTATAGGGCGAAAAATACTGTAACTTACAACAGCTGGCTATGGCACATTAATAGCCAGACAAGAGAAGAACCACCACTTTTGCAAAAGAAAAGAAGCTCTGGTCACCTGAAAGAGTTTCTCAGCCACTAAATTGCCTCTAGAGCAGTAGATCTCCATTCGTTCTCAGACTGCAACTTCCACCATCCATGACCACTGCTCACGTTGGAACCAGTGTTAGAAACTGAGATATGAAAACTAGGAACTAAATGGCACCTTAAACCGAGGTTATGGGCGCAACAACAGTATGTCTGGGCGCGCTTTTTTATAGCAAGAATACAAAGCTGAAAATGAATGAACTTCAGCTAAAATCTTGTGTTCATTTTTCATGGGGTCAAATCCTTCCCCTTCCCACCCCCCTAATATTCTTAAGAGGGCCTCTTCTCCAGTCTTCTGAGAGTAGCTAGAAGTGGGAAGGTAGAAAAAGGTCCTCCTTTCCTTCCACTCTGCAGTTTTAATCTGAAATCTTAGGCGTGGTACTGTGCTCATAGCTCAGAAACTGATCGCATTAACAAAATTCCCTGTCTCAAGGCAGCCTAGAACAATGGGAGTTTCGAACGCTGGATGGAAGTTGAAGTCCATCAATCTCTGGAGGACCACAACTTCTCCATCCCTGATTGGCAGTAACGCAAAACTGACTGCATATCACAGCCTTGGTGAGTCCCCTTCACCCTCACTAAACTGTCGATGTAAATTCTTCAGCCAGCCAGTCCTGAAACTGCCGCTGGTTTCCTTTGCGCGCTCCGCCTTCGCCCTCTAAGAGGCTGCCTAGGCAGAGGCAACGCGAGGCTGGCTCCCCAAACGACGGCAGGGTCCCGTCTGAGAAAGGGAGGGAGGCGCTTCCCGTTGTCAACTTCTCCACACGTCCTCAAGCCGTGCGGGAACAAACAAAGGGAGTCCGGCTCGAGTTGAGACGCGGCGGGGATTTGTTTTGGAGGAAGCCACAACTTTCCCCAGAGAGAGAAAGAGATGCAGGCGGTGGCTCCACGCAGGAAGCCGGCGAGGACAGAGCGCGGCGGGGAAGGCGACTAACGGCTCGCTCCTGGTCTCCTGCAGAGGCGCAGAAGCACCAGGCTCCTGGTGCCAGACGGGGCGGGAGGGCGAGCCCGCTTGGGGCCATATAGCAACTCTCCGGAGCCACGTTTGTCCCTCCGCCTTCCTTCCTAGTCCGGTTCTGGCCCCAAAGGGGGCAGGATCCTACTCTGGGGACAGAAAAACTAGGGTTTGAGCAGGAGGCGAGTATTGGACGGCGCCCCAAATCCACCCCGAGGTATGAAACCCTGATCCACCACCCTCCCATAGGTGCCAAATGCCTGGGGCCCTGGGTGCCCGAGCACCCACAAAATTCCCCATGAAGGGGCCGAGCACCCACAAATTTCGGTGCCAGGGTCATGCACGCTGCATGGCCACACAGCAACTCCCCGAAGCCACGTTTCCTCCGCAGGATCCTACTCTGGGGAAGGAAAGACCTCAAATCCACCCCGAGGTATTCCAGCGCGCGCCTGGACGGACCCCGATCCACACACCCCTCCCCACTGCTTGGAGAGTCTCCCCGCTATTTCCCCATCGCCGCCTGGAGGCGGCTCTACCCTCCACCCCCAATTCCCCATTTCATTTCCAAAGGCTGAAGGAAAAAGAGAGGGCGCGCCAGGGGAAAGGGGCGCGCCGTGGCGGCTCCATCCTCGCTCACCTCGGTGGGGACAGAGATCGTGGCAGGGACGGATCACGGGCGGAGGGCGGTGGCGTCCTCTTCCTCCATTGCCGAGCGCGGCGGCGGCGGCGGTGGCGCTGCCGATGCTCCCCACCAGGATCCGCGCCGAGAGTGCCGAGGCCGCTGTCCCCGCGCGTCCCTCCTCCGTCTCCTCCTCCTCCAACAGCCGCTCTCTCCGCCCACTGCTGCTGCCGCGGGCCGCCACCTCCGGGCCGCGCCCTGCTCCGACGCCGGCGCGCGCGTGGCTCCCCCCAGCCAGCAGACTGGCGCGCAAGGAGGGAGAGGGGTAGGCGGCGAGGGTACGCCGAGACGCCCCCTGGCTTAGCCCATGTCTTCTTCTTTGACAATCACCTTAGTAAGATTGTCTTCCATGGACACGGTCTTAACAGTAAGTCCTAAGTGATTGTGGAGGCCAATTCTGGACCCACACGTCCTTCCACAGTGGGGACATCGGTTTCTGGGCAGGAGTTGATCACGGTGTGGATTTGCCTCTTAGCACGTTTTTCCCTTTCAGGACTTTGTGCTTCTTCAAAGTCCATGACACCTTTGGTAAAGGCTGTCCTCCAACTGGAGCGCTCTCAGGCCAGTGTTTCCCAATTGTCCTGTTGATACTACTTTTTTTTTTTTTACATTTACCTTGAGAGAGTCTTTAAACCTCTTTTGTTGACCACCAGCATTACACTCTCCATTTTTTAGTTCGGAATAGAATAGTTGCTTTGGAAGAGGATAATCAGGCATCCGCACAACATGACTAGTCCAACAAAGTTTATGTTGAAGAATCAATGCTTTGACACTGATGATCTTTGCTTCTTCCGGTACACTGACATTAGATCGCCTGCCTTCCGAAGTGATGTGTACATTTTTTCGGAGACACTGTTGATGGAATCTTTTGAGGAGTCAAGAACAGGAGTGGAGTTCAAGTGCTGATTGGATCATTTCTGCTAAGCCATGGTTTAGTGTGACATGGTTTTTATTAAATATATATTTTAAAAAACCAAAAACCAAAATGCTACAATCTGAAAAAGTATGACTAGGAGCATGGAAAGTACTCAATTAACTGAGGTTCTGGTGGGTATTTTTTACTCATGGTTTCCCCAAAAAAGATCAACAACTTTAAGGGGCAATCTAAAAAAAGCTAAGCAATTTTTTGCCCCCCTCAAAGAAATCCTGGCTATGTCCATGACTAGGACAGACTCCCAGTGGCACAGAAATGCTCTTGCCCTCTTCTTGCCCGTGATACTCACTTTTTTCGTGGTTTCAATAGCACTTCAAATCATGCCTCTCTTAAAATCTCCACCCACCCATACACAAACCAAAAGCCTAACTGGGACATATTTTAAAAATGCCATTGACTTAAACGTATTTCAGATTGGAGCCTATTTCTCCATATTATATAAAATGAATTTATGGAATAGTCCAAATGCCCACCAATACTGATTCTCTAGGTCTTGATTGATTTCAAAATTGAATAAATAAAATCCAATTTCCCCCAAGGTTATCTGAGATTTCTTCCTCCCTATAAATGTTTATAGATGGTGATGTTATTCATTCAACCTAACATGCCACACTTTCCTTCTCCATAAACTAACAGATGGCAAGAACAGTTTTCCATGCTGGTAAGTAGTGAACATACATGTGATCGTCACAATTTGTTCTCTTTTTACTTGTCCTTTTCTTTCCGCCCAAAGCATGGAGTCCACTTCATCAGATACATAAAGTGTCTATCCTTAATTGGTGGGTATATATCTATTTGGGGTCGGTGGGGAGTATGAGCAGCCAGGCCAAATGGTGATGGAACTACAGAAATTACATTCTGTTACAAATCAGTTAAGTCACTCTTCACAGGAATAGTCTTAGCAGTCACCCTAATACTGCTAAGTAACTTAACACCTGCAGTGTGACAAGAAGCCTTAATATCTTTATTGATACCCCAGAGACAAATAAAATCCCTTGATACATTTTAACTCGGCAGTTTCACACTGGAATATCCCTTTGAAATTCCACAGTAAGAGAAGGGCAACTTTAGGTCAGCTCCAGAGTATCTTGGGAGAGGGAAATGTTCCAATGTCAATGTTCTGGGAAGAGGGGAAATCTGTGCATGCCTTTCCCGTGTTCTGAAAATATATATAATCTGCGCGAGTCTTTCATTTATAGCCCTTTCATCACTGCTTCTGCAATTCATCAAGCAAAAGATTTTGTCCGTGCTTTGATAAATGGGGAGATTCGGCATTAAACTGAAAAAAGTTAATCCCCATAATCTTAAAAAGATCTTAAGCTTTGAAATAAGTAATCTGCTTTTAGAGAACAAATCCCGTATTTCAAAGTCACATGTAAATATTGCCTTAGGATTGCATATTTGCTACAACGCTCCATGTATTTCCACCATTTTCCAGTGTTTCTAGATCACGGCCAAATGAACAATAATATTTTGTTCTTCTTTATTTTATGTATAATCTACCTGTGTTGCAAATCAATACAAAGAAAACATATCCAGTCATTTGGACCCATAATTCAATGAATTATTTTGGTCATTTGCTGAGTCTTTGTAACACAGATATCTGGCAACAGGCTTGGTGCCTGAAGTCAGCTCCCTGTACAGCACGTCCTTGAGGATCCTGCCATCTTTCATTCTGTAGGCGTGAGCAAGCCAGTGTAGACATCGTTGAGACAGGAGTGCACACAAGCTGGGAATGTGGGCCTGGAAGAGCACGTCTTTGTTTGAGACTGTACTGTCATGTAATGCCCAAAATCTTCCTGATAGTTCATGTAGAAGGCATGGAGGCATTGCTCCTGGTGGTTGGAAGTTGCCCATGACTCACTTCCATAAAGCAGCATGCTCATCACGCAAGCCTGGTAGACCTTCATCTTGGTATTGGACGCTACCATCACATTCTCCCATACCCTTTTGGAGAGGTGAGCCATTGCCCTGGCAGCCTTGCCAATACACTTGTCCAGCTCAGTGTCAATGGAGAGGTTGCTGGTTATGGTGGAAACCAGGTAGACAATATTGTCTGACACGAACACACTTCAGTGCCAATCACCTGCTGACAGCAAAGTCCAGCTGGTGCCAGTGGCCTGACTTTAGATGCCTCCAGGACACTTGGTGTTTCGCCTTGATAGAGAAGAACATGCTCATGATGCAAAGTCTGTGATACAAGCACAGGTCAAGCAGCCTTTGTGCATATGAGCATTCGTAAAACCCAGACAAATTCTGAAATTCTGAAAACTCGGGGAGAAACTGGATGTGATGTGGAAGATCTGGGATAGGCTTGCTTGATGCAGCTATTCTATTCAACAGAAGTATAGTATCCAGATAATGGAAGTAATAGTACCACTCTATTCTGCCTTGGTCAGACCACACCTGGAATACTCTGTCCAATTCTGACCACCACAATTTAAGGAGGATGTTGACAAGCTGGAACGTGTGCAGAGGAGGGCAACCAAGATGATCAAGGGGTCTGGAAACTAAGCCTTATGGGGAGCACTGGGTATGTTTAGCCTAGAAAAGAGGAGTCTGAGAGGAGATATGATAGCCATCTGTAGTGGTTAAGAGCAGTTGACTCATAATCTGGTGAACCAGGTTCGCATCCCTGCTCCTCCACATGCAGCTGCTGGGTGACCTTGGGCTAGTCACACTTTTCTGAAGTCTCTCAGCTTCACTCACCTCACAGAGTGTTTGTTGTGGGGGAGGAAGGGAAAGGAGATGGTTAGCCGCTTTGAGACTCCTTAGGGTAGTGATAAAGCGGGATATCAAATCCAAACTCTTCTTCTTCTTAAGGGATGTCACGTGGAAGAGGAAGCATGGTTATTTTCTCCTGCTCTTGAGGGTAGGACTTGAGGCAATGGCTTCAAGTTACAAGAAAGGAGATTCCAACTAAACATTTGGAAAAACTTTCTGACAGAACTGTTTGGCAGTGGAACAGATTCCCATGAGAAGTGGTGGACTGTCCTTCCTTGGAGGTTTTTAAGCAGAGGTTGGATGGTCATCTGTCGTGGATGCTTTAGCTGAGATTCCTGCATTGCACAGGGTTGGACTGGATGATTCCGTGATTCTATGATGCATATTTTGTGTGTTTTTAAAAGAATATTGGGAGGAGGGTGTAATTTGATTGTGGACATTGTGCTGAGGAGAGGATTAATCCTTCCCCTATTTCTTTGATCAAAACCACTCCTCCCACCCCACCTCCCATTAGCAGTGCAGGAGGTGGGGAAGATACCCACAGTGTACCAGTCTTTCCAATTATCCCTCTATATTTGTCTTACTTCCTCTCTTCTCACACATGCACGCATACCCCTGTTCTCTGTGGCACGCATTTACAGCATGGCTATTCCAAGTAGCCTTATGATGTGATATTCCTTCATCTCAACTCCATGCCCTCAAGAGACTGCTTTGATCTTCTTAGCAGTCCCAGGCTGAAGAATGAAAGACACTGTATTTATTCAGCTGCTCAATTAAAGCAACAACACCACACAAAATTCTCAGGATAAACGGAGGAGCTTTAATGATCTCGTCTGGTACACAAGAAGGAACACGAGAAGACCAGTTCAGCCAAAGTTCAGGAGAATGGGAACTTCTTCCCCCAATCTTCCACACACAATAGTACTTTCCTGTTGGGCAAGGGTATTTACAAATGCCACTGGGGCAATGCTCTTGTTTTTATGTAAGCCAAAGGAAACCAGGTCAGAGTCAGGGAGCATGTCAAGGGACTCAGCTATAGAGCTGCAAATATAATATTTTAAGTGCATTATACAAATGGAGCTGGTGAGCTAATGGCAAATTACATATATTTTTTAAAAGTTTATTTAAATATATGCACTTTCACAGTGTTTTTTTATATATGTGTAGATTCAGCCAAGGATAGGGAACTGGTGAGCCTTCCAGATGTTGGTGGACTCCGAACTCCTATCAGCTCCAGCCAGCACTGCTAGTATTAGTGACAGACATGCTAAGACACTGGTTCTGAGACTGTTTGCAACATTTTGTATGTGTATGCTTGACTGCAAAATTCTGTGGGGATACTCGTAGGATGCAAATTCTTTTCTGAGGGCAGTTGGAGAATATAAACTTTAAAAGCTTTGTTTCCCCTCAATGTTCAGAGAAACATGCCTGCATCAATAATTCTGGAACATGGACTGTGTTTCAAATATAAACGTCTATCATTTAAAGTAAATTTTGGAAGTGCCATTCCTCCTCCCCGTTCTCATGCCATTTGAAATCAGTTAGATTTCCCATTAAACAAAACAATGTTTACAAACTATGCAGAGTGTTTTTTTTAGCTTGCTTGCGAATATAGGGGAATGGCAGTTCATTAGACATCTGGTAGAATGGTTATCCGAGAAACTGAAGCAAGCTTTTAAAAACAGGAGTATGCCTTGAGATGGTGTGTTTTATTTCTAAAGCCCCAGAAGTATGCTTGGCAGGGTACATATAAGTACATTTGGATATGTTTTGCTACAGATGGAAAGTTAGTGTGCCAGCGATCCCATCATCGCTGACTTTTGGCCCTGTTGGCTGAAGTTGATGGAAGCTACATCCAAAAACATCCGGAGGGCAGCAGTTACCATGTGGAAAGTTTTTGGTGTAATAGTGCATTCAGTAATGTAAAAGGTAATGTAATGTAAAAGGTAAAGGATCCCTGGACTGTTAAGTCCAGTCAAAGGAGACTATGGGGTCGCGGCGCTCATCTCGCTTTCAGGTCGAGGGAGCCGGCATTTATCCTCAGACAGCTATCCAGGTCATGTGGCCAGCATGACTAAACTGCTTCTGGTGCAACAGGACACCATGACGGAAACCTGAGCGCACAGAAACACAATTTACCTTCCCGCTGGAGTGGTACCTATTTATCTACTTGCACTGGTGTGCTTTCAAACTGCTAGGTTGGCAGGAGCTGGGACAGAACAACTGTACCCTGTTGCAGGGGTTTGAACCGGCAACCTTCTGATTGGCTAGCCCAAGAGGCTCAGTGGTTTAGACCACAGCACCACTTGTAATCAGTAACGTAATCCCCTGGTTGCCACCTGTATTCCAGACTGGTGCAGTCCAAAAGAATTGCACTACTACAGGCTTTCTTTAAATGTAAACCCCACTGTTGGTACTTTGAAAGCAGACTTTGTGCTTCTGCTGTTGATGTATTTTGGTGTGATGGGAAAAAAAGAAAGAAAACATACGGTGTTATGTTTAGACTGCGTCAATTTTATCAGGAATGTGAAATGGGAATTCCTGCCCCCCCCATAGATTTCCAGAATCTCAGCTAGACCATAGACAAACAAGTCGTTTCATTTCTGATTCCTTTCTGACACCAGGGTGGGAGGATAGTTTGGTTTACACAGTTTGACCTAACCAATTGCATTGAAGGCCCTTAGACAATCAACACAGATGTGAACTATGAAAACCAGGACCGATGGTGTATTAAATTAAAATTCATATTTCAAGCTACATTAAATGTGATGTAAATTTCAGGAAAAGACTGCATTTTGCAAAAGAAAGTTGATAAGGAGGGGATCTTAACATTATTGCTAAGATGATCACACTGTACTAGTTAGTAAGAGTTTGCAAAAATTCTAAGCTACTATGTGTGCATGTGTGTGTATGTGAATATGTGATTATATGTATATTCTTCTAGAAAAAAGGGTGCCGCTACTCACCATGAAGTTGCTATAGTAAGTGCCAAACTTTTAATCAGTGCTTTTCTTCTAGGAAAAAAAGTGCCAGTACTGTGTACTCACAAAAAAAAGCACTGTATGTAATCTTAAAGAGATAATCATACTCTGGAATGGTGCTGGACTTGGATGAAGTGTGTGAACTCAGTCCAACTGGATTGATTTCATATTCATCTAGAATTAGTCATATCTTGTAAAATTGTGTAGTGTTTTTAGCAGAAGGGACCTTGAAGTGAGAAAGCTGTCTTCACACACATGCCCAATGCAAAAAAAAAAAAAGAGGAAAAAAAGAAGTCAAGTATTACAAAACAGAGTATGTTCATTTAGGTCTTTGAGTACAGCAGCATGACTTTCCCAAATCCTGCTAGTGTGTCAATAGATGGAACCAGAGAGCAATAGATGGAAGATGGAACCAGAAATTTTCTCTCAAGCCCTTGAATAAATAACTATAGCTTGAAGCAAGTATCAGGAACTGAGCATCAGTAAAATTCCTATTTTCAGTTCAGATTCAAAGCTGCCTTAATTTCAAAGACCCTGATTTACAGTGAAAACTTTTAGCAGGGCGATTTTGACAAAACCCTGTTGATCCAGAAAAAAGAAGAAACAGAAGTATACCTTTCAAATGATTTAAACATGGTGCTGTTTGCATGTAATGCTAAGCCAAACTATGGTTTATACAAAGATCATGGCCACAGTGCCTCTACCCTACTGCTCTCATGCTACCCAGGGCCAAACCATGGTTTATCTTAGTGTTACGTCTTAACCCGAGCTTAATGTTAGTCTCACTCTAGACAAACTATGAGCTGTAGAAAAGGTTTTCTCTTGGTTTTCTCTAGCACTATGTGCAAACATAGCCTTAAAAATAAAAGTTATCTGTCAAGTTTTTAAACAAATTATAAGAATATCTAGAACACTGCACATACCTTTGAAAGATTATCAGTTTGTGGGAAGGGGGAGGAGGAAAAAAAGAGATTAGTGGGCTGTTGTAAAAGTGGAAATAGGCTAAATTACAGAATAAGAGATCTACACCATTATTAAGAATTTAAGAAGTTTCTTTTTGGATGAGGCCGAAGGCCCGTCTAATCCAGCCTCTTCTTCCCAGTGGCCAACCAGATTCCAAAGGGATTCTTATCAACTGCCATTCTGAGGCATCCTGCCTCTGATTCTTAGATCTTGGTGGCGTTTTTGATTAAATGACATAAGCTTTCCTCAAGAAAAGATTGGTCTGCCCATGCTGGTGGCATCTTGCCTAGGCTTTCCTATCAAAAGCAACGAAGATCAGACTATGCTAAAGTAATCGCCTCTAGTTATATTTTGTCAAATGCAAAAGCTCTGGTATCAAATCACAACTCAAGATTTCTAGCCCACTGAAAAGCTTGGGGAAAGTAGTTGTGGCTTCTAAAAATGGATAATATAGAATGTGTTAAAATTTGCTTTCCCACCTAGCTGCCACTCCACAGCAACCCAGACCAAAGCTGAGCAGAGACTGGCCATTGACATTTCTGCACAGAGAATCTGCCAAACACGGAGGGAGAAGAGTTTTAACGCATGCCTGCACCAGAGACCATTTTGTTCTCTGCACACACTCCCCTCCTCCTCAGGTAGGTTGTGGAAGTTTGGTCCCTATTTCTACACTTCTTTCAGAAAACATATGATAGCATATATATGCTGATCACAGATTTGTTTGGCTGTGAGTGGGGAACTGTTTCCCCTCAAATTTGGAAGTCATTCTCTGCCAGCCACTGGACATTATGTAATATTATTGTGGAAAAACTTTGTTAAGAGTTTATTCAAGAGTGCACTCTCAGTAGCTGCTGAAGATTATAATATGGCACAAGAGAGCTTATTATGCCCCAATCGTTGAATGCTTTATGGTAGTCAAAGCCACCATGCAGAATTCACCTTAACATAAAGTTGGTCCAGACTGCTAACTTATGTTTTGATGCTGAAAATTTTAAGACCTTGCACAGAGCTGGATTTATTTATACATGCCTTTTTAAAAGCTTCTGCAAACCTGGTAAAATTCATTTTTTTAAATGTAGTTTTCTATTGCACTGGTATACTTCCACATTCTGCATTAAGACAAGCCTTCCAAGTCATTAGAACCCGAGGCCTGAGGGGACAGTTGCTATACCAAGTAACCAAATATTTTTTCCATGTTTTGGACAGCAGCTATAAAAGCAGTTGGCAGTAGCTATATAGAACGTTTGGATTTTTTCCCATGGGAAAGTAAATAAAAATTAAAATCTAAGCATTTAATATTTTTAAAATGTGAGTATAAATTTTTAAATTGTATCAGACTGGTGTTTAGCTATTAAAAGCTGCTAATATTTTAATTCCTTCATACTAGATAAGTAGCTTACTAAGTCAGCACTTACATCTTATAGGTGAATTAATACATATGCATAATTTCCTTCCATTTAAATTAAAGGGAACAAAAGAAAAATGACTACCTTTGGGTTAAGTGGGGCTCAGTTTTTAATGCTAGCCAGGCATCACTAAATCCTGACTCATTTTTAATGAAGAAAAAATTAAGATGACAAAAATACAGGATTGAGCGTAGACAACTTAATAGAATTTTATTCAAATATTTTTTTCAACAGAAATTGCCAGTATATGCAAGACCATATTTAAACATTACCTCTCTACCCCCCAGCAGCATTACAGTGAAACAAACTGAAAAGCCATTGTGTATAAAATAAATGCTATATACAAATATGGGTTGTGGTTAACATAGCTTGTCCTATAATTAGGAAGGTGATTTAGCTTGCTGAAATTCTCTTCAATGCAATATATTAAGTATGAAGATGGGAAACAAAGCAGTTTTCAAAAATACTCACAGTTCAGCTCTGCCATCTGAAGTGTGAGGTCAGAATACAGAAAGGAAACAAAAGGCACACTGTGGCATGCAATAAGGCCAGAATTACCAGCCTTTAGATTTCTTGCTCTTTGTGAAAAATGTTTTGCAAAAAGATTAAAATAAGACATTAATCAAACATACTTTTTAAATTCTTATGCTCGTGCTATTTAATTCTGAGTTAGTCCGTATTTAGGCAAATGATCAAACCCTCATACCTGTACGGCCATAGCCTTTTAAAGAGATCTTCACCTTTCCGAGTCAATGTTATCCATGCTTTCTTTAATAGCCCTTTCCTGGTCTCACTGGTTTTTTAGAAATACAGCACAGAAGACTTTTTTTGATGTTACTACTACGCATTTCAAAATGCCCCCAAAAGGGGTGCCAACATGGTACCTTCCAGCCGCAGCCAGCTTAATTGTCAGTGATGATAGGAGTGGTAGTCACGAGCAGCTGGAGGGAACTACATCAGCTACCCCTGTGTTGGATGATAAAATAATCCGAGTGGAGGGAATGTTCAAGAAATCAAGGCCATTCTTAAGTCCATGCACTACTAAAAAGGTGGACCAACACATGATATAGTTAAAATGCAGTGTCAGTAATCTCTACAAGTGTGTTCTCAGCAATGCCCAGTTGGTTTATTTGATTTTTTTGTTCAAAAAGCAGGTCTTTAAAGTGGAAACAACAACTTCCTTTTAAAAATAAACAAAGGTGTCCATCAATTTCTGAAACTTTAAAAATTTTAATATTTTTGTGAATGTTTTATAACTCTTAACACAGTTATAACACATACACAACACATATACAACAATGTCAAGACTTTAAAAGTTTCAGAACAGAGTTCTGGCCACAGTGATTTAAACCATTCTAGTGCCACCGTACACCAACATTAATGACATCTATTTGTGAGATGACTGTTGGCAAGCACAAGTCAGAAGCTGAGTAGGACCAGAACAGAGCTGGAAAGAAGTAAAAGATGACAGAAGCAAAAATGAGTACACTGTAGCTGATTTTGTGATGGGTGAACAAGGTAACATGAAGGCCAAAAAGTTAATTATGTCCACAATCTTTTCCTAGTACAAATTCCTCAACAGCAGCCACTCTCTCATTGCCATGTTGTTCCAGGTTTGTATCTTTTACATGACAGGAAAGAGCCCCATCTGGGTAGATTCTGAAACATCTAGACTTTGTTGCCCAATGTAGTCCTATGCATTAAGCATATTTGTGTTCCGTTATGTAACAAAACTTAATTTGAATATTAGAAACCAAACGTGAAACATCTTTCTTGGCATGCAGATGTGAAAAGTACCCCAAATTATTAATAAATCGCACCTTGGGGGGAAAACAACCCGGGAGAATTGGACCTGTATCAGACCTGTATCAGATCCATGAAAAAACACAAAGCTTATTTTTTTTTGTTCCCTGAGAGCTATTTAAAAAGGTCTTTGGAATGTAATTATTGTGATGGACTGATGTCAACATGGCAAGATACTACTGGAGAGATTAACTTAGTTTTGTGGCATTAAGATAAAGTAAGCTATTTTTAAAAAGGAGCAAAGTAAAAAAAAATAGTCAATATAAAATAGTTACACAAGCACTTTTCTAATATCATGCAGCCTGATCTACAAAATCAGCATATGGAATGCTACATTATGTGGCAGAATAAGATACATTTTCTCTGAATGCATGCTAACAAGTTCATATGTTAGCATGAGGGCATATTTAGGCACCCTTCCACCTGGAGGGCAGCTGAGAAGGACACAACATACCATACCATTTGGGTATGGTATCTACTTCAATGCTGCTGAGACATCATTATCATATTTTTTTGCCTCCCCGGTTTATGGTGTAAACTTGTTAGCATGCATTCAGAGAAAATGTACCTTATTCTGCCACATAATGTAGCGTTCCATATGCTGATTTTGTGAGATCAGGTTGAATGATATCAGAAAGCTCCACCATTGCAGTCATGCTTTGAATATTGAAATCAGTGAGATTTCAATTAATCTGATTAATTTAACCCTTATTCATACACAAAGAATGGTATGTTACAGCAGTTTTCCAAAGCACATGACAGGCTGAATCCAACCTACGATAGTTGTACCTCTTTCATCTTCATTAGTGACTTACATAAAGAATTACATAAAGAATTATCTTACTCTCAGATTATCTGGGAGTGTTCATATTACCATATTTTTCGCTCTATAGGGCACACCGGACCATAGGGCACACCTAGTTGTTTTTTTGGGGGGGGGGGAATAAAGGGGAAAAAAATATTTCCCCCTTCTAGCCCCAAAGAGCAAAGAAGCCAAGACAGCGAGCGGGATCCATCCCGCTCGCTGTCTTGGCTTCCTTTTTAGTAACAGGGCTGGGAAAGCCCGAGCTTCCCCCGACCCCAGCCCCCAGAACGGGTCCAGGAGTGGGGGTGAGGTTGCACGCAAACTCGCCTTCGCTCCCAAAGATTGCTGCTATCCGCAAGCCTTCTGAGCCCGGCGGGAACTCCCACCGGGCTCCGGAGGCTTGTGGATAGCTGCCCAAAGCCCGGGGTGTACAGCGCTGTGCTCCCCGGGCTTCGGGCTGCAGGCTGCTATCCACAAGCCTTGGGAGCCTGGCGGGCACTCCCGCCGCACTCTGAAGGCTTGCGGATAGCTTCCTGAAGCCTGGAGAGCGAGAGGGTTTAGTGCGCACTGGCCCCTCTCGCTCTCCAGGCTTCAGCGAAAGCCTGCATTAGCTCCATAGGACGCACACACATTTCCCCTTCATTTTTGGAGGGGAAAAAGTGCGTCCTATAGAGCGAAAAATACGGTATACCTTTCTTTATGTAAGTATACCTTTCTTTATGTAAAGAATACCTTTCTTTATGTAAAGAAGATGAAAGATGTACAACTATACAATCAATAAGACTTAAATTAGTCATGTGCTTTGGAAAACTGCTGTAACATACCATTCTTTGTGTATGAATAAGGGATAAATTGATGTTGCCCAAACATTTTTAAGGTTAGAGTTGGATTATTATTTTTTGTAAAAAAAACCTCTACATTATCTGTTAATACTTAAAAACAGTGGTGTTCTCCTTATTTGCTTGTAACTCGACATACATATTTGAAATCTTCTCCCAGTAGTGCATCAGAACTCCAGTTGGGGAGATGCAAGAAAATACCAAAAGACAAAAGAAAAAGAAAAAAAGCCAGATATTGAAAATGACCTCCTACATCATATATTAAGGTTCTATTGCTGCCTCAGGATTAGAGACAAGCACTAGAAAACTGTACTTGTGTACACAGTAATTTCTTACTTACTTATAAACAAAAGTATCATCTCCTGTTGCAAAACACAACTTTGAAATCATTTCCCCAGTATAATAAAATGAGTAGTGTGGTGACAGAGGGAGGGTCTTTGTGAAAACTATCCTATAGTCTTCACAATGACCCTCCCACTGTCACCAACACCCAATCATGGCGAATGTGTGAAAAGCTATGGGTGAGATCCAGAGTTGTCTCCTGCTGCATTGGATTACACTTCTCTCCCCCCCTCCTCCTGCAGTCAACGTCCAATCTGCTGTGGAGGATCCCCCAACCCTCCAATGCAGATTATGAGGGCTGATGGGGAGCTGCAGAGTGGGAGAAATGGTACGTCCTGTTTGCAAATATAGAAGTCCACTTTGCAAGAAGGATAAAACAATTGGATATCACCCTTTGTTTGTTGGTCTTTACAGTCATTTGTTTAAAACTACACAATAAAATGTTATGGGGAAACGACCCTTACTAGACTCGGACAAACTATATATTCACCTTTCCCAGTCATTCAAAACCACGATTACACTATCCACTTAACTTTCACTCTTTAATTCCAGTTTCAAATTATTCATGGTATATCTGTATGCATATACTTGCCTAATATTTATTTTTGTTTGTTTAAGACTTAAATGTGTGTGGGGTTTTTTATCAGCAGAAACTTGGGTCAATGCACAGAGCTGCAGGAAAATCAACAACACCCTTGCATTTCCCTTCTTGCCAGCTATACTTTCCTTTAGAGCTATTATTTAAAACTCTCAAGAGGAATTTGTTGCTCTGCACAGAGAATCTCAAGCTCAGACTTTGTCCAAGCACATTTGCATATGCTCTGTTACCCCAAGGGGGAGTGTTTTTAGCAAGTGTTCTTCTACAATTAAGCAGCTCCGTTTCAAAGAGTTACATTCCTCCAGTTCAGCAGGCAGCAACTCCAGGTAGTTTCCTTGAAGCTCTAGCTGAACAAGGTTGGAGAGTTCCCCAACTTTAGGGGACAAATGCATCAGGCTGTTATGTCCCAGTAGGAGATACTGTAGCTTTCTGCACTGAAATAATTCATTTGGAAGTGCCTCAATCTAAAGAGAAAAAATAAAAAAATACATAATGTTGTAAGGTCATTAATTTACACACACAAACACACAAAATCAGTTAATGTATGTATTCCTAAATCATGCTGATCTAGAGCCTAGGATACATGCATTCAGTGAGGGCTATCTCTCTGTATCCTTCCCCACCCCTCTGCAATATTCTTTTATAAATGTAGATGGTTGAGAAAATGCCTATTTCATTGTGGAAATCCCCGGCTGATTCACATGACCTGTTTTATGCCTAATTTTCAAATAAACAAAAGCACGATAAGCAAAGAATTAATAATATGAGCAACTTGTTATAAGCCCAGTGAAACAATCCTTCATGGCGGCACATCAAAAGTTAGATGTTGAGCTCCCTGCTTAACACTTACATTTGAAGCAGGCTAATGGGCCGGGGAGGAGACAAATAGGTTTGAAACCAATGATGTATGAAGAGATTGAAGTAAGCTAGCTTTGTGAATGCTGTATGCTACTGTTCTAGCTGAAATAAGTCAGGAAAATGGTTTTGACAGATACAGATACAACAAGAACTCTTCCTGCAGCAGGACTACTACTACTACATTGGAAAGTATTTTATTGCAGTGAATATAACTGGTTGAGGTGTGTGGTACCCACATGTTTTCTGGTTGGCAAATATGCCCATGGAATTAAAAAAAGGTTGGCAACCACTGCTGTAATATATTGCAGGACTGGGCTTTTACCATGCCTTCAGTCTTGATTAACTTTTTTTTCTTAGCTTTTATTTTACATTCACTTTAAAGCAGAAGGGTGGGATTCACCTAACCAGTCAAGGCAGCAGAAGCCCTGCACAAGAACTTCTGATTGTGCAATGGGGCTTCCTCTTACCAGCCATGCACTTCCCAAGATCAGCTTGGAACAGGGGTGGGGAATGGGAATTCCCAGGACAGTGTAGGGGGACGGGAAGGGGTACTGTTCAATCTGACAAGCTGGACTGCTTGCACAAACGGAATGATTGCAAGAGTGCAATGCTGAATTCCGCCAATAGTTTGCTTCTACTTACGTGATTCTTTGTCACAGCAAGGTACTGCAGGTTTGTTAAATACTGGATTTCATGTGGAATGGATGTTAGCTTGTTATAACTGAGGTCCAAATAATGTAGCTTTAGGCAAAGAAAAAGTTGCGGTGGGATTTTTTTAATGTTGTTATGATTTAAATAGAGCTGCTCCAGGTTTGCTAAAGCTCCAATCTGCACTGGGATGTAGGAGATGGTGTTGTGCCACAATTTCAGGCAAGAAAGGTTCTCAAGGTGTTGAAAACTAATGATTTCTTCTACTGTTCGTATATTATTGTCTTTTAAGTCTATTTCATGCAAATAGTTCAGGCTAAAGATAGAATGTGGAATGCGCTCCAAGTCACAGCTGATCAATTCCAAAGTTCTCAGGTTAAGCAATTTCTTCAAGTTGGTCAACACTAGAAGTTTTTTCCCCTCATTGTCAATAGATAATTTTTGTAGTGAAGGCAACTGGTCTGTAACCACCTGAGGTATGCGGGAAAGGCTATTCTTTAAGTGAATTGTTTTCAGATTCACAAGATCCTGAAAGCCCTCATTGTAGAGACCATTCTGGTTTTCTAGCATATAACATCCAGTCAAATACAATTCCTGCAAGTTACTTAGATAGAAGATCCAGCGTGGAATCTTTCCCATATCAGCCAACTTTAGACGCAGGATTTTTAAATTCTCTTCTAAGAAGTGCAGTGCTGGAAATTCCACAGTTAATGATGAATGATAAATGTTCAGTTCCTTGAGATTGGGTAGCTGGTTTACAGATGCCGGAAGCTTAACCTCAGGAATAAGTTCTAGGGTTAGAACTTCTATCTCTGTGAGTTCAAAGATGTCATCTGGAAGACCACTAAGCATAAAAAGGTGAAGTTCCATCTTATCCTGGGAATTTCGTACCAGTTTGCTTTTCAATCTCTCTAAAGACCACTCGTTATTTAGACTGATCTGCTTCAACTTGTTTTCACTCACCTCAGAGAGGAATATTGAGAACCGTTTTGAATACAGAGGATCATACTGGTCTGCTAGGTGAAGAATGAAGGCAAAGTCATTTTTTACATCAGGAATATCACTGTAATTACTTTGCTCCCTCAGCTTCTCAAAAGAATATTGTTTGAGTGAACTTCTCAGCATCCATAACAAGCTGTAAGTGCACGTCAGGCCATACAAGAGCACTACGACAACATAAAACGAAGCTAGCACTTTAAAAATTTCTGCTAGTGAATAAACACACTGGTATCTCTTGTAGCCAGTAAAGACTTGAATATCAGCCACACAGTCAATTTCTAGTGTAATAAAGGTTAAATAATAGGGAACATAAATCATTATTAGTATAAATACAATGACCTTGATCACAATCTGTTTTAGGTACACACGATAGATGATATCCTTCTGTTCAACATGCACCCTGAATCTTTTGACTTTTTCAAATATTGATTTTGCTTGCTCCCCTTCTTTTCTGTCTAGAACATTTGAAGAGCTCTCTCTTCCAGCTGTTTCCAGCCCAGTCTGCGAGTAGGAGACAGACTGTCGCTTGTTCTCCAATTCTGCTATGTTGCTTGGAGAGGAAAGAAAGGTCTTAGATTTGGAGAATGGCTGAGGCCTCACAGACTGTTCAGCAACTGTTTCCGACAGGGCACGTGTTGTCCAGGGAGAATCAAAACATTTGTGTAGTATGGCTACAAAGTGTTCCAGCCTTGAACTTGTGCTGGGATAGTAAAGCCAAAAATTACTGCAAGCAGCAAAAATGAAAGTATGAAGAAGCACTAAGTATGGGAAAAATTTGGCAAACCAGTGAAGCTCTCTCTCGTAACACACAGCATCAATGTAAGAATACTGCTGTCGATGAAGGTAATTCTGGATTCTAAGAGGGAGCACTATTGGCGCTGCAGAGCTGGACGATATATTAAGGTTGTTTTTCACCAGATCCCAAGGCACTGCGCAATGATTGTCAAACTCAAGCTTGCAAGGAAGACAACATAACAATCTAGTTTGAGTGAGTTGGAGAGCTCCAGCAAGGACAGCAACAAGCAGCATTATCATGGTGAGGTAATAGCAGAAGACATCCCACCATGGTTTCAGGATGTGGTATGATGATTGGGCATCTGCTAAACATCTGAGTTCAGTTAACGTAATCATGACTTGCTTGTGGAACAGTGGCAACTGGAAATGAAAAACAAGTGATAAATTCTTAGCTGAGAATACAGATATAATTTTATTTAACTAATGAAAATATCAAAACATTTGTTAAGATTTCAAATATAACAAATATTGTTGTTACAGTTGCTATTCTTCTAGTCATGCAAGGTGTACATTGTACAACATACCAACAATAGCATTCAGCAGACACTAAAGATTTGGATCCAAGTTAAGTTGAACACATGTAGTCAATGCATGGTAACCTGGATTACTGCAACTTACTCTATGTGGGGCTGCCCTTGGGCATGGTCTACAAGCTGCAGCTGGTGCAGAAAGTATCCACCATACTGTTGATGGGAGCACATGGCCAACATATGACACTACTGCTAATGCATTTGCAATGGTTGCCCGTCTACTATTGAGGTCCTTGTATAAACTTACAAAGCCCTGAACAACTTAGGTCCAGGTTACCTTAGGGCAGGGGTCAGCAACCTTTTTCAACTGTGGGCCGGTCCACCGTCCCTCAGACCATGTGGTGGGCCGAACTCTATTTTCAAAAAAATAAATGAACGAATTCCTATGCCCCACAAATACCCCGGAGCTGCATTTTAAATAAAAGAACACATTCTACTGATGTAAAAACACGCTGATTCACGGACCGCCCACGGCCCGAATTGAGAAGGAAATTGGGCCGGATCCAGCCCACGGGCCTTAGGTTGCCTACCCCTGCCTTAGGGACTGCCTGAACTCTTATATCTCAGCTCAGTCGCTGAGATCATCTGCAGAAGCATCATTGGTCATCCTGAGTCAGCAAGGCACGTCTGACAGCAACAAAAAACAAAAAACCCAAGCCTTTAGCCCAATGCTGTCAAATGTTATGCCAACAGGGATTCAGCACACACCTTTTACTTTAAATGGCATCTGAACACTTTTGTATACCACCACGCTTTATGCAGACATCAAGAAAGCATCATTCTGTAACAGTTTCGTGGATGATCTCATATTTTAATTTTTTACATGGCTTTTAGTATGTGTGTGTGCATATATATAAACATTGATTTTTAAAAATATAAAATTATACAGATATAACAAAAATGTAAGTAATAGAAAAGCAAATATGCAAATTCCACCCACACCTATTGTGTTACTTAATCTAAACTGCATTGAAAGGGAACTTCCAAAACCCCAATTTGAATAGCACACCTATGCTTCTTGACAACACCACAGTTTCCACTTAGATGGTCCTTCCAAACTTATCTCCATTGCAGAAATGAAGCAGCTACCCCCAAAGGCAAGTGAGAAGCCATGCAGCGTAAGCCTATATATCAGCATAGAAGAGCACTCAAATTATTGCCACCGTCCACTTGTTGAAACTTCTGGTGTTGGAGTTCTGAAGAACTTCTATTGTTTTTGTTTACTGATCATCTGCTATACCGTATTTTTCGCTCTATAAGATGCACCAGACCATAAGACACACCTAGTTTTTGGAGGAAAACAAGAAAAAAATATTCTGAATCCCAGAAGCCAGAACAGCAAGAGGGATCTGGCTTCTGGGATAGCCTCTTGCTGTCCTGGCTTATGGGATAGCCGTGCGCAGCCTCTCCCAGGCAGCGGGATGAAGGCTCCCCCTGCCCGGAAGAGGCTGCACACAGCTAAGGCAGAAGACTCCCCCAAGAGCTGTGCTCCCTTTAAAGAGCGCATGGAGCGCGTGTGTGGTTCTTGAGGAGGGAGGAGGGCAGCCCTTCTCGCTCCTTGGGGAAAAGCCCCCAAGAGCCGCACACACGCTCCTCGCAGCTCTTTAAAGGGAGCGCTGAGCAGAGCCTCCTGCCTGCATTTGCTCCATAAGACGCACACACATTTCCCCTTACTTTTTAGAGGGGAAAATTGCGTCTTATAGAGCGAAAAATACGGTACATGGCATAAACCTTTATCTTTGCTAAGTAAATGTGCTTACAATTATTTCTGAATCCCTTAAATTCTAGCTTTATTAGAAGATCTTTGCTGTAATCATGCAACTTAAATACTGGACACGATCATTTCACTTACTTTACTTATCAAATGGGATGAGACACAGAACCACCATCTTCAATCAGGTGGTCTGCACCTTTTAAAATTCCTTAGGCAAGCCATCTTCAGAATCGTCTTCATCCTAGGACAAAAACAAAGATTCAAATTGAGGCTGCATATATTACACAAAGTTGGTAAGTAATATAATGTATTAGAATTTCAGTAATGTGGGGCAAAGAGTTTCTTAGGAAGCCATCAATTTCTAAAAATGCATGTTTTCATTAAATTCTATAGTAGCACAATGAATAAATGCAGCACCATTCAAATTGGGCAGTTACAAGCAACTATCCTTAGGAAGCATAGTATTAGCTTAACAATCATACTTATCTTCCAGATTTCCAAACTGACCTGTATTGTCAATTGTGCTATATTAAATGACTTTGAAATACCACATTTCTTGTTTACTCCTTGCTTAGACGCCAGTCTCCGTTGCAAACACAAAAATAGATTTTGACTTGTGGGGCGGCTGGGACTTTCCCCCCTTGTCTTCAAATAAACAAAGATATTCTAAAACATACATAAATCTTGACAGACTTTTAGTTAGGAGGCCATGGATCAAAATGTATTTATGCTTAGGATTACTAGTAGTCGCACTTTTCCATACTACTGCTAGTTTCCCAAATGTTTCCTGAGGCTGTAAGTCTTCCCTGTGTGCTGGAATGAATCAAGGGAGAAGCTGGAGAGAAATTAGTATTATTCAACAACATCCATACTGTTGTATTATAGCCCAGAAACAGACATCACATGAAGCTATTGTTGGCGAAAAGCCTACATCGCCAGTCAGTTTCCATGTACCTTTACTTTTCCTAGAGAAACATCTTTGCTTCAAGATCAAACTTAGCTTATAAAATAATGTCCTCTTGAAGATTTTGGTCCAAAACATGTCAACCTTCTGGTTTTGTTCAGCTCCAGAGTTTTATCTTAACACAATGAATAATCAGATTTAATGTAGTACGTTGCTCAGATCCTCCAAATAGGTCTTAGCTCATGAAAGCCATAAAAGCTTTTCAAAGTAGTCTAACTCAATTTTCAACATGTACTAAAATTAGGCTTTACAGTAACCAAGATGATCCCAGCTTAGTTATACTGAGGTTTTTTTAATGGAATCCTTAGCCTTCAAATCTACACCCCCTTGTCTAGCAGTATGCTCCATTGAACTCAATGGAACAAACTTCTGAGACATGTATAGGATTGTACTGTTAGCTTCTAAGACCACTGAATTACTACCCACTGAAGTTATTAATTAAGAACTAGTGCCTACCAATCCCTTTTCCTTTTGTGCTCCATCTCAGCATTTCTGGTCAATGCAAGTAGTGCTGACACCTTTTTCAACTGAAGAGCAGGGTATAAATGCTTTTTAAGCAAGTGAATAAAATGTGCTATTTTGGTTTTTTTATTTTACTATTCTTACTGCATTGTGCATTTTATATTGCTGTAAGCCACGTAGGATGCTAACAAGGAAACGCAGTGTAGAAATTTCATAAGTGAATGTAATTGGATTCTTGGAAACATCAATAAGAATCTAGTTAAGTTAAAGCTTATATTTTTTCTTCTATGAACACTTGGAATTCAAGTAAATTGAGCTCTCTATATAAACATCTGTTCAAGGTAGGTATCCCCCCCCCCGCGCCACTTTGAATAACTTCTAGATAAAGCAGAAACTTCTTAATCTCTCAGCTGCCTCATCCTGTCTCTTGAAAGAGAGGCATATGCATTTTGTGACCAGAAGCCTTGGATTATCATTAGCCTATTGTTTTGTGAGGGACACGGGTGGCGCTGTGGGTAAAACCTCAGTGTCTAGGACTTGCCGATCATATGGTCGGCGGTTTGAATCCCCGCGGCGGGGTGAGCTCCCGTCTTTCGGTCCCAGCTCCTGCCCACCTAGCAGTTTGAAAGCACCCCTAAGTGCAAGTAGATAAATAGGTACCGCTTTATAGCGGGAAGGTAAACGGCGTTTCCGTGTGCTGCGCTGGTGCTGGCTCGCCAGAGCAGCTTCATCACGCTGGCCACGTGACCCGGAAGTGTCTGCGGACAGCGCTGGCCCCCGGCCTCTTAGGTGAGATGGGCGCACAACCCTAGAGTCGGACACGACTGGCCCGTACGGGCAGGGGTACCTTTACCTTTACCTTTATTGTTTTGTGAGAGGGAGAGGTGCTAAGCAACAGGACGGGATGACGACAAAAAACAGAGCTGAATAGATAATCAGTGACCATAGTTCAATCACATCCAAAATAAGATTATGATGCAAGTCTAAATTTCCAGAAGCACTATAGACAGTGGTGTTTGCAAATACATTACAAGCATGCCCACAGAAAGTTCAAATTACAATATACAGTTGAAAGGCAACTCCCCAGTTTATGTGATTTCACCAACTCAAGTGGGGATTCGAAATGAACCCCCTTGTAAATGGGAAGTCACCTGTCAGCTCAGCTGTTCCTCTGGCTCATGTTTACAATCTGTTTAAATGGATTTTAACCAGTGTTCCATTATCAGGATGTTGATACATACAATAGGGTAACCATAACTTATACATGTATGGGTATTTTGTTTAAATGAGAATTTATATTCACGTTTATATGGACTGGGATTTGTTAGTGGTTGAATTGTGTTTTGGGGACCCTCATTGTGCTTAGAATTGCTTCCAATTAATAAAAAATTAGACCAGAGGTTGGCAAGGTTTACCTCGCCTGGGCCGGTTCACTCCAGTGGAGATCCCTCCGTGGGCTGGATTGCGCCAGCGCCCGCGATTTCCAGTGTCTGCATCTGTGCAGACGCAATTTCTAGCGCCAGTTTAGTGCAGCACATGGGGACTTGCCGAGCGGGTGGCTAAGTTCGGGGGCGGCTTGTGGGCCGGTTAAACGACCCCCGTGGGCCGCTTGTGGCCCATGGGCCTTAGATTGCCAACCCCTGATTAGACTTCTCTTCAAACATTTTCTCTAGCCTATTTACATCAGCAGCTTTGCAACCATGGTTCTTACCATCAAACCATTTCCTGACAGTGTAAAGTAAGGATGCACCTTCCTATTCATCCTTCCTTAATCCCTGGCGTGAGGGCATCAGAGCATGAAACTACATTCTGTTAATGAAATAACCATAAAAGGTGCAATTATATACAGTATTTCAATCTCTTGAAATCCTTAAGGCAACTAAAAGGAGCAATTCATACTTCTGGGAATATTTGTTTTCCTAAATAGTGTAATTAAGATCTTACTTTCTAAGCTCTCTAAATTTGCAACTCTGCAGTTGAGATATGATGCTCATTCTCTTGAGTATTCAACAGCTTCACTTTTTTTTAGAAAGCAGCCAACATCTCACCCAGCCTTATTTAAAATGCTTTGGCAACCATTAGCTGATCTACGGTTGTATCTCCATCAATAACACATTTCACAAGGCCAGAACATCTTGGCCATATTTTTATACCCATTACAGAAATCAGTAGTGTTGCGCAAGTACAGTACATCTGGTTTTGATAGCCTGAATACAGTGAACAGATACTGACATGTGGCTTTCTGTTCTAGGAAGATCAAATCAAAAATAACATGGATAATTGTTTCTGCCACACAGTACAGAATTTTCAGTCTAACAGTTTGCTTACCATCTTTAGGAAATTTGCCATAAGGTTGCTTGAAGCAAACTTTATAACAAATTGTGTTTTAAAGGGTTTATTATCGTCATTATTTACATTTTAATTTTGATCCCTAATTTGCATTTTTCAATTAGACAACCAGTTAATCAGGCTAGTATTTACCATTTGTCATATTAAAGAATCTTCATTCATTGTATAATGATTTTAGTTTTCATCCTAATGCTAGAACAGTTAGTTTTATTTCTGAATATATATTCCAGTCCCATTTTTAAGTAAGTCTTAAAAAACCAGTAGAGAGAAATAAGCTTTAGATTTTGCTAAAGCAGTGGTTCTCAAGTTTTTACTCTGGGCCACACTTTCAGAATACAAATTTGCTTGCACCACATCAGCGTTTTTACTGATAAGAAATACATTGGAAAACAAAACTAAACAACTCCTGGCAGTGCTTGATTTATAACACAGAACACAACTACTTTATAATATGATCATGGGACATCCAGAAAGTATAAAACAATGCAGCTATATAAGAACATGAATCATTCCCAAAATATAATTATAAACAAGTTTTCTCCAGCACTCTGTTCTAAATGCGATTCTGGATCACAAATAGGATTCTCTGCAGTATCCTATGGTGTTCTTGCTCTCATTTTGAAAATACTTCTATCCATATTCTGCAAATAAAAATAATTATTTTGATGCTACCATACTGAAATAATTGATTGTCCTTGAATCTTCCCGCCACAGTTCACAGTTGCCATCCTCTCCTGCCACACCAATGTGGTCTGCCACACCCTTTGAGAACCACTGTGCTAAGACAACAGAAGTTTTAAAAGCAGGTATATTCTTACCTTTTAAAGGCCAGTCAGTCGTAATCTCTTCTAGAACTTGACAGTTCCTGCAGAGACATTTGAATTAGCTACTGCAAATTTACAATACAGCGTCACAGAACATATTCTAATAGTAGGCACATAACTCCTAATCATAATATATTTAAAGTGTCAGTTCCTACATTTGCTGAAAAATAATTAAACCTAAGGCACCGCCTAGTGGCATCCTTTATGCATAACATTTATGCATTTCTGGAGTGAAGGAATTGTCCTGCTTCAGAATAAGGCACAAAACACTAGCAAGTAGGGTTTTTTTTTACTGAAAACTAATGTAATTGTAATAAAGTTAACCTTGTAAATACTGGAAATATAGAGGGATGTTTTCTATTGGTGAGATTTCATGATACTGTACATCTAAAAACCATATACATTTGTTTCATATCTATACTTAACAAAATGCAACAACCCTGTATCCAAGATATAGGTATGTACAGAAATAAGTTCATGGTGACTTTCTGGACAAATCTTGGCCCATCCAAAAACATCAGTACACTAACTGCAGGGGTTGGATTAGATATTTGTTGAGGTCTTCCTCAAGCTCTAAGATAATAGCTACCCAACAGAGTTACAAAACACATAGTGTAGTGACTAAAAAGGGGGAAAGTGACACCAGAATGAATATGGGAACTGGAAGAATGTTAAGCCTCTTGCTATTAGCAGATATAAATAATTCTATGGGAAATAATACTCTAAGATGAAATTGCCATCACTATGGATGGATTCAGACAGACTAGGGCCGGGAAAATTTAAAACTTGCAGAATCTACTTCCTTTCTTTTCATTTGAGTGTTGACATTCATTTGAACCCTGAGGGTTCACTAAGCTCAGGTTCACTAAATTTAGGTGCAAAGTAGGGGCCCAAGGAGGCCAGATGTCATGTGGTGAGTTAGAGGGTACAGCCAATTATTTATTGAACTCCATAAACTAAACACCAAGCTAACTTATATAAGTACAAATATATATATCTGTGTTGTTACAAATCAGAGATTCCAACACAAAACTTGCCTAATGTTCCACACAAGGATCTGACCAAAGGCAACCAATATATACACAAATGTTTAACCATCAATTAGCAAGAAGGTTCAGAGATGAGAACGGCCACAAAACAATATTTTTACATTTGCCATTTTAAATATCTTTACACTAGCTTATGTATTTTATTTTTATTTAGAAAAATGTATAGACTGATTCAACAGATGTTTGTCTAAGTAGTGTACCTAATAAAATTATCCATAAAACATGGGTAAAAGCAGCAAAACTGTTAAAGGCTATATAAAACATAATTATCAAAAAGCAGAAAAAGACAGTAAAACACTTTAAAACAAATATAGATAACTAAAATATAGGTCTTAGTAGGCTTGCTGAAATAAAAAAAGTGTTCAGCAGGCATATAAAACAAAATAGTGAGTGACTTAGACATCTATCAGTGACTCCAATCTACCTTCTGCTCTCAGCTAATATTATTGTGCAGGTCATAATTCTGTGATTGAGCAAGCTTTCCTAGGCTTTTGATTTTCTATATTTCTAGGTGACTGCAGAGGAACATCAATGCAAAATTTCAACATGGTTGGAGATTACAGTTGTCTTCCTCCCTAAATCATTACAGGTGCTAGACAAGTCATGCACATCTATCCAAAGGCTATAATCTACCAATGTTGTAAGAGCCGGAAGGCTTCTGTATGCAGAAGCTTCATTGTTTAACCAGCATACTCACACACAAATAAAGTTAAGATCACAGTTTTATATTCCCTTCAGACAGCCCATCTTTCACACTCTTTGTTATCTTGCCACAGAAAAATTGTAGTAGTGGTATTAGGAGGATAAGGAATAATAATTGGAAAGTGCCTGACATAGCAAATTCCATGTACAACAAAGCTTGCTTACTATACCCATCAGATAAAAATTGGTGATCAGTTGTGACAAATACTAAAAACATTTCACTTGGACCTCAATTCAAGCTGAATTAACTGATCCAGTATGAAACTTGAAATACCAGGTCAGTTACAAAAGGTAAGAACTTGGTGACACCTGGATTTTATAGCATCAGATTACAACAACAAACAGTAAGTCCTGGAATCTGAATGTGTGCTAGGACTTATATTGCCCAATTCCTGTAACAGACATAAGAACACCTCCATTATTAGAAGCACATTGTTTTTAGTATGTTACAGAAGGCATTTGTATTTGATTGGATTTTCCAACTTTGAGGCAAACATTGTGTAAGAGTTTTGGTGGGAATGACTAACTTAATTAAAATTAGATACCTTCTACATCTCCTATATTTTAAAGATACTTATTCTAGGAGCTGCTTATCCACCATATTAGCAATGAATCTTTATGCAGAAAATGAGTCTTCCAGAATCAGCTTAATGGATAAAACAAACTGCTCACCTAAGAACATTTTTTCTCCGACCTGAAATTTGTATTCTACAAACAGAACAAGAAAAGCAAGAGCAATGGCGTCCATAATATTTATAAATAATCTGTATGTTGCAACAAGATATAACCAGAAGAAAAAGAAACCCTGACACAACAGAGCCTTTCAACAACAAAATTTAGCAATCAATAAAGATTTGGATCTGAATATATAAGTAAAAATAGATTTCAGTCCATCAACAGACCACTGGATTCTTTCTCATTAATTACTTAAGATAAATTTGTAATTGGAAGCAAGAAGAATTGCCAACGATTGAAGAATGGAGGATGAACTTGATGGACTATGCAGAATTAGACAAATTAACAGGAAGGATCCGAAACCGGCGGGACCAGAAATTTACCAAAGACTGGAGTAAATTTACGAATTATATGAAAAGCATTTGTGATGATTAGACGACGTTTGTAGGTTTAAAAGAAGTTCTGTGAGGAGTATTGTTGGAAATATTGTAAAAATGGAAAAGGGGAGATGATAAGTTAAAAGAGGTAAAGACAATATAAAATTAAGTAATGCATAAAAAGAGGTTAAGACGGAAGATCATCGGAGGTGCTGATGGAAGTAAAAAAAAGTGTATTTGTAATAATTTGTGTGGTACGTTTTATAATTTGTATGTTAGAATTAATAAAAATGTATTTAAAAATAAATAAGATAAATTAGTAATGCCATAAGAGGGTGGTGGGGAACCCCGGTGCCCATTTGTCCTGCAACGTCATTTTGGCCAAACCACCCACACCTGCTGTAAAAGTAAAGAGAATGCTGGGCTGAAGGGGTGGGGCTGAAGGCCCCAATCAACTGATCAGATTTGTACATTTAAATACACATCAGTAGTCCACTGGGATTTCGTCAGAACAATAGTCCATGCAACAAGGTTCAGTCTAGCCCTAATATACATCACAAAGTAAAGCTGTTTCAATATGGTGTAGCATATACTATTCCAACATAAAATTACTACATTCAGAACTGATACTGAAGGCTGCAATTTCCCTTCAAGACAAATTTAACAGGTTCAATGAAGCTGAACTACTCCAAATAGCCCTTTAATTGGCCCTGTGCTCGGGATACAAATTATTTTGGGATGCAGGTAGAAGATTTATTTCAGATATAGAATATATATTGTTATATGGACAAGTATTCAGCAATGGAGAATAAGCTGGAATTCCTTCACTTTTATAGATACACTGTTATCTATATGTTGATTCTTCTGGCATTAATCTTTACCCATCTTAACAGGAAGAAAAGCAAGTTGCTTAGAATCCTTGTAATTTCCTTCACCTGGGAAGGGATTTATTAAACATTTAAACTGCTTTTCTATACAAATACCCAAAGCAGCATACAGCTCAACTCCACAGAGACACGGATGCAGAAAGCAGCTTTCTATCAAATAATATCAACAACCAGAGTGGCCACTAACTGGTGGCGAGTATTGAACCTAGGTTTCCAGGGCTGAATAGAACCTCTTAACCTTGTTCTGAAAGTAGTACCAGTGCTTACTCTTATTTTTAAAGTGGGGCTGAGAGCAGGTGGCACTCAGTTTTGGAAACCTGGGTTCAACTGAAAAGCCTCAGTCATATAAAGCACATGCTTTACTATTGAACTGAATATACTGCAATTCAAGCTACAAATCAGAAACCTAATTGTTTACTTAACATACATTCGCAGCCATGTTCCAGATATGTACGTACTGATTGTGTCAGAAGCACGCTGCACCGCTTCTAATCCTTATTGCAAGAACCATTAAAACACAACAATAATCTGATTTTTTTCATACTGTTCTAACCATGAGTAAGAATAGTCTCCTTTCTCCATATAGGATCAATTGTTCAAATTCTTTTGGCAAATTCAAAGAGCAGCTGCTTAGCCAGAGTACTAACATGTCTTCTCATAGTTCATCCACTACCCAAATCAAACCAGTAACTATAAACACACAAATGTATGGTCTTTGTTAAGAAGTTTACAGCAGTCTGAAATATAAGTAAAGGTCTATGCTCAGTTGTTAGAAAGCTATTCAACAGCTTTCACATTAGCATGTTGAATATTTTTGCAAAACTCCTGAAAAGTAGAAAGTGAAATGCACATTATTTTAATTATAAATAATATCTGAAAACTAAATGTTTTTGTTGAACTGTTGCACACTATGAACACTATTTCTCACCACTGGCAGTCCAGCTTTAAAGCCAAAATTTCTATTGTTTCTACACCTTCTCCAGACTTTTCGGTACTGGTTTATGAAGAGTTTATGAAGCACCCTGAACTCATGTTCTAAGTAGTTTTCTGAAAACAATCTTACATACCAACCCTCTCCAACTTGGTCCACATCTAAATTGTTTCTGTGCTTGCTGGACTTGCCCTGTACCTCTTCTTCAAACTTTTAGCCAGGGAATGTTTTTAGAGAGAAAAGCAGCGAGTTTACTCTTTGCAACTTTTATTTTTAGAAATCTGGATTGTATGCCATGAAACATCAAAACTTGGGCCAAATACATTGGGCAAATGAAGCAGATATGCATGTGCTTGCTTATTCCACACAATTTATTCTACCTCTGCTAGTCAAGACAAGAGGCAAGGAGCTATCCAAGGTAATGAAATCCCACTCTGTGGGATTGCTGGAAACAACTGTGCAAATACAACTCCAGCATTACTATAAGAAGGGCAACCAGATGCATTAGTTGATTGAGCTCCCATCCTTTAATAAATACACAGAGGGGGAATTATTTAATACACTTGCTAAAATTCCTTCTACATAAATACTAATGACACATCTTCCACTGAATGGTGAGACTAGTCTAAATTAACAGTTACCAAATTTGTTCATAATTATTGGCTGCTAGTTAAAATAAAATTCAGCTCAGCACGTGCCCGGGGAAATCTTGTTAACACAGACATACCCAGGAAGTAAACATTCTTGAGCTAGTTATTAATATTTCCATACCACAGCACAAATGAGTGTAAACACTCACTGCCCCGTCTCCATATGTCAGAGGACTTTGGGACAGGGAAGAAGTTGGTAGCAAGGACACGAAGAGTCTGACTAGTAAGCCAAGCCAACATTTGCAGAACACTGATTTACATGCTATCTTATTAAAGGACAGTTGCATAAAAGGAGCAAGTTTCATGAGTATTCCTTCAAGTTACAGTTTACTCTATATTAAAATTTCCATAAAACAATTTACAGAAGTGCTTATACATAAGATTGGTGCAGCAATGAGTTATTGCTAAAGAAAAAATTCCATACTATTTCATCAGTCTGCAGTGTTAACTCTTCCCCCATACAAGATTCTATCTTTTGTAAGACAGATAACATTAACAGCCCAATAAAGTTATTGTTCTGAGCCTGCAGGCACAGAACAGGCACATTCTTAAGAGTTTTGCTCAACTCGAGTTAAGGTCACAGTAAGTAATATTTAAACAAGATGTTTAATGTTTACTCTGAATCTTAAAGATCAGTTTCTCCCTGCCACTTAACTGTCACTTTTTCCATCAGTATGACCACTGGACAAAGATCCCCAAATATGTCAGCTTAATTTAAACTTTACACAGCCCTCCCTAGTAAGTTTCAGTTCAGATATAAATTATGAAATACATATTCCAGAGATTATTTATTTTTGTCTACACAAGACAAAAGTGTCAATCTAGGACTTGCTACACTAACAAAATAAGTGCTTTGACAATAATTGGGTTGGCATAATGTCACAAGAATGTATTTTGCAGACTTGAGATACTACACTGACATAATAGGAGGTATGTCATCAACATACAACACACGAGCCTTACTTTGCAAAACTAAAGCCCTGAAAACAGGAAAACACTGAGAAGGCTGTTCAGAGGGCCTATGTTCTACCCTTAAAGCATTACATGTTTTAGAATGCTAATCAACATTAAAATAAACATGGTCTTTAAAATGTTACATCACAACCATGTTTTAATATGACCAGAGGCTCAGTTTCAATTAAGTAGCCCAGTGATCTATAAGAAAAATAGTCACTCTTGAAACTTGAGTATTAACATGCTGGATTTTTTAGTGTTTTACTATGATAGGTTAGAAGGAAATAAGATCAACAGATTTGTCACTGAAACGTAGTGCAGCACAATGCTGTACATATTTACTCATAAGTCATACTAAGTTCAGTGATGCTTACTATTATTTTTTAGTGTTAGATGTATTTGTATATTTATACTGTATGATTTATGGTTGTGTTGCATGTTGCTCTGGATGCATTTAGTAGAAGAGCGAGATGATGGTGATGATGATGATGATGATGTGATTCTTTCATGTTATATATTTGCAACCTTAACAGTAGAAGCAACTCTCTACCTGTGGCAGACATTTAGAAGTTTTTTGATACAGGTAATGAAAAGGGAGGATTCATGCTTAACCAACTCAGCAATTTAGTTTTTATATACATTAATTCCTTCTTAATACATATATGATGTGCATATCCTCATATTATATAACATGCCCAGAGACTTCTATTCAATTATTGAATGAGATGGTCAGTTTCCTCCTTTTTATCTTCTGACAGATTTAAATAGACACTTTTGACTTGACTAGTGAGCTCTATGATTAGTTGTAACAGCTGTGTTTTGCTTTGTAGATGCATATCAAGCATGATAAAATGCAGAAGAATCCAGCTTTTCGGAAAGCAGATACATTACCCTGCAACTGTGTCAGATAGGAAAGACACTGAGATGGCACAAGTGTTTTTAGCATGGTTTTGTGAAACAGCATAGCAATTGCACTCTAATAACCCCTGTTCACTTTGAGAAAAGATCTTTCCAAATTAGCAATTAATGTCACATTATCTCAAGTTACAGGATAGCCTTTTAAAACAGCGTTCTTTGTAAGCAAGCAGCTAACTGACTTGTGAATTTTACAACTCAAATATGTTTGTTTGGTTTGGAAACAATTTGGGATCTATTTCACACCAAAAAAATTAGAAGCACACAATAATGTTTTATTCTACAACTGAGAAGCATATTATGATATTGCATAATAAGGGCCAGGGCTGGGAATACAAGGGCTCAAGCAATCTTTCATCTACTATCAACTCAGTGATCTGAAAGTAGAGAGACATTAATTATCTTCAGTAAAATACTTTTATTTTCCTGAACTGTTGTTACAATTGTTTTGTTACTGCTACTGGTTCTTTTTTGTTTTGTTGATTTGAAATACATTAGTGTGATTGGTTAAGATGTTTCAATTGTAAGATGCTTGAGCACATTTTATGGAAAGGCAGGATAAAGAACATTTTAAACATGATTCTTTGGAAGAAAGCCCTAGCTGCCCAGCTCTATCAGCCTCGCTAGCTAACAAGAGACATTTTATTCTACACATTAAATCAAGGGTCAGTTCCTTTTGAATATCCGGTCACCAAACTTAGTTTTGGCCCTGGATTCAGATTCCTTTGCAGTTCATGGGTGCCTCATTTAGCAGTTTTATTCACATGCAATCTGGATTCATGACAGAAAAACAAGTAATCAAAGATTATGGTGTCATTGGATACAAATACATAACTTAAGTGAAATTTCATTTTGTGAGTCCTAAACTGTACCCAAATGATAGATTCAGAATTTACAAAAAGGTTTCCTTCTGGGATTACATTTCAACTTTTGAAAATAATGTTTAAATAACTTGCCTGGCATGCCTTCTACTTGGAGAGACAGCAACTAACTCTTGTCTGTACTTTCTGTTCCTGACACTTCCAACATAGCAGGAAGCATAAGTGTTGCTTAATACCTTGAAACCAGATAGTGTGGTGCAGGACATGCCAGTGCCCATACTGTGCCCACTGAAAAGCAGTGTCTGAGAACACCACCAATTGGCTGCTCCAACCCAAAGATTTCAAGAGCCAGTTATGTATCGGCACACGTGTGCAGCTATTAAACACCAAGTCACAGATACCGCCTAAAGGCATATTTTAAAAGCAGGGAACACATGGTAAACTCTCTTTCCAACTAACTCCAGGAAAGTTCAAAGATTGTAGAGGAAAAGCAGCTTAATGACGCCTTTGACCATCAACCCATACAGGTAACCAAACCTAATGTCCCAAGAGCAACGGAGACTATTTCTTGAAAAGAACTTCACTGGAGATTGCAGAGTCCTGGCTGGGTCACAGTAAACTAGCTGGTAAAGTATAAGATGAACTACTATTTTAACTCAATTCAATAAATTTGATTGTTTATAGCCAATGGTCATCACAATACAGTACGAGCACAAATCACACAGCAACAAAACAAAAGACACTGCATGCACCAGACAACTACTATTTGTTATAAGCCCATTTTAAATATGCCAGTGCACAGTGCTTAAAGAAAATGGAAGTTTGCCACAATGGGCAATAGAGCTTGATCTGTAAAAGTGAAGACATTCTAAAGTGTTGTGTAAGTGGTTTCAACACACATTTTCCTATGTTCAAAGGTATTTGTTTTCAGGCACAGAAAACCACACTTCCCACACATGTCTGTCTTTACCGTAAGACCACCAGCCTCATGCCTATAAAGATAGCAGATACACATCAACCCTTTTCTCCTAGAAATCCCTCCTTATGGCTCCAGCAAGTGGAAAGTGTTTGTGGCCACTTAAGCAGTGAAGCTGGGACAACAAAGTGTTTGTGGCACCTTAAACACTAACAAACCTGCCTAAGCTTCCACATACTATATATATAATGTGAAATGAAATCTCAGATGTACTGTTATAAAGCAGCCCCAATAAAACCTCCCACCGTTATTTATTTTATTTATTAAATCTGTATACCGCCCTTCTTCTGAAGATCTCAGGACAGTTCACAACGTAAAAATATAGGATAAAAACACACAAAATACCTGTCCACGGACTGTCTCGCCAGAGTGGTGCATGCTCTGGTTATCTCTCGCTTGGACTACTGCAATGCGCTCTATATGGGGCTACCTTTAAAGGTGACCCGGAAACTACAACTAATCCAGAATGCGGTAGCCAGACTGGTGACTGGGAGGGGCCGCCGAGACCATATAACATCGGTCTTGAAACACCTACACTGGCTCCCAGTACGTTTCCGAGCACAATTCAAAGTGTTGGTGCTGACCTTTAAAGCCCTAAACGGCTTCGGTCCAGTATACCTGAAGGAGCGTCTCCACCTCCATCTTTCTGCCCAGAGACTGTGGTCCAGTGCCAAGGGCCTTCTGGTGGTTCCCTCTCTGCAAGAAGCCAAGTTACAGGGAACCATGCAGAGGGCCTTCTCGGTAGTAGCGCCCGCCCTGTGGAACGCCCTCCCACCAGATGTCAAAGAGAAAAATAACTACCAAACTTTTAGAAGACATCTAAAGGCAGCCCTGTTTAGGGAAGCTTTTAATGTTTAATAGGTTATTGTATTTTAGTGTTTTGTTGGAACCGGCCCAGAGTGGCTGAAGAAACCCAGCCAGATGGGTGGGGTATAAATAATAAATTATTATTATTATTAAAACAAGAACAATACAAACCAATACCCCACACATTTTTTAAAAAAAAGTTTAACTTTTCAGTAAGTGTTTCAGTCTCTATCACAAGACTTGGTGGGCCTCGGCTGCAACCGACTAACCCAGCCACCCTTTCCCCTGTGGTGGTGAAGGACAGCTGCTCAGCAGGTAGGCGCAAACTCTTAAGCGTCCCTTTGCTCTCCCCCCCCAATTTATATATATATTTGAGGGGGGGCATAACTGTTAATGTTTCCCTTTTTTTAAGGGAAATTCCCTTATTCCGAATAGGATTCCTTGCAAGAAAAGGGAAAAGTTGACAGCTATTGGGGGGGGGCATTTTTAAAAGGGGAATTCCCATTCAAATGTGTGCACCACGCCATGTGATCGATTATGCGGGGAGGGGCTTAGCTGTTCTCCCTCCCACCCCAGTATTTTATTCAAGTTGGCCCCCGTGGCTCAGCACATGCCCAGAGGCACTCGTTTCCTCCGAGTTTCCAGTGAGCAACAGCTTAGAGAAGATGGGGTGGGGATAGAAAGGGAATAAACCGATCACCTGAGCTGGAGTAAACAGCCTACCAAATCCTCGAGCCCCTCAGGACGTGGACGGAGAAGGTGAGGGGCGCCCTCCGCCAACGTCCCACCTGAGGGGAACGTAGGTCCCAACTGCCCGTCGCCGGTTCCAACTGCCACACACCGCTCCCCCCCCTCCCGCCCGGTCAGGTAAGCTTTGACAGGTTCTCTCTCGCGCCCTCTCAGCCTCACTCACCTGAAGCTCGCTTCGCCGCCGCCTCCTGCTCCTCCTCCGCCAACCAGCCAGGCTGGGCGCCCGGTCGTCGTCGTCCCCCTGCTCCTTCTCTTCTTCCTCCACAGCACCTCCGAAGAAAGAGAAAGCAGCTCCTCGGGGAGGGAAGAGAAAGAAGAGGTTGGTGTTTTTTAAAGCGAGGAGGAGAGAGAGAGAGGCGGCTCGCGCACCGGCTTCAACCGGCGCTTCTCCGGCTCGAGGCTCCGCCCCCCGCTCTTTTGTCGCGTCACGGGGAGCGTCCGCCAATGGCGGCGCGGCTGGCGGAACCGCTGACTGCTGCGCGAGGAGGGCAGCGCAGAAGGGGAGGGGGGAGAAGAGAGGGAGATGGAGGGAGGGGGAGAAGGAGGAGGCGAGGGTGGGGGTGTGGAACAATGGGAGGTGGCGGCTCGCGGCGGCGGGGGCGGGGGAGGCTGAGACAAAAGGAGCCTTCGAGCAGTTATCGCGCACACGCGCGAGAGAGACGCTGTTCGGCCCGCCTCGTTCCCCCCTCAGGGAGACGTGCGCGCATGTGGGAGATGCGCCTCAGAACACCCCGCGCCGGGGTTGCCACGCGCCCGGAATTTCCCGGACGCGCGCGTGGTGCGTGTGGGTTATAACCTGTGTGGAAAATGGGGTAAACGTCCGGGAAAGTATGGCAGCCGTTGTCGGCAGTGCTGTTTGCGCCGATTTGCCATAAAAGTAGCTCAGAAACCGCATGGGGTGCCGTGCTTTTTAACACGTGCCTGAAACACATGGGATGTTTGGGCTGCAGTGTCTGTTCCATCTAAAAATCCCAGGAGGGGGAGGCTTTAGAAAGTGGCACTTAGTAGCAGTTTTTAGGATGGATGTGGGCAAACAAGGTAAAGTTAAAGAGACCCCTGACCATTAGGTCCAGTCGTGGCCGACTCTGGGGTTGCAGCGCTCATCTCGCTTTACTGGCCGAGGGAGCCGGTGTACAGCTTCTGGGTCATGTGGCCAGCATGACTAAGCCGCTTCTGGCGAACCAGAGCAACGCATGGAAACGCCATTTACCTTCCCGCCGGAGTGGTACCTATTTATCTACTTGCACTTTGACGTGCTTTCGAACTTCTATGTTGGCAGGAGCAGGGACCAAGCAATGGGAGCTCACCCCGTCGCGGGAATTCGAACCGCCGACCTTCTGATTGGCAAGTCCTAGGCTCTGTGGTTTAACCCACAGCGCCACCCTTGTCCTGTGGGCAAACTGACACTAAATCCAGGTAAGTTGGAGGTGCTGTAGACTCTGCTGGATGGTGACTACCAGGAGGTCAGATCACATAACACCATTGTCATTGGTCGCCAGTGCATTTCCAGATTGAACCTAAAAGTGTTGGTTTTAACATTTAAAGCCCTAAATAATTTGAACCAAAGCCCAATGGAAGGACTGTCTGCCTGCTCCCATACTGATCTTCCTGCTTTACTCTTAAGATCAAAAATGGACAGGCGAGTCAGAGGGCGGCTAAGCTCCCATTTCTGCGGCTGACCCAGCTGGATGCTTTCTTCTGCCTCCAGTTCCTGTTTCTCCCACTGCAAGAGAAAACAGGTGGCTAGGCAGAGTTGCACAAAAGACAGGCATACAAACTACAGCCTTTCCTCAGCATGAATTGACTATATCTCAGAAACTTTTCAATTAGCACTGTTGTGAAGCTCTTCCTTGACTGGAGAAGATGCGGGTATGTTTAAGTCTTGCCTGGCAACTATAGCAACTGACAGCCTGCTTTGCTCTTGCATAAAGTGTGCAGTCTGAAAGCAGTACCTCTCTCTCCACCCCCCAAAAATGTGGATTAACGGGCTCACTGATAGCTTACAGTCTGCCGAGATTCCTAACTACAACTGTCTTTAAAACCCAAGCCTTAACTGGACTATACAATATCACAAAACAAAAATCACACCTAGAGCTTTTTGCTCACATCTGCACTTTGCCACTTGCCACAGTGGAAAATTGTGGGGTTATTGTTTTGCATCATTTCCCCCCTGTCCTATCGGGTCCTTCTCTGAGAAACAACCCAGTCTTGGATCCAGCCCTGCTGTGCCCCTAATGCCTTGTTTTGTGACCTTACGATTGGCTACTGATGGTGGAAATCAGTAGTAGCATGTGTTCTGCTCTGCTTTTGGAAGGCATAGTGAGAGCTTCCACTTGGCAAGCACAGAGGAAGCAATAAATAATTCCATAACAGCCAAAGGAGCTTCTCTGCTGGCAGAAGGATACCTTTGCCTCATCCTATCCCCTTTCAGCAGTGTGGCTCAGGGATTATGATTGTTTTGTAAAGCAAGTAGAAATATGCTCTTTGTTCCTTCAAACATAAACATCCAAGCTTTTCTATAACTGTGCTCTTGCACCCGAATTTCCTCTATGGAGTTCCCATTTGCCTTTTATAAGAGTCCCCCTTCTCCCCAAGTTTCATCCCCCCACTGTTCTCCTCCTAAATTCAAGAGCTCCCAGTTGTGCCATATAAATCTTTGTTTCCCCCTTTCATTAAACTGAGTGCATTTAGTTTTTTTTCCAATAAAAAGCTTAAAGAACACTCAGCTGTGATGTGCTTGAACTTGCTTTCTGCTAATACGTTGATGTGGTACAAAAGGGAATTTTTGGCCACACAGAATTGCTAGTACATGTTCCAGGGGCAGCATTGCCCATCCTTGTTTGCCCCTGAGCAAAGCATGTAGCTACCTGCATGATGCCTTTCCACTAAATCCAGGTTGAAAGCAGCTATTTCCTTAAATATGTACTTGCATTCAGTTGTAGATGAGGGTGAATAACCTTAAGGTCAACCCAATAAGTCAGAGCTAATGATAGTGGGGGAATCAAAGGACCAATTGAATGGGGGACAGTTATGTAAGGGCAGGGTTACACTTTCCTGTAAAGATCAGGTTTGCAGCTTGAGAGTACTGCTAGACTCAACATTACTTCTGGATTCCCAGGGGGTATCTGCTGTCTGGAAGGCCTTTTATTAGCTGGGCCTGATATGCTAAGTATCCCTGCTGAGACACAGCAGACATGGCGACTGCCAGTTTTTGTGTTTGTTTTAATAATTTTTATTAAAGATTTATTGTCTGTGGTTGGCTGCAGTGAGGTTTGTTTGCATTTGTTGACTATCATAATGCTCTCTGCTGTATTAGGCAGCCTTTGAAGATGGTTAAAGAACTTCAGCTACAGTTATTGAGATGGCTTATTTTTAATAGGCATGGTTCAACATGATCACGTTTCATCTATTGTGTGATTACTGCACTGACATTTAAAATCACAGTGCCGGTTTATTTTACAGAACATTGCTACTCTTGCTTTGAAAATATAAAAGCCAGCACACTTCATTTGGTAAGCCATATTTATCTCGCATTGGATTTAGTTCCAAGGAAACAGGAATAGAGCTGCAAAATTGTATTTAATACTAGCAATAAAGAGGAAGTAAGTAGTTCCCCTTCTCATGTAAATCTGGATCATCAGCCATGCCTCATAATGCTGGGATAAAAAGAGAAACATGTAATTGTGAAAGGATCCTATCTTTCAGATCAGGAAGAGTACATCTGCTACTGCAGAAAACATTGGTTTCAGTTTTAGCACTCAAGTGTGGATGCTCAGAAATGCGTGATTAGTTGTTGCACTTATCTGCAGAATCTGTTTGTCTTACAAGCATCATAGTGGTGTACGTGTACGCTACCCACTTCCCCAAGTGACAAGGAATTCCAGAAACAGCAGATTTCCATCAAAATTCTGAGAAGGGTTTTTAGTTACAATGAACATAAATCAGCAAGAATAAAATGTTCTTAAAATTGAGATTTGCTCCTAAAGCCCATATATTCACAGAGCTTTATTGCACGCTGCCCTCTACTGGCCCATTTGTTGAGGTGATTTGAAGACCAAATAACTTTCTCAAAGTGTGCAAAATACTTTTATTCGATCAATGTATGAGGCTACCTATGAATGAGCCCAACTGATGGGCTGTCATCAAGCTCAGGATTATAATGATTTATGATGGTTGCACCGGGTTTCTAATGGGTGTATTCTGCATTACAGGTGTTAAGTTAGCAGTCCCAGGCTGACATTTTGCCCACATTTAAGCTTTAATGTAATTGTCGCAGGGTGTACTTTTGCCTCCAATGCGCTTCCACCACTGGTTTGGGAAGTGATGTATACACAAAGTAAGCCACAATCCACATCTATCCTGTTGTTGGTTATGAAATACTTTGTTTTGATCTATTTTCCCCAAAACTAGGTTCAAACTGAGAAAAATAACGACTTAGCTGAGTTTTAAGTTGGTAAGGTTGGCACACAGCCTATGAAGCAAAGTTGACTCGAGCAGCAGCTTCACAAGGAAGTGCCATTTCTCTCTTTCCATCTCTGTAGGACAATTGGGTTGTGGGGAGGAGAGCTCTAGTCCTGAGCATGTGGTAGAGGCATCGTTTTTTGATTTTTCACTTTACAAGGTGAAAAGATCTATGTACGGTATAGAAAACAAATTACAGTGCAAGAAGGAACATAGCTTTTATTTGTAATTTTACAGGGAAGGCTTATGCTCGCAGCTGTCCTCAAGCAAGGTCATTTTCTACCTAAGAATTGCCCCAGAGCCCTATCCACACTTAACACGGTGCACGCCTCCCTTTGTTTATTCAAGATAAACGGAAGCTTTGGAAGAGGCAATAAAATGTTTGGCTCCGTAATGTTCTACATGCACTTCTGTGCATTGCTGTTTCACTCAGAAGGCAGAGTCCAGTTAGCCTTACTCCCAAGAAAGTGTACACAGGATTTTAGCCTTGTTCAAATACTAGTTAGCAGGCCCACTCCTTGGGAAAGTGTAGTGGGTAGGGGCTAAAGGCCAGCTCATTATACAGTAACAAGACTTGGCAAACTTTTCCTACTTCAGTCTGCCAGTACCATATTGCATATTTTTTAGTGTTTCTCCACAGGTAAAACTTCCCACATGAACACGTCAGGAAAAGACTAGTGGTTCCGAATTAGCTAAGTACTGCAGATCCCCCGTTTTTCAAAATCCAATCCATGGACCCCCTACTTTTGAAAATTTTGATAACTCTATGGTATTTAATGGTGTCACAGATTCCCTGAGTGGGCTCCGCAGACCCCCTGGGGTCTGCAGACCACCAATTGGGAACCAATGGACTAGAACAGAGCTTTCCAAGTTGTGTGTCGCAACACATTGTGTCGGTTGCAGTGTGCAGTTGTGTCATGCAAATGCTCCCCATGCTCCTCCAGGGGCTGGAAAGGGGTTAGTTTAACCCCTGGTTGGTAATAAAACCGAATTACTGTGTTGCAAAATGATGCATGTCTAAAAAGTGTGTTACCAACATGAAAAGTTTGGAAAGCTCTGGACCACACTGATCCTTTCTCCCTGGCATGGCAGTTTTGTATGAACAATATTTTTTTTTAAGGAGGAGCACATGCCACACTCTGGCATTGTGAGTGTGGGTGTGTGGGGTACAGCGAGAGCTTCATTTAGCAAAAAAGAAAAAAGAAAGAAGGAAAAATAGACGCTAAACAGCAAAACAGCCAAGTGGTCATGGGCATAGCTTGCCCCTCAAATCAAGTAAATAAATAAAAATACTTAACGAAAAGTAGAAATTGTAGAAAGATTTTGACAGATTTTTTTCCAGCACTTGGGGGGGGGGTCGGGGGGGTCGAAAGTAACTTAAAACAACCGTCGTTGAGACATTTCATTCCAAATCTGCCGGACAGAGGATGATGACAGGTGGGTATCCTTCCCCCTGCCCTAACCTAATGATGCAAATAGCATAGAAGGAGACAGAATCACATCATATAAACAATAAAATGCTGTGAAAAGCAAGATTTCGGACAAATGCAAAATGCTGGAGCCGCAATGCTAAGGCAGAAATGCTTAAGCGGAGACAAAAGATTTTCCTTCATACCCATGGTGGGAGCTTGGCCTGTTTCAAGAAGCAGCTTGATTAATAATATTATTATTATTATTTATTATTATTCCCTAGCCACTCTCTGCTCCTTTACCTAGTGCCTGCTGCATGTACAGAGATTAGCGAAGGTTGCAAACTGCCTGCGGGAGAGAAAATGCAGAACGGCGGCGAGACCCCCCAGCTTTCTCCGAGGCCGCAGCCGAGGCGAGCCGCCGAGAAGCCGCCCCACGGCTCCAGGAAACAACCAAGCGGCTCCTGCTCCCGCCGCGGCCTAGTTAGCCCCTCCTCCCCTGCGTCGTCTTCTCCGCCTTTCTCCTAAAAAAACCCCACACGCCATATATCCGGGATAAGCGAGGTAAGCGAGTTGTCGCTTTCCTTCCCCCCGACCCGCCGCCACGCGCCTGAGGGGAGATAGGAGGAGGCCGCACTCCCACCCGCCGCCGTCCTTTCCCTGAATTTTTCGCCCCGCCGGCTTCGGGTCGGCCGCCGCTAACGTGGCTTCTCGTCCCTTCACACGTTTAGATATGAGGGGAGGAAAGGGGACAAAATGGCCTCGGGGGAGCCTCCTGGACATAAGAGGAGGAGGCGAGAGACCCCATAACCTTGAGGGGGACCAAAAGGCAGGGGAAGCCCGCGTGGTGGGAGCAGTAGTAAGGATAATAATAATTTTAATATTTTTCTCTCTGGAGGTGGAGGAAAGGAGTATTGGCAAAGCTTCGTTTGTGAGGGTTATTCCTTCCTCCCCCCGCCAAAAAACCCCTCAGACTTGGGAGTTTGGATTAAGCAAATAATGTGATTTATTTAATAATAATCTCAGAAGCGGGCATTTAATTTTTAGGCAGGAGTGCTTGCCGAATTGACACGCCAACCCACTTTCCCCCAGAATCATGGGAACTGTATTTTAAGGGTGCTGGGAATTGTAGCTTCGCGAGGGGTACAGTGCTGGATTAAACCCCGTGAAAGCCCCTAGGCAGTCAAAATCTCGGCTCCCACCCCCCGCCCGACAAATTATTTTGCTTTTTTGTAATTTTATTTTAAGATCAAATAGATACTATTTTGATCTGTTGTTGCAGGGCCCCTAAAAGGCCCATAGGCCGGGGTTACACCTGCCAGCCCACTCCCCCTGAATCCTGGGAAATATAGTTTAAGGTTGCTGGGAATTGTAGCGACATCGGTTGTCATGCTTTGGGATTTTCCCAGACATTTTGCCCGGACACTGCTTTTGGATACAGTGGAAATTCCGGACATATGGCAGCCCTATACTCTGCCTATTTGGTAACCCAGTGCTGGAGGGGTAAACTTAAGCTCCCAAGAAAGGGTTTAAGAAATTGAGGGAACGTTGCCTGCCTCCAGGGTCTCTATTTTGTGCTGAGATTCAGTTTGCATATTGGCAAATTCAGGTTACGCAAGGGAAGTGGGTTTGGTGCTCGTGTGTGACAAAAAAAAAAATCTTCCTAAAGAAATCGCACAACTTGTAGTAAGGAAAAGGTGTGGAGAAATGCACTTGAAGGTGTAGAATAACAATGGCTTGATAAGACGTTGTATAGCCTCTCTTGCAAACAAATTGGAATGAATTTTCAGTAAACAGTGGGCATCATATAACTGCTCAGCAAGTCAGGATGAATACTCAGTAGATAGGTCATATGAAAGTGACCTAGATTATTGGATCCTAATGGTACTAAGTGTTTTTTTTTTGGGTTATAGTCTCATAATGTAACATTCTTCAGTTTCTGGGGTGATGAATTTTACACCTGCCTGTATTGCATAATGCATATAGTATCTCAAAGAGGTAGTTTAAAATATATTTTGATGCCAAAGCCTCAGTCAGTATAGCCAGTAGTTGGAGATGAGGGAGCTTTAGACCAGTGGTCTCCCCCCCCTTTTTTACCCATGTAACTCCTGAAAATTGCTGAGGGTCTTGGCAGACAACTTAATTCTTTTTCTGCCTGTTACAGCAATTGTAATGTGCTGTGCTAGATGCTGAATAATTTTCAATTGTATATTTATTTTGTTTCATAAATATTGTATGAAGTACAGTATCAGAATTAAAAGAAGCAAGAAAAATACAATTAACCAATATGCGATGGATGTGCCCTCTCCTGTCTTCAGCCACAAATCCACAGACATGCCACAGAATGAATGGCGCTCACAGATGGTTGTTGGTCCACAGACCACAGTTTGGCAACCCTTGCTGTAGACCCACAACTTTCAGAAGATCATAGTTCTCCTGCTGGCAGAAGGCTGTGGAAGACCTTGTGGGATGCCAGTGGCTTTGTATTACCTGGATCCAAAGTCCCCCAGGTCCCACCAAGAGACTTGATTCTTGGGCTGTTGGCTGTGCCAGCAAAAACACTGACACTTTTCAACTTCCACCCAGTCTGGTGCAAGCAGGATGGCTTCAGATGTGGAACTGCTGCTCTGCCTTGCTGATCCTGGCTAGGGATTAGGCTTGTTCTGAATGAACATGCATACTGACTGGTTTCTGTAATCTTAGAAACATAGTGATTTATACTTAAGAGTACTGACTGACCCAGTTGCAGGGATCAGGTAGTTACTAAGCCTAAAATAGGTGGGAAAGCTTACCTAGATGGATGAGTATATGACATGTGTGATGACTTTCAAGTCCTGTGCTCCTCCTATCTATCCTTAATATAAGCACATGTAAGGCTAGTAGGTGGTGCTGTGGTCTAAATCACTGAGCCTCTTGGGCTTGCCGATCAGAAGGTTGGTGGTTCAAGTCAGCGTGACAGAGTGAGCTCCCGTTGCTCTGTTCCAGCTTCTGCCAACCTAGCAGTTCGAAAGCACACCAGTGCAAGTAGATAAATAAGTAGTCTCTGGCGGGAAGGTAAACAGCATTTCTGTGCACTCTGGCACTCTTTACGGTGTCCTGTTGCACCAGAAGCGGTTTAGCCATGTTGGCTACATGACCCGGAAAGCTGTCTTTGGAAAAACGCCGGCTCCCTCAGCCTGAAAGTGAGATGAGCACCGCACCCCATAGTGAAGTTTGACTGGTCTTAACTGTCTGGCGGTCCTTTACCTTTACCTATATCAACAGACATGCCACATAGGGATTTAAGTTACACTGAAGAATAGTTATACAATTATGGTCTGGTATTTGGCACTATTGTTTGTGTGTAGTTGTTTCATGCACTTATAAACCTATTGTTATGCAGGCATGTTCTTTGCTCAGCAATGCTTCAGCTACCTTGGCACTAGAACATCACTACTGAAGATTAATTACCCTTTGAGATACTTCAGGGTTTCATCGTCTCCTGTATGTATTCCATATCTTCATAGCTTATGTGATTGTATGTGCATATTGTTATATTTATTTATGATTCACTCATGCCCACGATCCTGAATTTGGAGATCTGGTTTTGTTTTGCTCTCCAGCATTGCCAGACACTTGTAAACCAATTCACCTTTTGTAGTGAGCAAGTTTGTGCAAGACAGTATTTTCTTCAGGTTTCTTCTATTCTTATTGCAGAAGGTATCAATTGGAACACTGTTACTATTGACCATAAGTTAAAATAATGACAATTTTAGTAGTAGACCAGTATGGCTATATAGTTGTGTCATTCTCTAAGGTGCTGCAAGACTCTTAGTTGATTTAACTTTGAGAGATATGTTTAAAAAGAACCTTGGTAAAGGAAGCTTTTTTCTTCCTTTTGTTTCCCTTACCACCTGTAACAGCTTAAGCTACAGCCTCCATCTTTTTTATTTATTACATTTCATCAAATCGTATGTAGAGGTCCGGAATGTGGAGTCACTAGGTTGGCTTGGATGTTAAAAAAGATATCCTTGCCTTTCAGACATTCATGAAGCAGTTCAAGATTTGGATTGAAAAATAGTGTTCTGGAGTATACATATACTGTATAGCCAGCACGGTAGAATGAAGGTCACCCAAACAGTGCTTCCTGTTATCTGGACTGTGGTTATGTCACTTGGTGTGTGTTGAACATACATATTCTTTACATATATGTTCCATTTGTTTAACAGCTTTGATGTTACTGTGTGGAATTTCTCACAATGATTTTTTTTTAAAAAACTTTAATACTATGATATTGTCTGTTTAAATATGTTGCTGGTACTTGAGTTTTGTGTTGGACAACCTTAGCTTTTAAAACAGTGGTTAAAAAAAACCTAGTTTTTAATAGATCCACAAAAATTCTAGGAAAACAAAGGAAGGGGGTTATTTTTTCTTTGGGAATATGGAAAAACAGTTTTCCAGCTGTTGTTTATTCAGGATGGACAGAGTGGCACAACCAGTGGGGTGTATTCTGTACCTAGCAGATTCTTTCCTCTTATGATGGAGAGAACATAGAGCCAGGCGCAATAATCTTGTGAAGACAGATCCTATTACTTAGACACAGGTTTTTATTAATCTGTTTTATGCACATAGCCTAGCCTTTGCAATTCTGCTCTGTCCGTTACTTTGACTTCACCACTGTCTTTGAAAAACAACAAGATATATAAATCACATTTCCTCTACCCCTTTGTTCTCAAGTAAGTGCTAAAAGATTGTGCTCTGACATACATCTATGATATACTCTGTCTTTCTTATGCTGGGTTTGAACAGAACTTATATTTAATCTTAACCATTCCATTTAGTATCCTTGCATAGATTGGCATTTTGTCAAACATGTATTGTAAGAGAATATTGGTTAATTGTTACATTGAACTGTGTTTGCAGTGCCTGTCAGTTTCATCAGCTTTAGAATGAACTACAAGGAGAAATGTCATGGATTACCATAGTGTCCAACAATACAATACTTTGTAGTTCTAACAAGAATTATCCGTCTTTGATTCTTGTATGTAGACCATGACCTTCAAGCACAAAAATGCAAAACGAATTGAAGGGCTGGATAGCAATGTGTGGTAAGTAATTATTAATGAAAATGAATGAATGAATAATGAAAATCTCTGTACTCCTTGTAGTTCATTTGTATGCTTTTCACCTACATTGTCAGCTGACCAGGTGCAGGGCCAGGGTGGGGGGCAGGGAGAGAAACCTCTTGGTCAGTGAAGCCACTGGGAGTGGGCTCCAGGCTTTTGTGTGCTCCTCCCCTCTATTCCCCTCTTCCATACAAATAAATCTCTTTGTTCCTTTTATGGTTAAAAGATCTTGGATGAATCACAGTGATAATTACTGGTTGTGCAGCCTGTGAGTCTGCAGAACAACTCTGCTAGGACTAAAATGTTTAAATAATGGGGGCAGGGGCAGGGTCAATTTTAGCTAACAGATTGAGATAAGGTGATTCTGGCTTTGTTTATGAGGCTATTTTGGTTCTAATTTGCTACATTTATAAAGAAGGAAAAAATGAAATAATCCTCCGTCAACTGCGTGGGGGGGGGTCAAATGTGCTCTCAACAGCATTGGGGGGGGGACACAAAACCTATTGTATTGGTCTTCAGTGTTCTAGTTGGTCCTCAACCAAGATGATTTTTGAATTGGCCTTTGGTGCTTCAGAAGTGGTTATGTCACATCACGTGTTTCGGCTTAATAAATGTTACTGGGAGTGGAGGATGAGGCACAGAAGCCATGTAACACCTATGGCACCTAGTTCTAGCCTGAAAGCCTGACTTAAAACTAGACTGATGGCAATGAGGCCTCCAGGATCTCTGATTAACTAATATCTGATTGAATGCTCTCTGGGTAATTTCCCACAGACCCATGTGTTCTATACTGTGTTTTTGATTTACGATGGATCCGAAATATTCTTCCTTGTAAATGTGTATTAAATACCTTTGTAATAATTTCTTCCTTTCTTAGGGTGGAATTTACAAAAGTTGCTGCAGATCCCTCAATCGTTAATCTGGGACAAGGACTTCCAGATATATCTCCTCCTAACTATGTTAAAGAAGCATTAGCCAAAGCATCATCTGTGGATATGCTGAACCAGTACACCCGGGGTTTTGTGAGTACATCTTAACGCTCTCTGAGAGGTTGCTTTAAATCAGTTGCATACCCAAACATTTTCTCATGGTTTCCACATGCGCCTTCTTCAGTTTGGAATCTTGGGCTGAATAGAAACACGGTAACCATAAATCGAATTCATCATGCAAAAGGGCAAAAGGCTGGGCTGGATGAATCCCAAGCCGGAATTAAGATTGCCGGAAGAAATATCAACAACCTCAGATATGCAGATGACACAACCTTGATGGCAGAAAGTGAGGAGGAATTAAAGAACCTTTTAATGAGGGTGAAAGAGGAGAGCGCAAAATATGGTCTGAAGCTCAACATCAAAAAAACGAAGATCATGGCCACTGGTCCCAACACCTCCTGGCAAATAGAAGGGGAAGAAATGGAGGCAGTGAGAGATTTTACTTTCTTGGGCTCCATGATCACTGCAGATGGTGATAGCAGTCATGAAATTAAAAGACGCTTTCTCCTTGGGAGAAAGGCGACGGCAAACCTAGACAGCATCTTAAAAAGCAGAGACATCACCTTACCGACAAAGGTCCGTATAGTTAAAGCCATGGTTTTCCCAGTAGTGATGTATGGAAGTGAAAGCTGGACCATAAAGAAGGCTGATCGCTGAAGAATCGATGCTTTTGAATTATGGTGCTGGAGGAGACTCTTGAGAGTCCCATGGACTGCAAGAAGATCAAACCTATCCATTCTTAAGGAAATCAGCCCTGAGTGCTCACTGAAAGGACAGATCGTGAAGCTGAGGCTCCAATACTTTGGCCACCTCATGAGAAGAGAAGACTCCCTGGAAAAGACCCTGATGCTGGGAAAGATGGAGGGCACAAGGAGAAGGGGACGACAGAGGACGAGATGGTTGGACAGTGTTCTTGAAGCTACAAAATGAGTCTGACCAAACTGCGGGAGGCAGTGGAAGACAGGAGTGCCTGGCGTGCTCTCGTCCATGGGTCACGAAGAGTCGGACACGACTAAACGACTAAACAACAACAAACCGTAAATCTCCAAACAGTGGGCGATGTAAATATGGTCTAAAGAGGACTATACGTAGGGCCAGGATAACTGACTATGTAATTCAATCAAACTTCCCAATGTAACGTTATTATTAATCTATATAGTACATTTCAGCATACAGGGCACTACACTTTGGCTTTCTTGCACATAATGCTTAACTATGGTTTGGCATTATGAAGATGAACCTCAAGGAGTATTTTAAAAGATTCAACTTCTGTTTTTGATTAACTGCAGCTTCTTGTGATGTTCAACCCATACACACTGTGGTTAATCATTCGTTGAAACAAGCCAGCTTCAAATCATGGGTTATGAACTGGGCTTGTTTCAATAGACTGAAGCCATTTGTCTGGACATAATGCTAAACTACAATTAACTTAAAGCTTCCAATCTTCTCCTTGCAGCTGCACGGAGAAGGGAGCGGGGGCGGGGAGAGGGAGGAGAAGGACAGGAGCCTGAGGCTTGCTTTGGTTCATCCTTGTAACTTTAAACCATGGTTTATATGCAAATACAGCCAATTCCTTTCTTGTTCTTCACCGTGGTGCAATATGAGCATTCATCAGAGGGTAGTTACTCCTTTTCAGTGACCCATGAATGGCAGTATAACTGTTTCTAGAAATTTATACATGTTACGAACATTTTTGTTCCACATTATTTTTTCTTCAAAGGGTCATGGTCATAGATCCTTACTGATAGTGCACACAATTCCCAGCTTGTGATCTTGCACAAAGACTCCTATTCACTGGAAGGCTGGCTGTGCAGAAGAGATTCCATGTGAACTGTGCCTTATATTGTTTTTCTTGTTTAGCTCGGTATAGTAGGTTCTCTCCTAGACGTGATGACAGTTTCTAATTGTTTAAATCTTTAGAATGGTATTTCTAATTGGGTAACTCTGTTTTGTGCATCAGCCATGCTAGATTTGGCTAACAGACAATACTGTATTATTTGTCGGTTGTTTGTTATTAACTGGCATATGAGTCTATGCATTTTCTTTTGCATTCATAGGGACATCCTTCGTTGGTGAAAGTCTTGTCCCAAGTGTATGAAAAAGTTTGTGGAAGAAAGATTGATCCATACACTGATATCCTGGTGACAATAGGGGGATATGGATCTCTGTTCAGTGCAGTGCAGGGACTCATTGAAGTAGGAGATGAAGTAAGTTTTGTGATGCATCCCAGAATAAAAATAACTCTCTTCTATGAAAACATATGTGTTTACACACACACACACACACACACACACACACACACACACACACACCCTTAGAACATGGGTAGCATTCCATTAGTAAGTGATCAAGCCTACTCAGAAATCCTTTTCCTTTGCAGCTTGATGGTTTATTGAAGGGTAGAGAGCTGACTTTTGTTAGTTTTGGTTGGATAAGAAATCAACTTTGAAGCAGGGCTGTTTTTTACCTGCCAGATTCCTATGCCTTTAAGAGTATGTTGATGCACCTTAATTTAGCAGATGAAGGATTTCTTGGCATTGGGATAAAGTTATAGAAAAAGCCTCAGCTGCTTAACTATTGTGCATTAGGTTGCTGTTGAAGGCAGGATAAAGGGACTAGTGTTGTTCTTTAAGCAACTGTATGTCTGAGATGAATTGTTCATCAATCTACCACTTAATTATCAACCTGTTGTAAATTAGCTTCCTTGGCTACTCCCCGGTACAGCTGAAAAAAATCCTAGGTGCTTGTCCTTTCAGATGCCCAGAACACTGGTCCTGAATCCTTCAAAACTTGAAATGTTTCCCAACTTCAAACCCTGTTCTTTTTTTCTTGAGTTGTAGAAGTTTGTCAATAATGGGGATCTATAAGCACTTAGGGTAGGGTGGGTTTTAAATCAAATAGCCTGCCTCATTTGGGGTAAAATTGGCAATGAAGTGATAGCTAGCTACCTTTTGATATTTTGTCTTTTCACTTTTGCTTTATGTGTCTCCCACATTCCTTCAGTTCTTCTGCCATTATTGTAAATCTTCACTTATTTCCTATTATCCCCAGCACACAAAAGCAGCCACTGTGAAGTAGCAGTGGCTGTGGCATTTACAGATATACTTAAGAGTTTTAGCTTTTAATCTAAAATACAACCCCGTGTTTGTTGACAAGAAGTACTTTTAATGCAATGTTCTTTCCTAAATATATAGAATTAGCATTGTATCAGATCAAATGCAGGTTCTGTCTTTGAAGAAAGGTATAATATCATTTTGTTATTTCTTACTCACATAGCTTTCCTATATATTTACTTTAGGTGATAATAATAGAACCCTTCTTTGACTGTTATGAGCCAATGGTGAGGATGGCAGGAGCCAAGCCTGTTTTTATACCGTTGAGATATGTGAGTGTGTTTAGAATGTTATTATAATCAGAGTTTATTTAGATAGGGGAATGAAGAGAAGTGTTGCACCTTGCAGTTTTTCATAATGAAAGTTATTTCTTCCGTAAGTTACTCTGCTTTGTGTGCTCAGTGAGAAACAGAATGGATCCAGTAAACAGATTAATAACAACAAGAAAGCCATGTCTCCCAAAAGTCTAGAATTAAATGATAGAAGCCCAAATAGGAGATGGGTTTCAATAACTTAACTTAAGATTGCTCGGTGGCCTGGCTTTAAATGTGAAAGCCACATTAACTTTCAAAAACTGAGGGGTGTGAGCAGGCCAGCTAATTAATTTATTCAGCTTCAAGCATCCTTAAGTGCTTTTGTCTTGTAACAGTATTTAAAGTGGTACTTAAAGACCACAGTGGTAGATGGTAATTCTGGTCCCCCCTGGTTTTTTATAGTACTAGTTTTGGATTCTTAGAAATACATTGCTGCTATATGGAACACTTAATCCTTTAATTGATTTTGATGGCTAGATCTAGTGGGTCACTGGAAAGTCCCAGATGATATGAATGACCTTTTTTTGGTTAGTGATCAGAATTTGAGATTTCTATTTTATTCGTGTATTTTGTATAGTTGAATGATTCTTAGGATAAGATCACTAGTGGAATGTTTAAAGAAAGTTTTTTTCAGCCTAATAAAACATCTTTCCCCCTATAACTCAGAGATCTGCAGTTGGAGAGACTGCATCTAGTGCGGACTGGGTCTTGGATCCTGCTGAACTTGAAAGTAAATTTAATTGCAAGACGAAAGCTATCATATTGAATAACCCTCACAATCCTATAGGAAAGGTGAGGTTCCTGTTTTTAAATCTGCCTGCTAAATGTTACAAAATGTCAGCTCTGATGATATTGATTAATACATTGTTTTCTTTCCCTTTCTATTTTAGGTCTATACAAAAGAAGAGCTCCAGATGATTGCTGATCTCTGTATTAAATACGACACCCTGTGCATCAGCGATGAAGTATATGAATGGCTGGTATACACTGGCAATAAACACATTAAGATAGGTACTGAATTGTATGGTAGTCAATGGGAAACGTATGTGTACATTTCATTCAAGTTGTTCCTTCTTTCATATGTATAAAAATAGTTCCTATTCCTTGTTGAGTTTAAAGTTACAGCTAACCTGAGAGAGCTACTTGCATTATTTCAGTTATCACCCAGTCCTCCTAAAGTATTTTCTGCCCCTTCAGTTTGGTATAATCTATATCCTTGATAAGTATAATGCCCATTACTTCCTCAAAATTTAGAGGATGTTGATCTGCAATGGACCCATCACTGAGCCTTTGAAAATTAAGCAGGATGCATTCAGAAGCCACCAGCATTTTGAGACGTGTTAGTTTGTAGACTGGAAATGGGCAATAAAGTATTGCTTCCGGATTAAAATTAGGTATTTTATAAAAGCTCATTAATAGTATTTTGTAGACTAGCTATAATTCTGAAGTATAGGACTATATTACCTTATTAAAATGAATTACTTTTGTATTTCTCAATTTGCAGCTCCCATGTTTGACATGTAATTTCCTACTGATCTTAATATTTGTACAGTCTTGAATGTTAATTTAAAATCACTTGTCTGTAAATAGTCATATGTATGAGCACTTTGGATGCCTTAATGCATCTCTGTCCTCCAATGGACCTTGGCGGGAATGGGAAAAAAATCTATTATTTCAGTTGCATACTCAACTTATCATATGGGAGAAGGGCATTCCTGATGGACACAGGCATTTTTATCACCCAGCAGATAATATGTACAAAACGCTCTGCTAAACGATTCAAAATATAGCATTTGGCCATCAGTGCCTTTTCATTTGCTCACTTTTAAGCAGATCCCCAAAACAGTTTTCCAATCTATTATTGAAACCTACAAACCATTAAACCTACAGGCAAGCGACAATTATTTTATAAACTAAGCAGAACTCTTTCCCCCCAAGAAACCTTATTTTCTCTAGCTTGTATAACATGCACATAAAGATTGTGCAAAGAGGAGAACACAAATCCTCTCCCTAGAGGCAGAGATGTTCTTGTATTAAGCTTCACGTATTCCATCAGCTGAAATGACACATTGCTCGTGAAAAATGTGAAATGAATATTGCATCAATTTACAGCATCTGGTGGGGGCTCTCTAATACTTATCTAATAGAGGTTGCCAGTGATAGATCATAAAATCAGCATAGTATTTGTGCTGTCATCTAGGCAGTTTCCTCTGGTATAGAACACTTCGTCATTTCTCTTATCTAGCTTGTGCAAAACAGGAGCTTCATGTGACTAATGATTAGGGTTCCACTGGCAGATTTAAAGATTGCATATTGTAAGCAAGGATTCTTCTGGCGTCTCAACAGGCATAGTGCTTATTTGGGTAATATGTATGTATGTAGCCTTACTAATAGTTCTTGGTGCTTGCTCAGATACAAAAATACATTCTATTCTTCTGTAGCTTAATACAATGAAGGTGCTTGTCCTTTGTTCACAAAATATTTACTCTAAAAGTCAGCTGATGGGTTGTGTGACTCCCCAGCCATCTTCTGAAAATGAGTTGGCTAGCTGTTTGCTCCACAAATTGATAATCTCTTGTTTTGTTTAGATTTGCTAAATGTAATTGCAGCCCATGGTGATGGCTGGAATTCACGCATTACAGAATGTGTTCCCTTCTCCTTGTCTGCAGCACATAGCATCACTGAAGCACATAGCATTACTTGTCATTTTCCTCCATTGGTACCCAATGATGTCAAGTGATGGCTGGACAACCTGATGCTGCCACAGCATGCGTTAATGCTGCATCACCTGTAACTTGTACCTCCACCCTAACATGGGTTGCAGGAAAATACTCTTACGGGTTTTTAAAATTTTTTATTTTGGATGTGTGTGTATTTTGTGTGCTACACCGTTATATGGAATTTAGGGACAATTTTACTCTTTCAGTTCAATACCAACAACAAAGAGCTCATCTGAATGACCTGATAAAATGATTGAGACCTCTCTCTGGTGTGGACATGCCCTCATGTGCCACAAAGTGCCTGAATGAGGGTGTGAGTAAAGGAACAATGTGCTTTCAGTACATACCCATTTAGTTTGAACATAATGAAGCCAGCTTCATACTTACCCAAAATAATATATGTTCTTTTGTAGGATACATTAAAACATACCTATTTATTGTTGGAGAGGTAAAACTTGTTAGCTCCGTTCGTATGTAATTAACTCTTGACCCTTTTCTTTCTTTTTTCACAGCTACTTTGCCTGGAATGTGGGAAAGAACAGTAACTGTAGGAAGTGCTGGGAAAACATACAGTGTAACTGGCTGGAAGGTAAGTGAACAGAATAAGACATAATGCAAATGAAGAATCATATATGTTGAAGTACCGCTGGGTTGATGTACCATGGAGAAGGAGATCATTTGCAAGCTTTCACAAGCTATACGAAACACGTGCAGAATCTGTACTAAAGATTAACCCCTGACATTATAGAAATTCTAGATGCCATGCAGACAGAATATTTCACTCAGAACTAAGAAACCCTACTGTTTACATTTTGAACAGGCGGTCAGTATGTACATTGTAAGCAGTAAGCCTTTCCAGTTTGCACATTTTTTGAAGACCTTGTGCTTGCTGTGCCAGTTCCAATGTTAGATGCAGAAGGTGGTGCTTGCTGGGGGCACATTTCGCATGAGAAAATCAGGCCAGGATTTTACAAGGAGACTTCTGCAGGTGCACTAAGCTCTTTTGGGCTTCTTATCCCCACTGCCTGACTGAAAAGGTATCATAAAATGTTGGGTGCTTCCCCAACACAGGAAAATACACATGTGGGGTTTCATCCAGAAACAGAACCATGTAAAGTTCCATGTGTGTATGCAAACATACCTTAGGCATGGCTATGTAGCTCTCTTGGAAGCAGTGTTAGGCAAGTGCATGCTGTAACTTCAATATTGTGCGTCTTTTGGTAATTTTTATTTTGTGAAAACTATAAATACAATATGTATCCACAAACAGGCTCATGCACAGATAAATAAATGCACCCGTGCTTAATTTTTGTAACATTTTTGGAGAACATAATTTTCATTTTTCTTGGCAGGGATTTATTTTAATTGCAGAGCAGCCTTTTAAGTAGGGACACACCTCGCTGCCCCTGGGGAGTAATTATCTAAGCCAGGCAAGAAATCTTTTATAAACTGGAAGAGATGGGTTCCCCCCCACTTTAGGTTTGTCAGTAGTCTACCACTTTAAAATGTGATTATTTCCATGTTTCTCAACTTTTATAAATGTTAAGTAAACGGCCAGATATTTGTTACAATTTATTTCTTTTTGTTGAAGCTTGGCTGGTCTGTTGGTCCCCAACATCTGATAAAACATTTGCAGGTGGTTCAACAAAATACACTCTATACATGCCCAACTCCATTACAGGTAGGTACCAAGCCATGCAAAAGGTATTGTAAAGAGCATGATAGTGTAGGAGGTTTGAGCCACTAAACATAATTAAAAATTGACTAATAAGGAATCTTATTTGTGGGAATTGCAGATGAAATTAATACTTGTTGATCCAATGTAGATTAGCATTTGAATGTCAATAATTTGGACATTCCGTTATTAGCAGGAGAACAACAGACTCAAGTGATGGGAGTTGGGATGAGTGATTACCATTGTATATAATACATACTGCCATGCATCTGATGTGTAGTGAAATTCTCATTACTGCTTCGCAGGATGATACAGACAACTGCCTTATACAGTGGTTACCTGGACCCTGTGGAAAGTTACTGTTTGGCAAATGTTTGTCTCTGTGCATCCTTTGTCTAGATTGTTTTCAGATCAAGGTGTATGTTTCCTAAATGTTTGGGGTTTTCTATACTATGTGGTAAGAAAGGAAGATCTGTAGACTTCATTCTTGTTTGTGTTCGTTTATTGTTGTTGTTATTATTATTAATTTATTAATTAATTACATTTGTATACTGCCCTTCATCCGAAGATCTCAGGGCGGTCCACAGCATAAAAACAAGAATAAAACCACAAAGCACGTAATAATAATAAGTACAAAAAAACCCCCACAATACCCCCCAACACATTTAAAAGGACCTAGACTGTTATTCAGCCCAAGGCTTGGTTGAAGAGTAACGCTTTCGCCTGGCACCTAGAGATGTATAATGAAGGCGACAGATGAATCTCCCCAGGGAGAGCATTCTATAAGCAGGGAGCCACTTAGAAAAGGCCCGTTCTTGTGTTGCCATCCTCTGGACCTCTCGTGGAGGAGGCACATGAAAAAAGGCCTCAGAAAGACCTCAGATGATGATTGCAGTGTCTTGTTAGTTTATACGGGGAGAGACAGTCCTTGTGGTATTGCAGCCCTGAGCCATTTAGGAAAAGGAATGATAAATTCTCTATAATTTATATGTCATTATTAAAGCATTAAACATTAAAAAAATCAGATTCACATTACTGAATTAATCACTGAAAATGAAGGTATTTGACTTTTTAAAATCTCATACTTGAAAGGAAATATATCTATTTTAGTGATAGATGTGTATCCAGCAATTTTAGAAGAATTTCCATCTGCCTTCTCCCCCCCCCCGACTGCTAAACCCAATTGACAATCTTATTTTTACTCTTCACTGACTTTCTATTTTACTAGAATGATCTGTTTTATTATGGAAAAACTGATAATTAGATTCTAGATATCTGAGCATTTCTTTGGATACGGCATTTCTTATTAAAAGTGAATCTTCACAAGGTCTGTTTTGTGCCTGCCGCTTTTTGATAATGTGCTTCCTTTCCTTCCCCTTCCTTTCCTGATTTGAATTTCCAGGAAGCTGTGGCACAAGCCTTTTTGATAGACTTGAAGCGCATGGATGACCCAGCGTGCTACTTCTATTCTTTGCCTAGAGAGCTGGAAGACAAACGAAACCGAATGGCTCGCATGCTCCTGGAAGTTGGGCTGAAACCTGTTGTTCCAGAGGGAGGATACTTTATGATAGTTGACGTGTCTACATTAAGTAAGTGAAGATTTTATTCCATGGCCGGAATGGGGATGACGACCCAGTACTGAAGCTGGGAGAAATATACTATGAGCAAAGGGAGGGCTACAGTGTGTATGTTTTCTCTTCTGAGTAACAAATACTTTCACAAACATGGTAGGTGTCCTACTGCACTTACAGCAGAACTACGCAGCAATTACAGCTTGTTTTTGTGTTGCCCTTTCTCAATCTGTAAGAACCCCACCACCAGCAGTCAGTGATAAGGAACAGGATGGAAAAATACACAGGCTAACGACTTCATGATGTGAATTTTTCATTACAGAGAAAATGGTTGTGTGCCCATTGGCAGCAGACCCTTGTTATCGTAATGTCTAGCTCTCCCCTTAGAATGCAGCTTAAGAGCAAATTCCTGGTACTCTGGGGAGCAGTCCTGGGGAAAATGAAGTGAAATAGCAGATCTTGCACTTTAGATCTTACCCTGGGCTCCAGATCCTTTCCATCTTGTGGTTATAGTTTAGTCGTGTCCGACTCTTCGTGATCCCACGGACCAGAGCACGCCAGGCGCTGCTGTCTTCCACTGCCACCCGCAGTTTGGTCAAACTCATGCTGGTTATGCCTGTTGTCTTTGTCCGTGGAGTTTTCTTGGCAGGGATACTGGAGTGGCTTGCCAGTTCCTGCTCCAGGTGGATCACGTTTGATCAAAACTCTCCACTATGACCTGTCCATCTTGGGTGGCCCTGCACGGCATAGCTCATAGCTTCTATGAGTTATTCAAGCCCCTTTGCCACAGCAAGGCATGAAGGGGCCTTTCCATCTACTGTTCTGTAAAAAATCTCTGCTGAAGTGCCCATACTGGGTAATGCCTTTCTTTTGAAAAACTGCAGCTCTTACTGTGTTTTTTACCTCTTCTTTTTGTTTTAAAGATGTAGATCTGTCTGACATGGAAAAAGATAAACCTTACGATTATAAATTTGTTAAATGGATGATAAAATCTAAGGTAAGGATTGGTTTTATTTCTCCCTCCTACTCTTTGCTCAAATAACTGTGTCTTTAATTCTAACATCTAAGTGAAACAGGTGTAAAACAGGTGGCCCTGATGTAGGGGATTGTGTGCTCATTGGAAGGCTGCATACCCATTGCTAGGCTTGCAGATCTCTTCCCTGCTTCAGCAGAGATATAAACCCTTTACTGACATCTGCTCTGTGGAATTTGCCTCTGCTAGGCTAGTCTGTGGCCTAGACACAATCACTGCTTAAAGATCAGCTGCTTTGCTAGGAAGATGAGGGCAAACTGCTAGCCCAGGGTGCTTCCAGAATGCAACATTGCAGAATTCCTACATGGAAAGCACTTGAAGCAGTGAAGGAACTATTGCGGCAATCTGTTTGTAGCTTAATCCTGCTTCCCAGACTGTGCACATAAAAAATCCCACGTGTGTGTTCATCCATGATAGTACAGTGCTGTATTTTGCACATGCGAATTTTGTTAATGTGTGATGTGACCTTAATTAAGCTCTTGGGCCGCAACCTTTAAACTCTCACAAAGATACAGTTACTAGAGCTTCCAAGAGCTAAGGTTTAAGCTGTGTTAACGTACCTGCTGAGCGTGCAATTGTGCTTTGTGCTTTTTTAAGAAACTGTCAGCTATTCCTCTCACCTCCTTTTGCGGCCCTGAGACCAAAGAACAGTTTGAAAAGTACATACGGTTTTGCTTCATCAAAGTAAGTTCTATAGCATGTGCTTAAATCAAGCTTAAATGTTTTAAGTTTTAGCAGGGCTGTTTGTTTCTATTAGTACCAAAACTTATATCTTCTCCTTTCACTTTTAAGCAGTTTAAATAACTTTTTGATATTGCTCCTAATAATAATTTTTTAGGGTATGATCATATTTTACATCAAGGTGGGCAACCTCTTCTCCATCAAGGAGTAATCTGGAAACAAATCTGGATATCATTAAAATTAATTTCATTTACTCCCGTCATCCTCTTCCCTCCCCATTTTCTTCCTCCTTCCACCCACATGAAATTAGGTCAAGAGACACAAGTTGCCCACTCCTGATCTACATAGTGCTTTTTCTAAATATTCACAGCCCAGGATTCCTAATAGTCCTGAAACCTAGGCCAGTGTGGGTAGCAGTTTGTGAATGAGCTGAGTTTTTAACTAGGAAGCCTCTACTTCATGCTGTGAGCCATGATATGGTGGCTTCCCTTTATTTTTTCAGGGATGTGATGATAATTAAAACAAACTTTTCTTCGGCTCCACAGATTGACAACTAGATTGGGCTGGGTGCCAACTGCTGTATTGTCATAGGAGTGGGGGACTAGGTGTCTCTGAGTGCATCTCAACCTCACCAAACCATAGCTAGAGTTTATTGCTGGGGAAATGGGGCACATTGCAGATGTTAATAATAATAATAATAAATTTTATTTATATCCCACCCTCCCCAGCCAAAGCTGGGCTCAGGGCAGCTAACAACAATAAAACAGTACAACACAACACAACACTCTAAAATCATTCATTATAAAATTAATTCAATTAAATTTAATTAGCCACTGGGTAGACATACCCAGGTATTTGCTCCAAACTCATGTGAGCATGTATGCTACAAAAAGTACCTAATGAAGTTGTTAGAACTGTGCTTCTGTGGATTTGCAATTTTCTAGCAGTAAAATGTCTTACGCACGTGAAGAATATTTCAGTTCTGATTTTTAACTTTTGTGTTCATTGTTGACAGAAAGACAGCACCTTAGATGCAGCAGAAGTGATCCTGAAGAATTGGAAGAAAGATTGACCCAGAACTTAACCTCTTCTGCCATTTCTAAAAATATATGCTCAGTCATACATTTATAACTAGACCTGGAATGTCACATTTCAGGTTACCCTTTCTAAATTGCACTGTGCTGCCATCTGCTGGATATTTAATATTAATAATGTGAGCCAACATACTGGTTTTGACATTGTAAAAATTATAGTCTGTTTTCCAAAATATTCAGTGGAAACCTTTTCCAGCAATCTTCTTTTCTACTTTTCTAAACACACTGAAGTAAAATTTGTGCAGGCTATATCCACCAGAGCCCTGTTCTGTGACCTACTTTATACTTGTACAAATTATTAATGCGTTTATTGCACCGCTTTGGGTTTATTTTTGTCAAACAGCAGCCTTTCTGCAATCCAGACAAAATACTGTATGAGGACATTGAGTGTGGATTTGTGGGCAGGGTCCTTGCTTTACATGGCTTGGCCAGCCAAGGGTATAGCATAGTAGCAGAGGAAAGGCGGCACCAGATGGGCATGGGAGCTAGGCGTTGGAACAGGCAGTCTTTTCATTCAGTTGTATTGCTCATGATTAAGTGTGTGTGCATACACACAGATGCACACAATTCACAAAAACGAATAATGCCTTGCAATTGGAATGAATAAGAAATGAGATCTGTACAGTGTATTTTCGGGAATTCTATTGATTGTAGAGGGGAATGGCTATGGAGATGAGAGGTCAGATTGCTCTAGAGTCTGCGTTTGTCATTTCCCCTTCTTTTGTAAATAAGGCAAGCAATATTTTTTTTGCCAGCTATGCAAATGACCCACGCTACCTCGCATAAACTGGATATAATTCTGTCCCCTCAAATTTTACCATTTTATTTTACAATTAACAATCCTGGGGAATCTGCTAGATATGTTACTTAGAATCACAGAATTGTAGAATTGGAAGGTATCCTAAGGATCCTCTAGTCTAACCCGCTGCAATGCAGGGATCTCAGCTAAAGCATCCGTGACAGATGGCCATCCAACCTCTGCTTAAAAACCTCCAAGGAAGGAGCGCCCACAATCTTTTGAAGGAGTCCATTCCACTGTCAAACAGCTCTTATCACCACAAGGTTATTCCTGATGTTTAGTCGGAATTTCCTTTCTTGTAACTTGAAGCCATTGGCTCAGGTCCTATGATTTGATTTAACAAATAAATAAAAGTAAAAATTTGGCATAAACATTGACTGCTTTCTTTCACTGATGTTGTAAACAAGCAAAATAGTGTATTCCTTAAACTTGCCAGAGAAACAGGTTTACAGAAACAGATTCTACTCCCCTCCCTCTGCTCAATTTAAGAAGAACCAATAAAGAAAATTTGGAAATGATAGCTTCATAGGACTAATCTTAAAACAGGTTTATAGCCTGATTGTGTGCATGTTTGGAAGGATTTCAGTTGACCATCCTTCAAAGTAACCTCATAGGATTGTAGACCTTATGGAGTGAGGTATGCCTGTTTACTTAGAAGTAAGTCTCACTGTACTCTGTACCTGTTTACTCCCAGGTAAGTACATCCTGCATGTTTCTTTTAAATCTATACTTACCTGAGACTTATCTCATAAGTGTGCATAAGATTCTAGCCTCAGGGTAGTATTGTGGAGAAGATGAACATATGTCACATACCTGTGGACACAAAGTTAAATCCTACACAAACCACTGGACAGTAAATCCCATTGCAATTGCATTTGCATTGAGTGAGCCTTGCATATAATTCCAGCTAAGCACAGAACTGCCAGCCATCCCTATATCTAAAACTTTGGATTATCAAAACAAACTGAAATGGATAGAAATGGTTTTGTAAGCTTGATGTAATATGCCATGTAATATTTACTTTTTCTAGCTTTACTGGTTTTTTAAAAAGTTGCTTTATTTTATTCTGCAGTGCTGCTCAGAAATTGTTACAGGACAGTTAATCAATATTGTATGCAATACAGTATAAAATAAAATTAGATATCATTTAACAATAGTGCTCTCCTAGCCCTGTCACCCACTGTAACCTCACAGAAAAATGTGATATTTGATTTCAGGAAATGATTTTTTTGTTTCATTTCGTTTTTTACAAATTGACAATTTGTAACTTCAGAGGATGAGTGGAAAAGGTCAACAAGAGCTTGTTTTTGACAACTTCTGTTGGCAGGGGATTTGACAAGAGTCGGAACAGGCGCGTTTTGTCATTCATCTGATTTTGCTAATGCAGCTTACGAAACACCCAGAAATAACAGTTACGGGACTAAGAAGGCAACATCATGGTCAGATTATAGTTCAATATGTGCTAGGGCTTGTTTCGGGTTGTTTGCTTTTATTACGTATTTTGTGTTTTTATATTGGATTTTATGTTGCAACCAAGTGTTGCATGAGCTCAGGTCTAACCAGATCGCTGAGAGATGGTGATGTCGCCAGGTGAAATAATGCCTTGCACCACTTCAGACTGGGGAAATTGGTCACACTTCTGAGTTAGCCCTATGCCACCACCTCTGTTAAGAAAGGAGCCGCCCCATGCTCTCCGAATTTCACCTGCCTTTGTTTCCAACCCAGCTGCTGGTTATAAAGTAAAAAATTCTTCCTTAGTAGTACTTGCACCGGCTTTTTCCTCCTGCCCTACCCCTTTCTCCTTATGTATCACAGATTGCAAGCCCAAGGGTGAGTTTTTTTTAAAAAACTAACTTTTAGGGAGCAGTTTTGGCATGGGCGAAGTCAAGGGGGGCAGCTGGCCCCATCAATAAAAACCAATATAAATGTGAGGTTCTGCCCCCTCCCAATCCTGACTACGCCCATGCTAGAGTGGGGTTAAAACTACAGGTTTTTTTTAACAAAAAAAAGGAATTTATTAATGGGGAACATTTAGGAAAAACAGAGGACACATTTGCCACCTTCTACTTTTAACTGGATGGCTATGACGACTCTACCCATGGAAAGGAGGAGGCGTCCTGGGAAAAGAGGACCTATGGCAACCCCATTACCGCCTCCCATCCTAACCAGGACACACCTATGTACTCTCCCCCGCCTTTGAGCATCGCCGCGAAAGCGAACGCTTTCTTGTCCCGCTAGGCTCTCCGTAGCCGCGGCCTCGGCGAAGCCCCGCCCACCGAGCCGTCGAAAGCATAAAAGCCCGTCGGCCCGCCCCGGCCGCCCAGCCGCGCGCAAGGGGAGGAAGGAAGATGGCGTCCACCAGCCGGTCAGTAGCACAAGTTGCCGGGCGCTTCTCTAGATATAGGAAAGCAGGGGAAAGGGTAGAGGGGTGCGTCCGGGCTCGGGGGGGTGGCGGCGGGGGTCGGGGAGGAAGAAGAGCGGCCTGAGAAGGCGCAGCCTCGCCGCGGCTTGGGCTCCTCTGAGGGGGGAAGGTAGGCCCGCCGCCTCCAGTTGCTCTATCCGGTCTCTCTTTACCTCGCTCGCCGCTCTCCTCCGGCCGCCTCAGCTTGGGCGGCGGCCTTCTCCGCGGGGCCTTGGTTTTTTCTCCTCAGCCCACTCTCGCCTCCACCGCCAAGGATACGCTGCTCGCTTTCCAGACGCCCCGGTGGCCTCAAGTGGTGGTGGAGGACGCGGCTTGGGACGCCTTAGGCCACCTGCGCTTCTTTGCCGACCCCGTTTAAACGGACAGTGCCTTGAAAGCATGTCCCCGCCCCCCCCGCGAAGGATTCTGGGAACTGTAGTTCGCCCACCGCAGAGCTACAGTTCCCAGCACTCTGAACACCCCCATATGGCGTGTAGGCAGTTTTTGACTTCCTCAAAACACAGGATTCTGGGAACTGTAGTTCGCCCAGGGCAGAGCTACAGTTCCCAGCACTCTGAAAACCCCCATATGGCGTGTAGGCAGCTTTTGACTCCTCCAAAAGAAAGGATTCTGGGAACTGTAGTTCACCCACCGCAGAGCTACAGTTCCCAGCACTCTGAACACCCCCTATATGGCTTGTAGGCAACTTTTGACTCCCCCACCAAAACCTTGTGACTTGCTATACCATGAATTCTTTTTTCTCTCCCCACCCCCGCATCCAAATTAATTTTTATTGGTTTTCCAAATCATTGCCACGCTGAATTTAGTTTTAGACAATTTAGTTTTCTCCCCAAAACTGGTTTCGCAGCAATGCCGCATTTCAAGTGGCGGGTGATTCTTTGCCTAGGAGACAACTCCTAGGGGCTGAGGTCCCTTTGGCCCCCCAGTAAAATATTTGAGGGGGGGCCTTCCCCCAAAGTTGATAGGCATTCCCATTCAAATGGTGGACATGTGTCGTGTCATGCTTACAATCTTTTATTGTCTTGCTAATTGTGTGTTTTATATTTGACTTAACTTAGCAATGTTTTCTTTTGAAATGTTTAAGATTTTTTTGGTTAACTTTGTTAAAGGTGTATTCTGTAGCTGATCTCCTTTGTAATGTTTTATTTTGAACTCTTTAAGATAATATTTTAGTTTCCTATTATGTTGCTTTTACTGTATACATTATCTTTCTTCAGTAATGCTTAATTCTGGATTGCTTTATTGATGTTTTAATGATCTGTAAACTGCTTTGAGTTTTTTCTTAAAAATATGTTAGCACCCATGGGCATAGCTAAGAGGGGTCAGGGAGGGGCAGCTGCCCCCCATCAATAAAATACATAGCAAACTGAGGTTCTACCCCCGCCCTAACAAAAGGCCCAACAAAAATCCCGGCTACACTTATGTTGGCACCCCGATTCTTTGCCAATACTGGGAAGGATGCAATAAAGCTGCAGGGCTTGGCAGGCACATCTCAGTAGGGTTAGGGTGAAATCTTGCTGGGAGCAAGGCTGCTGTTCAGTCCTCCAGGTGTTGCTGAGCTACAGCTCACATCTGGAAGGCCATAGGTTAGCCACTCCTGCTGAGGGGAGTTCCCAGGATAGCCAGCTGACCTCGGGATGGGGCCTCCTTAGGTTGCAGCTTGTTGAGCAGGAACTGGGAGATAAACCTTCTAATGTTTTTTAATATGGAGCTCAATTCATAGGGACAGCAGCTGGCATCTCCAAAGAGTCCTTGCTTTACCTGGAGCCGTGCTCTGGGTGGCTGCACCTGATTTCTAGGCCTCATGTTTCTGTGTTGAGGAAATTGCTTGTTTGGATGATGGCTCTTTGGCAGTGCTGGAAATTCACCCTCAAGATATTTCTATATGCAGAGTATATGCAAATGTTTGTTGTAACATTAGGATCTCAAGTTGCTTTCGTAATACATTTTTGGGGAAGCAATTGTGTGAGCAGAACTGTTTTGGGTCCTGTCTGTATGCTCCCTGTTGGGGTCTCCCACTCTTGCAACATCCTACTGTTCTTATTTTTTCTAATACTTTGTCAGAAGAGATGTTTATATTGTACATATTGTAATCCTTAATTGTAATGCTTTGTTTTGAAGTTGGATAAGGTTTGGAGAGATGAGGAGAAGAAGTTTGGGATTGCTTTATTAATTTTGTTCAGGTTGACATTTTAAAATCCATTGTGTTCGGAGTGAAGGCTGGCTTCATCAAATATACTTAGAAGGATCTATCTGACTCCTTGCAATCCTCTTCTGTGAGACAGGGGACATACTGTTAAAGTTGCACACCCATGAAAGTTCTTTGTTGGGCAACATTCTGACTACTTAGACTTGCTTTCCAGATTTGCAGTTGGCCTAGATTAGTAATGTGATTTGCATTTGGCCTAGACTAGTAACATGAAACAGATCATTTTGTACATGGAATTCACTTACTAATTTACTCACGTTGACACTATCTGCGCCAACTAGTGCTAAATGGTGTAGCCAAATGTTATTTTACCCTCTAGCTGTTTGGGTTGGCTCTTTTTTCCTGTGCCTGCTCTACCAGTTTGTTGTCTGGTGTATATACAATGTGTGATTATGAGCTTAGAAACACGAAGGCTGTTACATTATTATTTTTTAGTGCTAATTCCAAAGCATTGTGGATGATACAGGTCAGTGCAAGAAATCCAGAACTAGAGCAGGGCCCCTCACAGGGCCCCTCAATGATAATATAAGGCCCTTGAGCTGAAACACTTTAACCAGCCGGTGGCAAATTTATTGGAACAGTGGGCAGATTTTGATTTTAGAGGAAGTGGTGCCATGGGGTTGTGGCATAACACAAAATTTGAAGATATCCCCTCCGCCCCACCTCCCCAGCCAATGCTGCTTCTAGGCTTTTCTTTTTTCAAGATGAAACCCTGAACAAGGTGAAGAAAGTACAGATGGGAGTGCTTGGGTATATCCCCCAGCCTTTCCAACAGGCATTTTAAAAACACACACACACAAAGGCTCTGAATAGGATGAATAAAATGTTCACTGCCAGCTTCACCTGGCTGCAGGGATATGCTCACTGCTTCTCTCCCCCCATCAGACTTATTTTTTTAACCCAAGACCCTGAGCAGGGTCCTCCTGCTAAGTCCAGCTGCCCACTGCCAACAAAGGCCTGAGTGTGCTGAAATATTCTTGCCACTCCTTCCTTTTCTCCGCAACCCACTGCCAGACTTAAAAATGAAGGGGAAAAGTCCATGAGAAGTGCCTTCTGTCATTTCCAGCTGACTGGCGGGCAACAGGTCCAAGCAAACATTTTGACAGTGTCCTGGTTACTTTGGGGATACCAAGGAAGGCTCCTGACTGAATTGTTTTCTCCCTTTAACAAGCCAGTTACTTCAAGTCTTCCTTGGACCATACAATTCTGTTTATTGACTTTCCGTAAGACTGCTTTCTTCCCTTTTCACTTCCTAAAGAGCATCTTGTTTAGATAATTTTTGAGCTTATTATAGACTACCGCAAAGGAAGATAAATGCTGTGTTTAGGTTAGTTAAACAATTTAGATGATAGCAGCTGTAAGTTTGAGGCCGTGTGACCTTGAGGAAAGTAGGCTACTGTTTAAAGATGTTTGAATGAAACATTTCCTAAATTGACACTCTGTAAGCATAAATATTGTACTATGCTTAAGCACTGTATTGCAACAAGAGTTTGCCAGGGAGCCATTGAGATGACAAATTTGTTATGGACTATCTGAAAGCTTGGCCCATTTTTAAACTATGTAGAAAAGAAAACCTCTTGAGTTGGAATCTATTTTGGAAGGGAATTAAAATGCAACCAACAGCCATACCTTCCACAAAACATATCTTTGGTCATAATACAATATTTGTATTGTTTAGCCGTAGGCCATCACAAGGCAGTATTCAGAACAAATATGTAGCATTAAAGCCAACCACAGGCATGACAAGAATGCCCAAGTGTCCCTTATTGAACTTAAAACAGCAACAACAAAAGCACCACCACAGTACTGTATACATAAAGGTAAAGGTAAAGGGACATACATTTAGGTAAAATAATTCTTATATTAACATTAACCAGTCTAATTTACACCCCGCTAATGTGATTTTAAGTTCATAAATACAGAGGATTGGATATTCAACATGTTTTGACATCTATGTGACTCACTCACGTGCTAAGTGGGAGTGTATTTAGCATATTTATTTTAAATAATAGTTGCACTTCCTGCTTCGTGCTCGTCTACTTCATGATAGCCATTTTAAGAATAGAGAATGTGGTTCTGTGTGGAGGAGCTTCTGTTCAAAGTTTAGAAATCCCACTAGGCATGTTGTAGCAATCTCGATTTCTTGTCTGGTGAACTTGCATTTTTTTGGTGGTATAACCATTACAGGGAGGTATCCCTGGGCTTTTTTTCACCTGGAATTCACCGGAACTGAGTTTCGGCATCTCTTTGGTGTGTTCCAGCACCTCTGTAGTGTTGCGCCACAGCAGCATGGCACTTGGGGCTTTGCAACAGAGGCTGCGGGCAGCACAGCACTCTGTGTTGTGTGTCAGAGGCTCAACAACTTTGGCTGGGTGCTCCCCTCTGAAAAAGGACAAGTTCTGGCACCTCTTTTTCTAGAAAAGCAGCCCTGAGGTATCCTGATACTTATATATAAGTTTTGGTCTGCTGCTTTTGTTACAAGTTGACCACAGTGGTATGTGGTCACAACAGATTTGTCAAGGTGAATGGCTAGCTGCAATAGTTGGTATTACTAAGCATAGTTGGGATATCAATTTCAGGGCTATTTCTGTCTTTGAGGCAAACAGATTCGTCACCAATTTCATGCCATGTTTATCAGCTTCTTTCAAATCCCCAAGGAAGTAATTGCATATATAACATACAGCAAATTATATCCTGTCATGTCACATTTTGGTTTCATTTAAAACTCTGAAAGCATTCTAATGCATTTTACAAGATCACTAGAAATTAGTTAAACTTCAAATATTTTGCATGATCAAGATGAATTAGGATAACGTTTTCCTCTTGAAATAAATGCTGCTTATCAGTTACTTTGTAATCATACAGATTTGTTAAAATGAGGTCTTATAGGGTTTTCATAATATGCCTGTCTTCTCTTTAGCATTTCCCCCTTATATAACTCATTTTCTAAATTGCATAAAATATAATGGCAAGTGGTCTACACCTATTCAAATGTATTTTTATTTCTGTGAACTATGTGCGTACATATTTGTTTAAACTAAAGGACTCATTGGAGGTAGTGACTTAGTTGGAACCTTTTCTCCCATATGCTTTGAACGGCTTAGACTTATTCACAAACTTTTCATAAACATGGTTTTTAATGTGAGTTGTCACACAAAGCTAAAATATTGCATTTGTTTTTAAGGGTGGATGTGCTGCCAAGAGTGACGTGTCCAAACCATCCAGATTCCATATTGGTGGAAGATTACAGAGCTGGAGATATGATCTGTCCAGAATGTGGACTAGTCGTAGGTGAGCAATTTTACAGTAGTTGTATATCTTACTCTAAATATTTTATGTTATTATATTATTTTTATAATAATATTTATTATTTTATCTTAAATGCCAAAAGATTGCATTAAGAGCTTCAGTCAACACATTTACTTCTGCAACAAATCTTTGAGAAGTCTTTGCCACGTAGGAACCAACAGCTTGGTAACCTACCAAGATGTTTATGCAGATACTTCCTGTTAATTTAGTCACCATAGATAACTGCCCTGTCATATTTTTTTTCTGGTTTAGCAAAAACATGGCAGACATTCACTGTATTTTACCCATGTGTCACCTCTTGCACACTGACCCCAAAAAAGACTAGCCACAAAAGTTTCCAACCTGTTACGGGCGTAAAGTCTCAGACTCTGCGCAGTTTTGGAAACAGTCGGGTGTTAACTGATTTCTCAGTTGTGCGGGGTGTGGTTCCTCACAGGCCATTCTTTGTGGTGCCCTCAGAAACTCCCTCTTGAGTTATCAGGTATGGGTATCATATTTTAAGAAACAAACAGGTGTTGTTCATCTCCAACTCCCACCATCTCTGACCCCTGGCATTGCTGACTGGGGGTGATAGGAATTACAGTCCAATAACATCTGGAAGATATAATATTTGGTTACTTCTGCTCTAGGTGGTGCAGAATCAGGTTGCTGTGAACCAACCAGACATAATGAAATGATAACTACATCTTCATAACTTTTAAAGACTTTAGCTGTCATGAAATCAGTAGAGTACAACATCCTAGCCAAATTTCAAAAATAGTGCTCTACATTCTGACATAGCTTAACGTGTGAAGGAGCGGATTTGCCAGTTAGAATGAATTTTACCAATTTGCATAGATTTGGCGTTTCCACAGACATCAGACCTCTGGGAAAAAGGTGGTGAAAGTGGCTAGAGAATATGAATTAATGTATTTTTTCTATTCTCTAAAGTGTTGCTTTAATATAGAAATGGTGATCTGCGCCCCCTGAAAGTCTTTTCTCGTTTCTTAATATTGACTGTGTGCTGTTCTTCAAGGTTTCCACTTAAAGAAGGAAACTGATAAAAGGTTGATAAGTTAAACTTCATGAGAAAAAAATAAATTCCTTGCTACTACTGAGTAGTAATAGATGTAGATAAGTATTACTTTATTTAAATTTATGTCTGGCCTGTCCTCCCAAAATTGCTCTGGGTCACAAACACAAAAAAGACAATCAAAAATTTAAAAAAGAGTATTTACCACATCTAAAAACGATTACAGTGGTACCTCGGGTTAAGTACTTAATTCGTTCCGGAGGTCCGTACTTGACCTGAAACTGAAGCACCACTTTAGCTAACGGGGCCTCCTGTTGCTGCGCCGCCAGAGCACCATTTCTGTTCTCGTCCTGAAGCAAAGTTCTTAACCCGAGGTACTATTTCTGGGTGAGTGGAGTGTGTAACCTGAAGCATATGTAACCCGAGGTACCACTGTACATACCTTCACACCTAATAATTCCAAGGTTGCCAGGAACAGTATCTTTCAACCATCAAATCCTGTATCAGCAGGGATGTTTCTAAATTCCTCCTGAACATACATAATGAAGGGGAGAGGCAAAGCTCACCAGGGAGGGCACTCCATAAATGAGGAACTGCCACTGGTAAGGCCCTGTTGAGGGACAATGCCACCTGGGCAACAGCCTGTTGTGCTCCACTAATAGGGCCTTCACTGCCTACCATAGGGCTCGAGATGTATGGAGGAAGATACTCTTTTAGGTGCTTCCAAGCTGTTTAGGGCTTTGTATGTAGTACTAACCACATGAATTGGGCCCAGTAGGTAACTGTCACCCAGTGCAGAACTGGTATCCACATGGTCCCATTATAACAGCAACATTCTGCACTAGCTGCAGCCTACAGACCTTCAAGGGCAGCCCCATGTAACAGTAATCCAGCTGGTAGCTCATCAGTGCTGAGTGTCAGGCTATCCCAGTCCAGGAACAGCTGTAGCTGCCATTCGTGTGCAGTGCATGCTACTTAGAAACAATTTTAACTGTTGCTATACTAAATTTGCTTGGCTGTGACTCCGCCTATCCTGCACTTTTAGGAGATGACATCACGATCATTTTTGCTGACTGATACTGCCTCATGAGCATTCCACGTTGTAGTTGTTTACTTCAGTGTATAAGCAAGGAGTTGACGTGGTAACTCTTAGGGTGATAATGGGAGCATGGCTTGCTGTGCTAGTAGAGCTGTGATTGGTTGTTGCATTTAATAACCACCTGTGTGCTCATCTGTAAATACAGGTTGCTGAACCAAATCTGCATGTGGAATTATGAGACCTACACAGACCTAGCCATGGCATCCAGTTCTGGTAAAGTGTAGTGCAGGTATGGCTAACCTGTGGCCCTTCAGATGATGATGTTGGCCAGTGGTCAGGGAATTGTCCCAGTGACACCTGGTTAGCCACCCATGATGGTTGAGTCTGAACAGGCAAATCCCTGGATCAAATCCCATATCCATCACTTAGTAGGTGGCTATAAGCAAGCACGGTTCTTTCTGCAGTAAAGGGATAACACTGGCTTGTCATACAGGACTTCTGAGAAAGTACCGTATTTTTTGCTCTATAGGATGCACCTGACCATAGGACGCACCTTGTTTTAGAGGGGGAGAACAAGAAAAAAAAATCTCTCCCTCTCTGCGCAGCGCCCCTTCAGCGAAGTGGCAGGAGAAATGGAGCCCCTTCCATTTCTCCTCCCGCTTCGCTGAAGGGGCGCTGCGCAGAGAGGGAAAGCTGCGCAGCGCCTCTTCAGCGAAGCAAAGCCAGTAGAGCAAGAGGGATTGGTGTGCACCGACCCCTCTCGCTCTCCAGGCTTCAGCGAAAGGAACCCGAAGCCTCCAGAGTGCAGCGGGCACTCCCACTGCGCTCTGGAGGCTTCAGGCGGCTATCCCTGAAGCCATGGAGCCTGCATTCGCTCCATAAGACGCACACACGGTTCCCCTTAATTTTTGGAGGGGGGAAATTGCATCTTATAGAGTGAAAAATACGGTATGTGAAGTGCTGTCAAGACTCTCAAGCAGGAGAATGCCAAAGGCAGATTTGAATCTACTGGTAAAACTGTGTGCTTTGAAGCACTTGCTGACTATTATTTAATATCAGCAATAATTGATGTCCCCCTTCTACCAGAGAGCATCTGCTGGATGCTCTTTTCTACAGATGAGCCACTGCTTGCACCTAGTGTGGTTGGTAAACCTTGGGATTTTAATAGAAAGCAAAGTAAATCTTGAAAGCCTCAATTCATTCCACCCACTACTCTAAAGAACTATATTAATATGCATCAGAAGTGTGTTGATTTTGTAAGTATGTATAACTAAGTATTCTTTGGTAAGGGCATTCTTTAAACAATTATCTGTTTGTACGACTTGGTTTTTCTAGGACTCTCTCCATGCTTCTCCTATTTAAATGCCACTTTCATTTTCAACATCCGTTCAGTTTATTATCAAAACTGACACTGCCAAACAGAACTTCCTCTTCTAATCCTGGCACAAAATTAATGACTGATGACATACGTAGGTTTCATCCAAGCCTCCGTTGGCTTTTTAAAATTATTTTTTATTTCACTTTTTCAGAGAAATACTGTATCCCAAAGTGGTGGTAGTCCATGTGGCAGGCCCTTCCCTGAGGCTTACCAAATCACACCTACACATGCAACACTAAACAGAAGTCAAGGGAAAAGGTAGAGGAGGGAGGTCCGAACAATGCCAGAACAAGCTGTAATTCAATAAGCATTTATATCTAGTGAGGACCAGGGGTGGTGTTCTGTTGCTATAAATATGTTCTGTAAGGGACCCAGCAGCTCTTTTACCTCTGGCTGTTGTGTGTATACCAAGCTCCCTGCTGCTTCTCTTCCCTAGGTCAATGGATAGTGCCAGGCTAGTTTTCCCTCTTGCCATTATGTTCTTTCTTAGAGGAGTTGCTAGTGCCTTTAGTCCCTTGACAGATGGCAGAGTTTGGCGTGCTCTTCCCCTCACCTCTCGTGTATTTGAACACGATTTCTTAGATGCTTAAAGTATTAGTACCATAGCAACTTACATAAGGAAAGGCCACCCTGTTATGGTAGAGCACATTCTTTTTATCTGGTCCAGGGTAAAGTCTCTGACATCTGCAGTTAACTCAAGGTCTACCACCTAAATTTTATTTATCACCTTCAGTTGTATTACTCAGTTCTGGCCTAGATAATGACATTGGATTTGTGTGGGTGCACTTCTGGGAAGTTAGAAGCTCAAAAGGAACTGCTGCCTCTTCTAGTTGAGAATTCCATTTTTGTAGCTGGTTGGTGTGTGAGGGAAAACAATGCATTATGTTCTGTTCTTTTTCTAATCCCAGTGTTGAATTCATACTCCAGACTGCATATTTTCTGGTGCAGCAACAAGCTGTCTACAATTGTTCACATGCTCACCTATGAAACAGATTATTGGTTTGGGTTGTGATGGGTGGCTGGGGACAAAATCTAAGAAATGCTAAAAAGAGGAGCCAGTGTTCAAACTGGGAAACTTTTAAAAGAAACCTTTGAGGTGTGAAACTGAACTCTAGACAGTTACAGTACTTTGAAGAAAATTCCAATGAAACAAAAGAGAGAGAGCATTTTATAGTTTACCATATGTAACTTTACCATTTATGGTTTGTATAATTGTTACTAGTAGTTTTAAATGAAATATTATAAAACCCTAGAAACAAACCAAAATGTAAAGTTAATGTCTTAGAACTTTTACTTTTGAAGAGGAGGTCTGGTCATTTCACCAGTCACTAGATGGCAGCACATTACCTAATTAACAATTTGGACAAGTTCCATTGGATTGTGTGCTGCTGTTTAAATGTTCTTAGAACCTTGTGCACTGTTTATGTAGCAAAAAGTTAGACAAAATGCCAACACATCAATCCACGATACAGAATTCTAACTCTTAATGCTGTCCTCTAATTGGTATCTGTTTCACTAAACTTCACAATTGCAGAAGTAACTGACCATTCAACTCTTTCTGTTCTGGGTAACAGTTTTGTTCAGAGCTAAATTCCTCTTCAGTGATCACCTAGATTCATGGAAATGTGATTTGATTTTTCTTTTCTGCCATGTATTTTAAAATGTTTTTTTCTTCTTCTGTGTTTCTAGGTTTCAGGTTTAGGATTTCAGATTTCTGTTCTAAATATTGTTAATATATTCATTTGCAGTTCATGTGAAGTTTTCTTAATCACTTAAGTTTTGGCCTCTTGGTATACAAAAGCCATCTACAGATAAAATAAAATTCTTGCTAACTTACTAGTAGATTAAGAAAACTGGAATACGCAGAAACTGAAAAAAAGGTGGAGTTGTGTCCTGGCCCATGTTGACAGTTGTTTCTAAATCCAACTTCATTTAACAATCTGTTTAAGATCGTATTTTTTTAATAAGCAACTCTAGCAACATCTCAGAAGTTATGGTTCCTATTGTGTTGTATGATGAGTGGCTGGGTGCTGTAGGTGTATATATGTTTTTTATTTTAATATTAGCAAAGCTAACTTTCCTTTGAAAATGCCAGGATGTTTTTAATAGATAGTAGTGTGTTTTATTCATTTAAAGCACTTACTGGTGTGAATAAACTTTCAAGACTGAGAACTGATTAATCATATACTTCTCTAAATAAAGAATCCTAAAGTAGTGATAAAATTAGTACATGGAGGGATATGTCTTCACCTTATAGCAAGAGAACACCAGTATCTAAGGACTGAGCAGCAGTAGCCACAGAATAATATAAAGCCAACCATGGCTTTTTGTACTGCTGCACTTCAAGCACACATCTAAAAACAGGCACTCTTCTCCACATTTGCCACTTTGTATGTTGCCCCATATGCATCTTGTGTGTATTGAAGACACAGGGATGCCCATTGTATTATTGTATTTGTACTTAATCCAAATATATTTCTGCATTACTACTTGAGCAGTATAAGGAAATGAGTAAAAGGGCAACTCCGTGAAAGCAGTTTCTTTCCCTTCTGGAAGAGTGCCATCCTCTTTTATAAAGTAAATTAAAATCTCGATTTGAAATTGCCCCTGACTCTTCAACCTGGATGACTCACTGACATTTCAAGATCAACATGCTCAAAATAGAATGTCTTGGCTATCTCCCAAAACTCCCCCCCCCCCATTCCTATCAATACTATCCAGCCTCTTTGCCCAGGCACTTAGCCTTGTGTTCTTTTTTTTTCTTCTTTCCTGCAGAATTCATTTATTGCCAAACCCTAACTCCTCTCTCTTAACAGCATTGCCAATATCTGTCCTTTCAATCTCTACTTCTAATGCGCTGTTTCATGTTGTTTTCTTCTTGGCTATTGCTACTTCCTATTCTCTGGCCACCTTTAATCACACTTTGATTTCCTTCCCCCTCTCGGAGGCTCCTGCCTTGCTGACTGCATCAATGTTCTGACACCTCCATTAGTTCTCTCCAGCAAGGTCCCTTCTCCTTTGAACCATTACAACCTTTTTTGTTTTCCATGCCTCTTCATAGCTTTGCTCTTCTGCTCTTCTCTCTCATTATGTCTAGGTTTGAAACATAAAATATACAACCATTTCTGTCTCTCTACTGCTTGGGGTACTATGCAGTTTGTGTGGCACCTATGTGTCCTTTAGTCTCTTCAATCATAGTTTCTTTTTTTTTAAGAAATACCATCAGTAAAAAATAATGATTAACGATATTTGAAAAATCCCTGAAGAATACCTACTAACAGCAATAGTTGGGACATCTTCAATGAACTGATGGGCTTTGTAGTTAGTTTTTTTCAGTTATACCCTTTTGTAGATAGAATGCACACCTTCTGTTGTAACTGTGTTTTCATTTCTTTCCAGGATCACACAGATAATTTTCTCTACCACGATAAAAAAATTTTTAACCAATAGTGTGCTGCTTAAATATATTTGGTATATGACACTGAATAGTTTTCTGTTTAACTTCCATTGCCATCTCGGGGATACACCCCCCCTTTTTCTCCCCAAAGTTGGCAGCCACAAAACAGTCTTGTCATTAAAGCAGGAATGGTGCATAATTCACAAGAGGGCAGATCCCTTTTGTGAGTCATATAGGTCATTCCCACTTGTGTGGAAAAATATTACATCATTGCTGTGCTCACTGTTCTATTTATACAACACCAGAATTTCAAGTACATTTTGCTTTTTTTAGATGCAGTAAACAGTAACCAGACTGCTAGGCCTTAGAAGGAACAATGCTTAATCAAATATTTACATAGAGGCCAAAAGAGGAAAATGCTTTCTCCTATTTTAAACTTATATGGGGGAATAATGGCTCCCTGCCTTCATTGCCATACATGCTGTGTTCACTTTTTAAAAAGATAATCTTACTCCTGATTGATCCTTAAAAAAAAAAAATCCTCTGCAGACACGTAAGAGCAAAGAATAACATCTCAAATATGGTTCAAGAGTTGCACTATTTCCCTCCTCCCCATTCCTATCCCATTGATCCTTTTTTACATCTCTCTATGTCATTATGTTTCTGCTCCAGGTTCAAAATAATACCCTCTCGACAACCAATAGTTATTTAATTTGTGTTCTCAAATATTTGCAGCTGTTATCCTTTGGAAACTTTGTGCTGAAGTTTTAAGCATTAAGTTGAGCATCTCTGTACTAGATTTTATATACTTTGGGGGATCAAAAAAATAACAGCATTCTCTTTATTCTAATTGCCCATAAACATTCTCAGCTGTGTGGCTCTAATGTGCAGCTTCTGTAACATAAGGGTGGGTACATTTCTAAGATTTGCCATCTCAAACCATTAACAGGAGAAACTGCTTGGCTACCTTCATATTGCTCTGTGTAGTCAATCTGCTATCACAGTATTCAGCCTCCCTTGGACAGAGATCATAAAGCAGTAGTATACATCTCCTTAATGACACTGTAAGCAACCAGTATGATCAGTTTTAGTTGTTAATTGTTCCTCTAAAGTCTCATCTTCTAGGGGAAGCCCTTTCTGAGTCATAATTTGGAAAATAGCTGCTACTTCATGAAGCTTGTTGCTTTGGCATACTTACGACTTATGAAATCACAACTATATCTGGATTCTTTTCTAATGACTGATTATTTCCCTTTGCCTACAGTCTTGATAACAAGCCAGCAGCTGAATATCTGAGTACACTTCATTAGCAGCAAATCAGTCTTCACAGTTTATGCTAAGCAGATTTTTAAAAAATACGTTGGGAATTTGTGGTGCAGCCAGAATGTTCTCTCTATTTGCATATATAACGTCTTTATTTAAATACTTTGTAGGAAAGATATTGTTGTAAAAGTTTACTTTGAAGCTCATCTCGGCTTGAAATCTTCTTATTCTTTTCTTCTGAAATCTCAAAATCTGTATAGTATCAAAATGGAGCATAACTCTAGCGATACCAGAAACAGTATAATATAAAAGTACTTTCAAATGGAGTCTTAGTTCAGATTATTTTTGATTAGTGAAAAATTGCATCTGAAAGGTTCTAATATTTTAAAACCATATTCAGTACTTATAAAACAACAACAACAACCTGCCTACTGGTTTTAATTGATGCTCTGTTAAAAGGCAACCTTAGTTTAAATCTATTTCCAAACCCCTAAAATTCCTTTTTTAAATACCGAAGGATACATAGGCTAAGGTAACACTTCAATAAACAAAGCTACTGCTAGTTGATTAATAAAACAAATTAATTTATTTTCATATTACAGTCATTGCATTCTCAAAAAATAAGCAATGCATTGTTAGGGTGGAATTCATCTAACCAGCTCAGCCAGGGCTTTCCCACGTCGGCTCCCCCCACTAAGGGTGAGAGATACATCACTATATCATTCAAAACCATCTTGTGATATCAGTTTAATTTTTTTTGACCTGGCAATATATTGTGAATCATTACGTGTGTGTGCGCTTTACAAAATTCGCAATGTGGGGAAATATGTTAAGCCAGCCAATGCTTCTCTCGATTCCTTGCAGCCCCTGTTAACTCTGCCAGCTCAGTGCTCTCCTGCCTCCTGCAGGGACAGCGAATCACAAGAGTCGTTTAGTCGTGTCCGACTCTTCGTGACCCCATGGACCAGAGCACGCCAGGCACTCCTGTCTTCCACGGCCTCCCGCAGTTTGGTCAAACTCATGCTGGTAGCTTTGAGAACACTATCGAACCATCTCATCCTCTGTCATCCCCTTCTCCTTGTGCCCTCCATCTTTCCCAACATCAGGGACTTTTGCAGGGAGTCTTCTCTTCTCATGAGGTGGCCAAAGTATTGGAGCCTCAGCTTCAGGATCAGTCCTTCCAGTGAGCACTCAGGGCTGATTTCCTTAAAAATGGATAGGTTTGATCTTCTTGCAGTCCACCCAGCAATTACAAGAGTAGGTGCCGGCAAAAATCACAATGTGGGGGAAATGGTGAAGCCAGTCAGTGTCTCTGCATAGCTTCATTCTTATTTCAGGCATCATGATATATCACAATGTTTAGCTGGTGATATGACACGACGTTGAATACCAGATATTGCCTGGCCCTACCCCTTGCCTTGTCCCCAAATTGGTTCTCAGGGTTTTTGGAGAATCCCTCTGTCTGGAGGGGAATCGTTCTGTCTGGAATGCTTGTGCAGATGGAACAATGAGGGAAGTGTTGAATTCCACCCTTAATTTGGGCAACTTTTGGAGGTTGTCTCAACCACACAGCTCTTTCTGTTTGCCTCAGTCTACTCAATCTACTAATCACACCTCTTAATTAACTATATTATTTATATTATTTATTGAATTTATATACCGCCCTATACCCGCAGGTCTCAGGGCGGTTTACAGAATAAAATCAGAATATAAAACCAGAAAATACGTAATCAGAATAAAAATGACAACCCAATAACCCCCCCAACACATTTTAAAAGGACATAGGATGTCAATCAAATCAACCAAAGCCCAGGTTAAAAAGGAATGTTTATTATTATTTATCTAAAGGGAAACTTTGGTTACTAGCTTTGGAATCATCCAGGATCAACCAGCTTGAAGTTAGTTTTAACATCCTGGTTTGTTCCAAAGCTTGTAACCATAGTTTCCCAGTTCACATGAAATGGGAAGCTATGGTTAATTAGAGGCTTCCTGGCTTATCTGTGGCTTGGACAAAGAGAGGGAGGATCAAAGGGGTTCTAGCAGCAGGCAAAAGGCAGATACATATCTTGGTTTAATAAATGAAGAAACAATTGGCAATATTGTTTCTCAAGCTTGTTATCTGTGGTTGCAGAGGAGGACTTGAAGATGTGGAGGGGACAAAATTCATTGTTTTTCAAGGTTCTCATTTTGAGCCATGCTGTCAAGTGTTTTGTTCTCCAAGATCTGTCCCAAGTTTTGGGGGTATCAGTTTTAGAATAAGAATATTGTTACAATATATAGAGGTGTACGTTAACAGCTTGTAACTGGGCATCTGCTGGTTTCGGAAAGACAACATGCCAGCTTTATTGGTTCTGTGAACTCAAATTGGCAAGTTAGCTATAGCATTACTGTTTATGTTATCGTTGAAGTGTCCCTAAATGCTGAATTAGGTTCCTTCCTGCCTTCCCTCATTTTATTTGTATACTATTTTCTGACACAAAAATCATGCTCAAAGCAGCCAGCAAAAAAAGAAACAGGGATGCATTTCAAACAAACGCTACAAAACAATTTCATAATAACCCAGCATAGCAAAACAGTAACACAGTGACATTTTCATAACATAGCAAAGCGAAAATACAATATACAAAAAAACATTTCAGTACTGTAAATATAATATTAGCAACATGTAGCATACAATCACAAAAAAAGAGAGAGCTTCACAGTTTCTCTTTCGGCCCAGAAACACCCCTCCTGTGATGTTGCTCAGTCCTTCTCCTGCAGAAGCTTCTTATAAGGCTTCCAAGGAGAAGGGTGGGGTAGCTAGAAACACTCTTCCCATTATGAAGTTTCCCTCATTGATGATAAGCTTCCAAACACAATATTCTACTTTGGTGCTGGAAAGCTGGAGTTGCATTTCAACCTTAATTTGCAGGTTACCAAAGTTTCATGTGTACGTGCGGTTATATGACACCTGACCTCTCCATTCCTTGTGTTGCCTTCAGCCTGCTGAATCCAGCAACAGATAGTAGCATGGAATAAGCAGGCGTTAATGTAGGTCTGACCATAGGATGTTTGCCAGACCTATAGAGCCTTGTTAATGTTGCCTTGAAGTGCAACAGAGCTTTGTTTGGACCAGCTGAGGTGCCTGTGCTTTGCAGGTTCCCATGTTCTAGCCCAGAGGTAGCCAACATAAGTGTCCTTCATTTGTTGTTGGATGCCAACTTGCATTGGTCCACGGCAGCATGGCCTCTGGGCAGGGATGATGGGAGTTGTAAGCAAACAATATTTGGAGAGTACCACATTGGATGCCCTTGTTCTAACCACTCAGATGCAGTCACTCCCTGAGAGTATCCTTGAGTGAGAGCTGGTTACACTGTGAACTCTTGGAAGTGTTTCTGTTAACTTCATTACTTACTTGTCATCTACAAAATGTCACTAGGGTTGCTAGAACAGAGATTGTCTGAGACAGGTTCTGCCTCACACTTCCTAATTTGTGTAAAAAACACACACACCCAAAACTATCGACTTTTGTCTTAAAACGATTCCCTGAATGTTCTCTAAATGGTTGCTGTGGTTGTAAACGAAATGATTCTGAATGCATATTTGTGAACCTCTTGAGACTTTTCAAAAACAAATGAATGATGATGAATGCTTTTTGCATACTCAGGTGACAGAGTCATAGATGTAGGGTCAGAATGGCGAACATTCAGCAATGACAAAGCAACCAAAGACCCGTCTCGAGTTGGAGATACCCAGAATCCTCTTCTGAGTGACGGTGATCTGACTACAATGATTGGCAAGGTAATATGAATCACGAAATGCATTAATGCACAAGATCTGTACAGCAGCAGGGAGAATTTGGCAGAAACTTGGATATTGTTGCTTTTAAAGTGGCAGCGCAAAGTTGGGGATAAGCAAGCTGTGCAGAGTGTTAGAAACTGGAGTAGAAAAGCTATTCACCACATGGCTCTTGGGACCTGGCCTGTGGTCACCAAAACAGAATGTCTAGTTGCCTTTTTTTCTCCCCAGTGCAACAGCTCTTTCTGTTTACTTTTACGTAGATAATTTATTTGGGTCCCCGTCCCCCAATTTGTGGTATTGGGAGAGTTGTATAGCGAAACAGGTTGTTCAGCGAGCACAGAGGGACCTACATTTAGGCATGTATAGGACAGTGACACCCAGTGAACTTCATGGCTGAGTGGGGATTCGAGTCTTGGTCTCCCGGGTCCTAGTCCTACAGACACTCTAACCACTTCACTACACTGGCTCTCACTAGGGAAAACCTTTTTTTGGCAAAGTCACAGCTTCTGTGATAGGTGGAGCTGCCATTTTCTTTGCTGAGTTCTATAAGGGCAGCACTGTTTTAGACTAAGGAGGAGGAAGCTGACAGGCAATGCCACCCGCTCGGCTGGTTGTCAGACGAAAGGCAGGTGGCGCTTGATGAATCCACTGAGGTTGGTGGGGCACTTGCTCAATTCACCCTAATGGACCAGCTTCCACCACAGGTCTTGAAGAGATACTGGAGGCAGTACTATCCCACTGGAGTTACTACTGTTGGATTTGACCTAGCTCACGAGGCAATGGCACTCCTGTATTTGGTCTTGAGCTTTTGTTGCATTTGCAGGCTTTAGCCAAGTTATCTATCTCTATAAACCAGTTTGTAAACCAACTGATGCCCAGCAAATAGCATCCAAGTAACCCCTCAGGCTTATTTAATTAACTTCTCAGAAACGTAAAACACACACATACAAAAAAACCAAGAAACAGAGCATATACATTGTGCTTATACCACCGCAACACAAAGTTAACAGATTATTAAACTGGGGAAGGGAGAAAGATGGGCACGCTGTAATTAAGAACTTATGGAATGATGGCAATAGCTATGCCATTCCCAAAGAAACCTCTTTAAGAGTGGAGAAAATGTTTAGGGGTGGGGCACTGATGAAGGGGTTGGGGGAAAGAAACGAGCCATAACTGAGAGCCAGTGTGGTGTAGTGGTTAAGAGTGGTAGTCTCGCAATCTGGGGAACTGGGTTCGCGTCTCCGCTCCTCCACATGCAGCTGCTGGGTGACCTTGGGCCAGTCACACTTCTTTGAAGCCTCTCAGCCCCACTCACCTCACAGAGTGTTTGTTGTGGGGGAGGAATCGAAAGGAGAATGTTAGCCGCTTTGAGACTCCTTAAAGGGAGTGAAAGGCGGGATATCAAATCCAAACTCCTCCTCCTCTTCTTCCTTTAATAGGGAAATGTGCAGAAAACTGTGCTCATAAACTGATGAACGTGATGTTTCTGGATGCAAGAGAGATGCTGCACCTAGAGAAAAGGAGTTGGGGAGGGGGCAGGGGAGGTGGTCAAGAGAGATTAAGAAAGGCCAGGGTTGACTTACACCTCCCTACTAACATTAGAGAGAGAAAGCTAGGAGCCTACCGTACTCCAGAAAAGCGAAAAGTGCCATGGCAATTTAGGAGGCCAGCAGAAGCTGCAATACTTAAGGAGAAAACTTCAGATGGGTGTGTTCGGGGGGGATTGTGAAAGCAAAGGGCCGCAGGAGAGTGTTGGTGTTTGGGTGCTAATACTGCACCCCTCATGGTAGGCAGGTAGGCCTGAGAGCCATCCTTGAGCATTCTAGAACGAGCCGGGCTCCATTCTCTTTCCATAGATGGAAAGCTACAACCGAGGAAGAGAGTGAGAGATGAAGAAGGTGCCATGCAAAGAGCCAATGCCTGAAGCAGGAGGAAGTAAAGTTTGCGGCCGCAGCAGAAGCATCAGGCACTGCAATGAGAGCCTCTGGGCTCAGGAAGCACAAAACACTGATAGACCCCAAAGCTGGCTTGAAGCTTCCCCAAAGAGAAAGGAGATGTTGCCTGCCCAGTTGCATGTTGGCCTCCACCCTGAGGGAAGGAAAGTGTTCTGGCTAGCCGGAGATAGTCCCAGCCAGAGAAATGCTGTCTGCTTGCTTGTTCAAAATTCCCCAGGTACCAGTCACATTTTGCGTCTGGCGTGGGTCGAATTGCCACCAAGTGAAGATGTCTTGTTGGCAGGTCTGGCGACTGACATCTCCACCATCTGGCTGGTGTGCAACAACATTTTCTGATGAGCAAGCCCCAGCATCAAAAGACGCTGCTGCGTGTCAGCCAACCGGCCAGTCTGTGGAGCTATCTTCCCACTATTTTTTTCTGGATTGTTTTGTTTGATGTCAATACGTTGTAAACTTCTTTGAGATTTTTTTCTTTAAAATATAAAGCAGCATAGAAATGAATGACAATAACAATAATAATAATAATAAGCCCCACCAAAAAAGAAAAATGGTGACTAGACAGTCCGTTGTGGTAACCGCAACCTAGGTTTAAGGCGCCGTTTGGCAATTAGCTTATATAGCTGAATTTCTAACACTGTTTTCTTGACATCCATGTTCACACAACTACCAGGGACTGATGTTCCCTGCATATCCATAAGGCGTGCTGTGTAGACCCCAGGGGTCATCAACTTGATCTTGTTTGAACATAGAGTTGTACCAGCTGTGCGGTGAAAGAAAAAGGAACTGAAGCATGTTCTGTATCACTGAGATGTTTGTCACTGCTATTTTGGGGGTTGCTGACTAGTTTTCCTTTCCGAATCACAAGCAGTTTCCATAGCTGGAAGAACTAGCAGTATCAGGAGATGGTATATGAAAATAGCATAACTGATTATATATTATTCTATGTAAGGTGTGTGTATCATCTTATGTTCATTTTTATTTCTCCCATGATCTCCCCAGTCTTTTCAAACAAGGATTGAGCTATGATCAGGATGCTATAAGGTTAACTAGTACTAATAGAGACCAGAGTTTTACAGGATGCCATGTTGTGCAATGATAGCCTTCAGCATTTCTGTGAGAATCCAGTTGATGTTAGAGAAAATGTGGACTCCTTTGCTCTCACAATTGTAATGCAGACTGGGTCAGGCAGTCATTAGTGGACTGCCTACATGGCTGTGTTCAAATATTCCACGAAGCCTCTGCTTTTTAAACCTTCTGGTAGTATTGCCCCAAAGTGAAGATGGAAGTGCAGGTTATACCCAGATTTCATTCTTGTCTGGTGAGGAAAAGTAGTCAGGAAAGGGCTAACTCCTGCTTTGTCCAGGGCTTAAACATTCTGGTATCAGTAGGTGATGAGTGGACCTCAAAGAAGCAAGATTCCTGCAGAGTTGTAAGCTGTGTTACTCTTTTATTGTGTTGGGAAGGTACCGTGGAGGCTCTACCTCAAGAGCAGCCAGCTTGGTAATATGGGCTATGAAAGACATACTGAAAAATCACTCTTTGCAGGACAGCTTCTGGCCGCTGTATTCTTCTGAGCTGGCCAAGCAGGTGGCAAAGGAAGCCTGGCAACCAGTCACCTGCTTAGCTGACTAGCCCTGCAGACAGAAGAGATCCCAGACAGCAAAGGAGGGTCAAGGTCATGAGTTTGGCAAGGGGTCAGAGCCCCCTGCAGCAGGAGGAAAAAGCCTAACCCCAGGGCAGTGGAATTAGAAGCCACCTTGCTAAGGGTTGCGCCCTCCCTGTATTTAACTCTTTCAATATGAAAATGGAAGATATGTGTTTGGTGTCCAGATGTACAAAATCTGGGAATGTGTGGGAAGGGGACCAGGTTGGTTAGGGCAGTATTTTCTCCTCTGCTTCCAAACATCATCTTCTGTCGCTACATGCACCTCTGGTGGGCTTCTTGCTTGCTGTGTTGTTTGCCCAGGAAGAAGCAGTGGATTTGTTAGGACTCTCATTTTCTCTTTCTGCACCCTATCCCTGCTGTTTACTGTCCACAAAATGTAGTGTTTGCTTCTGAAATGGGAATAAAATGAGTCCACTGTAGTCACAGTTGAAAACCTATGTTGAGCCATTCTTGAAAAATGTGGAACTGACCAGAACTTTGCTAGGTTGTGCAGTGTATATTACATGTGTTTTTCATAGAGAGCAACAACTGGACTTATGAGCAATATAGTCTTGGCATTTACGTAATAGAGCAGGGGTTGTCAACCTTTTTTTGGACCAGTGGAAACATTTTGAATTTTGAAAGAAATTTATATTAGTGGTTGAACTAAATGAACATGGCTAACTTGGGTGCATCAATTCAGGGGGTAAAACATAGTTCGATACAACTGCAAGTTGTTGCTTTTTTGAGTGGGTAGGGTTCCTGTGGGGAAAGTATTGCTGGACCTCCCTGGACCTGATGTAGGTCTTCCCATGTAAGCAACCGGGACTTCCTTTTGCCATGAGACTACATGAAGTTGGAGTGATGTTGGCCTTTGAAGAACGGCTGAAATAAGGATGGCAAAACACACTAAAAGTGTGCTTTTCATTTAGAGCAGAAATTCTGAAACTTGGGTCTCCAGCTGTTGTTGGACTACAACTCCCATCATCCCTAGCTAGTAGGACCAGTGATCAGGGATGACAGGAGTGTAGTCTAAAAATCGCAGGAGACCCAAGTTTGGGAAAACCTGATCTAGAGAATGAAAGAGGGTCATTATGACCACCGTGTCTGTAGTCTACTTGGAAATAGTGACAGCCACCTGAAGGCGGCTGCATTGTGATCTGTTTCTAATGACTTCATTGCTAGGATGTTGTAATAGGTGTTGCTTATTGCAGCCTCTGAATCCTCACATAAGTGCAAAAGTGGTCTTACTGTGTATATCTGGCACAAATTCCAGCAATCTCTGACACATTGTAAACCCTTCTTCTGCAGGGCACAGGCGCAGCCAGTTTTGACGAATTTGGGAATTCAAAGTATCAAAACCGGAGGACCATGAGCAGCTCCGACCGCGCGATGATGAACGCGTTCAAAGAAATCGCTAGCATGGCAGACAGAATCAACCTCCCCCGAAATATAGTTGTAAGTTCATGCCTCCCTCTCTCAAATTGTTCTGGCGTTTACTTAGTTAGCATAATATAATGAGCGCATGAATTTTTGATATTATTGCTAATTAAATGGCCTGGAGTTAATTAAATTTTGTCTGCTTGCTTTGAAGGATCGAACCAATAATTTATTCAAGCAAGTCTATGAGCAGAAGAGCCTGAAGGGGAGAAGTAACGATGCCATTGCCTCCGCTTGCCTCTACATCGCCTGCAGGCAAGAGGGCGTTCCGAGAACATTCAAAGGTAAGCGGGCAGCGTAGTGTCGGCTCCATCCGGGATCATCCAAAGTATCTTCAGCTAGCACAAGCTGCCACCTCATTCTTCAGTATCCGAGAGCAGCGAAGCAAAACCTGCGATTCCCAGCAGTGGGCTTCGTGTTTTGTATCTTACTTGCCTTTTAATCACTTGTACAAATTACCTGCAAACTGTTTGGGAAGGGGGCAGTCGGGCAACCCTCTTTTCCCTGAGCCCAGTCCAAAGGGAGGAGTTACATAGAAACTGCCGTCTAAGAGCCATGCAGCCGTATGGCTGATTGTATGGTAGCATTGAGTCACTGAGTATAACATCTGTGCTTCATGGGAGCCTATAGTTATCATACACCTCTTTGCTTGATTTGATTATTATCATTATTTGAATAGCTGTATGTTGGACAGCGCTTGGCATGTGTCCATGTCTTTACACGACTGCCTCACCAAGTCATTTCCACCTGCCCTGCAGAATGTTGATGCACGGTTCCCATAATTTCCACCCGAGATCAAACTGGCCCACAAATTTTAAAGTGAGAAAGGCAAGCAGGTTTAGGATCGTGGAGAATATGATCAGCATTGCATCCTAATATACGTTAATGATGTAATTTAAATAATTAAACACATGCAGCAAAGCAAATTGACTTTAATGTGCATACTATTCCAGTGAAACTTGTTTTGTGGGTTTCTCCTTTTTTTGTCTTGTGGGAAGAGAAATACTAGCTAACACTTAGTGTGAAGGGACTGGAAGATTCATGAAAGGCCAGATGTATGCAAATAAAGAGTTTTATCTCCATGCTGCTCAGAACCTGCTGTTATTCCCTGCATTGGAAAACTATTGGTAAACATTGCTCTTTTCTCTCGCTCCTCCTCCCCACAGGCGAGGACTGTGGCTTGCTCTTAAAATGCTGCAAATTCCTCATTCCCGACATATTGTGCCTGAGTCCTAACAAAATCATTCTATTAAATTAAAACCTGTGCTGTGGTTCTGAGACCCAACAACTGAATCAATAGCTCTTGAATTGATGCTCACTCCTCAGTGCAATTCCTTGGTGACTTTGAATGGAATGTTTCTCTTAAAAGTGGGTGCCAGTTTTGTTGACTACATAGAAGACTGAGTTACATATTTGTGCTGCGAAGATTTAAATGGAGGGTTAAGCTTTAATTGGTAGCAGGGAGAAGGGACTGAGAGTGTTATTATCCTTAACTTAACTGCAATCCTGTTTCAGCATTAATGTTGTGTGTGGTTTTTGTGTTTTCTCGTTTCAGAAATATGTGCTGTCTCCAGAATTTCCAAAAAAGAAATAGGCCGGTGTTTTAAGCTCATCTTGAAAGCTTTGGAAACGAGTGTGGATTTGATCACAACTGGAGATTTCATGTCCAGATTTTGTTCAAACCTGGGTCTTCCTAAGCAAGTCCAGATGGCAGCAACACACATTGCCCGTAAAGCTGTGGAATTAGACTTGGTTCCTGGGAGGAGTCCCATCTCGGTTGCAGCTGCAGCTATTTATATGGCTTCACAAGCCTCCGCAGAGAAGAGAACCCAGAAAGGTAACATTTCCATTTCCCCCTCCCCTGTTAAATTCTAGCTCTGTTAAGTCATTTATTCAGAAAGAAAAAGAGTAATCACTGATGCAGAAAGCACTATAAGGATCCTCCTTTTGCCATGATTTGGGATGTATAAGCAGCTCAGTAATAAGCCATGTGAGTAATTGCCAGGCTAAGGAGCCAGTCTGGTTAGTGTTGAATGAGCACTGGAAAGAGCCAGGTTCAAATCTCTACCTAGCTTGCTGGGTAATGCTGGGCTGAGATACTCAAATATCTCTTGGCCTAATCTACCTTACAGGATAGCGGGGCAGATCTGTGTTGTCTTGAGACCTCTGGAAGAAAGGCAGGATACAAATGTAATAAATAGCTAGGCACACTTAGTGAGCTTTTAATTATTATGCTGGCACCTGCATTATACAGCTTTAGGCATCAGGCAAAAATGTTCCTCTTTAACCAGGACTTTGGCTGAATGGCATCCAATGGGGGGTGTGGATTGTTGGGTTGTTTTCATTTTTATTAGGTATTTTGTGTTTTTATATTGTGATTTTGTGTTGTAACCGCCCTGAGACCTGCAGGTATAGGGTGGTATACAAATTAATAATAATAATTCATTTCCTTCCGAACCATGGTCTCAAGGCAATTTACACATAAAATAATAAAAAACACAAAACAACCAGTACATTTAAAACAAAGTTAAAACTCTCCCCCCAACCCCCCCCCCATATTCAGAACATGTGTGTTGTCATGCGGCGTTAGGAACATAGCTTAAGTGGTCTAAATTAAATGTAATCCTCTCTAAAGTCTGGCATTGCCTCTTTTAGTAAGATGTTCAGTTCTGTCTAGCAAGGTTGCCATTGGTACATCCCTTAAATGGGGAAAGGATGGAAATGCTCCTATGTGGACTGATCCAGTTCTAACCACATGGAAAGCCAAAGCTCTCTGCAGATCGTGGGAGTAAAGGTTCCTCTCATCTGGGCATGAAAAACTGTAAGAGCTGAATTCATGCCTTGGCAATCAGTCAAGGGCTTTTGAAACAGCTATCAATAATCGAAGTGCTAAAAAAAAAAAAAATCAGTTGATGACAGGCTTCAGGTAGTACAAACAGATGGGGGGCGTGGGGGGTGCCGTGGTCTAAACCACTGAGCCTCTTGGACTTGCCAATTGGAAGGTCGGCGGTTCAAATCAGAGTGACAGTGAACTTCCATTGCTCTGTCCCAGCTTCTGAAAACCTAGCAGTTTGATAGCACACCAGTGCAAGTAGATAAATAGGTACCGCTGTGGCAGGGAGGTAAACAGCATTTCTGTGCGCTCTGGTTTCCGTCATGGTGTTCCGTTGCACCAGAAGCAGTTTAGTCATGCTGGCCACATGACCCGGAAAGCTCCCTCGGCCTGAAAAACGAGATGAGCGCCACACTCCATAGTCGCCTTTGACTGGACTTAACTGTCCAGGGGTCCTTTATCTAATACAAACAGAACAGCAGGTTCAGTCAACCAGACAAAGCCAGGGATGTTTTGCTTGGCTAACCTAAATTGCTAACCTAAATTGCTACATGAACCTCTTTATTGAAAGCAAGTTGTTCACACACACACACACACACACACACACACACACACACCTCACTGAAGGCAATGGCACCTTCCCATTTAATCCCATTTAATGAAGTCCAGTCCAATGAGAGGGTCATGGGGGATGGAAGGTGCATCTTCAGGTATTCATGGTGGGGCTTGCTTCAGATAGGAATGGAGGATCTGTGTCCCTTTGGATAGTGTAAAGACTCCAAACACTATTCAGCCCAGCCAGCCTGATGCCGAATTGGGCATTAAGCTCCAGTGACATCTGGTTACCCACCCCTGATTTAAGGCCTTAAGAGATGAACACTTGCACTTTGAATTGGACCCAGGTCTGATTGGTAATAAATGACCATATCCAAGTGCAAGTGCAGTGTGAGCTGCTCCGACAAAAATCATATTCTTGCGTCTTTCTATTGTAGTACTACATTGCTCCTGAGAAGCTTTGAGATTTTTACTGAAAGCAGCCTTTTAAAGGTTGTTTGTTTCTTTTACACTGTCTGAAGCTGAGCACCAGGAAGAATTTTTTTGGAAACGCTCCAGCCTTGTAACTCTACTTGTCAGTTTAACTTGTCTGCCTTGGGTTTCATTTCAGAAATTGGAGACATTGCCGGAGTAGCTGATGTTACAATCAGACAGTCATATAGGTTGATTTATCCACGAGCTCCTGATCTTTTTCCAGCTGATTTCAAATTTGATACCCCAGTGGACAAACTGCCACAGCTGTGAATTTCCAAGGGTACGTCTGTAGCCCACAGAGGTTTTGATTTCGACTTAAAAGCGATATGTATAAAAACGGTACTGTTGAGCCTTCAAGTTGCGGAACTGGTAAAACTATGTGAAAAAGCCTAACTGAGGAGTCAGAGCACACATTCCAGGTGTAAACAAAATAATTTTGTGGCATATTTTATGTATATATTAGTGAAAGTAATTATTTAACAGCCATCAATTTCCTATTGTATGTACTTAAGATTTCTTTCATAGAGATCTTGGTTGTTGTTTTTTTTGGAAAATATTTCAGATTCTAATTCCTGAATAAACTGTTTTCCAAAAACCTATACTGTTCTGCAAGTTTCACTGTGTGTGTCTGTCTTAAATAAACATCAACTTGGAGCGTACATCATCTTTTGAAATTCTTCAGTTCCTATTCAAGCATTTTTATATTGTTGTCCAAGAACTATTATTTTGGTTAAATGTCAGGTATATTGTGGGCAGTTTCAATCCCGAGTGAACATGTGATATGTAACATTTCTGCAAGCATTTGAGCTATGACTCACCCAATTTGATTTCTGCTGCTCCTGCTTGCGGTGGTCTGGATGCTGTTTAGTCTCTGATAGGAGGAAGATTTCTGAAGACTGGTCTTGTATGAGAACAGGAGATTCTGCCATCCTTGTTCCCAGGTATGTTTCCTGTTAATAACTAATAGAACTCTAGTACTTAAAACAGGACTAGCCCAGTAACCCTATCAACAAGCCACTTCAAAAGGGACCCTTGACAGTCTGGAAACTAGGGAACAGCCAGCTGAATCCAAATTGATTCACCCTCCTTGTTTCCTTGGCTGTGGCCTAAATTCCCAGGCATACTAATGCACTATTACAGAATATAGAAAGGGCAGTCTGGCCACACGAGGCTACTACTCCTATCCTGACATCTGTAGATGCAGTGGTATCGATCTTGTAATGCATGTAAAACATAATCAAGGAATGACTTAATTCAAGCCTTTTTTCAGTTAGTATTGCCAAGGTAGGGCACAATGTAATCAGCTGAGAAACATGGTAAAATATGTTAAATAGGGGTGTGCATTGGCACTGCATACAGTAAGCCCACAGTTTGTGGGCATTTGACTTATGTGCATTTAGATTTAGGGGGAAAAAATTAAAGGGGCATAAAGTGGGTGGGGTTCTGGGAAACATTATTTTGGCAATCCCACCTGCCCTTGAACCCAATGGGTTTTGACTATACGCTATTTTGGCTTTAGGTGTGGTGGATTCCCCAGAACATAAGCCCTGTGTAAGTTGCAGGATTACTGTATGAATTACAGGGTGACGTGGGGGAAATTCTCTGCTGTAGCTCAGCTCCAGCCAAGAGTCAGGGATTATGGAAATTGTAGTACAACATCTGGAGGCCCACGGGTTCCCCACCCCTGCTTGTAAATAGGTAAGCAGTGAAGACTACTTAAAAGTTAACCTGGTTATGAATAAATGAGAACCGACCACTCAAGGCGATGAGGAACAGAACTTCTAGCAGTTCTGCCCTTTCCAGGCCTAAACATAGACTGAAGCAAATTAAAAATAGGGCCTTTTTGTCCCTTGAAACCATCAGTCTGATTTTGCAGGCTGCTAGGTCAGGGCTATTTTTGTTCCCTCGCTGCTCCAGCAGCATTCTTAAGCCATAATAGTATGAGGGGAGGAGCCAATGACAAGTACAAGTTTATGTAGATCTTGGGTCAGCTCAACATCAAGCCTTGCCTCTGTACATTGAAAAAACAAAACATCTCAAATCTTAATCTTGGTGTGCAGCCTTAACAGGATTCTTAGAACCAGGTTCTGATGTTGAGTGTGATAAGGCTGGAGTCTTGACTGTCATCTTAGGGACATCACGTAGCTTTCCCTGCCTCTGTTGTGGAATGGGCAGGGAAATTCAATCCACAACAACCAGTGTCTTAGATTATATCTGCTCCATCACAACATCTGTCAGAAAGATATTCCTAAATCCTCTTGCCTAGCGTGGGTTTTTCATAGGTGAAATCTTCCAGGAAGCTCTTCTACAATACAGTGGTACCTCCGTGCTCCGGCGGCCCTGCTTTAGTGGGTGCTAAAGTGGTGCTTCGGGTTAAGAACAGTTTCAAGTTAAGAACGGACCTCCGGAATGAATTAAGTACTTAACCCGAGGTACCACTGTATCAGTTACATCCTGCTTGAGCACTAGAATACTATTTGCCTTGTAGCAGGCATAGGCAAGCTCGGCCCTCCAGATGTTTTGGGACTGTAACTCCCATCATCCCTGACCACTGGTCCTGTTAGCTAGGGATGATGGGAGTTGTAGTCCCAAAACATCTGGAGGGCCGAGCTTGCCTATGCCTGCCTTGTAGGCTCTAAGGTGCTGTATTTTGAACTGAATGTCGATTCTTACAGATACAGAAAAAGTTGTTACTTTTCCTACCACCATGAATAGCAGTCTCTCTGTCTTGGACATGACTGATCAGTTGAGGTCCATAAGAACTCCTGTAGAGCCCCTTGCTTTTCACGTTGAGGGATAAGGGAGATTTTGGGATCCGGGCATGATGGTGCATAATAGCTGCAACGTATTTAAAGGGGCTGCCTTGCAGCAGTCCATGAACACATGCCATGCTTTTTTAAAGAACCATGCAGACAAACTGGGCAGTGTGGGTCTGTCGTACCCTCCCTGAAAGACCGCACTATCAAGAGTGGGCTTGTGTTAGAACTTGGGGACATTTAGATTACTTCAGCTTCTGCATTAACCTTCGTAGGCAAGTAAAACTGGATTTAACAACGGAATCTGAGCTCCAATGCTTGAATGAAATCCTTCTAAGGAACCATAATTCAGATAGCCTGTTGCCTCCCCCCACACTCTCTCACTTAAGAGTGTGTGTGTAAGAAACCAAGTCAACATTTAAAGCAAAAAACACACCCTCTAACTACCAGTACAGTGGTGCCTTGGGTTACATACATCTCAGGTTACAGACTCCGCTAACCCAGAAATAGTACCTCGGGTTAAGAACTTTGCTTCACGATGAGAACAGAAATCGCGTAGCGGCGGCAGCGGGAGGCCCCGTTAGCTGGTGCTTTAGGTTAAGAACGGACCTCCAGAACGAATTAAGTTCTTAACCCGAGGTACCACTGTACAACCTTTACATGATTATATATGCAGTTGTGTGGGTTGCTTTGACGCTATGGTACCACAAGGTTACTGACAGAGGAACAGAAAATGACTTTTTACGCATCCCTGAAAGAAAAGGGTAATTCAAACCAAGTTCTAAACACAATTTTTATCTAAAGTCCAAAAAGCAAGATTATAGGATTCAAATCAGTAAATCATGTTTTCATATACAAATTTCACTATTTAAACTTTAATTTGATAGTTAACTGCAAGACAGTTTGTAGTATGACATTGTTAAAGGCACATTTCATTTTAATGCATAGTGTACCATTCTAAAATAACCTAATTTCTTTACAAAGTGCTTCAGCAGCCACATACAAGTATAGCAAAATATATTTACAATCTAGAGTTTAAAATCTTAATTTGCCTAAATATTTTAAAAAACTAGATAAAATTAGTGCTTTCTTTCAGCTTAACTGTGTGAACATACCCTGCCTCTAAAAATTTTTTTAAGTGATTTACTTAGATTACAAAACATTTCTGTACAAGATGTACTTACAAAAAAGAGAAAAGGGTTATTTCTGTAGGACTTTAAATTTGAATCACCCTTTTGGACTCAGCTTTCTGTAGCTCTAATTTTGGAGTATAAATGAATAGCCGACTGTACCTCAGGTGTGTAGTGTTTTGTATTTAATTGTGATACAGCTATTTGAAGTGGAAGAGAAATAGCATTTTTTTCCAAGATGCTAATTTGCTATTATTTTTTTAAAAAGAATTACAGGTTGGACATTTCATGATTTGATTTGTTTAGTCTTTTACCATTGTTCTTTGTGGACACACTTACATGTACATTATTCTAATGAACCCGTTACATATGCTTCAAAGTTCAGGCAATGAAGGCAACACCTGGGGGCAGCACTGTCTTCACATGGTTATGTGGTTGCCATTTATCTTTCATGAAACCAGATTCCAGATCAATAAGTCTGTGTGGATTTAAACATCACACAACACATTTTTGATCTTGGGCATGCTGAGTATGAGCCTGATGACAAACCAATTTTAATAAGCTAAGGAAAGCAGAGCGTTGTTTTCCACAAACAGACTCAACCTTTTAGAAAACTACGTAAGTCTGAAAGGAGCACACACAGTATCTGGTCAAAGACATTTTAACTTTTCAAGGTACAGCATAGTGTTAAGAGGCTTAAAATATACAAGTTTTATCAAAAATATTTATACATTCTCTCAAAACATATTGCTTTAACCCTTATTCTCAGTAATTGCCAATGAAGAGTCTGGAATTCAGTGGCCTTGAAATGTATACAAGCATGTTTCCCCCCATTAAATCTGAATTTAACAATACATTCACCTAGCCACTGGATAATGCTAAAGGAAGTGGTAAAGTTAATTTATATGCTTGAAACAAAAATATACTATAACTTCCAAATATACATGAACATGGCATGTATACACTGAAGATCCTCATTCTTTAAAGATGATATGGCAACACCAAATCAGCAAATGTAAGATGAACGATAGCTAGACACAGATTAGCTAAAATAACTATCAATGGAGTTAGTGTGGAAAAGACATGACTTCCAAGAGTACAAAACACTGATTGCATCTGGGGGAATGCACACATTAGAAATGTTCCTGATTTAAGACTGGAGAGACATTCTTACTCATTACATTCTTCATATCTGCTGGTTATAGAAGTTGAAAGGCAAAAATTGTTTGGCAAATGCTTTGGTAAACTTCTTAGGACCGATCTTCTCTTTTTAAGAATGGAAGCACTTATTCTGTTCTCCTATAGGTAAGGCTTTTAAACATTTCCCCCCCTAATAAATACCGTAGAAAGTTTACAAAACAAGGCATCAGTTCTTAATCCTCATTCCCCCCCTAAAAAAATCAAGACAACAGTGTGCTTAACAGTCATCAGGTCTATGTTTTTTTGGAGATTACTGTATCTTTTTTTTTTTAAGGACAGACATTTTGCCTTCCTTCTTCCCTCTAATCGCTGAGTAGATGGTTATCAGTCTAGCTCAGTATCTGGTTGCTAATCCTGCTTAAGGCAGGTCTTTTTTTGCAATGTTTTCTGCTGCAGAACAGTAAAGATACAGTACAAGTGTGCCCATGTGAGAGTGGAACACAGCCTATACCTGCCAGGTCAAGCTTAAAGAGCTGCACAGAATCGCTTTCCAGTGCTCAATATTTTTTTCTTTAAAAAAAAAGATATACAAAAACGAGGTCACACCTCACGTGTAATAAAAACGGTCCTTTTTCCAAAATCTTCATGTGATTCAAAAAAGTCGGAAGCTACAGGCAGCACAGAGAACAACCCAACAGCTGGTATTCTCAAAAGGAGGGAAGGAGTGGGGCGAACGCTGTTCTGATGAGCCAGTCTGCTAGGATTTCACAGTGTCTCAAAAGAATTAACACCAATCAGCAATGTAGTCAAAGTCTCTGAACATTTCCTGCTGGTCTTCTGAAAGTATCCTAGGCTCCCGGGGTGGAGTGAGAATAGGTGCTTCTGAGGTAAATTCGTCATCAAAATTGCTGACGTCTTCTCTTCCTCTTATGATGGGGACAAAAGGAGGCTTCATTTTCTTGGCAAGCAACGCGTTCCAATCGATCAACTGCAAAACGAAAACACCGAGTTAAGTCCCTGCTTCTGGCTGCTCCCAGATTGCACCCAGGCTTTTCACTTCGCACTCACCCGGAAAAAGTGATGCCTCTTGACATCTTCAGCATCTTTCTCACCAGCACCGAGACGCCGCTCCGGGTTTCTCCTCAGAAGCTGAAACGATATCAAGAACTTTTTGTCAGTAGCCTGCTGGAGCAAAGCATTCCTGTTAACAATTTCCTGAGCCATGTGAGTTCTTTGAAAAAGCATGATATAAATATGAAGAATAGTGATTTTTTTTAAAAAAAGCACATCAGGTTCCCCAGTTAGGACAGCAAGTAGCACTGGGAACTTTAGAAAAGAAACCGAAATGGTTGCCTTTGCTTTTATTAGTTCATAAATTTAAAATTCTCGCTGGTTTGCCGAGGCCCAAACGGTGGTTCTGACCAAGTTATATTTCAAGCAAAACTGCTGACATCGGCGTCATGACAGAATGACATAATTGGTTTCCGCCCATTATTAACAGCATAAAAGAGTCCCAAGGCAGTTTACAGAAGAACAAATTAAATAACAAAAATAATCTGAATAAAACAAACAAACAAAAAAAAGCACAATGGCAAACCCCAGAAAAAAAAGGAAACCCCGGAAAGAGCTCAAGTTCTAGGGCTTCCATGATCCAGAATGCAGAGTCTCTACTGAGTCCCAACTACCACTCTCTGCTGCTACAAAATTGAAAGAATCCTCGCTGCTGCTTTGCTAATCTCCAGGGACGTCATAAGCCGGTGTGTTAACTTTTTATACAGCTGTGGTTGCTTTCTCAGGTGCTCCAGTAAAAATAACACCAAAGTCCTCCTGCCTCACAAGTAGTACCAATCCTACCAGTGAGTAAATCGGGGGTGGCTCACCGGTGACCCTCCAAGATGGATGTTGCTGGGCTACAAAACCCATCATCCCTGACCACTAGCCATGCTGGCGGACAGGTGGATGGGAGCTGCAAGCAGAGGAACTTGGAAGGACCACAGTTATTCGCCCATGGAAGTAAAGGTCATACCCAAAGTATATCTACCCAAAAGACATAGGGCATACTTCTGGGGAGGCTAGGAGATTACTAGTATCAGCGAGCCACACTTGCCTTTGACATAAAGTGAACTTGAGAAACGTACGTAGCAAATAAAAACGTGGAGCTTAAAATACTTTGCTTTCCCTTACACGCGTGGCTAAACAAATTAAGAAGGAATGAAACAAGCATGCAAAAAGTACCATCTTACCCTTCTCATTATTGAGATGGCTTCTGTAGAAAGGAACCGAGGGTATCTTACTTCATCATTTACAATACTGTCAAAAACCTCTTCTTCATCATCTCCTGGGAAGGGAGACTAGAGGGTGGGGGAGAAATAGCGATAAGAATAATTTCCAGAAACTGAATTTTCATCGATATATTCTCTTAATAAATATACTCAAATTTAACCAAATGAGAAGTGAAAAGAGTGAGGGATTCAACAGAAACCTACACCCAACAGCTCCTTTCAAATTTATTTGCTCTTCACAGATGAATAAAGGAAACAGTTTTACATTTTGTGAAGCTTACCTCACCAACCAGCATTTCATAGATGAGCACACCAAGACCCCACCAGTCTACAGCTCTTGTATAGGAAGTTTCTGTCAAGACTTCTGGAGCAAGAAATTCTGGAGTGCCACAGAATGTACTTGTCCTGTCACCAAAACCCATTCCTGCAACAATTACACATGTTCAGTGTTTTGTTCTATGAGCCTTTCACCTTTCCAGTTTTAAACTCGTGGGATTCTTACACAACAAGAACCGTGTATGACATGAACAACACTGCATATTTTTGCCTGTTCTGCCAACTCCATCCAAATTCTGAAAGCTAATTAAGGATACTTTTTATTGCAAAATAGAGTTGATGGTTTTGAACTCCAAATGTCCAGCCAATTATTTACAACTGGTAGCATTGTAGTGGTTTAAAAAACAACCATGGTCTTGCAGAATGACAGAGAAGATACAGATTCATTAAGACTGGAATCCTAGGCTCACTTACCTGAGATTAAGTCCTATAGAACATAAGGCCTACTTCCGAGTAGACTTGTATAAGTTTGCACTCTAAAGCATTTACAGAAAATGTTTATTTTCTTATCCAACACTATAGAATGCTAGGCATCTCGTTTTGCCTCTAAAATAAGCAAACTATGAAATATGACTTTGGCTTTAAAGATTTCCTTCTTAAGCACAGTGAAGCCAAGGTATGTATTCAACAACCCTTTAAAAAAAAGCCAACAGCTTAATGTCATTTACATACGCTAGACAGAATTTTTGCCAGTGGCAACAACTCATTTAAGAAGGGTGTGATGTGAATTCTGTGCCAAGTTTTACAAAAGGGCAAGAGCAAGCAGGTATTCAAGAACTTCTTGATTGTGTACTGTCAAAATACTTCCTTATTAACAAAGGGCATGTATAATTCCCCCCCCCCTGCATTTTTCATTGGTGAAACTATGTTGTCTGTAGGTAGGACAAATTTGAATTTCCAAGTGGTAAGAAACAAACCTTGGCTCTATAATTAGTTGTAAAATTTTCTCTTTCTCTCTCTCTGAGCAGCACCACACATTACATTTTGTACACTGGTACTAGCACTCGAAACCTATGCACTATCAAGTGTGAAGAACCTGCATTTGCCTTTAAATAAATAAGGATTCTTGATGCAGTTTTCCTACAGCGAAAGTCCCATTTAATTGCTCCATCTTGCCACCTGTGCAGTGTTAGAAACTCAGATATGAAAGCTAGGAGCTAAATGGCACCTTATGGACACAACAACAGAGTGCCTAGGCCCGCTTTTTTATATAAACATATACAAAGCTGAAAATGAATGAACTGCAGCTAAAATCTTATGTTCATTTTTCACAGGGTCTAGTCCTTCCCTTGCCCACCTCCCTAATATTCTTAGAGGGTCTCTTCTCCAGTCTTCAGAGAGTGGCTGGAAATGGGGAGGCAGAAAAAGGTCCTCCTTTCCTTCCACTGCAGCTTTAATCTGAAATCTTACTGCGCCCAGAGCTCAGAAACTGCTCGCCCTAATGAAATTTTCTGTCGCAAAATGCGCCTAGAACAGTGGGAGTTTTGAACCCTGCACCTGTGTCTGATGCAATAATAATAATAATAATAATAATAACAACAACAACAACAATAATAATAATAATAATAATAAATTTTATTTATATCCCGCCCTCTCTAGCCGAAGCCGGGCTCATGGCGGCTAACAACAATCAAATAATCCAACATTCTAAAAACATTTCATTATAAAAATTAATTAAAATCAAATTGATGGCAACCGTTAAGCAAAATTCTGTGCAGGTTGCCAGAGGAGGGAGTCAGGCTGCGCCCTGACCAAAGGCCTGGTGGAACAGCTCTATCTTGCAGGCCCTGCGGAAAGATGTCAGGTCCCGCAGGGCCCTAGTCTCTTGTGACAGAGCGTTCCACCAGATTGGAGCCGCAGCCGAGAAAGCCCTGGCTCTAGTTGAGGCCAGCCTAACCTCTCTGTGGCCTGGGACCTTCAGGATGTTTTTATTTGCAGACCGTAAGTTCCTCTGTGAGACATACCAAGACTGTGTCAAGGTCACAAAGACTGTGCAGAAATCTACAGGGTATCCACCATCTAGTTCTTGGAAATATGCCCCCAAGCCCCAATTGGCTCAATGAGAGCCTACCTGTCTAGCCCTTTTAGTATAATAACTGGTCTTTGACCTGGTCTAATGACATTTAGATAGAGGATCATGTATGGCAACAATAATGTGTTCCTAGATGCAACTTGCTTGTGGGGTCAATGACTCGAATGGTTATTTTGTTCTGTGTTCAAATTCCCTGAAGTGTCTTCACACGGTTAGCCTTTCTTAACTGTGTTTTAGTGGTAAAGCGTTCTTATTCTCTGCTTATTAACTCCCTAATAAAGCACAGTGGTACCTCGGCTTACATATGCTTCAGGTTACAGACTCTGCTAACTCAGAAATAGTGCTTCAGGTTAAGAACTTTGCTTCAGGATAAGAACAGAAATCGTGCTCCGGCGGCACGTCAGCAGCAGGAGGCCCCATTAGCGAAAGTGGTGCTTCAGGTTAAGAACAGTTTCAGGTTAAGTACGGACCTCCGGAACGAATTAAGTACTTAACCCGAGGTACCACTGTATAGCACTTATTCCTTGTGTGGCTTCCTGGTGTAAGCTTGGCTTTGAATCTGGTACCTGGCTACTTGGTTATATGCTACTGAGTAATTTGTGGGCTTGCAGCTCGCAAGGACTGTTTGGCCCTTTGCAAATCTTGGAGACTTTGCAAATCTCAAGGACTTCCAGAAACAAACTCAGTTTCCCCTGGCTCAGGTTTGGATGACTACAGGGGTGGGGCAACCCCTGGGTTATCTCACTTAAAAGGCAGCTTAAGCAAAATTCTTTATATACCGGCAGCAATGAGATGATAAAATAACCCTGAACTCTTTACATGGTTTGCAGCCATGGGAAAACCAGCATAAGGAAAATCATTTACATGTTGGCAGCGTGGACAAACAGACTCTTCATGCTGTCAACTTGGGATATAACTGGAACAACTCTTTTACACTTCCTTTCTATAGTGGAATACCACTTATCATTGAGAATCAAATGTTGCTTATGCAGATGAAACCACCTGAGAAGCCATTATTTTCCTCCTACCAATCCATAAAAGCAGGACACTATGGCAACTCCTCCTCGCTGCTCTGGCAATTGTTTCTTCCTGACTCGAATGAATTGATAAAATGAAAGGTCCAGGCAAATCTTAAGCTGGTTTGGGTGGTGAATTAAAAAATGTGGAGATGTAGGGTTGTAGTCAATATTTTCACTTGTGAATTTGTTATGGCTGGAGTTTGGATCCTAGAATAATAGGCAGGGTGGGTTTTAGAACGTAGCATGTGATTGGCTGCTGGAGCCATGCAATCCAGCTCTAGAAGGGAAGTTTGAACTAGCCTATCAGGTGCGACCACAGGATATATAGCCGAGGTCTGGGAGGGGCCTGCAGGCTGGACACACACGATGACTGTTTTATCTGTGAACAATGAAATAAACTGCATGAAACCAATGGCTTTTCTCTGAGTATATTTCAGAATGGAACTTCCATTAACTCATTCCTTCATGTGCACTCATGGAAGGAGTCCTTTCATAAGCACAGCTCTGCTCCTCAATAGAAGTAGCAGTTCATGGAGGGACAGCATTAGATACAGCCCAAAGGAAGCTGAGCAAATAACTCTTCTTTGGTGATGGGACATGCTATCTTATCTTTATTACTCAGAGCAAGCAGGGATCCAGACTGACAACAAAGTGGAAGGGGGTGGGCACACAGCCTAAATTAGATTTCCTTCCTGTTTTTTATTGCACAGAAATACTTCCAATTCAAGTGTTTCAAACGAAGCCCAACCAAATACCAAAAAATAAACAGATATAAATAAGAAAGCGCAGAAAACAGAATCCGACAAAGCAGAGCTATATACTGTTTTCCCCACTTTCTCTGATGGGATTTCTAGGACAAACCAGCAGTTTCTACCTTTAGCAAACAAGTGCAAGCATTTTGAAATGCTAACAGCTCTTCTTAAGATCATGTGTCTTGTCATTAAAAATGCAAAGATTGCATTGCAACCAGCAGGTCAGCTTTTGTGAAGCAAATTCTCAATGTATTTTGCAGCCTGACCCCAAGTTGGGCCCCATGGAGTTCAGTAGAGCTTACTCCCATGAAAGTGTGCTGTAGTATTAGTTTACAGAACAGTTGGAAATAATGTAATTGGTATACAGCAGATTTCCCTCCTTGCCCACCCTATGCTTTGTGACAAAAATGCTTTATTTTTCTCAATAAGACTTTCTGGATCGTTCTTAGGGTCCTATGATGATTTGCTGGGACCTTTGGGTGAAGGGCAGGTGATATTCAAAAAATAAACCCACCAAAAATAAAGAAAAAGGAATATACAATAAAAACATAAAGCAAACCACTGAGTATAGCTGTTCTAAATGCTTTGGACAGAACGTTTTATTGATCTAGCTGGAACGTTGTTTATGAGAGTAACTTTAGCCAATGAAAACTGATGCCACAAAAAAGTTTTAGTTTTTAAAACTGTGTTTTGGAAGACATGTCATCTTTCATTTCTTTTGCAATAAATTCTTTTGAAATTACAATAGGCTTTTTACCATGCAATCCTATACATGCCTACTGACATATAAGTTCCACTGTGTTTAATGAGACTTACTCTGAGGTTAGTGTGTGTAGGACTGCACCCTTACTGGCGAAAACCCACATTTTGGAGTTTTTACCAGAAGGTTCCAAATGTTGCTCAGCACAAAACTCTTTTTTCAGGGACTGCCCAGAGGCCATGGCAAAGAGCTACTCTAAATCTGTGATTTGTTTAATTGATTAAAAGAGGGAAAAATTCACATGTTCATTAACAATGCCTCCCCCAACACCATATGGAAGAGAGCAGAGATGTCTCTAATCCACAATCTGTGCAGCACTCAGAATGAGACAGGGTGGGGGAAGGGAGGGGAGAGGTGGAAAGGGGAAGTAGAGGGGCTACCACTTTTAATCTAAGGCAGTAATTGATAAAAGTGGGTTGCAAATTCCCGACTGCTATTATAAGCCACTGAGAAATACTGTTGAAAAAGCTTACCCTCTTTGCAGAGGCCAAAGTCCGCTATTTTCACAAAACCTTCTGTATCCAGCAACAAGTTGTCTAGCTTTAAATCTCTGCAGAGAAGAAATTAAAAACAACTCATTCTGACCACGAATGGAGACACACTATACGGGGAAAGTATTAGCTGCAAATACTCAAAATTGTTATCCTTTCTGAATTTAAGATGTTTGGAAGTGGCATGCAGGTTTGTTTAAACACCCAATGCAACTGTCCTCCTCTTTGCCACAAGAAAGAGGAGGTAACATTGTTAATGTATCCGAGCAAGCATGGTATATAAGGCAAATGTGTAAGAATGTGAAATGAAACAAAAAAATCTAAATCTTATGCAAACTTACCGATAAACTATCTTGTGCTCATGTAAATATTGCAGTCCAAGAACCACACATGCAGCATAAAACCTGTTTGCAAAGAAATATAAAAGAGGCGAGAACTGACATGTTGCATTTTTTTATACTCCTACAAAGGATAACTTTTGAAAAACAGGCGACCAGAAAACCTTCAGAGCAACGTTCAGTACCACCAGAGGAGTCTTTTCAGGCTACTTTACTTTGAATATGGGTTTCTAAGCTTTTAATTAAAAAGAGCACCGCACCTCAGTAGCAGAGGACATGTTTGCATGCAGCAGGTCACAGGCTCAGTCTGTGGTTCTCCAGTTCACAAGGAACAGGTAGACAGCAGGCAGTGGGAAAGGCCTGGGACCCAGTGGACCATACTGGGTTAAACAGGACAATCTGACCCGCTATAAAGCTTTCTGCCTGTACTCCTCAAAAAGCATGATACCGGCATCTGTGTCATGAACCTCTACCTGGCAGGTATCAGCGAGCGAAAGCAGCATCTGCTGATACAACTAGAACAGCTCCCTTGATGAAGCAGGTGTGCGTGTTAGGATAAAGGTAAAGGGGCCCCTGACCATTAGGTCCAGTCGCGGATGACTCTTGCTCATCTTGCTTTATTGGCCGAGGGAGCCGGCATACAACTTCCGGGTTATGTGGCCAGCATGACTAAGTCGTTTCTGGCGAACCAGAGCAGCACACAGGTTTGCTACGGGAGCTCACCCCGTCACAGGGATTCGAACTGCCGACCTTCTGATCAGCAAGCCTTAGGCTCTGTGGTTTAACCCACAGTGCCACCCATGACTCCGCGTGTTAGGATACTGCCTGTCAATTGAAAGTCCTGTTGTAGCCAATTATGCCCCCTGTAGTCAGACAGGAATTGCCTAAATCCATCAGGATGCCGTACAAGCCCAACCTAAGCTCTGCCGGCTTCCATTAGCTCTACACAGAGTTCACTAGCGTAAGTCAACTGGGTGCAGGAGCTACATGCCATGTATCTAAGGGACGTATGATACAACATTTATAAGCTGGTGTGGCTATATGCAGGCACATCTCAGCAACAAAATTTCCTCTCCCTTGCAGTTAGGGTGCATGAGATTAAGCACAGTTAAGACTAACAAGGGTTTCCTTTAAACCAAGTTCTGAAACATGAGGTGGCTCCCAACCATTTAGCAGGGGAACAGTGTTACTATGTCTTATTGGCCCTGCAGAGTATTCTCATATATGGCAAGCAACAAACCCAACTTATTTATGCCACAGCCTGAAAATATCTCTTTTGTTACTTACACTGCTCTTGGTTCGGAAAAGACATCCGTGTGTATATGCATCATGAGGTCTCCTCCAGCTGCGTACTCCATTACAAAGCACACGTGATCGTTGGTTTGGAAACAAGCAAAGAGGTTCACCAGAAAGGGATGCCTTACGCTGTTCACAGTTTCAAAAATTCGCTTTTCACACATGAGGCTGAAAGCAGAAATGTTTTATGAGGTTGGATCAACTATTTATCTTCATTACATGGGTGACGGCTCCAAGAAGGGATACATGCACAAAATCCTAAGAGTTGGAAGGGGTCCCATGGGTCATCTAGTCTAACCCCCCTGCCATGAAGGAATACGCACCCAAATGGGGATCAAACCCAAGTCCTTGTCATTATCAGCACCATGCTCTAACCCGCAAGGTGAAAGCCTAACTGCAATGAGGCCACTGCAGGCTTCCAGCAGAAATACTGAACTTACTGCAATTAATACAGTGGACCCTCGGGTTACGTACCACTCTGGATATGTAATCTTCGGGTTGCAAAAGCGACAAACCCAGAAGTGTATTCTTCTGGGTTTCGCCGCTCACGCATGCACAGAAGTGCTCTATCGTGCCGCGTGTGTGCGCAGAAGCGGCGCCTCTGGTTATGGATTTTTCGGGATGCGCACCGAGCCCCCGAAACAAATTAAATTTGTAACCAGAGGGTCCACTGTAATGAGAGTGACCCACAGGTAGCAAGAGCACACAAGGCCATCAGGACTTTTTTGGTAATATGTGGTAAATGACAACAGTGCTGAGTTCTTGCAAGGGGTATGATACTAATGTGATTTTTTTTTTTAAAAAAAGCACAGCAACAATGAATGACAGACAACTACACAATACGTGCATGCCCTCTTGTAGAGAGAAAGACAGAGACGGTTGACAAGCATAAAACCCAAGGACAGGCTGGGTACTATTTCTTACTGACCCAAGCACTCACTGTCATCCTACATTTACTTGTAATTATGTTCTACCAGAGATGCTTCCAAGTGTGTGTGTGTGTGTGTGTGTGTGTGTGTGTGTGTGTGTGTAAGGGTCAGGTTTCAAAATCTGGCAATTACAGCAGCCCATGATCAAGATCTAAAGAGCTGCACAACTAGTCTTATACATCAACAGGGTTTTCAGTTTGAGTTCTGAAGAGTGGCACCATCTTCTAAGACACGAAACATGGAAAACTGCTTTTCGGTTATATGGCAGGATCATAACATGCCCTGTTATAAAAACTCTTAACGAGTATTTTCTTTTTTTTAATGAAATGAAATTAGTTTCTGCAGACCTGAAATAAATTATGTTAAAAAATGTTAAAAATACAAGCCCTTGGCCCCACTCAAAGTAGTAGTCTTGGTCCGTGAGTTTAGGGCACATTCAGATTTAACGACACCTGTCCTTCACACTGACCTGTCTACTTCATCACGAGCAACAATGTCTCCTTTCTTTAAGGCTTTAATGGCAAACATTTCGTTTGTATTCTTATATTCAGCCAACAGGACCTGAAACACAAAATAATACTCAATTTGCATGCTTTCCATTACATTTTATGTTCCAAACTTGCAACTGTTGTGTATACGTTTAAAAACTTGCTTCAAAGCTGTGATAACTCAACAAGCCTATTACTGAGCACATAGTGAAATGCAACAGGGAGCTGCAAAGGAAAGTGGGTTAAGAGGAAGGAAGGGGGAAAACATGATGTGGAAAGAGACAATATTGTAATTTTAGCTGTCAAACATACCTTTCCAAAGTGTCCTCTACCCAGTACAGCACAACACCGGAAGTCTTGCAAACTGAATTGAAATCTCTGTTGTATTCTGAAATGCAGCAATTTTAAAAAGTAAATGACAATTTCTACTCAGTATTGGGTAGAGTTATACATCAAGTTAACATAAAAGAGGACTTACCTTCTATCTTCGGGCTCTCGTATATTATATTCTATATCAGAATTTGAATTTTGAGTCTCGCAAATAATTTCCGGCTGAAGTTTGGGGACAAAATTATTTCTGTCATTCTCAAAATCAAATGTTTCTGCATCCTGTGAAATGTGTAGAAGAAAAAAAATCTGAAGATTTAAAAAAACAAAAGTTGCTAGAAATTGGAGAAGAGTAATGTTACAGCAGTAGGTCTTAAATTTAGAATTGTGGAATTCAGAATCTCAAGGTTGATTCAAATGCCTTCTAAAAGAGCCTTCGAGAAACTATATCTATTTGCTAAACCTCTTGCACTGTTTGTGATAGGACCTGAAAGACAGCACAGAGGAACTCGGTCTAAGAAGTGGTTTAAGAATGCTATCATACAAGCTACCCTACACATATTCATGTTTCCCACATAAATGAAGTTGAAGAAAAATAAACAAACCCTCTTCCATGTATTACTGGGACACCTGCAATCAATTCTTCCTAGCCAAAGGCAACCTGGCATTTGGGTATTTCTAAACCTAGTTTAAGAACACATTTTGATTTTGATTGTTTAATTTATACACCGCTTAGTATGTTACAAGTATGTCTAAGTGGTATACAAAAAACTGAAGCAACAACAAACAACTTAAACAAAATATTACAAAAACATACAGTTACATGCAAAATGTTACAATAACACAAAGTTGCTAAGATCTACAGATCAATATCCATTCATTTTCCTTTTGATACTCAACCTCTGGGTTTTCACCCAGGGTCCAAGCAAACTCTCCGCTCACCCACAAAAGTCTCACAGCATTGATCTTCAAGTGCTTGAAAAGGTCTGTAAGATTCTTTATTAGGAGACAAGACTACTTCTTTCTGTATTTGAACAATCCCAAGCAATGTGCCAGGGACTTAGGGGAAGCCTGTTTAGAATGCCATCTTTAGAGGGAGGGAAGAAACACAAGGAGCCAGGCCTTGTCAATGAAACATGTCAGTGTCCATCCCTGCTTCTTTTAAGAAGTCTTAACAAATGTTTATTGGTTTGGCAGGGTTTGCAGAACCTGTGAGACTTGTTGATCATTAAATGCTTGTTGACAGTTCTCTGGTTAAGTTCTAACTTCAAATACTTCTTTGGTCAAGTATCTACTACCTCAAATGCTAGTACGGTGCAAACGAGTTTTTGCAGTTCAGCAGTTATTTAAAAGAAGAGGTCATGACCCGATTATAAGAACACTTTAAGCTATTACGCAACTCGGTTGAGAAAATTGCACACAGAAAGATCAGCTGCAGAACGTTGTGCATAGCAACCAATTATTAAAAAGTAAAGACGTCGATAAAACAACAACAAATCAAGAATACAACCTGTGCTATTTGTAGGTCACATTTCTCACAAACCTAGACACAACAATTTGTGCTATTGTTTTAAATCTATATTAGAAGTCTTGCCTGAGTGGGTGTAGGTGGAGCCTTTGGCTCAGGCGAAGGTTCGCTAATTTCTCCAAGAGAAGACGCACGTGGAGGAGTATGTGGGGGTTCGGGTTCAAGTTCAAACACCAGTTTGGCTACAGGGGAGTCACTTAAAAGAAAGCAATTCACTTGGTGAGCACGGCGACAATTTAGGAAAATTTTAAAAATACTTCATGCTAATTGATACTTTTCTCTTTTTAAAACCGGAAGAAGGAAATTCAAGAGGCGTAAATAAGCTTGTGTTTCCTTCTACATCACAGGAGTTTTGCCATATAAGCTTGCTTAAGCATCTCAGCCACTTACCTAGTTGGTGATCTTAATTCAGGAATGTGCGCATCACCTCCTGCAACTGCGGCAGGCACAGCTTGAGGGCTGAAGGTGCCGGTATGATTTACTGTAGGAATAGCTCTTCTCACAAGCCTTCCCCAAGTGGCAATATTAATATTCATTTGAGGAGCTCTGAGAAATGTTTTGCCTGTGGTTAAAGAAAACAGAGAGCACAAGTAATCTTTTTACTTATCACCAAAAGCTATAATTAAAAGAGAATTCATATTCATTAGTTTATTATTTGTGATGAATAAACTGAACATGTCACATATTCCACATTTTCCTGCTTTTTTTTTTTTTTACAAACAGATTTCACTATTGAAAGCCCCTTCTACAATTTCTAAACAAATATTTTTACACGAAATTCTGATGTTTAGCATCAGCATCCTTTTCAGTTAACTTTTGAGAATATAAGCCTGTATTAAGATTAAGATACAACACCGATTTGATGAAATCTGTTACCTTGCTGCTTGGAGAAAATTTTCTTTTGCCTTTGAAGTTTTGGTCTTCTTTCAATAACTGGATTAAAAAATGTAACCTGCAATTCAGACAAGATGTGTTAAATCACAAAACAATGAATCTTGGAAATCTTTCACAGCCTTTAATAATTTTCTTTAAAAAACATTGGCACTTACCTCTGCAAATAGAGTACCCTGGGGTTCAAGATAGAGACACATTCCATGTCGCTGGTTGTCTAAGAAATCTTCTAACCTCAGAAACTTCACCGCACAGAGAGATCTCCAATCGCGCCAATAAACAGAAATTTCTAATTCACGTGACTGAAGGGATTTGAGGAGGAGGAGACAATGTTAATTTGTGCAGCTGCTACAGTTCTAAAGATTGTATCCAATACACTCACTCCATAAGTGCAAATGTTTATGCTTGGGCAACAGAACTTCCCCTGTAACCCTCTCCATTTCCTTCCCAAATCTGCTCTGGAGGATTGGGCAAAACCCCAGAAAAGATTGCGGGTGGGTGAGGGCATGGGGGAAAAAGAAAGGGGAGTTCCGCTGCACAAGTGTAAATCCTTGCACTACCCAGATTAGGTGCTACATTCCATGCAAGTGAATAGTGTACACATTCCCTCCCCAGCACCACCTCACCATGGGAGCTGGTGACTCTGGCATGGGAGGGGAAACACACTACTGACCCTGTATACATGTTTCACTTACTTCATATGAACTGGCCAGGAAGACATGCCTATAAAAGAATGGGCATTAACAAGTGACCAGAAGCATTCCATAGGAACACAGAAAGCTACCTTATATCATGTCAGACCAGGGGTCGGCAAAGTTCTTTGTGGCTTGGGCTGGTTCTGGTGAGCCGGAGAGTGTTGTTGCATGCAAACGCTATTTCAGGCGCTCCATCCAGCGTGGAGGCGGTGTGTGCAGTTTCCCATTGGCTGCAGGAGCTTCCTGTAGCTAATGGAAAGCCAGCCAGCGACACGGAAAGTGGCCCCTGCTCTGCTCTGTGCCAGTTTAGAGCAGTGCAAGGGAGCCGACTGAGCAGGCGGCAGGGGTGCCCGAGCAGGCAGCAGGGGTCCATGGGCTGGTTAAACGACCCCCATGGGCTGCTTGTGGCCCATGGGCCTTAAGTTGCTGACCCCTGTGTCAGACCATTAATCTGTCCAAATCAGTTTTCTCTACACTTGACTGGCCATGGACCTACAGGGTTTCAGGCAGGGATCGATCCGAGCCCCTCCTCAAGATACTGGAAACCGAACCTGTGTTCTACCACCGCTGCACCACGCCCCCCTACCAAATGCAACAGTGCTCAGGGTGAACCTAGGGTTTTACAAAGCCCTTTGTAAAGTGTGTTCCAATTTAAAATGGCTACTATCAAAACACCCGCATACAGAGTCAACAACATTTGTTCTAATGCAGTCCATGTTATGAAAGATGAGCCGTGAAAATATATATTTTTACAAGGTGAAATTCTTGCCTTGCACAACCGCTTGAAACAATACCCATACATGCAGAACAAACACTACAGGTAGCTTAATTCAGTGTGGCACTAGGTGGGCTGAAAGGGAATGATTTACTACTGGCAATCACAGGCGCGGATAAAAGGAAACTCCTGCAACTTCTGTAATATATAGCCTGGATGACAGTGCTGAAGGGAATAACGCTCTGGCCTCTGCTGTCGGTCAGGGGACCAAGGGTCACCGAGAGGTTGCACCTCCTGCCTCCCAGGAAGAGCAGCATGCAGAGGGGGAGTTGAGCCTGTCCCCATCCATCAGTCAGAGAGTGAACAGCTGAAGGGAGCTAGATTCCTCCTCCCTGCCAGAATGAGCACTTGGCTCCACAAGTCAATTGCTCTGGGACCACAAAGCTCAAGGGAAGCTTTGGGCTACTGGAGGCTGGACTTCTTGCCACCCAAGAGCATGCTAAAGACCAACATGGCCATGCTTTTCCCTTTTGCGAAAGGGAACATGTAGGCTTTTATTTTAAATAACTGTACACCACTTAGAAATTTTTAGGCATTTCCGTCAGTGTTTATTGACAACAACCACCACCAACGAAGGAGAATCAGACACAGGTAATTCTTCTGTTTCAATTCACAAATATAAACGGGCTCTCCCAATCTCCACAAAATCCCCTGTTATCATTGGATCCTATTTAAATGGAACAATTTTCCGTTATCACAGTGCTTCAAGCCATCTCCATTTACTAACTTGCATTGTTTCTGCCTAAGGAAACAATAGTCTGCACGTGTGAATTTACCCCCAACACTCAAGACCACCTTCGTGGCACGTATTCATTGCAGAAAGTTAACAAATATTAACAAGCCTTCAGTTCAAGTGCTTAAACTGCACTGAGTTCAAAGGAATTTAAAATACACTTCTGTTGTCCAGAATTGAACCCCACACATTTTAGCTTAAAACTCCTTCCCGAAGCAAGAATTAGTTGGGATATTAACTTCAAAATCAGTTCAACTGATTTTTTTTTAAATATAATTAATGGGCTTTATTTTTTAAATTAATATTCTGGAAGAATATGGTATATATTTAATTTTGGAAGAAATTTTATTCATTGGCCAAATATCAGTTTCCTTTCACCCTCTCACATTAAAGCAACTGGCAGACTGTGAAAATAGCAAATGAAGAATGTTGTTGCTGTTGTTGTTGTTATTTTAAGAATAGTTGTTTGACTTGTTATAAACCTTTATTGGCTAGATCTTAGAGCTTTGTTGTTTTCCAGTCTACAGTGGACGCTTGGGTCACTGCGGGATGCATGTTCCATGCGGGATGCACGTTCGCAACCCACAGCAGCGCATCTGCGCACTCGCGGGTTGCGGTTCGGCGCTTCTGCGCATGCGCAACCCCCCAAACCCAGAGGTAACCCAGTCTGGTACTTCCGGGTTTCGGCAGGTCCGTAACCTGAAAAAACACAACCTGAACCGTCTGTAACCCGAGGTATGACTGTATCTACTTTCAGGTCTATTGAAATAATTTATCTAACCGGAGGAAATATTGTTTATCACTCGTTAAAGTCTACAATCGCTCTTAACTTCATCCTCAAGAAACTGATAAGAGCCATAAATCACCAATAGTGTGGAATTTATTACAAAATACAGAGAATTAGAATCCTATAGAATGGGATGCACTTCTGCTTATGCAAGTGATGTTTCAAATTTTTGCTGACTCCTCCAGTCCCCTTTCTGCAGATTACAGTGCCTCATAACATCCTGTTTCAAGTAATAGCCCAGAACTTGGAAGTGGCTTTTCAAGGACCAGCAGAAGGAGCAGGGTAGCAAAAAACAAACAAAACTTCAGATCCCAGCTAGGACCTCTTTGTGTATATATACAGACAAATAAACATAAAATTACCAAGTTGGTAATCACTATTAACACAATAAAGAGGTCCTTACTCGGTCTAGCTCCAGTGTAAATTTCTGATCCCATGACTGATTGGAAATAGGCTTCCAGCTAGTTTGATCAACCACCGTATTGTCCAACTTCAAAACGGCACAGATTTCGTCTGTAAGAAAATTACACAAACTCAGCTTAGAACTTTAAGAGGATTTTCAAGAAGTAAAACAAGCAAAACATGCAAAGACTGGTTATGTGTCTGGAATGGAAAAACAAATACAAACATTACGAGCTGCAAGAATCTGTGGCTACTGTTAAGTTTACGATTATTTTAAACGTCTTATGTTTAATGTCTTTGCTTCTTTTACCCTTGCTAAATAATGGTGAATGTTGACACACTCACCCAGTTGAAACTCCCACCAGCTGAAGTTTCCCAATCCATTGTGAGTGGGGTTCAACCCTTCGCTGATAAAGGACTTAACACTGCTGACGGTATTTCCTGCTGCTGCTGCTGCAGCCTCCCTCCATCTTTCCTCACCAATGTGCCTGGCAGTGGTGATGGAAGCTGGCACCAGGGCTCCTGCTATGCTCTGGAGTGCTTTAGCAATGTCTTACGTGGCAGCACCCCTGAGAAATAAGTTCTCAGGATTCCCAAGCCAGTGTACTTTTCAACCTACTTAATATTTTTTAGCATTCACGGTCCTATTCCAAAACAGGAAACTTGTTCAAGACCTCGGCCTGAATGATCTGATGTGCTTGAGTATACCCCTGTTAAGTAGTACTACTGATAACCCAATTTTGCATGTATCTACTCTTACTAAAAGGCTTCATGAAAGTGTTTTCTGAAGATAAAAGCAAAGGTAAAATGTACTGAACTGGACAAATCATCAGTTTTCAGGAGGTTCCGACTACTCCCACTTTTACTTTTGCTTGTTCGGCTCATGAAAGATGATCTGGCTTCACTTGGACTCCATCCAGGTAGAGTAATGGATGTGGCTTTTGATCGACCGGGGACATTCTCCAAAATATCTTGGCAGCCCATGAGCCTAACTTCCAAAGTACCTAGAATGAGATCAGATTGCCTTGGCTCATATTCCTAGCAAAACACCAGCTTCAGCAAATACAAATAGCTCATGAATGGTAGCAGGACAGGTAACTCACAAACTTTCAGTCTTGTGGAGACGATCTAAAAGCACAAACCTTATTTTTTAGCTAGACACAATGTAAAAGCTGCTTCAAACAATGTCTATGAAAAAATAAGCATACATATTTATGGGGGGCAGGATACCCTGATCAAGTGTTTCCCTGGCACACCTTCACAAGTTTCACAGCACTATCCATGCCTTTCGAAACATACATTTGTTTTCATATATCACCTTTCTCAATGTGAAGCCTTCTAGATGTTGCTGGATATAACTCCCATAAATTCTTGGCCAATGGGTTGATGGGAATTGCAGTCCAAAATTTCTAGAGGGCAACAGTTTGGGAAATGCTACCTTACACACTGGGGGATAGTCAACCGAGTGTTACTCAGAGTAGACCAACTGAAATAAATTAACAAGATTAAGCTAAACCCATTAATTTCAATAGTCCTACACCGAGTAAAAATTAGCTGAATACCACCCATCATACTTTTAACACAAATACAGTAAAAAGGAACATTAATTTTTTAAGAAAAATGCAAATCAACTTTTACCATTTCAACTTTGACTTACATGTGAACTTTCAATGTGAATTTATTTGGCAAGGGACAGATTGTGTGCGCAGGACTCCGTATGTAACGAGCTAGTTCTGCTACAAGTTCAGTTTAAAAACTAAAGTCATTTTGGGAAACACAAGCTAACAGCTGTGCTCGTGCTTCTAATTTGGTTGTTTATTAAATAATTTAGTAAACAACATATTAGGAACAGAGTTTTTATTCAACACCTGCTTCAAGTTAGCAAATAAAATCTGCAGGGATGTATTTAAGATCTTCATTAAGCATACGAAATATCTTGGAATTTATTTTCTTTATGAAGTGCTGCAATTACAGACACACACACAGGCTGTCTAGAGGAACTGTTGGACTATATAGTTTCAACTTCCATAACCCCTGTGCAGACGTTTATTCTTGTGGAATACTAACTCCTAAATTTCTTATATTTAATTACTTTAATCTAGAAAACCCATTAGCACAAGTAAATGGGAGATGCATTTTTATACATTGCTGCTATTTGCAATTCTCTCTTCACGTTATTAGCAAAGTCTTAATGCTTTGCAGAAATCTCCCTTTAGGAAAAACTTAATTTCCATCACAACTCAGTTGCATGTGATTATGACCATACTTCATCTCTACTGCCATGTCTGATGGTTGACCGGTGAGAGCCCACAACCCCCACGTCACCTAAAAGTGTAACGCGAGGAATAATGGAGCAGATGTTCTCAAAGCATTTGGGGGTATTAAAAGCATCATATCAAGGGCTTCTAAATTCTGTGTTAGACTCTGCTAGTGGATAGTAGGACTTTGTGGGTCCCAGGAATTGGCTTGGGGGGTAGGGCGCTGAAATCCTTTGCCTGATCAGTTGTTGGGACAAGGTGTTGGATCCAATGCTTGGCAATCCACAAGTCTCATGCAACATACTTCTGCTTGGACAACACAACTCCCCCCCCCCTCTCTCCTGTGCCCCACCCCCCATACCCTCAAAATATGTCCCAGAGGAGAAGATTTTGGGGTTCCTGGGGAGAAAGGAGAAGTCCCGTTGTGCAAGCAGACCACTGCACACACAGAGTTGGACACAAAAGTCTCCAATATTAATTAGTTTGCTAATTCTGATTACAAAAATCCTTTGGGTTTTGCTGTGCTAGAATAGCAAGACCCACCTCTTAAAAGCACCAACCACAAGAATCTTCTTAACCAAGATAAATGCAAGCCACTACTCAGAAGTTTGAGGTTAGTCAGTGTCAGGGAAGAGTTAGAAGTTTTCAGTTTCTCAGAGGGAGAAAGCATTCCCCAAGGGGGGGAAGGAGAGCAGTGAAGCTAATAGAAGGGAGCAAGAGGAACAACAGGGAGGGACCAGCTGTTCACAGGAAAGGCAAGGGTTAAGTTCTAGCTCAGATTCGGAGGAGGGGAGATACAGGCCAGCTCTAACCAGGAGGTTAGAAAAAAGAGCGGGAAAGCGAAGGGAAGGGCGCCTTCGCCATTTTGAGGATGGCTGGTCACGGAGAAGCAGAAGGTATCTGAAATAAGTGACTCTGAGGAATGATATTTAAGAACCGTTTATAAGATTGTTTTGTTAATAATCAATAAAAAGTTATAAAAGAACAAGAAGCGTTTGTGTGGTGATCTGAAGAGGACAATGACCAGGCCTGACAGTCAGCAACTGAAATATTCACAATTATGCAATTAGCACAAACAGAAACAATAACAAACATTTCCAGAAAAAAAGAACACCACAAACCTGTTAAAGCGGCTGGCTTGGATAGTGTACTATATTGATTCTGTGTAGAGATCATACTTTGACGTGGACTTAGTGTTGGTGACGAAACAAGTGAAAGTTCTTCTATAATAATACTGCTTTTGGGGTGGTTTTTAGGGAGTTCATTAAGTCTCTGTTCTAGTGAATACTTTAAGAGGTCCAACTTCTGGCTTGATTCATTAAATCTTGCTTGAGCCTTGTTTGTGAAAAAATAAGAAAAGAAAACCGCTAAGAAAATTGTTGAAATAGAACTGTTTAAATTCAGATTTTATTTACTCTGTTAAAATTACCTCTGAGAGTGCTTTTCTGTCAGTAACTTTTCCAGATCCGAGCAACTTCATAACATTTTTTGCCCCTTCTGCTACTGCATATTCTATCCTAAAATGATGCCGCAGTTCCTCCATTCGGAGCTCAAGGGGGCTTATAACAGGTTTTGCTGCAGGTAAAAATACACACAGAGATATTTAGTATGCATTCAACTAGCTTTTTAATATGGTTATCTTAATACAAACAACTGCTAAACATTTTGACCACAGAAATAATTAAAAGTCCTAGCCTGGTTGGTGAAAGAAGTGAGATGTTAAGTTTAGGTTACAATTTTCAAAAACGCATCATTTGCCAATGTGAAGACCTCAGGAATACCTGTGGTCCTGAGACCAAGTGGTCCTTTTGCATGCAACAACTGATAGCACTGCAGCATATTTTTAGGGTAGCTGCATGGTGTCATGGGATTCCAACTAAACATGAAGGCTGTTGAGACAATATCCACCTTGCTGGGTTATCTCCAAATCTGCACGTGGCTGGTGTTGGTTAAACAACGCAGCTTCGTAGACCGTGCTTTGAAATTGGCTTGTTTTGAAAATGGCCAGAATCTGTGATAAATTCAAAATCCCTAGCTTGCACGCAAGGACAAGTCAAGATTAGGGGAATCTGAAACAAAACACTAGCAAGGTCTTCTCCCGCCCACACTGGGAGAGAGGAGAGCATGCAAGCTTGAGACTTCAGTCAGCCTCTTTTCAGACTGTGAATGTAAGGCAAAACCATGGCTGAGTGTTATGTGCTAATGCAGCCATGTAAGTTGTTATAGTTTATTTCCTTCTCAAACCTTTAGCTCACGCTCACAATTTTCTCAGCAAAAAGGGCAGGAGTTGCAAGATTTCTGTTGGTGCTACTGAACTGGAGTGCACAACTCATTTCACTCTGAGGGCCTTTCACATTTTCATTAAGTGGGCTACATTGCTATTTTACTCAAATTGTTACAATCAACTCGGTTTGCTCTGCAGCCTATTCCATGAGCCCCCTTTCTATTTTCTATGCATGGTATCACCTTTCTCAACCACCATAGGTTTGCTTACTATCTCAACAGTTGCTGGCTCTCATGGTATCTCTCCACTGCTTCTCTCTGTACTCCTTAGCACTCTTCTGTCTGTGGCCCAGCATGGATTTCTCTTGACTCCCATTTCCCCATCCATCTATCCACCCATCCATCCTCCTTTTCTTCTTTGAATTATATCCTCTGCCCTTTCATTTACATTTCTTCATGGAGAAAACACAAGACCCACTCTCCCAGCAATTCACACACTGAGGGAGTCTTCAATTCTGTCTGGCTGCAGATGATGGGAAATCTGGTGCCCATATTCCGTTACAAGCTTCTAGCACAAGATTTATGAAGGACACGGGCCATGCAGAAAGCCTTTACTAGTGCACCGTGCATGCCTGGTCACATTTTAAATAAATTTACCATGTGCAATGACCCATTGTACAGCAGGCCAAAGGCACCACTCAGCCAGGCTTTTGATGGCTAGCTTTCTAACCTTACATGTGAATGAGCCAGTACATCCGGGAAGGGCACTTAAAATGTGACTAGGCATTTGTGGAAAGCTTACAATTTGGGGCTTTCCATGTGGCAAGAGTCCCGTATAGATCAGGTCTTCGGGGGAGAGATGAAACTATACAGATGTAGAGCAGCATGCACTATCCCACACCCACTTTTGATAGAGTTGGGCAAGCCAGAGAAGTTGCCACAGAGTGGGGCTGGATTGCCAACCATGGGGATTTAGAATTTTCCCCAGGGTCGAGGGGGAAGGCAAGATCCTATCCAAGATTCTATCAACAGTATAGAGAACGTTCTTCTCTTGAATGCTTCACCATTATCAAAAGCCAATTCGTTAGTCTGGACTGCCTGAAGTATCTGCATCCTTATAACTTCAATTTTTGTCTTGCTGTCCTGAAGCATCTGTTGAGCTGTCGCAAGAAGCTTTCTATCCTAAAAAGAAAAGAAAGATGCTCTTAAAATATGAATTCTGGAGGGACATCCAAGTAACAGCAGCTTGCGTTGTCTTTTCTTGACAAATTCAAGGCGATTCAGAAATCACATAGTTTTGCGACTATTGTGTAACACATTTTGCTGTTTCCTTCCTCCATTGTATTTCCCGCTCAATTTATGTTTTATCCACTTGTCATAATTTTGCATCAAATACTCTATTACTGCCTCTTTAAATTTCTTTCTTCCTGCTACATATTTTAACCTATCACCGACCCTTGCAGAAGATGGCAGAGTATTAAAAATAAAGTTTTAATAGGAAAGTAGATCCCAGAAACCCAAGAGACTTGAGTGGAAGCTTTCAACATGCAGAACTGCTGTACTGCGGAATAATTCAAAGTTCGCAAAACTAAAATGTTGCGCTATTGTACTCTGCAACACATTGCTTATCATCAAAGGGCTCCTGTACTGATTGTAATGTCACGTGGACCGTATAAACTTATGACTGGAATTTCTGCAAGCCCTTGAAATTGTTATCGGCAGTCACTGATCCCCAAAGTTAAGGACTTGCACCATAATGTCATTTGCATTTGTTTGCCAGTAGAGAATGTGCAAGATGTTTCTTCAAATAAAATATATGACAAAACTATCCACAGACATACTGGTAGAGCTTGTAAGGGAAAACAAGGCTTTTAAATATTTGAAGTAATGGAAAGGAGCTTGGAAGAAACAGCTTCCCTCCATGTTAGAAGTGCTGTAGTAAGATTAACAGTGTAATTTAACATGTATAACTGAAACAGTGCTTGGAAAGCTACAAATTGAGTTTCAAAAAGGTCAGGGAGCCATCAGGAAGCAATTCAAACTGCCAACTCTCAGTCTCTGCAATCCATTCAGATCACTTATAGTAATCTGCATTTCTTTTGTTCTTTCGCCACATGCCAACATCCTGGTTCCAAGTTAGGGTTGCTGATGAGCACTATTCCTGGGCTTGGGACAGATGTGGCACTTCCAAAGTGTAAGAACGGGATGGGCGAAGGCTGTTTTTTTAAAATAAAAAGCTACAGCATAATCCGAGAAGATGTTCAGTTGGCACATCTTCTCAAAAGAAGCCAGTACTCAACCAGCTAACAAAAGATTCCTGCCTTGCTTGGAAACAAAATGAATTTAGAAACTTTGTTTTAATGCAGCATATGATGGATTTTCCTACAAGGCATTTTGTCACACTACCCGTATCAGGTAGTGATATAATATCAGGTTTTCAGAATGTATCAAACTTCCCAACATTTTTTCGTTTTTCAAATAATGTGATGCACGTATGATAGCCTATTGGGATCAAACATGAATTACTTCTAAATGACCACACCACTCTTTATGGAAGTATGCGTTTCTTTAACACTGTCTGGTTTACCCAAGATTAATAATAATAATAATAATAATAATAATAATAATAATAATAATTTATTATTTCTACCCTGCCCATCTGGCTGAGTTTCCCCAGCCACTCTGGGCGGCCTCCTCAACTGAAAAAAAAAAGTCATTTGAACGCAAACTGGAAAGATGGTAAATTTAACTGGCTTTTCATAAGTCTTACCTTTGATGAGCCATTTGAATACATGTGGATCATATTCTCTGCACCTTGTTTTACTTTCAATTCTATATCCAACTGTTTTTTTAAGGCCATCAGCCTGTTGTTGGTTGGAAAACGAGGGTCACTGTTTGGTGTATCTGGAGTTCTGGGGCAATCTGTGTATTACATATAATCAAACCAAACAACAATTATTCTAAACGGATCTATGCTAGATTAAAATAGCAAAATGTCAAAGTATTAAGATTAATATAAAATTATTTCAGTTAGCCAAATTATTTTAGTAAGCATACAGTACTTCTACTAAGAAATCTTTTATATCTTTGCCCAAGATTACACCTGATATCTGCCATGCTTTCTATTGTAGTAACTTTTCAGTATTTTGCACAAACTAGTATCCATGTCAAAGTGAGGTGATGGTTTCTCACTGAGGCACAGACTATCAGGTTTCCTATCTTGTCTTGGGTGACTGGTATATAGCTTTTCCACTCCAACTGAGAACTGATAATCTAAGAAAAAAGTTCTTGGACAAAATTAAACCATTCACTAATAATAATTCTAAGAGATCTTATCAAATATAATATTTCACAATATATTTCAAATATAATGGAAAAGCATTCCCAGTAAAAGCTGAGAATAAGGTCAACTGCAATAAATAATGGCTCAGTTCCAGAATTCTGCTCATGGAACTCTCCCATCGAAAATCCCCGTGAACTCTGGGGGGCTGCGGGAATCTGTAGAACCACTGGCATAATGACTACCCTTCCCCTCTGCGCTGCCAGACTTCTAGCCATGGAAGCATCTGCTGAATCCAAAACACTTCCATTAACAAAAATATCCCTTTTATTTGTGTATCCAATCCTCTCCCCCTCTCTCTTTACCGGATGTTGATTCAGTTAATCTCAATAATAATAATAATAATAATAATAATAATTTTTTATTTATACCCCGCCCTCCCCAGCCAAGGCCAGGCTCAGAGTGGCTTACAAGCAATAATAAAAACAAGATGAATGATTACAACTTAAAAACAAAAATAAAGTACAACATTAAAATAATGGAACATTAAAATAAAAATGTAGCCTCATCGCAGGAGGAGAAGGAAAAGAAAAAAGAAAGAGAGGGAGGGAGGGAATCAAATTGGCTCCAAGGCAAAGGCCAGGCAGAACACCTCTGTCTTACAGGCCCTGCGGAAAGAAATCAGATCCTGCAGGGCCTTGGTCTCATGAGGCAGAGCGTTCCACCAGGCCGGAGCCAGAGTTGAAAAGGCCCTGGCTCTGGTTGAAGCCAATCTAACTTCCTTAGGGCCTGGGACCACTAGGGTGTTTTTATTTATGGACCTTGAGGCTCTCCATGGGGGCATACCAGGAGAAGCGGCCCCGTAGGTACGAGGGTCCTAGGCCGTGAAGGGCTTTAAAGGTCAAAAGCAGCACCTTAAATCTGACCCTGTACTCCACCGGGAGCCAGTGCAGCTTGAAAAGCACTGGGTGAATATGCTCCCATGGCAGAGACCCCGTGAGGAGCCTCGCTGCAGCATTCCGTACCCGCTGGAGTTTCTGGGACAGCTTCAAGGGCAGCCCCGCGTAGAGCGAATTACAGTAGTCAAGCCTGGAGATGACCGTCGCATTGATCACTGTGGCCAGGTTGGGGCGTGAAAGGTAAGGGACCAACTGCTTGATGCGGCGAAGGTGGAAAAATGTCGCCTTGGCTGTTGCTGTAACTTGCGCCTCCATGGAAAGAGAGGCGTCAAGGATTACACGCAAACTCTTAACGGAAGGCAATGGCACTAATTGGGCCCCCGCAAGAGAAGGGAGTTGGTCCCTCATCCCCATGCCATCCCGACCTAGCCATAGGACCTCTGTCTTCGAAGATACTCTGTCTGTCTTAATACTTTATGTTCTACATACATACAAAGGGTAAGCACAAGTTACTATTTGTTGTAGGTTACAGTGCCTAACGCTTAAGTAATTCATTTCTTATGCCAAGAACACTAGAGCTAGCGTAAGAAAAAAAGTAGTGCCTGTATTGTTTAAGTGACTGTTGGTGAAAAGGAACGAATGGTTGACATAAGCAAGCCTGAATGTCTAATTTAAAAACATTTTTTTTGGTTAGTAGTAACTACTATAAAGTAATCAAAAAGCAGAACTAGTTGTGGCTTTCATAGTTATAAAACCATCCATGGACTGCATCAACAAACTGTCTAGTTGCTTTACAATAATTTTGGTTCCAGTGACAATTTGCTTAATCTTATGTTTACTGATTATGTATTTACTGAACATTAACTAGTTTCCCATTCCAACAAAAACTGTGTCCATCATTATGTCCACTACAGGGAACACCTTGAAAAAACTTCCACACATCTAGAGATACTATCAACATAGAAGGAATGCTGTAGCCAGGGAAAAAGTGTTTTGAAATTATTCTCTTGGCTCACTTTCCCTCATAGAATCATAGAGTTGGAAGAGACCACAAGGGCCATCGATTCCAACCCCCTGCCAAGCAGGGAACACCATCAGAGCACTCCTGACATATGGTTGTCAAGCCTCTGCTTAAAGACCTCCAAAGAAGGAGACTCCACCACACTCCTTGGCAGCAAATTCCACTGTCGAACAGCTCTTACTGTCAGGAAGTTCTTCCTAATGTTTAGGTGGAATCTTCTTTCTTGTAGTTTGGATCCATTGCTCCGTGTCCGCTTCTCTGGAGCAGCAGAAAGCAACCTTTCTCCCTCCTCTATGTGACATCCTTTTATATATTTGAACATGGCTATCATATCACCCCTTAACCTCCTCTTCTCCAGGCTAAACATGCCCAGCTCCCTTAGCCGTTCCTCATAAGGCATCGTTTCCAGGCCTTTGACCATTTTGGTTGCCCTCCTCTGGACACGTTCCAGTTTGTCAGTGTCCTTCTTGAACTGTGGTGCCCAGAACTGGACACAGTACTCCAGCTGAGGTCTGACCAGAGCAGAATACAGTGGCACTATTACTTCCCTTGATCTAGATGCTATACTCCTATTGATGCAGCCCAGAATTGCATTGGCTTTTTTAGCTGCCGCGTCACACTGTTGGCTCATGTCAAGTTTGTGGTCAACCAAGACTCCTAGATCCTTTTCACATGTACTGCTCTCAAGCCAGGTGTCACCCATCTTGTATTTGTGCCTCTCATTTTTTTTGCCCAAGTGCAATACTTTACATTTCTCCCTGTTAAAATTGATCTTGTTTGTTTTGGCCCAGTTCTCTAATCTGTCAAGGTCGTTTTGAAGTGTGATCCTGTCCTCTGGGGTGTTAGCCACCCCTCCCAGTTTGGTGTCATCTGCAAATTTGATCAGGATGCCCTTGAGTCCTTCATCCAAGTCGTTGATAAAGATGTTGAATAAGACCGGGCCCAAGACAGAACCCTGTGGCACCCCACTAGTCACTCTTCTCCAGGATGAAGAGGAACCATTGATGAGCACCCTTTGGGTTCGGTCAGTCAGCCAGTTACAAATCCCTCAACTTTACCACTTTAAATTCAGAGTGAAACAGAGAACTATTTCCCAAACATTGATGTCTGTAAGTCCCACTGAAATGTATGGACTTAGTCATTAACATACATCCATTTATTTCAATGAGATACAGAATATGACTTAGATACAATCCACTAGCCCGTGTTGTTTTGATCTCACATTTGCTATACTGTATCTCCTTTTACCATTCCTTCCAAATTTTTTTGTTCTTCAATATTCTCTCCAGTTATTCCTTTCCGTTGCTCACTGTATGCATACACGTGTACACAGACACGCATCAAGCAAATATCCAGAGAGATAAATAAAACACAAAATATGAGGTAGGTGACAAAAAATGAAGCACCTTTTTCTCTCAGACGCACGCTACTGCTATATTTTCTCCACTGATTCTCAGAAGCATGAAAGAAATACAAATATTTCTTGGAAAACATGTCTGCATGTGCTTGATATTGGACATAGAACTAAACAACAACAACATAGGTTCCAACAAATAATGGCCAAATATCTGGTTACAACCACACTATTTATTGTACTTTGTGTTATTCAACTGTTCTTTCCAGAAATATACACTTACAATATATGAAAAACACTTTTTCTGTCCAACTGAATAATCCAAATTTACCTAAAACAGAGAGCTGACTAAAGTCTTGGGCAATGCTAACATGGAAAGAACATTTATTTCATGTTGTTGAATTTCAATCTCCACAGAAAACTTGTTGAACCTAATGGCCGATTCAACACTGCCACTTTTGAGCAAACTACCTCATGACTGAGACTTAAATGCCAATCCTTCCTCTAATCTTCCTCTTCAAATAGCTGCAGAAATAGGTTCCTAGAAAATTAGGACAGGATTGTAACCAAGGTAAAACTCTTCAAACATGACTATATGCTTTGACAAGCATTTCCGATACGGATTATATTCAGAAGCTTACTAACAAAATGAATTAGTTACATCAAATATAACATTCTCTATAGCACTCTAACAGGAGTGCTCATTTAAAGGCAGAAGCCTAATGCTATGATTCAGAGTGCTACAAAGTTAGCAAATGATAAAAACATTAGTTTTTTCAAATTGTTATTGTTGCAGTTGAGAAACCAAAATATAACAGGTTTTTAGATTTCCTCATCTCCTAGCACTCTAGACAATAGTTTCCTAACGTCCTTATCAATGCACTTCAGTAATTACCAATATAAAGATATATATTTTAGTAATCTGTATGGCTTGAAGGGCACACTTGGTTGCAATCCTAACCAGGTCTACTGAATGGCAAACTTGATAGTAGACTTCATATGCGTACCAACCAAGAAAAAACCCTCAAATGGCCCAAGACCTGCCACTGGGTTGATTGTGAGTTCACAAACTAAACATAAGAACCGTCACTAGCTGATGCACTGTTTGTACGCGAAGAAAACAGCAGCATTCTTAAAAGGTGATGGCAGAACCGTCCCTAGATCATTATGTTGTGAACAAAGAGCTGGCTCTGACACAAAGGAAACAGAGCCTACAGAGGTGGATGGGGTGAAGTGGGATGACCTGGTTGCCTGGGAAACTGAAAGCCATCCTCTCATCTCTGCTGACACAAGGAGGAATGGAGAGGCCCCATGCCCAGGACACCCAGCTCACACACAACACAGCTGCTGGGATTGAGGAAGCACCAAGTAGCCTCACTGTCATTGTGCTGGGGATACCTTCTCATGCTCCCAAGAGAGCAGAGCTGCTTGCAGGTCCTAGAACAAAACTGGGGAGCACGTACAAGCCGGAAGCCTGGAAGGGCCAGATCAAGGTATCACTAGCTGCTCTGCCCAAGTACAATGGAGAACCAGGGATGATAAAGAGTAAGACAATGAAAGCAGGGAGTAAGAACTAACCCCCACATGGCCATGGGGAGGAGGAGGAGGAGGAGAAATTTATACCCCACCTTTTCCCCTGCTGCATCTGCACAAAATAGGAACACTACAAAGCTGAGCTTTCAGTCTACGCAAAAGAACATTGTTCTTTACTGAGACTTTATGTCCCTGTGTGACACTGTACTTAGACCCATAGTTAATCTCTGCTTGGTTTTGCTCAAAACACCTGTAAAATAAGTGACTAGTAGGAGCATGAGCAGTATCTTCCCGTGAAAATTAAGCTGCAGGATGCTATCTGTATTACTTTAGCAGTAATATATTTTCTCAGATTTTTTTTAAAGTTTATTTTTAATATAATATGCTTGTTTGAGCTTTAGCATTTTTCAGCCAATTAAGAAGATTAATTATTTCTTTCTATGCAGCCAAAGGGCTACACATGCAAGACTAAGACTTCATTTCTATGAAAAATTGCTAGGGAGTGAAAGATTTATTTATTACATTTATATACCACCTCTTATCTTCCACGGATCTCAAGGTGGTGTACACGGTTCTCCTTCTCCCCATTTCATCCTCACAACAACCCTGTGAAGTAGGATAGGCTAAGAGATGGTAACTGGCCCAAGGTCACCCAGTGAGCTTCTTGGCTGAGAGGGGATTCGAACCCTGCTCTCCCAGGACCTAGTCCAACACTCTAACCATTACGCCACAATGGCTCTCTGAAGTTCAATCCAAGCACTCCTTTTCACCTACTAAGCTGTAGAAGAAAACTGGAATTAGCACAAGAGGAATTTTCCTTACTTGTTTCACCTAATGTTTCAATGGAATTCCACAGACTGAGCAGTGTCACAAGAAGCGCATTTTCTATGATTTGCGGCTACAAATTACTTCATTTCCATATTACTATGCAACATCTTAAGAGGAATAAGATGCAGAAGCAATATAATTATGTGCAATGGACTAAGTGAGATTCCTAATGCTGCTTTTCTAAGTTAAACGAAAGTGGGGATGGCTGCTGTTTACGCGCATGTATCTACAGGTAGAACTTTGTGAATTCTGATATAACTCTCACTATTTAAAAAGCAGACCAAAAGTATGTGAAGGATGGCATCACAAAATTAACTACTAACTACTAACTTAAAGGTTAAATGTTGAGGATGATTTTAAGTACCTCCATTAAAAAACAGCCACTCACTTACCTGTAACATCTTCAGGTTCTGTTACAACAATATGAGCGTTTAATTCCTGTAATTTATGATGCAATTCTTCTAGTTTCTTGTTTGATTTTTTCAAAATATTGTCTACATAAGCCAGGTTTTTTTTATCTGTAGTGACCTTCCTGAGGTTTTCTGCTCCTTCTTTGATTTTAAGTTCCTTCCTTATTTCCCGTTTTATTTGGTCCTTTACTTCATCCAACTTCTGCTGTACCATTGTGTCCGAATAGTCCACTTTTTGTCCAATGCTCACACTCTCAGAGACAAGAATATTTCGCACATCTCCCTACAGGAAGAATAAAAAGCACAAGAGTTAATTAATGACTTTGCCCTCAATACTCTGTAAAACTAATACTCATTTTAAGAGGCCTTTTACTAACCACTTGTTTGAAAATGTACTACAGGGGCAATGACAGTGTTATATGACAACACTTAAAAGTAACAGGTTTAAGTTTCACAACACCTTTCATGTGCCTATTTTTAACAGAAGTCATTTAAGTTCCATTGGATTTGCAAAACATGCAGACTCCGTTCAGATATGCTTGAAAACTAACACAGCAATCCTAGGCATGTCTCAGAACTCTCACTGAGTTCAAAGAGACGTCCTCCCAGTTAATTACACAAAAGATTGCCACCTCATACTTGTAGATTTCACTGTTTCGAAGGTGAATTTAGACAATTATTAATCCAAGTAACAATGATGTATTTATGCATATTTAGCAGATCTGTCCCATGATGAAACAAAGATTAAAAAGCATTATTTTCACAGAATTGAATCTGGAATACAGAGGCAGGTATGTATGAGGTTTGTCTCTGGTAATCCCATCAAAACCACAAGGTATTTTAGTCACCATGCTATAATATAATCATATGCCTTCACCACCCTGAGATGTTTAACTATTAATTGGGGTTTTTTTGCAGGCACCCCATATATGTATATCAGAAATGGCATAATCACATTATCACTAGGATGACAGAAAATGAGTAAGAGTCCCCTATTTTTCCAAAGACTCCTTCCTTCTTTGAACTTGCTTCAACCGCTCTCTGAACACAGAGCACAAATTACCGTAGGTTTGAGAAGTGCTGAGGTGTTAGTCCAGCATTACTAAATGTGTAAACAAGTCCTTAGATTAATGCTGCAATATTTTCAGATGCTACATGCACAGAACCTAGGCATTTAATAAGTGCCTTCCTGTAGAAATGCTTCTTACATACACAATCAGCTATTAAACAAAAAGCTAGAGTCCAAATCCTGGTTAAGTAAATATAAAGTCATACCGTTAGTAAATACGAGAGTCTTATTAGATAAAGATGATCACATACAATCTTGTACTATTCTAGGTTTTACACTGCAGAACCTACAAAGCAGCTGCTTCCATCAGTTACTAGGAAAGTGTTGATGCACATTTCATTTGGAGAGGTGTAGCCAATCCAATCTTTGAATGCTTGTCACATTCTGAATGCTAGCTATTATAAATTAGTAATACACATTTCATCACGACAGGAGGGTTAAAAGAGATCTCATATTTCCAAAGATTTGGGCGCAGGGGAGTAGGGGCAATGAAATGTTTAGGAGCCCAGTCAATAGTGGAATTTAAAAAATGTTCTTAATATGTCAATTACTTACACAGCAACTGCCTTCTATATCATTTTGAAAAAATTCTAAATTAAAAAAATGTTTGTTAAGAGTAAAAATGTTTTTCTTAATATAAAATCCAAGATGAACGAACTTGGGGAGGGGGGACCCTGAATATATTCAGGCAAGTTAATGTAATATTTCAAAGATTAAACACATGCTAACTGTATGTCTTGCATAACAATCATAATGTTAACTAGCACAGTGTTATCAAATGATTGAGTGGTTCAGCAGCAAACCATACAAGTATATGTAGTATTCAGAATGCTTTTTTAAATGCCCTTGTTTGGTGAAAAATTACGCAAATTAAACTATGTTGACGAGAAATTTCTCCTCTTCACCAAATAACCATCCAATTTCACCCACAGATGTTCCCTCCTTCCCTCAGTATAGTTCATAGATCATGCAGGAAGCCACAAACAGCCAATTTTGGTGATATATTTTGGCAACATAATATATTGGCTCATTAATTTTTTTAAAAAAGGTACCTGTCTCCACAGGTTCAGGTATCCAACAATGTTCTCAAAGAATATCAACTATTATTTTTCTTTCTGCACAAAAAAATGCTAAAAGTCTGATATGATTAGTCAACCTAAGACTTACACAATCCATTACAAGCCTAGAGTTCTCATGGTCAACTACCCTGGAGAAAGCTGCAAGAATGCAACATTATATTTATTCCCCATGTCTTTTCTAAAGCAACACAGTTGGTTAACATACAGAACATGAATGTTTGGTGCAGTACTATATATAGCAAGAGCCATAAAATTCTCAAGGTTCAAAAGGCAACTGTAAGTAAATATAGTAAAGATTACCCTAGCAGTAATCTCACATCCATTATTCTGACCACAGAACCCAAACAGTGACTTGAGCTTCCAAATGTAAAAGCAAACTGGTGTATAACTGCTTCTGAATGTTATGTGTTCACTCTAGTGACTTATCTTGACTGCAGTGGGACTCTAAACTTTGCTTTATGCAGGGAGGTGGACATCACATTCGTTCATGCACTGCTACAGTGACATGAGAGCAAGACAGACTCGCCTCTTGGCTGGGCATCCTCTTTCTCTTTTCCCTCCTGCCCCAAAACTCGAGCAGCAAAATCATTTGCAAAGTACAGTCTCCTCAAGATACAGAGTAATGGCCATAATTGTGATTTGGCAGTTAGATGGCATGTGCTAGTAGCCATCATATTTTACCTATCACTTTACAGTGGTACCTCGGGTTACAGACGCTTCAAGTTACAGACTCCGCTAACCCAGAAATAGTACCTTGGGTTAAGAACTTTGCTTCAGGATGAGAACAGAAATCGTGCGGTGGTGGCAGCGGGAGGCCCCATTAGCTAATGTGGTACCTCAGGTTAAGAACAGTTTCAGGTTAAGAACGGACATCCAGAATGAATTAAGTTCTTAACCCAAGGTACCACTGTATTTATCTTTGTTCAGGTAAGATTTTATACTATTGTCTGAAATGGCTATTAAATTCAGAAGAAACCATGCTGCATACATTCAGAAAGTAAAGCTAAACATTTAGCAATCTGCTAGAGATCTAGTATTCTGTAGCCCTTCCAAATATTTTATACCTCTCTTATAAGAAGTGTCGGAAGATATCTGCAAACTCAAGATCCTCTATCAGTTCCCCCCACCCCTGCCCCCTGAACCACATACATGAGTCATTTACCAGCAGAATGTGTTAGTTTATATAGAGTGCAAAATGAACAGGAGCAGAGAGATCAAAGTCTGTGGTACTTCCTAGGATGAAGACAGACTACCATGGAATTGAAAGCATCAGGATTCCAAAACTGCAGCACTAAATTGAACCAACCTTCATTTAAAATGAGAATCTCAAATTTCCACCTGCTAGCAAGACTACATAAACCCTGCAGTCCTAAATTGATCCTACAGAATGCAGCAGAGTGACTGCTTTGATAACTATTCTATCTGCACTGTTTATCTAATTTATTCATTGCAGGGAACAGTCTAGCAGAGAAACGATATGCTTTATGACATCCACTGTGCAAAATGGGAACCGTGAAAATTTCAAATTCAGACAAATACTGTAAGTTATAAAAGCTATCCACATATGCTTGGATTTGCAGAATTCTGACTGCGTAAGCAGTTACCTTACTACAGAACCTAGAGCTTTAGGGATAAGAGCACTACATGACTAAGTCCATACATTCAGATGGGCTTTAGATTTACTTTTCTTGAATAGGTGTTATCCCTTTGCCCACCACATTGAAAACTACTTTCAAAACTGACAAAAGTTGATGGAAGAGAGCCTCTTGTTGGAAAACAAGTCAAAATTTCCAGTACACTCGGGAAATCACATTGAATTTCCACAAGCATCTCTCTTGTGGAAGGTAGTCACATTATTTTCGGTGGAATCTTTCTTTAGATGCTTTCTTGCAATGTTCATTTTTAAATGCTTAAAATGTTATTATTGTGAAATTTCAAGCATGTAAACATCATAACATAAAATAATATTTATATCCAAACTTACTTCAGGACTTTCACCACTTCTTCTCCCCTTGAAACTCCCTCTCCACACTACAGTATTCTGTAGATCCTTACTGAAAGGATTCTACGTTGGTTTCTATTTACCCAATACAGTACTGTCAGAATCCTCAATCTGGGATTCACTTCTGAATTGCTCTTGTTCAGGAAGCTTTGCAAAATGGGAAACTGAACAATTTTAACCCAACCATTTGGTTGCCTTTAGATTTCATCATGCCTACAAAGTATACCCAATGGGTCCAGTCCAAATATGACTGGATCATAGTTATATTAATAAATTACACTTTAAACTAACCTCCTCCATTGGTGCACGCCAGAGGAAAACAGGGAGGACTACATGAGCCCAATGCTTGAGCAAGCTCATTTACATTGCACTTTGCCATGGTTAAGCATTACATTTACACTGGGCCACCATCCCTTGATTCTTGCTACAACATGCAAGGGATAGACATGAAAAAGTGAGGAATCATTCCAGCATATAGACTACATGCAACTGAAATATTCATCAGCGCTTAAATTTCTAATTCACAGTGATGCCCCTCTCTAATTTCAAAAAATGACCAGACAAATACAAGGCAAATAATTTTGAAGTAAGGGTAAATGCCTATGCAGATCTCTTCTTATCTTGTATGTCATATACAGAAATCATCTTCTAACAGCAAAATCCCAGTGCACAAGTGAATCAGCAAATGTATATATGGGGCAAGTATTATTTACAATAGTGGTATGGCTAGTTAAGCAAGTTTGCATGACTCAGACTGATATTTATACCACTATATACAGGTACCAGATAAAAGTCAAAATAAAGAGAGCTCCAGCAGTTTAGCACTTGAGCTTAGTATCAGGATTGTAAAAGATGGCAAACATGGGGGAGTGTTAGCAGACCAGACCAGGTATATGTGCCCACACTTTGTGCAAGTCAAAGAAGGGATAGGTTGCCTCCAAATCAATACGATTTTTAAAAATTGTTTGCAGCTAATACACATTAGAATGCAACACACAAAGACAAGACACCTCAAGAGGAAGTTAAACATTTTCAGGAATACAAATTGCCAGCATTTAATATTGTTCCTCATATCATTTTTAAACCCGCATGGCAGCCTAGCTCTCAACCCTCTTTAGGATCAAAAAAGTAGGTGTGTAACTTTCTTGCTGTAGATAGCAAACTTGTCTTAGCCAGCAACAATCTAATGTTGAAATCATCTGACTGATCTTCCAGAAAAATTATGAAATAAAAATGAACAACACCGATCAATCCTTGGGGAAGCACCATATTCCTGCTTGCAAGAACTTCCGTATTTGGAAGGTAATCTTATACCTACTTGGGAAAAGGAAATGAGCCATGCCACCTGTGTAAGAAGCGCTGGAATTTCTTGATTACTAATTGTGGGGGTGGGTAGGTATGGAGAAAAGAACTCCTGAACTGCATCCTTTATGTACAACGGGTGGGGAATCTCTGGCCCGTGACATCAGCTGGGAGGGCAGGGTTCAATTCTGCCTTGTGCCTTGGCTGAGCACACCTGTTCCCAGCAGGAAACAGGTGATCACAGCTAAAACAAGATTTAAACCCTGCTTGTCAGCTGGGAACAGGGGCACAGAGCCTAAGTTTTTATTTGCTTTTGTTTCTGCCGGCATTGCCTGAAAGAGACCTGTCCAGTGCATAGCTAAAAACTTAAAATCTAGGCTTCTTTCTCTCCTTCCCATTACTTGATGAGTATTTCTTTGTTTGTTACTATGTTCTGTATTTTTATTATAAACTGTCCTGTGATCCTCAAATGAAGGACTATATACAGTACATATTTAATAAACAAAATACAGTGGTACCTTGGAAGTTGAACGGAATCTGTTCCAGAAGTCCGTTCGACTTCCAAAATGTTTGGAAACCAAGGCGTGGCTTCTGATTGGCTGCAGGAAGCTCCTGTAGCCAATCAGAACCCATGGAAGCCCTGTTGGATGTTCGGGTTCCAAAGAACGTTTGCAAACCAGAACACTCACTTCTGGGTTTGCGGCATTCTCGAGGAGAAACATTCGACACATAAGGCGTTCACAAACCAAAGTATGACTGTATTTCATAGTGAAGTCAAACCTTGTTGTGCACCCTTAGGTGTAAATACTGAATCTAAGAGCCCATGAGTCCAGTTTGAATATTAGCATCAGTATTAGAGTACTGCATAAGAAACAGCAGTAACTGCCAGATTTTTCAAGAATCATTCGTATTCAATGAGGTCAAAGGCAGATGAGAGCTCAACAAATGTAACATACACCAATTCTGGTTGACGAGTAGCATACTTTCAAATAATAAGACTTTGCTTCTTAGTAAGGCATTTCATTTCTGCTTTGTTAACAAGCAGTCAATTTGGTAGTATCTCAACAGTTGTCCTACTTACTTCATGAATCAAAACTGGTGCTGTTTGGGCCTCTTGTAGATTGTCATTACTTTAAAAAATGTGAGACCCATTTCAACACTGGACAACCCACAACTGGTTTCATTTGCCTAAGTCGATGCATCACAAGATCTCAAAAGCATTTTTTGTTTTTATTAACCGCAACCTGCCCAAAACCTTAGCAGAATTTCCTTTTTTCCCATTCTTAAATGGTTCACACACTTCATTAGACCAAATAACTCTTATTTTGCTTATCTGATTTATTTCACTTTAAAGTTCTCGCTGGTTTTACTAGGGACTACTTACATCTCCTATCCTCTACAACCTGCAGGCCATACTTGGCCTGTCAGATTTGGCTTGGAAAGGTAGTTTTTCCTAAACTACACCCAGCAGCCTCACAACTGACATGACATGGGGTGTCAGGTGTGGGGCAGATATCTTGTGTTCCTATGCACACTTAGGAGCCATAAAGTGTCCTCCTGATTGCATGTTGGCAAGGGAACGCAGTCTTTTACTCTACCATAGAATTGCATCAACAATTCTTCTGTAGATTAAACACAAATTGTGTTTTAAAGGTTAACAGATCTTCATGGGAGTAATTAAAAGATACAAAATAATCAATACATATAAAAACCATGGATTTAATTTTTGTATAAAGCAAGGTTGGGAACTTCTGGCCAATGTCTATGGGGTCTCTACCAACCCTAAGGATGTTCCTCAAAGGCCCTCACTAGTCCTAATTGATTGCTTTTGCCTGACTGGAATTTGTCCTTCTTCCGAGGTAATGCCACTTGTTTGCCTGAATGGAGAAAGGATGAGATCTACTGTTCTACCCACTTTTCCTCTGCCTGCCTGATAGGTTGACAAGAAAGTTGACCATAAGGAAATGTGGACTCCCCTTTGCCTGAAAAATGTTTCCAATCCCTGGTATATAAGATTGCAGCCTAAGAGTGCTATTACAGATAGCTGTATAGAGTGCTTTTCAATTCAGAGATCCAATTAATGAGAGCTATTAAAAGGTGGTAACCTAATTTGGCTTTCGGAAGATTGACAGTACCTGCCAGACAGTACTGACCAATCATAGGAAATTTTTTATTTACTTCCCTAATGAGGCCTTCCGGAATCCACACAGTAAATGCTTCCTGAGAAACTTTCCCTATTAGCGCTCATTCACAATCTTTGGGCTTAAAATAGCTCAGCAACTTATTCTTGACTTAAAATACTCAGCATTAGAAATGAATTCAGTAGATTAAATTCTAGCATTAAGATCAGAAGATGAGTAAAGCTAATACAATTTTTCCAACTGCTGCAAAGTTCCAAAATAATAAAATTGGAAAGAATCACCATCTGAGGGCTAAAACTCACTCCACCAAACAAACAAACAAACTTTGCTATCAAAGAAAACACGTCTCCATTAAAGGAGATTACAGAGCTCTACATGGGCAGCAGTTCAAGAATGCTGCAGCAGTAGTCAGGCATATTTGACTTACACTTCTCTTACTTTTCCAGGGATGCTTCTAACTTTAGAACATATCCACAGTCAATGCAAGTTTTTAAAATATCAGTTTATTCTATAAATTGCTTCACATGAAATAAAATTAGTTGTGCAAGGGACTAAATCAAATATGTGTGCATTGTGCTCTCTGCAACCCTTCTATAATGTGCCTTATGTTCATTTTTGCTTTTCAGTTTGATTCACATTCATCTTAAAAAAATAAATAAATTCATTTAAATTTATTTAAATTCATCAATTCATTTAAAAAAATAAATAAAACTTCCAACGTTTAACTTGCTTTCAGGTGGGGTGACCTATCGTCTCTCTCATGATTTCTGTTGCCTTTTTTAAGAAATAAAAGAGCACTCTCCATTGTTTCCACTGTGATATGTGTTAGATCAGTAGTCTTCAATATTTTCAGACCTATGAGTCACTTATAATCAAACATGAAATATTGAATCCAGTTTCAGGGCTAATTCAAACATAATGATCTCAGGCACTCTCTTCTTCTCAGTCTTTCATTTTGCAATTCAGTATTTTCTAGATTTATTAAACCAGAATTTCCAACTTCATCTGAACTGGAAAACTATAGTTTAATCTCAGACTTTAAGTCATCAAACCACAGTTTAGCAGTTTGGATGCAACAAGAAAGCTTAGTTTAATAAACCCCAAGAGTATTCTGATATGATGGAGAAAGTAGAAGAGAAGGGGAGGTGGGGAAGCTGTCTATGGGTCAACAACCATTGTTGGACAAGTGTGTGCAGAGCAACTGCAACTGCAACTGCATGTTGGGCTGGGTTGCCATCAGTATGCCGATGACACCCAACTCTATCTGTTGATGGATGACCATCCTGACTCGGCCCCAGACACACTGACCAGATGTCTGGAAGCTGTGGCTGGATGGTTACGTGGGAGCCGGTTGAAGTTAAATCCTTCGAAGACAGAGGTCCTCTGGCTGGGACGGGACGATATGGGATTGAGGGGGCAACTCCCATCTCTTGTGGGGGTGCAATTAGTGCCAGCACCGTCCGTTAAGAGTTTGGGTGTAATCTTCGATACCTCCCTCTCTATGGAGGCACAGATTACAGCTATAACAAAAGCGGCATTTTTTCATCTCCGCCAAGCTAAGCAGTTGGCTCCTTATCTCTCTCGCCCTGACCTAGCCACTGTGACCCACACGACGGTCACCTCCAGACTGGATTATTGTAACTCGCTCTACGTGGGGCTGCCCTTGAGACTGACCCAGAAACTCCAGCGGGTGCAGAATGCCGCGGCGAGACTCCTTATGGGGTCTTCGCTGTGAGATCACATTCATCCAGTACTATACCAGCTGCACTGACTCCCGGTGGAGTACAGGATCAGGTTTAAGGTGCTGGTTTTAACCTTTAAAGCCCTATACGGCCTAGGACCCTCGTACCTATGGGACCGCCTTTCCTGGTATGCCCCACAAAGGAAGCTACGGTCTGCAAATAAAAACATCCTGAAGTTCCCAGGCCGCAGAGAGGTTAGGCTGGCCTCAACTAGAGTCAGGGCTTTCTCGGCCGCGGCTCCAATCTGGTGGAACACTCTGTCACAAGAGACTAGGGCCCTGCGGGACCTGACATCTTTCCGCAGGGCCTGCAAGACAGAGTTGTTCCACCAGACCTTTGGTTGGGGCGCAGCCTGACTCCCTCCTCCAGCAACCTGCACAGAATTTTGCTTAACGGTTGCCATCAATTTGATTTTAATTAATTTTTATAATGAAATGTTTTCAGAATGTTGGGTTATTTGATTGTTTGATTATTTGATTGTTGTTAGCCGCCCTGAGCCCGGCTTCATCTGGGGAGGGAGGGATATAAATTATTTTATTATTATTATTATTATTATTATTATTATTATTATTATTATTATTATTCTTTTCTCTCAAAACTGTAATACACTCTAATGCAGGGCTGGGGCATCTTTTCAGTAAAAAGGCTACATTCCATTATGGAAAACCTTTCAGAGACTGAATTCCCAATGTGTGAAAGGTGGGGCCAGGGGAAACAGTGGATGGAACAATGGCTGAAGCTCTTTCTTTTGTACAGTAGGCCACATTCTAGCCACACAAATGCCCAAGGTTTCTACACCTACACCTATATTGCCATCTTCCATTCACACAAGCAAGAACATTATCACAGTTCAAGGATATATTCCATCTGGGCAAAAGCTCTTCAGAGGCCTCAGAACAGGGCTGGTAAGAGGTGTGGCGTAGTGAAGAGGCATGAGCTGGGAGAATCCCAAGGAGCAGTGAGATAGGCCTGTACCACCGCATTTCATTCAGGCTTGAGGCTCCCCAACAGTGCTCTAAAGTAGTATGTGTAGAACTCCTGAATCACATTCGTAAGAAAAAAAGCCATGCCGCAACACCAAACAAAGTATCCATCCAAACTCAGGAAAACTTCAGAAATGACACTGAATGCAGAACAAGGAACTAATTTTGGAAGAACAAATTATGTTAGACAAAGTAGAAACAGGTAACCTACATCTGGTGCCACTATCTAAATCTTGTCCAAAGTTCTAAGGGCTTTACTGTATTTTCAATCTCAAATTGCTTGACATCCAAGGAGGATCATGCACCTGAGATTTGTCCACCCACTTTACACTCCTACATGTAGCAAATATAATGATTATGCAAAACCTGCTCATCTCAGCTGACCAGGGTATAGTTGCCACATAGTCATTACTACCAAATACTCAAGTGTTGGTATTAAGTTATCAAAGTATCATACTGGCTCAACGCATAGGCCTCTACAAATTTTTCATTCTATTTAATATAATGCAACCAGCACACAAACATAACATTATTTGCCCCTCACAGGGAATGCCATATGAAGTAACAGTAATTATATTTTTCTTATGTATTTCCTGATATCAAGACTGTCAGCTGAAGCCAGTCATAGGTGAAGGTCTAAGTTCAAACGTCCAACTCTTCCTCCTCTATATTGAGCTTTCCTTTCAACTGGGACAGATCCACTCAGATTGTCCTCTTATGCTGGTTGTGCAGCCATGAATGTTTCCTTTAACCAGGATAAAGTCTCTGAGACTTCCTGCTCTTAGGTTTGTAAGCCAGGTGCTCAGGAAATAAGATTAAAGTTATTCATATTGCTGCAGCAATATGGCCTGGCTCAAGTGGTCCACAAATTTTGGCATTCTTTGGCCAACCCAAACATTTGTGGTTGCTCCTCCTGTAATGGGTGGGGTCTTGCCCAGACGTCACACAACATAGCTCAAAGTCAAAAATAAACCCAATCTCCTCTCTGGATCTCCAAGCTTGGAGCTGCGACTGGAGGTGAATGGGAGACAGCAAACTTCCACCCTGCTCCAGTTCTGAATGGACACAGGGAAGAGGTTGGAAGCTTGTTTTGACTCTGTGCTAGCCAAGTACCCAGAGCATACAGCCAGCACACAGCGAATACATCTTGACTTCTCCACTCCACCTTAGGAGCTGGATATTTAGAAGCACGAGTGCAAATTGTGGTTGGCACCAACTTTGGTTAGCAAAATGCTGGCATAGTCATAATCACAGCTATCTCTGAAATGGCTAGAGAATGACGAACGCCTGCACAAGCAGGTAAATAAATGAGGGAGAAACATTTAAGTCCACAGGGTGCTCCCAATCTCCTATTTGTAGTTAAGGAATACAGGTTGCATTACATCTACTGTGACGCATATTCCAACTATTGTAAATATGCTTTCTGAATAATACCCACTTTCAAAAGATAACAAACATTTGTGACTTAATCAAATGCTGGGATTAAACAAAAGACATAAAATCACTAAATCAGGACCCATACAATGTGGACTTCCATCCTATTTTGACAAATCTGTATTAGTATTAAACTGAAGGGTACAATCAGTGACCCATGCTCACAATTATAAAACTGTCATGATAGTGAGGATCTCCCAAAGGAATAATAGATCCATTTTCTTGTCCACCAGCTCTCAGCTGAGCATGAATAATGCTAGTTCTCCCTAAACCTTTTACCACTTGTAGAGAGGTATACAACTTTTCTTATCTTCATGATTGGTGCTAAAATTTTAAAGAGCAAAGTTCCTTTTAAAAACAGAGTCAATTCAGGGAAAAATTTAGAAATCTTGTCAACATAAAAAAGTATTCAAGAGACTCCTGAAAGCCCAAAGTGAGGATGCTTGCTGAATCTCAGCTGGAAAAGTGTTCTTCAGACATCCAGTTTTGAGGTTAGCAATGTGTGGACCACAGTGCCCAAGTTATCCTGGTCCAGGTACAGATGTAACTGCTGTACCAGACAAAGCAGGTAAAAAGCACTTCTAGCCACCAAGGTCACTTTGGCCTAATGACAAAGACATTTCCAGGAATACCTTCCCAAGCTACATTTCCCCAAGCAACCTCATCCAGAACAGAAACGGGTCCATAGATTGCACAGCCTCTCCTAATTCAAATGCTATGTAGAGGTACAGCTGTGTGTCATCAGCAAACCGATGGCACTTTGCTTCAAAACTCCTAATGACTACTCCCAGTGGCTTCATATAGATCAGGCATAGGTAAACTCTGGCCCTCCAGATGTTTGGGACTATAGTTCTCATCATCCCTGACCACTGGTCCTGTTAGCTTGGAATGATGGGAATTGTAGTCCCAAAACATCTGGAGGGCTGGAGTTTGCCTATGCCTGTTAAATAGCACTGGAAACAAAACAATACCCTACAGAACCACCTAGCACAGGTGCCAGGAAGTCAAAGAGCACTCCCCCGATGCCATTTTGGGATTCCAATACCCATCCCGCATAGTTGATATAGGAAGATACCATGGTCAGGTCAGTGGTATCAAAATTTGCTGAGAAAGTAATTGTAACAGGGATGCACTCTTCCTGTCCTGATACAGGTCATCCATTAGGGCAATGAAAGCCGATTCAGCACTGAAACCAGGCCTAACCCCAGATTAAAGTGGAACACTTGAAATTGCTCTGCCACCACCCTCTCTACCATGTTCTCTTAGAATGGGGCATTGGTAAATGGCTGGTAGTTCTTACACACCATTGGGCCCAGAGTGGGTTTTTAAAGGTGCAGTCACATCACCAACTCTTTAAGAGCAGCTAGCACTTCCTCATCCACCCAGTAACAACCAGCTGGCTTTAGCCAGCCAAAAAGGGCAGGGGTCCAGAGGGCATGTAGTCAGACGCCTTGGGGCAAGTATCTTGTGAACATCATCAAATCACATCATAAGGAAATAACAAACGTCACATTGGACGCCTCAACTGGATTTGCTTTAACAGCAGCATCCATGTCACTACAAAGTCACGTCTCTCTCAATCAGTTATGGAAAACTATTTTAAAATCCTGGGAGCCGCTATCATATTTTTAGGAGCCTGTGTGACCATATGTATGAAGTTTTTTCAATCCTGCTCTTGGCTTTTTGCTGCTTCCCTTCTCTTTCTACCTTCTGTACACCAGCAAATTCTGGAAACAGAATGTGTAAAATACACAGTATGCTTCTTTTTGCAACACCATGTGTTATCAAGAAAATTGGCAGAAAATATTTTGACTTTTTCCATAGGAAAAACAAAAAAAGAAGACAAAAATATGAAAGCAATACAAAAAGCCTGTCATGAGGCTGGTATCAACATGCACTTTAACTCTTGGAATTAATAGCCAATGGCATTGCTTTGGAGAGGGGGGATTTAATATTATCAAGACTATTAAACCACAAGTACTATGTACCCTCATCTGTGGTAGTCAGGAACTCATGGCCTCCATGACAACTATGGGCCTATCTACATGCACACACTGCTGGACTGGACACACTGCTGGTGGGAGGCTTTGAGATAACTGTCCATAACAAAGGAGTTCACTACCTCTTGTAGATTCACAGGGTTTCATACCCTCTGTAAAACTATCAGGATGGTCTGCTCATGGAGACTGATGGACCCAAATTAATTTCTGACTGCTCTTGCGTAGTTTCTAGCTAACATGACTGGCTATCATGTCAGAGGTATGGAATGGGGAAATGACCTGAGCAACTGACATGATCACTCACAAAATTTTACTTTTCCACTGCAACTCATCACTGCAGTGTCATCCAGAAGATGCTGCAAGTGGTGAAGAGCGTGTCAAATCCGAGTCCTCAAAGAAGAACCCTTGGTAGCCCCTCAGTGGCCTACTGTGACAAATTTGCAGAACACTTTGCAGATGACACCTGCTCTTTACATCTGCACATCTTCAGGAACAGAAACTATGGATGTATCCACAGTATCTGCTTTCCAGTTGATGAATATATTTGAGTTGCTTCTGCCTGAGCATGTGGACAGGCTGCTTGGAGGTTTGAGACTGACTACATGCCCTCTTGACCAAAAGGAACCATCTAAATGGCTGGCAGTGGTAGTGAATGCTTATTTAAGAGAGAGAGAGATGCCATCAGTTCTGCCACTGCTGAAAAAAAAAAACATTTCTTTGATCCTACATCTTTGGATAATTACCAGCCTACCTACTATTCTTGGGCAAGGTGTACAAGTGTTACAAATCTACATTTTTTGGAAAAGACTGGTTCCCACAATCCTTTTCAATATGCCTTGGCAGTTTTGCTGGATGATCTATGTCAGAAGCTAAATGGGGGCAGTGCATCTCTCTTGGATCTGTTGGACCTCTCAATGGCTTTTGAGACTACCAACGATTATAACCTTTGGGTCAGGATAGGGCTTGGAAGCAGTTTCGCAAAGATTCAAGGTCTTATTGGTAGGGCAGGTCCTAGAAAACAGTGTTGAGATTTCTGCACGCCTTCTTGGCCTTTGGCTTCTAGGATGCCCCAGCATTATATTTTGTCCTTATGCTGTTCAACATTTACATGAAAATGAAATGGCTGGAGAGACTTTAGGGATTTGGACTAGATGTTGCCAATATACAGATGAACCCTAGTACTATCTCTCCTTTTCATCAAATGCCAGGGTGGCTGCAGAAGGTGTTGAACATTGCTTGAGAAGTTATGGATCAGATGTGAGTACATAAATTGAAGCTAAGCCTGGCAAAGACAGGGTGCTGCTAATTAACAGGGAAGCTATTCCAAGCCTCGGGGTACCACCTAGCCTGAACAGAACCTCTACTCCAGGTTCGTATCCTGGGGGTTCTCCTTGACCTAAATTTGCTCTAGGATACTTAGGTTACTATTGTGACCAGGAATGCTGTTGCAAAGCTTGGGTAAATGCATCAGCAATGCATTTTCCTGGAAAAAAGCAGGTCTGGCCACTGTTGTACATGCTTTGGTTACTTCTAAGTTGAATTTACTGTAACATGCTCTACGCTGGGTTTCATTTAAAAAGTGGTGGGAAACTTCAGCTAGTGCAAAATGCAGCAGCCAGAATGCTGGCTGAAACCTGCTTCATGGAAGATATAACCCTGGTGTTAGCAGTTGCAACTGGCTTACAACTGCAAAGCTTTACAATTTCAGGTGCTGGTGATTACCTATAAAGTCCTAAATGGTCAGAACAGTTGAGGATTGCATCCTTCCTCCTTTCATAATGGTAAATAGAGGACTAGCTTCATATTCCTTTGCCCTCAGAGGCATGGTTGGTAAGGACACAGGACAGGGCCTTCTCAATAGAAGTATCAAGTGTCTATGATTGCAGAATGCCCTGTGCTGTCTGCTGCTACAGTTGGTTTACTGCTGCTCAACTCTCAGTTATTGTGATATTACTGCTGTTTTATCAGAGGTGTTTTTTTCAATTATATTGTTAGCTACTGTGAAGCCTCTTGGAGCCAAGAGGCAAATTATAAATCTTCTAAAATAAATATAGGTGATGCTGCTACTGTATCAACAGTACTCCACGCTAGTTTTAAAAAGTCCACAATGTTTCTTTCACAGCCCGTGGCAGTGATTACACTATACTTTTCAGGCTAGGCCTTGCCCTCCAGTCACTTTCACACTCTACGGTATATTTAGGAACAGAAGAACACTTGACATCCACCCATTGTACATTCAGTTTGACAGTTAGTGGAAAATATTTGGATTCATCTACAACTATATCAATTATGTTACAGCACTATTTCATATGAACACTTAGGCAGCAACAGAATTTCTGGTCAGGTGTTCATTTCCTAATTAACCATGGATGTGAAATATTGGAGACATGCTGCTAGTTTATGGAACTTGTAGGTAATATAACTCCAACATACAAGGAGTGTACAACATACTGCAATTTACTGTTAAATGGATGATGTATGCTAAGGTCCTATAAATGTGGGAGAGCTGTCATCTTGTATTCAAGAGAGATCAGCAGAAACTAATTTTGTGGAGAATAAAGGTCGAGAGGTTCACTGTGATGAACAAGCCAGTCCTATACAAAATCAGGAAATGCACCCCATAGAGATACAGGATTAGTCAGGAAGCTATGAAAGGTACATAAGGAAGCAAACAAACCTGCCCATATCTTCTCCCGCTACCCAGTTACTAGATAGTGGTTCCCCACTCTCTACCAGTACGCACAAAGTGGGAGTGTGTGTGTGTGTGTCAGAAAGAGAAAGAAACACAACTGTGGGCACCAACAAGGGGAGAAAGGGGATGTTCCCAGCACACAGTTAACTCGCAATTCCTGTTGGAAGATTCCTTCACACGCACACACCCTTCCAGCTAAAAAGCAGAGGAAGGAAAGAGCTTTAAAAAAAAGGAGGATGAGGATTGTGTGCTTTACACACGACAAGTTTTACTTTCAGTTAAAGAAACCGGGAAGAGGTAGGCGTGTGTGCGGGGGATGGAGAAAAGGGGAAAGGAAAACTCCTGGGGTCCACCCACCTCAAGGTGGCCTGAGCCCAGAGAGAGAGAGAGAGAGAGAGAGAGAGAGAGAGAGAGAGAGAGAGAGAGAAGCGGCTCCAGCAGCAAAGGAGATTATGACACTGGGAGGCAGAGTGTGCCTCGCCGAGGAAGGGGGCCTGGAGGGGGGCGGCTCCACCTCCGCGGCCAGGAGGCCCCAGGCTGGAAGGGATTGTGAGGGGGGGGAGAGGTGGAGAGGAAAGGGCGGCAAGGAAGGAAGAAGAGCTTTTCCGGGCCGTGAGGAGAGAAGCGAGGAAAGAACGGAAGGAGGGAGCCTCGGCGGCCGCCGCCGCCACTTTCTCTCTTTTACCTGCTGCAGGTCTGTGAGGAAAATCTCCCTCTCGGCCGCGTTGGACGCCATTGCTGCGCGCTGGCTCTGGACTCCGCACCTGGGCGCCGCCGCCGGTGGGAAGAAGGCGGGTCTGGGCCGAGGGGGGCGCTCGCTCGCTCGCGACTCAGGCGGCGGCGGCGGCAGGGGCGGAGGCGAGGGTTGAGGGGGGGGCGTCAACCCCCTCTCCTCACATTCCCATGAGGGGACGGGGAGGGACGGGGACAGGGGGTGGGTGTCTTTTCGCTTCGGGACGGGCGTCTCGCGCTCGCTCCCGCCCGTGCGCGCGCCGCCCTCCCGTTCCCGACCCTCCCACACACCCCTCCAGTGGGTGGTGGTGGTTCCTCCTCCTTCCTCCCTCCTCCTCCTCCTCCTCCGCCGCCGCCGCCGCTCCTCCTCGACGTCGTCGCCGTCGCACCCTTTGGCTGTCACCCTGTCGTAAAAAGCGGCGCTGCTTGGCGGCCCTTGGGAGCACGTGACTAAGCCCGGGAGTAGGGGCGGGGCGCGTTCTGAGAGAGGGGCGGAAGAGGAGTTCTCGCCTGGAAGGGGGAGGGGGGACGCGGCGCTCGCGCTCTCTCGCTCCGTTTCCCACGCAAGGGAGTCAGTCGGAAGCTTCTCCCTCCCTACCCTCGGGGAGCCCGTGTCACATAGCGGGGTTTCCACCCCGGCACGGCAAACTCCGCTCCGACCTCACTGCACATGCTCTCCGACCGAGTTCAAAAAAAGCACACGTCCCCAAACGGACTTGCAACAGTGCCGGGTTTACGTATAAGCTAAACAAGTTATAGCTTGGGGCCCCCAAGAAATGTAAAGGAAAAACAACAACACTGGGTGTACATTTCCAAAATATAAGATAAAAAACAAATAAAACCTACATACAGCAACTGTTTTGTGTTGCTCCTAGGATGAGTAATGGGCCCCGTCTGCTAGCCTGCTCCTGAAAATATCACTGGTTTGCTCATTTCTATATACGGTGGTACCTCAGGTTACATATGCTTCAGGTTACAGACTCCGCTAACCCAGAAATAGTACCTTGGGTTAAGAACTTTGCTTCAGTATGAGAACAGAAATCATGCTCCAGCGGTGCAGCAGCAGGAGGCCTCATTAGCTAAAGTGGTGCTTCAGGTTAAGAACAGTTTCAGGTTAAGTACGGATCTCCAGAACGAATTAAGTACTTAACCCGAGGTACCACTGTACAGTGGACGCTCGGGTTGCGAACGTGATCCGTGCAGGAGGCACGTTCGCAACCTGCAGCATTCGCAACCCGCAGCACCACATCTGTGCACACATGGGTTGCAATTTGGTGCTTCTGCGCATGCACAAGTGCCGAAACCTGGAAGTAACCCGTTCCGGTACTTCCGGGTTTGGGCTCTTCTGTAACTCGAAAATGCTCAACCTAAAGCGTCTGTAACCCAAGGTATGGGTGCATAGGGTGCCTACATTCTGCACGGACTGGTTGCATGGCAACACGTGCAAATGGCTTTAGATACCTATTAGGTCCCTAAATTACCAAATAGCATATATTCAACAACAAAAACAGCAACAAAGGACAGCTGGACATATAAAGGGCCCCATTACCTTAGTAGCTTAGGGCCTCATCAAACCTAAATCCAGCTCTGCTCTTATCCCATGACTGGGGGGCGGGGGAGAAGCTTTTGGAAATTATATGGCATCTACATCACCATTATCCACATGCTAAATCTTTATCCACGTGCTAAACTCTAGAACAGACAGGGCCTACCTTTGGACAAGCCATACTTATTTTTCTTGGTTATCTATAGTGATAATATAATGAGATTATCTTGGTTGACTTTAATTATGCAACGATAGATAGATAGATAGATAGATAGATAGATAGATAGATAGATAGATTCAGGAAACAGGTAATAGCACAATTCATTAAAAAAATTAATCAGAAAAAATTGTAACCTAAATTTAAGTTTAAAAACTTTACAATGCTCAGAAATTTTAAAAAATGTACTGTCTCTGCTTTTCCAGTAAAGGATAAATTTAGCATAAAATTTATCAAAACATTTCCTCTTCAAGGTAATAGGTCAGTTTCATCATTTTGGCAATATCTCAGTTCTTAAGAAACCATTATCCTGTGTTTGGCTGCTGATATGCTTTCAGTGTTGAGCAATTATAAATTTAGTCACAATCCATACATAACAACCAGTTCATGATTCTCTTTTTGGCACAAAATTCCAGCTTATGAAATGACAAAACTTTTTCCCAGAAGAACAAAGCAATGACTAAATCCACCACAATTTTCAACTTGCTGTTGCTGCTCACCTTCATGAATTGAAAGGCACTATTACAGCCATAGCAATGTTGTTGACATAAAACTTCTCTTCGCTTTCCCCCCGTTTGCCAAAGCCCTGGATGCTAATACAGTTTTGTAATTGCTTCGCCTCAGTGGCTCATTGAAAAAGGTGAAAAAGTTTACCCTTTCACATCTGTTGACATCAGATATGTATACCTTAATATTTGGATAACTGTTAAAGAATAACTGTTTTTTTAAACAGCAAAGCCTTCACACCCTGTCAACTGGTTTCTCAGGCTGAATAAATTATATATATTACAGGGCAGGGAATATACGCTTGTCCAGATGTTGTACTCTCAATTCCCATCAGACTTGGCCAGCATGGCCAATGGTCAGAGCTGATATTAGTCCTGCAATGTCTGGGAGCCACAAATTCTCCACCCCTGCTTAATCAAAATTAATTCATTATTATTTCAACAGCATTGATTAGTTTAAAGCACAGAATAAACCCAAACTGAGCTTAGGCTATAAGCCAGGAGAAACCAAATGTGTCCTCCAGATGTTGTTGAACTACAGTTCCCATGTGGTTACATATTAAAGTCAACCAAGATAACCTCATTATATTATCACTATTTTACTGTTATGCACTTACTCCATATTTAAATTTAAGGCTGAGATCTGCATTTAGCAACCTAGTGTTTGTTGAACTTCTTAAGTAATACGAATATTAAGATAGCAAAGAACCTATCTGAATAATTAGGAGGAAGCCTCTGACTAAAGTAAACGATAAATAAATTTTATTTAAAGGCATTAGAATCCACATTTAAAAGAAACAAACCATCAGGTCCAGATGGCATCCACCTGAACAAATGGCAAATCCACCCACTATTAAAGAACTCAGATGTGAAACTACTGATCTCCAAACAAAAAATATGGAACACCCCTATGATTGGCCTTTCTGCCCAATGACAGGAAAGTGACCGATGCAGTACCATTTAAATAAAAATAAGGATTCAGGGGCTTGAAATGCTAGCTATGGGAGTTGAAATGCAACAATCAACATCTGAATGCCCTACTGAACTCAGTTTCTAGTAAAACTGCATTGGATTTGGCTGGACAATAAAACATTTTTTAATGCAAATAATAGTTTTAGTCTGTTTCCAGAGATGATGAATACCAAAATTATGGGTTGTGTGCAATGGTTGCATGAGCAAAAGGCAACCATTCTTTATCTGCTGGCACATGACCCCTCTTCCATCATCATCATCATCATCATCATTATTATTATTACTACTGTAACTTCACCAGTTTCAGAGTGATGTCAATGAAGGACCTGAGGATGAGGCCCCTTGAGGATTTCAAAGCCACCAAGTGCTTCGCTCCTGAAATGTGCTGCTGTAGATTTTTCCACCTGCTACTACAGCCAACAAGAGATAGGCCAGCAGTATTTTTTCACCTGGCTTGGCAGAGCTGGGGCCTCCACCATGGGGGAGCATGTCCCCCAACCCCTATGCACCTCTCCTAACCTTTTCCAGCCTTTAATATCCTTCAGATAGGATTCTCCAAGGCCTTGGAGATTTCAGGAACATAGGAAGGTTCTATACACCATTGGTCTATCTTGCTCTTCAGCATTTGAGACAAAGATCTCTCCCAGCCCTATGTGCAGATGCCAGGGATTGAACATAGAACTTTCTGCATGCAAACCAGATGCCCTGCTATCACAGCTCTTTTCATTTCATTTCATTTATTAGACTTATGAGTCACTTGTCACCTGAAGCTCTTTTCATATCACACAGTTTCTGATAGTTTCAGTGGGCTTTTGACCATTTGGCTTGATGCTACTGAATCCTTTTCAAGCATGGGGCTAACATGTTAGAGGGACGTGGGTGGTGCTGTGGGTTAAACCACAGAGCCTAGGACTTGCCGATCAGAAGGTTGGCGGTTCGAATCCCTGCAACGGGGTGAGCTCCCATTGCTCGGTCCCTGCTCCTGCCAACCTAGCAGTTCAAAAGCACGCCAGTGCAAGTAGATAAATAGGTACTGCTCCGACGGGAAGGTAAATGGCGATCCCGTGCACTACTCTGGTTCGCCAGAAGCGGCTTAGTCATGCTGGCCACATGACTCGGAAGCTGTACGCTGGCTCCCTCGGCCAATAAAGCAAGATGAGCGTCGCAACCCCAGAGTCAGTCACGACTGGACCTAATGGTCAGGGGTCCCTTTACCTTTTTAACATGTTAGAAATCCTAACTGCTGGCAAAAGGATTCACTGCCCTCCCACACTGGATATTTGCTAGAATGGGAAATAACACAGAAAAAAGAAGTGTTATTTCAACAGAATAGTTTTTAAAAAGAAGGGGAAACAAACAACATTTTATCTAGTGAAGAAGAACATTGAACTTTACCTTTAGATAAATTAAGTGTTTATTCCTTCTCGAGGTACCTTGATTCCAGAGGTTCCATTCTGCAGCCTTCACTCCCATGGTTGTCTTTAGAAGCTGACGGTGCTGTAGAAATTGAGTTGAAAACCAGTCAGCTGGAGCATGCTCACTAAGTATGGAAAACAGGGTGGAGGATGTTGACTCAACATCATACCCCCCCAATCTTGTTTTTTTTTTTAAATCTTCTTAATTTAACTTCATTGAAGGATAGTCTGAAGCAAAGGTTGATATGGAAACATTTTAAAAGAAGGCCATTTTCTGCAAAGATCTGAGTTTTTACTAACTTTCCACAAGCAACGTGGTTGTGGCATTCAAACTCTTAACGCATTTTGGAAGTGATTATATTTAGGTGGGAAACATGGAAAAGGCATAGCTAAATGCTTTTTAAAAGATGGGAAAATTAGGTGCTGTCATGTATAAACACACACACACACAAACACACTCAGTTCCTGAAGAAGCAGGTTTTAATAAGGGATTTGAAATCAACGTCTTCAGCTCTCCTGGGAGCTCTTTCAAAATCAAGAGAGCTATTCTGTGTCGAAAGTGTTTTCAGACGAAGGCAGTGGGCAAATTTCTGGCAGGGCTGAGCCAGTGGAAATTTGGCACTCTGATCAGTTCGACCAGGAAGCTCTGATAGGTTTGGAACGCAAGAGGGAAACTTGTTTTGGTGAGGCAGAGGCAGAAGGAGATGGCACAGCAACTGCAGAAACCGAAGCACTCTGCTTGCAAAAGAAAGTGTGTTTTGAGTTATGGGTAATAAACACAGCATTGGCTTCAGATTTTGTGCTAAGCACTTTTAGCTTATTGGTTTTATTTTGGGACATAATTTCTTCTGTTGCACTATGTTGTTTAGACAAGTGGTAACCTATAATAATAACAATAAGCAGTGGGCAATAAGAAGGGGGGTGCCACACCCCCCGCTAATTGTCTCAGTGGCAGGCAAATTCTACTCAGCCTCCTTCAATATACCACATCATCACAGGACTAGGTTCAGACCAAGCATCTCCAAGGGGTGTGCTGTGTTCAAGTTCACCCACACAATTGTTTTGGCCAGAGAAGGACTGATGCTGCTCTGTTCTGCTCTGTGCTCAAAGATGATCACAGTGGGTGCAAGGGATATTTTTTTTCCTGAGCTAAGGTAAAGATAAAGGGATCCGTGACCATTAGGTCCAGTCATGACCGACTCTGGGGTTACAGCTTCCAGGTCATGTGGCCAGCATGACTAAGCCACTTCTGGTGAACCAGAGCAGCACAAGGAAACGCCGTTTGCCTTCCCACCGGAGCGGTACCTATTTATCTACTTGCACTTTGACGTGCTTTTGAACTGCTAGGTTGGCAGGAGCAGGGACCGAGCAACGGGAGCTCACCCCATCACGGGGATTTGAACCGCTGACCTTCTGATGGGCAGAACCTCCAGAACGAATTAAGTTCTTAACCCGAGGTACCACTGTAATGTACCCAAACCAGAACAGAGTTAACTAAAACAGTAAACACATATTTGTGGGAAGTAATAGTCGCTTTAAACAGAATTATTAAAATTGTCTGCAGGATGTGAACTGGCTGCTAATCTGTTATGGGGCCAAACTCAAGGATTGGTATGAACATATTAGTCTTTACTTGAGGGGCTGCCTTATCTGTTATATACCCAGTGGGTCACTAAGTTCTGCAGAAGTCTCTAAAATATCTGAAGCCTGCTGCACAGTAATTCAGAGCAGGACTTTCAGTGAGGCTGCCACTTTTCTGTGGAACAGAATTCCTAGCGGTGCCCGCTGTTCGTACTCTCTGAAAACAACAGAAGACATTTTCGTTTCGACAAGCTTTTCCAGCTGGGTGGAAAGGCTTATGCTTTAGAAGCTTACTGTATGTTGTTTTTAAATGTGTATTTAGTTGTTGTTTTTCTGGTGCTGTTTTATCTTAGCTATGTTTAGTTGTTTTTATGGATATGTTTGGAAGCTGCCTTTAAGTCTTCTGTGGCAGGTGATTCATTAAATTAAAATGAGTTTCTAATAACCTAATCTAACCTGCATGACTATCCTCCTTAAGAGTTCTCCATTAAGCTATTTCCTTGTTCTTCGATTTCCCCTCCCATTTCTCATTCCCTCTCTCTGATTCTTCATCTCTTCTCCATTTTTCATCTCTCCAACTTTCATTCCCAACAGACACGGACGCCTGTCTGTCAATCATGTGCAAGACTCTATCACACTCATCTAGTCCCCAACATTCTTCCACTGAGTCTTCTTTTAATACTTTGATACTTTTCTGGATCAGAGAGCAAAGGCCTGTCTACCTCAGTGAGCCAAGCAGATGCACACATGTATGCAGGAAGTTAGTAGACCACTCCTGTTATGTGCCTTCTAGCAGTTGGAATACAGTGGTAGAAGAACCGGAAAAACCACTTCCGGAAAAACCGGAAGAAACCACTTCCGGAATCTGCTAGTGATTGAGGCAGACTTCTGCACTGTACATGGTTTTTGCACTCAATAAAACCTGTAAAAGACAGGTCGGAGTCCTGGCTGTTATCTTCATGAACAACCACACACATTCCTCACACCCATAAACCTAGCGTGATGTGCCCAGACTGGATAACACTTTGTGGGTTGTGTCCACTGTTGGCTCTTCCTTACTTTAAAGTGCACCCACTCACAAATGTTGGGGTACCTGATTTTCACCTCTCCACCCCATCCCACCCCCAGCTCCCGGGGATTGGGAGATGCTCTACAGTAGAATGAGATATGACACGGAGGGCTGCAGTAGGCCGGGGAGGAGCTGCAAAAAACTGACTGCCTCTGAAGCTGGAGCTTCTGAGCAACCTGAGAACCAGCAAACACTCATTCTTTCAGTTGGGGAGGCTCTTTTAGGAATTATGGGACTAGAGTTACCTAAACAATATAAAATGTTATTTCTGTATGCAGCCACAGCTGCTCATACAACATCTGCCCAAAGATGGAAAGAAGACCATGTCCTGACCAAAGAAGAGTGGCAACAAAAACTATTGGAGTATGCAGAAATGGTGAAACTTACTGGAAGAATAAGAAGCCAAGACAGTAAAGTTTTTAAATACAGAGTGGAAAACATTTATTGAATATTCACAAAATTATTTTAAACAGATTAAATCAATAGCAGGATTAATGTAAAAACATGCAGTGGTATAAAATATATACTGATTATATGGGATGAATAATAATTTGGTTTAATTTCGAAATGCAGGAAAGCATTATAACTATAAGGAACTGCAGAAAGAGGGGGAGGGAAGTTGAAACATGATATATATAATAATTTGTTCCTTTTTTGTTTTTTTGTAAAATGAAAATATTTTTTTTAAAAAAATAGATTGGGGGGTGGGGGGCTCAGCATTTCTGATACCCAGACCTCTGCGATTATCATCTGTGAATCCGTGTTGCAAATTTCAGGTACCATGCTACCATTCATGTGAGCATCGTGTTCCTATTCAAAGGAGGGAGCAGTTCACTCTGAAATCAGCCCGGGAGCTGTCACCAGAGAAGGGAGTTTAAAGGTAAAGGGACCTCTGACCATTAGGTCCAGTCATGACCGGCTCTGGGGTTGTGGTGCTCATCTCGCTTTATTGGCCAAGGGAGCCGGCGTACAGCTTCTGGGTCATGTGGCCAGCATGACTAAGCCGCTTCTGGCGAACCAGAGCAGCACACGGAAATGCCGTTTACCTTCCCGCCGGAGCGGTACCTATTTATCTACTTGCACTTTGATGTGCTTTCGAACTGCTAGGTTGGCAGGAGCAGGGACCGAACAACGGGAGCTCACCCCGTCACGGGGATTCGAACCACTGACCTTCTGATCGGCAAGCCCTAGGCTCTGTGGTTTAACCCACACCGCCACCCGCGTTAGGTTCTAAAAAAAATAAGGAGGGGGGGGGAAGAGCTTTGCTGTATCAGTGGTGGCAACCGAAGACCAAAAAGGCTAGAACCAAAGAGTCTTCCATATCTTCCAGGATGGTTGCTGTGAAGCTTCTGACCCAAATCACCTCAGATAAGCTACAAATGGCATGTTATATCTACAGAACTATTGTAAAGAAATGGACTCACTAGCAGGGTTTGAGCAAACAATTACAACTAAGAAAACAAGAGTAAAGGTTAAGAGATAAAAATCTGGAAATTAATTAAATGTAAGATGTAATTGGGACGCGGGTGGTGCTGTGGGTAAAACCTCCGTGCCTAGGACTTGCCGATCGTATGGTCGGCGGTTCGAATCCCCGCGGCGGGGTGAGCTCCCGTCGTTCGGTCCCAGCTCCTGCCCACCTAGCAGTTCGAAAGCACCCTTAAGTGCAAGTAGATAAATAGGGACTGCTTTATAGTGGGAAGGTAAACGGCGTTTCCACTGGTCCTGGCTCGCCAGCTGCAGCTTCCTCACACTGGCCACGTGACCCGGAAGTGTCTTCGGACAGCGCCGGCTCACGGCGTTTAGAGTGAGATGAGCACGCAACCCTAGAGTCGGACACGACTGGCCCGTACAGGCAGGGGTACCTTTAAGATGTAATTGGAAGGAAATTTAGTATAGAAATGATAAGAATATAAGAGCATTCAGCTAAAAGATGAAAAATAAGATAAAATTAAGCAGAAGTAGCAAATAGTTAAAGAACCAGAAGGGGAAGTTGAGGAAAGTCATGGGGTGGGGTGGGTGTGTTGTTTTATTGTATTTTCTTTCATATGATTAATATGTTGGATATAAAGTGTGAAATATAATAAAAACTTATTAATTAATTTTTTTTAAAAAAAGAGCCACAAATGGCAACGGTAGACATTTTGAGTCCTCCGCATGTTGGTGGAAATAGAGAAGGGGAAGGTATTGTGTGAAAAGCAGGGTAGAAATGTGAATACAATTTAAAAAAAGAATTAGAAATCTCTGAAGCAAGATATTTAGCAGAAATAAGAGAATATGTGGGGGTTGTAGAAATAAAGTGATTGTGACTTAAAAGGAAGTTGGATAATAATAATAATAATAATAATAATAATAATAATAATAATAATAATAATAATAATAATAATAATTTATTTATACTCTGCCCATCTGGCTGGGCTTCCCCAGCCACTCTGGGCGGCTTCAAAAAAATATTAAAATACTGTAATACATCAGTCTGATAATCTGATATCAGCGTGTATGTAACAACTTTGAAAACGCTGGATTTGGTCTTGTTAAATTTATGAAGCATGTACAGTACACAAGCCCATATGAAGCTAAATCAAATGGGGAAATTACTTTTTTTTTAAAAAAGTACTTTATCTTTTCTTGCAGTTCCTGTTGCTGTGTTGACAGTGACAAATGGACAAACAAACCACCTCAGCATTATATAATGTAGTTTGTTTATGTTAACTTCTTAGTTCCTTGTACTGTAAGGACAGACATTTCACAATGTTCTGTGGTTTAAATGGGAAAAATTAGTACTGGGACGGTGTTCAGGTTTGAAGCGCTGAAGATTTTACTTATTACATGAAATTGCTCCATCTAGTGGTCAGCTGGTAAATGTGTGAATTTTACTCCAGTTATGTAATAATCCTAAAGACACAGAACTACTAGTATGACTGTCACACTCATTCATAATTGCTATGGTATGTTTATATCTCGATAAGAAAAAGCCTATCCGGATATGCAGACTGTGGGCAGGTGTTTTAATCTGGGTTTGGTTTTTTTAGCATGTTGTTGATTTTAATTTTTTAAAGTTTTTTAAAGTTGCTTTTAATTGCTTGTACTGATGATTTAATCGTTTTTATTCTTCTCATTAGCAGCTTTGAGGTTTGTTTTTGTTATAAGCTAGTGGTGTGTGTGTGTGTGTGTGTGTGTGTGTGTATGTATGAGTTTGGGATACCGGACCAAAATAAGTAGAAAACTTATTTCTAGTCTACTTAATTAGTAGAAGGCCTGTTATAGATGTCATTCATTCATATTTCTTGTGAATGCAGAATTGTTTATCTGTACAAAACCCATCAACCTCATATTTACTTTAAAAAAAATGTAATGTCCATCATGCCTAAATTAAAAAACCCCATCAAAACAAAGGTTGTGTACCAACCCTAAAATATATTACATTTAAAGTACCTCCCCTAGAATATGGGAATGGTAGTTTACCCTCATAGAGCTACAATTCCCAGCACCCTTTACAAAGCACAATTCCCAGGGTTCCTTTGAGGGGAGGATGTGCTTTAAGTGTAGGGTGTGCAGTCAGTCAGAGATAAGCACTTATTTCAGAAGGAGGCATAGCCATGTGCTTAAATATGACCTGTTAAAGGGAACATGACTTCATAATACAGCTGTACGTCGGAAGTCGAACGCCTTGCAAGTTGAACGTTTTGGCTCCGGAATGCCACAAACCTGGAAGTGAATGTTCCGGTTTGCAAAAATTCTTTGGAACCCAAATGTCCGACATGGGTTCTGCGGCTTCTGATTGGCTGCCGGAGCTTCCTGCAGCTGATCGGAAGCCACACCTTGGTTTCTGAACATTTTAAAAGTCGAATGGACTTCTGGAACAGATTCCATTCGACTTCAGCGGTATCATATCCACAACTGTTATGTACTAAGCTTGGATTCTAGAACAATAGGCAAGTAGGATCCTAGAATGCAACAACTGATTGGCTTGCAGGAAAAGACCAATCAGGCTCCAGGAGGAAGTTAACCAGCCTATTAGGCTGGTAGGATCGTAGAATGCAACAGCTGATTGGCCTGCAGGAAAAGACCAATCAGGCTGCAGGTGGAAAGCAGAATCAGCCAATCAGATGGGACTCGTTGTGTAAATAATGTATATAAAAGCCTTAGGTTTGGGGGGCAATTCAATCACTATTTTACAAGCTGCAATAAAGAGCATGAAATCACTACAGGACTCCGAGTTTATTTCAGCAACGTTTAAGATCTTTACAGTAAAGCAATCTATGTTGTTGTTGTTAAAAACCACAGTGTGCTTGTTCAGGGATGTTTCTGGTTCTACAGTTAGGGAAGACTTGCAATGCAGAGGCAGGGCAGTTATTTAGTTCCAGGTTCAACCCCTGTCATCTACAGGTAGGACTGGGAATGTCCCTGTCCGGAACCCTGAAAAACTGCAGACAATACTGAGCTACATGGACCAATGGTCTGATTTGGCAAAAGGCAGCTTCCTTTGTTCCAACATAAGGCACACAAATTGTTTCCTTGGCGTGTGTGATGCCTCTGAAGAGAATTTGTGGCCCAGAAGGAAGGACCTCATGAGCTGCACCAATGTATGTCCCTGACCACACCCACTATTGGCCTACAGTTCTTAGAAGATTGCCCTCCAGGGACTGCAGCCGTTGGGCTGGGAAAGGTTGCCTGCTCCTGCAGTAAGGGGAGCAAATAGGAAGGCACAACAGAGAAGGCTCCATTCCATGTCACCACCAACTGAGCCTCACCTAAGTGCAGAGCCCCTTCCACTGATCTTAAAGCACTGACCTAGCAAGAATCATAGAGTCATAGACTTGTAGAGTTGGAAGGGACCACGAGGGTCATCTAGTCCAACCCCTTGCAATGCAGAGATCTTTTGCCCAACATGGGGTTCGAACCCACAGCCCTGAGATTAAGAGTCTCCTGCTTTTACCAACTGAACTATCCCAGCAGTATAATATAAAGAGAGATGCACCTTCAGGCTTGCAAACTTTTTAGAGCTTTGGGCTGGGCTTGGAAATGAACAGCCAGTGAAGGTTTGTTGTTTTGGGGTGGGAACCTGACAATGTAGTTTGAGCGAGCAGGGGCAGTCAAAACTGCCCTCTTCATTGTGCACTAATCAAAGTTTTCAAACAGGTTTTAAAGGCAGCCCCATGCAGAGCCCCCTTATTGAAAGCAAGTCCCTCTATGTTCGATGGTGCTTTCCTGCTACGTTTGCAGCCTGAGGTCATGATTATCTACATGCACAGCTCAGTGGATCTTACTTCTGAGTAGACATGCATAGGATCATGCTGTTCACTGCCTCTTGTCCAGTTCTGTGGGCACCTGAGGCTCAAAGAGGAAGCAGGCAATGTCCAGTCACAAGCCAAAATCAGGACCTTGGAGAGCTCCAAGGAGCCCTACTAAGGCAGCAGGAAAGTTGTCTCTGCGGGGTGCTAGGCTTGTCTGAAGCCTTTTGTTGGCCAACAAGGCTTGAGTTGTGGTAGGCTCTGCCTCTCTGGAAGAGTTGGCCGGCTGATTAAAGAGACCTTCCCTTATTTCGCAAGGTTTATCTTTGATAAGACTTTGGGGCCAGAGGTCCTGCAAAGGATGGTGATAGGACTGTGTCCTGCTGGGAGGGTCCTGGTGGTTATTCTCCGTCAGGAAGTAGTCTAAAGCTTGTTCTTGTCTGAGTCCTCAGCTGCAAGGTCCTGGGTCATGACATCTGTTGCTTTTAATAAATGAGAAAACTGTGGAACAGCACTACTAAGTTTAGACCAGGGTTTCTCAAATGTGGATATCCAGGTGTTGTACTACAACTCCCACCATCCCTAGCTAGCAGGACCAGTGGTCAGGGTTGATGGGAACTGTAGCCAAAAAACAGCTGGAGACCCAAGTTTAGGAAACCCTGGTTTAAATAGTGGTGTTGGGGATATTGCGCTCATGGGGAGAGCTTTCTGCATTGCTTTGTTTAATTTAGTAGATACAGTTATTTCACAACAGGAAAGGTTTGAGAATGTGCCTACACTCTTCACAGAATACTGTTGTCGATGCCCATTAGTAATAACAATCACGGGAAAACAAAACTGTCTTAGAGGGCTGGAAAAAAGGAGATGCTTCTCCACCCTGCAAGGGATTTAAATGAAGAGCAGGTTTCATGCATAAAATCCAGGAGCACCACTAAATTATCATCGAATCAGTTCAACTTCAATTCCAAGCATAGCACTCAGGCCACCTAATTAGAAAGCCAGTTGCTGTCCGCTAGCAAAGAACTGTGCGATAAGTAACACTGTCTGTTCATTCAATCATTCATGTCAAGCTGACAATCAATTCCTTCAAACTAATCTAATGACACTTTTTGATAAGATAGCCAACTGCTTAGCTATGGAGAGGAAGGGAGATGTAGCTTTGATTTCAGATAAGGCACATAATTCTTGGTTTGATGGATTGACCGGAGTAGGAAAACTAGAGAACTTTTCCAAGTGTTCCCCTTTGAGGCACACGACTCATATAGAGTAAACTTCAGAGATGGGAATGGAGTTGGTGGATGGAGAATTTTGGTAATGCAGAACTATCCCTCTCCCAAATTTCTGGCTGTTTGCTATCTCCCCCATGGGGCCTATTTCATAAAAGATCAAATTTCAGTGAGATTTGAACCTCTGGCTTATTGGCTGCCCGGCTAGATGCTCCAATGATAAAACACTCATATGTTAAAAGCTGGGCACCATGGCAGAAAAGGCTAGTTCCAACACATTGCTAATCTGTTGTAGGCAAGGTTATGGCTTTCCATGCTTCGGACACATCTCATGACTACCACATTGAATCCCCTCGCTTTAAAAAATCTATACTGTCTTTTAATACTAATAAATTTTCCAATTAAAAACAACAACAATTGACAGCAACATTTAAAACTATCTAAAAGCATTGCGAAACAACAGAGCAGCCTAGGACTCGATAAATTAAAGCTGTCAACTTCCGCAGAGGCTAGAATGTCTCTTTGTAGCCCTGATTGCACACATTTATCTCAGGCCAATTGTGTGCTGGAAAAATAACCAAGGATGGCAAAGGACCTGGAGTGTCATGTCATCTGGTGTCCTGTAAATATAACTGTTTGTTCTTTCTACCTTCTACCAAATGAAGTCACTACCCAACAGTTCCCAAATATGCTATTAAACTGGCTTCAGTGACCTTACACCCCCGGCAGTTTGTATGTCTGAATACTTCAATTTTAATAATAATAATAATAATAATAATAATAATAATAATAATAATAATAATTCATTATTTATACCCCATCCATCTGGCTGGGTTTCCCCAGCCACTCTGGGCGGCTCCCAACAGAATACTAGAAACACAGTAAAAGATCAAACATTAAAAACTTCCCTAAGCAGGGCTGCCTTCAGATGTCTTCTAAAAGTCAGATAGTTGTTTATTTCCTTGACATCAGATGGGAGGGCATTCCACAGGGCGGGCACCACCACCGAGAAGGCCCTCTGCCTGGTTCCCTGTAACCTCACTTCTTGCAGTGAGGGAACTGCCAGAAGGCCCTCAGAGCTGGATCTCAGTGTCCAGGCTGAACGATGGGGGTGGAGACGCGCCCTAGGTATACTGGACCGAGGCCATTTAGGGCTTTAAAGGTCAACATCAACAGTTTGAATTGTGCTCGGAAACGTCCTGGGAGCCAATGTGGGTCTTTCAGGACCAGTGTTATATGGTCTCGGCAGCCACTCCCAGTCACCAGTCTGGCTTCCACATTCTGGATTAGTTGTAGTTTCCGAGTCAGCTTCAAAGGTAGCCCTACGTAGAGCGCATTGCAGTAATCCAAATCTGTTTAGCATCCAACAGACTCACTGAAGCCTGTTGTTGTAAATAAGCCCAGTAACAATTTGTGTGGTGAGGCAGAGTCACTTTCCTGCCTCCAGTGCTGGGATTGCTGCTTGCCTAGAGAAGGTCATGTGGCTGCACTCATGGGAGCACCAGACTGACCGCATTACTCCCATGAGAGCAACTGTGTGCTCCTGCCCCACCCTGGCCCTGACTCTGTAAGCAGCAGTGATGCCAGCATCAGAAGGGCAGTGCCACAGCTCCATCCCATCCAATGTTTCTCTGATGAAAAGAGAGACATATTATTCCATCCCTTCCAATATTTCTCTAATGAAAATAGGGACGTCCAAAGGGAAAGTGGGACAGTCTGGGATCAAACGAGAAACCGGGACGGCTTCTGTAACTCCGTCCATGGAAAACTGGGACACTTGGAGGGTCTGCAGCTCTGCGTCAGCACATACATTGCTACTGAGTAGGTCGCAAATCTAGCAGTTTCATGTGGACTTCAGCACGGAACTCCACTTTTCAATTCCATTTTAATCTTAGATGTTCCAGGTTGGATTTACATTCAAATAGGTAGTTGCTTATAGAAAGGCAAAGTATATCTCAGCAGCTCTCTGTTCCCTAATAAGGTCAATATCTTTAGGAAAAACATCCCAAAATTATACGAGATTACTTCATTACTTCACAGCACCCCAAAGTGCTGTCCTATGGAGTTTGTTCACACATCCAGCAGAAAGCCATTAGGCCCCAGGTTCACACATGAATCTACAGGACTTTGACTGCAGCATCTAGGGGTGCTGTTTTGTATGTGTGAATGAGCTAACCCACTCCTAATAGCAGCAAGAGAATTTCCACCATACACATAATGGTAATCAATGGTGTGTTGCATTTGTGTATACTGGCCCTGAAATGCAGATGGGAAACTGTGGCCCTAAACACGCCCCCCCATTATCCCATGCTGGCTGGGGCTGGTGATGGGAACTGGAGTTCAACAACTCCTGGACATGTCCTCTATTCCTCCAGTAAAGGAATGTACTACCTTGGTGACTGAATGAAGTTGAGGCTTTCTTACGGCAGTCCCCAACGCACGGTATTTCTTTCAGGCAAAACTCGCCGCATCTGAGTGAGGACTGCGTGATCAGCACTTAGTATTTGCCTCGAGTTGGCAATTGTTTTCTTTGATGCAGTTCCTTGCAGCATTTTGACAAACAAGGAATGAACAGCTTATCTTATAAAGATTTATAGCCCATAGCTTCTGTAGTCTTGTGAAAGAAGACATCTGCTGTGCAAATGGCAAGGTTAAAGTGATTGTGTATGAAGTAAATACAAACTTCAGCTAGTATTTCATTCTGAAAACCAGTTTAGGCAATACTCAGATAACTTTAAATGGAAGCTCTTTCATAAACTTGACCCTTCCGTGAAGTTTTGTCACATTCAAGGTCATATATATATATATATATATGCTTTCCGTGAGTTTTTCCTCACAACCAATTCAAATTTGTAGACACTTCCCCCTCCTTTCTTAGAAGAAGATACTAGCTTTTAAAAAATTCCAACACTCCTTTTAATATAGCAGTTGTGATATTTGATTCATCATTACGGGACGGCCTCTATTGTCAATTTGTTTAGAGTGTGTCATATAACCCATTACACCCCAAGTCAAAAGCTGTTCATTCTACATTGATTAATGTACTGTACATATCTGAAATTGCTTAGTCTGCTAACTTTGTTTACTTTTTCATCTTTCTAAACAATCAAATGAAGCATCTCTCAAGACACCTGATTGATGCCGTCAGCGCTGTACTGATATTAGAGTTTTCCAGCAGATGTTCAGAGCACAGCAGCCACATCAAGTGTATTTTCAAATCTGTTAACTTTAAAGGGCTTGGTTGGAGTATTTCCTCTCAAGCAGAGAGGTGCAGCCGGGTTCCGTGTCTTTCCCCATCCTGTGTAGCTTCATATTTACAGACAGAAGAATAAAATGGTAGAGTCTTGATGTAAAATGGGTTACACCATTTCTGACTGCAGAGGATTTCATTTTTGTGTGTGTACATCCCGGGCATTTTTAGTTGGAGCCATTATATAGTATTTTCTTTCACTTTGGTGATCACTTGTAGCCAAGCAAGATTGTCTTCCATGAATTTGGTCAGTGAGTCTGTAAGTGACTGTGCAGGCCAATTCTGGATCCACACATCCTATGTCCAGTGAGGACATAGGTTTCCTGGCAGGAGTTGATCACAGTGAGGGTTTGCCAAATGTGTCTTCCTCTTAGCTCATTTCTCCTTATTGCCCTTAGTTCGTGCTCCTTCAAAGTCCATGACACCTTTTGTAAAGGCTGTTCTCCAACTGGAGCGCTTGCTCCAATTGGAGCCATTCTATGACAAATCCAGAGGTTTTATACCTAGAAGCCCTGATAATTGATTCCTTTAGGAATATAGGAAGCAGCCTTATTCAGAAACAGTATTGTCCACCCTGACCTGTGGTTCTCCAGGATTTCAAAGAGTGAACCTCCCCAACCTGATCTGCTGATAGCAGATAGTAAACATGACTCCTGTGAGCATGGCAGATGCTCTACTGCTGAGTTATGGTCCTTCTCCGCTTCATTTTTTTAAAAAAATAATTTTTATTAACCAACCAATCAAATCAAATCACATAAATTCCGAATTACAAAGCCGAATTCTAATTTTTTGTTGGGGGTACCCATATTTCAAGTTCCGAAGGGGATTCCAATCATCTTGCTGCTGCATTAATGTCCACAAATCTGTCCAAATAATGTTCACAATTCTATTCAGTCCTATCTTGCTGTTTCCTCTCCTCTCGTTATTTTCATATATTTTTCTTTTTTCTTTGTGATCTCTTCTAATAATCTCCTTAAGCAGGTAAACACAAATTGTAATCCTGTGTGAATTTTTCCGTTCGTCCAATAACCTTATTGAGATGGTTTCCATGTATCATCACTTCCATAAATAAAAGCACTCTTTCCATCATTAATCTTCACAAATCTGTCCCTTCTTTTGTCCTCTGAGGAGGTTCGCCCACTGTATGCAAATAAATGCATTCCTCCTCCCAGAAATAAGTCTTTTGACAGAACTTGCCAAAATGGCGACGCTGTTTTTTACTGCGTCATCCCAAAGCTCTTGTACTTTCCACGATCTATTTAAAACATGCTTTTGGTTAAGAATTATCTCCACACAGTCTTAAATCATCCAGCTTAGGTCATTTAAGCGGCATTTCTGACTTGTGTGGGGGGGATTATTGGTTAATCACATAAAAGAAAGAAAGGAAAGTCCCCCTCCATCCAGTCTCGTTGCCGACATACCGAGCCTTGGTGTGTCTTCTCATGATATATTCCTGTTTATCCGACCCATCTTCTTTATCAGAGATCTCTTCAATTAGCAGTCTTTACTCCCCATTCTTCCTTGAAATATGTGCATTTGCTTCTTTCTAATTGTTTCTTTTGAAGTTGCTGCAGCTAGTGGTGCGAATCAGAGACAGGGTCCAGGAGAACCGAAGTCCACACAAGGGCTTTCTCCGCTTCATATTTGTAGCACAGATGCTCACAGGGATACATGGCTGTCCATTACATCTGCCTTCAATCAGTTCATGCAAGTCTCATTTTTTTTTCCTACCCACGATTATATCAGGGCCCAACTTGAGGTGATGTCAAGCAGATAACAGCTGCAGCAGGCTGTGAGGAAATTGAAGAAAATGGATAGGTTCAGCATAGAGAAGAGAAAACAGAGGGAAAATCATGATGGCACTAAGGATGCCACACAGAAGGAGGCAAAGTCTGCTGCCTCAGAGGACAGGACTAGATTTAATGGGTGTAAATTACAGGAGGGTAGACCACCATTTAACTTTAGTAGACACTCCTTTGTAGGAAGAGCAGAGTTCAACGCCAGTACCAATGTTTGTGCTTTGGGCTGTCCCTCACTAGAAGTCCTCAAACAGAGGTTGGACATCTATCCATTGGAGATGCTGTAACTCTGGGTTTCCTGAATGAGCAGAGGGTTGGGCTCTATGCTCCTCCAACTCTATGGTCCTGTGCCCCCATGATTCCAACTCTGTTTGGCCCCCCCCCCCACTCTATGATTCTATGAGGCTCTAATATATTACTGTTCTCATATAACATTTCTCTCATACTTGCAGATGTTGTTGGAATGATCGTTAAATGGAATTTTATAGAACACACTTGTATTTCATTGGTTCATTATTTCCCCCATATATCTCTTGCTATTACTTTACTGTTTTGCTCTGATTTCTTCCATTACATATCCAAAACTTTAATCTATGGCTCATCTAATTTGCATGTTCTTGGTATATTGGTTGATTCAGAACCATCACAAATCATTATGAAGTGGATAATATCCACTTTCATGCTTGATGGATGATTAAAACTACCAAGCAAATGTCTCTTTAATATTGTGGTTTGAGAGATATAATGAAGGTGCAAAATGGTCTCCTTCACTCTTTGAGGCATTTTAGAATACTGATAGCTTCCCCCCTATAAAATTAAGTGCCATTTGAAATAAGCTTTTATGAAATAATATACCATATTCCCTTTGCCCAAAGGTGCCAGCCCAGGTTAGAGTTTGTGTTGTGTATACTCTACCAAGCACAAGGCAAGATGGTAATCAAGTTCTGTGACGGTCTACTTCAGTCACCCATCTGGGATAGCTGGGTGAGTAGAGCATGGGACTCTTAATCCCAGGGTTGTGGGTTTGAGCCCCATGTTGGGCAAAATATTCCTGCATTGCAGGTTATTTTGGCCTGAAGGGAGCCCTAGAGGAACAGTCCATGTTGCAGAGCTTGTGAAATACAGTACACAAAACCCTGGTCTTGCAAGGCCTAAGGTGCTAGAGCTGGGATAGAGAACTATTGTGTCCTCGGTGCTGGATTTATGTATAGGCTAAATGTAGGGGGCCTCGCCAGCCCACCCGCTCCCCAGCAGGCAGTCTCCCCTCTCCCAAAATTGCAAACCCAAGACTTCATGCAAGGGCAGGGCAACTCAGGTCCAGCAACTATGAGACTCAGGGCTAGCCACTGGGGCCCAATTTGGAGCAGTGGGGCGCAACTTGAATGTTTTTTTGTAGGCCCCAGTTCACAGCCAAAGTTTGAAAAATCTTATAGATATAAATAAAATCCATCTAGATTGCCCTGGTGCGGGGGCCCCCGTAGGAGAGGAACACAATTATAAAACATTAAACATAAAAACTTTCCCATACAGGGCTATCTGCAGATGGCTGGGGAGTCAGGTAACTCCGTACCCCCCAACATTTCTCCAGTGGAAATAGAGACATCCTACCAAAAAGCGAGACATTCTGGGATCAAATCAGAAACTGGGGTGGCATCTGTAAATCTGGGGCTGTCCCTGGAAAAAAGGGTCACTTGGAGGATCTGCTACAGGTGTGAGTGGAGGGTGGCCAAAAGGATTGCCACTGCAGTGCTGTTAAAACACAATGTGATATATTTGGTTTGGGAGTAAAAAGGTAAAGGTACCCCTGCCCGTACGGGCCAGTCTTGACAGACTCTAGGGTTGTGCACTCATCTCACTCTAGAGGCCAGGAGCCAGCGCTGTCCAAAGACACTTCCGGGTCACGTGGCCAGCGTGACGAAGCTGCTCCAGCGAACCGGCACCAGAGCAGCACACGGAACGCCGTTTACCTTCCCACTATAAAGCGGTCCCTATTCATCTACTTGCACTTAATTGTGCTTTCGAACTGCTAGGTGGGCAGGAGCTGGGACCGAATAATGGGAGCTCACCCCGCCGCGGGGATTCGTACTGCCGACCATACGATTGGCAAGTCCTAGGTGCTGAGGTTTTACCCACAGCGCCACCCGCGTCCCTGGTTTGGGAGTAGGGACCCCTGTTTCACACTCAAGGGTTAGGCCCGTTGATCTAAGTAGCCACGGCAAGCTGCCTTCGGTTTTTGCTCCCTTCCGAAACCTGCCAGTGTTTGTCTTGAGCGCATGGTCCGGGAACCCCTCTGTGCATTGAAATGAAATGTCAGCATGGTGTCATTCCGATATGTCAAGTGCTAAACTAGCGCTGGGATACTGTTTCCTAAGATACGGCATGAGAACAACATCATTTCATTACAGGTGTATAGGGACTCCTTAACCGTGACATTATGTCTCCGCTACACTATAAGCTGACAGCAGCAATGCAGCTTGTTGCAAACCTGCAGAGACACCACAGAAGCATTCAGAGCTGCTGTTAGAATGCAAATTTACAGTGGCTGTAACTACAATAGAAGGAGGAAAGAGGGTTGCTATCCCATTCCCAGCTTCCCGAATCCACACTTTTCGTTCACTTCTGTGATTCCTCTTAGGTAGTACAGTGGTACCTTGAATGCTTGAAGGGCAAAGACTTGATCTCTGCTGACTCAGAAGTGAGGGCTGGATCTCATGGGCTAATGTTGCAGGAGGGTAGATTTTGGTTGAACAAATGCCTTAATGGTAACAGGAGTTCAATGACAGAAGCAACTACCTGCGTGTTTGTAGGGGAAGGTTATTGCTTGGAACGGACCAATTGCATGGTGAATTGAGTCAATTTCATCACATCAGACAGTGAGGCGAACATACATAAGTTTTGGAGGAAGACAAACTGCAGCAGAAGGAAAACAGTGCTGCATGGGATTAATACAGGGCAGAACAGAAAACGACACCTGCTTCCATTCCTAGCTGTAGCCAAGATTTGTCCTTGGTTTAACACTCATGGTTTCTTTGGGGAGAAAACCACCAACCTGGGTTTACACACCATGTGAAACCAACCCATGCTTTAAATACAAGGAGCACAGCAGTAGCTTCTGGTCTTTTTGTTCAAGGATGTTTGCTTTCTGGGAGAGATGTATGCTGGATTTGCCTTATCCTAAAACTAGGGTTGCCATATTTCAAACAGTGAAAATCCAGACAGAAAAGTTGTTGAGCTTTCTATGGAAAATCAGCATAAATGGACATTTTCTTGGATGTTGGTCCGATTTTCACCCGGACACTGCTGCTGGCTGCCATTTTCCAGATATGCCCAGGAAAATCTGGGCGCATGGCAACCCTACTTAAAACCCCACTGCCATCATAGGATTGCATTCAAATTCATTACTTTTGTTTGATGCTTACAGTTATTGTGGACATAGAGAAACAAAACAAAACATATGCTGTGATTGCCTGCCACCAATTGCTTCTCTTAGTGCTCCTTTGGAAACAACTTCAGATATGACACCATATTAATGCTTCTTATTGAAATTGCTTGGAGCCTGTTTTCAAATCCAATTGCCGTGTAATTCAGCTCACACCATTTGGCAGTGGTTGCCATTAAACTTTCCTGAGAAGGGTGCCTTTGTGGATTATTCCAAATTCCCAGTGCCCTCCTCCTGTTTATTAACAAAAGACACCCCCACACACCTTGGCAAGGTGAACCCACAGCAAAGTTGAACGTTTTTGGTGGTCAGTATTGACTCTCCACAGTCTTTGTTGAGTACCGTGAAGGGTACTTAGGAATGCCTAGTGCTTTGCTCGCAAGATTCCACTTAATGAGCTAGCCAAGTTAATAATTCTTGCTGGGGTTTTTTATTTGTCAAGAGTTCAATATTTTCCTGATATGAGGTTTGCTGTTTCATCGTGCCTTAAATGGCAGTTTCTAATTAATGGCACTTGAATGTGTTCTCCCCCCCTCGCCCCCCGGCCCCAAATTCATACAACAGGCTTGGTTACAATTTATAAATGATTTTAAAAGTATAATTAACATTCATCGTTACAAGATATATGCAAACAGATATGCAAATATGGAAATAAATATGCACACGTATAAAATGCTGTTGGATTAAGTAGTCCTTAACATTTTTAATGAAATCAATATTTTATGCATATTTTTTCTTGCAACTTTAAGTACTTTTGACTCATCAGGTATCAGATTTAGGATCACATTGGAAAATTACAGCACTGTTTGCCAACCCACATGTCAGTTAGTGAAGTTGCTTGTGCAGAGGGAGGGAGAGATGTAATTGAAAATGTCGAGAGAATGGTTCACTTTTGGCCTAATGTTAAACCATGGTTTAGAATTAGGGAAACAAACTTGTTCAAGCTTAGACATGAGCACTCCCACCTCTTCCTTTGATGTCACAACAACAAACTATAGTTTGCTATTGCATTTGAGCCAGGAACTGTGTTTAGTTTAAACTATGGTTTACTGAAGGAAGCCAGCATCAGAAACCATGGTCTGAACCTGGCTTGTTTCAATAAGCTATTTTTCAAAACTAAGCACACTTTGGCCTACTTAGGATGCAAGAACAAACTTCTTATCTTTCTCTCATGGTCATGTTGGAGGATAAGGGGAGAAGTACAAGCAGGCTCATTTCTGTGACACTAAACTATGGCTAACCATCATGCCTTAGCTGAGTCTGCATGTTCAGGTATTGTTGTTTATGTCTGCTAGTTTCCCGCCTGTGGCAACTTCTCCTTTTATAGGGTTAAGCACTTATTTCTTTTGAATTTCACCTCGCCACGTTAAACCATTCTCTACTTTACCCTTCAAATCATTCCGTTATTGGATTCTTCCTGTGTGGTTCCTGTTCTTCCAATTCAGTAGTCGTCCATAAAAATGTGCTCTCTGCTGGGGAAATTGGATAAACCATAGGAACAAATATAAGAAAAACAAAGTATGGGGTAAAAACAATTTTTATCTGGAAAGCTGCTTGGATTTCAAGGGTCTTCAGTTATTCTGGGAGAAATGCCCCCTGAAAATCTCAGCCTGTGTTACTGCAGTGAGTGTGATGAATATTTTGCTGTCATAATTATATTTCTCCCTTGGCAGATGCAGGAGGACTCAATGGCATCTCCATGGTCAATTGATTCTTAACGTGACTGAAAGTCAATAGCATTTAGATTTTATAAGGGTACCTGAAGGGATGTCTGTGCCCACATATCCTATCCTGAATTTTCTTTAACTTTACAGAATTTGGTACTGTTGCTTCACCTTCCCATGTAAAACTTCCTTACTCTCAGCACAGATCTAGCACAGATAGCCTTCTGATCATTCTGTGAAATGGCATATGCTTGATGGTTGGCATCTGTCTGTCTTGGGAGACGATGGAGGAGTGAGCCTTTGTGGGTGAAGTCAAACAGTTCGTCCTGTGGCTGTAGAGACCGATACAGGAGAGACATGTTTTGTTGCGGGTTGGGGCAGATGAAGGTGTCCGGTTGTGCTGCTGCAGATGCACCATGGCGTTTCTTCTCTCTGTGCTCTTCCCAGTGGCCATTCATCCTCTGGCCACTGCTGTGGATACACAACCTGGCTGATTTATCTCAAGGCGCTGTCGTTGTCTGAAAGGGATTCCCACACAGCAGGGTTAATGTCGCCAGCCTCCATGTTATGTTTTCAGACATCTTTGTAACACAGAGTTGGTCCGCCAACAGTCCTGGTGCCTGAAGCCAGCTCCCTGTAGAACATGTCCTTGGGGATCCCGCCATCTTCCATTTTGTCCCCATGGTAAAGCCAACATAGACGTTGCTGAGACAGGAGTGGGAACATGCTGGGAATGTGAGCTTGGCAGAGCACATCTTTGAGCTTCTGTCCTGCCATGTGATGCCCCAAATCTTCATGACAAAATGCATGTGGAAGGCACTGAGGCATCGTTCCTGGTAGGTGTAAGTTGCCCATATCTCACTACCATAAAGCAGTGGGTTCAACACATCATTCAGTGTACAGGAGCTGGCTGGGCTGACAATAGAAGCTTATTTTGGGAAAGTGTCCTCTGCTGCACATGAGGATGCGTACTAATTATGGAGGTGCAGGAAACACTATGTTGTGCACAGAGCTCAGCCTTCCGATAGAGGGTTGCAGCCAAGGGTTCTGCTGTCTGAGGGGGTTAGCTCACTCTGCCTAATGGTAGGGCAAGCCGTGGGGATCTAGAAAGACCAGCTGGCTTGGACACAGGGAAAGCATAGGAGAATGATTTCTGTAGAAGCCCTGTGAAAAGTGAGTGAATAAAAACGATAATTTCAGAATAAACATCTAGTCTAGAAGCATCAAGTGATAGATGGATATGAGGCTGAAGATGTATTATGTGCCCCCTAAGTGACATGTAGGGACGCGGGTGGTGCTGTGGGTTAAATCACAGAGCCTAGGACTTGCCGATCAGAAGGTTGGCGGTTCGAATCCCCATGATGGGGTGAGCTCCCGTTGCTTGGTCCCTGCTCCTGCCAACCTAGCAGTTCGAAAGCACGTCAAAGCGCAAGTAGATAAATAGGTACCGCTCCGGAGGGAAGGTAAACAGTGTTTCCGTGTGCTGCTCTGGTTCACCAGAAGCGGCTTAGTCATGTTGGCCACATGACCTGGAAGCTGTATGCCGGCTCCCTCGGCCAATAAAGCAAGATGAGCGCTGCAACCCCAGAGTCGTCCGCGACTGGACCTAATGGTCTGGGGTCTCTTTACTTTTACCTTAAGTGACATGTAGTCATGCCCTCCAACGTTTCTCCAATGGAAATAGGGATGTCCTAAGGGAAAGCACGATATTTTGGGATCAAATCAGAAACCAGGACAGCTTCTGTAAATCTGGAACTGTCCCTGGAAAATGAGGACACTTGGAGGGTCTGAGCTGGGGGTCCCTGCTGTAAGGGGGAACCCACCACAGGGCATTCTGACAAGGGACCCTCAAACCTGGCTCTCATGCAGGAATGGCCTACTGTATGTGGCATCTTCCTGATGTTGTAGACTACAACATACCCTTGATCGTTGCTCATGCTAGCAGGAGCTAATGAGAGATGTAGTTCAATGATACTTGGAGGGTCTGTGTAGTTTCTATTCTGTCCTGCTGGCACTGGGAAACTGAAAACGATGCACATTGCGATGTATCAGTAGTCCATTTTCATTGTTATTTATTCAATTTATATCCCACTCTTCCTCCCAAAGGAGGCCAGAGGCTATGTCCTTATGTTAATTCTGTGACAAAACTGTGTTGAACTCTGGCTCCAGTTAAGTACCAAGATTCCTGAGGTGTTCATTGAGCGTTGAGACTGTAAATAAGACTGTTCTCCAATGGGATACAGATGAAGACCATAAGGATCTGATTCTAATCACATTTACTTGGCTCCACTGAACTCGGTGGGACTTAGTTTGGAGTAAACATGCTTAAGAATGTGCTGTGTGTTTATAAATGCTAGCCTGGTAACCCTCCCTTGTTATGCGAATTAAACCCCAGAAATAACTGTTATTATCAGTCTAACACTTCCACATGCGCACAAAGGTTTTCCAGAATCAACTTGTTTCCACCAAAATTGCTGATTGTCTCAGCGGTTTGCGTAAGCCACACTTGATTTAACAATGGCTGCATTTGGAACCAGAAATTGGCCTATTGTTGCTAATTTATTCCTTCGTCCAAAAAGCTTGCTATCCTTCTGAAATAAATGCATGTGCAATATGCTCCGATTCCTGGAAGCTGCTGAAATATTGTACATCAAATTGCAATGTGAATTATACAGATTTATTTGTCCTTGCAGGTGCAGAGCGACTCCAACCCTGTTTCAAAGCAGACAGCCCAATAATTAAAACGCAGAGATTTCACTTATTTGCTGCTATGCTACAGGTATAGTTGGCAAAACAATACAGCTGTTCTCCCAGAGCATCTGGGTAGGTTTCCCCATTTACCCTATAATTGGATGCAAAAAGGACCTATTGCACTTAGCCAAATGTCACTCAGAGCTAGGCAAATCCCTCTACTTTCCTGCCAAATAACCTTTATTATTAAAAGACCGCGACTTCACAATCAATCTGTTCCATATGCCTTTTATTCTCCCAACATATTTCAGGGGTGTTTTCTCCCCCCCTGCCCCACTCTCTCCCAGTGTTTTATTTCAGTGAGCTGGGTTTCATTTCAGCAGATTGGGCAATCTCCACTTTTCATTCTATCATAATTGTTTTGTGAATTGTCTCAAATTCTCCAATGGATTTATGACAATCTTAAAATTGACAATGGCCTCTTAATTGCACAGGGCCGTGTGAGTCACAAAACCCTTGCTTGACCGATTTTCGTTCCCCTCACTTGAGTTTGAGCAGCCTTTAAAAAGGGAAAAAAGAGAAAGGTTGGCAGTGCTGAAATGCATATACATTGAGCCATTTTCTTCTTGTTTCCTCTCCCCTCTGCCCCACGATTCTCATTTGGAAAGCAATCAGAAGCTTTTCGACAGGCTGACGTGCTACTAGTCACAATTAAAAAACAAAAAAACCCCACAAAAATCAGCAAACCCGGGAAAAATATGATTTTTCATTGTGCGAAAGTAGGGGGTTGTTGCTTTCAGACAGCAGGAGGAACAGCCAGCTGGACCATATATTAGGATTCCAAATTATAATTAGCTCACTTCTATGGAAATATGTTATCCACAAGTATATTGCTTTTTGCCAAATCCCGGTCAGTTCCTGGATGGTGTGAATTTAATTTCCATTGCAAAGGGAGTCCATTAGATACTGGATATCACACAAACGACTTTTCTGGGCTTCAAAATGTTGTGGATTTTGGAACGGAGTGGCATCAGTTCCTCCTTTGCATTACAAGGTGTTTCCATATCTACGAAGAAAAGGGTAGTATAGAAAGGATTAATGGCAAAAAATAGCCAGCGAGAAAGAGGGTTTCTTCTTTCTTAGGAGCAAAAGTTAGCAGACTCACATACCCCGCCTCTCTCTCTCTCTCTCTCTCTCTCTCTCTCTCTCTCTCTCTCTCTCTCTCTCGATTTCTGTGCTTCATTTGTTCTAAACCACAGCTTCCCATTTCTTCTGAACTCAGGAAACAGAGGTTTAGAAGAGACAAGGAACAGAAGCTTTAAATCTCCTCCCTTTGTGTGGAAGGAGAAAAGGAATCCCGCCAGCCCAAAGCTCCTTCCAGCTTGCTCTAATAACAACAAACCTTGATGGTTTTTGCTGTATCTGAATGAGACCAGAGAAAACAGGCCTCAGTATCACCACATGAAACTCTGTAGTAGCTGCTGGGACCCTCACATGTGCTAACCATGACCTGGGCCCCGCTGCGCTAGGGAGATGTGTCTGTGAGGCGTTTTCTTTAATTTTCCACCACACCTCTGACTTGGTATTGCTCTGAGGCACTGTGGCAAATCGGGTTCTCCCTTAAAGAGGGCATGTGTTGTGGTGAGACCTGGACAACCGACACCCTGTGTTGTGGGTGGGTGCTACTGGTCAGCCACAACACCCGATTGGTGGCTTCTCTCGAAGCTGGGTACGATCTGGCCAATGGGACGCAGTTCAAACAGTTCGAGGGGCCTATTTATGCCCATGCACGTGACCCAGAGCTTCCTCTTTCAGCACGTGCATTTGGAACACCCACCCATCTCTCCCTACTTTTAGGGCTTGTTGCGCTTGACCTTGCTATGCCGTCGTGTGTCGTCTGTTGTTGGGACAGGGGCACAGCAGCAATTTCCCCCACTTGGCTGATTGGCTGTTGCCATTTGGGTTTCGCCTGCCGTGTAGCAAATTGTCACAACTTGTAAGGTTGTGGATAGGCCCTGGTTCGGGTGATAGGGATGAGAGAAGGCTCTCACCATCCCTATGTGAAGGGTATTCTGTTAAAGGAATCCAGGGACTCGATGGTTTGGTCAACCCCTGAGGGGGGTTGTGCCCGTGCCTGAGTCCAGGGGGCCATTTGGGTGGCGGAGTTAGCCCGTTCCTGGCTTTCCGCTTATCCAGGTGTTCACCCTTGGTTGACCTACGCTGGAACCCTGGGTCAGTGCTACCTGCATGGCAGGGAGCTAGTCGAACCAGAGCCTATGCAACCAGTCACTTTCTGTAATCAGTAAAGTTGTGGCCTAAATTCTGCCAAAAACCAAACCAAAAATTTGAGTCAAGTGTGCATATATTTAGGGGGGAGACTTCTGGGTCTGAACACGCAAATTAAAATGGCTGCTTGAAGTTGCCAGCCCAAACCTCCAAGTCTCCCTATTTTCCAGGGACGTCCCTGATTTAGAGAAGCCACCCCGGTTTCTGATTTGATCCCAGACTGTCTTGCTTTTTCTTAAGATGTCGCTATTTTCATCAGATAAATGCTGGAGGGTATAGAGTTATCCAACCCCTGAGCTGACTGAAAGCAACCCTGTATAGGGAAGTGGTGTTTTTTAAAAAAATGATTAATGTTTTTATATATGTTGGATGCTGTTCGGAGTGACCGGAGCAACCCAATAAGATGTGTGGGATATAAATAGTAAAATTATCATTATGGAATAGGAATTCCCTATTTTCATTGGAGAAATGTTGGAGAGTGTTAAGTTGTGGGTGAACATATCAGACAACACAGCGATTCTTCAAACAGCTCTTGTTTATTCACAGGCCAGGACAGAACTGAACTGAAGGGTTCAGCCAGCCTGCTTATATAGAGCTCCACTAGAACGCAACAGTAACTATTTTCTGTAACTAGCCAATCACTGAACGTCACTTTTGATCCCTTATTTGCATATGTGGACCTGAACTATCTACAGTATCCCCCTGCTGGCCCAGGGTGAGAACTTCAGTACAGAGAGTATGCCAGCCATTGCTGCTAAGTAAGCCCATGGCTGAGAGGGGTGGTCCCGGACATAGGTAGGGGCTCACCGGAGAACACTTTGCTGAGTGCTCCCTCAGTGCTCTTGTTAGCCCCGAGAAAAAGCAACAACAGTCTTTATACTATAGACAAAGTGCTCCGAAGTCTCATTGAAGAACTGGACGTTATCTTCACGGTCAGGAAGAACTTTGGAGAAAGAAGGAATTATAATTTCATGGATGAGCAAATGAAATGGCAGCTGGAGTGAGTCAATACATGATTATCAGGGCTAGCCAAAGGCATTTTTCTGCCTGAGGCAGAGAACAAGATTCCCCCACTTCCACCAATTTCACATACGGAAGTGAATTGGAATATCAGTTGAATTCAGTGCTGGTAATGAGACAGCATCCTCCCTGCAGGTACAACATTGTCCTCAGGCGCCTCACCACCACTTCCCACCCCCAAGCGCCTGTCTCTTGAGACAGTTGCCTCATTTTGCCTAATTGTAGGGCCGGCCCCGATGATTATTCTCTAATTACTAGCAAAATACCCATCCTAGTGGGTAGGCTGGAGGTGGCGGTGGTGCAGGGTTTTTCCTCACTGTGTCCCGTAGCACTATAATTGTCAGTACTAAATAAACTAGGGTTGCCATATGTCTGGAATTTTCCAGACATAGCTGGGATTCGGCCATTGGTAACTGTGTCTGGGTGGAAAGCGCTGAAAGGGAAGGTCTGGGGAAAACCCGGATGTATGGGAAGCTTCTACAAAGATTCAATAACTTTTTTGTGTGTCCCCCCCCCCCTGATTTTCACCTTTTGAAATCTGGCAACCCTAAACAGTGGCGGAGGAAGGGGGGTGCGGTAAGGGCGGGACACCCCAGGTGTCACCACTGAGGGGGTGACAAACTGGAAAAAATAAGTATTTAAATAATAAACTTATTGAAGCTCCTCTCTGAGAGGTGGACGGGGCTTCCCGGGCCACGGATGCCACCCTCCTTGCCTTGGGACCTTCACCCTGCCTCCAACCCAGCTGGCCAATAGGCTGTGGGCTGGGGGTGGGGCGAAGGCAAGGCAAGGCAAGGGCTGATGCTGTTGAGACCTGCTTCCTTAGCCCGTTGCCTGCAGTGGTTGGGTTTTTTTGGGCCACAGCGGTGGCCTGCGGAGGTCACCCACAGAAGCCGTGGAGGCTGAGGTGGCCTGAGGCGGCCTGCTGACAGCAGTTGGGCTTCAGTGCGTGTGGGCAGCTAAGCCAAAACTGCTTATGCTCACAATGTTCAGTAAATAAACTAGGAAATAACACTTGCGACCATATCTTATTTCCCCCTCTTTTAATAATTTCAATGTGGGGGGAGGTGACAAGAAATTTTCCACCCCGGGTACCACCTGACCTTGCTATACCTCTGACCCTGAAATTAACACATGGAATAAAATGAAGGAGTTCCCTAAGGGTTACTGAATTATCTCCCCAGAGAAATCCAACAGCCCCCTTTTCTCCCTGTTTTTTAAACACAATGTTTGGAAACATTTTTATCCTGAAATTTATCTCATGACTGACTGCTGTTTTATTGGGGCACCGTTTGCGGGAGGGGGGTTAATGCTGCTGTGTGGTTTTAATTGCTGTTGTTTGTCTGTAGCGCCACTGGAAATTTTGTTAGAAAGGTGGCATAATAGTAATTTTAATAGATACTTTTGGGGGGAGAGGCTGAGATAATTGATCCAAACCCCTGTATCGTGCGGGCAATACATGCGTAATCAAAACCAAGTTCTGTTGAGTTCAATGTAGGTGACCCCCAGGAAAGCAGGACTGGAGCATCTTTCAGTGGCAAATCAATATATAAATGCTAAGTATTATTACTATTAAGGCTTATTCCATAGCTTATTCTTGGTCTGCAAAGTCCCATGTGGGATCTGAATTTACAGACAATACACTTATGGGTTGGCACAGCTGTGGATTTGGGGGCCTGCAACATGTGGTCAGTGATCAACATTTGGCATAAGTGTCTGCCCCCCCCCATCTCTTGCATGCTAATAAGTCATTTCCTTGATGCAGGGCTTTTAATTTATGATTTATTTTTTTTAATTTGCTTTGATTATCTGCTTAATTTCATTGCATCAAGACTATTAAAAAACATACTGGGCCAACTTTTGTTAACTCCGTGGATGGCAATGAAATGGCACGGATGAATCTGTCACCTCAATTTTAAATTTAGCAATTGGTTAGAACCACTCTGCTTAAATCCTGTGTTGTTTTATCCTTGTGTCAGCATTTAATTCCATTTGCATATAAGCCTATTTCCCTTCTCTAAATTTAATTTGTTAGAGTTTGGCCCTCAGCAACAACAACTACAAAAAGTAATTGCATCTCAGTGTTGGGCATCGGTGCCAACACAGCATGTGCTATAAAAGATGCTTCACACACATTTAAAAAATGTAGTCATTAGTGTCATCCTGCCTGGTAACAGGAACGTGATGGCATTAAAATGTGTGATGGGTTTTCTGTACCGAGATGTGCTATACCTTATCACAGAGCGAAACCACTCCTAAGGGGCACATTAAAATATTTAGGGTAGATCCATACACACACACACACACACACACACACACAATTGTATCGAAGGCAGGGCAAAACCACTGGGTAAAGCCAAGAGTATAGTCAATCAATTGTCCGACAATTGTCTGACCATTAGGTCCAGTCGTGGCCGACTCTGTGGTTGCGGCGCTCATCTCGCTTTATTGGCCAAGGGAGCCGGCGTACAGTTTCCAGGTCATGTGGCCAGCAGGACTAAGCCGCTTCTGGCGAACCAGAGCAGCGCATGGAAATGCCGTTTACCTTCCCGCTGGAGCAGTACCTATTTATCTACTTGCACTTTGGCATGCTTTCGAACTGCTAGGTTGGCAGGAGCAGAGACTGAGCAACGGGAACTCACCCCATTGCGGGGTTCCATCCTTATTTCAGACATCGTGATATATTGTTTTATTGTGATATTTAGCTGGAAACCAAATATCGCCCAGCCCTAAGCATAATTGACATGGCAACTGCAGTTGACATGACCCTAGTTGTGATTTCGATACAGAGGATGAGTCCATGCTGCTCATACCATTGGCACAGACCTCTTGAAGAGAGGCCTTAGTTTATTAAAATAATGTATGCAGAAGGTCCCAAGGTCAATCTCCTAGCATCTCCAGGCAGAGCTGGGAGAGTCTGAAAACATGGAAAACAGCTACCAATCAGCACAGGCAACACTTAGCTACACTTAGGTCTGACTTACTATAAGGCTGTTTCCTCTGTTCCTAAGACCCAGTACTTGATATTATGCCCAGTGCTGGAGCTCCCAGACTCCAGTAACCAAGTGAACCAGAACCATAGACCCACTTTCCTGAAATGCCAAGTCCTAAAGCTCCAGACACCTCTGACCCACCAGTGCCTCAAGGAATGAACCAGGTGGGAAATTATGGAGAGGTGACTGAGGGCCTGGCTTCTGGTTTGTGGGCTGACCCTTTGAGGACATCAACGTCTTGAGCAATGGAGTGCAGCCTGGGAGAGGTAGTAAGGACCTGGAGGAGAGAAAACAGTTCAGTTGGAGCGGAAACTCTAAAATTGGAAATTGAGGACTGCTCTGGGTTTTTTGTTTTTTGTTTTACTCTTTTATCGCTTTTACTCTTTTATCTCCTTTCTTTCTTTCTGAGCTACATCCCTTGATTTTGCCCTCCTTCCGGCACTTCCTCCTACGCCTCACCCTAGTTACAATGGGGGGTGCGCTGTGCTATGTAGCTGAGCAAGCAATCTTTGTTTTGCATTTGGCAGTGTTCAAAATTGTCTTTATTCAGGGAAATCTCACTAGACCAAAGGCTCAGCAAGTATTATTATTTTTAGTCCAAGACCCAGAAAGTCCTTTTGGAAGAAAATGCTTATGTTGTGTTGATCCCTCATATGCTCACAGTCTATAGGAACATTTTGTGTTTGCTTTGAGCATGTGCCAGGATCAGGAGAAAGCACTGCTGAGTGCGTCTTTGACTGGAGAAGTAACTTAAATAGCCTTTTATAATAGTCTAGTTAGGTATGGAAGTCAAATTAGAGTCCTCCAATGGGTTTCATGCACACTCAGTGCAGACCCTCCAAGTGTCCCTATTTTGAAGGGACGTCCCTGATTTAGAGAAGCTGTCCCATACCTGATTTGATCCTGGAATGTCCCACTTTTCCTTAGGGTGCCCTTATTTTCATTGAAGAAATCTTGGAGGGTATGGAGTTATCTGACCCCTGAGCCATCTGAAGGCAATCCTGTACAGTGGTACTTGGGGTTACATACGCTTCAGGTTACAGATGCTTCAGGTTACATACTCCGCTAACCCAGAAATAATACCTTGGGTTAAGAACTTTGCTTCAGGATGAGAACAGAAATTGTGCTCCAGCTGCGCAGTGGCAGCAGGAGGCCCCATTAGCTAAAGTGGTGCTTCAGGTTAAGAACAGTTTCAGGTTAAGAACGGACCTCCGGAATGAATTATGTTCTTAACCCGAGGTACCACTGTATAAGGAAGGTTTCTTATATTTTTAATAATGTTTTATTATGTTTTTATATATGTTGGAAGCTGCCCGGAATGGCTGTGGCAACCCAGTAAGATGTGTTGGGTATAACTAATAAAATTATCATTATGGAATGGGACGTCCCTATTTTCATCGGAGAAATTTTGGAGGGTATGAGAGTGAATGCCATGCTTATAATAAATCACTTTATTTCAATTATAATTTTATAAACACTCATCAGGTTCCATCCCCGTAATGGCTAATTTCTGTAGCCATGATTGAGTGCAGGGGTATGGAACGTATTTTTGCCTGAGAGCCACGTTCGCTCTGAGCAACTTTCTGATATGCAGGCCTAGAGGCAAAAGTGGGCTGGGCTACTAATGCAAATTTTATCCTTTATCTACAATAGCACCCACTCACACCCACCCCTTTGCCCTCCAGTTTCAGACTTCAAGCAGGGCTAGCGATGGGCGTGGTCAGGGGTGGGTTTGGCCTGAGGAGATAGGACCAGATAGAGAGAACTGTATTTGCCTCCTGTGTTTGAGATTCTCCACCTCTGTTTTGGTGACAGCAGTCACAAAATTAAAAGATGCCTGCTTCTTGGGAGAAAAGAGATGATAAACCTAGACAACATCTCAAAAAGCAGAGACATCACCTTGTCAACAAAGATTCATATAGTTAAAGCTATGGTTTTCCCAGTAGAGATGTATGAAAGTGAGAGCTGGACCACAAAGAAGGATGATCGCCGGAGAATTGATGCTTTTGAATTATGGTGCTGGAGGAGACTCTTGAGAGTCCCATGGACTGCAAGAAGATCAAACCTATCCATTCTTAAGGAAATCAGTCCTGAGTGCTCACTGGAAGGACACATCCTGAAGCTGAGGCTCCAATACTTTGGCCACCTCATGAGAAGAGAAGACTCTCTGGAAAAGACCCTGATGTTGGGAAAGATTGAGGGCACAAGGAGAAGTGGACGAGATGGTTGGACAGTGTTATAGAAGCGACCAACATGAATTTGACTAAACTCCGGGAGGCAGTGGAAGACAGGAGTGCCTGGCGTGCTCTGGTCCATGGGGTCACGAAGAGTCGGACATGACTTATCTACTAAACAACAACAACCTCTGTTTTACTGCTTCTGTCCCATTTTTAATTGGTCTGGCAATGATGGCTATCCAAAAAGTTATGGGAAATCCCAGTGGGCTCCACATCAGATGGTTAAGTCCTTTTGGGAAGGCAGGCAGGCAGCTGGTTGACATCTCCAGGTCCCCCTTGCTCACCTGTCTCTCCACTTTCTACCTGCTATCCTGGAAAATGATCTGTTTCCCAGCTTAGAATCCTGCATAACTTGCCAAATTCTACTACATCCCAGACGGCTAATAATCTTTGTCCGCAAGACTGTAGCCTAGAATTCTGCCAGTTTGGTTTTCTAAATGAGTTTCTGGGAGATTATTCTGCAAATAAGGGCTGGACATGCATGGGAACTTCATGACATATCCGGGATGAGCTGTAGCTCAGAGGTGAGACATCTGCTTTTCCTGCAGCAGGTAACCATCATCTCCAGGGAGAAGAACCTTAAGTCTGAGATCTGCTACCAGTTAGTGCAGTGTTTCCCAACCTTGTGCCTCCAGATGTTTTTGGCCTACAACTCCCATCATCCCTGACTAGCAAGACCAGTGGCAAGGGATGATGGGAATTGTAGGCCAAAAACAGCTGGAGGCACAAGGTTGGGAAACACTGAGTTAGTGTAGACAACACTGTGCCAGATGGACCAGTGATCTTATTTATGCTATAAGGAAGCTTCCTGTGTTTCTACATCATGCCTTGGGGTTGATTCCTGGAGCCAACTCTAGCCCACGACTCTGGGGGTTGCCTCAAAGCCTTCTCCCGACAACAATTCTCCATCATTTGGAGCTATTTTGCACTCTTCCACTTGACTCTCTCCCCCCCTCCTCTTGCATGTATTCATTTAAAATGTCAGATGAGGCTAATCCTTATGTGACATTACTACAGATGGGCACATGGTGGTCTTTACTTAAACCAGATGCTCTTTGTCTGGCTAATCTGGCTAAAAGCGGGTTATCTAAGCGAAATCAATTTTATGTGTTTTTTGAGGGTCACAGGTAGACTTCATGGTGTTTCTTTTTTTAAATGGACTGTTGTTAATGGACTCCCCTTGATCCTCTGTCCCTGATGCCCTGCAGCACACCTGTTGTTGATCTGAACACAGATCAGTGTGCAAACGTGTTAGGTGCCTCAAGCACGATGGAGGAGAAATTATTCTCCGACAGATATTTTCATTTTTTAATTTAGTGCAAAGTGTCGTGAGCCAGATGTTTGGTGACTGTTCAGAATATTCATGGGTTCAGTTTTTATCAGGCGGTCCTGAGGCAGGCTACTCGGAATTAATTGGCAGTGTACACTCACAAATTTGGGTGCTGTTTAGTGGCAGGAGGACAGTGTGACGCCCCTGAAAATTGTAACACCCAGGGACTGTGTGCATTTCATCAATGCAAAGCAATCAGTCAGAAAAGTTTGGGCAGTAGTTCAAATACATTTTAATTTCACAGTTAACCTGCATGTCTGCATTAGGCCATCTGGGTGGTATTTGAGTTTAAATTATGCACATGTTTATGGATTGAAAGGAATCAACTCTATCTTGGCTGAACTGATATAAAGGCGTGATCTTCCGCTGGTATAGACAGGTCAAGCCTTGCCCCTAGGTGGCCGCCTAAGGCAGCAGATTGGCAGGCCTCTCTCTTCCCAGAGATTGGGCTGTGTTTTCCCCCTTGCAGCTCAATAACAGCAAATAACTGAAGGTATGAAGGAAGCACAGAAATTTACGTGTGCCAAGGAGCCAAGGAGCAGAGACTGAGGACTCAGCTATAGAGCTGCAAATAAAACATTTTAAATGTGTTGTAAAGTGCAATATACAAATGTGACACTAGATGGCGAGAGTGAGCTATGCGAAATGCAATGTATTTTTCAAAACGTTTTGTAAAGAAAGCATTTTCACAGCGTTTTTAATATGTGTGTAGATTCCACTTGAGGGTGCTTCCAGACTGTTGAGCCATTGAAATCAATGAGTTGGATATCACCCATAGTGACTTTTGAAAACACACATACCGGTAGTTTCAGTTTGAGAAATTCATCTTCTTGGGCACTGGGAAGTAACTATTCCTAGCTGGTGGTTTTACTGGTCTTTTCACTGAGGTAATACCTCACATTTTGTGGTTCAGGACCATGCTGCCTCAGAGTTAGCACAGGCCTTCCCCCCCACATGCGCCTTGAGCCACTTGGAAACCAATTCCTTGTGATGATTTCCTACATGCCTACAATTTTTATGTGAATATAACAACCATGTGAGTGGAAGAGGTTGCACAGCTCCCAGTGTGATACATTCCAATTGGATGGAAAAGACCTCTTTGATCAGCCCTAGCAGCGCGGTTGCAGAATTGACTCATCATGTGTTGCAGCCATGTGAATTACTATGCATAAGAAAGTGCAGGGCTTCGTCTACACAGCTATAAAAAACACTCTGAAAATGCGCTGGGGGAAAAACACATTTTAAAGCTCACCATGGAAAATTTCATAGAGTTCCGATTTCAGCTCTATAGCACCATCTGGTGTCACAGTGTTATAACGCTATATATATATATATATATATATATATATATATATATATATATACTAATGAGTCCCAGGTGTGCTTTTCGTGTGTGTAGCAGTGTCATGTGACTTTGAAAATTCCACCATGGGGATGCTGTCTGCTTCTTCCTGAGAGCTTTTTCTGGGAGCTTTTCTGGGCCCAAATGTCATATGTCTGTGGCCAGGAAGATAGATATGATGGTGCTGTGCCATGTTCTCTCTGGAGCTAATGGTCAACCCATATTATTGGAGGAGGGTATCGGTGCCTATGAGCCATGACAGCTAAATTGAACCTTCATGCTCGGGGGCAGTATATCTTAAGAGTATTGCATGCTGGGGACAAACCATAGGCAATGGCTGTCTCCTTTGTAGCTGATTCATAGGAGTCACTTACCAGGGGCTGGGGTTCCTTCAGCCCTACCAGTAAAAAATTTGAGGGGGCCTGGCCCTCCCAAAGTTAATGGGCATTGCCATTCAAATGGTGCATTTGTAACCTTGCCCCCCCCCTCCTGGCAATATTTTATTCAAGCTGGCACCCTTGACGCGATTGGTAAGCTTCTCAGAAGCATGGGAAAGACCACTGTTGGAACTAGAATGCTGGACTAGACGGATCTTTGATTTGATCCAGGAAGGCATTTCTTATGTTTTTCTCCCAAAGGACCATTTGTTTTGGCTGTAGCAGATTTGGGAATGACATCTCTGTACTGGAAAAGGCTGATAAGCAGTGGCTGAAACATCGCTTCCAGATGTACTGTTTAGTGAAGCATGTGGACATGAAAATGATCTTGTATTGTGACGTTGGCGCGGTACGGGGTGGGGTGAGGGAAGAGATGCTGAACTGTAAGCATTTGACGATGTGCTGGTTCTCCAATTCGGCTTCTGCATTTGAAACCAAAACCTTGTTCCAGTTACATTGATACATGCGCTTGCTTATTACAGTTAATGGATTATTCATCCTCTTTTGTCCTTGGGATAATCCGAAGGATGTGCCTAAAGCTCCGATCGTGTTGCCCGTAAAAACCGGCTCGGCCACAGTTCTCCACTAAGGTGTCGAACGTTTTGGCCGGTGCAGATGGTAAAGATATGTTTAATAAAGAGAGAGGGGATTAGCTGGAACGGGAAACAAGCAAAGGGAAAAGGATAATTTCATTTTGCACGAAGCTCGCTGACATTTCGGGGGCCAGAGGACTGATTAAAATTGTATCAAAAGCTGCTCCTGTCGGGTAGATTGTCCTAACGCTGAACCTGCTTATCTTGTCCAGTATTTGATCCACATGTATTATTTCGCAACTGAATAACTCAAAAGCAGCTTCTTTCATTTGAGCTGATAATTAAAAAACAAAACAAAACCGGATCTGTAAATGAAGACGTACACGGGAAGGGCACAGGATTCTTCTCAATAGATTTCAAATTGAATAATTGATTGCTGTCATGTAGGTTTAAAAAGTAGATTTGCATAGGTCACCTAAAAAAAGAAATACATTTTTAAAAAGGCAACTGACACAATGTTTACTTCTGGAGTTTAAGGTTTCTCTTAATATGCAGAAGCAGAGTAATGATAATAAAGACCTCGCCATAATGTATAAACAACGTTGTATTCTGGTTTTTAAGGAAATTGCCTGTTTTATTATGACTCAGAGATAAAAAGGGGGGGAAAAAAGGGGGGGGAGAATATTTCAGACAACTTGCACGCTTTTATAACGTCTGCTATGCAGATTGAATCATCCCCTTCCAAGGTTTTATCAAGGAGACTGGGGGAATTAAATCTAACAGTGGGCGATTGTTTATGGTTCCTTATTTATTTTCAGCAACTCTTTAGGCTGCAGCTTTGCTATTGATCTCAGTGCAGTAACAAGGACCATACATTTGTGTGGGGAGTGCCCCTGTTTTTGAAGTCAGGCTCCCAGGCAACCCAGAATCTACCTGTGGGTAATTCTATCTACCAAGAGAAGAAGGCTCAGAGCCCAGGGACTGGTGGTGGGACAACCATGAGTGGTCAGAGGGAGCAGACTGGGAGGAGGTGGTGTTGGAAGCTGAAGAGGTAACAGGGTTTAGTGAGCAGGAAGAGTCTGTGGCAGAGAGCAGTCCAGAATCAGAGGCAGAAGTGGAGGCTGGAGGGGAGGGAGGCCCAGAGGCAGAGATGAGTCCGGCTGGTGAAGAAGTCAGGGTGTTTCCCCCTCCAGCTGCAACCAGTTTCCTTCCCCCTAGTCTCCCAGAACCAGAAGTGGTATGAAGATGGAGGAGCAAAGACAGTCACATCAGCGTAGTCTGATGAAGGACCCAGGGGAGAAGGAGACTTAGGCAGCTGTGGGAAGTCGGGGAATTTGTCCAGCTGGAGGCTGCCTGGAGGGAGAAAAGAGGAAAGAAAATGTGAGTAGGAAACAGAGGTGGATGAAGGAGCCAAAGAGTGTGAAAAGGCAGAGAGTGCATGCAGATAGTGTCCCTAGCAGCTTTCAGAGAAGCACTGGTGAGATTTGGAGCTGAGCATGTTGGAGGAATTGGCATATGTGGTGCCCGTAGCATCCAGCATTGCCAGAGGTCTAGCAGGGGTGCATTATGCAAGAGTGGGGAGATCTGAATGAGAAATTCTGCATATGGTGGGAAAGTAGTGCTGCAGCACACATTTTGCATGAGAAAGGTTCAGTTATTGGTTTTTCTAGGTGGGGAGGAGGATGCAGAGCTAGACCATTGAGATGCATAGCTGGGGGGGGGGGGCATGGGGTGGGGTGGAGTTTAGCCTTGGAAGAGTACCATTTAGAAGGGCCTGGACCGAGGTTCTCTATTCCTCAGGAATACAAAGCCAACAATGAACGCATCTGAAAAGCAGATTTTCCAAGAAGCCAAGGAAGCAACTGACATCCCCAACAACTTCTTGGATGATCCATCTCTTCCAGCATTTGAGATGAAGTTATAACAAAGAGACAAATGAAATAATAATGTAGAATATCACAGGCTGCATGAGAAGTTGGACATAAATATATTCTGCGGAAGAAGGTCTATATTACAAAACACCCTGCTGGGCCACAAACACAGATCTGTAATGGTTTGTTTTCTACACAAGAAAAATTGCCATTGTCATATTCCAAACTGTGTTTAAATTGTTTTATTATAAACTCTCTGTTGGTCCCTGCATAACTGGGAAATCATTCACTCTAAATTTATCTTCTCTCTGCATGGCATTGACATCTTCTGGCGTTGTCAACTCTGTCTCTGTCTCTAGGTACCACCCTAGGAGGAAAAGAAGGAGAAAAAGAGATGATGCTCAGCTGATTTCACAATCTCCAGTCACATTAATTCTTCCTGTGGCCTGTATAATGTTGATGCTTCATTTTAAGAGGAGTTCATTTGAGTTTTAACGAGAGAAAGCGGAACCTACGAAAAATGTGCCTTGCTATAAAGTTTTTAAACCGGGGGGGGGGGGGGGAGAAAGCATGGGCAAAAATTTACTGAGGTCTGTAATCACCGCTCATGCTCTACTCCTTGCTAAGCAGCCATTAGGGGCCTGCACACTGTGCGCCTGTCCCCACATGCGCACAGACCTTGGTCTCATGGCCAAGACCTTCTAGCTATGCCCTCTTGAGCTGCAGCTAATATCTGGCACTGGTGGTTGTACATAAAACATGAGACAAGGAGAGGCAGGAGTCCGGAGAGACCCATGCCTTCTGCATACACATTGGGGGTGCATATTGCTTATTGACTTTCCCAGCAGCATCACCTTGTGCCTCATGTAATGCCACCCTGCTGGCTCCCCCAGCTTCCAAAAGCGGCTTTTTAGGGGATATGGAGAGCTGCATGAGTGCATTAGTAGGACAGCAGGAGTGAAAGGCTCACAGACGCACATGGCATTTTGCATCCTGGCTTGCCTCTCCAACGCATCAAGATTTAGGGGCTCATTCATAGGCACTTTTCGGGCCACCTGTTTGCTATCCAAGCTCACTATTTCATCAGAATATGGTGTGCCTAAGGCTTGCAGTGGTGTCCAAACTTTTTTCAAAGCGGGCCTGATTTGATGAAGTGAAAGGCCATGAGGGCCGACAAAAGTTGTTGACCTTTTATAAGGACCTTTTTCTCTCTCTTTGCTGTCTGATGCTAGATGATGTTAGAGAGAGAGGGGGCCATGTTGCAGTGCTCTGTGTATGTTTATATCTAAATAAAGTAGATTAGCCAAAATGCTGACTTGCTGAGGTCTGTCACGCGAGTTGCGCAAACTCTGCAGATCCCTAAGTGTGCCAGTGTCTGTTGGCATCGGTCACTGTAATGTTCGGGCAGAAGAAAGCTTTTGAAGCTCCCAAACGATCGACCAGGAGGAAGAGAACATGCTGGTCGGGCATGGGTCTCTGCCAGGGTCCTACTCAAGTGTAGGCTGAGCTCCTGACAGATGGAACCTACTGTCTCCATGTTGCCCCATCATGCTGAGCTTACCTTTCGTGATCCTAAGAGCTATCACTTTGGAGATTTCAGGTCTGTTCCCATTTGAAGACTACCTTGTAACAATTCTGGAAGTCACCATTCACTGGGTAATTTAAGGCCAAGTGGCAACTTATCGCTGGTTCTTATTTCATCATACCCTGTTAAATGGTTTTGTGTATGTGTGTGTGTATGTCAGGACACACACACACATCCATACCTTGTAATTTAGGATGTAACATTCTAAACTGAGGTTAGGGCTGAAGGCAGCTGGAATGTCTCACAGGCGCTATTCTGGTGAGTGTGAAATGTGAGCTGGATCCGCCCCCCCCCTCCATGAGTTCCTATAAAATAAAAGACATTCAAAGCAGAGAAAGTAACCCTTTCATGGACTACCTGACTGCATATGGTTCTATGTCTTGTCCTCTCTCCCCCCCCCCTTCCCAGCAATTTTGGGGGTGAGGCTCTAAATATCTTTTCACTTGTAGGCGCATAGAAGGCAAGGAGTGACAAAGAGCACGATCCAGTGACTCCCAAATTAGCAACGTTATTAGGCGTCTGATGAAAACCATTGAATAATGGAAGTTGTGGGGAGGAGGGAAGCAGAGAAGAATGCAATGAAGCAGAAGCAGCTGGCTACAGGAAGCAAAAGAGCAAAGGATGGCTAATTGGAAGCCAGTGTACTCAGGTAACTAAGTACAGTCGTGTTTGATAAAACAGGTGATGGCAGCAGCTATGGAGAGAGCTTAGAATAATAGAATGGTAAAATTGTAGAGCTGGAAGGGACCTTGAGGGTCATCTAGTCCAACCCCCTGCCATGCAGGAATATGCAGCTGTCCTATATGGGGACCGAACCTGCAACCTTGGCGTTATCAGCACCACGCTCTAGCCAACTGACCTATGCGATCTAAAATGGGGGGATAATGACCTAAGAAAACTGAATTCTGCAACCAGCATAAATTATGCACATTAAACAGCTGCGCATTACTTCTCTTGCTTTACATACTTTATTACGCCTTTCCCCGCTTTTGTTCACCTCCCCCCACTTACACATAATTTGTTTGACTTTCGATAACCTTCTGGGCAAAAAAGTAATTCAGGCTGCTGGTTTGCTGCCCTCCCCAGACCCCTGGAAACCTAATTCAGGCTGCAGCTCAGAACCCAAAGAGAACCAACATTAACACTCTCCAGGTGTTGCTGGACCACAGCACCAGCTGTCCCCGAACCATTAGCCAGGCTGGCTGGGGCCGATGGGAATTATTATCCAAGAATGCCTGGGGGCACCATGTTGGCCATGCCTGTTTTACCAGCCATTAGACAGTAAGCCTCTACAAACACAGCAGCACTCACTTCTGAGTGCACATATGTGTGATTGCACTGTCAGCAACTCCTTTCTTCCGAGTTTCAAGTTTTGCTCCGCCTTTCCTCCTGCAGCTTTTGAGGATGGAACTAAAAGTCCACTGAGCGGCTACCAATCCATTGTTGTGTCTCCTACAAACTGTGTGTGATGTCATAATGCTGGGTGTCTCCCACTCCCCATTCCCAGCCAATCACATGAGTCGTGGCATTTGTGCATGGGGCGGTACAAAACTGAGTTCTACCTGCTGCCGTATTTGTTTTGTAATAAGTTCCACTCAAATGGCTTGACTCAGGGAGACTTGAGTATCACGCACACGTGAAAATCCATGGCAGGGAGCCTCCATATCTTTGAATGCAGCTGCCTGTGAATGCTCCCCTTTTATTGCCATGCTTAGATTTGCAGTGCTTTTAAGAATATTTTTTCCAGATTCTTTTTTTAAATCATAACCACCAAGAAGAGAGACTTCAGTTGGCATTTTAATAAGCTTGCTCCAATTGCAACCCAGATTAATTTGTCGTACTTGGGAGCTCCAGCTTAGCCAAAGTTATAAAGAAAGGAATCTTTGCTGTCGTGCATGTACATAGGCTTTGCCTCTGCTCTTCTTGAGCCTCCGTAATGCTCCTTGGCTTATAACGCCCGTAATGTTCCCTGGCTTGTGCACAGCATTCGCTGTTTCCCCGTGGCTGCGGCTGTGCACAGCTCTTGAGGCCTGGCAGCCAAGAGGTCTCAGCTAGTCCAGCTGTGGCTAATTTAAGAAGTCACAGGTGCAGCAATAACCAGCCAGCAGGAAGAATGGAAGCAACGTGGATACCCTTCTATGTAAGAGATGTGCAGCTATTCCTGTGGTTCGCACCAGGGGTGGAGGACAGATGATTGGGGGCAGCTATCCAAGCAAAGCCTCAGGTGCTGAAGCCAGAGTCCGGCCGTACTGTGGATTTTGGGCAACCAGGATGCATTTTAATGCCTTCTGATGGGCATTCAAGCTGCTTACATCTCCTCTGGCACATTGCTTTGTGAACACAAGACTCCGGTTGCAGAAACAATGTGATATATATTGAAAAGTATGCTCCGTTCTAACTTAGCATTGTTGGACTTGTAGGCAGCTTGGGTTTTGAACCTTGTTCCCTATTCCCATCAGCTGATCAGAACTGCAGGATATAATTGTTTCCGAAACCTGGGCCTCTGGCTGTTTTTGGACTACAACTCCCATCATCCCTAGCTAGCAAGACCAGTGGTCAGGGATGATGGGAACCGTAGCTGGAGACGCAAGTTTGGGAAACACTGATATAAATTGATGAGACAGAATCATCATCATGAGAGTGAGACTAATCAACTGAGTCAAGAAGCAAGGTGACCTAAAGGTGACCTAACATACACTCTCTCCTATATAACTTGTTGGATGTTCTTGGCTTTCTAGACTGGGCAGGTGTTAAACAAGGACATAACTCAAAGCAGCTGTTTTCAAACCACATTCTTAGCACTTCTGACAAATCCTGAGGTTTCCATTCAGGCCCCCTCAATATTACAAGTTGTCCAACACTATTGAGCTTTCCACTATAATGCATAGTTTCAAGGGAGTGATTTCTAGGTAAAGCACACAACTTCTCAAGAGGTCATGGAAAGGGCTCACAGGATTGGTTCCTGCCCTGCATTAATAGAATGTGCAATGTAGAAAACTTCACATGGCAGAAATGTCCCTGCGGAAATGCAGATAGTTTGAAGGTCACTGACAGAACCATTCTGCTGTTTTCTAGGGCCTCTTGCAAGGTCTTTTTCTACTTAGAGGGTTCCATCTATGGCATTTCTAGATAGAGCAAGAAAAAAACTGCTGCTGGTAGACAGTAGATGGACCCATGTTCAGCTTGGACCACCTCTGCCCCACAACCTTTGTGACACTTTGATGCAGAAGCCACTGTGAACTCCAGATTGCTAAGAGTGGAACATCATTAGCTTCTTCTCCTGTGATCTTCTCAGGCAAGTATGCCCCAATTTAGTTTGATGTGCTAAGGAAGTCTACAGCTATCTCCATGTAGGAGGATCCCAGCAGACCTAAAACCTGGTAGGTAAAAAGCAGATAACTTATGTTGCCTTAAGTTATGTTTCCTGGAAGGGTTAAGCCTAGTATATTTAAAGCTCTGTCATTCCAAGTGCCATTAGTAGGGTATGAATGGTATACTTAGAAAATGCATCCCTATGTCAAGAAGGACCAGCCCCCCCCCCAGCCAGAGCTCACCAGAACTTGGTTCCAGCACACCTCTCAGGTGGGCACCATTGCCGTTCTAAGAGAACAAGGGAGAAGTTCGTGGTGAGCTCCGACATTTCTTTTTGTAGAAAAATAGCACTGAGAAGGAACAAGCCTTTCTCTGGGACATAGGACTCTTGGGCCATTGGCGCCAGAGGCCCAGTTGCCAGCAGTGATTCATCAGCCATGGGCTGCTAACTCCTAGCACATATGTAGGCATTAGCATCCAGAACAGGGAGCAGGTCAGTTTGCTGTCTGTGGAGTGACAGGCAGCCCAGACGAAGACAGGAGGATCAGAAGCAGGTTCTCTAGGACATGGGGCAGTAGGCAAGTTCTTCCATATGTTGCAGAGCTCAGCTGCTGTAACTTGGTGCAGGAGAGCAAAACGTATTGGATATTTGGTTTGCAAACTTCCTGCCCATTTCAGGCTGTCTATCGGGAGCCAGTAGCTTTGGCCATAGGGCCCACCACTGGGTATTCTTGCCCACACGACTCTACTTTCACCCTTGAACTGAATGAGGGGCATATGATACCCATCGTTCTGTATGTCACTGTGGACTTCTGAATTACAGCTGAACACGTTTTAGAAAACAGCCAGGTAGCATACCTAAAATGGAGACAAAGTGTATCCATGATATTTGAACTACATGAGTCCTTCCTTGCTCAAGAAAATGATACTTTGCATTCATAATGCCTTAAAATATATGACACACAGTTAATCCCCAGCTGTTTATTTCTAGTTGTGGTTTGGAAAAAGCAACAACAAACACTTTTATGTATAGGCTCTAAGAGAAAACCTAGCTTAATGGGTTCATTTAATTCGACACTTTGTGGGCCACACTTCCTATTTTCTTCACGTACTACATCTTGATCTTGCACCTTCCAATTTAACCCTATAGTTCCAACGCCCCGCACTGATGTACCTCACAGTTGGAAAGCCTATTTCTTTCAAGGTTAAGCCAGGTTGAAGCTGTAAGTTGCTTGAGATGAGATGTGGATAAGTCAATCGAACTAAACAGCATAATGGGACCCACCCGTTCGCCCAAGAGTGGTATCTGATTCTGATAATGCATATCAGCTGACAGGTGTCTTGTTGAGCTTTGTTCTTGCCATTATGCTTTCGAAAAGGTGCCTGCAATGAAGTGCAGATGAAGGAGGCTAAGAAGTTTGCTTAATCAGATTGCCTGACGGTGTCTAGCTGCATTTACAAACCAGTACAGACATCAGTGGTGGAAGCGAAGAGTCCAAGGACACCTGCTACTCAGATGAAAAGCAAGCATTTACGTTTGTGCCATTCATATTCAAGTGTGTTGGCATTGTTAGGAAAACTTTTAAAATGTTGGACCCACTTCTATAGTACTACATACCTAGGTGGAAGTTTGTGACATTTCACGAAGTTTTCTATGCCTCTGGGGTAGAGAAAGGAGACACTTACTTTCCCTACTGATCAAACATGTAGGTACTTCAGGAATTATTATTGGAAATATAGCACCACATTAAGTGTCTTGTAGAAACACCATTTCACTTCCTGTGGCTTTCAGAGGAGCAATGCCTTTGTACAATATTTGCTTTGTTACTTTAAAATATTTTTAAGTCACCTTTCACCAGGGTGGGGAACAACATAAAATCAATTTTAAATTACTACTACTAAATATCGCAGACCCTCCAAGTGTCCCTATTTTCCAGGGACAGTCCCGGATTTGCAGAAGACATCCTGGTTTCTGATTTGATCCCGGAATGTCCCGCTTTTCCTATTTTCATCAAAGAAATGTTGGAGGGTATGGAGTCCCCTGCCCCCAAGCCAAGGACATAAGTAACTATACAACTTTTAGAAGACATTTGAAAGCAGCCCTGTATGGGGAAGCCCCCCCTAATGTTTTATTATGTTTTTATATATGTTGGAAACTGCCCAGCGTGGCTGGGCAACCCAGTCAGATGGGCGGCGTATAAATAATAAAATTATTACTATGGAATAGGATGTCCCTGTTTTCATTGGAGAAATGTTGGAGAATATAAATATCATCTTAAGAACACTAGCAAACAAAGGTTGCTAGAAACAGCTAAGCAGAGGAGAAGAGTAAAACAGTCCCTTGTTAAAGGCTGAGAGAACAGGCACATATTCACTTGAAAACAAATCTGTGGCAGACCCTGGGGTTTCCAATATCAGTGCTACCCAGTCCGGCACCAAAAGCCAGTGCCCCCTGCCTCCTACCTTCCATTCTACATCATAGTTGTGACCCTCCCTGCTGCACCCCTGAGGCTTTGTGCCCAGTGCGACAGAAGCAGTCGTGTCCCCCTAATCTGTATCTGACAATATCAGGGCCTTTCAAAAATGGACTCTATTCTGCTTTGCCACCCGATGAGATTCCCCCAAAAGTGGAATGTGAAGAAGAACCATCTCTGGGAATCTTAAGGCAAAGGCTGATAGAGGAAGAGGCATTGGAGTTCCAGGCCATTTAGAACTTCAAATAACACCAGCAGCTTGAAATGGGATTGAATGTATATAGAGAGCCAACACAGTTCTTTAAGGATTGATATTAGTCAAACTCTAGAATGTGCAAGCAACTTTTTGAAAGCATGCAATGGTTGATAATTGAAAGGGAAAACGGGAGAAAGGTTTCATGGCTCTGATGGTATTTTGCAGAAGTGTTTTCTTCAGCATCATATGTGAAAGCAATCCTAAGCGTGGGCAGATCTGTCCTTTTGTGTCTAATCTTCTCCTTCCATCCACTGGTTTAATTATTGGAAGGCGTGGGGTAGAGAGAGACAGAGACAAAGAGAGAAATGTAAGAAAAAGAGAGAGCAATCATGTCACAATTATTTGGCAAAGTCTGTTGCTTTCCAGTAGAGGGCAATAATATATACTTTTATCTCAAAAGTTAAGTATTTTAACTTGGTTAAGGGAGCCTGGATACTAAAACAATAAGCCCAGGTACCAACATTTCTGCGTCAAGAACAAAATCTCGTGGCACCCAAATTCTGAGCTGGAGGCAGACCAAACACAATTAATTTAGGATGCTGTTAACCACTCTTTCTCTCCCCTTTTTCTTAAATAGTCATTCTGCAATTTTCTCATCCAGAAATTATATGCCTTGTGACCCCTGTATTTATTAAAAGAAAAAAGAAAGAAGCAAGGAAAGATGAAGAAAAAAGCCCACCACAAAGATGCAAAGATCAGAGGCCTTTAATAGTCTCAATAACAAACTTTATTTTCTTATATTTGTAACATTAAGTCGTATTATTTTGAATCTTCAACAAAAAAGAACAACAGAAAGATGTAAAAGGTTATGGGTATGTGAACTTGGAACTGCCTTTTTAAAAGCACACAGTTGTTGTTGTTTTTTTAAAAAAGATGATTACCCAAGCAAAATTGAAAGGTAACGTCACATGCATTTTCACACACAGACCCCCCAAGTGCTCCTATTTCCCAGGGTCAGCCCTGGATTTACAGAAGCCATCCCAGTTTCTGGTTTGATCCTGGAATGTCCTATTTTCATCCCTATTTTCATCAGAGAAATGTTGGAAGATATGATAGGACGTCCCTATTTTCATCGGAGGGTATGGGAGCCCTTAATCAAGGAGATAAATAACTATGCAATCTTTAGAAGACATCTGAAGGCGGTGCTGTATAGGGAAGGTTTTTTTTTAATGTTTAATGTTTTATGGTGTTTTTTATAAATGTTGGAAACTGCCCAGAGTGGTTGGGGCAACCCAGTCAGATGGGCAGGGTATAAATAGTAGTAGTAATGATGATGATGATGATGATGATGATGTCTCTATTTTCATTGGATAAATGTTGGAGGGTATATGCAGACAAATATAGAGAAAATCCTCATTGTAGCTAATATTTCCTTATGCATTCTGAAGGCAGCTCCATCAGGACAGTGTGGTGGTCAGAAGAAATGACTTTCTAATAGCTTATATGTTGCTGAGAACAGGAGCTACTTAGCAACAGGGAAGTGTAGTCACAGATGCACTGAAAAGCTTTTGTAGAATGCTAGAGTGGACATTTGTGATCTTAAGGAAGAGTCAAGTGAGGAACATTCATAATAGTTTGGATAGTCAACTCTAGCAAGAGCCAATATTCAAAGGAAGAAGAATCCTGCGCTGTCAACTCTGCCAAGGTGTTCCTCAGAAACGATACACTTGCCAATCTCGGAGCACATTAATAAGTATTTTAAAAGACAAGTGTTCGCTTTTACGACCTTAAGTAACAGCTTTTTTTTTTGAATTTTTAATAACATTAAACTACAGTGCATATTTCTTGATGCTAATGGGTGCGTTAATTTCCATACGGCATTTTCTTACGCCATTTTTAATTCAGCTCCCTTTCCTGTTTTTAGTATAATAATTGCTTACAGTATTCTGACTTGATTTTATATGACTAATTAGAGCCATGCTGGTAAAGGAAAAAAAAAATCAGGTTTGCAGGTAATATTGAAATTAAATATGTTAATTTGTAGTACAGAGCGCAGATTTTATATGAGTTTTAATTTGGTATAGAATCTATAGTTCTGTGTTTATAAAGTGCCCTTGAACGACTGCCCTGTTTTTCAAAAGTTAATACCACAGGGAAACTAATACACAAAGTATTTAGCTAAAGGCTGTTCCAGGATGAATTATATTGGGAGATATGACACAGATATTATACAAATTCAATAAATAAAATAAAAATAAAAATCTTGCATTTGTTTCCTTGTGAAGTTGATGTTGTTTACATAGAGTTGGATCCAGACTTTTCTCCAGTGGAACTCCATTCCTAGGGTATGTCTGAAGGCCAATGAGACCACCGCCTTGCAGAAGTTTGGATCTGTGAACTAGGAACCATGTTCAGATCCCCTTGGGTTCCATTATATTCCAATACTCTAAATGCAAGAAAATAATTTAATGATTTGGATGCCCTGGCAGGTGGAAGGGAAGGATGTGATTTTGGGTGGCTTGCCCTCAGACCTACACCAGAGAACTGGGGTAACAGCATGGGAGGAGATGGTTAAGTATATTGCAGGGGAAAGAGAGGGGAATACTGGAAATCAGCTTAACCCCTTTTGCCTGTGAGAGTCTCTAGTTCATAAAGCAGGAGCCTTCACTAGATTGGAATCCCATCTATGCATGGAAGGAACCCTTATGTTATGTCTGGAACCAACCCATAATTATGGCTTCTGTATGCTGAAGGAAGTCACCATCAAAGATTTAACTATAGCAGTGAGCAAAACACTTTCCCATCAAGTCCAGACATCCATCCTAATATGCAGTAGGGCGGTGCACATGCAGAACATCTATTGAATATGTGAAATACCCTCCTCTCCTCAGAATGACCGCTCCCCGCTTAAAACGGGGGGTGCCCTTTGCGTGGACGTGCGCAGTCCCTGGATCTGGAGCGGCTCCATCAGCATAGGCTTGGCTTTGCCTTCCCTCAGGTGGGATACCTGGAGGTCTCCGCCTACCTCAGTCAGTTGCCAATCCCACCTGGGGGAAGCGTTGCCAAGGAGACCAGGCCAGGTAGGGGAGGGATTACCTGCCCACACAATAGAGGGAGGATCTTACCTGGGAATCCTCACTTGGCTCCAGAGCTTCTCCCACCCTACCCACCCTCAGTTAATGTCTTGTTTTGCAGGTTAACTTTTCTTCACAGGTATGCGGGTGCTGCTACGTCAAGGTCGCAGGGCCAGAAAGGAATTTCCCTGCATTGGCAAGTTTCGCCTTTCCCGTAGCAAAACGTCACAACTTTGGCGGTATCAGGCCTTGGGTGGAATCCTTTAGTCTATCTTCCTCTTTGCAGCGGCGATACCAGGGTTCCCCGTTAAAGGGGTTTCTGAAGGGAGGCTTTGACCGTACGCCAAAAGGTCGTCATTGCTCTCCCCTGCGGCAGCGGCATAATGGGGGTGGCTATCTCTGCTTGAACATATGTTCTCCAGAGCCGGCCCATTCCCCCCCCCCACTGGATAACCCCGATGCTCCCTAGGTCCCTGGCTGTGAGTGGTTGCTTAGGCGTTGGTTATGACTATCTGTCCCCACGCCCAGGGACAGAACTGACTTCCGGATTCCAGCGAAAGCCAGTAAGGGGAAACAATATTGGGGAGAGCATGGAGCCGGGCACCAGACCCTCATCCCCCCTGCATGCTCCCGGGGGCTTGTGTGGCCCTAAGCCCCATTCAGGGGTACGGATGAAAGAATGGCAAGCCCCTGGATTCATTTACTGGAATTCCCTTGCAGCAGCAGCATTGGAGGGGCAGGCACTGCCAATCCTTACCCCTCCACCAACCAATTTTTTAACCAATGCTTAACTGCAACCTTACAAGTTGTGCTACGCAGTAGGCAAAAACCAAAAGGCACCAGCCAATCAGCCAAATGGACAAAATTCCTACCAGGCCCCTGCCCCCCAAACAGATGACCCCATGACAGGCATAGCAAGGTCAACGCAATAGCCCTAGATTATTGGGAGGGTGGGCGGGTGATCCGAGCCCAGTCAGTGCTGCGTGACATGATTTTATAACCTTTGGTCCGTCTCCCCTAAATGGCAGCACCAAAATTTGCCCAGTAACCCAACTGCCCAATCACTGCGGATGGTCATCCATACTAACCCACCCAGCAACAGATGGGTGGCCTGTCAGACCCCACCGCAACACATGCTCTCTATGAAAGAGAACACGTTCTCCCATCATATCTGACCAAACTGGCTGTGATAGATGAGAGTTGGAACCCAACAAGATCTAGAAGTTATTGGTTTTGGGTGTTCCTGTTCTAAAGGTGGCAGAGTTCTGACATCTGATGGGGGGTAACACAGTTGTCAAACGGCTTGGGTGCATCAGATCTGTTGAAGTTCAACAGCGGCCATGGGTAGAGATGACCTTTCGCAAGTCTCTCGAATTCACAAGGTTAACTAGCATAGCTGAAGAGAAGCCACACATTTTCTGGGAAGTGGGATTTTAATGTTTTACACTGGGCATGGAGATGCCTTAGGGCATTTTAAACAGCTCGCATGGCTGCAAAAATCTGCTTCTCCCATCGTAATTGTTTTAAGATTAATTAACAATGCTGAGGTAGTGTTTACTAAATTTGTCTCGTTCCATAAGGGACAAATCCAGTTCTCAATGTTCTGGTGAAAGCTGATGTCATAAAGTGTATGCCCTTGAAGAACAGCAAATGCTACTTGGGTTATATATCTTAAGATTTGGGATTTGGCTTTTGTTGGTTCTCTTTCTAAACGGCTGAACTTTTGTAGATGGATAAATGATAAAAGTGGACAAATTGTTTGCTTTTGCACTTAAAAAGAAATGTATACGACGTAAATAATCAGGGAGCGGGATAATATTAAAATAATCAGTGGACAAATAAAAGAGCCGGCCAGTTTGGAGTTAAATTAACCTTTGTGCTGACAAAAGCTTTCTACACTACTTTACCAATGAGGTTATTTCATGGCCAAGACCTTCAATTTTTTTATACATTCTTTTCATGCAAGGTAGAGAGCATGTCAGTTAATATTTTTACCTTTGAGGAAGCCACATGGAAAGTATCTCTGAGACACAATGAAGCTGAATGAGAAATGCATTCTAGAACCTTGCACTTTATAGTGAGTAAAGGCTCATCCCCTCTTACCTTTGCTTTGGATTTTCCAGGCACAAGTCTGGGCTTTCCTGGTCTGTGTTTGAGCGATTTTTCTTTTCTTTCTGTCCTGGCGCTTTCCCCGGGAAAAACTGTGCTTTATTGCTGAATTGGAGCTAACAGCAATTTGCAGAAAACCCGATTGCCATTGTGATTCAGTGGTAAAACATGGGTTTCCCCGGGGAAAGCACCAGGACAAACAAACAAACAAAACTGCTCCGATATACAGGGCTTTTTTTTCAGTTGGATTTTGCTGGAGCTCAGTTCTGGTACCTTTCAGGTGGGCACCATTGCCATTTCAGAAAATGGGGGAGGTGTTCATGGTGAGTTTTGGCACTGGTGGAGGAAGAGGGGGCGGGGGGAGTGCACCTCCCCCGGCACCACAATTCCAGTAGGGTGCTATTGCGGCTACCTCCCCGCGCTGTGGCCATCACGCCACCCTCTCGGGACGCATGCCACGCCCCCCCCCAGGATGCGTGCCAGCCATGTCCCTGCCCGCTCTCCTTCTTCTTTCTTCTTCTTCTTTGGCGATCACTCGTAGCCGAGTAAGATTGTCTTCCATAAACACGGTTTTAACAATGAGTCCGTAAGTGACTGTGGAGGCCTATACTGGATCCACACGTCCTTCCACAGTGGGGACATTGGTTTCCAGGCGGGAGCTGATCACAGTGTGGATTTGCCAAGTGTGCCTTCCTCCTAGCACGTTTCTCCCTTGCGTCCTGAGTTTGAGTGTCTTCAAAGCCCATGGCACCTTTGGTAAAGGTTGTTCTCCAACTGGAGCGCTCACAGGCCAGTGTTTCCCAGTTGTCAGTGTTTATACTACATCTTTTAAGATTTGCCTTGAGACAGTCTTTAAACCTCTTTTGTTGACCACCAGCATTACGCTTTCCATTTTTAAGTTCGGAATAGAGTAGTTGCTTTGGAAGACGATCATCAGGCATCCGCACAACATGATCAGCCCAACGAAGTTGATGTTGAAGAATCATTGCTTCGACACTGGTGATCTTTGCTTCTTCCAGTACACTGCTCTCCACCCCGGTGCCGGAGCATGAAGCTCTGCCACTGAGTTACAGAACCTCTTTTTCTATAAAATTGCACTTTGGACACAAACCTGGAGAGCCTGGACTCTGCCCAGAAAGGTGGCACAAAAGGAAGTTTGGATGCAGCAGCATAGCATGGGTTGCTGGTGCCCGGGGCGGACAAGCAGCTGATGCCACCAGAGTGCCCCCCCTCTGGAACCAAGTGGTGCTGTGCTGTACCGCCTGTCTGCCCACACAGCGGGGAGCTCAACCAGCCGATGTGGCTCTTGGCGGGTGAATCCCCCCAGTGTACCACTGGTCCGGACTGTGCTGGGGTCACCGCTTGCCTGCCTCCCTCCCTCCATACCTGTTCAGTGTGGGCCTGAGCTGCTCTGCCACCTTTGCCAGGGCAGGATGGGGATCCTTGTGGAAGCCAGTGTCTGCATGAGTGCACCTGATTATGCGCTCTAAGAATTTTGCAACTGGGGCCATAGCCCCCCAGGCCCCCTTGCCTATTATGGAATAGGGAAGTCCTATTTTTTTTTATAAAAAAAATCTATATACAGGTCTTCCAAAGGCTGTATATTTGCTTATTTCCTTGGCTTGGGGGTTGCATAACTCCATACCCTCCAATATTTCTCTGATAATAATAATAATAATAATAATAATAATAATAATAATAATAATATATTTGTACCCTGCCTATCTTGCTGGGTTTCCCCAGCCACTCTGGGCGGCTTCCACAAAGACCAAAAATAAACTAATATGTCATACATTAAAAACTTCCCTGAACAGGGCTGCCTTAAGATGTCTTCTGAATGTCAGGTAGTTGTTTATCTCTTTGACATCTGATGGGAGGGCGCTCCACAGGGTGGGCGCCACTACCAAGAAGGTCCTCTGCCTGGTTCCCTGTAGCTTTGCTTCTCGCAATGAGGGAACCACCAGAAGGCCCTCGGAGCTGGACCACAGTGTCCGGGCAGAACGATGGGGGTGGAGACGCTCCTTCAGGGACATCCTAAGGAAAAGCAGAACATTCCAGGATCAAATCAGAAACTGGGATGGCTTCTGTAAATGGGACCGTCCCTGGAAAACAGGGACTCTTGGAAGGCCTGTACTGTGGTGTTACATATTAGGGCATCCAGAAACTCTTCTAGCTGCAGGGATGTGCAGGCCAGAGAGCAAAAGGCAACTGGGCTTTCCTCCCTTGTGGAATTTCCCCAAAATGCCCAGAACAGAGACTTTCCCTACAGCCTTTTATCTCGGGCTGCCGCCCCGTGCTCTACATAACAGAGCACAAACTTCAAATAAATATGCTGCATAGCCACGTTTTTACAGGGTTGTTTTCGGTGGCATCGTGAAGTATATGATACAATCCCAGTATCTTTGGGAGCAGACGCCACAGCAAGGCTATCTTGCACGATATGAAGTCGCTGCGAACCCAAGAGGTTGGAACGGTCACAAAAAAAGCAAGCCTGCTTCCTAGCAATTAAAGTGATAAGTTGCCTATGATTACAGCACGGAACTTGGCAGCTGGGTGATAAGACGACAGCAGGGTGCGAAAGAACGGATACGACTTCACTAGTTTGGACACTGCCCATATCTGTTTGTGAAAGGCTTTGGCTGCATTTGCTGAGCAGCTCCTAAAATACCAGCTTTTACTTTGAGAGGCCTTAACAACCGTTTGCATTGCTCAGATCACCTCAAATCCAAATTCCCAACTCCAATATGTGCTTTTTTGAGCCACTGGAGGCACCCTGGTGGCTGCTCTCTATGTAGTTTGCAGCCTGTCGTCACCACCTTGTGATTCCTGCTGCCAGCTTCTGCAGAAGGGAGGCTACAGAAACATAGGAAGATGCCTGATCCTGAGTCAGACCATCTACCTCAGTATTGCCTATTTTGAGTGGGTGGCGCTGTGGTCTAAACCACTGAGTCTCTTGGGCTTGCTGAAGGTCAGTGGTTCGAATCCCTGTGACGGGGTGAGCTCAGCCTAGCAGTTCGAAAGCACAGCAGTGCAAGTAGATAAATAGGTGCTGCTGTGGTGGGAAGATAAATGGCATTTCTGTGAGCTCTGGTTTCCGTCATGGTGTCCCGTTGCTCCAGAAGCAGTTAAGTCATGCTGGCCACACAACCCAGAAAGCTGTCTGTGGACAAACGCCAGCTCACTAGGCCTGAAAAACAAGATAAGCATCCCATAGCAGCCTTTGACTGGACTTGACCATCCAGGGGTCCTTTGTTGTTGTTGTTGTTGTTGTTTAGTCGTTTAGTCGTGTCCGACTCTTCGTGACCCCATGGACCAGAGAACGCCAGGCACCTCTGTCCTCCACTGCCTCCCGTAGTTTGGTCAAACTCATGCTGGTAACCTCGAACACTATCCAACCATCTCGTCCTCTGTCGTCCCCTTCTCCTTGTGCCCTCCATCTTTCCCAACATCAGGGTCTTCTCCAGGGAGTCTTCTCTTCTCATGAGGTGGCCAAAGTACTGGAGCCTCAGCTTCACAATCTGTCCTTCCAGTGAGCCCTCAGGGTTGATTTCCTTCAGTATGGAGAGGTTTGATCTTCTTGCAGTCCATGGGACTCTCAAGAGTCTCCTCCAGCACCATAATTCAAAAGCATCAATTCTTCGGCGATCAGCCTTCTGAGTGACAGCAGCTCTGCAAGGTTTTGGGCAGGAGCGTTTCCTAGTCCTCCCCGATTGTGGAATGCTCTCCCCAAAGAAGCTCACCTGGCACCATCATTACATGTCTTTAGGTTCCAGGCCCAAACATTCCTCTTTTCCCAGGCCTATAATCTGTGGCCTGTCAAAGTGTGGGGGAGGGGACTGTTATCAGGATGACTATTTTATTATTAGGCTGTCTGCCAGTACAGTGGTACCTCAGGTTAAGAACTTAACTCGTTCTGGAGGTCCGTTCTTAACCTGAAACTGTTCTTAACCTGAAGCACCACTTTAGCTAATGGGGCCTCCCGCCGCTGCTGCGTCGCCACTGCACAATTTCTGTTCTCATCCTGAAGCAAAGTTCTTAACCCGAGGTACTATTTCTGGGTTAGCAGAGTCTGTAACCTGAAGCATCTGTAACCTGAAGTGTCTGTAACCCAAGGTACCACTGTATGCTTTTTATTATATTTTTATTACTGACGTTCTGGAATGTTGTACACCGCCCTGGGATCTTTTGATAAAGGGAAGCATATAAATTTAATAGTAGTAATAGTAATAGTAATAATAATAATAATACCTGGAGACACTCAGGATTGAACCTGTATGATAGGGTTGTGATATTTTGAAGAGTAAAAAAGAGGACACATTTGCCAACATCTACATTTAACTAAGGATTGCTATGATGACTCTACCCATGAAAAAGAGGACATGTCCTGGAAAAAGAGGACATATGGCAAGGCAGATGATCTGCTGCAGAGCTACGATCCCTACCCCTAATACCTAATCATGCCTCCCCCCAATACCTAATACTTTTCACAGGAAAGTTTTCTGAGACTCCATGACGATTCGTTCCATGAAAAAGAGGACGTGTCCTGGAAAAAGAGGTCATATGGCAGCTTCTGCTACAGAGCTACTATCCCTACCCATAATACCTAATAATGCCTCCCCCCAACACCTAATAATTCCCACAGGTTTTCTGAGACTTGATGGCAGGGAACTTGGGGCTGTGAAAGGACACTGGCAGTAGGACTGAATGGGCTCTGAAGATATGTTTGCATAGGGCTGGCCTCTCTGCCACCCTGCTCCCCCCGCAACACAACAGAACAGAGGTCAGGTGAACAGTGATTCCCACAACCCCTTTTCTGCTGGCATGGGGGAAGAATAGCAGGATGGGGATGATTTCTTGGGAATGTGGTATGAGGGAATGGGTTAATCCTCTGTGTGTGGCTCAGGCCATGGCTCAGGCCATGGCTATTTTCCAAAGCTATAAACAACAACAAAAAACCCAAACACACAGAATGCGTTTTGGCCCTAAAAGGAACAGAAAAATTAAAGTGAGCGAGAGAATTATACTCCCACAATGAATCAATATTGAGCATAGCTCAATCAAAAAATGAAACAAAATCTTGCACACATTTCATAATAAATACCATTCACAGTTGTCTTTCTGGATTCTCAAGTTAGTGAAGTTTTCAAGTGTTCTCCCTTTCTCAGCTAAGGATAACTTTATTGCTCACTCTCAGTGCTGCTCTTCTCAGAAAGGTATTATTCAAGGCTGTCACCATGGCTATCAAATGTCTCTCATTCTAAAGGATATCACTTATTCTTGAACAAATAAAGAGCCATGAAATCAAAGGGGACAGAAAGTGTGACTCTATGAAAGAATGGCTCTGGCAATCTTTCTGCATGTATAATATTATTAATATGCTCACAATTTAAGGCCTTTGGGTAAAATTGAAAGTGCTTAAGTAATTTAATTACATTTTGATGGAGGCTTAGGCTGGCAGAGTGGATGGAAGAATCGGCTGCATCTTCTTTCTAACACAATGATAAATGTTCAGGCAAGCTTAGGTTACAATTGAACATATAAAGCTGTCTGATACTATTGGTCCATCTCGCTGATGGTTATCCTGTTCTGACAGGTAATGGCTCACCAGGGTCTTAGGCTAGCTCCTTCCCAGCACTTGAGCTCTTTCTTGCTGGAGATGTTTGGAGCCCAATGGAGAACATTATCCATGCAAAGCATGGGCTCTATCACTGAATGTGTTTGCTGCAGGGAAACATTTCCATCAATGCCAAGCCAGCTCTTGGGAAATGGGTTATGGCAGCTGGACCTGGCTAATCTATCTGCCTATCATATTTGAGTGTTCTGTATTACCTAGAAGTTGGCCAACCTCATGTCACTACAAAATGAACTCTCCTTCCTCAAGGGTTTCCAAACCATCTGTGATGGCCTGGGATTCAGACTCGGAGGCTGAACCTGAGGAATCCCAGTCTGCACAGGAGTCCCTGCCTCCAGAACCAGCTGAGCCGGGGCTGGGGGCCTGAGCCTGAAGGGTTCTCACCTGTGCCGGATCCTAAGGTGCAGGCACCAGCTGAGTCTGCTCTGGCTCCTGAGGTGATGGAGGACCCATTGCCTGCAGGTGCTCCACTCTCAGCCCCGTCAGGAGAAGCTGAGGTTGCCTCTGGGTCCGGTAACCCTCTAGCCTCTCCTGAGCTGCAGAGGCTCAGGGCAGAGAGGCGGAGGGAACTAAGTTCCCGCAGGAGGAGTGCTCATCTCCAGGCCAGGAGAGGCGAGTCACCTTGGACCGGGACTGCCCTATGCCTCGGAGCAGATAAAAGCCAGCCAGCCCCAGTCCCAGGTTGTGGGAGCAACATTGTTGGTAGCTTGCCTGCACCCTGTCTTATTCTTCTGCCAGAGTTCCTGACCTCACCCGACTCCCTGCCTTGGACCCCGCTTCAGCTTTGATGGACAGCCTCCATACCGCACCCTTGACCTTGGACTGGACTCGGACCTTGCCACACGGTTAACTCTCTGTACCAGCACACCATCTAACTGACCAAGAAAGGGAACGTGATAAGCTTTGCAAGAACGACCAGCTCTTCTGCAGGTAAGCAAAGTTGAGTGATTCCCATCATTTCGAGGGTCCACAAGGCAATTATGACTGGACATGGGAACAGAGAACAAAATAGTACCCGATCCTATGCATGTTGACTTAGAGGTGGATCTCACTGAATTCAACAGGACTTCCTTCTAGATAAATGTGCATAGGGTTGCAGCCCTCGGGATTTTAGATCAACTGCTTTTCTGACACCCAACTTCTCTGAAGTGGAGGGGCAGGGGAGATGTAAAACACATCCTCACTTATGTGCAAGGCTGGCTCTCCAAAATTTACGGCAAGAGACAAGGAGCAAGAAGGCACCGCACTCCCATTTCATGTGCAGAAGCCAAGCAGATTGGCAGTTCGGTCCTGTTTCAACATTGGCAGCAGGATAGCATCCTTCACCACATCGGAGGTAACAGGCCATGTGGCAACAAATCAGAATGGCTGGGGAACTTGAAGAACAGTAGAGGTCTGCTTCTGCCCTCCATGCTCAGCATCTGCCGCCTGAGGTGGTTGCCTCACTTTGCCTAATGACAGGGCCGGTTCTGCTTACATACCTGCTACAACTGGAAAAGCCAGAACAAACCCTTGCTATCTGTTGTTGATGATAGCAAAGTGCTAAGATAGGAGCCAAGGAAGAGTCCTGTGAGTGAGACACTGAGTTATGGGTTTTTGGGGCGAACTTGTTGAGCCAAATTATAAACTTCTGCCAGGGATTTTCCTGGACATTTCAGCAATTTTTGACCAGGCACTGCTTTCAATTGCTTTATTCCAGCTATGTCCGGACATATGGCAACCCTTCCCTGAGTGTAAGTTCTAAAGAGAATAAACTTGGCAGAACTTCACAGTGATGATGATACTCTTCTCTCAGTTTCTGTGGGGAAACCTGCAAAGCGATCCATCATCTTCATATGCAGGTCCAGTTCTTTATTTGGAGAACCACCACATGAAATGATGGAAATGGTTACCATGGCTACAACCCTTCAAGCATGGCTGCTGCACACCCACCCCTGGCCCCGCACTATTAAAAGGGACTTGTGTAAGAACCTCTTTGTATACAACAGTATATTTGGGTCAACCTCATAGGGCGTTCGGAGCTAAATGCTTCCTTGTTTAATATAGCTCTGTTATATAAGCAGAGGAATACACAGTGACTTCCTTTCAGTTCTCTGTATATCATTAAAAAATTATTGGACTATTATTTTCCTCCCAAATTAATCAAAATAATTAAGTCCCAGGCTGAGACCTTACTTGCCACATTACTGCCTGAAGCTAATTTGTATTGCTGAGTTATAAAGCTCTGGAACAAAATGGAGTTATATGGGACACATGTTAATATATATCCCTGGTTCCTGCAGAATGAATGATGTCATTCTAATTTAGAAATAACTACACAATGTTATTATGCAATATGCTGGCCGTTTATTTTTACAATTCAGCTGTCAGCTTACAACATCATTAAACAACTAAACAGTCTGATAGCCTAAACTGCCCCCAAAGTTGTCAAATGACGAATATTTTCTTGAGTCATGAATTGTTTTCCACCTCTCCCTGATGCTAATAGCAAGGAAGCATCTGGAGATCATCTCAGAAGCTACATTAGCATGACCTGATCTTGCACAGGTTAGTCCTGCAACCCAATCTTATTCACGTGCCCTTGCAGTTTTAATGCACCTTGTTCCCCTCCACTAGTTTTAACGCAACATGCTTTCATCTTGCTCCCAAACTTCACAACCAAACTGTCAGGATTCCAGCCTTAGAGAACCGGCTGGTCGTTTGGTCCAGTTCGAGAACGAGACCTAGATTATGACTTTGACATCATCACTTCCTCAAAACTTTGCTCACACTTAGGGAAGTCCATCTGAATCCCACTACATGTTGAACGGATACGTGGGGAGGGGGCTGTGTGGTTGCATGGACTAATCCCACCCACCACCATGGCTGTTTACTGCTGTCATATTCCCTGACTTTGGGCATACAGATGTACCATAGAGAGCTCATACATGCACAGAGCAGAGCAGCCTTTTCACGCATACATTCAGTCTGTGGAGTTATAGCCTTCATCGGTGGGAAGCCTCCAAGCTGGACATGAGTGCGGCAAGTCTTTTTCCACTTGTGAGTCAGGCATCACTGCTCTTCAGAGGCATGCTGCCTCTGACAGAGGTGGGAGAACATGGCCACTGTGGCTTGCTCTAAGAACACAGGAAGCTGAGTTCACCCATTGGTCCATCTGAATCCCTATTGCCTATAGCATATCTTTAAGGTTTTAGCCAGGGTTCTCTCCCATCCCTGCCTGGAGATGCTTTGAACCTGGGACCTTCTGCCTACAAAGCAGATGCTCTACTCTTCCCCCACTCCATCTGGTCCCATCCACACCCTCTTCATTCTGGCCCTTCCCCCTGCTGACAGCCAGCAGCAATAGTAGCTCAGTGGTAAGGTAAAGGACCCCTGGACGGTTAAGTCCAGTGAAAGGCGACTATGGGCTACGGCGCTCATCTCGCTTTCAGGCTGAGGGAACCGGCGTTTGTCCGGATCATGTGGCCAGCACGACTAAATCACTTCTGCCCCAATGGGACATCGTGATGGAAACCAGAGTGCATGGAAATGCTGTTTACCTTCCCATTGCAGTGGTACCTATTTATCTACTTGCACTGGTGTGCTTTCGAACTGCTAGGTTGGCAGGAGCTGGGACTGAGCAACGGGAACTCACCCTGTTGTGGGGATCTGAACCACTGACCTTCTGATCGGCAAGCCCAAGAGGCTCTGTGGTTTATTCTACAGCACCACCTTTAGCTCAGCAGTGTGTCTCCTGCTTGGCAGTGGTGTGTGGTGAAATTTTTCTTGGGGGAACAGTTAGGGCTAGAGAATCCAGCTTGTGAGGGCGATGGACATGCATGTGATTTGATGCACATGGGCATCGTGCCTCCCCCCCTAAGCCGGGCAGAAATGTCTCAGGCTTTGGGAAGGAAGTGCCAGGCCTCTGAAAAGATGCTATAGCCCTCCTGCTTTGGAAAGGTGAGAAGGGCTCTTGGACCCCGCCAGAGCATCGCACCTCCCTCCCTGTGCCAGGCAGAAGCTTCTCAGGCATTGGGAAGGAGGCCCCAAGCTTTGATACTTTAATACCGGGATATTTTAGCAGACTGACCTGGTCTCCCTAGTCCACTGACTGCACGTCACTGCTGTTTGGCATGCCCACGGTTTCAGGCTCAATCTCTGGGTAGGTCTAGGAAAGACACCCTCCCACCTCAAATCCTGGAGAACAGCTTTCAGTCAGGGTTGACAGCACTGAGTTAGAGGGATCAACGTACGGACTCGATTATAAGGCAGCTTCCTGCGATAAGGGGGGGAAACGCCATTTTCTTTGCCTGGGCAGGGCCAATCTGGAAGACAGCAGCAACACGGTTAATGAGTATAAGGCAATGGCTCCTGGAATGGGAGCTGGCTTTGTGGCGGTGGTGTTTGTGTGTGTGTGCTCAGGCTGTGCCTGTTCCTTCACTGGCAACTGCATCACGCAGACAGGCAGAGCAGGGGAGAGGGTTGAGCCGTGGTACCCAGAGACACACAGAGAAAGGGCAGCTTGCCGCCTGCCGCAGTCCTCAGCGCGGTTAATCACGCGTTCCCCTTTCGCGGCTGATTTGCAAGAGCAGATTAATCAGAGAGCGCGGCTTGATGAAATTTTGCTGTTATTGTGCCCATTTTTAGCAACATCTTTTATTATCTTCATTATTCATTTACAGGGGACCGGCATCAATTATGCAAATGAGTTCACAGACTTTGCAGATTACTTCATTTGCCGCTATTGTTTGTGGAAATTTAATTATTAAATATTATTAAGCTTGCGTTTTCTTCAATTTTCCAAGGCTTAGTTTCATTTGATTTTCCCTCCAGCTGCTCTCGTTTCCTTTTCACTGCCAAAACAGCTCCTCATCAAAGCGGCCCTGGCATGTGAAGACCAAATAAAATCTCCTCAATTTAATAATTTTGATGTTAGCCCCTTGTTCTCAGCTGCTTGCTCAAAGCAATGCAGAGAGAAAACGCAGAGCACATTCAATTTAATGAGCAGAAATTGAATTCAAGTTTGTTCAGAATTGACTTCAATTAGGCAGAGTCTTAATGATAAATTAATCTCTTTTCTTTCGTCCCTAGAATTTGTTTTTCAAAGTAGGGAAATTGGACTACATTGAAAGACCAAATAAAGAATACCAATTTTAACTAGATTATGGAACCGATAGCAAAATTTAATTCTTTATAGTAACGTACTTGGACAAATAGCATTCACTTGGTGGCATGTATTATAATTTATATTCATTGTTACCACTCACACTTTCATGGCATGGATAAAATGGCAGTTGAATTAAATATGGGCTCGTAATAGACTTCAGAGTTTTAATCTTTATTAAGAAACTCTAATTGAATGCATAATTAGCTTTTCAGGGTCTAGGAAACTAGGTTTAATTTCCATGTGGGCTGAAAACATAGATCAGGGCTCTTTTTAAAGTGTGTGTGTGTGTGTGTGTGTACACAATATATATATATATTGTTAAAGAGAAATTACAGGATGAGATGAGCCCATATATTTCCACTATGGTGCAAATAGTGAAAATCACAAGCAAGATTTCTCAGTACGCTTCAGTGCTTGAAGGCTGTCATTCTTGTCTAAATCCACCTCTGTTTTGCAAAAATGTTGGAGTGTTGGCTACTGTACCACGGAACCCTACTCAGATGCCCCTGGGGTTGCTTGCTTCCCATACTGTAATCACCTTTAGGCATTGTTTTCCCACTGCTAGCTGGAAGTGTTGTTGTTGTTGTTTAGTCATTTAGTCGTGTCCTACTCTTTGTGACCCCATGGACCAGAGCATGCCAGGCACTCCTGTTTTCCACTGCCTCCCGCAGTTTGGTCAAACTCATGTTGGTAGCTTCGAGAACACTGTCCAACCATCTCGTCTTCTGTTGTCCCCTTCTCCTTGTGCCCCATAGCCAGTGCTATTTAGCCTTGTGCCCCATAGCCAGTTGGTGCTGACCTTTAAAGCCCTAAACGGCCTCAGCCCAGTATACCTGAAGGAGTGTCTCCACCCCCATCGTTTTGCCTGGACACTGAGGTCCAGCACCAAGGGCCTTCTGGTGGTTCCCTCACTGCGTGAAACCAAGTTACAGGGAACCAGGCAGAGGGTCTTCTCGGTAGTGGCACCCGCCCTGTGGAATGCTCTCCACCAGTCAAAGAGTAGAACAATTACCAGACTTTTAGAAGACATCTGAAGGCAGCCCTGTTTAGGGAAGCTTTTAATGTTTAACAGACCACTGTATTTTAATACTTTGTTGGAAGCTGCCCAGAGTGAATTAAATATGGGCAGGGTATAAATAATAACTACTTCTTCTTCTTCTTCTTCTTCTTCTTCTTCTTCTTCTTCTTCTTCTTCTTCTTCTTCTTCTTCTTCTTCTTCTTCTTCTTCTTCAAAAATTGGTTCCAGGACTCACCATGAACACCTCCCTCATTCTCTTAGAATGGCAATGGCGCCCACCTGAGAGGTACCGCAACTGAGTTCCGGAGAGTTCCTGCTGAAAAAAAAGCTTTGCACATGGCACTCAACGCAGGCGCATTAAAGTGCAATTGAACGTAAGTGGTCTGCATTCCGTGTTTCTCTCTGTGTAAAACTTCACTGCTGTAAGAAGGTAATATTTACATTCATTTCTCTGTCCACATTTGCCCCTGGCTGTGCCTTCCACCGACACGTGGCCTCTATAAGTTTAACCAGAATGGAATGTGGCCCCTGGACTGTAATCTGTTCCCCACCCCTGAACTAAACATATGACTTCTCCAAGGAATATTTATTCCTTGTGGGATAGCAAGTTCTAAACATGCCTACTGGCTCTTAAATTGGTTTATGCAGTGGGCTCCATTTCTCTAATTTAGCAGGCAAATTTGTGTTCTCCATGGAGAATAAACATAGCATTTGTAGCACTGAGTGCTCAAAGGACTTCACATACATGATTATCTTGGTAACCCTTACCACAGCCCTGTAAAGAAGATCTGTAACCTCAGCAGTGTTCTGAATAAAGCCCTGAGAAATAGGCTCCTAAGCGATCACCCCTTCCCATAGCCCAGTAGAGACGGAGCATGCTCAGTAGCTATGGAATGTTCAGGGCCAGCTGAGAAAAAACAACAATGTGGTATAGAGTATCCTGGCAGAGAGCATGGTCAGCTGTCTGGCTGGAACCCTGAGCCAGAGCACTGCAGTTGGGAAGTGCAGGTACGCTGCAACATTTTGTTGCAAATTCTGCTTGTGCATTCTAAAGTGCTGCCCATCTGACTGGCTTGCCAAAGCCACTCTGGTCAGCTTCCAAAAGAAGAAAACATTAGGCATGGTAAAACATCAAACATTAAAAACTTCCCTATACAGGGCTGCCTTCAGATGCCTTCTAAAAGTCAGATAGTTGCTTATTTCCTTGACATCTGATGGGAGCCCATTCCACAGGGCAGGCGCCACTACTGAGAAGGCCCTCTGCCTGGTTCCCAGTAACCTCAGTTCTTGCAATGAGGGAAGGACCAAAAGGCCCTAGGAGCTGGATCTCAGTGTCCGGGCTGAACGATGGGGGTGGAGATGCTTCTTCAGGTATACTGGGCTGAGGCTGTTTAGGCCTTTAAAGGTCAGCACCAACACTTTGAATTGTGCTTGGAAACGTTCTGAGAGCAAATGTAGGACCGGTGTTATATGGTCCTGGTTGCCACTCCTAGTCACCAGTCAGGCAGCCACATTCTGGATTAGTTGTAGTTTCCGAGTCACCTTCAAAGGTAGCCCCACATAGAGCACATTGCAGTAGTCCAAGTAGGAGATAACCAGAGCATGCACCACTCTGGTGAGAAATGCTCAGGCAGGCAGGGTCTCAGCTGGTGTACCAGATGGAGTTGGTAGACAGCTGCCCTGGCTACAGAAACCAATTTTTAATTGTCCCGTGCAGAAAACGTTCAAATCCATACCGTTTTCATCAAGTTCAAGCCACCTTCCCCTCTTAATGTTTCATGCCCATTGCTACCTAGTGGCTGAAAGGGAGATACGTTTGTTGAAAGAAGTAAGACTGAGCATGTTCCTAAATAGTGGGCTCTTTCACGAGATGAATGGCAGGCTGAGCCCTGTGTGAACTTAGAGAGTGAAAAGAAAACTCAGCTGTTACTCGGTATCCGTAGTGTGGCCTCCATATATTACATTGCCAATGAGGATGAACTGGAAGAAGCAATAATCTTCACACTGTGTAAGTAGAAGTGCAACTGTTTATTGAAAAGAGAATGGCCACCTATGGAATAATGAAGGCGTCTGATGCAGATCACAAAGCCTGCCTCCGATATGGAGAGAGGGGCTCGCTCCGTATTTCACTGCTAACAATGCTGGGGATGCGAGCAAGGAGTTGTACTGACTGTGAAGCAAAAACATATGGCTTTAATTAGATGTTTGGCCATACCTCAACAGCTCAGTGATGAAACCTTCGATGATTAGGATTGTTTAAAGACAGCGTCGCCCAATGGCAGAAGGAATTGTGCAACACTTCAGTGGCTCCCCCCCCCCCAGAAAAAACCTGGAATACTGTGGCACAATTGAATTGTTGGTTGAGGTTCTTTGACTGGCTTGCTTCAGGATTGGCTGGTTACTAAGGGAAAGTAGAAAACGAACTTATAACTAATTAGATAGTTGGTCCATCTAGAGTGGTCCTTTATGTGTCATGAAAAATGAATGGGCTATGTTGCACCCCTCCTCCCTTGTTAATAATAATAATAATAATAATAATAATAATAATAATAATAATAATAATGTAATGGTTCTAGGGGTTGCTCGTGTGTAACTTGCCACCACTCCTGGCTAGGTTACCTGGTTGAACCCTTTCTGTCTGGACAGCCTCTCACCCGTGGCTGTCTCAGTCGCTGGCAGAATCCGTCAGTGGGCGTTTCTTGAACTTCTTCCAGCAAAGAAATTCTTTGATGCCAAGTCTCCTCCTACTCTCCCTGCGCAGAAGTCTTCTGCGCAGGGAGGGTGTGGGCAGTGGAGTACCCGCGCTCTCCCCGCTGGTCTCCGGCGAAGAGTCCTGGAGCCTCCTCTCCGATTCCCCCATCTGCCCCCCTTCACCCCTGGTGTTACACTGATTTCCTTGCCCAGCAGATGGGCTGCCTCTCTCCCTACTGGGACCCTCTCCGGCATCCCTCTGGAGCCTTCCCCCCACCTCTAGCTCTGATGGCAGTTCCCTGACAAATAATATTTAATTATTTATTATTTATACCCTGCCCAACTGGCTGGGCTTCCCCAGCCACTCTGGATGGCTTCCAACAAAATATTAAAATACCGTAATACATCAAACATTAAAAGCTTCCCTAAACGTTATGGTTCTTTATCCTTAAAGTGGACTATACTACTATCCTGCCCCACCCCCATTACTTGAGGGACATTATGGCAGCCCAACAAATACAAACCACCAAGATATGTCTGTAGTGCAAAGGCACTGCTACGTCTTTAATTTCCGTGGAGATCCATAGCAAAAGGTGCCTTTGCCATTCTCACCCATGCAGCAGAAAATTCAAAAACGCAAATGCTGGTACGTCACAATTGTGGGTCTTTTCTGGAACAGAAAGATTAATAGCATTGCTTAGGGCTAGGTAAAATCTTGAATTGTATAGATCTCCAAAGACCTGGACTCTTCCACTTGACCTAAATATTCTATAACCTGCTTTGTGTATACGTATGCCTGGCCCAGAATTTAATGTGCATTGATGGCGTTGGGGGCAACCCAACTATTTGTTAACCTGTCATATTATTCAACTGTTACAATGGTGCCTTCTGGTTTGTATGTGATTGATCTGCATAGCAATTCAGTCAAACAGGATGCTTTAAAACCTTGCTCACAGTCACAACATTTCTCCAAGTTTTGCAGTGCTGTTCTCCGACCAAAAAATTGTGTACAAAATTCATCGGTTTGGGAAGGTGCCCATAAAATGCACAAAGAGAAATAACATACAATGGTGTGTTGTTTCAGGCACAATTGCTCACAAAAATGTGTATATCAGAGGAAAGGTGTGGTTGGTTGGAAACCAGGCGTTATGATGAACGGTTGAAGGAGTTGGGTATGCTTAGCCTGAAAAAGAGGAGACTGAGAGGAGCTACAGGAGCCATCTTCAAATATCTCAAGGGCTGTCACACGGAAGAGGAAACAAGCTCATTTTCTCCTGCTCTGGAGGGCACAACTCGAACCAATGGCTTCAAGTCACAAGAAAGGAGATTCCGAATAAACATTAACAAAAGCTGTTCAACAGTAGGACAGTCTCCCTCTGGAGGTTGTGGAGTCTCCTTCCTTGGAAGTTTTTAAGCAGAGGCTGGATGGCCATCGGTTATGGATGCTTTAGCTGAGATTCCTGCATTTTAGGGGGGTTGGACTTGATGACCCTTGGGGTCCCTTCCAACTCTACCATTCTATGATTCCATGGGGCATTCCAAGGGCAGGGAGCAGGAGGGGTAGAGCTGGCCTGGGATCTCTTGGATCCTGAGGCAGCTGTGCTGCCATTTCATGACCGTATTGGGCCCAATAGGAAGCTTGCATAACCATAAGTTTGTCCCCACCTTATGCCCTGCGTGCTGGGTGTGGCAGGACTGCAGCCCTGCTAGGGTGTGTGTGTGAGTGATTGAGTGATATGGGGGCTTCACCTGAAGGAGCATCTTCACCCCCATCGTTCTACCCGGACACTGAGGTCCAGCGCCGAGGGCCTTCTGGCAGTTCCCTCAATGTGAAAAGCCAAGTTACAGGGAACCAGGCAGAGGGCCTTCTCGGTAGTTGCACCCGCCCTGTGAAACACCCTCCCACCAGATGTCAAAGATAAAAACAACTACCAGACTTTTAGAAGACATCTGAAGGCAGCCCTGTTTAGGGAAGCTTTTAATGTTTGATGCATTACTGTATTTTAATATTTTGTTGGAAGCCGCCCAGAGCGGCTGGGGAAGCCCAGCCAGATGGGCGGGGTATAAATAATAAATTATATTATTATTATTATTATTTTCCTTTTTTGACCAGGGTGCTGCAAACTGGTTTGACTAGGACTGGAGAGACCCAGGCTTGGAGCTCTATTCACACACGAAACAGAAAGCACCTGGTAGCGCAAACAAAATAAGGGAGAAGTGTATCTCAGAGATGTTGGAAAGGATGAGTGTTTCTTGTTGTAGCCCATTTTGGCTCAAGTGAGCCAAACGTATTCATAAGTTGCTCAAAGACCATCTATTCTGAGGGACCTTGCAGGACTAAGCTCCCTCTCATAGCCCTTCTGAGCCATGGAATTCACTGGTTATCTTTGGACTTGTCTCTGTCTCTTAGCCTAACCCTGCAGGGTTGATGTGAGGGCAGAATGGGATGGGGTGGGGGGAAGAACCAAGTGTTTGTGTTGCCTTGAGTTCCTTGCAAGAAAGGCAGGATATAAAAAGCATTGTCTAATAAAGGAATTATACATGCATTAGACTGCTTCTGTTATTATTATAACTATATTAATAGAATAAATGTGTTTCTCGATTTGGGTTAATCTTTCTTAAAAATTATTATTTTAACAAAATTTATATACTGCTTGATTGTATTAAGACCTCCCAGTGGTTTACAAGAGGTATTAAAATAATTGATTAAAAAACCCCCAGAAACAAATAATTATTGGGGACTTGTAAAGCTCCTCAGATTTCTGAAAGTGGTCGGCATTGACACCCTGGGGTCAATGGGACTGTGAAGGGGTTGAATGAAGACCTATGGGGTCAAAGGGAGGTCAAAAAGAACCTGGGGTCTATTTTGCATTATATATTTTTCCATCTCCTTCGGGTCCTCTTCTTCTGCCTGATATAAATTCCTATTAAAAAATTATAAATTTTTCACATATTTCCTTAGGTGCATCTATTGCTTTTCCTCCATCTAGCAATTTTTCTACCATCTTTTCCTATTGTGTTTTCTTTAATTGCCAGGCAAGCATTCTGCTCAGTTTATTGGCAAATTCAATTTTTTTTTTAAAAAAATCTTTATCTTCTATTCTATTTCATAATTTAAGATTATGGAGAGTTGAGTCTGTAGCATTTTAATATTTTGTTTTGGTATCTCATTCTTTGGATTTTTTGTAGTTCTTTTTCATTTTTGCTTATCTCTTTCCTTATTTGTCCCCCCCCCCTCTGAATTGCGTTTTGCTGAATGAAGAAGCCTCACATCACTGCTTTGCTGGCGTCCCATACGACATTAATATCGGTTCCTTGATTTAGATTATTTTTGAAATATTCTCTTAATTTCTCCCATTCCTTTCCCAAAATTTCTTCGTCATTCAATATGTTTTCATTAATTCTCCATCTTTTTGTTGTTTTCCTTCTTTCTCTTATTTCCAATGTGATTGGGTTATGATCAGATATCGTCCTTGATTGAATTTCTGCTTTCTTTATCTTCAGTAATAAATTCTTTGAGACCCAAATCACAATATATTCTTCCTGCTTAATATTTTTGCTTCTGCGTAGTGTGTAAATTCTTTCTCACTTGGATGTTTAACTCTCCAAACATCTTGAAGGTTAAAATTTTCCACTAGCTGGAAGGAGGTTAGTGGTAATCTCCCTTCTTTACTTTTTTTTTCTCGTACTGTTATATACATATCAAGTGATGTTACTCCATTTAAATCTCCTAATAATATAATCTTTTTGTCACTCTAATCTAACATTCTCTCCTCCAACTTTTGGTAAAATTCAGCTTTCCTCTCATTTGGTGAATATATTCCTACGATGACCATTTTTTCTCTTTGATATGCTATTTTTATCACCATCATTCTACCTTCTTCATCTTTAAATAACAGCTTTGGATCTAATCTTGGGTTGGCACATATAACTATGCCTCTCTTTTCTTTGTAACATCCAAAGAAATAAATTCATCACCTAATTTTTTGTTGATCAAAATTATTTTATGTTTCCTGCCTACATGTGTTTATTTCAGACATATTATACCCCCCCTTTTAAAGCAGGTGGTCTACTCCGTTTCTTTTGGTCTTATTATTTAATCCATTTACGTTCCATGAAATGATTTTTAAGATCCATAGTTTATCAAATCCTTTACAGTAGTACCTTGGTTCTCAAACTTAATCCATTCTGGAAGTCCATTCCAAAACCAAAGCATTCCAAAACCAAGATGTGCTTTCCCATAGAAAGGAATGCAAAATGGATTAATCCATTCCACACTTTAAAAAACAACCCCTAAAGCAGCAATTTAACATGAATTTTACTATCTAACGAGACCATTGATCCATAAAATGAAAGCAATAAATAATGTACTGCAGCCACACAATCAATCAATCAATCAATAGCTCAACTGGGTTCCACACATTCACATTCACAAAAACAAAAAGAGCCACAAAAACGCAAAATAAATAGCAAAAACAGACAGACCTCAGCGTAACACTCAAAACGGAAGTGTGGCACTCAAATTGGAAGTTTAACCCTCAAAACAGAGCACTTTCAGCTTCCGAAAAAAGTTTGCAAACCGGAACACTTACTTCCAGGTTTGCAGTGTTTGGGTTCCAAGTTGTTTGAGTACCAAGGCATTTGAGAACCAAGGTACCATTGTATTTCATTCAATTGTCATACACTAAGACACTGTACACTCAACAGATTATCTCCTCACTTTCCTCTTATCGTTTGGTTCCTCCCTCTTGTTCCTCTTTATCTTGTTTCCCTTTTGTCCTGCAAATTTCCCCCTCCTAACATTTTCCAATATTTCCTCCAGAATTTCTCTACCTCTACCTCCATTGTGAATCTTTTTTTACTTTGTTTGAAAGTAAAGGATATCCCCTCAGGGAATTCTTATCTGAACGGAATAGAATTGTTTTTTAAGCACATCTGCTAAATATTTGTATTTTGATCTCTTTTTCAGCAATCTTGCTGGAATCTCAATATTTTAACATTCCTGTCATCTATTTTCAATTTACTTTGACTATTTGTTTGCATGAGTTTATCTTTTAGAATTCTTGAGTTCAAAAACACAAGGCAGTCCCCTGGTCACTTACTGAACCTCACATACTTTGATTTGACCCTAAATGCTTTGTCCAGGCAGGCAGTGATGTCTTCTTCTTTAATTTTCAGCCATTTCACCAGTTCTTTTATTATCAACTCTATATTCTCATCCGGTCATTCTTGTATCCCTCGAAAGTGAAGATTCAATTCTCTCTGCTGCATCTTCTGTGTAGCAACCACATCTAATGTTGCCTCTTTTACCTTTTTAAATTCCATAAGTTATTCTTTAATTTTTACTTGACTTTTCCCTCTTCTCTTTGCAGTCACTCTTATTTTTTTCCAATAATTCTTCTTGTTTGGTGGTTTTGTTTTTCAACCCCTGCATATCTGTGTCTAATTCCTTACTTTTGTCTGATAAATTTTTAAACTGGGCTGAGAGGTCCATAATTACTTTAGAATTTTGTTCTATCTTGTTCCCCATTAAATCTAACTTTTCATTTAACGCTTTTATGTTATCATTTATATCTCTTCTCATTCCCAAAATTAATTCTTTGAGGTCTGTTTGGGTCAATCTCTGTTGCTGATGCTCTTCTTGATTGTGTTCCAGAAGCTGCAAAGGTTGCTCCAGTTGTCACCTGTAATTTCTTTGTTGTCATTTTGCTATGTATATTAATATTTATTTAGTATTGTTTTTCAAATCTTTGTGTTTTCCCTACATACAGATTCTATAATTTACCTTAGTATTTTCAAAGTAATTTCCAGTTGAAGGGGAAATGTGAGGGTCTTAAATCCTCAGGATCTCATTTTATTTCTAATTCCCCCCTTTTCTTTCTATTGTTTGTTAGTTTTCCCTTTCTTTTCCCTTTTCCTCCTTATTCCTGTCTCCCTTCCTTTCCTATTCTGTCCTTTTCCCTTTTCTCTCTTTATCAAAGTTTCCCAACTCTGTAAAATGTTAAACTACTTTCCTTATCAAACATGTAAGATACAAGTTGCACATGTTGTACAATTCTGCTTTTCTTACTGCACCGGGTAGCGGAGATGAATCCATTTATCTTTAAACTCAAACGTGGAACCACCAGGCAGTTACTGATGAAAAGAACCATACAAGGGCATATATCTTTCATATTTCTATGTTCTGTGGAACTATTTCAAACATGGCTCATGTGATGGTAGTAAAAGTCTTCAAGATGTCCTTGGAGGCCTGCAAACATCTTATGAGACAAAGTTATTTCACCATCTTCCCTAGTTTTCATCGGGGAAGGGTCTTGGCACACTGGTAAACCACAAGCCTTGGATTTCAGAAGGCCTCAGGTTTGATGTCTGGCATCTGCAGGTAGGGCTGGAAATGTCCCTGTTTGAAAAACCATAGACCATACTGAGCTAGATGGAGCAAATGTCTGATTCAGTAGAAGGCTACTTCCTATATTCCTGCTTCTGTCTTTTCCTTGCTCTGTGTGGTTGCAGTCTTACATCTTCATCCTAAAACACAATTGCTCAAAGTGAGGGAAGGCTGATGGCTGAAATGAGGCTTCCCACTAAATGTGTTTGAAATTCCTCTTCCCGACCCTGCTTTGAATTATTGTGTGTGCTATAGGGTAATTCAGGTCAGGTGTCCCATGCTTTAGCAGTAATTCTTTGCCTTGTGTGCTTCAATTACTTCCTGGAGTGATCAAACCATAGTTTCCTGTTCCATCTAAACCAGCAAACTTTGACTTACATCCGTCCATTCATAGAAACTTTATTTTAGGGCCGTCCGGAATTGATGTTTGGGGGGAATTTCCAAAAGGTGACGCTTTGTCCTGGATCTCAGACAAGTCAATTGAAAAAAAAAGCTCAACAACTTTGGGATTTTCCTCAACAATTCTGGGGGCTTCATTTAAAAAATTCATGGTGTCCTGGTTTTTGCTTTTTGAAATATGGCAACCCTATTTTATTTGCATTAGCCACTTGCCATAGCAATAAAACTTTGGCTTGTGTTTACTCTCCAGACTACAAACCAAGTTCATGACATGGTTTGTAAACCTAGTTTGAGGACAAATGCAAGCCTAGTTTCTTGTGCAGATATAATGGCAAATTTGTGCTTTGGTCATCCCAGGAAGTGGCTGATAGAAAAGGATTGTGCAAAGGGACGAGGGAAGACACAAACACAGCTCTTTTTCCTGCAGCATCAAAGCAGTGAGGTGTGCCTGGGTGTACATGTGAATCAGTTCACTGTCCCCACATTTGCAGATCTACACTCACACAACAAATGCTGATGTAATTCAGGATTTCCATTGATTCATCAAAATAAATAACAACAACAGCAACAAAACAACAACAGAGTACTCAGTCCCAGTTCAGATACTGACTTCAGATCAATATCTGGATAAGTCTCTCCCCTTTTCAGACACAGCTCTCTATCTGTTCTCTACCCTTGGTAGTGCGTAACACTAGACAGGTGGGATATAAATGTTCATATAAATAAATAAATACATAAAATGAATGAACAGAACAAAAGATTGTTTTGAGGACAAAAGAGACAGATTGTAGAGCATTTTACATGCTAAAATGCTATCTAAATGATTAACAATAATAATGCCATGTACTTGAGTTCTCAGATGCTAGCAGACAGAGGAGTGATGCAGTTGCATTGCCCTGGAGACAGAGGAATGAAGTACCAAAGGAATAAATTAGCCATGCTGTCACATTAAAATAAATTTTCAAATGTAATTTGGGTAACTAGATTAATGTGAGCCCATTTAGGAATGCTTAAATGTAACACAATTATATCTAAAATAATGCACAATATAAACAACCCTCATGATGGGGAAATATCAAATTCATCTAAAAAGAAAATCTAGGTTTTGAGAAAAAGCAAAACCAACACCCAGTGGGGAAAACAAAATGTTGACAGAGCACTAGAAGTTCTTTCTGATGGGTATCAGTTAAAAAAATAATCTGCAGTAGATCCCCTATTGGCAATAATGATATTTTTATTTCCTTTGTTTATTAGAGCACTTTTAGCCCTCTCGTCATTAAAAATCCCAAAGCAGGTGGCAACATTAGAAGCAACATACAAAATGAAACAAAGGCAGAAACAAAAACAAGACATCAAAATCCTATAGCCACTAACAGACAGCAATACGGAACCATTGTTAATAACGCGCTCTGGGCAGGCAGATTCTCTTGTTTTTAATGTTAGACATTCCAGGATCAAATCAGAAACCAGGATGGCTTCTTTAAATCTGGGACTGCCCTTGGAAAATAGGGACACTTGGAGCAGCCTTTCTCAACCTGTGGGTCCCCAGATGTTGTTGAACTACAACTCCCATCACCCCTAGCTAGCAAGGCCAGAGCTCAGGGGTGATGGGAGTTGTAGTCCAACAACATCTGGGGACCCACAGGTTGAGAACCGTTGACTTGGAGGGTCTGTAAGGACCTGATCAGGAGAACCCCTTTCTACATACATTCTTGAGTTGCCTCAAGACGTTCACTTTTCTCTTTTGAACTCAGCAGCCTATGATGAAGCATAGTGTGGATTTGCTCATTTGCTTCCCTTCCTCTGGATATTGTTATATTGTGACTGACCCTTGTTGGCAGTCGGGGGTGGCCTGCCCAGTGCAGGTGTGTTTGTTTCTTTTCCTTTGTTTACTTCCAGACAACCTCTTTATTGAACATTCCCCCTGATTGTTTTGCAGGGCTTGCAAGGCAGTTATAGAGCATTGCATTCAACAAGTATCATGCCACACATTCCAGTGCCTTTCCCTATCACTTTCCTTATCTTTGTCCAGTTGCACAGGGACTTTTGTAGTCATGGCATTGCCATGGACATGGTTAGAATGTCGGGATGCAACATGCGGCAGAAACTAGGCTTTATTTCACCTGGGTCGAGGTGCCATGAGCGTTTTTGTACATGCACACAAAAGCTGGGAGCATCAATGAATGGGACCCCTCTGGAAGATTCAATCAGGGCAAAAGAACTGGGCTAGCCTTCCCCCCACTGAAGCTATGGCTCTGTGCACTGGACTCCATTGCTCCCTGCCACACACAACAACTATCTAGCTTACTGGATGCATACCGTGGGAAATAAACCTTTAGATTCTGATACAATATCCCTGAGTTAGAAGTCTGATTTCCTGGCTTCTCTGCTCAACCTAATTCTGCAATTTTAAGGGCATGCAAGACACTGATACATACGAAGAAGGGCTAGGGCACCAACTCCCTCTTCTATCCTCACAACAACCCTATGAAGTAAGTTGGCCTGAGTCTGGCCCAAGGTTACCCAATAACTTCCATGTGGGAAGGAAAGAGGCAGAGAGGAGGATTATCACTATACGATGCTGGAAGGAGAAAGGGCCAGAGATTAATTCAGAGCTTTCCAAACTGTTGTGTCGTGACACGTTAGTGCGTCGCTTGCTGTGTGTAGCTGTGTCACGCGAATCTCCCCGCGCAACCTTCCAGGGCTGGAAAGGGGTTAGTTTAACCTCCGGTTTGCCAGTAAAACTGAATTATTGTGTCGCGAAATGATGCATTTCTAAAAAGTGTCACTGACATGAAAAGTTTGGAAAGCTCTGGTTTGATTGGTGTCATGATAAGAGCAGCGGCAGCCCTGCATCTGACCTCCTAGGAACTTTTCACCAAATAATTTTTCTGCAAATGTTTTTGTTTTTCTCTCAGCATCAAAGGGATCGACGTGTTCCACAGGTGTGCCTGTATTGTTCCAGCCGTCTGCCTGCTGCAAAGGGGAGAAAGATTATTCTGTCTAAATGAACACTCGCAGCGATTTGTAACTGCCTTTCTCATTAATGCATTCACAGATTAATCTGTGCCTGCATGGCCCTTCAGTTATGGATACGCCATGCAATCCTTTCTGGATTGGAATAACTTTACATGATCTCTGTATGATCTCAAAACTCCCCAAGCCGTGGAGCTTCTATAAGAATTCAAGGCTGGTGAAGCACTGTTAGAATCCTTCTGGTTAACCAACTCTTGAATTATTCCCAAAGCAAATTGAAACCAGGGTCTATCCGAATATGCATGAAACTAGAAGATGGTGAAATCAGACTTGGCCTGGATCAGCCTTCGCCATCCTGGTGCTCTCAAGATGTTTTGGACTACATCTCCCTGGCGTGCCCACTCTTAGGGGCTGAAACAGTTTCACCCGCCCCCCCATTTTTTTTGAGGGGGCCAGGCCCCCTCATTCTTCAGAGGGCATTTAGCTCCACCCCCTGGCTCCTCATGACACCACACACATGATGTCAGGACGTCACATTGGGCCCCCTCAATTGTCTTGAGAAGGAGGAACCTCTGAGAGCTCCTATATGCTGGCTGAGGCATATGAGAATTGTAGTCTAAACCATCTGGAGGGCACCAGCTTGGCAAAGTCTGCCTGAAATGCTCCCTCTCGGTGCCATAAATCGTGAAACAGCTATTTTCAAACTGGGTATTTCTCAAAGGAAGCATTCAGCTGTAAAATCCTACAGCACTCAGGCCCGTTACAAGCTAACCATCCAGATTCCAATGTCAAATATGGGCCAAAGTAATGTCCACTTTGATTGCGGTGCATATATTTAGCCAGGTTGGAACATGCTGATAACCAGCACGTTGTGTGTAACAGTTCAAAATGTTCCAGGAGGAAAGGGAGAAAATATTCAATTAAGGTTTTGTCTTTTTGGGGAAAAAGAAATCGACCAAGTCAGCCACGGTGATTCATGTTTATTTAGAAAACAATATTGAATAACTTACTTTACAGATAGCAGCCAAGGAAGGATGAGATAAAACCCTGGTACTATATTTATATTTTATTTTGCAGACGTATCTAATCTGCGGTGGCATGAGAAATGTTGTAAAACGTGTGTCGTCGAAAATTGCCGCGGCATCATACTTAACAACTTGTCCTTTAGAAACCAGGTCAACTTTTGCAGTAGTCTGTAGTAATATATATGTATGCTGAGGAGGTTTTTTATGTCTTATAATAGAGATGGTTTAGATAATAGGCTTTCATCTATTACATTTATCAGGTTGTCTTATCTCTGCAGAGCCATCAAAAGGCTGTATTGAGAAAATATTAAGATAGGGATGCCTGCTTCATTTGATACACACACAAGGGGCCCAATCCTGTTGCCATTGAACTCGCTGGTGGTTTTGTCTTTGACTTTAATGGAAGCAGCATCGGGGCTATGAATAGATTCCATTAATGTTAATTAGGCTACAGTGAAATTCCAATTATCTCCATCAAACGTAGGGTATCAAAAGCTTTTACTTATGAAAGTTAACTCAGTTGTCCCACTTGCAACCTCAAGTCATTGTAGCCCAATAAATTAGGGCTCCGATTTAAACAAACATAGGATTATCCGAATGGCTGTTGCCTGTGCTGCATCTTTATGGGAGCCTTGATGCCATTTGGCATTGGGAGACCTGAGCGAGAAGACAAAAGGCATGGATGCTGCTGCTGAAGATATTCTGTTCTCCAAGGCAAGAGAGAAGGAGAACAAATTTGGGCTCCCTCATCCTTTTGTCCTCTCCTGCCCACCCAAAATGTGCTCTGGAGGGTTGGGGGAACCCCTGGGACAGATTTAGAGGGCACGCGAGGAAGGTGGAGAAGGGAGAAAGTTCTTTTGATCAAGTGTAAATTGGAATGAATTGCTGCCTTACCCATTATTTTGTAGCTACTTACCCTGTGGAACAGTGCTTTTCAGGCTGCTCTCTGAAGAACCCTAGGGTTTCTCAGATGCTCATCTGGGGTCCTGTCATATTAAAACCAGCCACAAAGGACTGTAAGGCTACACAAACACTTATAGGTAAAGCACCCTTATACCACTTTAATAGTGATGTTTTCCTCCAAAGACTCCTGGGAATTACAGTTTGTTAAAACCTTCCCAGTTTGCTTGGTAATCACAGATACAAGCAATGTTGAGTCTTCTGATGTTTAAGCTTGGATATAGAATTTCATATCAGAGGACGAACTAGTATAGTCTCAGAACTGGGGAATGGTGTGTGTGTGTATAAAATATCTGGATTTTGTTTAGTTTTCTAAATTAGGCTTCCTCCAAATGACCTGCTTATTGAGCATTCATTTTGATTTGCTTGGACAAAGTTTATGTAGAAGTTGCATTATGTCTCGGCTTTAGTGAGCATTCGTTCTGATTTCTTTGCCGGCTGTCTCCCCATTAATCATTTCTTCAACCCACACTTTTCTTGCATTTCCCATCACTTTCCAAACTGTAAAAAAAGTTCTTTAAAAGTGGATTTGTTGCCCTAGCACCACAGAGCACTTTAAACCACTTTAGTTGTGCAAACCTAAATTTCTGGTGTGTGCTTTGTGCAAAATAGCGACAAGTCTGGGAAGGATTCTTATCCTTCGGAGTGTATCAGCAGCAATTATGAACTGTTTGCACTCTTTAAATTTTTTGATACCCTCCTCCTCCTGCCCCCTGCTCAGTTTTTTCAAAAGTTTCTGTGTCCCTGTAATAGAGGGCAATAATTTAATGCGAGTCCCTCGTTAGAGCTAAGTTTTGTACAGCGAGTTCAATTAGCATTGAGATACAGGGTCAGCGCTTTGATCTATGACAGCCTTTTGTGACAGCATTCCATGCCTTTTTTACCGCTAGATAAAGGAGGAGGAAAATATATATTCTCCACATTTCCTGTTGCTCTAGGAGGCTGAAGGATTTTCTGTGATGATTCACGGGGGAGTTAAGGACTGTAATAAGTCACAGAATGGTGTTTCAACCGAGGATTTAGAAGTAACTACTGAATCTGTGGAGGCAAACCAGGAAAACGTCTCAATCCATTTATCAGAGCGCACAATAGTTCCCATTCTGAAGCCAGCGAAACAATAAATATTGAGCCCCAGAAAATTAATCTGCATCCTGAGTATTTTAATTAAAAATAGTAATCTGTATAGCTCTCCACCCACGACTCTTGCAAACTTCTGCCTCTTTGCAGAGTCACTTAGTTTCAGTGTAGCTGCTCACTCGCTGCAGATGGATGCTGTCAGCTTCCCAGCATTACTTTGCTAAAGGCGGATTTGCATTCTGTTCCACAATATAAATATAGATGAGGATACCAATTCTGTGACTAGGTCTAGGATGTATTCGGTTACCTTGTCCCTCAAACCCAATAAATGCGAAATGTGTTCTTTGTTTACCTTGGCGTTTGCAGACAGATTAACGAAACACTGGCTAAATTCTTAAGACTAGGTGTGAAAGCTTTTACAATCTGAGCACCACATTCCCCTCTGGACAACCTTCCAGCGGCCACCTGGGAGTGGTGTGTTATGTGGTCGGTGTTTGCCTGAGCTTGAGTCTGGACTAAGGATTCTGATACATGCTGTCCAATCCCAGAACAGTTCAGGATTTGGGCCTCTGCCATTGGCCCTTGAACTCTCAGTCGTGATTCGCAGCCAATCACGTTGGGAGTGGGAGTAGTCCAGGCTCACAGGAATATATATAAGCAGTTGCCTTGCCCCTGTTTCCCAGTTTTGTAGTTCAATTAAGGTTCTTGCTGTTAATGCTGTGTCTTGCCTTGTGGGAACCCACCTACACTTCATGGTGGCTGGAGCCAGAGGGAAAAGTGGGCAGAGGAATGGATGTAGAGGGGAAGAGAGACTTTCTGGTGGTCACCAGGCAATGGCTTTCCCCACCTTCCAGCCTAGGAGCTTTCCTCAGGCCATGACTTTGATAACAGCAGAAGCAGATGAGAAGAGAAGAGCTCAAGAATATTTTAAGAAATACAATTTTATAAGTTGTGGGTCCTTGTTTCTCAATTTCAAAAATCTTTTGCATGGCTTTGTATGTTTTGTGGTATTTTATGCATTGCGACTTGCTTTTTTAAATGATTATAGTTTAGTAATTCTTTATTGTTGAAATATACTCAGAGTCGCAAAGTGATTTCATGCTCTTTATTCAGCTCATAGTGGTGAAGAGGAATGAATGAATGTCCCCTCAAAGTATCTGCTTTATATACGTTATTTACACAATGGGCTGCACATGATTGGCTAATTCCGGAATTCTACTGTAAGCCAATCAGGTTGTGGATTCACTTCTATCTGGAGCATGACTGGGTGGTTCCTGCCAACCAATCAGACTGCTGCATTCTGAATCCTATTGTTCTAGGACCAATCAGACTGCTGCAGTTTGGATCCTATTCAACTCAGTACATAACACCTGTAATTGATAAGTGTAAACTGTTTAATTATTATTTGCTGATATTTAATTTTACTGTTTCTTATTAGATTCTAGTGGATTATTGAATATTCCTTTCCTTGATGTAAGTTGTTTATTTTAAAGCTACTGCATTGTGACTTTTTTGTATTGAATCAGATTGTTATTGTTAATATATGTGTTGGAATTATTAGATTCTAGTAGATTATTGAATATTCCTTTAGTTGATGTAAGTTGTTTATTTCAAAGCTATTGTGACTTTTTTTTGTATTGAATCAGATGGTTCTTGTTAATGTTTGATGTTTTATGGTGTTTTTATATGTGTTGGAAGCTGGCCAGAGTGGTTGGGGCAACCCAGCCAGATGGGCTGCATATAAATAAAAAACTCATTAGTAGTATTAGTATAATTAGTATTAGTTTTGAAGGGTGTGGCCTGGGGAGAGTTCTGAGGGCCAGATAGAGCTGCCTGGCCACATTCATCTCCAGGGCTTCATGTTTTCTGTAATAAGACCAGGTGCTTCATGGATCTCTAGTACAAATGACTATATGAGTAGTCCTGCCTTGTGCCTCCAAATGTTTTGGACTACCACTCCCATCAACCCCACCAGCATGGCCAACTAGGAGGGCACCAGGCTGGGGAACATTAGTCTTCTCCCTTTTATAGGCCCAAATGAGCCAGTGCGATATAATGGTTAGAGTGTTGGACTTGGACATGGGGGAGCAAGGTTCAAATCTCCACTCAGTCATGAAACTCACTGGGTGACCTTGGAGTCAGACACAATCTTTTAGCCTAACCTACCTCACAGGGTTTTTGTGAGGATGAAATCGGGAGGAGAACTATGTACACCACCTTGAGGAACTTAAGATAAAGGTGGCATATAAATGTAAATAATAATAATAATAATCCAGGAGTTAATCTCTCCAGTCTTTTCTTCTTCTGAAATATATGCTTTGGAGGGCTACAAATGTTGCCAGAGCAGCAATGCTGGATGAAAGCGGTGCTTAAACCTCCTCATGTGGGGCACTTTTGCAATCAAAATGGACTCCTTTCCCCTGAGCTGCTTTCCCCACCCACGGGGGGAAAAGTTAATTGATTAATTAATGAAAAACTGCAGGGCCCATTTCCAACGGCAGCTGCTCCTTCTGAGCAGTTGTAAATGAGCGTTTCAGAGTGAGGGTTCTTCTGCCCTAGCTCTTCAGAGCACGATTCACCATTTGAAAAGATGCATCTTTTGTTTAAATTCTGCTTTTGCACAAAGGCTCCTGTTTTCCTTCTTCCAAAAAGACTCACCTGGTTCAGCAGTGCCGCAGTACATCCTCTGCATTTAAATGAATTTTCCTACTATTCTCTAAATTTTCAGTGGTACACACACACACACACACACACACACACACACAGAGAGAGAGAGAGAGAGAGAGAGAGAGAACATCCCTTTATCTATCTTTTAGCTTAGACCAGGGATTGGGAACCTCTGGCCTTCCAGGTACCTCTGGACTTGTATTCCCATCAGCGCATCCAGTGTAACCGGCCACTAGGGCTGATGGGGTTGTAGTTCTGCAGTGTCTGGAGGCCTATAACTCTGGCTTAGAAAATGGCTGGCTCTGACTTCCACTTCCACTACTCACCTACCTTCCCCATGGACTGGAGCCTGGATGGAGATAGGAGCCAAGAAAATGTTGCTCATTACTGATGAACTGATTGGGAGACCCCTGGTAAACTGTGGGCTCCCCAGATCACATCTGAAAACTCCTACTCTGGAAAAGTAAGTTGTGTGTGTACTGCAAATGGTGCACCTAAATGTCCTGGCTGTTATCCTGCTGTAGACTCACAGTTTTGAGTGACACAAAGCTTCCAGAACTTAAAAAAAGAATTAATGTCAAACTGTCTCTGCCAAGAAGCCTCAAAGATGCCTCACTACTGAGATTAGGAAGACAAGAAATTATGAAACTGACAGGGGTCATTATCTGAGTGAGAGCCATTAGAGAAGGGCTGATGGTTAAATTGTCAAAGCCTTAAAAAAGCAGACTTTTTTTAAAAAAGGAAGCAAACAACTGTTGATTTAACCCCCCCGTACAAATAATTCATTGTGCTCTCATGGGAAATGCAGTAAGCTATTCAAATAAAATAATACAGATCCAAAAGCATGAGACATTCCCCTGTAGATGCACTTTGTATCTAACGTTCCTTTTTTTGGAAGTACAAAGGTTCTCTTAAGTTGCACAGATTTCTCAGTGGAAAGGTTTAGCTGCAGTTGTCTAAGCTGAAAAGCATTTGGATGTCACCATGCCTAAAAAGTATCTGTTACCCTCAATTTCTTCATCTTAGTGTGAATTTCTTGTAATTGACACACACATGTATGTGTTTTTCCTATTTGCAGGTAGGAAAGTGACAGGGGAAACTGAAATGGCTGTGAGGAAAGAATGATGAATGGGAAGATGTGTAAGCACCATGCAAGCAAAATGATGAATGCCCATACAACCTCCCTAGAAGCAAATCAGAACGATTGCTCCATAAAGATGGGACATAGTCTAACCTCTGCATAAGCTTTGTGCAAGCCAGTCAGGATGAATGTGCAATAAACTAGTCATCAGGAGGAGCCCTGGGTTGTAACTGCTCGCAACAAAGGTGGTGGGGGGCTGCCTTTACTTTATTCTGAAAGATAGATGAATATTTCCCTATCTGTGTGGGAAAATGCCACATCTCTCTATAAACACTGCTTCTTAATTCTAAGTGAATATTGAAGGGAGACAGTGCAGTTATTTAGTGATAAACTCCCTGTTCCTTAATTTAAATGTGAAGGGAAGACTTACGGTAAGTTGGTGAAAGGGAAGAATACTCTAAAAATGCTCAGAAGCATGCATTGCTTTCCTGTTAATTTTGCATAAGAATTCTTCACCATTGAGTCCGTGGCTGATTGTGGGTTGTTTACTTGTTGCTGTTCCTCTGTATTCCTCATATGTGAAATGGGATAAATATCTTCTAAATGGTAGACATGAACTAGAGGGCATGGGTGTGTACTATGTAAGGTAAAAGGTAAAAGTAAAGGATCCCTGGACGGTTAATTCTATTGAAAGGCAACCATGGGGTATGGTCTCATCTCGCTTTTCAGGCTGAGGGAGCCAGTGTTTGTTCACAGACAGCTTTCTGGGTCATTTGGTCAGCATGACTAAACTGCTTCTGGCTCAACAGGACACTGTGATGAGGGCCAGAGCCTACAGAAACACTGTTTACCTTCCTGCCACAGCAGTACCTATTTATCTACTTGCATTGGTGTGCTTTCGAACTGCTAGGTTGGCAGGAGCTGGAATAGAGCAACGGAAACTCACCACCGGCACGAGGATTTGGACCACCAACCTTCTGATCAGCAAGCCCAAGAGGCTCAGTGTTTTAGACCGCAGCACCACCTGTGCTATATTATGAACACTTGACTTGCCATGTAGTATATGAGATTTATCATCCCGAGCCCATCGTTTCCATGCAAATTTAATCCCTGTTTCTGCCTGTGGTATATTTCTGTCTGGGTTGTGTTGGTCCTGACAGCACTGCCATTGCCCCACCCACTGATTTAGCAGGAGTGTTCCATTGCCATATGTGAAATATTGGAGAGAATTCTAACTTACTGTGCCAACAGTGGCATCCCTGCTTGAGGTTTTACCAACCTAGGGCCCTAGAAACAGTGAACTGACAAATATTTTGGAGGAGACCTTGAGACACTGAGGCTAGGGGTGGAAAATTTGGTGGTGGCGGTAGTTGTGATGGCAGAGATAGTGTTAAAATGTCTGGTCTAGGCCTGCTCATATCAAGTGGACTTCCTGCACAAACTTAGTAATACTGGGTTGGTTGCAGACTAAGTTAGCTGAACGTTGGTCCTATTGTAGCGATGGAGAACATCTTCAGATGTTGTTGGACTCCAACCTCCAACAATCCCAGCCAGCTAGAAAAGATCAGAATCAGGGATGATGGGCATTGTAACCCAGCAATATCTAAAAGTTCCCCAAAGCTCTTCTGTTATAATCAATAGAATCATGAGCAATGACACGAGTCTCATTGATTTCAATGGAAATCTAAGGTCTTATCCATACTTCTGCTTCTTCTGTGCCTAGAAAGCTCAGGTCTGAGCAGTTTTAGCTTGTCCCATGTTTTCTAGGCATGGGCCCAAGTGGTTTTCCATTTGCCCCACTACTTTGTGCAGGAAAACCCACTCTTTACTGCTGAATTGGAGCAAATGTCAATCCATGGAATAACCGACTGATGTTACTTTGTTCCGATTCAGCGGTAAAGAGGAGGTTTTCCCAGGGGAAATGTGGTAGGACAACCAGAAGTTTAGACAAGCCAGAAGTGCAATGAACTTAGTCTGGATCCAGCCTGTTACATCTGAGCTAGAAAGCTCCATGGTCGGTTCCAGTGGCAGAGCTTCATGCTCTGGCACTGGGGGGCGGAGAGCAAGCGGGGGCGGGGCTGGCGTGCATCCCGGGGACGTGGCGCCCAGCAAGGGGCGGGGGGGGGGCAGCCACGATGGCACCCCACTGGGATCGCGCTACCGGGGGCAGTGTGCTCCCCCTGCACTCCTCTTCCTCCACCAGTGGTTGGTTCTGCTCTAAATCAAAATCTTCTGGAAACTGTTGACTAAAGTTAAAAAGTGTGATACAATCAATAGATTGTCACAGATTCTTTCAATATTATAATAACTTGTAACTGCCTGTTAATAAATACAATGTGGCTCTTAAAAAAGGCACTGATAATTATTAAGAGCAGCAAGGGGACTCGAGTTCATGTTGATTTTTATAGAATTGCAGGCTCTTAATCTGTTATCAGTGAATCTGAAGCATACCTGTTGCATAGCAGTAAATTACTTATCAATCCCTTGGGCAGTATATTTTAATATCAGTATTATATGGTGGATGATATAAATCTTGTGTACAGTGTTATTGGCTTAAGCAGCTGCTGACTTAAAAAGGCCAGTTTAACAAGTCACCACTGTATTATGTTTAATTAGGTACAGTTTATATAATGAGGTGTTCAGTTCTAATGGAAAGGCATGCTGTGAGCAGCACATCTGCAGGAATAACTATTACAATCAGCATTGCAGAGACCCATGGAACTGCAAATTAGACTTACTTATCTAGAAATAAATTACATCCCAATGCCTTCATAAAGCTCATTAATTAATTCCACTGGCATAAAGGTCTTTTTCTTAATTTCATGTTCCATTAGCATAATAAACACAATTTGAGTTACAACAGTATGATCAGTTTAATGGATGCTATTTATTTTGGGATTTTTTATTTAAAGTCCCGGTATCGTAAAATTAACATCAATATGCTATTTGGTCCTTTATTAAAATTCCCATGGGATAACCAACACAGATGTTCAATACAGCATCATATATTTGCTGCATTTTTATGGTGCTCCTAATTGGCCATATGGAAAGGTGTTGCTTTTGGTTTATTTTTATTTTTTAAAAAAAATCCTGAAATTATAGAGATCGTAAATAAATCACAGTTGGATGGTATTTAAACGTAGGTGCATTAATCTATGCAGAATGCTGATCTACAACGTATTTTGCCATGTAACAGGCTGCACTGGTGATCTCCAGTGTTAGTCAAACTGCGAGTCGATTGGTTGAAATCAATGGATTTAAATGCATTGATTGAAATGGGTCTAATCCCAGTATGACTGGGTTGGACATCACTCGTTTCTTTTCAGATTTCCTGGCAAATGGCCTTGGAATGCCGGGAGCTGTAGCCCAATAGCATCTGAAAGATCATAGGTTCTCCCACTGCTGCCATGGCAAATTCAATTGAACAGGGACATGGGCAAATGAGGCCAGGGACTGGAAGGGCAAAGCAGGAGAAGGGAAACACCATTCAGAAGAATGGCATGCCAGCAGTATGAATGTGTTTGCAAGGACCCCCCAAAACCCTGCTGAAATTGAGAGATGCTTTTTGATCTTCTGGAAAAGAATGGGACAGGTAGGTTTGTCTCAGCCATATGGTATACCTAAGATAGGTTTTGAGAACAGGCTTCTCTCCTGACATTCTTAAAAAGAATTATAATTTATGCAGACATGGTGTAATCAGGAGAAACGCTTCCCAGCTACAAGTTTAGTCACAGATTGGTTACAATCATCTCTCTTTGTTGTTTCTCTGAGCATTTTATGCTTGCTCCATTTCATATGAGATATAACATTTGTTCGCAGCATTTGGGAGATGATCTACGTTTAATAGAGCATAAGGTTCTAGTTTTCGGCTAACAGGGCTTCCTATGGATAGTATTACATGTAATGTCCTATCAGCTTTTTATATTGCATTTTACTGTAACGGCAGGATGTCGGCGAAAATTCCAGCTCTGCCATATACACTTGCACATATATTGCAGTTACAGATATTCTTTTCATACAGTAGATCCAATTCCTAGCTAATTCTTTATTATTCCACACTAGATATACGGCCTGCTCCATGCTTGCCTTTACTCTCTTTTTGTTTGCATTCTCCACTTTGCAGCAGTAAATCTCATATTACCCAGATCTCTTAATGTTAACCAACATTAAGGTTAACTGAGCCATTTTAATGATTCGATGTATTTCTGACATATTTTTTTGTTGTTGGGTGTGTGTAATTCATCTTGCAAATTTGCCTTTTAACCCGAATATGACCCATTCTGGCTATGAACTCTCTCTTTCCGGTGGCGATTTCCCTTAACGTGATCCTCCTCCACCTCATTATCATAACTCAAAACAAAAGTCTCAGCAGATAAAAACTTGGTATCATTGGAAGATGCCCACTCTCTTTTCTATGCCCTTTGGTTGAAGCCATTTGTGGCACCTTATAAGGGAGAACCATAAGACATCTGAGGAATAAGAAGCAAGGAATGGTAATAAAAATTAAGCTTTCATGCAGATGGCGGTGGTTTTATCTTTGTCAAATCCATTATCTTACAATGCAGAATTTGTGAAAGTGAAGTAGGAGTTTGGATCGTTATCAGCACATAAGGAGAACCATAGGACTGAATAAGAAAGAGGATGCAGAAAATGTGAACCTCAAGTCAGTTTTGAGTGCATCAAATCACCATCAATGAGACTTAACTTAGGTTAACACTTTCAATGGGATGTTCAGCCCCATCCTATGTGTGTTCAAGATTCCATCAATGGTGTCTTCAAATTTTTTTACATATCACTTGGCAAGACAGGCAAACTAACTTCAGTGTACTGGAAGAAGCAAAGATCACCACTGTCAAAGCAATGCTTCTTCAACATCAACTTCGCTGGACTGGTCATGTTGTTTGGATGCCTGATCATCGTCTTCCAAAGCAGCTATTCTACTCCCAACTTAAGAATGGAAAGGGAAATACTGGTGGACAACAAAAGAGGTTTAAAGACACTCTCAAGGCAAATCTAAAAAAAAAATGCAGTATAAGAGCCAGTAATTGGGAAACACTGGCCAGCAAGTGCTCCAATTGGAGAGTAGCCTCTACCAAAGGTGTAAGGGATTTTGAAGAAGCACAAATTCTGGACGAAAGGGAGAAACTTGCTAAGAGGAAGGCATGTTTGGCAAATCCTCACCGTGATCAACTCCCACCCGGAAACCTATGTCCCCCCTGTGGAAGGAGATGTGGATCCAGAACTGGCCTCCACACATCACTTAGATTGTGTTCATGGAAGACAATCTTACTCAACCACGAGTGATCGCCAATGGATGTGTGTCCACTTTGAAGTGGGTTCCAGTGAGAATAATGGGAGTCATTCTTGAGTCAGCATACATGGGATTACAACCTCTACTTACAACCATAATCCGTTCCAGAGGTCCGGTCATAACTGGAAATGTACATAAGTGGAGGCACACTTTCCCATAGAAAGTAATGGAAAAATGAATTGATCCGTTCTAGACAATGAAAAACACCCCCTAAAACAGCAATTTAACACAGATTTTACTGTCTAATGAGACCATAGATCCATAAAATGAAGGCAATAATCAACGTACTGTACTATAAAATAAATAAGACAGTATTGTAGGAGAAAATAATAATAATTTTTTTTCCTTACGTGCACTGAGGGTGGGTGAGCTTACCTGGCTACAAGCTGGGAGTGGGGCAAGGGTCAGTAAAGAGCTGGTTCACTTTGGCCAGGGTCACTTTTTTTCTTGCCAGGCCAGGTTCTTCTCTGGACTTCCTCAGGTTAGTTCCTCTGCAGGGTTTGGGGCTGCAGTGTGCCCTGCTGTGCCTCTTGCAGGTGGCACCTCTTCCACAGCTTCAGAGGTGGGCTGGGGGCCCTCTCCCCAGCAGCAGAGGCCTCAGCACTGCTCCGCAGCCAGCCGGGCGAGCTCTGGGCTGCTGGCAAGGCCTCTGGTTCATATCTAGAGGAAAGTTCATAAGTCGAAGCACCTACTGAAGGTCGTAACTGGAATCATACGTAAGTAGAGCCGTACATAAGTCGAGGTTCCACTGTACAAGTCTACTCAAAAATAGCAAGTCCCATTGACTTCAGAGGACCTTAGTCCTAGGAAACTCGGTAGCTGATTTCTGCCTTCGTCATGATGCTTCATTTCTGCTGGATCAGGGTCAAAGTCTTTAAGAATTCATGGGAAGCTATTTCAATAAAATATCAGATTCTTTCTACAGAGGTAGGTTTTCTTTTTTTAAGGACTTATGCCAACATACCTTTGAACCATAAATCTAGACGTTCAAGGAAGGTATCAAAGCAGGACCTGCGCCTATCTTTTTTGAGTAGGCTATCTGCTTTATGAAAGATCACTAAGGGAAGAATTTAACTTCTTATTCTAAATTATTCCAGATCATATCTGAAAACTGGATAAATGGTGAAAGACGGGGCTGAGTGTCTTTGAGAATAAAAAGAATGGCAGAATAAAATGAAATACTGTGCAGAAGCTGACAGAGAATGGCAACCTTACAGTTGCATCAAACTATATTGTTCTGCTAGTAGAATAACCTGGATCATTGGCTGGTTTAATGATACTATCCTCCTTCACTCCCACTGTGGAGGAATATAGAGGAAGCATATAGTAAAACCCTCTTTACAAAGCATTTCTATAGCTGGAAAAGTAGAGGAGACAATTGAAACACGAGATAACTTTTTTAATATTCTTTCACCCCTTTAAGATACAAAATCTTGCAAGGATTGGAACATTGCCAATTGCATTAGTAGTGTCACTTTAAGAAAGGCTTACTGACATTGATAACTGGGAACAACATAAAATATGAAGATATGTAGATCTAGTTAAAAAATAATTGGAGTATTTACTGATGTAGAAAACCTTGCTGACCTGCAAATCACCTGGATATCTAGCAGTAGCTACTGATCTATGCCCCACCCCAATACAGAATATTTGCAGAAATGTGGGAAGGGAATGACCTCTGCTTTCCCCTAATCATTGCGTGTTGAGGTCCCCAAGCCACCCCCCAAATAACTCACAACTCACACACAATTTTTGTTTAAGGTTTTTGGCATAATTTTGGCCACAACTTTATTAAAATACATAACTGTGAGTGGTTGTTTAGGCATTGGTTAAGACTATCTGTCCCTCCCCCCCACCTGGGGACAGAACTGACTTCCGATCTCCCTCGGAAGCCAGTAAGGGAAAACAATATTGGGGAGCAACGGAGCTGAGTCACAGTCCCTCATCACTCACCCGCATGCTCCCCAGGGCTTGCCGGCCCTAGCCCCGTTCCAAGGATTTGGACAAAATCGTGGCAAGCCCCTGGATTCCTTTAACGGAATTCCCTTCCACAGCAGCATTGGAGGGGCAGGCCCAGCCTATCCTTACCTCTCCTCCAGCTAATTTGGTAACCAATGCCTAACCACAACCTTACAAGTTGTGACAATTTGCTATGCAGGCCCAGCCAATCAGCCAATTGGACAACATTCCTACGAAGCCCCTGCCCCAAAGGCAGATGACTCCATGACAGGCATAGCAAGGTCAACATGAAAACCATTAAACTGAGGGTGGGTGGGCGGGTGATCCGGTGCACACAGCAAAAGAGAAAGCAGCAAGCTGCGTGCCCAGAATTTAAACATGTTAGATCCCACCCACAAAACTGCAACATGCAATTCCCATAGCAACCCAGTCAACCAATCATTGCCAGAGGTCAACTTAGCAACCCTGACCTGGCAACAGGGGTGGCTCAGGAGACCCCACCGCAACACGTGCTCTCATTTTAGGGAGAACACGCTTTATGACTTAAGCTTTCTGCATGCATGTCCTCCAAGATCTCCATAAGCAGAGGGTGATGTGCAGGTGCTTGCCATGGTCTGAATAGTTGTCACTGTGATTCAGGAAGGTGTGGCAATGTTCTGTGCCTCCCTGCTTATAAGGCCTGTGGTGCAAATCCCCTCAGTTGCTTTGGGTTGAAACAACTGGAGGGGCCACAGACAATAGCTTTCCATTTTCCTCTTTGACTGCTCAGTTGTGGCTGGGAAAAGGAAGTAGCTGGCCAATGAAGGATGGCAATCAAGTTACCTCCCTGTACAGAAGCATCTTTCAACCATTGGCTGCTTCTTTCTCCCAACCTAGCCCCGACATAAGAGATAAAGCCAGAAGGTATGGGAAGAAAGTGGGGGTGGAGTGGGGAGAAAAGATACATATGGAACTGCTACAAGACTCTAATTTCCATTGCACTCAGTTTCAGCATCTCAGCACCAAGGGGTGGTTGGTTGCCTCCTCTGTTCCAGGTACCTCCTGTCTTTTGAGTTGGGAGCTGGGCCTTGCCAACATTCTTATATGCCAGGGTTGTGCCACTGTTAGTGAAGGGTGAACTTCCCTTAGCTTCACTCAGGATTGGCTTGGTATGACTGTTTATGAGTTTTGTTGGCAACAGTTCAGAACAAGCTCATCCGTTCCCCAAGTGTTCTTTCCCAGCTTGTAATGTTGGCACTTATGTGCAGGTGTTGTTGTGCACCTATGTGGTCTTGCATCGGTTTGTTGCTGTGGCAAGAAACCATCAAGAGACGTAATTGACACAGGAAGAGAGGGGACTTGCCAAGCAACTTCGGTGGGTAGGGCTGGGTCACATAGCTACACAGAAATCTATGAACGTTTCATCAAGGATAAGGGATTCACATCAAAGAGCTGTGCATGTTTCCACATAGCAGTTGACTTCGGGCAAATGATTTGCAGATTCTAGGGGTGTGAACCAACCACAAGAGTTAGTTCAAAGACCACTTTGGTGCTTTGATTTTTTTTTTTCTTGGATGAATTCAAAGGCTGCCCAATTCAACTTGAATGTCTGAGGCAATTTGTTTTCTTGCACCTGCTTTCACTATTGGGAATTTTTTTAAAAAATGGCTATCACCTTTCCCTCCTTTTGACCAAAGTACATCAAATTTACAGGCATGGTACCCCTCCAGAGTGGATAAAAGTCATCATATTTCAGGCAAACAGGTCCAGGGGATTTTGTGGTGGACACCTCTAAAATATGCCCCACCCACACCTGCAAAAAATGATCTCAAAACATAATAATTTTTGGTTGCCATCAGATGAAATTTGCAGGCAAGCTCATCTCTTCTGAGAGCATGAATCCTGCCAAATTTCAGGAGGATAGCTTTGGTGATTTTGTTGCATGAGTAGCTGTTGCTCTTGTAAGGTCAGTGCAACAGGGATAATTTAATCTCTGGTAGTGTTTTGTGGACAATTCTCTGACGGCCATATTCTCTACTAAATTTCCATCTTCAATGGTAGGCCCACATGCAATGCATTGCAGTATCCAGTTAAGAGGCTACTGGAGCAAAGATTACTGCAACATTATCTTGTCCAGGCACAGCCATAGAAGGAAAATGAGTTGAAGGTAGTATAAATAATGAGGCCACCTGGGGCTCCTGTGACAATGCTGGATGATAAGTCCCAGGTATGGAGCCACTTACCCACTGTGCTTGTCAGAATTTAGCCTCCTTGGCCCGTACCCAGCCCATTACTGAATCCATGCATGTGCACAGCTTCACCTGACTCTGATGGTATGAAGGACTAGAGTTGAGTGTCTTCAGCAAACTTCATTCCAAACTCTGATGATGACCTCACCCTGCAGATTCACGTAGATATTAAGGAGCATGAGGTACAGTGGTACCTTGGGTTAAGTATTTAATTCATTCCCGAGGTCCGTACTTAACCTGAAACTGTTCTTAACCTGAAGCACCACTTTAGCTAATGGGGCCTCCTGCCGCCGCCGTACCACTGGAACACAATTTCCGTTCTCATCCTGAAGCAAAGTTCTTAACCTGAAGCACTATTTCTGGGTTAGTGGAGTCTGTAACCTGAAGCGTATGTAACCTGAAGCGTATGTAACCCGAGGTACCACTGTACTGGAAGGAGCCTTGCAGGATGCCACAGCACAACCGCCAGGGAGATAAGCAGATACCTCCAACCCAATGCTTCTCCCTGACCCTGACCCTAACTCTACAGGTAGGAATGGAACCCCTATATCACTGTGTCCCCAACACCCACTCTACAGAGCCAATCCAGTCTGAACCCAGACAGGACTGGATCTAGCTAATTCGCTATATCCTGAATTTAATTACCCTCTCTCTTAAGCACCTTGACCCCAAAGGGTATATTAGTGACTGGGTGACAGTTATTACAATCTTCTCCAAAGAGAGCTTCTTAAGGAGTGGCCACACAACTGACTTTCTTAAGGCAGTTGACACCACACCCTCTTGCAAAGGAGCACCCAGCACCTCTTGGACCCACCAAATCAATCCCCTCTGGCTCTTGCTTAATAACCAAGATGTGCAAAGTCAAGCATACAAGTAGTTGTCCAAGCTCCTTCCGGAACTGGTGCTTGATCCAGAACATAGCTGAGCATTACAAACCAGGAAATTAGGAATTTTGGTGACATCAGCAGCCAAGTCCAATAATTAAACTAGATTTTTAGACACAAATACAGAAGCGTATCTTTCTATTGTTCCTTGCATAAATATTTTGTGTGTGTGTTTGAGGTGCTATATACATCAATGAAATGTATTCTTAAAAAATAATAATAATAAGCAACACAAATGGTTGATTTTGAAAGTTAGAGTTTATAGAACTTCACATATGACAAAGTGCTGCAGTTTTCCAGTGTCTGGATTCTGTGATGTAAATGTTTGTGGAAAAAATGGTTTCACATTGAAGGGCAAAGCTACCATTGCTGCATTCTTGTGGAATCATATAAAAGGGTGATCATTCAGTTTTTCAAGAAAGCCTTGGTACGTGGTTTGGCTACCTTAAAAATATATAACTATTGTACAGTGCAAAATAAATAAGAACCTTAAGGGAAAACAATGTAGAAGAATGTGGCTGTTTTTGTTTATGTCAAAACCACTATCTTACTACAGTGGTACCTCTGGTTACGTACTTAATTCATTCCGGAGGTCCGTTCTTAACCTGAAACTGTTCTTAACCTAAAGCACCACTTTAGCTAATGGGGCCTCCCGCTGCTACCGCACGATTTCTGTTCTCATCCTGAAGCAAAGTTCTTAACCCAAGGTGATATTTCTGGGTTAGCGGAGTCTGTTACCTGAAGCGTATGTAACCCGAGGTACCACTGTATTTAATAAAAATGTAAGAGTGTCATCACACATCAGTAGTTTGTGTAGTTGCCAAAAGATGCCAATGCATAATGCCGTGTGACAAAACAATTCTGAGAGCTGCTCACCTGCTGCTGGCCCATCACAGCAATGAGTGAGGAGGTCAGAGATGGATGGAGAAAGACAGGCATCCAGGCAACACAATGGCCCATGAGAGCAGGTAAGCAAACAGACCAGCAGCCCAGGCAGGTGAGTGAGTGGTTGACATGGGAGGGTGGGTGGGGCAGATGGCCCAGGCAGGCAGGTGAGCAAGTCAGCAGGTAGCCCAGGTGAGCAGTGTGGGTGGGTGGCTGACCCAAGTGAGCCACAGAGGAAAAGCAAGGGTAGTCCAGGACAGTCCCCCATCAAACCACCATGCTCTGCTGTCACTACCCACTGCTTTCCTCCTCCTTGCTCTCCACCACTGAGACTGAAAGTGACACAGGTGTGAGGTGGGCAATATGAATAGCAGACAGGAGGAGGTCTAAGGTGACTGGTTTGGGGGCAAGCTGTGGGGGCAGAGGTGGTGGTGATCTGGGTGAGCTGTAAGGTTTGGGTGAGAGGTAAATAGTGGTTTAGGCAAGGTGTAAGGGAAGGGGGTGGTTTGGGTGAGCTCAAAGTGGGGTTGGCAAGGTCTAAAGGGTGGGTGAGCAGCCCCTAGGCTATACATATTTGATTGGAAATTACAGAAGTGACTGAAATGACAGGGGAAAAGGAGGACTATTAATTCAAAGGTCTGCAATTATACCCAGATCTCTTCAGTAGATTCTTTTTCTTTCTTTCTTTCTTTCTTTCTTTCTTTCTTTCTTTCTTTCTTTCTTTCTTTCTTTCTTTCTTTCTTTCTTTCTTTCTTTCTTTCTTGGTGGGAGGAGATAAATTTCTATTCTATGGAAGCTCCCTTGCCCTTTAATGGGAAATATTTATCCACTATAATACAGCCATGTTTAAAGATCATCCAGAACGACAGGTGTCCCCTTTTACCTAATGGAAAATACATTCCTCCTGTTGTTTATGCCTCAATCGCCAAACCTCAAGGTAAATGAACAAATTACTTCTCCACTTCCGTGTGAAGTGTGGGGAGTTATGGAAACAACATACAGAGCCTTATTGTTGCTTTGGGCTTCATACCACCTATTGAGTTGCTCAAGTCTGCTGATTTTCCACACTTGTTACTTAGATAAATAGATGATTTGAAGAAAAACAACAAACCATCAGGCAGCAATACCCAAAGAAACTCCGACAGTAAAACAAGTCTGTTGATCTACAGGCCCGTGTGACCTTTTGTATTTGCTGAAACAGCCTGTTTTAATTACTAATGGATACGGTTGCACTCCGATAAACATTACTGACGATTGAAAACAGCACCTTTATAAGCAAAGGATTTGTAGAAATTTAATCTCTGCAGCTTGAACTCAACTCGGAGTATTATAGCAAGAACAAAGTAACCCCTTGAAGAAGTTAATGGACAACTAAGTGGAATGGCTACATGTGTCATACACTGAGTAAAGAGGGACTGACAAAAACCCATTAGTGCCTGAAGGGGAAAAGCAAAGGCAGAAATTCTATCACTTCCAGATGAGCCCTCCTTGCATCTCCCCAAACTCTCTATTAGAATGACAGGGAAGAGGGAGGGCTATTAATCCAAAGGTCAGTGCAATTATACCCAGATTTCTTTTATTGAAAAGGCGCTGGAAATTATCTAGAATGTGAGTGTTCTGAATGGAAGAATTGATACTTTTAAAAATCCCATTTCAGTGGCTTGGTACTGAAAGTAACAATTCTACCTGTCATATGAAAGATGGGGAGGGGAGAGGGCAAGAAGTAACTTTCCAGCCTAGACTCTGGCTGAACCGCAACGTAAAAAGGAAAAGCACTTGATTTTCCATCCCTCAGCACACTTTGGGAAAATGTTTCACTTATATTGCCCTCCATATGAATTCCTCTTCCTTATCTTGAGTGATGACATCATTAGTTAGCCAAATTGGGATTGGCTGTGTGGGATTGTGACATCATCTCCTTCAGTGCATGGTCTCTGGTTGTTTTTGAGAATCCCACCTAACTAATGCAGGAAGTGGCAGCCAGTTACCAAGATTGGTATCGAGACACCAACTGTTGTTGTTAATTTCATTTCCATACCGCTTCATATTTTTAAAAGGGAGGAATCTCAAAGTGGTTTACAACCTACATTAAAACATCAATGAAAACAATCCAGAATAAAACATTACTCAAGAAAGTCAAATATAAAGTATACATTCAAAGCAACATAATTAACAGTTAGGGTTAAGTGATGATGCTCAAAGGGTGATTATTTGTGTGAGCATTTCTACCTACCAAAATGAGAAGCTGCTAACCCAATATTGAGCTTGGAACCTATTCAGTACAGCTCTAGACTGAATCTGGACCATTCAGACAATGAGATAGATCACATCATTGTATGAATGGTGAGAAAACCAGGAGTTCCTGATTGAAGACCCATAGGATCAGAGCCATCTCAGCAACACAATTAGATTCAAGAGCGTTCGTATGGTTTGTTCTCCTTCTGTCTCCTGCTTTATCTCCCTTAGTCTTTTAATCCATAGGCAGGCAAACTAAGGCCTGGGGGCTGGATCCGGCCCAATTGCCTTCTAAATCCAGCCCGCAGAGGTCCAGGAATCAGTGTGTTTTTACATGAGTAGAATGTGTCATTTTATTTAAAATGCATCTCTGGGTTATTTGTGAGGCATAGGAATTCATTCATCCCCCCCAATATAGTCTGGCCCCCCCACAAGGTCTGAGGGACAGTGGACCAGCCCCCTGCTAAAAAGGTTTGCTGACCCCTGTTGTAGTCCAACAACTTCTGGAGGGCACCATTATGGTTTTCCCTGCATAACAACCTTCTCTGTAGGGAAAGGTATTGATGTTGGTAGCTTTAGCCTGCATCTGGTTGCTGGGATCTTCCCGGTGGCTGCCAGTGAGGCTTTAGACCCAGTCATGGCACTGAGGCTCTTCTTGGGGTTTTGGTAAACAGTCATTGCCCAGAAATCAGGGCTTAATTTGAGATGATGTTGATGTGATGCCTTGGCCCAGTATACCTGAAGGAGTGTCTCCACCCCCATCGTTCAACCCAGACACTGAGGTCCAGCTCCGAGGACCTTCTGCTGGTTCCCTCACTGCGAGAAGTGAAGTTACAGGGAACCAGGCAGAGGGCCTTCTCGGTAGTGGCGCCCACCCTGTGGAACGCCCTCCCATCAGAGGTCAAGGAAATAAACAACTTTCTGACTTTTAGAAGACATCTGAAGGCAGCCCTGTATAGGGAAGTTTTTAATGTTTGATCTTTCATCATGTTTTTAATATTCTGTTGGGAGCCGCCCAGAGTGGCTGGGGAAACCCAGTCAGATGGGCAGGGTATAAATAAATTTATTATTATTATTATTATTATTATTATTATTATTATTATTATTATTATTATTATTATTATGTCTTACAGAACTCACTGACTTTCAGTGCAGTGTATCCCCATGCAGCTGAGCAAGCTTTCAAAACCTAACCTGCCCGAAAGATGCGAACCTCTTGTATTTCCTTGAGATGCCAACAGATCTGCACTCCATTTCATACAATACGGTGGTTTTGAGAAGAAAGGATCCTAATAGATGTTTGCAATTTTAAAAAGGCCCTCATGATTTTGCTTTTACAGTTCCATGTTCTGAAAACAGGATTTGGTTTTCAATATGAAGACTTCCCCCCCCCCACTTCCCCCATCCTTTTGGCAGGAATCATGAAAAGACAATTTTATACAGATAGAGCATATTTTCCTCAAATGGCACCGTTGTTGCTTTATGTGGCCTCTGGAAGCTTCTGACCTGGCACTAAGCCTTTCCCCCGCACAAACCAGTCGAGCATAATGTTTCCTCCAACTTATTATGGGACAACAGAAGTAGCTGCAATCGGGACACTTCTTATCTTGAATTCCGAGGACAACAGGATCATTTCAGGGCAAGGGCACAACCCATTACTCAGTAATTTTCCTGATTGCAACCATACCAAATAAATAAATACATCTTCGAAACTGTGTTCATTATTAACACACAGTTGCTGCTACTGAACCCCACTCCTTGTATATTCTGGGTCCTGGTCTGCCGTCACATTTGTTGAGTAGTGTGAGAACCACTGTGGCCCAGTGCTCATGCTGAGGTTGGATAGCCATGTGTCATGGATGGTTTAGTTGAGATTCCTGCATTGCAGGGAATTGGACTAGATGATGCTCAGGATCCCTTCCAACGCTACAATTCTATGATTCTATAAAATACACAATAAAAAACAACTAATTCAAAAACGAAAGGCAAAATGTTAGCTAGTTAACAACTGATGGCAATCAGTGCGGGGTATAGATGAAACTCCCTTGTTCCAGAGTCTGGGCACAGTTACAGAGAAGACCTGTTCTATCACAATCAATTAAAAGTATTTTTGTGTGTGTTCTGTGTTAAAAATGCAATCTTTCCCCTCTTTTTTTGGAGAGGGGCGTGCTGTAAAATATGCAAATCTGTTCTAGGAAATGAGTGATTGCTTACTGTGCGTAATAGATACCTAATTGCCGAGTGCTCTAGCTCAGTGGTTCTCAAACTTTGTCTTCGTGAGCTTTCCACAATAAACTTGTTGAAGATTCCCCAGGGATAATAAGAGGGCCGATGAACCATTATGCTAAGTACTCAACAGGACAGTGCTCTTCTCCACCTGATATTCCTGCTACGCTGTCATTATCTGCGAACTTTTCAGTGTGAAAAGCGTGCCTGTTTTGTTCCCTGCACTTTTCTCTACAACAAAGGCTCCTTCAGCCTGAGGACTTTCATTTTGATGACCAGGAACTCTCTCTTAGGCCTGTGAATTCCTGCATGCCCAATGAACAGATTGTGTTGGACCACTGTTAGACCACTTTTAAATAGCTGGCTTCCCATACTTGTCAAAAACTGAGAGAAAGGGCAATATAAGAGTGCAGTGGAAGGCAGCGTCACTGCCATTTACCAACATGGAAACATATAGGGATATGTTTATTTATATATCCTTCCTGTTTTCATAGGAACCTGATATTCTATAGTTCTACTTCAGCTTTCCCCAACCTGGTGAAATCCAGAGATTTTGAAATTCTAGTTCCATCTGTTAGAATTCCTGATCTATGACTGCAGTCATAGGATTGTTGTCTTTCACATGACGGTATATGTTTTGACTCTACAGAGTGGGAAGTGATGGAGACAGGATGTTTGTGTTACTGTGTTCCATGAAGTGGGACTATTGTCCTTTGTTCTTTTTCTCTTTTCTGTCTGATGCTAGAGAGAGAGGGAGCCATGTTGCAGTGCTCCATGTGTGTTTATATGTAAATCAAGTAGATTAGCCAAAATGCTGAGTTGCTGAGGTCTGTTACGCAACTGTGAAGACTCTGCAGATCCCTAAGTGTGCCAGTGTCTGTTGGCATCGGTCGCTGTGATGTTGGGGCAGAAGAAAGCGTTTGAAGCTCCCGAACAATTAACCAGGAGGGAGAGAACATGCCAGTCAGGCATGTGTCTCTGCCAGGGTCCTACTCGAGTGTAGGCTGAGCTCCTGACACCATCATCCCTGACAATTAGCCATGTAATCTGGGGCTGATGGGAATTGCAGTCCAGAACACCTGAAAGGCACCAGGTTAGGGAGGCTGGTCTATGTTGTCCAGGGCTGCTGGGATCTGTGGACAGCTGTTCCAGGTGTTAAACCACTGAACTGAAGATGGCACTTCTTGGTAAGGTGACCTCAGGCCCTACCACCCCAGCTGACCTCGAGAGGAAAGTTTAGAATACAGCTTACTCTCTGAGTCAAGTCTTGCTTGAGCTAGGTTGTCCTCCAGTTCTGGTCCCAACTCCCAGCTTTGTCCCATGGCTCCTGGTTTCTGGCTCACCTCAGACTGCTACCTGCAGCCTCTCATACACTGTCACTTCTACAACCTGTACCCAACTACAGTTTAGCATAGGTGCTAAGCATCCTTTCGTAAAATTCTCTACCCCTCCCCGCTGCAATTGCTAACTGCCCCAGACACCAGTGGTATGCGGTGAAATTTTTCGCAGGGGAACAGTCCAGAGGCGCCAGCTTGCGAGAGTGATGGAAAGGGTGACATTGTAACATCCTGACATCAAGAGCATCGCGCCTCCTTCCATAAGCCAGGCAGAAGCTTCCTGGGCTTTGGGAAGGAGTTGCCAGGCCTGTGACAGGACGCTGGAGCCCTCCTGCCTTCCTCCCAAAGCTGGGTGGGCTTTGGGAAGGTGTGGGGAAGGGCTCTTGGACCCTTTAGGGGACTAGCCTAGTCCCCGTGCTCCACTGACTGCACAGTGGGTGAAAAGAAGACACTTAAAAAATAAATCTAGCAATGTTTGTCTATCTGACAGGCAGATGCTGTCTAAGAGGGTCTTTCCTAGCCCTGTTTTTAAATGGAGATGTCTTTACCTGTGCATGCAGGGACCTAACAATTGTAACCATACCCCAAAGCATATGCTTTGTCACTGAGTAATGGGCCTTCTCCTCAGTATGAGCCTAAAAGCATAATTTAAAACTTAACTAAGAAGTGGTTTGAATTGTGATATATATATATTTTTTGTGTGTGTTTGTATGTTAAGAACCACAACTTTATCAACAAATTGACTTTTGCAACTTCTTGTGTGCAAAAAACCCGAGGACCGCTCTTATTTAATTTCACTTTGCTTTTGGAAAATAAAAAATAAAAAATGAGAATTTGAGTCTTTTTTTTCTTTTTCTTTTTCTGGCAACAAGGGTTACAACAAAAGACATTGATTTTGGCACCATAATGGCAGCAGGCCCTTTTAAAATTTCAAAATAGGATAGAAAGGAGAAATTATTACTATTACTTCAGATGTCAGGTATACCAAGGCAGGAAAGAACACCGGACACTGATTTTATTTTGCTACAATCTGTCACATGCCTTTAAGTACAAGCGGAAAATGGAGACAATTGAAATGGGTTTTCACCTCTCTTAAATGTTCCATTTATGTCATTTGTTGACCACCTGTCTCCCCACAACATGTTGTGGCATAAGTCAACTTGACTGCACAATGTCACTAGCATGGCATGTGCACTACTGGCCATTTTAATGGGTTCCTCCCCCCTTAGACTAGGGTGGGGGTAGTCCTCCCATCTAAACCTGCAGTTCTTAGTGGAGGTACTTGCTCAAAAACAAGTCAAAGCTTCTTAAGAAAGAACCACCCAAATAAGTAGTCCTCAAACTTTTCCCACCCAGTGGACTATGTGAAAATTGCTGAGAGTCTTGGTGGGCCACCTAAAGATTTCTCTACCTTTTGTAGCAATTGTAAAGTGCTGTGCTAGATTGCTGTATGATTTTGAATTGCATTTTTACAGACAGGGCCGTCTTACCCATAGGTGCTAGGGGTGCAGGGCACCTGGGCACTGGGCTCTCAGGGGTGCCAGGCCGAGAGTCCAGGGCCCGGGAGTTGAGTCCGGGAAAGAGCCCGCCCATTGGTCAGAGCGCAGCAGAGGGCTCTTCTGCTGCAGGCAGCTCTGCGCTCTGAGTTGAGGGGCGACCGAGCCAGCGAGATGCTGGGGCAGCCAGCTGGCTCTGCCCTCCTGCGCGCCTGGGACTGGGCAACCTGGGGGGGGGCACCGGGTGGATCTTTGCACCCCGGTGCTGCATATGCTTAAGACAGCCCTGTTTATAGACATGCCCTGGATCACCTGAACGAAGCATGTGGACCACAGGCTGGGAACCCCTAACACGAACTTTTAATTTTAAGATAACAGCACAAATACATAGGTGTCTATATTTTCATGCATAAAATATTATGTGAATATTGCTTTGTGAAGTTATGCTGAGTTGGTGGTAGTAGGATTGAAGCATTATTTTAATATAACTAGAAAAATATTAACCTAAGGTGTGTGTACACTATTTAATACAAAGTTATTCAAAACAGATATTCATGTTCTTAACTGTCACAGTGGTGACACACACACACACACACACACACACACACCTAGCACTATGCTGTCCTCTGAATTTTCCTAATATGCTTCTTAAACATTCCTGTAATGTGCTTGTAGGAAACGTTTGAGCAGTCTGAAGGCCATGCTTGCTGGGACTGATGGCAATGGTGGACGTGGGTACCCTTGCGCAAGGCCAAAATTTGGCACCCACTCCCCCCCCTCACTGACTTCCCAAAGTCATCTATCCCAGATACCAGGCTTTGGGATGGCGGTGCAAGGGCTCTGGCAGGGTCCTCGAGCCCTACCACCTCCTCCCAAACCTGGGAAAATGCTAACTAGGTTTTGGGAAGGACTAAGGACCCTGCCAGAGCCTCACAGCTCATTCCCTAAGCCCAGTGCCTCACTTACCGAGCTTTGAGATGCCCCCCACCTTCAGCTCAGTGCCCAATTACACACCACTCTGCTCCTGCTGATGGGAGCTGTAGTTCAGCAATATTAGGAGGGCAAAAAGTCCCTCATACTCGAGCTAGCTGAACAGTGCCTATTCTGTTTGGCGGGGTCTCAAGGATTTCTATTCCAAGAGTGGAGACAGTAATGATAGGGCTGGGCAAACTGCACTAACTGGAAAGCTGACCCAGCAAAGGCAAGGGATGGAGTCAGTGTGGTGTAGTGGTTAAGAGCGCTAGTCTCGTAATCTGGGGAACTGGGTTTGCGTCTCCGCTCCTCCACATGCAGCTGCTGGGTGACCTTGGGCTAGTCACACTTCTTTGAAGTCTCTCAGCCCCACTCACCTCACAGAGTGTTTGTTGTGGGGGAGGAAGGGAAAGGAGAATGTTAGCTGCTTTGAGACTCCTTTGGGGAGTGATAAAGCGGGATATCAAATCCAAACTCTTCTTCTTCTCCTTCATGTGTATACCCAGTCCATGAAGGGGAAAAGCAAGATCACATCTCCTTCTTCCCATGTCCTCATGTTCAACAGAACATATGGAAAGGGAAGCCTATGTCTATAGAGGTGCATGCAGGGTTGGGAACCGTGACCAGCTGGGATTCGTGATCACATGAGATCCTATGTGTACTGGTTGTCTTTTCCAGACATTGTGTTGATTGTGCAAATGTCTAGCACAGGGTGGTAGGAAGGTGTTGGGGGTAGGCTTGGAGGCATGAATCCACTTTCTCTTCCATGTCCTGAAAATACATATGGATGGCGATCAACCTTAAGGATTGCAGAAGATCTGAGAAGGGTTTTGGAATGTGTTTGCATTCAAATTTTTGTTTGTTCCTTCATTCTCCCGCTTTCTCCTTTTAGTCTCTTTCAGGGCCTTTCTGGAAGACGGTTAAATTGTGCAAGGAATTCGTTCTCTTAACATGTTGCTCAGTTGTTATGGACAACTCAACACTTCTCTCTCTCCCCCCAAATACTATTGTGTATAAATCCTATGACAATTTGAGCCAAGTGACACACAAATCTTCTGTGAACAGCTCCTCAACTTCTTGTCACTTAAATTTTTTTTATTGCTAATGGATTTTTAAATATTCCATTTCCTACACATTTTTATTTGGTAGAATCAAACAGCGTGCACGAAGTACTTTAACTTGACTTTGATGTACACCATTTATCTGAATGAAAGATCAAGCCTTTTATTTACATGTTATGGATCAATTGCCTTTTAAAAATCTAACCCATTAATATTTCTTTCTTTTTAAAAAATAAAAAAAATCAATCACTGCGCTCAGTCACAGGAAGAAAGACATTCTAGAAGGGATCAATTTAAAATAAAATTGCATCGTCCAGACACAACCGATGTGGGGAGAAAGCAATATGATCTGTTCAAGTGTGAATAGGTACATATAGAAGGCCATATGAAGAACCAAAATTGCAATAGAACACTGAGCCTTTCAGGGTTACCCAGTTTCATCTAACTTTCTCCCATTGTTTCTTTCTTTCCTTTAATGAAAAGCAGCCATGGAAGGCTACACTCAGGAGCAGCAGATGGAGATGGAGGCTTGCATGACTTTCCCCCTATCAGCTGTTTTCCTCTATTAGAACCTATTTTCCTGTGAGATACGAGAGAGAAGTAGTTGGGGCAGGAATGGCCCTGCCTCACACCTTTCTTGGGTGTTTTTGTCTGGCTGGAGTATGTCCTTGGACTCGGACGTTGCTGCTTACTTGCCTGAATTGCAACTAGAGAGGGGTATATGAAGGAACTAGACTTCTGTACAAAGATGTTGCTCTGACCCCTTTTTCCTTTTGCTTTGCCCACCATTGGCAAGTGGCTCCCAGAATGTTTCCCACAATGCAATGTGGTCGTTGTGTTGAAAATGGGTCCTTAGCCCAGCGCTACGGGGGTGATTCCAATTTGGAAAACCAATATTCCAAACAGCATTGTGTACCACACCAGGAATAGCATGTGCCCATTTTTGGCAATACATTTTTGATTATTTTTTTTTATGGTTCTCTAACAAAAAGGCCCTGCTGGAGGAGGCGGGGGGGGGGGAGTAGATTGACGACAGCTTAATGAATTAAATATGTGCCAATTTTTAAGCACAGCACAGTTTCCAAACTGTTGGCTCAGGTAAGTTTCTCATTAGCAGACATTTGATGATTACATGCTTAGGATGAAATAACCACTTTTTTTGAAAAAAAACCCAACCCAAAACAGACTCTAATATCTTATGTGAAGGTCAAGCTCATAGATTCGAGTCCTTAATATTCTATCTGACATTCTCATTTTCTGAAGTATGAGTCTTTAGATACATAAGTCGTAGATACTGTAGTATTGTGAAAGCTTCTATGAGCAGCATTGCAATTAGGTATATCAAAAATCTCCTTGCCGTGACACAGATGTGAAAAGTGGACCAAAGTTACTTGCTACACTCATGTTCCTGTAGTAGCATTGTCTATTTCCAGGAAAGTACATTGTCTGTTTCCAGGGAACAAGCATTTTTAGATTAGAAACGAAACAATCACACTAATGCAAGGCTTCTGACTTGTGACTGAATATGAATTGTGTCGTAATCCAATGTATTAGCAAAACTGAGGCTATGGACTCCTTCTAAAAGGCTTAATCTTACCTATTGGCTTATTTTGTTGACTTCTTTGAAACTATTGCTTCAAAATGGAGGAAATGCAACTGTTAGGCCTAACTATGTTAAATGAGTTGATTAAACAGAATGAAAAGAAGAGAAAAGCCCCTTCATAACTTATTTTCTTTGGGAAAAAACACCCTGTAAAATAGCTTCTTTTGCATTTTCCTATTCAAAAATGTCTTCTAATAAAAGTTTGAAGTCTTCAAATATATTTGCCCCTCGAGCAAACTTTTTTTCATTTAATATTGTGTCTGTTAATTAGTGTTTCAAATTTGCAAATTCTTTATTGGTTTATATCAATGTAATACCCAAAGCTCATCTCATTGCCAGATTTGAATGAAATATGATCCTGTTTATTCTATTAAAATGAAGGCTGGAAACTGTTACCCAAATGCCACAGGAATTCTTGCCATTTTCTCATCAAATTCCTCATCAGATTCCACCCCCCCTTTTTGTTAAAGTCACATTGTTTTAGATTTTTGCGCCTTGGCATTTAAATGAAATTCAATGGGCCCCACTGGAGAAAAACATCTGCAGGGATATATTGTACATAATCTCCATTCCAATCAAGCAGGAGTGTACTAGTGTAATGGAAAAGATGCTTATTCTTACTCCACTTAGATTTACTGTGATGTGGCTATTGAGTCAATCTGTGTGAAAGAACACCTAGCAAATTAAAGTTAGAAGAACAGGGGGGCGAAAAAGTATTTCCCACCCCTAAGTAATCAGCTTCTTACTTCGTAAATAGTATTAATCTAAGACTATGACTTTGAAGCAATATGAAATTGAGGAATGTGTCTCGAGTAACCTAAAGGGACTTCACTGGGACTTACTTTAGAGTAAACTTGTAGAGAATTGCACCTTAAATCATTGATGCTGGAGTAGTCTCATGGAAATGCACGACACTCTTTTGGAGCAAGGCTTGAAGCACATGTTTAGAAATATCACATGGCACAGTCATCCTGGGAAAGTGCTACTTGATATTGCATCTGGAGGGTTGTATTTTAACATTCTCCCCTACATTAAAAAAAGTCTCTGTACATAGAAAAGTTAGGAAATCAGTCTGATCTAGGCAGGATCCCAGTTGAATTTATTATAATCAGGGAAGCATTCAAAAATGCTATTTCCTCCCACTGCAGGAGAGCTGGACCATGTGATTTTCTCCACCCCTGAGTATACTTATTAGTTCTCATTGGGTGACAAAATTCAGCTTTAAGAGTCCACAAGCCACTTAACTTGGCTATTGGCATTAAGCCCTATCCTGTAAACTCTGGCAATGAAGCAGGAAAGAAGCTCACAGGAAGTAATTAGTGGGGAGCCAGGATCAGGCTCCTATTGAGATAGACAGCAAGGAAAGTGATCCTATGGCCGTCCAAAAGTTGCTGGATTCCAACTCACATCAGCCCCAACCAACACGGCCAATGATTAGGAAAGATGGCCTACAGTTTCCCTACCCCTGATTTATAGAATAATCTTAGAATCCATGGAGGTAGAACTCTGCTGTCTCTGCCTCAGAGGAGGTAAGTTTGAGTCAGGTGCTCCTGGCTGGAAGAAGAAGACTGCTCTGGTAGAGTGCCCTGTCTCTAATGCCAAGGGATTAGATTAGCATAAGTGCAGCAGCTGATCCCCAGCTGTTGAAACAGCACCAGGAAAAATATGAAGCTCCTCGATCAACCAAGGCTCAAAAGTGCATTGATCACAATCAACACATGGAACTGCGCCTCCAATCAGATAATCTAGTGGGGAACAGGTGCTACGTGGCCTTCATAGTTGTTTTCACTAACCAGAAACAGTTGCATTATGTATGCTGTGTGCAATGCACATCAAAGGTAATCCTATATAGCAGCACCTTATTAGAGTAATGGGCCTTATTCTCTTCCACTAGCAGCTTTGGGGAGAGAAGTTCATGGAAACCTTATCCCAGGTTCGTCTCCTGGTCCCTCTATCCCAGTATCGTGTAACAACAACAGGCAGCCACAGATGTTGCCGAAGAAGATACAAGGACCTAAAGATAATCTACCTCCATGTGAAGACCTCATCCTCTAACCACTAGCAGGAGAGGGACAATTTAGAACAGAAGCAGGAGATTCAGACTTTGCTCGATATATTTTTACTGGTGAGGAAGTGGGAAAGCCCACATAAAATTGCTGAGTGGAGGCCCAGCTTCTGATGCCCTGTGATCATACTCACAATGCCATCCTAAATATGTATACCGTAGAGGCCCCTTTGAGAGCTGGAGTTGTGTAATAGTCAACGAACACGGGAGGGGAACCTTAGGGCTAGTAGTCAAATCCAGCTCTCCAGGTTCTCAGGACTCACTGCAGGTCATACTAGCAGAATTAAAAGGGAAAATCCTTGTGAAAATTTGTCAGAATTTTGGTGTAATGTTGTCCACATAAACACATTTTTCTATGCAGTTTTGACAAATATAGTACAGTGGTACCTCAGGTTACATATGCTTCAGGTTACATATGCTTCAGGTTACAGACTCCTCTAACCCAGAAATAGTACCTCAGGTTAAGAACTTTGCTTCAGGATGAGAACAGAAATTGTGCTCTGGCGGCATGGCAGCAGCATGAGGCCCCATTAGCTAAAGTGGTGCTTCAGGTTAAGTACAGTTTCAGGTTGAGAACAGACCTCCGGAACGAATTAAGTACTTAACCCGAGGTACCACTGTACACACATTTCTGGAAGCAAGTTTCCCTTATTGATTGAATTTTTGTATGCTGTTTATACTACTGTGTGCACAATCAACTACAATATATACATTTTTGTACACATTTCTTGACTGGCAAATTGCGATGCAAAATTCAGAAATGTGTGATTTTCAAAGGACGGCGATGTTTGGGTCCGCACATTGTTTCAGAGTGCAAATTTCTCCACCAACCCTCCCAACACTGGCATTTCCCCTGCCCCTCAGTAAGAACATTGGGCTAGGACTGGAGAGATGGTGGTCCAAATTCTCACTCAGCCCACTAGGTGAGGCTGGGGCAGCTACTCTCAGCCTAACCAATCTCATGAGGTGGTTGTGAGGATAAACTTGTAGAAAGGGAACTACGAGTACCCCCTTCAGATCCTTGGAAAAAGGGGTTTGGGCATGTCTCTGTACCAGAGCCTTGTGTTTGCAGAGTGAAGCAGAGCTCTATTAAGTAGAAAAGAGCTCTATTAAGTAGAAAAGGGACACAGGTGGCACTGTTGGTTAAACCACAGAGCCTAGGACTTGCTGATCAGAAGGTCGGCGGTTCGAATCCCCGCGACGGGGTGAGCTCCTGTTGCTCGGTCCCTGCTCCTGCCAACCTAGCAGTTTGAAAGCACATCAAAGTGCAAGTACATAAATAGGTACCACTCTGGCAGGAAGGTAAACAGCATTTCCGTGCGCTGCTCTGGTTCGCCAGAAGTGGCTTAGTCATGCTGGCCACATGACCCGGAAGCTGTACGCCGGCTCCCTCAGCCAATAAAGCGAGATGAGCGCCACAACCCCAGAGTCAGTCATGACTGGACCTAATGGTCAGGGGTCCCTTTACCCTTGACCTTTACCTATTAAGTAGGGTGTCTTCCCCAGGACCAAACATCCTTGACCCTTGATCAACAGGTTAGGCCGTGTTGCTGGTGCCACCACTGGGGGCTGCCCAGTTGGCACTGACCTGTGTCAGGACCTAGTCAGTGGTGTGCCCCTGATTGTGGAATGCCCTCTCTAGTCAGATATGCCTGTTTCCATCTCTAATAACTTTCAGAAGGACTTTGAAAACGTCTCTGTTACCCAGGCATTTGGTGGCTGGATAACACTGTTCCTTTTAGAATATTTTAAACCATAACTGCTTTTAGATGTTTTTACAAATAATTGTTTTAAGAAGCTGCGTTTGCTTTGTTTTCATTTTTTTATTGTAGAGCCATTTGCCGTCCTGGGCTCCTTGGAGAGAAAGGGTGTATCATAAACCCAATAAATAAATTTGAACCGGATCAACTCAAAATTCCCTAACCTAGGGTGAGAGTCATATTATTGCACAGCATACCCAGGGCTGTCAGTGTCTTCAATGGGCAACATGCCTCCCGAAGCAAGCAGTTCTATAGGGGTTCACCCTCAATATTTGCATCTCGGAGGATGAACAGCTGAGACTGCATAGAATGCATTCTGTAAATTACTGATTGAAGCTGAATTTCTGGTATCTTCTTAGAAGCAGTCGCACCAGATTAAGAAGGGGAAAAAAATCCTACTCCATTGTCTCTCACCAGATCAAACAACTGCTGAAACTATGGCAGCCAATGAACACAGATCAATGGTATCTGCAGCCACCACGTTTGTGTAGGTTTAATCCATTTATGTGGAAATCAAGTTACAGCTTGTCTGGATGGATATTTTTTATTTTTTCTTTACTGGAAGCAATTGATAACATTACTTCAGAAGAAATTAATCCAGGGAATTAATTAGCAAAATCTAATATCCAATAAAAGTAGCTAGGAGAAAGATTTCATGGGTGGTCAATTGTGACATTAAATGTATGGGAGGAGAAGAAAACTCAGAGTGACTCTTTCCATACAGAAGCTGTGGAGATATAAAAGGAAAGGGCCCCGATAACATTGTGAGTAAATAAAAAATGAAGGAGGCTGTCTGTGCTCGTATTATTCTCCTTGATCATTTAAGGCGGCCATGTGGAAAACAGGCCAGGGCTTTTGCACTGCTAGATTTTGGATAGAGGATAAGCTACACCTTATAAAGGTGCAAGGGTGCTCTACTGTTTTGCATCTGGCCATGTTCCAACCTTTAAAGATTGTATTTTCCAGACTGGGAGACCGGAGCTGACATCCTATGCCCACTTACCTGGGGAGCTCAATTGGACTAGATATGGACTAGATATATATGGATAGGATATCTGCTTAAAAAGCAGAGACATCACCTTACCAACAAGGGCCCTTTCAGTTAAAGCCATGGTTTTCCAAGTAGTGATGTATGGAAGTGAGAGCTGGACCATAAAGAAGGCAGATCACCGAATAATTGATGCTTTTGATTTATGGTGCTGGAGGAGACTCTTGAGAGTCCCATGGACTGCAAGAAGATCAAACCTCTCCATTCTGAAGGAAATCAGCCCTGAGTGCTCACTGGAAGGACAGGTCATGAAGCTGAGGCTCCAATACTTTGGCCACCTCATGAGAAGAGAAGACTCCCTGGAAAAGACCCTGATGTTGGGAAAGATGGAAGGCAGAAGGAGAAGGGGACGACAGAGGATGAGATGGTTGGACAGTGTTCTCGAAGCTACCAGCATGAGTCTGACCAAACTGCGGGAGGCAGTGGAAGACAGGAGTGCCTGGTGTGCTCTGGTCCATGGGGTCACGAAGAGTCGGACACGACTAAACGACTAAACAACAACAATGGATAGGATTGGACTGTAAGATATGGTTTCAAGCCCAAGTAGTCTTCAAACCTTTTCTGTTTTGAATTATAAATAAATCAATAAACTTTGGTCCCACCATTCCTCTCAAAAGAGCTCAGGGCAGCGTACAACAAGGCAGCAAAACACTACAATTAAAAAGAAAACAGATTGATAAACAGTTTGGAAAATTAAGAACATCTAAAAACATTTAATAACAGTCACATTTCCCCACAACTAATACTTTCAAGTTTTCCAGGAACAGTATCTTTTGGCTGGAGTGCATATTCTTCCTGGATATTAATAACTGAGGGCGACAGATGCATTTTGCCAGGGAGGGAACCACCCCTGAGAAGTTGCTGTCATGGGTCAGCATGAACCAGGCGTATTGTTTTCATAAAAACATGGAGTTGGAAGGGTCCACATGGTCATCTAGTCCAACCCTCCTAAATACAGGAATCTTTTTGCCCAATGTGGTGCTTGAACCCACAACATGGAGTACCACGCTCTACCACCTGAGCTATTGGGAAGTACAAATTAAAGTACACTTTAAAACATGAACCAAATGTGGGAGGTAGTGTAAAAGCAGTCAGAGGGAAGATTTCAAGGTTGTTGTTTTTTATGTCCACTGTCCAGCTTTGTTACACAACTATTGAAGGTTCAGGAGCCCTGTCCTCTCCCTTCCACCCCCACCAGGAGGCAGCTGCAAAGGAAGCAACAATGAGGACTAGGGGCAGCAGGGGCAGTGAGTATTGGGCATGGGCTTGGGCAGATAGCCAATGATGCTGACCCCTAGCACCAACCCCAAAAGATGCAAAAGAAGCTGAAGCCTTGCAAGGGACTAAGTTTGGATTGAGCTGCTAATCACTTGCAACATTGACTCTTATTTATCAACCAAAGGGGGGTGTGTGTGTGTGTGTGTGTGTGTGTGTGTGATACTGCTGCTTCCATTACTAATATCATCACCTAGATCTGATGCAGCCCATGCAACAGGCTGTTGTAGATAAAGGAAACTAAACCTCCACACACCTCCAGCTCGCCTGAAGGTTGGGATCTCCTTCCTCATGTCAAACAAATGATCAATACTCTAATGGAACTGACTGCTTGGTGCAGGGAGAGGCTTGAGGGGAGAACAAATTAATCCAGTCATCTCATTTCTACAAAAGGGGTATCTTGTCACTGTCACCATCAGGTGTATCAGTGCAGAAAGAGGTGGTAGATCTTGAAATACAGCAGCCCGCTGCCTTTTGAATGAGGATATTTGAATTAAGGCCTGTAGGTATATATTAATTTTTTTGGGAGGGGTGTGTGTTAATAAGCAATTTGCCCCTATGGGCCAGAATGGGGGAAAGTGTCCCAGGTTGATGGAAATAAGTCTTTTGAAATTAAGTGTGAAATTTGGACCAGATGGATTTTTCTGGTGTGGTCCCACAAGCAGGTATGTCCTCTAAAGCATCGCCAAAGCAGCAAGTACAGGGGTACCTCTGGTTGTTAATGGGATCTGTTCCAGAGGCCTGTTCGCAACATGAAAAGAGCGCAACCTGCAGTGGCACGTCTGGGCACGAGTGGGTTGCGATTCACCGCTTCTGTGCATGCGCCTGACCCGGAACTTCCGGGTCGCCGTGGGACGTAATCTGAAAGAATCACAATTGTGACAATATCGGAGGATTTTTTTTCCCCTCTCCTTCCGCATCTTTCAATATATTGTTCATAGTAATAAAATTAGGATTTAGGAGGTTCAACCCCCCCAAATATAAGCAAGCTGAGTGTCTTTATGTGACTGACTCTCTCTCTCTCTCTCTCTCTCTCTCTCTCTCTCCCCCCCCCCCCAGAAAAGCACCTTGAGGCATGTGTAAAACTAGTAGCTACATAAAGCAGAAGAATCAGATGTCTGCTGGGCAAATTGACAGAACTCATTAATCTTAGATGGAGAGTTCTATAGAGTCTGTCCTTTCATGCACCTGCCCGTGCCTTAAGTAATTACATGATGGCACTATTAATACTGAGAAGCTTGGGTAGGGATAGGGTTATCTCCCCTTCTTAGGAATTGATTGCTAGCTGATTAGTGGACAACATTTCTCTTGCCGTATAATTGCCTTTGTGCTATTGTAGTCTTTCTAACCGGGGGGGTTAGGGCATCTTGCTGGTTCCGAGGCCTTGACAATAGCACCACCGCCCTCAAAGTAATGAACTGGAACTCAATCACTGCAGATTCCCCAAGCAGTGGATGCCTCGTTTAAATGTATCGCAAAATAGAAGCTCCCTTGCACAACAACCAAATTAATAGAGGCTTTGTTGGCTATTTCCCCTTACTCTTTGTTTGTGATGTAAAACACCGCATTTCTAAAATGGCAAAATGGGCACGGAATATAATATAATTAATCTGCTTCCAGTTGTCAGGTAACATGACAAAGATGTGGAGGAAAGTTTGGTGGAGGAAAGAAAGGCGACTCCCCACTATAACTTTAAAGCACGGTGGAAGCACATTTCCTCAAAGAATTGTGGGCAATGTAGTTTGTTAAGGGTGGCTGGGAATTCTAACTTTGTGAAGGGTAAACTACAGTGCCCAGAATTCTTTGAGGGAAAGAATGTGCTTCAGATGTGCTTTAATGGTAATGGGTAAACACAGTCTTAGAGAAGGCATGGGATGGTCCTTTCTTGTTTTTCTCTTAAATCTCTGTGCTTGATTATGACAGAGTTGAACAGGCATGACATGTCTAATTCTCATGTGAAGTGATCATCCCTACAGACCCTCTCAGGCATTAAGATTAGCAGAGGGCAGGGCCAACAGGGTGGCAGTCCAGAAGAGGAGTAGAGGCCTGACTACCTTGCGTATGTTTTGTGCAATTCATAATGAAATACAGTGGTACCTCGGGTTACAGACACTTCAGGTTACAGACTCTGCTAACCCATAAATAGTACCTTGGGTTAAGAACTTTGATTTAGGATGAGAACAGAAATTGGGCGGTAGCTTTGCGGCGGCAGTGGGAGGCCCCATTAGCTAAAGTGGTACCTCAGGTTAAGAACAGTTTCAGGTTAAGAACGGACCTCCAAAACGAATTAAGTTCTTAACCCGAGGTACCACTGTATATATTTCATGTTAAATGCACTCACATTTCTGAATAATGGTTTGCAAACTTGTATCGCGAACCGAGCATTTCTGATAATTTCCAGCTCTATGTGAACATTCACTTCTGTACTCGGACAGTATGACAGTGCAGTCTCATCCTATTATACACAGTCACCCTTGTATGTTTTCATATGAGCACTATGTGAATATAACAAAATAGTTGTGCGATACACGTTATGTTGTGGTGCACACACATTGTGCACACACATAATATTATTGATATTAGTTGTGAGGATCTGAATATTTTCCACGGGAATGGATATTATCTTATTTATTACTAACATAAAAATGAGATAACACATTTATTTTACACGCCGCATAGATATTTTTAGCTGCTCTATCTTTGCTCAGTTGCCCTGGCAGAGAGTGCCCTATTGATAGTTGTGCCACCCTTGGAAACATGGGGGTTGGCGGTCTGGCAGGAGAGAGCATTCTCTGGTAGCTCCCAAAATGTACAACTCCCTACCCATAGAGGTGAGTCAAGCATCCTCATATAGTTTCTTGTCATTTGTTGAAGACACATCTCTTAATCATGGCCTTAACCACCTCTTAAGATTTTGGGTGGTTTGGGTGGACCACCCCTGTTGTTTGATGTAAATCCTTTGGTTTGTTTTATTGGGTTTCAATGTTATACAGTGGTACCTCAGGTTATGAACAGTCCTGCTTATGAACACTTCGGGTTATGAACTCCACAAACCCAGAAGTAGGTGTCCCTGGTTGTGAACTTTGCCCCAGGATATGAACGCAATCTGCTTCCGGGGCTGTGAGAGGCCTATATAAGGAATGCACACCTCAGGTTAAGAACGCTTCAAGTTAAGAACGGACTTCCAGAACGGATTAAGTTCGTAACCTGAGGTACCACTGTATAACCATATGAGTATGTAAAACCCAACCAGGGACCTTATGGTGAAGACCAGCTAAGAAATTTCTTAAAGAAGGAAAGAAATGAAACGAAACGAAACGAAATGAAATGAAACGAAACGAAACGAAACGAATAGAATAGAATAATGCACATTACATTTAATTGACAAGGTATTTGCCACCTAAACCCCTGGATATTGATGGACTACCTCATTATATAATACTTTGAGACTGGCACTAAGTCCCACTGAACTCAAGGAGACTTACTTCTGAGTAGGCATGCACATAGCTGTCAATGTTTTCCTTTTTTAAAGGGAAATTCCCTTATTCTGAATAGGATTTCCCTTAAAAAAAGGGAAAAGTTGACAGCTATGGGCATGCACATGATTTCATTGTTAGGCAACGATCAGGATGCTCAGATGCCAAGGAAGGCAGAACTGGCCCTAGACATTTTAAAAATGCAGTTTCCCCTGTACTCCTGCCTTTCAGTTGGTGACTCTACAAAATCCTACAGTGGTCTGACTTTAATTTTAGATTTATGGATGCAGTCGGTGCTCAAAGGTTCTGATTGCATTTTAAAATGCATAATAAATAATTGACAGGGTGGAGGGGAGTGATATTAAAAGACAAGAGTCAAACCAAGCCATAACAAATTGAAAGCACAGGGATCTATTATGAATGGGCCTGCCAATTCCTTTCTTGAAAGAAGCCTTTAAAGATTTCATCACTGAGAGAAGCTCAGCAGGTGTTGTGGTTTGTTTTGTGACACCCTTGTAGCTTGGTTGCACTATACCAAGGGTTTTCAAACTTTCTACGCCCAGAGTCTACTTAAGGTAGCTGACAATTGTCGAGACCAACCAGTCACAAAATGGCAGCAGGGCAGTTGCTAATGTCATTTTCTAGTGATACCCAGTCCATTTTCTGAAATGGCTAAATTATTTGCCACAGTGTTTTGCTCGTGACAAAGAATTCCATAGCTTGGCTTTCCTCAAGCTAAGTGGAGACATTTGGTCTAGATGTACTGTGAGTCAACCTCCACATTTTAGGCAGAATTTGCCAGTTCAGGGGCTCTAAGTGGAAAAGGCCTTTCCCTTCCTGAACTGACATGTTGCTCATAGTATTCTCATCCACCTCCTTTAATCCTTTCACATTCAACTTGTACCTTACTTGCACCCCACCCCAGCAAATTGCCAGTTGCTCCCACCCTTCTTCCCTGGTCCTTAGGGATGATAGCAGGTGTGGGGGACCACCTGGTCCTGAATGGGATAACTGTGCCCCTATTGTTCAACCTTCAATAGACATCTAAAGGCAACCCTGTATTGGGAAGATTTTAATGTGTGATGTTCCACTGTGTTTTTTTATATTCTGTTGGAAGCTTCCCAAAGTGGCTGGGGCAACCCAGTAGGATGGGCAGAGTACAAAAATATCATCATCATCATCATCATCATCATCATCATCATCATCTTCATCATCATCATTGTTTCCATTGTTTCCATTGCCCAATAAAAAAATCTCTCTTCCACTAAACTGTTAAAGGTATAAAAGGGCTCCCTCCCCCCTGCCTTTATCTTAACCACAGCAAGTTCCCACAGGAAGTCCTGGGCTGTATTGCATAATGTGGCCATTTTCGTGGCTAAGAACTGTCAGCTTCCAGCTCACTTGCTATGGTGCCTCCCACAGGCCCTTCATGTGTTGCTGGACTACAACTCCCATCACACCCCGACTATTGACCATACTAGCAAGGGCTAATGGGGTTTGGAGTCCAGCGATATAAGAAGAGTCCTCCTGGATCAGGCCAATGGTCCATCTTGTCCAGCATCCTATTCTCACAGTGGCCAACCCATGGGGCGCCGGCAAGGAGGACCTGAGTACAACAGCCCTCTCCCCTCCTGCAGCACACCAGCTATCCTTGGTCTATGTCATGGTTTCCCAAACTTGGGTCTCCAGTTGCTTTTGGACTACAACTCCCACCATCCCTAGCTAGCGGGAGCAGTGGTCAGAGATGATGGGAACTGTACTTCGAAAACAGCTGGAGACCCATGTTTGGGAAACCCTGGTCAATGCGACCAGCATAGGAGCCAACTCCTAGGGGTCGAGGTCCCTTAGCCCCCCTCCCATAAAATATTTGAGGGGGCCAGACATTGATGGACATTGCCATTCAAATGGTGTGTGTGTGTGTGTGTGTGTGCCATGTCCTACGATCGGCTGTGCGGGGTATGGCTTACCTGCTCCCCCCAATATTTTATTCAAGTTGGCACCCCTGGTGAACAGGTCCCTCTTGCAAAACAACAGCAGCAGCAGCAGCAACAACAGCCTCAAGTGGAACCAAACGTGAGGTTTGAACCAGTTCTAGGATAGTTATTTTATCAGTTTAAATAGGTTCGTTTTGAAATATGGAAAAGCCCCGTTATTGAGGTATTGAGGCTCTGCAGCATTGGCCATTTAAATCAGTGACTAGAGTGCCCAGTGAAACAAGGGGGCATAGTTCTTGCACCTTTAATAGTTTGTGTGACAGAGGGAACGTCACTGACATCTGCTGAAATGGCTTCTTCTGCGGCACTTTCAAAAGTGCAGGTCCCCTGCTGGCATTTGCATCCGACCACCCAAACTAATTATCCCTTTAATCAACTTATAATGGCAAACTGTTGACACTCCCAGTATATTTTCACATGTGTAAAACTACATCTGTGTACAGATAATATTTAGATCTGTCTTTGTTATGTTGTCCTTTGCTGTCATGTTTCTTGTGTTAAAACCTTTGAAGAGCGAGTCTGAAAATAACAGGCTGAGCTCATTAGTAGATTAGGTGCGGCAGTGAATCCAAGTGTTCACGATCAGTTCTTTCTCCCAGCCCGATATGGTTTCCTCTTTGAGAGCAATTACATCTGATTGACATGTTTTCATGTGCCTCCAGCCTTGGCTTTTCCTTACTGAACAGCTCCAGATCAAGGACAGAGACTCCCCCCGTCTTCCCCTTACTGCTATTAACTAAAATCAGGATCCCAGCGAAAAAGTTAAATACCTTTTTAAGATGTGACTTGAAACAAATTTATAAAATATGTATAAAGGAGAACATTGTATGTGTGTGTGTGTTCGTGCTTTGGGTGCGGCGAGTTCATGGAGTGAAGTTGTTGAAAGTCAAGTAGAAAACATGGTTTAAGACACAGGTTTGAATGAACAATTAAAGTAGGATTTAGGTGCCGTTCTGCTGTTTGCTGCTAAAGGAGGCTGCTAAATCAAGGGCAAAATGATAGTTTCAGAGAGTAAAAACATCCCACTCAATGTCTGTTTTCCAAGAGCTGACTTGGCACTGAGCGGCATTCCTCCAAGGTGGGTTGATCCAGTGGTGAGTTTATGTCTGTGTTTATCAAGTAACCACTTTGCCCCATGGCCAATGCCATGGAATCCCTTTTCAGCTTGACGGCGGCATTGCATTCTGGGTACTCTTCCAAGGGCCACATGCCAGTGGTTGGCATTGCCAGAGGCAAAAGAGGGCAGAGCCGCAAACGTAAATCCCACATTTGTACGGTAGTTTCTATACCCTGCTCTAACCTCCGTGCAGATAAGAGGCACCATCAGAGTTGAAGGACACATTCTAACCATTAAAAAATGTTCAAGGTGTCTGATCAGTGGATATTTGGCTGAACAATGGTAAAAAAGAAATACCCGAGGTATGAAGTGAGAAATGTGGCCTAGAAATAATTCCAAGGGCAGTGCCAGATTTAAGGTGCGGGTGACTCCTCTGCACAGGGCACTGAGCCAAGAGAGCAGAAAATGGAGAAGATCCATAATTGAGGAGTGTGCAGTGAAACTTTTCATAGGCCCTTCTTCACGTGTCTCCTCCATGGAGGAAGAGGAAGGCAACACAAGAACTGGCCATTTCTGCAGTGGCTTGCCGGAGCCTAACACTGAAGCTACTACACAACACTATTACTACTAATTTATTTATACCCTACCCATCTGGCTGGGTTTCCCCAGCCACTCTGGGTGGCTCCCAACAGAATATTAATAAAAAAGCAATAAAACTTTGAACATTTAAAACTTCCATAAACAGGGCTGCCTTCAGATGTTCTCTAAAAGTCAGATTTTATTTCCCTGACATCTGATGGGAGTATTGAGTTAGGTTGGCATTCCACAGGGTGGGGCCACTACCGAGAAGGCCCTCTGCCTGGTTCCCTGCAATTTCACTTCTCTCGGTGAGGGAACTAGCTGGACCTCAGTGTCTGGGCCGAACGATGGGGGTGGAGACGCTCCTTCAAGTATACTGAGCTGAGGCCACTTAGGGCTTTAAAGGTCAGCACCAACACTAAACTAACTCTCAGTAATAGCTCCAGTTGAGATGTTCAAGCTGAATGTTAGGTCAGATTTTCAGAGCAAAAATTAAAACAATATACTTTAGAAGTTTGTCACTTTTAAACCCATAAGAATTGATATCCGAATTGTCTGCTACATATTTATGTACAGTATTCTACCCTTTCGTTCTGATGGTGTCCGTCTTTGCATAGCCCTGCAGTTGTGCATGTAATCCGGTGATGTTCAAAGCATACTCTCCTCCTTTCTTTAGTTTCATTGTGATGCTTAACTAGCATCCTGGTTTACTACCTAGTTGATGTCACTTTGAAAGTAACCTTCCTTTCAGCATTTTCCCCACTGCGGTGCTTCGTAGCAGCCATTTACACAATGGCTTCTCGCTAGTATCCTTGAGAACTGAACCGGGAAGCCTGATGCAGATGACGCTCTATCAGCCTCCTTGATGGGCTATTGTTTTTGGTTCAGAACCAAAGCAAAGCATAATTAAATCAAGCTCAAGTGCCCATTGCCAGATTGCATATGAACATTTTAATTATTCTCACTTTCCAAAGGGAGGTGCGAATGGGGAGAAGAGTAGGGCAGCAATAACGAGGAGAAAATGAACTTGGCTGGCACAGATATGAAGGGAGCACACAATGTGACCAGATCTATTGCCTGATTGGGAATCATCTCAAAGGAAGTGTTCGTCGGCAATTATCTAGCTAAACTGAAGTCACTCTTCTCCTCCATCGCTGTGCAGGGTGCTGAGGACCAGGAAGCAATGGGTGCTGTTTTTCCATACTTGCCTTCGATGAGAATAACGGCGTGGTTTATATTCTGCATTCAAAACATACAAAAACAAAGACAGGGAAGGAAAGCATCTTCCTGCTGAGCCCAAAAGCACCATCAAACAAAAGCCTTCTTCACACTTAAGGCTCCTCTTTGATCTTCCCATCAACAACAATTAATGCCAGAGGGTTGTTTTAAGGAATTATTTTCCGGCTAAAGTGGAAAGAGCTATGATGTGATTTGTTTTTGTTTTTAAAAAGAGTATTTGCATGCCATGAAAGTGAAAATTTGTTCCTTGTTTAATGGGGGGGGGGGGATACACACACACACACACACACACACACAGACAGACAGACACAGACACACACACAACATTACACTAGGTATCCTTTAATGTAGCTCATTTTGATGCATTGTAGCAGTACATGTAGCGTAGGCTTTACTTGGGAGAAAGAATTTCTGCCAGCCTAAGGTTCTCTTCAAAGATCAAGGGAGCTCCTGAATTCTTTTGACATTACCTATTCTATATTAGTATGGCATGATAATCACTAGTAATATTTTCTTAGCAGTCTGTGTATAGAGCATGACAATCAAAACAGATCTATCAGCAGCAATGGGTTCAGTATGTGGTATAGCTTTAATTGCACTTAAGAGAACCCATTTGCTTTTACCACTCAGAAAACCCCAAGCCCTAATTATTTCCATTGGGGTAGTTAGAATAGCATGCTTTGGCAGTAGCCTCAAGTCAGATTAAATGTTATTTATTTCCTTAGTGCTGGTTCTTCAATTGATTGCTACATTCAAAACGTAAGGAGGAGGGTTGATTGTCTCCTACTGGGCCAATCTGGGAGAGGACAAGGAAAGAAGCCACTTTATGAAAGAAACCATTGTCCTTTGAAGTTTGCTCCACTACAGGAGATAGTTATATAAATCTCCGCTCCACTCATATGCTCAATATTTCTTTATAGAAATCCATGCCGATCCGAGCTTTTGAGTAAAGCCAATGGGCAGCTCATGGTAGAGGAAAGTCGTATCCCACTATGCATTCAACTGTGGGAACTGGCGACTTTAATCAAGATTACCAGGATTTCATGGGTCCAACAGGAGATGGGGTGGGGAAGAATAGATTCAAACAGGAATGGGAAATTTTGGAATGCCAAGTAGATAGTGACTCATTACAACTCCTTTCTGACTTATGAGAATAGTCAACAAAAGCCTTCCTTGAGTCACAAATAGAATATATACATTTAATAAGGCTATTTAAATATTTCCCACCTTCTAATTATAATTATTTTACTTGTATTTGTTCCCACTTCTTTTATTTAACAGTTAATTGTTCGACAGCTTTAATTGTTTAAATGCTTAATCACTCAAGTGCACAGTTTACCTGTGCTTTGTTGCTGTTCGCAGTGATGTTTGTTTTGCTGTCCTTTGTCTTTTTAAAAAAAATAAAATAAACACCACCACTTCCTGCTTCACACCTGGGGACATACGATTATTTTGAAAGGGCTCTGGCTGCCTTTCTGTGGAAAAGAGCAGATCAAGAAACTAAGCGTGGTTAAATATTTTCTATGTTAAAATCTTAACTGGGGAAGGGGCATTAAAAGAATCAGAGGCACTTCAGTGGGTGGATTACAGAGCTGTAATTGAGAGAAAGATTTGGTGGGACGGATGCCAAAAATATCTGATTGCCGATGAATGTCAGGAAGCTTTTCTTTTTCTTTTGAAAAACACCCAAATCTAGAACATGTAAAGAATGAGGCCTGGTGACCTGTTTGCAGCTTGAATGTGTTTAGGTGATTTCAACATCTTGTAAGCATAATGTAATCAGAGCTCTCAGGTATTCTTGAACTTGGCACCTTGCTGCATAATTTGTTAGGGCGTGTTTCAATTTCATTTTTCATCTTGATGTGATAACTACACAAAGCTCCCTTTTCAAACCCAGTTGCATAATGTTCTATTTGGTTATAAAATGGTATAAGCTCTGGAAAAGGACTTGCTAAAGAGAGCTAGGCTCGCAACTGCATTTTCATCCAATACTGGTGGTGTTGTCAATAGCACCATCATCTCTGTATGTCTAAAACACTTTCTCCCCTTTATATCAAAGGTGGAAGAAGGGTCTCAGCAAATATTTTTCTATCTTAATAATACTAATATATCCATAACATATAATACACATTCAAAATTGAATTGGAATCCATTATATGCATATTTCAAATGTGGAAAGTTTTTTTAAACATGCATTATCTGTTGTGTGAGTCTTATTGCTCCAATAATTAATAAACTGTGTCATTTTTGAAAGAAATAATTATATTGTTGCTTTCTGCATTTATCTCTTATATAACTAGTGAATTTTGCCATGATGACACAGCCTGGGTTTCATTTTCCCACTCTGTAATCATTGGGTTATCAAATTGTTTTCCATAATTGCCCTAACATACGCTAGTGGTTGTCATCATATATAAGACTCATTTCTCAAGACATCTAGGAATTGTTTTAGAATAGTCATGGATCTAAGTCTAATTTCTCATGCTTTATCTGCTCCATTCTAACTGCTCTGTTCCCAAATAAATTTGCTTGTTTACATTTCTACCATATATGAAGATATTTTATAGATCTTTGCTTTAACACAAAGGTGGATCCAAGAGAGCATGACCAGTGCAATTGCACTATGACACCCAATGGAAGGTGAGGGAGGAGGGCAGATTTTGGTGCTGTACAGGGTGCCACTGAAATTTGAGATGCCAAGGTTCATCACTGTTTAACATTTCCAGCAATTTGCTCACTTATCTTCCTTATCTTTTTTAAAATTAATTTTTATTGAAGTTTTTATCTCTACAAAATAACAGAAAGAAAGAAACGTTTACACATATGTACATGTTAGTAACACAAAGCATCCCACCACCTCACCTCACCCCACCACCATTGGTTCGACATAACTCGAAATGTGAATTAAAATCTGACTTCCTTCCATCGTTGCTTGACCTTAATTCTATAACTTATCTTTACAGTTGTGTTGTTATATTGTATTTGACAAATATTCTGATTTTACTTGCACTTGTAACCTTTTCCCATTACAAACGTTGTTCTTTACATATCAATATTTCTGCACTGGAGCAGTGTTTTTTCATATATTCATTCACTCAACTCCATTCTTTTATTAAATTTTGATTTGTTTGACCTCTGATAGCTGTTGTCATTTTGGCCAATTCAACAAATTCAATAAGTTTGATTTGCCAATTTATTATCTTCTTTCTTTCCAACCATTTTGGAAAGTGGTTGGTCCATCTGTTTGCTATGCATTCAAAGGTTTCTAGATATAGCATCACCAAACACGGCATGGCTATTCCTGAGATGGAGAAACCTGTTTTCATCTGCATTTGGGTACTGTAAGACGGCATTTTGACTCAAGATGGGGGACTGAAATGTTCCAAAATGCACCAATTTGGACACCTCTGAATATATCACCACCCTATTTAGCACGGTGGTTCCTGAGACCAAAAAGGAAGTTTAGGTCTTTATTTGGATACCATTGGATGCCAGCTAGAATCAAGATGGTGGCCTGATCTTTTTAAACTTGCACTGATTTTAACCAAATGTCAGGGACTGGGCAGAGGAGGAATGGTGGAGACCGCCTCCCCAGCCTGACCCTTCCAGAGGAGAAGAAGACAGTTCAGAATTACGACAGGGGTTTGAGGGAGATCACAGCTCAGAGGCAGATGAGGGGGAAAGCTGGGAAATAATGGGAGAGGAGAAGAAGGAAGAAGCACCAGAGGGAAGGACAGCTGATGGACACAGTGTCTTAGAAAGCATTCCAGACCCCCCTCTCCCAGAACCGGATGAGCATTGAAAGTAGGAGAGCAAAGAGCTCAGAGGCAGAGAGCACATCTCAGCACCTGTAGTGATGACGCATGAAGGGGGGGTGGAGTCTCACTTGGAGCAACGCCATTATTCTAAGAGGCAGCATCTCTGTGAATATTGAATACAGTGGTACCTCTGGTTACGTACTTAAATCGTTCCGGAGGTCCGTTCTTAACCTGAAACTGTTCTTAACCTGAAGCACCACTTTAGCTAATGGGGCCTCCCGCTGCCGTCGCGCCGCTGCTGCGCAATTTCTGTTCTCATCCTGAAGCAAAGTTCTTAACCCGAGGTACTATTTCTGGGTTAGCGGAGTCTGTAACCTGAAGCGTATGTAACCTGAAGCGTCTGTAACCCGAGGTACCACTGTAAAAAGCAGTTGGTAAGAACTTTTCCTTGTCTTATCTGTTCCCGGTGACCTGCCGTGGGGGATGGATTCACAGCCGCCTGACACCAAATTTGGCATGAAACTAATAGGACTTCTTACAGCATAGGGATTATGTTCCACAGTCATTTGGTTGGCCTTAATTTCTTCATATTGGCACAGCCTCAGTGTCTGACAGGCAGCTGAAACAATGATCATCAATACCTATGCTTTTGAGAGCAGCTATCATTTAAATCAGGGATGGAGAAACTGTGGCCCTCAATATGTTTTTGGACTACAGCCCCCATCATCCCTGATCATTGGCCATGCTGGCTGAAGCTGATGGGACTCTTGAGCCCAACAATACCTGGAGGGGCGACGTCCCGTATCCCCCATTTCACTGCAAGGATGGTGTGCTGATCACACAGGGTCCCCGGACGTTTGACGGTCTATTGATCCCTGTGCCACCACTGTGATTGCCTCTTCACTGCCACCAACCCGTTTCCCTCAGGTACACACAGAGTCCAGACAGTTGTTAACATTAACAAATAATCAAGTTTATTTTATAAGCGTGAACAAGCTTATGGTTTCAGTTAATTTTTCTTGTCAGTTTCTTAATCTTAGTTCCTTAACTGTCCTATACGTTCCTAACAACTTCAAATTGATTATCCCAACTATCTATCTGACTCCACCTAACAATTCCTCTCACTCTCTCACCACACAGCTCCACCAACCCACAGACTTGTCCTCCCTCTTCCTTCTCCAACTCCCGACTCCCAACTGAATTCTACACACTCCAACCCTAACTCTAACTCCCCCTATCTGTTTCCACTGGCCAGTCACATCACACTCATTTAACCCTTTCCTTATGACCCACCTAGGAGGCAAACGCCACAGGTGGTGACAGGGAACCTTTATGCTAAGTAATTAAGAGTCATTGTAAGGGTTATGAATCATAGACCTGTGAGCAGGGTTGTGACAAACAAGCTTCACACCCTTTTTTCTGGTTGCGCTTCTGTGTTTTGAAATAAGTGGCTTGATAAGCAGAAGGTTTCCTATCCCAGAGATGTTATAGCTCAGTGGCAGAGCATCTGCTTCCCATTCAGAGGGTTCCAAGTTCAATCCCTGGCATGTCCAGGTAGGCCTAGGCAGCAGTGAACTAGATAAGCTAAGGGAAGATAGCTTCCTGTTGGGGGTGGGGAGGACAGTGTGGTGTAGTGGCCAATCCTTTGAACTAAAACCCAGGAGACCAGGAGGCCAAATCTTCACTCAGCCATGATGCTCACTAAATTACCTTGGGTAAGTCATTGTCTCTCAGCTTAATCTACTTCACAGGTCTTCAGTGAGAATGAATTAGCAGGGGTGAGAGAACTACATATAATAACAACAATAATAGTAATAGTAGTAGTAATAATAATAATAATAATTTATTATTTATACCCCACCCATCTGGCTGGGTTTCCCTAGCCACTCTGGGTGGCTCCCAAAAGAATTAATGATGATGATGATGATAATAATAATAATAATAATAATAATAATAATAATAATAATGCGATAAAACATCGAACATTAAAAGCTTCCCTAAACAGGGCTGCCTTCAGATGTCTTCTAAAAGTCAGATAATTGTTTATTTCCTGGACATCTGATGGGAGGGTGTTCCACAGGGCAAGTGCCACTACTGAGAAGGCCCTTTGCCTGGTCCCTGTAACCACACTTCTTGCAGTGAGGGAACCGCCAGAAAGCCCTCAGTGCTGGACCTCAGTGTCCGGGCTGAACGATGTGGGTGGAGACGCTCCTTCAGGTATACTGGGCCGAAGCCATTTAGGGCTTTAAAGATCAGCACCAACACTTTGAGTTGTGCTCGGAAACGTACTGGGAGCCAAGGTAGGTCTTTCAGGACTGGTGTTATATGGTCTTGGCGGCCGCTCCCAGTCACCAGTCTAGCTGCCGCATTCTGGATTAGTTGCAGTTTCTGGGTCACCTTCAAAAGTAGCCCCACGTAGAGCGCATTGCAGTAGTCCAAGCAGGAGATAACCAGAGCATGTTGTTTTGAGCTCCTTGGAGGAAAAGCAGGATATAAATGTCATAAATAAAATTAAATTATAGACCTGCTGACTTTCTCCCCCTTATCACAGAACTATTAAATTCACCACAGGCTTCCAGGAGAAGGGCGTGCTTGTGTGAATGCCAACCATAACTGCCAAGATTCCTCATACATTTGTTTTATTTTGGATTTCCCCACATCTGAAACTGGTTATCAAATTACTTCTGAAAATTCAGCATATCTCAACATTACTGGTGGTCCCTCTTGAAGCTGGAACGAAAAGGGCTGCCAGCACCTGCTTAGAATGTCCCCAGGTAACACCTCCTCAGTCAAATATCCTTTGTCCATTGTAGTTTCTTGGGAAAAATATGATCTAATATTGATCTAGCTGGAAAAAGTACACCTGGCAGTCTCCTGGGAATATAGATTGCTCTTTTCTGCAGCATAAACCCAGGCAGAGGTCATTGGAGGGAGGTGGAATTCAGGAAAGCAGAAACTCGGGGAATCCTTCACTCAAAGATGTATAAAAAGTGACTTTCTCAGTAGGAGGGTAATGGCAAACAGATTTGCAAAGTGTCTTAACGTTGTTCAATCCTGGACACACTTGAAAGTAAACCTTTCAAAGTTCAGTGAAGCTTACTCCCAGGTATGTATGCAAAGGATGGCAGAAGTGGTTGGTGTTTTCATATTCATCTCAGGTGTGGAACGGAAATCAATGTGGCTAATTTGGTTGGTATTCACTGTTGTTGTTGTTGTTGTTGTTGTTGTTTTCAGTTCACAAGTGATACGTAATGATACATAATTAAAGCCTTCCTCCCCAGTTTGCATCTCATAATTAGTAATGTAAATGATTTCGTAGCATTTCAGCATTGCAGACAATGAGATAAATAAAGTAGCTTTTGTTGGAAGCCAAACTGCAGTGGAATGGAAACAGCACTGCTTATATTATATACGGGGCAGAACAGAAATCAGTGCTTTCTTAAATCCCTATAATTAATATATACTTACAATTTGTCATTACAAGTATATACTGCACATATATAATTACAATAAAACAAATGTAAGGTTTATGTTACCTTGAAATTGACATGCAAAATAAAGTCCATTGCTCTAAAAATGCATTTGACTGATCATCAACTGTTTTTTTTGGTAACATGTTAACTTAGACACAATTACAATAGTTCATATTCTGTTAAATCATTTTGAAATGGATGGAACAGATTTTGTTTGTATGATATTTAAAATGTACCACTAAGTAATAGCGTGACAGTACACTAGCAGGCCTGTTGTTTTTGTCCATGGAGTTTTCTTGGCAGGGATACTGGAGCAGGCATGCTTTCTTAGAAGGAAGCTCCACTATGTTCATTGAGACTTACTTCTAGAGAAGCCAGCAAGGATCTGATCTTTATCCCCCACTTGTTTGACATATTTGGGAGAAAGAGTTATGGAGGGAACTGCAGGCCAGCTCCTGACCACTGGACATCAGCTACACTTCTAAGATTTCACAGGGCTGTTAATTTCAATGTATATTTTATATTTTATGTAAACTGGTTAGAGGTGTCTTTAAGCAGTAGGCAACTTCTCAAATATTTATTTTTAAAAATATTTGTAGTCCTATGGTCTGGAAACTTTTTCTCTTCATTTTTTCCAGAGACAGAGAGACACACAGAGAGGAACGATGGATCTCAGGAAGTTGACATTTTCCTGTCCAGTATTAAACACTGCACCTTTTATTGTCTTCCCACAGAATCACGGCAACACAGGTCCCTTGTTCAATGTAGATTTGCATCTAATAGAGTACGGTTTTCTTACTGCAGTGGTGGGAATTGGTGATTTCACCCACGGGCTTTGTCCACCATGCCTTTTATGCGGTCCCCGACAAAGTACTCTCATGAGAATGTGGTTTTCAATTTTCCCGTTTTCTCTTTTCCTAGGATTCTTTGGATTCTGCTTTCTAAGATAAAGTGTCACTCCTGCTGTGAGCAGAAAAGGCTAGAAGGACCTTCTATTTTCACACAGTCTTTATGATCTTCACTACTTGCCTTTCACATTTGAATAAATTCAGAAATAGCAAGCCAATGCTTAGGTCTTTCTCTCTCTTTCTGAGATATAATGGCTGTCCTTATTACACATCACAGAACTGAATATTTTAAGGTCATCCAAAGTCTGGAGCAGACAGACCTCTCCAAACTAAGCAGAAGTCTCGACTCCCCACCCCCCAGCAGCAGAGATTTTAACTAGTGCCAAAAGAAAGAAAGAAAAGGAAGCCCATTGGAACGTTCCCCTCTGCTGAGTATTATTGCTGCTGTAAAGATAATATTAATATACATTTGCAGTGCTTTGTGGATCATTATCTGGCCAGCGACCAAACACAGGCATAAAACATTAACAGCTAAAAAGGGAGTTATGGATTCCTTTGGGTTTATAATTTGTTGTTCATTACAACCAGCCACCAAAGTAGTCCTGAGCTGATTCATAGAGAATAAAATAGATTTGGTTTAATAATATCTCCAGGTCTTTGAATAAATTATGAATGCATCTTGACTGCAAGAAGGAGACAGTGACATTATGAAACGGTAATGAACAGATCTTCAAGAGGAAAACAACCTCGGATGATCATCACCCCATTCAAAACCTATTAAGCTCTGATGAAATGAAAAGAGGTTTCTCTCTCCCCCCTTCCTTCCCCTGTGTAGATGTGCAACAAGTCGTAAGTTGTGGACTTTAATAATATATTTTCTTCACAAGCAATAACACAGCAATTAGGAAGTGCTCAGTGAGGTAGAAATAATGGTAACTGCGGTGCAGATTAGCTATGCTGAAGGGAGTTCGCAGACGTACAGTAAAACAACATATCCCAGGCTTTTCCTGTTGTATAATTTCTCCTTTTATTTACTTATCATCTCACTTAAAGAGGACTCCTGGCAGTAATGAGGCTACATAAATGCACACCCAATCCCTAGCAAGGTGCTGCAAATGATATCAAAGATAAATCTAATGATTACCTATTATAATGACAGTGCAATCTTGTCGTCACTCATGGGGAAATTGTGCTGTGGTGAGAAGCCCAAAGCTGGCGAGAGATTGCCGTTGCACAAATGTGTATTCATTATTTCTGAACCTACTTTGCCTTCGCCTGGCTGTTGATAGAAGATGGGTAATTTGGTTGAACAGGCGCCACTTAGACGGGAGTTCACAAACCTTTCGGCTCGGACAGTGATACACATAAGCAACGTGGCAAATAAGAAAATAATGAGCTTGAAAACATGTGGGCCTTTTTCTTCCTTGGAAATTCTCCAGTATGGGCTGCATACTTTTTTCTCTGTGTTTTTTTTTTTAAAAGAGAAAGCTCCATAATCTCAGCTGCCACATCACATCTCAAGCAGTGTAATTGCTTCCTAAGTAAGCATCCATAAACAGCGTCCTAATGCAAGTTTCCGTACAAGAAGGTGTTTTTCATTCCATCAGCCCTAACACAGGGAAATGGGTTTCGAAGACTACAGTCCCCCAAAGAGCTTTAGGTTGCAGTTCTACATGCAAGGGGCAGCCAATAAGATGCGCTCAGGATGTTACTGGGCTCCATCTCCCATCAGCCCCAGCCTGCAGGGCTAACAGTTAGGGATGATGGGTATTATCATCCAAAAGCATTTGGGGGGGCACCTTGTTGGCTATCCCTGCTATGCGTATTTACCTTAGCGTAAGTCCCACTGAACATAGTAGGACTTCTGGAGAAGCATGTATAGGATTGTGTAGTTAATGATGAAGACATGGCTTTCCAGAAGTAGCAAAGCTTGCATTGACTTCGTTCGGAGCAGGGCTGAAGCTGCATCAGTGGTAAAGTAATCTTAGATCTTACAGAGCCAGTGTGGTGTAGTGGTTAAGAGCGGTAGACTCGTAATCTGGTGAACCGGGTTCAATTCCCTGCTCCTCCACATGCAGCTGCTAGGTGACCTTGGGCTAGTCACACATCTCTGAAGTCTCTCAGCCCCACTCACCTCACAGAGTGTTTGTTGTGGGGGAGGAAGGGAAAGGAGAATGTTAGCCGCTTTGAGACTCCTTCGGGTAGTGATAAAGCGGGATATCAAATCCAAACTCCTCCTCCTCCTCCTCTTCTTCTTCAATTCTGGACTTAGTGTTCTTGCACTACCCCACACACCCCTTTGGATGATAATGTGCATTAGTTCAAAATGTGCTAAGCCAGCTTTGCTGTGTTTGGGGGCCCACCTGCTCATTCTGCTGAGCAGAAGCCTCAGCCTCTGCCCCGAATTCCTGCCCTGACCTGCATCAAGAGTGCTCACATCCTGCAAATAGGATATTATCTCTGAAATGGTTTATAATTTCTGATTGTTTGCTTATTGTAATCTGTTGCGATGTCGAGGAACCAGCTAATGGCTTGGATCCCAAGATACGTCAAGGAAGTTCATGGAAGGCAAGGCTTATTTAGGCTATTTATCACTTTCCACTAAAAGAATAAATAAATCCCCCAAGCAGTTTATATCCACAGTAAAAAACAAACAATAAAATGACATTATTAAAAACAGATCTAACTGTACACTATCATATAACTGCTGCTGCCCGAATGTCCAGGAAATCAAAACATATTTAGTAAAAGGTAAAGGGACCCCTGACCATTAGGTCCAGTTGTGACTGACTCTGGGGTTGCGGTGCTCATCTCGCTTTATTGGCCGAGGGAGCTGGTGTACAGCTTCTGGGTCATGTGGCCAGCATGAATAAGCTGCTTCTGGCGAACCGTTTACCTTCCCGCCGGAGTGGTACCTATTTATCTACTTGCACTTTGACGTGCTATCGAACTGCTAGGTTGGCAGGAGCAGAGACTGAGCAATGGGAGCTCACTCCATTGCGGGGATTCGAACCGCCAAACTTCTGATCGGCAAGTCCTAGGCTCTGTGGTTTAACACACAGCGCCACCCACGTCCCATAAAACATATTTACCTTGTGCCAAAATGATGACAAGGTTGGTGCCAGGTGGACTTCTCTGGGGGGACTTTACCTTGTTCTAGGGCAACACACCTTTTGAACGCTGGACTAGTAAGACCTTTGGTTTGATCTTCCAGGCAATTCTTAGATTCTTAATGGAGCCAAAAATGATCAGCTGCTGAAATAAAACATAAAAGATCATTCAACGGGCCCATGAAAGATCAGTCACTTGAGTCCAACACTATACTACCTGTCATGTAAAGCTAATATAACATAGAAGAATACAAATCTTATTAATAGAAGGGAAGATGTTTTCCAAAATGTCTTTGCAAAATACACAGAGCATTAAAATCCCAGCATATGAATAAGCTATATTCTACAATACGAATTTTATAGGTACTTAACTTCACTGTAGCTTATCCCACTGTAACCATTCCAGACTTAAATAATTATTAATTTTAACAAATGTATCACATTTAATGCTCGTTAAATTCTGCTTTGCTGAGGAGAGACAGGATGAATCGCTGCTGATAGGAGAGTGAATCTTCCTTTAGCTGTTTTGACTCTGATGATAGTACCTATAAGTAAATTAATATCATTACTACTGAACCTCTCCTATCTCTCATCTTTCTGCATAGTAAGCTAGATATCTACAGTGGTACCTCGGGTTACATACACTTCAGGTTACATACGCTTCAGGTTACAGACTCTGCTAACCCAGAAATAATACCTCAGGTTAAGAACTTTGCTTCAGGATGAGAATAGAAATGCTCCGGCGGCGTGGCAGCAGCAGGAGGCCCCATGAGCTAAAGTGGTGCTTCAGGTTAAGAACAGTTTCAGGTTAAGAACGGATCTCTGGAATGAATTAAGTACTTAACCTGAGGTACCACTTATTGCAGTACTGAATAGAAATGGCCCCTTTCAACTTCCTCCTCCCCACATTGCAATTTACATAGTTGTAGAGATGGGTCAGTGACTGCGAAGTTTCCCCCCTTGTGGTGTAGACAATACTGAGATACCTTAGACAAGTGGCCTAACTTGGTATATGGTAAAAGGCAACTGATCATTATTTTCAGAATGCCCATTTGAAGCTGAAAGTGAAACTGTTGAAGAACCACAAATAGCCTATTGCTTTTTCACTTTAAGGATCTCTGTGTTGACAATTTTTAACATTTAACATACTTATATAACCACCACCAGCAGCAAATAGCATTAGTCCAAATGGTCTAAGGCACACTAATAAAAATAAAAATTAAGGTAGGAAAGTCCAGGAAAATAAAAATTTATTCACCTAGTATCAAAAAGACCATCACCTGGATAACAGGTAAGTCCCTCTTACAGCCAGGGTAGCATTACTAGAAAAGCCCTCTCTTAAGGAATTATTTTATATAGTTATAGAGAAGACGAGTCCTTATCTACAGAGTATTGTCTTTCTGGAGCTCTGTAGTAGTGAATGACATGTCCCAAAATGTCCAGTAGCAAATTTCAGATAATTTTTAGTTTGGCAGTCACAATACTGCACAACATCTCTCTTAAGATAATCGTGAATTGTTTTGTTACCCTCTCTTGCATCGCGTGACTTGACTGGCTTGATTGAGCCATCTAGAACTCTATGCTCTATGGACACTTTACCTGTGGAGAAGGCTCCCTGAGGGCGAAATACCCCCCTTTGGCAGTCCACACCTTCCTTCCTGCCTTCCTTCCTTCCTTCTTCCAAATGGCACTGCCTGTTGACATCCTCCTCCTCCGTCTCAGGAGTACCCTTGTTGAACTCAACTGGGAGGAAGGTGGGGACAGAGCGAGAATAAGTTGACTCTGCCTGCCATTAGCTCTGGCTCCCCCTGCTGTGGGCCTCCCTCCCTGCACTGTTTTTTTCTATTGACATACAATGGCCTTTCTTGCAGGAAGTGCTTGGGTGTGTATGTGTGGCCTAGCCTTGTGGCAAGGAGTCAGACTTCCTGGCCTCTTAATGCTTTTCAGATTTGTCATTTTATGGTTCATCACCCATCAGAAGTGGGGCTAGATATCCTCATGCCCCACTTTTGTCTCTCCTGCCATTTGGATAAATGGCATTTTGGACTGCATCGCAACTAGATCAACAGCTTTGCAAGCTGCTTAATCTTGGCAACAGCCCAGCATTGGAAGAGGAAGGGGACCGATGACCTTGCAAGTCATCTCTGTCTGTAATTTGTTCCTCTGGAGAGACAGAGATTCGTGTAGATTTCATGCATCTTCTGCGGATGGAATTATTTGCTCATTTGATCTTTTTTTTTTTAAAAAAGGAATTGCACTGTCTTCTCCTTTTCTTTTCAAAATTAACTGTAAGTCTTCAGGCACCACTTGATGTATCAACTGCATGACTCTAAACATTCGTTTTAAGGAAAGAAAACAGCAATTATTAAAATCCTCTTCCAACATATAAATCACTCTGGGTAGTTATTACACAGAAAGTGTTCCATTATACTTCTTTTAATATTAATTCTTAATTGCTTTGATTCCTCCCCCACCCCCGGTCTGAAGATATAATTGGAAACAATATTTTCCCCTCTTGTTCTAATTAAAATATTTTAATAAATGTTTATTTAGATACTATGTCATGGAAGGTTGAAGCCTTGGCTGCCTAATGTAATGTAAAATCAATTAGGGACAGAAAAATATCTATTTTTAATTTGCCAGTGTTGGATATATGGTTGATACCATTTCGGGGGGGTGGGGGGGAGAGAGAGAAAGGCAGGAGGCAGGCTTTCTGCATAAATCTTTCTGTAAAAAAAATTATAATGATTTTTATTAATTTCCAACATACTGCACCACTTGCCTATTCATATGTTCTAAGGTAATCTATTTTTCCTTCAAGGCGGCTTGCGAGTTTCCATGTTGCCCTTCCCCTTTGCTGCTGTATCTCCTATGGATGGCTGGAAGGAAATTTGTAACATGCACCAGGCATTCTCTGCTCATTTCTCTCATGCAATGACCAGCGTGCAAACATTGCAGCATGTTTAGGCTGCATACGTATGTAAGACATGGAACTAATCGCACACAGAAACAATGCAAAGAATTGAATATTGTGTGGCAATTAATAACGTTTCTGCCAGTGTAAATACGGCCCCCCCTCCATAAATCATTTCCAGCCTGTCAAAATGGATCTGCGCTGGCAAAGAAACAAGGGTAACATTTTAATTTTCCCCATCTGGCAAGATATTTTGCTGTTGGATTCTGTCCCCCTCCCCTCCTCCCTTCTCTGGTTATTGAATTTATATGAGCCCTTACATATTGTAGAACTAATAGAAAAAGATGTGGGTGAAGACGAGAACAATGCTTAAGTGTTACAGAAAGCAGCTTCTGAATGACTTTTGAGCAGCGTATGATATGTGGGATAGATTTTTGTCGAATTTGCACATGTGTGAGAGAAGTGAACGCTGAAGCCGTATGTGTTTCCAGTGCCAAAAAGCATTAAGACAGTGGTTGGATGGAAGTATGAATATGCCCCATACTTCCTGAGGGATTGTGCTGTTATTTTGCTCCACCACAGATGCCAGTTTTCCTCAGTCTTGTCTCTTTGTCACACTTTGCCGTGACCAAGGAATGTAGCTCAGGATGGGGCTCAATGAATTGAAGAGACTAGGTTGTCTAGACCTACTCTGTTCTTTGTGGCTCCCAATGAATTTTGTAGAGCTGCAATATGGGACAAAGTTTGAGGGCAAATTTCATCCACTCCCAAATTACTGTGAAGGATCTCAGTAATAGAAGGCCCTTGATTTCTGTCCTTGGAATTTTACTAGTGCTATGGATTTCTCAGTTTATGTTTCAACTGGGGGGAAATGAACTGAACTGGGAAAATTCATTTTTTCTATGATTGAGTCTACCTCTCTAATTTTTTTTAATAATCCAATATAGATATAGATAAACGTATGCTCTTCAGTCCTTAAAATCCACCATGATGGCAATTACTGTGTTTATAAGAACTACATTGTTCTAGCCTTCATGGTGACAGAAAACAGATTCAAAGCTCATGGACAGTAACCAATCTTGGCTTTGAATACGCAGGAAATTTACATCTGTAGTGAGGATGTTGACCTTCTCGTCATTGCACCATTGTTTATGGTGCAATCCTATGGTTCCTGAGAGGACATCCCAGGAGCTACAGGATAGACTAGGTTGTTATATTGTTGCAGATAGAACTCTGATGTCAGAGAGAGAAGTCTAATGTTGGAGCCTCTTTCCCTGCTGCTGACTCCTCCAATTCCCCGGACTAACCAACAACGAAACTCTGTTTGAACCCTGGTGCACCTCTGTCTCATTTGCTCCTCTTGTCTCCTCTTTTGGATGTGAGTAGAGAAGACCAGGAGTGTTCATTTCCCATTTTCAACAAATCATAGTTTCCTGTTGCCTCTCAACAATATGATCATGGCTTGTTCCCACTAGAGATAAAACAAACCACAGTTTTCTGTGTTCTCTGAGTTCCAATGTAATGGGAAACTGCGGTTTGTTTTTCCTCAGAAGTGAGAGCTTCTACTGTTCTCCTCTGGTGCATGAAAGAAGAAGAGAATGCAGAGGGAAACACAAAAACAACTGTTAACATGGTAGTAACTGTTAAATCATGGTTTCCTGCTACATCCAAACTAGAGCAATATTTTGAGAAGAGAAAACATCAACCCAGTTCACATGTAACAGTAAGCCAAACATGGTTACAGCTCATGGTTTGTTTGGTGTGAGACCAACTGCAAGCCCATTTTCAGACAACATGCTAAGCCAGAACATGGCTTGTCTCATAGCAGTGTTGCAGAACCAGATGACCAATGAAGTTGCAATCTCTCTCTGAACTCACACACTCATAGCCATAGTTTGATGTAGTATTATTTGCAAACTGATTAAGATTGCTGTAGATATCAAATATGCAGTTTTTAAACACCAGCATATGTGTGCTAGGGAACCCTAGCTGAAACTGGTTGCAGAGATGTTGGCACATGATAGTTATAAGATCAGTGTATGGCTTGTGTGATGTACACAATTTGCTACAAGAAACACCATGGTTTCATGCAGCAATCATAATGTGTGGAGCTGTTCCTGTTGTAGCCTACTTTATAAATTTGCATCTATTTATTTATTTTATGCAAACTATTTACATTCCACCTTTCAAGGCAAACCCCATCCTAGGCAGCTTACAAACAATAATCAAAACCATAAAGCAGTTTTTAAAGTATTATTGCAACAACCCAGTTGCAAGAACTAAAAACACCAGCAGCTTGGAACAGCTTAAAGTCCAGCTCACAACAATTTAACAACATGTAGATGGAAAGAAACAAGTCTTTAGAAGTCTGATCCAAAACTAAGCAGGATGAGCCAAATTCTTATTTTGGGAGAGAGTTCTAAAGATATGGGGCCACTACTGAAGAGGCTCTGTCACTAAACCCACTTGTCTGATGGGTCGAGAAAGTGGACCTGTAAGAAGAACTTCAGTGACTGATTTTGAAGTATGGAAGGGTGCAGGTGGTCCTTCAAATAATCTGGTTTTAAAGGTCAGCCCTGGCACTTTAAATTAAGCCTGGGAATAAATAGGATTATTGAGCTAAGGCATGTGAGATGCTTTGAACACTTGAAAATGTTACATAAATGTTAAGTTGTACAAACATTTTTAGGGCACTTTTCAAATGAGATTTCTCCTACTTCAGTAAATGGGACGTCTGTTCTAAGGCAATATTAGATCTGGCTGATTTGCTTTAACTTGTATGTTCTTAGCTCTAATATGGATGAGGTTATTGCAATTTCTGTATTCAAATTCTTAAAGCAAATTTCAAACAAAGGCAAATTTGACCAACAGAGCCACGAACTTGACAGAATAGGGGCTGTATAAGAATCATCCTAACCAACCTTTAGCAAAACTCCAATTGAGGTTGTTATATAAAAGAAGGATTTTTGTTTGTTTGTTGTTACATGTCCTGAACTTTAGTTCCACATCTTGAACTTTATTCAAACTACTCAGAGTTTTAATTTAGTCAAATTCAGTAAAATGTCAAGCCAGTGCTGTTTATCCTGCGGATTACATTTATTGCTCACTGCAGAATTAGCTTAACATTTTGATTTCTATTTTTCCCCCTTTTGTTTATCCATGTGGCAAGATGCTTTGCTTGTTATCCTCTGACCAACAACCAGTTGGAAATTCAGTTTCTAATTTTCATAAGCATTTGGGAAAAGCAAGAAGAGAGTTCTGTGTGCATGCGTTGCATCTCCAAGTGCTTTTTGTATTTCTTTTTGTGGAGGAGAGGGTCTGGTATAAAAGAGCCAGATAAGAGTGTGAGCTGTGATCAGAGCCGGTTGTCCAATGAGGCATGGCGGCACAGTGCCTCAGGTGGCAGAAGCTGGGATGCGTCAGTGGACATCTGTGACAGCTCCTTGGCTATGCCCCTGCGCTGGAGGACAGAGCTGCACGTGGCCTGTGGCCTTCTCCCTAAATTAGCTGCCTGCCCTGAGGTGTCACGTCACTTGTGTTGTAAGGCTCGACTACCATTCCACTCATCTTCTGTCTGTCCAATGTGGGAAGGGTGGCGCCATCTTGTCCTTTACCACAGGCAGCAAAATGTCTTCAACTGCCCCTTGCTGTGAGCCCTGAGGCAGGAGGTTTCTGGTTCAAACATCGCAGGAACTCACCAAATGGCTTTAGCCGACCGTCTGGTAATAAGGAGGGTAACAATATTTCACAGGATTGTTTTAAGGTAAAGGGACCCCTGACTGTTAGGTCCAGTCATGGCCGACTCTGGGGTTACGGCATTCATCTCGCTTTACTGGCCGAGGGAGCCGGTGTACAGCTTCCGGGTCATGTGGCCAGCATGACTAAGCCGCTTCTGGCGAACCAGAGCAGCACACGGAAATGCCGTTTACCTTCCTGCTGGAGCGGTACTTATTTATCTATTTGCACTTTGACGTGCTTTCGAACTGCTAGGTTGGCTGGAGCTGGGACAGAGCAATGGGAGCTCACCCCGTTGTGGGGGTTCGGCAAGTCCTAGGCTCTGTGGTTTAACCCACAGTGCCCAGTTTACTAAAAATGTATGTGAAGAACATTTGAAGCACTATGGAAATGCTGCTGGCTTTCCGGCCCCTATGTTTCTTACAAGGCCTGTTTCCATCATATTTTAAAGGCTAAGAAGAATTCAGGTTGACTTTGGTTCCTTGTTCCTCCACGAACAGCATGTGAGTCGCACTTGGGTTTATATGAGGGAGTACGACCGTTCAGATAGATCCAGGCTACACGAAAGACCACAAGCTCTCTTCTGGGGAGGCCCTTCTCTCAGTCCCCCCACTGCGGCAGGCACTCTTGGTAGGGACACAGGAGAGGGTCTTCTCAGTGGCTGCTCCCAGACTTTGGAGTTCTCAGAGATGTTAGACTAGCTCCCTCCTTGCTGTTCTCTGCCTTTGGAAACTGACTGCATTTGAGGAAAGGGTGGGTGCTATGATTTTTTCTTATTGTTATTATCTGTTCTGAATGATGTTTTTAAAATACTTAATTTTATTAGGATTTAATTCCTTTTTAAAATTGTTTTTATTACAAAAGAAACACAAAAGTAATTACAAAAGCAATCACCTCTGTTTTCAGATCATAAAGTCCTTTGTGCAGATTAGTTCTATTCGATGTGAGATGGTGATGTTGTACATAGTATAAGGTTGGCGGGGGGGGGGGAGTGAGGTGGGGAGAGAGAGCAGGGAGGGAGAGAAAGGAGGTAGTAAACTTGCATTCTTTTATGCATTATATTTGCAAGTTTTTTGTGTCAGCATCACTTGGGTAGGTTCTCTTTCTACTGTATTCATTTATTAGTTTGCATTGGCAGTGAGAGAAGTTGGGGGTGTCCAGAGCTTGGTTGATTGCCTATAGTTGGCTGCTGTGAGTTTTAATGACTGCATTTTCTAATTTTTTAGCTTGTTCTATTTTATCTCTCCTGCCAACCTAGCAGTTCGAAAGCATGTCAAAGTGCAAGTAGATAAATAGGTACCACTCTGGCGGGAAGGTAAACAGTGTTTTCGTGTGCTGCTCTGGTTTGCCAGAAGCGGCTTAGTCATGCTGGCCACATGACCTGGAAGCTGTACGCCGGCTCCCTCGGCCAGTAAAGTGAGATGAGCGCTGCAACCCCAGAGTCAGACACGACTGGACCTAATGGTCAGGGGTCCCTTTACCCTTTACCTTTACTATTTTATCTCTGTGAGGTGTTTTGAGTCCTGGACTTGGGAAAGGCTGGATAACAACAACAACAGCAACAACAGCAACTTCAAGTGGTCAGCTAAAATTGCCAACTCTTGAAAAACATAGCAGCAAACCCTGGGAACTGGGAAGGGACTATGGACAGAAACAATGTGTATCTAGTAGGCCTTAAAAGGGAACTCTGTTAGAAGGTGTCACTGGAGGAACAAGCGGCTCGGTTTGTTTTGTCAATGGGCAAAACAGCCCACTAGGCTCCGGCACCAAGGCAAAAGAGCAGGGTGCTAGTTGGATGCATGCACCAGCACTCATGCTGAAATCATCCTTTATGCCCCTTTTGCCCTGAGCCTGTGAGCTTTGGATGGGGAGCACGAATCGCCACATAGTCACCCAGCAGTAGTTTGTGTGGTGAGTGGGGTTGGAGATTGCAAAGGTAACGTAAGTGCAGAAAGGGCGGCAAGTTCGAATAGTACAAGAAACACTCTGCTGCATCTCTTTTCTCTAGACCTTTGCTGTGGACATGCAGGGCGCATTTCTGTCGCCCTCATTTTATGCGTGCATTGAATGGATGGTGGCCTATTTGTGGATTTCCCCTGTGATCAGGTCAATTTTAAAACAGGTGCGAAAGTCCTTTTGCTCGTCTTCCCATTGGAATAACAGCATCAAATTCTCTTAAAGCTCTTCCTGCAATTTTTTTGTTAAGGTTTTGCATTCACTGTGCAATGATATGTAAGCCTGTGCTAAGTTATAATATGCTTCTTATCAGCATTGCTGCTAACACAGTGCAAGATTTGTTAATGTAGTACATTTCAGCATCAGCAGATGGGGCCCTTGTTTCCCTTGAAGAGTGGTACAGAGGCCTATGTATTTATATCCTCTCTGTCAAGAGCGGTATATGTGTGGTGTTTTACATATTACAACATATTAAATTAATGCTCTGTTTGTAACAGATATAGATCCAGGAGCAATCAGAGCACCATGAACTGCAGCTGTCTAGGTTCAGAAGTCCAGCGTCCAGCTGTGTGGCTCGAGACTCCTCTGAACATCATTTGAAAACTTTATATAGTTATAAGGATGAACCATGGAAGAAATCAGGTGCTATTATTTTAAGATTGCCAGGTTGCAATCTGGGAAACAGTCTTGTTATACCTTTAACTTTCTGGATGCAGCAAGTGGCAAAGCATCAACTGCTTCCAAGTTCTTTTGTGCGCTCCTTCCCCTGAACCACAGCAGAAGGGTAGAGAACAGGACTGAGGGAGAAGCAAGTAGACAGACAATTGCTGCTGTAGGTTACACCACTTCTATGCATATGGGCTTTTTCTAGGTTAGTACCTGCGACACTTATAATATTCAGAAGAAGGATCTACTGGCACATTCCAAACTACCAGCCTGAGATGCTGTCCAGTTTCAGGGTCTTCTTAGAAACTCATGGATCAGTGTCAAAAGTTGTGTCGTGTGGTGGTCCATGAACAGGATGCAGTAAATAGCACCAGAGTCCATGGAATGGGCTTTGTGGGGGTGGCTCCACACCCATGGAACGCCCTCCCCACTGTGGTGCATTTTCTTTTAGGAAACTGGAGAATATGCATTTTTTCTGGCAGGTGTTTGAATAAGCACAGCAGTGACTGAAATAATTTGTGAATAATTTGATGCTGCTTATTATGAACAACGTTCTGTTCTTCAGAATTAAATTACTGTGATGTTCTGTGTCCTTTTGACAAAGGGCAGTCAGAATTGTTTCTTAAACAGATAAACAAAAATAACAATTAGAGGTTAGGTGGCCCCAGTGTGTAGATCAGGGACAGGAAAATGGTGGCTCCACAGATGCCGTTCCTATCAGCCCCGACCAGCATGGCCAAAGATGAAAGCTGAAGGAGCTGCACGGGCTGCCAACTGGGAGCAGTTCAGGGTCCTGTTTTTAGCATTTAAAGTCCTAAGCAACTTGGGACCACGATAATGAAGGGACCATTTTGTGCATTGCATCCCTGCCTGGCAACCCTGCTCCTCAGATGGGGCACTGCTGAGACGACCATTTGTCCCAGAGGTCTGCTTAGCTTGTACTAGAAACCAGGCTTTTCTGGAATCAGTTATCAGCCAAAATCAGACAGGTGTATAGCCTGATGGTGTTTAGGCAGCTACTGAAGACATTTTTGTTTAGGAAGGCTTTCCCTAAGGTGTGATGTAGTCATATCTAGAAGATCAATTTTATATTTGATGAAATCTCATTGTTTTTGGAGTTTGGGTGGAAGGCTTTATTGCTTTAGCATTTGTTGAACTGGCTTTATTGTTCTTAGAGTTTGTGTTTCTGTTCTTTATTCTGTTTCTGCCCTGTACGCCACTTCAATACCTCTATTAATTTGTTTGTATAATAATGATGATGATGCAGAGGCCATTGTTTGCATTGAAGTTTGTATATGTCCGTTTGCCCCTTCTCAGGCAGGCGGATTTGCAGGCGGGACCTGGGCCTCTTTGTTAACCGGTGAATGGCAGGCTGGATCATCTCCCTGATGCCAAATCAGCCAATGGTGGCAGGAATTGGAGGGCGTTCCCCTGGGTGCAAGACCCAATGGTGGCCCTTGGCCCTGCTCCCAGGGCCAGGATAAATTGCAGACCTGCCTGGCCGTTCAGCTTCTGTATATATGGACAGGGCTCACCCACCCATGAGGCAAGGTGAGGACATTACCTCAGGCAGCAGAATTCAGAGGGGCAGCAGATCTGGCTTCCAAAGGATGCACCCTCTGCCGCTACTGCCGCAGTGACAACAATGAATGTGTGTAATCCTTGAAAGTTGAATCTGTTGCCTCCTTGGCAGCCCCTACCTCAATACTGCCTCTACAGCAGCCTCTTGGCAAGTAAGAGGCACCACTCTTCCCACCCCTCGGGAGGAAATGGTGGGGGTTTCCAGCTGGGGTCCCCTGACATGATTCAGAGCAGGCATCTCCCCAACGATGGCCTTTGATTCCTACTTCAACCACCAGGTAAGGTTAATCTGATTCCCCTCCTTCTTCCTGATCTAGATCTTTATCCCCCGCCCCCTTGTTCTGATGTAGAGCTTCACTCACCCCTTCTTCCCTCGCTGTGTGTGTGTGCCAATTTGTGGTTCACTCTGGTGCCAAAATGTATTGGTTATATGGGGAGGTAGCTAAGTCCTAGGCTTTCTCCTGCAACCAACATGTGAATAACTTATATTGGAAAGGTGAGGCAAGGTATTCCAATTATTTGACTTGACCTTAAAGATTATAGACACAATACACTACTTGATATACGCTCCTTGTGCTTCCTTTATTAGCTATGGCAGAGAACGCTCCACCAGCATATGGAGCGATTTCCTATTCCTTAGCCAGAAACAGGGAAGCCGGATTTTTGGCTTGACTATTTCTGCAGCCTGATGTTTAATTTTGCAGATGATGCCGATGCTGATTTACTTCTAAAGTGCCAGCAATCCATCTGGTGCTGTGGAAACTCAAAATTAAAAACAGGTTCCTCCTTGAAAGGGTCTCATGATCTGGAATAGACAAAGGAAAGGCGGGAGGTAAACAAAAGGAGCGTCTGTGGGGAAGAGGTAGAGGTCAACAGTACATTTATAAATAAGGTAGAAGAAAAATCTGGAACTACGAAGAAAGCTAAAAAAGAAGAGAAATGATTAGGAAATGGAAGAATGTTGCTGAAGACAGTCACAACTATTGCAGACAGGAAAGAAAGAAAGAGAGAGAGAAAGAAGAGGTCCTAGGGTGAGGAAAGGCAATAGAAACTGAGGATGAGAAAAAGGAGGGTGGAAAGTAACTAAGTGATGAGTGACAGGCAGGGGTGAGAGCATGGAGCTTTTTGCAAGTAAAACAAGAAGCTTATGACAGGTACAAAGTGGAATCAGAAGGCAAGGCAAGGAACTGAGGGCCAAGAAACACATTTTATTAATCACATGGTTATAACCCGTATAAGTGGGATTTTGCTTTCGCAAAGAGCCAGTGCAATGGTGGCCCAACCTGGACTGTGAACTTGGCATACAGAAGAGGAAGGCTGTGGCCCCAATTCTTATCAGTCTCCACATGCTTGCCAGTGACATGGGGCAAAAACTCCCATTGATCCCAATGCTTCATACAGATATTAGTTATGACCTCCCCCACCCAAAATATGTCTTTTGAAACACAAAGGGGTAAAGCCCCCTTCCCTCCACACTGGGGTCCGGATCAGGCCCCCACACCAGCTATTTGTGGGGGGGGGGGAAACCCTGCATTTAAGGGCAAGCCACAAGATCGATGTAACGTAGTTTGACCTTCAAAACGGCCCCAACACTATGAAAACAGTTGGCAAGTTTGATAATTGCCATGGTATATATGAAGCTGCTTTGTATCATTCCTGGTATATATGGAGCTGTCGTTGTTGGTCTAGCTAGTCCAGGGTGGCCTACTGTGACTGGCTGCTGTGGCTCCAGGGTTTCAGGAAGCTATGCCTCCCATCACTGGGTAAAAAGGTAAAGGTACCCCTGCCCGTCAGGGCCAGTCGTGACCGACTCTAGGGTTGCACGCTCATCTTGCTCAAGAGGCCGGGAGCTGGCGCTGTCCGAAGTCACTTCCGGGTCACGTGGCCACCGTGACGAAGCTGCATCTGGCGAGCCAGCACCAGCGCCGCACACGGAAACGCTGTTTAGCTTCCTGCTAGAAAGCGGTCCCTATTTACTTGCACTTAAGGGTGCTTTCAAACTGCTAGGTGGGCAGGAGCTGGGACCGAACGATGGGAGCTCACCCCACCGCGGGGATTCAAACCGCCGACCTTTCGATCAGCAAGTCCTAGGCTCTGTGGTTTAACCCACAGCGCCACCCAATCACTGGGTACCTGGCCTTAAAAACAACAACACAAAAAACAAAACCTATCAATGCCACGGGTTGAATCTGTGACCTTCTGCATGCAGCTCGTGAGCTCAACCAGTGGGCTACAAAGCAGGAAAGTTGTGAGGCCACATGCAAGTTGCTCTTGGAGGAAGAGTGGGTGTATAACTGGAATAATTAAATAATATTTTTCGAGAAGATGGGAATGAGGAAGGCTGGTGTGAGAAAGTACACAATAATAAAGGCAGGGGGAAAGATGAATATTTGATCATTTGGAATGGCTTCCCTGGAACTGCCACTTTGTATTGAATGAACTTGTTATTTGCGTACACCCTGTAGAGAGGATTTTGACGCAGTGCCTCATAAACCATAAATATTGTTATGAAATGGATAGATCAAAACGGATCTTTCCATCCCATTCTAATATGTCATGCCCACAGTATTGCTTCCTGGATAGGTGAAATACTGTACGTAAGATAAAAATATGCATGGAGGCATATATTGCCCATTTGTTATGGCTAACTTTAAAAGGTTGGTATACCAGGATGTTATTTAAAGTAATACCATCTAGCATATTAGGAAATTAGACATCATTACAAATATGAGGAATCACTTATTGAAAGTGACACTTTTGCCAATCTGATTATTTGGTATAAAATATGACGCCTTGGGTGTGCAGAAAGCATTGCAGTTAATAAATTCCTTAACATCCAGCTGGTTTCACAAGCTTTCTTCTCACAAGCGTTCTTCTGTAGAATATGTTTTAGTTAATAAGAGTTCTTGTATATGAAATTCTGGCATATGCAAGCATATTTACCAACCCTATCCATTATTTGGATTTGCTGACAAGTGCATAAAAGCAGGAAAGTTCTATTGGATCAGACCAAATGTTCATCTAGATGAATAGATTCTAGCACAATATCCCATAGCGAATGGCATACCTTACCAGTTCTAGTAAGACATCTCACAGTGAACTAGAACTAATTCTAGTACAACATAAGGTAGTTCTGGTAAGGTGTAGCATGCCTATTTAATCAACTTACAGGTTCCCCTTTTACTTGTGGTTTTTGCTTGTATTAAACACCATTTTCTTTTGATCCATGGATTGTTTGGTTGATTTTCTGTAAGCTGCTTTGTGATCTATGGTGAAAAGCAGTCTATAAACATTGGAAATAAATATTGGAAATAAAACCCAAAGCAGCCAACCAGATGCTAATGTGAAGCCCACAAACAGCGCAAGAAGGCCACAGCTATCTCTTGATGTTTTGTTGCGTTTTTTTCAATTCAAGAACCTGCGAGTTCCATTTATCATAGCTTATCATGGCCATTGATAGATCTATTGTCCTCACTTTTAAAAGCTACCTTAATCAGTCACCATTGTGGCAGTGAATTCAACAAGTTAATTGTGCATTGTGTGAAAAAAGGATTTCTGGCTCTGTTCTGAATTCACTGCCAACCAATTTTGTGGGGTATCCCTAAATTCTAGGACTATGAAGGATGTTACAAAATACTTTCACTCAACCAACACTCTGCATCCAATTCAGTTTTCTAAACTTCCGTCATGTCCCATCCTCTCCAGTCATCTTTTCTCCTCTCCCCACAGGATAACTAACACAGGATTGGATCCAAACAAACAGAGCCATCCTATCAAGACAAGAGAAAGAGAAGTTGAGGCAGATTAACTGCCAAATCCAAAGCCCAGGTGGGATCATGCTATTTCCTCTGAGGAAGCCATCAAAGTGGAATTTATTGTATTTTTTAGCAACCAGCCACCGTAAGATTTCAGTTAAAGAAATCCCTCTAACTATTAAGTTTCATATTGAACATTAGCCCACAAAATAAAATTGTACACACTAAAAACAAAACAAAACGGTTATACAAAAAGGTAAATACCAACAAATCTAATGGATTCAGCTGGTTTGCACTTGCTCCAGGTAATGTACAATGAGGAAAAGAAATTCCTAGGCAGAAATTTCACAAGTACCTCCCTTACATGAATCCATTAAATGTTGAGTGCCTTTTCAAAGCTGCTACAATAAATGTTGCTGTTTTGAATGTGAACAGCATGTGATTGAACTGTAAATACATGAATTTCTCATGGTTGGATTTCCTCCTGAATGTTGACAATAATGGTAAAATATATGCATCTCATAGTTCTATGTACAGGGTGGGCAAGGGGCGCACGGCACAGCCCCTCCTCCAACCTGGGGAATTGCGGTTGTCCTATCAGCCGGTCCTCGGGTCTGTGGTTGCTGTTGCTGAATGCCAAGTCAGCTCTGAGTATGATGTCCCTCAATGATGATCTGATGGATGAGGAGGCCGATCTGGTCTGTATCACCAAGACCTAGGTAGGTGGGCAGGGTGGAGTTGGTCTCACCCAGCTGTGCCCACTTGGGTACTCAGTGCAACGGGCAGACTTGAGGTTTTGGGAGGGGGAGATGTTGTAGTGTTTGGTTTTCTATCTTTTTCTCCAGGCTCTCTGTCCAGTTAATAGGGGGATTCTAGAGTATGTGTTCCTGACATTGGGCTATCAGAACAGATTCAGGATTCTGTTGGTTTACCAACTCTCTTATTGCCCAACAGTCTCCCAGCCTAAGCTGACAAGAGCTGGTCTCAGTGGCAGAGTGGAGGACTCCTAGACTGTTGGTTCTGGGGAACTTCAACATCTATGCTGAGGTGACTAGCTTTGGGCAGCTCAAGACTTCTTGGCTGCAATGACTACCATAGGGCTGTCTCAACATTGTCACCAGTCCACACTCTGGACCTTGTTTTTCAAGACAGGCCACACTGGATCTTGTTTTCAAGAGATTAGCAGAAGCACCCGAGGATAACACTCTGGTCCACATCTGACCACATGTTGCTGCTGGACTGATTAAAGGTTCATGAATCAGACTGGGTATCAGACACACTTAAATATTTGGACTACATAGTCCAAAATAAAACAATGATATAGAGGTGAACACCCTGTTCTGAAACCAGCCTGCTCTAGGGTGAAGGGTCTGTAAAAATCAACCCACCATTTTGATTTGTCACACAGGTGATAGGCGTATAATTTACCAGGTATGACTGAACAATAGTGCAAGATCAGGTGAAGCCAGGACCTATTTTGAACAAACAGTGGATCTCATATTTGTATTCTTCCCATTACATAAAGATTCACCCACTTCTAAGCCACATTTCTGTAACTGTTTCCACCATTTGGTGGGCATCGTGCTAGCATTTCTGTGATTCCCAAGAAATCATAATTTTTAATGAGACACACACTGGAGAAATGACTCCATCATGTAAAACTCCCTGGATTTATTATGTATGTAATATATTCCATTGGTGGCAAGGCCGGTCCAACACATTTTGCCGCCTGAGAGAGAGCGTCTTTCCTTCCAAGTCAGGATGAATAGTATCCAGGACCAGCCAAGTTATTTTGGCACCTGTGGCAGTTATTCCCACAAGCACTTCTCTCCCTTTCTGGCAGTCAAATTACAACAACAATAATGTATTAAATAATTATCACTTTGCTGCCTTTTCATCACAGCTGCCTGAGGCAGTCACCCCACTCTGTCTTATGGTAGGGCTGACCATATGTAGTGGTGATGGAATGACTGTGCTCCAGTTACCACAACTGTATTGGGAAATACCAGGGTCCTCTTCAATGCTACTAAGTTCAGCTTTTTTGCCAAATGAAGAAGGGGCAATCTGCTTCTTCATCTGCAGTGCAATGTGAATGTCTGTAAAATCATGCAGCTTATTTTTCATGCTGGGATTTTTTATTTTTTTTATTTTTAACGTTTCTTTGATTCCCTCTCATGGAGACAATAAAGCGTGTCATATGGTCAGTTTCTGCTTTCCGAGATAATTAATCTCAGGAAAGCTCAAGCAATTATTTAGGGTTGTTCCCTGTGACATAGTTGCAGGAGAATAAGGGGGTGAGTAGGGAATGAATGAAGCAATTACATTGCAAGTGCATAAAAGAAAACGAGTGAATTTCCAGTACTGATATGTCGCTGGCTAGTTGCTAGCAAGGGTTGCATGAGCATTGGGAAGAATCAACCTACAAACACATCATACATTTAATACACAATGGGAGTCAACTCCTAGGGGCTGAGGTCCCTTTGTCCACCCCAATAAAATATTTAAGGGGGACAAGCTCCCTCAAAGTTGATGGGCATTGCCATTCAAATGGTGTGCGTCTGCCACATCTTGTGTGGTGGATTATGTGGGGCAGGGCTTACCTGCTATCCCCCCCCCCAATATTTTATTCAAGTTGGCACCCCTGAAATACACATTTCCCCCTCAAAGAATCTTGGGAACTGTGTTATACCCTTCACAAAGTTACAATTCCCAACACTATTAACAAATTGCATTTCCCAGGATTCTTGGCTGGGGGTGCTTTAAACGTATGGTGTGTACATGCAGTCACAGTACAGTCATACCTCAGGTTGCGAATGCTGCGGGTTACGCGTTTTCGGGTTACGGACCGTGCCGAACCCGGAAGTACCGGAACGGGTTACTTCCTGGTTTCGGCGCATGCACAGAAGCTCTAAATTGTGCTTTGCGCATGCGCAGGAGACCAAATTGCTTCACGCGCATGCACAGACGCAGTGCTGCAGGTTGCAACCACTGCGGGTTGCAAACATGCCTCCCGCACAGATCATGTTCGCAACCCAAGGTGTGACTGTACTCATGAATCTGTTCTCTGCCTGCTACTCAACCTGCAATTAAAAAAAAGGGGGGATCCACATGGAAATTGGCATTTAAATTTGCTCTCACGGCCTGGAGCTGGTGCAGGGATCAGGCCCAATCTGCATACCTCCCCACCTTCTGTTTCTGCCACCACAAGTGATTGGGCTGTGGATGTGGCCATGGATCTGTGGTTACCCAGAGCCCTGGCAGTGACAATGGGGAGTTAGGATGGCTCTGCTAGTCAAACTGAGAGTGCACCCGCTGAAATCAGTGGGAAGGTCTATTCATTTCATTGGGTCAACTTGGAGTGGGCCTGATGTTGGCTGTCTCACCAGTAGGAAACTTTGTCCACTCATAGCTGATACCCATAAGGCTGTGTTGCTGGGTCGCAGTCTCTGTGTTGCATCATACAGTTCCAAAATCCCGACTCAAAAGATGTTATTTTTTCCAATCCTAGCTGCAAAAGTTCTGAATGAGTAATGCTCAGTGCTCTATAATGTTGTTTTAAATTAATAGATATCTATTTACATCCTTAACTCTATCTTAATGAGGATTTTTGTCTGGGAATACAAACAGCTGTTGGAAATACTCTTCCATCTATCATTTTAAATCTTTTATTAAATTTGCACCTGGCAGTGCAGTTATATTGAAGAGTCTGTTCATTATGAGACCCATATTTGGGCAGCTTATAACTATCATTTTCAATCTTATCAGGCTGAAACTCTGCCAGCACACTTTTTGTTTGTTTGTTAAATCAAAGTGAACAATATTAAACTTTCTTTTCCCCTTCTCCCCAGCAATAATAAACACTTCTGCTGCATAAAAATTAAGGAGATGTATGGAGAAGATTATTGTTGGTTTGTTTTTTTTAAAGAAGTAAACAAGTAGTTGACTATTACTCTGCAGCAGTGATTGTCAAAAATGGCTTAGGCTTTGTAAATAGCTTTCTAGATAACTTTTTGTTTGGATCACCAGCTCTCTGGAAGTGGGGACAGAGATCAAGTAGCCCCCCTGGTCTAATGAGACAGGCTGCTAGCATGTCAGGAAGGGAGTCGGGGGGGCTAAATCCTAAGTAAAGTTCATTGATGTGTCTCCTTACAATGGTATAACAAGGCACACAATATAATGAGACTTAGGCCACATTCACACCAGATATTTAAAGTGCTATGACACTACTTTAAACAGCCATGGCTTCCCCCAAAGAATTCTGGGAGCTGTAGTTTGCCAAGAGCACTGAGAATTGTTAGTAAGCACCTATTCCCAAACACGGAGCTACAATTCTCAGAGTTCCCCATGAAGAAGGATCAACTGTTAAACCACTCTGGGAGTGGAAATTTTCACTCTTGTGCATGAAGGCAGAGGAGAGGAGAAAAGAGAGAAGAAGTTAATGAATAAAAGGAGGAAAAAGAAAGGGCACCTATACTAATATTTGGCTTTGTTCTCACCCTGCTTGGGCGTTGCCCCCATTTGTTGCAGGTATATAACCACTTTCCTCTGTGAGAAATAAGCCTCTGACCATGAAAAGTTAACCAACCTAATAATCACTTGAGTTTGTAGTCTTCAAGTGATGAACATGCATGTGGGAACCTGCCCTAAAGGGCTAATCTATGAGGTCAGCCCTTGTAGGCTTCAGCTACATGGTGAACCAAAGCACACATGGATTTCCCCATAGTTGTGCAAGTGTGGTAAGGCTTGGATCACTATGCGGCCACAGTCTGCACAAACTGGCAAGCCATGTGGGTTTAGAGATCTATGTGCGATATTTTGAACCACACATTACAACATCCTTAGTGTGAACAGCACAGAAGAACTCTGCTATATCAGATGAAAAACCTATCTAGTTAAGCATTCTGGCCAACAGGATGCCCATAGGGAGTCCATCAGTTGGGCATGGGCACAATAACACTCTCTCACTCATTATTCCCAGAAACTGATACTGGGAGGCATATTGCCTCCGACATTGGAGTTAGAACATAGTCATAACGGCTGGTAGCCTCACCCTCCAAGAATCCCCTTTTAAAGCTGTTCCAAGGTGTTGGCCGTCACTGCATGTTAAGTTAGCAAATCCCATAGTTTAACTATGCACTGTGCAAAGAAGTACTTCCTGGATTTCCCTGTGGAAGATCAAGATTGATATGGTATTCAAATGGCATTTGGACATTGAAAGAACAGTTTTTGTGTGAACATGGCCAAAGTAGGTATCATTCGAAGCCAGATGCACAGCTCCATTCCCAAACAGTGATATCTCACTACCAGGGGATAAAGCAAGGAATGATGACGGTGTGGTACAGAGTTGGACCATATTTTGGTATTCATTTAGATCAGGGTGGCCCAACCCACAGCCTGTGGGCCACATGTGGCTAGCGAGGCCTTTTTTGGGCGGCCTTTGGAAGAGAAGGAGCTGTGAGGAATGAGCAAAAGTCCCTGCCTTTTTAAACAATCAAATACCTCTGCTGTCCCATCTTTCATTTCCCCCCTCAACTTGCCACCTCAACATTCCACATGTTCTGGAAGTTCACAGGTTCTTGTCAGTTTTATTTTTTTAATAAAAAGTCTTTTATTATTATTATTCACAAGCATTCAGACTTCTGCACACCTATGAAGTCTTCTGAATACGTAGAAACCATTATCTTATTTTCAGGTAGCTAGTTCCCTTCCAAAACTGGTAGGCATTCAACCATCTGAGTTAGCTATTAGAAAGAATGATCAGGAGAAAAGATAATTGTGAGAGGAAATGAATACTCCATTTCAAGAGAACTTTAAAAAAAAGTTTTGAAAGTAAAGTAAAGACTAACAGCTTCATAATATGCCTGTTCACTTTAGACCCTATTCACTGGGGCTTACTAACTAGTCAGTGAATAGGGACAGGCTGGGTAGTATCAACCACATATCATTATGTAATGATGATGATGGGAAAGGAAGCATGAAAGACTTGAGCTTCCTATTCTTGAAGGCTCTTTGTAACATCTGAAGTAGAGATTCCTTATGCCTTTCTGCAGCGAGATAGAAAGCTTATGTATTTCAGTACATCAGAAACTTCCATATTCCATTGTGTTGAGAGATACTAAAGTTCCGTCAAGAAGTTGCAAAGAAGCATAGTGAACAGGAAGCACATGTTAGAGTTGTTTAGAGGAATCCCTGATCAGGACCTTGTGTAGAAATACATTAGCTTTCCACCCCAATAATGAGTTTCAACGCTTTGCTGCAGAACAGACTTAAAACTACAGTGGTACCTCGGGTTAAGTACTTAATTCGTTCCGGAGGTCCGTACTTAACCTGAAACTGTTCTTAACCTGAAGCACCACTTTAGCTAATGGGGTCTCCTGCTGCCGCTGCGCCGCCGGAGCCTGATTTCTGTTCTCATCCTGAAGCAAAGTTCTTAACCTAAAGCACTATTTCTAGGTTAGTGGAGTCTGTAACCTGAAGCGTATGTAACCTGAAGCGTATGTAACCTGAAGCGTATATAACCTGAAGCGTATGTAACCCGAGGTACCACTGCAGACAACGTAACACACTGCACTCAAGCACTGTGGTTCAGTCCTTTAAGTCCTTTATGCAGTTCTGTAAACTTTCCCCTCTCTGGTCCCAGAGAGAGATCCTAAGCTGGCTCATCATTGCAGAGCTTCTTTGCAACATCTGCTGCTACTGCTAGCCATCTCGGACTTCTTAAGTTCCCTTTCCTGCTGTGAGAGCTGCAGCTTAGGTTTCTGGTGATGAGTCAACAGGTAGTTTAACGCACTGAAATGAAAAAAACAACACCTAGCCTTTTGCTTTCACTCAGAGTGGAAGCTCTCGCTTAAGGTAAACTCCTCTTCACAGCATTCCAAATACAATGCATTCAAATACAACATTTTATGAACATTAAACTTAGAACTTTAACAGCACAGATCTGTTTATCCCCCACAATCTTTCAGTGGAATCAAAGGAAATCCCTAGAACACCACAAATGACAGAACCATGTCTCCAGATTAGCAGGCTATTCAGAAAAGCAGGGGTAGGGAACCTTTGCCCCTCCAGATGTTGCTGAACTACAACTCTCATCAGTCCTAGGAAGCCTGGCCAATGACCAGGGATGATGGGAGTTGTAGTTCAACATCTGGATGACCAACTGTTCCCCACACCTGTGGCACAACTTTGCACAACATGTTTGAATCCATAGTCTAGGTCTCTTATTTCAACAACTCAACTCACTTGCTATTATTTTTTAAATGCATTTATGCTACACACCTCTCCCCCCCCCAGTTTATGACTACCAGACACTTTCAATGTTTTGTCCGTGTGAACATTTCATTATAGTTGCTTTTACTTTTCATGTGAAATCTGTAAACGGTCCTGGAGGGAAGTTTATGGTTTGGATGAAAAGTCATGGATGTACATAATGGCAGCATTCAGTGATATCCAGCCAAGAATGATTGACAGTGCCTGTAACTACTTATTATGTCAAGGTTTCAGCACACCGATTGATGGGAAATGATGTATAATAAATTAGAATGATCACACATCATTTCCCATCGATTGAAATGCCAAATTCTTTGATGGAGTAATGAGTTATGGCCAATACCACTCACTGTCTTAGAGGGAGATTGATTGCTTATCCTTTCATCAATGTGATCAAACTAAAGAAGCCAAGAAGTGGGTGCATTGTCATAAGTAACACTCTATCCTCAAAGTAGGACAGAGATGAAGTAGCACTACATAAATAGGGCTGTTTCTACAACAGTTTCACCCAGACCACGATCCATGCACACTCCTGTCAATTCATTCCATTCACCATGACTTCCCTCTCTGTGAACTCATCTCTCCAGCTTCCTTCCACTTAGAAGCTATCTGCTCATTGGTCCCAGGAAGACTAAAACTGAAGGCAAATTCCTCACCCATACCATAGATGATTCAGCTTTGGTTGCCACCCATAGTATGTGAGATAGACCACGGGATGTGAAGAATTCACATGAATAGAAGTCTACAAGAAAAGCACTCAATATGATCATGTGAAGAGGATGGCTGGCTGGATGTGATATGCTCATGTTCTATCCTTATTCCCTTGAAAGCTTAAGAGTTTGCATCATCATCAATCAGGTCAACATGGGCGGGGTATAAATAAATAAATAAATAAATAAATAAATAAATAAATAAATAAATAAATAATCGTACAGAGCCACCAAGTCAGTTTCAGTGCCAAACAGAGGCCTTAAATTCCATGGAAATAGATTCAGAAAACCAGCCTCATCCAAGAGCGTCAGAATCTTGTAAGCAACCACCCATTCAAGAATCTGGCCCAAGAAGAGGGCAATTGCCACTGTTATATAATTATTCTGGTCTTCTGGGTTTAAGGATTTTTCCCCAGGTGTGATCACACAGCTGCCTCTTTTAGGTAGCTGAGAACGAATATGAGGGAGCCAGGCAAAGAGAACATCAGGGCCTGCTGTGGTCAGACTCTCTCCTCCCATTACCCCACACAGCCAGCTTTGCATTATATATATATGTTTTACTATTGTTATGAGTTGGGGGATTTGTTAGGCTGCATACGAGACCCTTCTAATCCTCAGCAAGTGTTAAAATTTAATCAAAACTTTGAATTCTTTGAATAACCAGGCTAGCCTCCTGGTGAGGTGATAGCCTAGGTGATGAGCCGTTAAGGAGAATAAGGGAAGGGGCTCTGTGGGAGATGGTGAATGGGTGGGATGGGGTCCTTCCTCAACTTGTTAGAAGGACAAAATGAGAGTTAAGAGCAGAGAGTGAAGTGATGTGAGCTAGAAGCAAATCAGCAAGCTAGAGAGAGTCAGAGTGATGGTTAATTTCTGTCTGAATACAAGGATGCAGCTATGGGGGGGGGAGCAAGGTCCCCTTGGGGTGATGCTATGAACACCTCCATTGTAGGCTCAGGTTGTATATATGTGAAGGTAAACCATATATCATAAAGACTCCACAGTCTCTGTTGTCCTTCATTCCAAAGGAAACACGAACCCTGGGTAAGTGCCCTGAAACTGCTTGGAGATTGGGGGGTGGGGGGAGAGGTGTACAACAGTATTTTAGAACTGTCAAGGCAGAATATAAATTCAATAAATGAACTCATGGATCTCCCTTGTGGAGGGACCGAGCAGCTCCCAGAAGACTTGCAGGGTCTCCCAAACAGGGAGATCTGTGAGCCCCTCTTAAGGTACTATAGTACCTTCTGATCAGCAAGCCCAAGAGGCTCAGTGGTTTAGACCACAATGTTACCCCCTCCTCTAGGTATTCTAGTAATTGCAAGGAGTAAATAAAGCTGACCCTCATCATATCTCTTTTGGGGTTCACCAATAACTCTGTGGGTTATATGGGCTGCCGCATGGTCTGCCATTCAATGCTTGCTCATCTTCGACACCACAATATTAAGTGCCGACTTGCATGCACAAATGATGGCTGACACCGTTATGATGCTCAATGTGCAGCTCAGTGCATTAACCCGAGGTTACGGTATTGTGCGTTTCCAATGCAATTCTGGGAACTAGAATTTGGCTTCAGATGTTTATTGTGGCTATCAGCCTGAACACAGCACACATCTAAATCTACTTGTAACACTATGAGGTAATTTCTATAAAAAGTGAATTTTGGGGCCAAGGATAGTAAATTGTAACAGCTATTCTGACCCTCTTAAAATAAATACATAATTTATCACAAGCACTGTACTCAATACCACCCTTCTGAAGTATGGTGGAGAGGCAGTTACTTACTCTGCATATGCAATAGGTGGATTTTAAATATTTTAAAACCATATCAGTACTTTTACCTTTCCCCATAAATATGGAGAAGTTACATACACTCTGCAGCCCGTTATCATTTGACAATTTTCATAATTTGTATTAATTCAGATGCTTTCAGGTACCTGAAATTAACAAACATTTATTTTAATGTTTTTGTTTAATTTGAGAGGGGAAAAGATTTATAGAGGTGCGAATATCTGTGCTGCAGTCCGGTAAGAAATTTCATTGTGTTTTGTGGTTGATGTTTAAATAAATTCAGAACTTTTAATGGGTTCTTGCATACATGAATATAAAGGCTGGGTTGTTCTAGCAAGCAAATTGCCTTCATGCTAATCACTAGTATAGGTGAGGACAATGAGTTTTGGGAAGCTTCAAGGACTGCAGTGTGTGTCTTCAACCTTTACTTGCACCCAGGATTGTTAATTTATCTCGGCTTGGGGACACTTTTGGAATTTTGAAAGCAATTAATGGGTATTAACCCCCCCCAGTTGCTTTTCTCCTCGTCATTCTGGGTCAAGATCCCCCTGGCAGAGAGAAAGCACACACACACACACACAGCTTTTCTATGGGATCTGAGTAAATTTTGGATCCAGTAGGATATAGGATTTTACACGGGGGTCCACAAAAACAGAATGAAACTTTCAGTGGCACAGTAAACAAATAATTGGCTTCTTGCTAGCATAAAAGATCCTTGACACAGATCTTCATGGAACGCCATGGTTTCTATACAGGATGTCAACAAAGCTACCAACAAATTGTAACAGACACCCGTGGACCCCAAAGATGATTGTTTGGTGTAGACCCCTCCCAAATGTATAAGGTCTCAAAGGACCTGTGTGCTCTGGATCCATGTTTTTGCACTGTGGCAGTGCTGGAAAACGACAAGTCCAGTGAGGTTGGCGTAGTTCAGGCACCACACTGCCCCGCCCTCTCAAAATCCTGAGTGATGTGGCAGTGATGCTGCTGTTGGGAGGCCAGGGTCATGGAGCCTCTCTATTGGCTGTGGCTGCTTCTTATTGGATCGTAAACCAATTTTTATTCTTCCTTAGCCCATTAATGAGACAAAGGCTCAGGACCTATCTCTCAGTATGCTGACTACCACTAGGCCTGCATATTTACAATATACATAATTGGAATAAAGCCATTTTAGGGGAGAGAGGGTTTTGGTTTTTTTAAAAAAGTGCAAAGTCATTATTCCATCTAGTGAAGCTTTTAAAATTACACATAAGCGAAGCATCTTTATTTTATTTTATTTTTTTGCTTCTGATTTGGAAACAAAAACTTCTGGGATTGCTCGAAATGAGTTTGTTCTCCCTCAGGCATTGTCTTTATTAGCAGCTTAAGTGTATATTTAGTCTCGTCATATGTGAAATCTTCTCTATTCTTCAAATTAGTATGGGATAAAATGTCTTCATTTTTGTTTTTACAGTGGTGCTCCTTCAACACACACACACACACACGAGAGAGAGAGAGAGAGAGAGAGAGAGAGAGAGAAAGAAGAAAGAAAGAAAGAAAGAAAGAAAGAAAGAAAGAAAGAAAGAAAGAAAGAAAGAAAGAAAGAAAGAAAGAAGCTGCTTTGGATACAGACTTGCTTCACTGTTTTTATTTATTTTATTCAGGTTTTTTCCTCAGTTTTGTTGAGCTCGAAGGAAGGTTTGCAGTTCAGTTTCATCTTTCTCAGCTTATTCTTTGCTGTATAGCAATGCATTATGCAGGTTCCAAATGCTATTCATTGGGGCTTCATCTGAAAAAATATACCCGAGTGCTATAAGTAATATTGACCAATGACGCAGAAGTCAGGAACATATCAAAAGGGAGAATATACAATCTACACATTTGGGAGAAAAAATATGTACAGTGTGAAATTTTTGCATCCTCCAGAGATCTTTCAGTTGGAAATATACTAAAGATTTCCCCCCCCCCCCCAGAATATAGGAAACTGTTTTAGAACAAGTCAGAGGTGCCAGCTTGTGAAGGCGATTGGGGGGGGGGCAACATAATGTGTGTGATGTCATGACATCACGATGTCACATGCTTGATGTCAGAACAATCTGAGAAGCTGGGGGCGGAGCCAAACACGGTGGCCATGCAGTTCAATGGCTGGTGGCTCCTCCTCCTCTTGGCATCGCCATTAGTGGGAGGCTGCTTTGATTCTCCTTCTCCTCTGTGGCACACCACACTCAGAGCTACTTTCCAACTTTGCACTATGGGGACATGGGGGGGCTGGCCCCTACCACCAAAATATGGGGGGACCCAAAAGGGCTTTGGCTCCAGAAGCCGGCAGCCCTGGTCCTATCCATACTGCTTTAAGAGGCTATCCAGTGTTTCAGTCAAAGGTCTCTCCCAGACTTACCTGGAGATACCTGGGCTTGGAATTGAGACTTTCTGCATGCAAAGAGATGTCCTGCCATTGGTTCACATGGCTGAAAATGGGTCTTAAGATAATTTGGTCTCAGGCTGCTGAGGGCTTTAAATGGAACCTCGAAACAAATATGTAAATATCAATGTGAAACGTTCTGATTGCTGTTCCAATCGTAGCAGCCACATTATGTACCAACTGTAGTTTCTGAAAGCAGCCCTATGTTGACACCAGCACACACCCTGTACTAACACATGCACACATCACATGTGAAGATGCCATAGCCCTCCATTCCATTAGCCCCAGTGGCACAGGCAACACCAATCCTGCTACTGTCCGTTCCCAGGAATCCTTATAGTCAGATCCATGTGGCTGGGATTTGTTTGGCAGGAGGGTTGTCCAAAGCAGCATCAGCATTAATGGGGCCTGGTCACCAGCCGCAGGATACCAGTTGCCCATGCCTGGTTGGGCTTGGCAACATAGTGCCTACATTTCATCCTTCAGACTGGAACAAAGCAGAATTCTTCTCCTGCTACCTTCCAGTTAGGAAGGTACACAGTTAGGAAGGTTCCAGTTAGGAACACAAAGATCTTAACTTTGGGAAAGGGTTCTACACAGTTTGCAACAATATTTGGTTCATATACTTCTCTCCCATTCCCGTTCCCTCCCTCCCTCCCTCCCCCCTCCCTCCATTTTATTCTTGTTCTAAATTACTTCATGACTTCTTGTTGCTTGATTCAACAAATACAGCAAACCTAACATAAACCTAACCCTTTTATGGAGGTAGATATGTACACAAGCTCTTAGGATTAATTACATATGACTAAATTGTCGTGTAAAAAGGAACATTCACAAGTCTGGGTCTGAAAGCAAAAAAGGGGGATGAAAATAATGAAGTTGTTGCTGTTGCTGTTGTTATGCAGGCTGGGGTTGATGGCAGTTGGAGTCCAGCAACCTCTGAAGGGTTGCAGGTTCCCCCATCCCTGAATTAAAGTCACACCACTATGTTTGGCACTTTTCGTATTCTGTTCAAACATTGCAATACTCACGAACACCCATCCATTAAGGTTTAGGAGAGGGGGGGAAAAACAACTTCCATTGATTTTTGTCTTAAGCCAAATCCTATCGTGCTTTAATACTTGGGTGTGCACTCATGAAATATCATGCCTATAAAGACTATTAATATTCATCGGAAGCCTGAAATAATTCATGACATTCTTAAGTAATGTTCGCTGGCGTAAGGTGGTAAACAATGCCATTTACACCGAGTCCAAAAAAACCACAAAAAATTACAAAGGCAAGTTCTTACACGCTGACTAAACCTTGTATTTGTCGTTACAATTTCTTGGCTTATCCTTTTAGTAGATTTCCAATGAACTGGATGGAATTCAGAGTAATTATTCATTTTATTATAGTCAGTTTAGATATGGTAAAGATTAGGAGAGTAAAACAAATCATTTTCATGACAGAGGCTAGCGATACATTATTGTTGTTCTCCTTGTTTCGCCTCCTGCATAAATATGATATACAGCAACCTTAAAAATAATAATTCATGACTGGCTCTTGGGGCTCTCTCTCTCTCTCTCTCTCTCTCTCTCTCTCTCTCTCTCTCTCTCTGTGTGTGTGTGTGTGTGTGTAGTCTCCCTCTCTTGTTATTCTCCTTGCAGCAGAAGATGCACCATTTTGTTGGAGGCAGCCTGCGTATGAATACCAGTCGCTGGGAACGGAGGAAGGTGGAGCAAGTTCTAGCGCCCTTAGGTCCTGCTTGCAGCCTTTTCATTGACTTCTAGTTGGCCACTGTGAGAAATTATATGGGCCTTTGGCCTGATCTGGCATGCCCTTCTTGGGTTCATATATGTTGCCCTATTTATTTACTCTAGAATGCTGGTATATGATTGTTATATCTATATATAGAAAGAGAGAGAGAGAGAGCTGTAGGTGTGAAGACTTGATCAGTGATGTCATTTCTTCCAACGTTTCTTCCATGAGAATAGGGTCTTCCATTATTATTATTATTATTATTATTATTATTATTATTTTGCTTATACCCTGCTCATCTGATTGGGTTGCCCCAGCCACTCTGAGCGGCTTCCGGCACATATAAAAACATAAGAAAACATTAAACACTAAAAAAAACCTTCCTTATACAGGGCTGTCTTCAGATATCCTCTAAAGGTTGTATAGTTACTTAATTCCTTGGCTCGGGGGTCACCTAACTCTATACCCTCCAACATTTCTTCAATGAAAATAGGGACATCCTATTCCATATCCTCCAACATTACTCCGATAAAAATAGAGACGTCCTAAGGAAAAGCCAGGATAAAATCAGAAACCAGGGTGGCTCCTGTAAATTCGGGACTGTCCTTGGAAAACAGGGGCACTAGGAGGGCCTGTGATGTAATACCTTTGATGGACTATTCATACATGCAAGTTAGTAGCTGATGCTGCAGTCATCAAGTGATGTGTGGACCGGCTGCAGGAGTAAAACAAGCAGGGGTACAGCAGTTAAGTAACCCAAAGTCACTCCGGTGTGGTTGAGGGAAACAGTACTTGATCCTCCGAAGGGTATAATCATGCGATGGGAGGTCAGTTGAGGATTGGCTATTGCTAAAAGCAGTTGTCACTTCCAGGCATTCTTGCAGCATGTTAGTGGTTGAGGCATAGCTATCAGGGCAGCTATAGTTTATACAATACTTATGAATATTCAGTGCTATCAGAGTTCTTCTGATGCAATGCCTGATGATCCCATGGTTGCCCCAGCAGTGAATCAGAGTGAAAATGAGCAAATTAGCTGATGACTCCTCTTCCGAAAAGACAGATCAAAAGATATTACTCGTATAAAAGAAGGGTGCCATTAATGACACTGATAAATTATAGCTCACTAATGTTTGCTATGTAGCACATGAACCTGGGAGCAATCCTAATGGATGACTGTCAGGGGTTGAATCTCTTCCATAAGCACAGCTAAACAAGCAAAAGATTCCACAGTCTGCTTCACTCATGTCTTTTGCGAGGTAAAGTAAAATAATTAACTTTCCTTTTCAAGATCTTTCTGAGTTTTTTTTTAAGCTTGCATGGCCGTTCTGTGAGAGACTGTGACATGGAGATGCTCTCATCACAATGTTCCCACCGACAAATTGTAAGAAGAGTTAATGTGTTAATTCAGCAATCAGGGGTTTGATAAGGACAAAGATGTCCTCAGACCTCATTATAAATTATCATTTACCGAGCTTTAAAAAAAAATATTATTAAAAATGCTTTTCTTTTAATTATGGGGTCAACAGAAGCCATTCTCGGTAAGGCAAAATTAATTTCTAAAAGCTTTTCTGACAGAAAACTCAAATCCACGTAAATGGCTTTGGGGCTTGGGGTTTTTTTTTTTTTACTTTATGTCAGGTTTTCTACACGAATTGGGGATTTGCATTCTGTGGTGCTGTGTACTCATAAAAAAAAGGACCATGGGGCTACGTTTGAATTTCCTCAGATAATAGAATTGTACTAGAAACATGAGATATATAATTGGGCACAAGATGAAGCGCATGTCAGAAATAGCATGCTAGTTTAAAGTTATCAATGGTCATCACGAGGACAAGGCCTGCTGAAAATGGTGTCTTGGGGAAAGCCAGAGAACTGGGTAATATTTTGCAAATTTGGAGATAAATTCATCTACCAGCAGCAGTGGGGACGCGGGTGGCACTGTGGGTTAAACCACAGAGCCTAGCACTTGCAAATCAGAAGGTCATGGTTCGAATCCCCACGACAGGGTGAGCTCCCATTGCTCGGTCCCTGCTCCTGCCAACCTAGCAGTTCGAAAGCGTGTCAAAGTGCAAGTAGATAAATAGGTACCGCTCCAGCGGGAAGGCAAACCATGTTTCCGTGCACTGCTCTGGTTCGCCAGAAGCGGCTTAGTCATGCTGGCCACATGACCCGGCAGCTGTACGCCGGCTCCCTTGGCCAATAAAGCGAGATGAGCGCCACAACACCAGAGTCAGTCACGACTGGACTTAATGGTCAGGGGTCCCTTTACCTTTACCTTACCAGCAGCAGTGGTGTGCAGTCAGTAGACTAGGGGCAGTGGCAGAGCTTCATGCTCTGGCATCGTGGGATGGAGAGCAGGCGGGGGTGAGGCTGGCACGTGTCCTGGGGCAGTGCGCGCCACCTGTGGGGGCGGGGCACCCAGCATGGGCGGGGGGGAGCCGCGATGACACCCTGCTGGGATTGCGCTGCTGGGGGCGGTGCGCTCCCCGCGCACTCCTCTTCCTCCACCAGTGACTAGAGGGACTAGGCTAGTCCCCTAAATGTTCCTGGTAAATTAGAGTATTAAAGTATTGAAGTCTGCTGCCTCCTTCCCAAAGCCCAGGAAGCTTCTGCCCAGCTTAGGGAGGGAGGCATGATGCTCATGCACACAACATCACATGCTCAATGTTGCCAGCCCCATCACTCTTGCAAGCTGACACCTCTGGCCCTAACTGTTCCCGTATGAAAACATTCACTGCATGCCACTGACCAGCAGGTACTTCCAAACTAGCCAATCCAGTGTCTGCTTCTCAGTGGCCAGCACCATAGTTCTTGCCACCATATGTCCCGTCATTTTGTAGAGAGATTGTAGAGGAAGAGGATGGCTCTTTGCACTACTGCTGGACCCTTAAATCTTCTGCTGCCTTCTCTTAATGGTAAGCCTCCCCTGCCCACAACAAAAATTATTAGGATTTGGTGCCCTCCAAATTCCCCCCCCCCCCAGCTTGTGTAGGAAACAAATGGTATCAGAAAAGTGGGGAGTTGGGGTGTTTTCAGCCTTGATTGAATTACTTGTCACATTAGAGCTTTGGCTAATTGTATTGGAGGGGGATGCCAGCCGGTGGCAGAGGACAGAGTGACTCCAGGAGACATAGGTGTAAAAACACCAAACGGAAAAAACGAAGACTTTATTACTAAACAAATAAACACAAGCTCTGGTGGATGTTATTCCTGCAGGCAAGGCAACAAAACTCAGCTTTTTTCCTTTATAGCAACGGTCACCTGCAGCCAATTAATCCCAGAAACTTCTTAAAGGTATACACACATGTTTCTGTGCCGAATGTCCTCTAACACCCCCTCTCATTCAAACAGAAACAATAGTATTTTAAACAGAAAAGAACATATTTACATATCACACACTGCAACTCCCAACTTTGTTACCAGTCGTGTATGTTTTTCAAGGGTTAACGCTTTTGTAAATACATCCGCCACATTTTGTGTACTTTCACAATACTTCAGCATTATCTGGTTCTGTTTTACATTTTCAGCTACATTTTGGTATTTAATTTCTAAATGCTTTGATTTGTTTCTAAACAGGTCAGATCCAGACAAGGTTATTATGGCTTGATTATCTTCCATAACTTGAATAGGATAATTACACTCTACGTCTATATCCTTGAGGATCTGAACATAAAATTTTACTTCATTACATAATTCCGACAATGCACAGTATTCGGCTTCAGTTGATGATGTGGCCACTATAGTTTGTTTTTTGGATTTCCATCCTACTAAAGAATCTCCAAATTGAAATACCATTCCAGAAATTGATTTTTTATCAGGCAGGTTGGCCCAATCGCTGTCCACGTAACACTGCAATTTTGTGGACCCTGAAGATGGTAATTTTAAACAATAATCAAGTGTTTGCTTTAGATACCGGAAAATACGTTTTAAACCTTTCCAGGCATTTTCTGTAGGACAGCTTACTAGTCTGCTTAGTATTCCAATTGCATAACTCAAATCTGGTCTGCTCCACAATGAAATGTATAATAAACTTCCAATTATTGAATGGTACATTTCAGGATTTACAGGTTCTGTGCATTTTTCTTCATTTTTGAAAAAACCTATTTCCATTGGGGTTTTTATTCCCTTGCAGTTTTGCATATTGTTTCTTTCAAGTAATTCCACTATTTTGTCTTTTTGACTCAACAAAAAACTTCCATCGTTTGTTCTTTGAATTTCTAAACCGAGATAATTTTTTACTGGCCCCAAATCTCTTACTTTAAATTCCTTTCTTAGTTGTTCTGCAAATTTTTTCACTTGCTTGTCACCTTTTGTAGAGTAAAGCAAATCATCAACATAACACAAACACAATTCTTGTTTATCACCCTTTCCTTTAGTGTATAAGCAGTTATCAGCTAAGCTTCTTTTAAAACCAAGATTTTTTAAAGCATTATCAAGACATTCGTTCCAATTTCTAGCTGACTGTTTGAGCCCATAAATTGCTTTGTTCAGCCTATATACAGAATTCTGTTCTCCTGCCTCAAAACCTGGCGCTTGATTCATAAAAATTTCTTCTTGCAGATTTGCGTTAAGATAAGCTGTTTCAATATCAAAATGGTTTACCTTAAACCCACGTTGTGCTGCAAGAGCTAACAATAAGCGTACACTTTCACTCCTTGCAGTAGGAGAAAAGGTTTCATCAAAGCTTTCACCTTTTCTTTGAGTAAAGCCTTGTGCTACCAGTCTGGCTTTGTACTTAACATCACCACCTGCCAAGTGTTTTATTTTATACACCCATCTACAGCCCACTGCCTTTTTTCCTTCTGGCAATGGCTCAATGGTAAAGACATCGTGTTCTGCTAAAGATTTCATTTCTGCTTTCATTGCATTTTTCTACCTTACTATTTCCTGGTGTGGTAACTTTAAAACTTCCTCATAATCACGAGGTTCCTTTTTCACATCAACAGTTTTAGCTTCTTGTATAGTAAACCTTTCTGGAGGTACCCCCTTATTGCTTCTTTGTGACCTTCTAACTTGAACACTCTCCCCCTCTGAACTATCTTCCCCTTCTGATTCATCCTGCTCAGGAGAAATTGGTTCAGCTTTAGGAGATTGTGTACTGGGATCCTCATCCCCTGAAGCCTCATCACTGTCACTTTCAGAACTTTCTTTAATTTGTGGCTTATCGTCCTCAGATTTCACAAATTTATCTGTATTATCAGAATATAACATAACTTCTGAATTTCCATGTAAACGAACCCAACCATCTTGCTCACAAAACTCTGCATGTCTTGATATTACAACTCTGCCACGCCCTAGTGCAAAACGATACCCCTTTGACCAAGTTTGATAGCCAACAAACCTAAGTTTCTTTGCCTTGGGCTCACCTTTCCTTCTCTGTCCTTTTGGGATGTGAACCCAAGCCCAGCAACCAAAAGTTTTAACATGGTCCAAAAAGGGTTTTTTTCCATAAAGCAAAAAATGAGGGGTGTTGTTTATGGTAGAATGAAACAATCTGTTCTGTATGTAGTTAGCACACAGAATTCCTTCTCCCCAATACTTCCTGGATAGGCCAGAATCACATAGCATTGAATCTAACATTGTTTGTAAAGATCTTATCTTGCGTTCTGCAACTGAATTTTCTTCAGGTGAAAAAGGACACGATTTACGGTGACAAATACCACGCTTTTTCAACCAAACTTGGAGGGCTTCAGACATGAACTCGCCTCCACGGTCACTTTGTAACTGGGTAACTTTGTAAGGAAACTGCCTTTCTATATAGTTGATCCAATTCTTAATCAGTTGACCAGTTTCACTTTTGTGTTTTAACAAATATACCCAAGTATACCGGCTATAATCATCCACAAGAACCAAAAAAAACTTTGCTCCTCCTTCAGACTCTGCAAATGGCCCACAAAGGTCTGAATGTACTAAAGCAAATGGCCTCTTGCTAATTCTAGTACTTTCAGGGTAAGACCCTCGCTTACTTTTAGACTCCTTGCAGGTATTGCAGTCTAGAAAAACTGAACATTTTTTCATTTTAATTCCCTTGCTTAATTCTGGCATTTTTGCAATACTGCGGAAATTGGCATGCCCCAAACGACGATGCCACAGATGCTGGCACTCATCATGCAAGGCTCTATTACAGGCTTTAACACATGCCCCAGACTCACTTACTAGCTGGTCTTTCAAAACAAACAAACCATTTTGTAGCGACGCTGTAACCACTTTTCCAGCTTTCTCTATTCTACAGCCTGAACCAGAAAAGGTTACTTTAAATCCCTGCTTAACAAGACTTGTAACTGAAAGCAAACTATTTTCTAAGCTTGGTACACATAAAACATTGGTAAACTTGGTACTTAAACAGTTGATATTCACACTACCCTTTCCAGCTGACTCATGCGCTGTTCCATCAGCTAGTACTACATTTACAGATTTACAAGGCTGCTTTTCTACAAGGGTTTGTGCAGACTTGACAAAAATGTTTGTTGCTGCTGAGTCTAAAATCCAGTCTTGTCCAACGTCGTGACTGGTGCCTCGAACTGCTGCAGAAACATACTGGATTCGATTCTTCCTGTTTCCTCGCTTCCCAGCAAACGCAGGCCGCCCTTGTCTTGTATTTTCTCCCACAGACACAGTGCACTGTCGTACTAAATGCTTGGTTGACCCACAACGATAGCATCTTCTAACTGTGAACGCTGCTTCCTCTCTGTGGTCTACAACCTCTTTAGGATGCCGCTCCTCATCAGTTGCATATCTTTTACTGGACTGCCTCCCATTTCTGGAGTTACGGTGAGGGGTTGTGGCCTTCCTCTCATGGCGTCTTTCCTCCTCATCAAGCAAACGGCCAGTTAAGAAATGCATTGTTAATTGGCTTTCTGGGATTGCTTCCAGAGTCATCACTAAATTGTCCCAAGACTCAGGAAGTGAAGACAGCACAATATAAACTTTTCTCTGTTCAGAAAAATGTTCCCCAAGTTCATTTAACTGTGAAAATAAATCACGCATTCTTTGAAGATGTGTTGAAACACATTCACCCTCACTTAGTCTGGCTCGGTACAGAGCTCTCATTAGAGTAATTTTGCTGCCAGCAGTGTCTCTAATATGTATTGCTCTCAGTGCTTGCCAAATCTCACTTGCTGTTTCAAGGTCTCGCACATGAGATAACTGAGACTTCTCTAAACTCAGAATTAAATTGGCATAGGCTTTGTCCTCCAGCCTTTGGTCTGCTTCATCTACTTCTTCATCCTCCTCTTTTACAGGAGGGTTAACAATTGCAGTCCAACATTGTTCTTTCTTTAAAAACGCCTGCATCTGTAAACTCCATGACATATAATTGGACTCTCCCAGTTTCTCTACTGGAAAATAGGAAGCTCCCCCTTGAGCTCCAGCTCCAAGTCCAGCCATGGCACCACCCAGCCTTCAGCTTTCCACTCAGTTCTTACTCACACGTGGCTTGAAGAAATGTTCGGCTCCTGGTCCCAAACAGACACTCCCTGCTGATGCCTTCACACAGCCAGCTGCTTGAGAAACGCTGAGTTGCTTCCAGTCTCTGGGTTCTTTTCACGCTCTGTCTCTGCCCACTCAAGACTGGGGACTGGGCCCATAACCTATTGGAGGGGGATGCCAGCCGGTGGCAGAGGACAGAGTGACTCCAGGAGACATAGGTGTAAAAACACCAAACGGAAAAAACGAAGACTTTATTACTAAACAAATAAACACAAGCTCTGGTGGATGTTATTCCTGCAGGCAAGGCAACAAAACTCAGCTTTTTTCCTTTATAGCAACGGTCACCTGCAGCCAATTAATCCCAGAAACTTCTTAAAGGTATACACACATGTTTCTGTGCCGAATGTCCTCTAACAAATTGACAGGTTTAAGTACTCTAAATAAATAAGTAGCTAGAAAAAGAAATGTATCTTAATCATAATATGCTGTGTCTTTTCCCCGACCTAACAATAAGATTTTCTGATTTTGCTTTACCAAAAGCAAAAAACCCAAAGCATTTACGAGGCCTTCTGGGTCTTGTAACAGTTTTGTTTCATTTTTCTCAATTCCTGATATTTATTGTATAGTCAAACAAACTTAGACCAAAGACAATCAGCTATATTTTTGGCATCTCCTCCAAAATATCCAAGCATTGGAAGCTTGTTATTTTGTGCAATTGATAACAGGCTTAATGCCTGGTGCAAATATAGTCATCCTCTCCCTTCCTCACAATGCATATGAATGGTTAAAACAGCTTTGCGTAAATTATGCAATTGTGGGTGCTAATTCTGTAGTGTTTATAATCACCTTTCTGATTGCAGCAAATAAAGACCTGGCGTCAAAAATAGCAATGTGTAGATTTTTCTGAGTTTTGCTGCCATGTGTGAAGGTTGACTTCTTCAACCAGTAATAAAATTAGGGTATGGCAAGGGGAAAGGTACTTCTTAAGCTGATTTTTTAATAAAAAATATAAAAAGGCACACCCCTCCCCAAATATTTTGTAACAGACTTCCACCTTTTCAATAGCCAACTGAAATGGGACAAAAGAAAATCCCTATGGTGATTCTTTGTAGCAGGGTGGTAGAGCTAAAATGTATCATGGAATAAAAAACATCTTTCTGAGAACTGGGTGATGATTCTAGAATTTTCCTCAAGTCATGGTTTAGTTAGATTCTGAAAACGAGAATCTGTTTGTCATGAAATGCAAAGGTAACAAAATGCAAACCAATTGGCTTCAACTATGTTTCCAGATCTAATTCAGGATGCTGGTTTTGAACTATTAAACTCTAAATGATCTGGGTGTGTAATATTCCAGAGGATACTTTTCCCACATAATCTTTTCCTTCCCCATTTATGCACAGGTTTGAGGTCTGCCAGAGAGGCCTTGCTTAGAATTCCATCTTTTTATTATTATCATACTTGTTCCCCCTAGGAGCAGGGCCTTCTCAGCAGTTGCCCCGACAAGGTGAAATGCCATCCAGCCCCTTAATGTCTGCTTCCAGACCTAAAAACATACTGGTTTGTTCTTGCCTTTGAGCCCATTTCATAATATGCTGCTGAACTGAGTGTTTTTCCTTTGTGTGAACCATTAATTCTGTTATTTATTTATCTAATTTTGTTGGGTGGAGGATCTGTCTCTTGTGCTGTGCGTTGCCCATCTGTGATATAAGGCTTCTCCAGGATATACAGTCAAACGAATGAACACAGATGCTACCTGACCAACATGCTTACAGTATTCCCTGTCCAGTATTTGCAGTGTTTCCGTGATTGGTTATTCATTGGAACATGAATGTGCTAGGATAAATTGAACTCAAAGGTGCAAACCAGGCCAGATAGGCAAAACAATTAAACATACAAATGGCTGCTAGGAATCCAGTAGCACTCTTTGAAAATAAATTAACCCAATATGCCAGTTTGTTAAGTGGGCCGTCCTACAGTAATCAAGACATTGCAAGATCGAGCTACCGGATTTCTATTTTGATATCAATGAATGAGATATTAAATAGCTACAGGAAAAAAGGCATTCTCCACTATACAGAGCCATGACTTCTAGTTTGCTAGAATATGTTCATTGTTACAGAGATGCCATTTGCCATTTGCAGAGCTTGATGTAATTTGGATGCAACGCCGTAAGAAGTGCATTCAAATAACCCTGCTGTTCAAGTTAAGTTGCCTTCAGTATACAAAAGACTGCATTGTTTTTGTGTTATGCTCCAGTTCAATAAGATTGTAAAATACGTGTTGAATCCATTCCAACGAGAGTTTCTTTATGACTCACATTATACGGCATTTTACTGATCTTTGTTGAGTCTATTAGCCCTGTTGCACCTCTTGTTTACGAGACCCTCCAGTGCTGTTTGGTGTTGTGAAGCTTCATTCTGCGTTTTTCTTTTTTTGGTACTCTTTTGTGGACGGCAGTTTCACTGGTGAAAAGGAGCCCCTGTAGTATGAGGTGGAAAATAAGGTGAAATGGAAGATTAATGAAAATAATCAATGGAAACTTGTGCCTTAGTCAATAAAAGGCAATTAGTAGTAGCTTTGTTGTTGGGATCAGAGTCTTGAACATACTGGAACTAAATTATTTTTTAGATATGCAAGGACCTATGGACTATCATTTGCGTAACCAACATGGTATCCTTTGGTGGCTGAACTACAACTCTCATCCGCCCCAGCATGGCTAATGGTCAAGGACGATGAAAGTTGTAGTGCCATATTTGGAGGACATCATGTTGGCTACCTCTGTCCTATAATATGCAAGATCCAATTTCTATAACAACTTCAGTTACTCAGAAGCAAGTTGCGCAATGTTTATTGATGCTTAATGCCAGGCATTTAACCCTATCCTTAAACTAAATTAGTGTCATCCTAGTTAACACGATGGATCTTTTGCTTAGGAAATAGTTCAAGTTTACAAGCAAAGACCGCAGTGCCCAAGCTTAAGAATGGGCTTGCTGGATTATTCTAGCTAGGTCCTTCTTCTGCTTCTATCAAGTGTCTGACAGATGCTTTTGGGAATTTAGAAGAAAGCTATAAATCTAATGATAATTCTCCAGAATCTGATATACATTTTTTAAAAGGTAAAGGACCCCTGGACAGTTAAGTCCAGTCAAAGGCAACTATGGGGTGCAGCGCTCATCTTGCCTTTCAGGCCGAGGAAGCAGGCGTTTGTCCACAGACAGCTTTCTGGGTGATGTGGCCAGCATGACTAAACCACTTCTGGCACAATGGGACACTGTGATGAGTGCCAGAGCACACGGAAACGCCGTCTACCTTCTGTCTGCAGCGGTACCTATTTATCGACTTGCACTGGTGTGCTTTTGAGCTGCTAGGCTGGCAGGAGCCGGGACAGAGCAATGGGAGCTCACTTCGTCGCAGGGATTCAAACTGCAGACCTTCCGATTGGCAAGCCCAAGAGGCTCAGTGGTTTAGACCACAGCGCCACCTGTGTCCAATCTGATATACATAGGTATACTGCCTCTCACCATGAAGCTATCACAATCTCTCCTCCATGAATGTATCCACCCCTTTCAAAGAACAATCTAAGAGTAATGGTTGCCATCACATTGCAGGGCAGTGAATTCCATAAGTTATTGGTTTATTTATTGCACTTATTTATACCCTGCCTTTCAAAATGTAAACTAATCTTTCCAAGGTGGCTTGTGAGTAATGCTAATGAACTTACATAAAAACCCCAAAGCCGTGGGTGATCTTCCCGTAGTGCAATTGGTGGTAAATGGCTCTAGAGGAGAAGGGGGAATGTCTCACTTGAGCAGACTCTGTAGTGGTCTTGGTAAACCTCTCTTTCCCTCCTTGAATCCTTTCCACAGTGGAGCAGGTGGTGGAAGGCAGCAGCTGCTGGTGGGGAGGCTGACAGCATGCACCTCACCCTCTGTCAGGTGTGTCACTATGCTTAGTGGGAGGGAGAGGGTTGAGTTGGCAGGGTGGTTGACTTGGTGCGAGCGCAGTGGCAGAACAAATCTAGTGCTCCTGCCGCTGCGTCCACACTGTGCTGCCATCTCCACTGCTTCTTTCCCTCCCGGGAACCACAGCAACACAACTAAAGGGAAACTAATGATGTGGATCCATCCATTGGTCAAGCTATTTTAACAGCAGGCAGGAAGGAGTCTAGGAAGAGCAGGCTCTGATATATTGTTTTCCTGGCTGCCTGTTGCTCTCCTGGTCCTGGTACAGTGGTACCTCTGGTTAAGTACTTAATTCGTTCTGGAGGTCCGTTCTTAACCTGAAACTGTTCTTAACCTGAAGCACCACTTTAGCTAATGGGGCCTCCTGTTGCCGCCACGCCGCCAGAGCACGATTTCTGTTCTCATCCTGAAGCAAAGTTCTTAACCCGAGGTACTATTTCTGGGTCAGTGGAGTCTGTAACCTGAAGCGTATGTAACCCGAGGTACCACTGTATTGGCAAGGCTGGCCCAAATGTTTTGCTGTCTGAGGTGAAGGACAAGATGGCACCCCCTCCCATCCCATATGCAGAAACTGAACAGACTGCTAAGTGTGTTTTACTTCAACACTGGTGAAGGGGCAGCGTCTTCCAATGCGTCTGAGGACAGCAGGCCATCTTAAGGAAATGTAGGGTGAGCATACCATCCACAGCTCTATTCTCCAACACCTTGTGGCTTCCCCCAATCCCCATGGCCTTTGTCACCTGGGGCAGCCTCCACACTTTGCCTAATGCATACTAGTTTAGGAGGGCGTGCATGCCTTTTTTATTTCAAACTGCTCCTTAAAACTCAAGGACTTTCCTTTCCATTACATAAAATCTATCCTTTAATTTCACATCACATATATCTCGGAGTCGGCTAATATTACTTGACTAAATACAAGTCAGCAGCAAGCCAATTCTATATTTCAACAAAAGTGCTGCAGAAAATATATTTCTCTTCAAATTTCTGCTATTCTCTCAAATGGCAGTTTGCAGAGTGCATCTGGGTGTACGGCTAATGACCCGTGAGCAATAAGCAACTGTTTAAGTAAAATGCACTATGAAAAAGCTTTTACCAAACAGCATTTTAATATTTTAAATAGATTTTCCATTGCAGGCCCTTTGTAACTGGATTAGTTCTCTGATGTGTTCTGACAGAGCTGTTGTTAGGGATACTCCATTAACTTTGTCTGTCATCTTATTTTCCCCAGTATCTAGCATAACACCCTTATATTTCATAATTTGTATTGCTATCAATGCTGATTTGTAAATGTGCAAATTATAATTAACAACGGCCACTACTTCTATTAAATATTAAATCATTCTTGCAGCTTAGATTTTCCACAGCAGATGGAGCCCTGCAGTATGCAAATAGACTTTTCCTTAAGTCGTCAGCAGTTTTAACCTCAAATTTTGGCTCTCTTTCTCTCTCTCTCTCCCCCGTTTCCTTTATGTCTCCTATAGCGTTTGTGTTAATATTTATTCACTGCAGATTCTCTTTTGCCCAATAAGAATTTTACGGGCGATTGCATTCTTGCATTGTAGTTTTGTCCCACTTCATTAACAGCATCTTCTTCATGTAGCCGGCTTGTAAAGTCACAAATACTTTTTGTTTCTACCTATGCGGCAGTATTTTCCGAAGAGCTGTTTCCCCGTTACATTTTAATATGTACAGCAGAAGCAAAAGTGGAGGGGGTGGGAGGGAGAAGAGGGAGAAATTGCCGGTACGCCTACATAGTTTTTAATTTGGAAACCAATCTAGGCACACAATTTAACCCTCAGACTAAGCAAAAAGCATTAAGGTTTTATACTGTGTATTAAACATTCTATTAAATGTCATCAGCTGATTCAGGGAAATCTATTGCGAAAATATTAGAGATGTGTAAAATGTATCAATGTAATGGATAATCGCTACATAGGGATGGATGTGAAATCCCTCCATTTATCAGGTGACTATAAAGCAGTAAGGGGGAAAAATTTGATGGAATATTGTTATTATTTTCTTCCTGATGGATGCCATCGTAAGAATGAAACTCTTATTTCTGCTGTTGCAGTCACAAAAACACAAGCCAGCATTAGCACCACCATCTGGAAAAGAAGTAATGGAAGTCTTATAGCCCTATCAAATGCTATTTAGCCGATGCAATGGATTATGCCAAAGCTGCGGTGTTCAGTGGTGCCAGCAGGGCAGGATTTTGAGGCAGAGGTCCAGGGTCCTACTCAGCTTAATGAGCAGGAGGGCTCCCAAACACAGCAGAGCTGGCTTCTCACGTTCTGAAGCAGTTGAAGTAATAAATTGCGACTCAAACAAGCCTCCCACAAGGCCATCAAGTCACATGCATGCATAATTTTATTTGTATGCTGCTTTTCCACATTTCAAACCATGCCCAAGGTGGCATACAACATGAAAAAAACATACATAGTTACAATCACATCAAAGAAACGCAACCAAATTGAACAATTTCCACACAAATCATAATAAGATCTAAAATAAGCAAACAAAAAAATTAGTATCAACAACAGCAACAACCCCCAACAACCCTTCACTAAACAATACCATACTCTCCAACATTTCTCTGATGAAAATAGGAACATCCTCTTCCATACCCTCCAACATTTCTCAGATGAAAATAGGGACGTCCTACCATACCCTGCGGGATGTGGGTGGTGCTGTGGGTTAAACCACAGAGCCTAGGACTTGTCGATGAGAAGTTTGGTGGTTCGAATCTCCGCAATGGAGTGAGCTCCCGTTGCTCGGTCCCCGCTCTTGCCAACCTAGCAGTTCGAAAGCACGTCAAAGTGCAAGTAGATAAATAGGTATCGCTCTGGCGGGAAGGTAAACAGTGCTTCCGTGCGCTGCTCTGGTTCACCACCAGCAGCTTAGTCATGCTGGCCACATGACCCGGAAGCTGTACACTGGCTCCCTTGGCCAATAAAGCGAGATGAGCGCCGCAACCCCAGTTGGCCCCGACTGGACCTAATGGTCAGGGGTTCCTTTACCTTTACCTTTACCCTACCCTGCAACATTTTCCCAATGAAAATGTGGATGTCCTATTCCATACCCTCCAATATTTCTCTAATGAATATAGGGACATCCTATTTCAAAACCTCCAACATTTCTCCAAGGAAAATAGAGAGTTCTACCATACCATCCAACATCTCTTCAATGAAAATAGGAATGTCCGAAGGAAAAAGCAGAACATTCACTTCAGACTGTGGCCCTTAGATGACGTGAGATGACCCAACCTGGATCCAGGGCCTGAACCTATCTGGCGGTCTGGTTTAGAACTCTAATTAAACTGGCTGTCGGGGGAGGGGCGGAGATCCATGCAGGCTGCTCCTTCTCTCTGCCAGACACCACACCCTTTGACAACCCTGGATTGCTCCAGGTGGACCTGATCTGACCTGGGGCAATCTGGGGCTACCTCAAGCTACTGGCTAAATCCTGGGTCAACCCAAATCAGCCCAAACCTGCTTTTGATCCAGGATGCAGCTGCAGCCAGTGTATAGCCCTATTTATTATGTTCTGAAACTGTAAACCAGGTCAGTTCGCGTAAAACTGAGGACTGAATGGAATCGTCACCTAGCCTTAAAAGTAAAGTATCAACCTATCTATCGGCTGATGGTTATCTCCCAGATGTAAGTCTGCACTGCATTCCAATCAAATTACTAGAGATACCATATTAATAAAATGTACTCATTTTATCAATTTGTGCCAAATATCTGTGAGTTGAGCCTAAGTGTCTATTTACCAAAATACTTTCTCTTCATTTTCCCCTAAAGTGCACTTCCTATGCCAGGAAGAATTAACTTCCTGCAAAGAGGCAGAATAAAAGTGAGATTCGTGCTTGCATCTAAGTAGCAGTATTTTTTTTATTGCATTCAGTGAATACAATGTTTTGGGGTGTGCAAGTACTTGTAGACGATTTAGAGGGTGCGTGAAGTCATAGACAGAACCACTTAGCCTCAAGCAGATGAAGCCTGTTAGGAACTGAGGTGAAGAAAGGAAAGGCAGGAAACTAGAAGTGTAAAAGGCAGCTTCTCGAGAGTGATGAGAGGGAGCTGGAGGAGTCTGCTGAGAGCCGCAGAGCAAGGGGAGGACTGGGGAGATTTCATGAACATCTCTTGCTCACAAAACAATGTCCTAGTTCAAATGTAACAGGGCATCCTTAGCGCACCAAGGTTGCTGTGAATGAGCCATAAACCTGGGTCACATACACCACACATTTAAAGCATGGAGTCTTAAATTTAAAATTGATTGGTGGCGAATTGACCTTATTCTGCAGCATTTCTTTTAAATTCATAGGCTTTTTATTGAGGTGTGCATGGGCGCTAAGTATCTATGAGGTGGTTTTTTTTACCCCAATGTTTCTGAGTCACTCAGTGCTCTCTTTATACACACTGTATAAATTGAACCTCTGTGTTCCTTTTTCATTTTAAAGAGGAATCGAAAAACAGCTATAATTTATCCCCCTGTTAGCCAAAGTTGATGAAATTTGCCAGCACAGGAGCCCTGATAAGGGTTGATACACCTGTACTAATCCAGACCCAGAACTTTTGCAGCTCAGGCCAATGATACAGACAAACGCAATATCAAAAGAGAACGCATAATGAGTGCCTCCACCATGGTTTGGGTCCAACTTTCTTCCAGCTTTGCTATTTGAGTGACAGAAGCAGATGTACAGTCCAGCAAAATGAACACCACTTCAGCAATCCATCTCACTCTCTTTCCCATGTCAACAAGCAGCCTGCCTTTTTAATTTTTAAAGAACTGTCACATGCATATATCTATGCATTTATCATCTTTTGCCTTATCAAAGAAATGGTTTCTAAAAGTGCAGATCTACAGGGATGGAGGGGTAGGTAGGCTTCTTGGTGACACCACAGGCATAGGTCAACTAGTTCTGTCCTCATCTGGCTTCTGTTGCACACCTGCAGAACTGTGTCCTCTCTACTCAAGTTTGACCTTGGTAAATAGAAGCATGTCCTAATAGAATGCAGCGAGGGTGCTGTGAAGTTGGCCACAACTTGTCTAAAAGTGTTACATCCCTCTGGAAATTGGAAAAAAAGCTTTCCTACTCAAAAATATTCTTAAGGAAGAAAGACCCCTCCCCCCACCCCTTGTGAATGGTGGCACTAGAAGATTCACCCAATGATAAAGGTACCTCTGTCTGTCAGATATTAAATGGCCGTGGAGACACAGAACGCAGAAGAATTTACTGCCAAATTAAGCAATGAGTAATGAAAACTACTTTGTGTTTCAGATCATCATTCATTGAACTGTGATAGCTTCAATAGCACAAAATTGAATTCTAACAAGTTAGGGTCTTGACTCTGTGCATGTTTGCAGAGTGGGTGGGGGAGTGTGAACATGTTAAACACTAGTAAGTGCCAGATCCAAATGCCACAGAGTACACAGTGTAATCATATGCTACTATCTTGGGCTCTCATATCACTCCTGCTTCAACACTATGATTTTTTTGAAAATGTGCTTTTCTTTTCTTTTCTTTTCTTTGAGTCAGTGAAAGCATTGTGAGCTTTGTCCTTCCCGTATCTGTAACATGTTATATGGGTTAGCAATCACACCGTCTTATCCTAGACTCGTAAGCCTTATGCTCATGGTGCCTCATGTTGTGCTGAGGAACATCTGGTTTGGAGCACAAATATGACAGCTTGGCCTCTCTGTAGGGCCTTTGGGTGTTTTCCCTGGCTATTCCCTCTCTTCCCCTCACCAGCTTTGCTCCATGTCTCCTTCAAGTGCTTTGGCTTGGCTGGAATGTGTCCTTCTGATAATGCCTCTTGCTTACCTGGGTAGAAAAGGCAGCGGTGTAAAAATCTCTGACTTTTGCATGGGTGGAATATAGCCTGATATACAAAGGGAAGAGTACGTTTCCGAGCACAATTCAAAGTGTTGGTGCTGACCTTTAAAGCCCTAAACGGCTTTTACCTGAAGGAGCATCTCCACCCCCATCATTCTGCCCGGACACTGAGGTCCAGCGCTGAGGGCCTTCTGGTGGTTCCCTTACTGCAAGAAGCCAAGTTACAGGGAACCAGGCAGAGGGCCTTCTCGGTAGTGGCGCCCTCCCTGTGGAATGCCCTTCCACCAGATGTCAAAGAGAAAAATAACTACCAGACTTTTAGAAGACATCTGAAGGCAGCCCTGTTTAGGGAAACTTTTAATGTTTAATAGACTATTGTATTTTAATATTCTTTTGGAAGCCACTCGGAGTGGCTGGGGAAACCCAGCCAGATGGGCGGGGTATAAATAATAAATTATTATTACTATTATTATAGATACCTCCCTTGCTCTAACCATTTTTTTTTTTGCCTCAGGCTCCACCCACCACTTGCCATGTGGCCCTTCAGTAGTTGCTGCAGTGGGAATGTGGTTTGCAAAAGATTCCCCATCCCTGCTCTAATAACAGGTTGTTGTCTGGTACATTCTTATGTGGGACAGATGTGTTTTGTGGGTGGGTAAGTAGATGCTATCCCTCCCTTGCCACCCACCATGTGCATTTCCTACTGAGCCAGGCTTTTTAAAGCAACTACCAAGAGGAGGTGGAGAAAGAGTTGAGCATTTCAGCAGTCTGAGGTCACCGAGAAAAGAACAAGCATTAAAGAGATTGCAACTGATGAGGCAATCATACCAAAAATAAGCAGAGAGTGCATGCCATTTTATCAGTCTGAGTTGGAAGCATGACTGATGTCTAATGTAGAGGAACCCATGCTTTGAATTCTGAGCAGATCAAACCATCTGTGGAACTGTTTGGAACAAGTCCCACTGCACTCCAATTGTTATATCAGCCCCGGAGAGCCTGGAGAATTAGAGAGAGAGTGCGAAATTATTCAATCAAAAAGGCTTATATCTTTTTAAAAAGAATCCAGTGTTCAGTATTCAAAGGGGGAAAGTGTACTTCAAGTCCCTTTTTTGTTGGTTGGTTTCAGTTTATAATATGTTAAAGAGATCTATAGGAGAAGAAAATTTGGTGAAGCCTGAAGCATGCCAGATGCAAAGAATAAATCTCCCGCAGTGTTTCCCAAACATCTGATCACTGAGACTGGGGAAGGGCCACAGCTCAGTGACAGAACATCTGCTTAGTATGAAGAAAGTACCAAGTTCAGTCCCTAGCATCTCTTGATAAGGCTTGGAAAGATCACCTACCTGACACCCTGGACAGCTACCATCAGTCATTATAGACAATACTGAGAAAGATGGATCAGTGGTCCGACTCTGTAAAGGTAGCTTCTTATCTCAAAGGTAATCTAGTCCAGGGCCTGCTGATGCAGGAAACCATTGACTACAGTATTTCCTGAGAAGTGGCCACCTAGCCTCTGGCTATGCACACAGTATACTTATGGGACGCAGGTGGCATGGGTGGTCAAAACCACTGAGCCTCTTGGGCTTGCTGATCAGAAGGTCAGCGGTTCGAATCCCCTTAACGGGGTGCGCTCCCGTTGCTCTGTCCCAGCTCCTGCCAACCTAGCAGTTTGAAAGCACACCAGTGCAAGTAGATAAATAGGTACTGATGCGGAGGGAAGGTGAACGGCATTTCTGTGCACTCTGGTTTCCATCACGGTGTCCCATTGCGCCAGAAGTGGTTTAGTCATGCAGGCCACATGGCCCAGAAAAGCTGTCTGTGGACAAACGTCTGCTCCCTTGGTCTGAAAGTAAGATGAGCGCTGCAACCCCGTAGTTGCCTTTGACTGGACTTAACTGTCCAGGGGTCCTTTACCTTACACACACACACACACACACAGACACACACACACACAGACAAACACACAGCATATATGAAACACTTTCTGTCCCTCAAAGATTTTTGGGTACTGTAGTTTACCCTTCAGAGAGTTACAATTCTCAGCAACCCATAACAAACTACAGTGCCCAGAATTCTTTGAGGGGGGAAATGGACTTCCAATATGCTTCAAAGATTATAGTGTGCACGGAGCCCCTTTCTTATGAAGAAGAGCACCAGCCCTTCAGAGGCAGTCTCTTCAGCTATCCAATAGCTCATGCTGTCAAGAAGTTCTTCCTGGTGTTTAGGTGAAATCTCCTTCCCTGTAATTAGAACTTGATGGTTTAGATCTTACCCCCTGGAGCAACAGAAAACAAATTTGTTCCATCACCTGTGTGACAACCCTTCAGATATTTGAAGATGGCTATCATGTCACCTCTTAATTGTTTCTTCTCCGGGCTAAACACCGTTTGTCAATGGACTTTGTCTTCAGACCCCTCACCATCTTTGCCGCTCTCCTCTGGACATGTTCCAGATCGCAGCATTGTGTGTGCATGTGTTTCTCTCTCTTGGATTAACCCCCTTTCCCATGTGGTACCATCCTGATTGTCAACCAAATCTCCCACAGCTTCTATTTCGCTTGCAAAAACTAGACACACTAATTGCATTAGTGTCCTGTCAAGCTTGTTCATGCTCTTAATTGTTTATTACATTTATGTCCTGCTTTTCCTCCAAGGAACTCAAAGTGGCATACAACATGAGCATCTGCTCGTTCTTGTTATCCTCATAAGTTCTGTGAGGTAGGTTGGACTCTGAGGCAGTGATTGGCTCAGGGCCACCCAGCAAGTCTCATAGCTGAGGAAGAACTGAGCTCTGGCCTCTGAGTCTCAGTCCAACATTCTAACTGCTACCCTGCACTGGAAGGAAGGAAGCTAATCCAGGGTATTGTGGGAGCCCAGTTAAGCCCCGCCCTGCATAATCGATCACATGATGCAGCGCATGCTCACCATTTGAATGGGAATGCCCATCAACTTTGTGGGGGCCCCTCCCCTCAAATATTTTATTGTGGGGTCCAAAGCCCCCATGGCTCCTAGGAGTTGGCTCCTATGATGAAGACTTATGTGTGGATATTATTATTATTATTATTATTATTATACCACCCTATACCCGGGGGGTGCTCAGGATGATTCACAGAATACCACAAAATATAAAACCACAAAATACCTAATAAAAATAAAAACAACAATCCAACAGTCCCCCCCATACATTTTTAAAAGGGCATAGGATCAACCAAAAGTCTGGTTAAAAAGGGACATCTTTTCCTGGCACCGAATGATGTATAATGAAGGCATTAGGCGAACTTCCCTGGGGAGAGCATGATGAGGAGACACTGCAGAGAAGGCTCATTCTCATGTTGCCACCTTCCAGACCTCTTGAGGAGGAGGCCTATGAAGGAGGGCCTCAGAAGATGATCTCAGGGTCCAGGTAGTTTCATATGGAAAGTGGTGGTCATTGAGGTATTGTGGATATGCAACAGGTGTCTCTCCTCTGTCAATTTTACTGCCTTCTCTGCATTCAGAGTGATTAATCAACAGTACAGAGGCATGCTAAAATGGCCCGCCACTAAAGGAGACTAACTGGAAGGAGAAAAGGCTACAGCAGTAAGAGATTTAGGAATGCCACAGTGAGTCTCATTGGTACGTGGGTGCTTTGAACTTACAGAAGTCTTTGATTAGTTATAAGTTCAGGATTTCGGAGTGGTGGCACGGGGTAACATTCCATGGCTAATGGTTCAAGATTCCTATGACTCAATGAAAACTAAAAAAGGACAGCAAACATACATTAGAGATGGTGCTGCGATGGGGATATCAATTTCATCTGGCTGTAGCAGAGCCAAATGGAAAGAAAGAGTGGATTCAAATTATTATTTTACTACACATTTGTTTTGCACCTAATGTGTAATTTTAAAATCCTTACTATGTAAGCAGGAGAGCATGGGTGACTGAGAATCTCTGGAGTGAGGGAGCTCAGCTGGGGTTGGTTATCTGTATGAGATCAGCACTCAAACTCAGCTGCATCCGTAACAGTTCTCTTTTGGTTCCAGTGGTTTCTGTTCTGTGCTACAGTAGACTTAGCCATTCACGTACAGGGTCTTTAGTGCTGACATGATTTGATGACATAACTGCATCATGTCCAAAGGCTTTCTGTACCAGCACCACATATCATGGTTCTGTAGTGGCACAGGATGCTTGCATGGCAAGGCTGATGCTATTGCAGAAGCTCCTGGAAGCAGGGGAACTCTCTGCAAAGTCTGGGGGCAAAAACAGATTACAAAATGGAATGGTCAGACTGGTGGATTTTGGGGTGAAAAACCTGAATGTGTTACACCTTTCTTGATGGTTCTCTAGCTTTAGTCAATCAATTGGTATAGCCAATGGAGTTCCTTCTAGGTGTTGCTGGACTACAATGCCCATCATCCCTTGTTATTGACTGTTTGGCTGATAGAACTGAAGTCCAATGACATGACGTTGGCTCCCCTTGGTACAACCTATGCCCTTTGTATGGAATTGTTTCTTGAATAGTCATATTAGACTCCCAAAGCGTCTTTGATTCAGCAAAAGAGGTCAAGAGAAATGGATATTGGCAATATCAGTGCCTCATGAAAAGGCATTCAGCCCTGATTGTCACTAAGCCAGGCACAATTCTTGACTCTGCCAGTGTTAACAAACAGAATTTAAAGTCATGGTGGAAGAACACTGGCTGACTGGTGGAGCTGAGCTCTCCTACTGTCAGCGTATGTTGTCTTAGAAATCAGAAGCCAGTCAGAGAAAATGCCCTATCAGCCTCATCAGGAGACTGAGGAGAAAAAGGATTGCTTTCTACTCTCTAAACTATGGGAAACGACCTTCATTTTTGAAAAACCTAACTTCTCAAATGGCTTTCAGATTTATTATTATTATTAAAAACACACACACATTTCACATTTTCAAAAAATGTGTAATTTGTTAAAAGCCAGTTTGTTAACTGGCTAAAAAATAAAAATAAAACGTTTTGTTGGCTGGTAGCCCTGAAAGAGATTAACCTTTTGCAAGGCAGTCTGTTTCAAAGGGTGAAAATATGGAAGGGAAATACAATCTCTCTTTGATTCCGGTAATACCATCAACATTCATTTACGGGTTACAACATTACAAAGTATTATCTAGTGATGGTATTTCAGTAGTTAGGTGGATATGAAAAGCACTGCTGGGCCAGACAAAAGGCCCATCTAGTCCAACGTACTATTCTCACAAGCAAGCTATGGTCATGTTCCCTGTCTCTGCGCCCTTTCTCTGGTACTGAAGATAGTACACAGCCATCCTGTGTTTTGCTTTGCATTTGTAGGAAAGAATGCAGTGCCTTCTAAAAGCTTATGTTCACTTACCACATTATTAAGTGATTTCCTTGGGGTATTAGACCTTAAAAAGTAAGTGAGGCAAAGAAACTAGATATTCACCTTGACATGTGATTCATGTTGTTTATTTTCTTGACATCTGATGGGAGGGTGTTCCACAGGGCGGGTGCCACTACCAAGAAGGCCCTCTGCCTGGTTCCCTGTAACCTCGCAATGAGGGAACTGCCAGAAGGCCCTCGGAGCTGGATCCCTGTCCGGGCTGGATGATGGGAGTGCAGGGCCAATGTCATCCACATGGCATGCTGTATCTCCATGATAAATGGGACTTCATGAAATGGCCATCATCTGATAGACACAATTGTCATAGGATCAATATAGTTCTTTGAATCTAGGGGAGTCATGACACTGGAGGTACGACTTCATGTGAACAATATCTTATGTGTAACTTGTGCTATTATTTGCTTTGGTAGAAACCAAAATATTACAAATAGAAATGGTAGGCAAGTACCACATGGCAAATGCGCAATTCTTTTCTGCGCGAAGGATGCAGTTGCCTCTGATCAGTTTGCTTTGAATTCATCCACTCATTTCCACAGGTAGATTGACACATCTGTCATTTATTTGCCTTAAATTGTTTTGGAAGCATGACATTTCTGCCGCGTGTGCAATTCTCCTTTGCAAATGGGAGCTACCTTACAAGTCTGGGTGGCAAGATGGTTTTGCCACAACTTTAATACATTTGGCTGCCATGGGAATTAGAAACAATCAGGCAAAGTGTGTGTTCTTGTCCACCCAGGAAAGGAAACTAGGTAGGAGGAGAGGTCTGAGCTCTCTTTCAAAACTGCGAAGTCAAACCAGAAAGAGATTGTCATTGGTGTCACTAAATAATGCTATGGGAAGCGGCCTTCATTTTGACAGCGTATTTTTGCATTACAGTTTCCTGAGAACCACTGTATTGAAGATTTGTCCCTCTAAAGCAGAGCATGACACGAGGTTTGCTCGGGATAACTTTGTCAGGGCTCTAAGGAGTTTTCAGTATCCAGGTTTTCTGCTTTTGATATCTTTGTAAAACTCTGTGTCCATTTTCCATTTTCCAGTTTAGGGTGTGGTGATCACACGGGGTCCCTGGACGTTTCACCGTCTATTGATCCCTGTGCCACCACTTTATTTCTCGCTGCCACCACCCAGGCCCTACCTGGGACAATACTGAGTCCAGTCAGGGTTAAATTGAAACATAAACTTCTGTTTATTTATTGCAGTTTAACAAGCGTATGGTTTCATAAACAGTATCAGTCAATTACATTCATGGGTTGCCTATCCAGACCTATAACTTCCACTACCTGCTCTCCCTCACTAAACCAACTCTCAGATATTTACTTGTCTTCCTAGCTCCTAACTGTTCCTGACTCAGCTTATTTCGCTAGACTAACTCAACCTACCCACAGACTCTATCCCAACTCTCTCCCACTCCAACCAACTACCCAACTCCCAACGAACTCCCCAATGATCTCCTCCCTTTGCCCCTCCCAGAGCTGGTTTTATAGTCCCTCTAACTCCACCCCCTGGGTCCTGATTGGAATAATTAACCTGTTTAATTATTTCACCTCCAGTGCTCTCCCATATGTTAACGTCACATAGGGTCTGAAGGGACATGGCGGTGCTACCTTCTAAAGCTAAGAAGTTGAAGACTGATTTTCATGGAAGTGTGGGGTTAATGTGAGTTTAGCTGACCGGATAGAGAACTCAATGTGTGATGAGTCCAGAACAATCATGGCAGAGGGTAGAACTCCTTCCCACACACAGAGGTCTTGATTCTGATTTTAATATCAGATACTGGGAACTGTGGGAGGTGAGAGTGTTGTTGCATTCACATCCTGCTTGTGGACATGATCCCATGAGCATCTGGTTGGCCACTGTGAGAACAGGATAATGGACTGATTGGGCCACTGGCCTGATCCAGTGGATTCTTCATATGTTCTTATTCCCTCTCTCCAGACAAGTGCTATCTAGAAAGGGAGGAGGAAAATCAAGATTCCAAAGAGAGATTTTAGAAGATAATATTACATTATTGTTGAAAATGTATAATTTGCTCCTGGAATGGGATACCAAAGATGAACAGGTCAAATCTGTGATGATACAATGGCCCAAAGATATGGGACATAATATATAAATGACAGACTGGGAGAGGCTATGGAAAACAGATCTGAAATTTACGGCATGTTCTTTATTGAAAGAAAATTATATGAAAATAATGCACCGGTGATATTTGACCGTGGTAAAATTAGCAAAAATATATAGAACAAGTACTAATATATGCTGGAAAAGTAAAGAAAAAGAAGGTACCTTTTGTCATATGTGGTGGACCTGTAATATAACTTTAAAAAAAGGGAAATGATATAAAGTGGTACCTCAGGTTACATACGCTTCAGGTTACAGACGCTTCAGGTTACAGACTCTACTAACCCAGAAATAGTGCTTCAGGTTAAGAACTTTGCTTCAGGATGAGAACAGAAATCGTGCTCCGGTGGCGCAGCGGCAGCAGGAGGCCCCATTAGCTAAAGTGGTGCTTCAGGTTAAGAACAGTTTCAGGTTAAGTACGGACCTCCGGAACGAATTAAGTACTTAACCTGAGGTACCACTGTATAATGAAATGGAAAAAATGTTTAAAATAACTTTTGTTAAAGTTTTTATTAGGAACTATAGGTAACTAGATTCCAAAGGACTAGAGGAAACTGTTTGCATATGCTACAACGGCCGCTCAGATGTTACTAGCCCAAAGATGAAAGGAAGAGACAGCCCCGACCAGAGAAGAATGGCAAACCAAGTTGATGGATTATGCTGAAATGGCAAAATTAAATGGGAAGCTGAGGAATCAAGAAGACAAGAAATTTAAAAAAGAATGGAAAACGTTCATAATGTCTATACAAAATCATTGCCAAACAGGTCAAAACATTAGCAGGACTATAAATACACTTGTAATGTAATAAATAAAGGGACGCGGGTGGCGCTGTGGGTTAAACCACAGAGCCTAGGACTTGCCGATCAGAAGGTCGGCAGTTCGAATCCCCGCGATGGGGTGAGCTCCCGTTGCTCGGTCCCTGCTTTTGCCAACCTAGCAGTTTGAAAGCACGTCAAAGTGCAAGTAGATAAATAGGTACCACTCCGGCAGGAAGGCAAACGGCATTTCCTTGTGCTGCTCTGGTTCACCAGAAGCGGCTTAGTCATGCTGGCCACATGACCTGGAAGCTGTACGCCGGCTCCTTTGGCCAATAAAGCGAGATGAGTGCCGCAACCCCAGAGTCGGTCATGACTGGATCTAATGATCAGGGGTCCCTTTACCTTTACCTTTAATGTAATAAAATGTATAGATAACTTAGGAAAATGAAAAATTGGAGAAGTACTGATATGCAGTTGAAAATAGAATCAAAAGGACCCATGGAAGGGATGGGTAGAAGTTAGGAGATTCAAAGTAATCTCGATATTTGGATTTTGTACTGTTTTAGATTGCATGTTTATCTATTTGAAAACCAATAAAAGAATAGAAAGGGAGGAGGAATGGTCACATTAAATACAATGACACATTTAACATCACATCTAGTTTGGTACTCTAATACTCTTTATCATCTTGATAAAGTGGGATATAATATGGTAAGGTGAAACAGTCCAAGGCCACAAGCCTGTATCCAGTGTGGTGTTGAGAGCCAGTGTGGTGTAGTGGTTAAGAGCGGTAGACTCGTAATCTGGGGAACCGGGTTCGATTCCCTGCTCCTCCACATGCAGCTGCTGGGTGACCTTGGGCTAGTCATACTTCTCTGAAGTCTCTCAGCCTTACTAACCTCACAGAGTGTTTGTTGTGGGGGAGGAAGGGAAAGGAGAATGTTAGCCGTTTTGAGACTCCTTTGGGTAGTGATAAAGCAGGATATCAAATCCAAACTCTTCTTCTTCCATGAGTGAGTGGATCAGGGGCTGAATGGCCACATGAAATAATATAAGAAGGGCCCTCCTGAATCAGGCCAATCAGATGCCCCAGAGCAGGATCTGTGCATCAGTATCTCACGTGTGATTCCCAGCAGCTGGTATTCAGAGGCATATTGCCTCCAATGGCTAGTAGCCATTGAAGAAAGCCATCATTTCTTATTTATTGTGCGAACCCATCCAAGATCCTGGCATGTTCATAGCCCGTAATATTTTTTATTTTTTTTATGGGAAGGCTGCCATTTCTGAGGCCATCAGGAGTCAAAGGCATAATTTGAAATGATAAACATCTCCATTTCAAGGCACAAGTTACTTTGCATAGTTAATATCACTATAATTAGTCATAGTTCTTGTAATTTATTGGAAAGGATGCTCAGCCCCTCTAGTGTACTACAGTGATGAATGTCGGTAGTGCAACTTTGGAAGCTGGAATCAAGAAAATTAGTAACAGTTGGAGAATTAGCATGTAAATCAATAATATCCTTTCTCTAGCATCTTGAGAAGCTGGGGGTATAGATCATATGCTGCAAAACGAAAAGGAACACGAAAAGTTACAATCGTAGCCTGCTCTGAACGATTATGACTGCTTTTGCAGAAAGCTTTATTTTCCTTTTTTAAAAAAATTAAAAAAGAGAAAACCTTTAGCAAATATTTAAACTATGTATAACTAGTCGCAAATAAATTAAGCCGGTTTTATGCATTCTCTCTAATGAGAAGGGCACCGCATTTATTGAAAATGTGATTAGTATTATTCATTAAGCAACAACAACGAAAATCCTCATTTGTATCTTATTATCACTATTCTGCATAAACTAACACAATTTGTCACGAACTCCCTCATTTGCTGTATCCTCAAAAAAGCAGATTATGCTTATTTTTCATTTGGACAGTGGAAAATCAAGCCAGGTGTTTGGCAGCACCAGAGTGTTCAGGTGTAACTGTGCCAGTGATGGTACATTACTAGCAGCGTGGATGAAGAATGAGGCATGGAGAATCATGGGACTGAGGTGCCTGGAGGCCCTTCCCTTCAGAGTGGTCCTGCTGATGAGACAGGTGTTCCTGTAAAAAAAAGAGAGAGAGCGAAACTTTGTGTTTTTTTGTAAAGTCAGCCTTTCACCTTCAACTAGAAAGCAAAAGTGCTAATGACTGAACTGATGGGTCTCCGTTGTTATTATTCTGCTTTAAAATTCAAACATCTTCAGCAGGCTAATATATAATACATGTTATCTGTGGTGATTAGGAACAATAGAGATGAGCAATGGCGTAGCGTGGGGGGGTGCACCAGGCGCAACATCTGGGGGTTAGGGTTAGGGGGCGCAAATCCACGGGTTAGGGGGCGCAAATCCACGGGTTAGGGGGCGCAAATCCACGGGTTAGGGGGTGCAAATTACTTGCCTTGCAATGGGTGCTGACAACCCACGCTATGCCACTGCAGATGAGGGCCCACCTATTCCTTGTCAGTGCTCAGAGTGGGGTGGGATGCTGTCCCACATCTTTTCAGGGCCTTCTCTCTGCTTCCTAGATGAGGATAACCCCAGACCCTCCAAGTGCCCCTATTTTCCAGGAACAGTCCTGGATTTACAGATGCCATCCCAGTTTCGGATTTGATCCTGGAATGTCCCACTTTTCCTTAGGACATACCTATTTCCCTTGGAGAAATGTTGGAGGGCATGGAGTTATGCAACCCCAGAGCCAAGGAGATAAGTAACTATACAACCTTTAGAAGACAACTGAAGACAGCCCTATATAGGGATTTTTAAAAAATATTGTATGTTTTTATATAAGCTGGAAGCCACCTAGCGTGGCTGGGGCAACCCAGTCAGATGGGTGGGTAATAATAATAATAATAATAATAATAATAGGATGTCCCTATTTTCAGCAGGGAAATGTTGGACGGTATGTAAGTCTATCGTCACAATCTCACTTCCATTTCTTTCACCCTTTGAAACCACCCCACTTCCTTTACCCTTCCTCTTCCACTTTTAGGCACTGATAGTTATATCATTTGCTTTTGCATGTTCAGACCCAGAAACCTCCCCCCTAAATAAATTCACACATGACTCAAATTTTAGTTTTGGTTTTTGGCAGAATTTAGGCCACAACTTTATTGATTATAGAAAGTGAGTGGTTGCATAGGCTCTGGTTCGACTAGCTCCCTGCACTCTTGCAGGCAGCGCTGACCCAGGGCACCAGCATCGGTCAGCCAAGGATGAACACCTGGGAAGGTGAAAAGCCGGGGAGAGACTCTGTTCACCACCCAGATGCCCCCCTGGACTCAGGTACGGGCACAACCCCCTCTCAGGGGTTGACCAAACCAGTTGAGTCCCTGGATTCCTTTAATGGAATACCCTTCACATAGGGGTGGTGAGACTGCTCCCTCATCCCTATCACCTGAACCAGTGCCTATCCACAACCTTATAAGTTGTGGCGATTTGCTATGCTGCAGGCGAATCCCAAATGGCAACAGCCAATCAGCCAAGTGGGGAAATTCCTACTGTGCCCCTGTCCCAACAACGATGGCATAGCAAGGCCAATCGCACAAATCCCTAACATTAGGGAGAGGTGGGCGGGTGTTCCGAATGCATGAGCCGAAAGAGGAAGCTCTGGGTCACGTGCATGGGTATAAATAGGTCCCTCAATCCGTTTGGACTGCACCCCATTGGTCAGGTTGAACCCAACATTGAGGAACCTACCAATCGGGTGTTGTGGCAAACCAATCCAACCCACCCACAACACAGGAGGTCAGTCTCCAGGTGTCACCGCAACACGTGCCCTCTTTTAGGGAGGACACGATCTCTCCTGCAGTACGAAGCTTGGGAAGTAATGTGGCCAGGCATCTTGCTGTACAGAGGGCTGTCCTCTATTAGATGAACTTTCAGAGCACAGCCCTTTATTTTCAGGAGTCTTCTGTCTGAAGGACTGCCTGGTCCAAGTCTGGTTAAAAGAGGGAGAAATAAACAAGGAAAATGGAGAGTGGAAGCCTTGAAGTTGCCTGTCAACAGTTAGCATCTGGATAGTAGTCCAACCGGCCATCTCCAATGCATGCAGATGTTATTCAAATCTATGACTACTTCTGCTCTCATTTGTGTGTGTGTGTGATACATTTCCTCTTTTCTGGTGATGCAGAAGCGGCCATTTTAGTGGGAGGATTTGTGCTCTCAGTGACCCGCTCTTAATTATTGGGCAGTGAGGATGAAGACATAGTGCCAACTCACAGTAGTTGAGCGGTAAATAGCAGGCCACAACTTTATTAAATGCTTGGACATATATGGTAAGTTTATTTTGCAGCAGGTCTCCTTGCAGAAGAAGATACAATTGTCACCACTGTGCAGCATCAAAGCCTTTCACCCTCCCTGTTGAACAGCTGACAGAGGAACCTAGAGGAGCATATAAACTCTAACAGTGAGTTACCTCTGGCCTGTGGACCGAAGTTCCCCACCCCTGCTCTAAGACATGGTGAGCCCTAACATTTGCTGTGTGTGACAGTTGGATCTAGGACATGGACTTGGTAGTTTTTAATTATGATTAATGGAGTTACTTAATGGCATTACTTGGTGTTTGTTTTAATAGCAGAGCTACGAAAATGTAACATAGCAAGTCTGCTGAATTAGGAGTGAAACTTGCGCATAGACTATGGACCAAAGTAAACAGATGTTGTGGAAACAATATATTATTATGAACTATTTAAAGGTCTTCTCATTCTTGAATGTCTAAGATAACGGGGCTGAGGGCTGGAAAAGGTTTAAGAAGGAAATGCAGCTGTTTCTGATAGCCATTCAGACAGTTGATACTCTAGATCAGCAGAAGATAGCCATTTCCCCTCTGAATCTTGTTAGAGCCCAGGCATTAAGTGCTTACAATTCATTGGAGCTGTCTTCTGAGGGGAGAGTCAGTTATGATTCTGGTGATGCAAAATATGAGGAGCATTGCCTAATGAAACCATTGGAAAGCCACCTCTTTTGTTCTCAAGATCAGGAAGGAAAACTGCTGTAGTCTTGTCAGATTGGAAAGCTAAATAAATGTCTGGACATGCAACTTTGGAGAGTTAAGGAACTCTTCTAAGAGATCAGATTGGGCACTGGCTATTCATAGGCCTGGTTTGCATAACATGGTGAGTCAAGCTATGGCTTACTGGGACCATGTGAACATGCATACTCATGGAGAGGAGCATGCTTTGATCCTCCTTGGGCCTTTTTACCATCAAACCACATTGAGTTAAAGCAAGGTTTGGCTTAATGTCTCATCCAGACCTGGGTTTGTGGTTAAGCTGTCTCCTTACTAACCTCAAGCTGTAGACAATAACAGACCTTGGCTGTAGCTCATAGCTGGTGAAGACAGAGCTTAACCATGAGTCCCAGTTTGAATGACACATTAAGCCGATCCTTGGATTAGCTCCATGAATTTTGGGAGCAAAAAGGACTGGGGATAGCAGCTGTGAGCAACTCTGCAGGAGCCCACATGCTTACTTGGCCTCAATAAGCCATAGTTTAGCTTACCATGTGGCACAAACCAGGCCATAGGCTGCTACCAGAGGAACCTAATTTGGGTCTTTCAGCTTGTAGACAAGGATGAGATGGGACTCTCTGAGGAGGAGACTAACCACCGTAAAGGTGACAGAGTCAAAGAGAAGAAGGAAAGGGTCTGTTGTCTAGCATCTGAAGACAAAGGCTTAAACATGTCTCCCCTCACACTCCAGTGCTGACCCAGATTTCTCCCTTCCCCACAGCTGCTATTTGGGAGGGAAGGTAGGAAGGAAGGAAGGAAGGACGGAAGGACGGAAGGAAAGAAAGAAAGAAAGAAAGAAAGAAAGAAAGAAAGAAAGAAAGAAAGAAAGAAAGAAAGAAAGAAAGAAAGACACAAGTTGGATTAGAAGATCCCTTCCAACACAATAATTCTGTTTCTATGATCCTATGAAGTTACTTGATGAGCATCATGTCTGGTTTGGCTCTAGGCCTGTCAAGATTCCAAGAGTGCATACCAGAGAGACTAGACTAAACTAGAGCAGTTCATAATTTGCAGAACTTCTTTAGCAGCTGAGCTTTATGTTTGCTGTTCTATAGTGCTTGTAAACAGCTACCTAAAGCAGAAGATGTGATGCTATTAGTTAGTGTTGCTCAAGAGATTAGAATCTTGATGAGTTTTGATTATAATTGCTGCATGTGATGATGGCGAATCATTGAATCATAAAGCTGGAAGGGACCTCAAAAGTAACATAGTCCAACTATCTGCTGATGCAGGAAGTCGAGTACCACTTTGTTTATATAGTGTATTTATATACCCTTTATTTATACAGCAGCACCATTGGTGTGTATGGAGCTTTACTGGGCATTCTGTGGAACTTTCACTCAAGACTTGGGGTCTGTGTAACTCTGATGGTACAGAGGTATAACATAACAGTGTGCAGTGCTCCACCAGATGCATTGGTGCCATTATGAAGCCCCCATACAAAATCATTTCATGGTGAATGATAGCCCCACATAGAGGGTTCATAGGCTTTCCTGTGGTTGTCACCACACTTGTTTTGGAGGAGAGTGAGCCAGGTAGGCTCAAAGTCTTCACTTAATTCAGAGATAGGGAACCTGTGGCTCTCTAAATGCTGCTGGATGGCAACTCGCACCCTCCATCACCTTTGGTCATGCAGCCTGGAAGCTGATGGAAGATAGAGTTCCAATAACTTCTGGAGGGTCTCAGATTTACCATCCCTGATCTAATTCATCACAACAACTGTCCAGCATGTCCCTGTTCCTTCTCTTACGTCTGTGTCCCAGGTTGCAGCCTGTTTACTTCCCCGCCACACAGATCAATGGAAGCCACTGGGGATGTAGTTTTGATCTCCATGTGCATAGCTCAAACCTGTGTTTCCATCCTTGGTCATGCCACCTGTGATAAAATGTCAAGAGCAGGAAACAAAATGGTGGCAACTGGCTTACGCAGCTAGCTCACTGGAAATAATTTGTTATGGTAGGTTTTTTTCTTAATCAGTTCCTTGCAGTAAAGGCCAGTGATATGCAGATGGGGACACGGAAGGTGTGTCATTGCTCCCTTATGATTGGTAACAGCGGGTAAGAGCCAATTAGTTTGGTTTCCTTAAAATAATAATAATCTAGCAATTTTAATTAGAGTCTGTTCCCCCCCCCACCTTCCGAGATGCCAGACCCTTAATGGGGGAGAAGGAAAACTTCTGTTACCTCTGCAGTCATTAGACTTGGAAATAGAGAGTCACTTTTCTAGCCTGGAGCCAGAAGGTGGGCTATCTCGAAGGCAGGGTTGATCGCTTTTGAATACCGCATGAAATCTATAGATACAAGGCTGGTGTCATATGACAAGAAGCCTTAAGCAGATGGATGACAGTGTGTGCACTATAGGCTGCTGTTAATTTACTAGCTAGAGATAATGCATCTTTAAAATTAAAAAAAAAATGAGTCACTGCAAAACAGACTGAGGCTATAGCTTGCAGATTGTAGAACTTAGATGGGGGGGTTATGATAGAGGTCGCATGTGTAGTTATGAAAGTTACATTAAAAATAAAATAAAATGAAGGGCACTATAATTTTTTCATAGTTTGAGCTTTTGTGGATTAAGTCAAAATGTGAACTTTGCTTAAAGAAAGGTTCAGAAAGTGGTGTGTGTGTTTTTTTAAAATGTGTGCCAATTACCGTGGAGCTAAAACGACACAGACTTGTTAGTTTTTACTTACCAGGTTTAAAGGAAATTAATAAAAGAAGCTGGCTTAACAGCGTAACTGAATGATATAATTTCTGTTTAGTTAGGCTGCCTCTGCTCAGAAATGCTTGAAGAAGTTGATCTTTTGCAAATTCCTGAATGTTCCGACACAGTTCTTGGCTAAAACACACATACATACGAAATAAATTTTAAATTGCTTATTTGGAGAGAGAAACTAGGTCTAGAAATGCATATTGTGAGAGAAAATATATTGAGGCACGTGCATATTAAGTGAAAATATTGCTTTTCCATGGAAATTTTCATTTGGATGGAAACAACGGTTCTGAACACAGATAGTGGGGTCCTTGGATAGCTGTCAAGCCCAGTGGCGATGGTCTCTCCTGTCATTGTTCCAAGCACTTGACATTGGAGAGAACCATTTGAATTTCTCACAAAGGCTTCACTGTACAGTTGGTGTCACCAATGTGGTACCCAGAAGGCAAGGCAGCCAGTACTGCTGCTTTGCTTTCCAGCATGCCTTGTCAAGCTGACTGTTGTTGTTAAGAAAGGAAGCTGGTGGGGAAGAAAGGGGTCTTGTTGCTATCTGGTATCAAAGTGGTAGTGGGCCACTGGAGAGTGCTACCTGTTTTAATTTTGGGTGCATACGATTTTGTGGGTTTTGCGTGTGGATTGGGTATGCGGTTGTCACACACCACCCCAATCTCTGAACCATGTGAGATTCCAGGGCGCTTACCCAAGATTTGGCTTCCTTGGAATGAGCGACAGTGGAGATGTCTTTAGGATATATGGTTTATTTACATCTAACTCAACCTGTTTTGAATTATGGTGCTGGAGGAGACTCTTGAGAGTCCCATGGACTGCAAGAAGATCAAACCTATCCATTCTGAAGGAATTCAGCCCTGAGTGCTCACTGGAAGGACAAATCCTAAAGCTGAGGCTCCAATACTTTGGCCACCTCATGAGAAGAGAAGACTCCTTGAAAAAGACCCTGATGTTGGGAAAGATGGAGGGCACAAGGAGAAGGGGACGACAGAGGACAATATGGCTAGACAGTGTTCTCGAAGCTACCAACATGAGTTTGACCAAACTGCGGGAGGCAGTGAGAGACAGGAGTGCCTGGCGTGCTCTGGTCCATGGGGTCACGAAGAGTCGGACACGACTAAACAACAACAACGCAATCTAAGCATGTGGTGGAGTGGCTCACAGCGCTAACACCCCAAGGTGGTCTTGCTTCCCCCATAACTGCTGTAATGAGCACCGTGAGGTTTGGGGGAACCAGGGTCTGGCCGTTCTCGCCTTAGGGGAATCGGATGGAGGCCAGCAAGCGTAGTCATCTGATGAGATGCTCTGCAGCTGGGGGCAAGCTCAGGAAGTCTATATAAGGCCATGGTTCCCAATGTGGGGCACATGCCCCACAGAGGGGCAATTTGATTTTTAAGGGGGATAATTTGAGAATGAGTTATTAACAGTGAATGGCCTTTTAGGCTTCCTCCATGTGAATAGCAGTTAACTTTTTGAATAATAAGAATTATATGTCACAAGGGGCGGGGAGGCATCAGGATTTCATAGATGCTTAGGTGAGGCATGGCCAAGAAAAGGTGGGGAACCACTGATATAAGGCCTGCATTTTGCCCTGGGTCTTTGCCACAGCAACATGGTCTTATGCCAAGCTGTAGCCTGCTTCTGCTTCTGCTCCTGCATCCTGACCTCCTCTGTTCCTGACCATGGATCCACCAGCTGGACTGCCTCTGCTACCTGCACCACTGCCTGCTGTACCTCAGTTTTGGCGTGCCAGCCCTGAACGCTTGCTGCTCACACCTCCCATCATAACAGCTGCAGCCTTGGATTCCAGCAGAAATCAAGCACGTCTCTCCCTCACAGACTTCAGCCTGCTTCTAACTTCTAGCTTACTCACATAGCACTGGCCTTTGTCCTTCTCGCCAACAGCCAGTTGACGGGGGGGGGCACCCATTTGTCCTCTGATATGGAGTCCCTTCCTTTGTGACCTCAACACCCCATGCTTAGGCCACTACCAAGATGCTGGACTGGCTATTCCAGCAATCAAATCCTTGTGGGATCTAGGAATTGGAAAGGACTCAGGAATACAGCCTAACCACCACCACTCCCCAAACTCACAACCCCATTTCCCCCGGGGTGTGTTTGTTTAGGGTTTTTTGAGTAGCGGTGGAAGAGAATGGTGCCTGACTGGGTTTGTGCGGGCAGTTTGCTTTTTCTGAGAGGGAGGGGTGGGTATGCCCGTGAGTTTTTCAGATTTTGAAATGGGTTGATGGTTGGTAAATACTAGGGTATTGTGGGAAATCAAAATGCCCCCTACAGTGGAGTCAAAATCAGCATAGTTTGAGGGCCTAACAGAGCAATGGGAACAGTGCCAACCACAATCCGTTTCCGATTTTGATTCATGGTGTCCTATAATTTAGTGTATATAACACAACACATGGCACAAAATAAAATGATCAAAAATACAGAAGCTCCTTTGTATTGATTGGTTTGACTTAATTTTTATTTTAAAAAAATTAAGAAGGTAATCATTTAAAAATGCAGATGTTGCTGTCCCAAGGAGCTTATAGTTGAAATGTCAAGAGGAGCAAGAAAGGCCGTGAGTGGACAGAAATGAGAAAGGAATAGAGAGGCCAGGGTGAAGAATGAATGAGAGTAAGAAAAATCAGTCGGATTGTTTGCCATCTGATCTATACTTCAGTTGAGGCAAAGCTGGTTGATTTCATCTCATCGAAGCACATGGGATTAATTTGGTTCAAAGGCAGTTATTTTTTTCTGAACTGGGCCCACCCCGTTAAGTTTAACTGTAAACTTGTTGACAAGAATGAGACTACATCAGCATAAATCAGTGCTTGAGCTTAGCTAGGTCATAGATCAGGTTGTAAAGCAATTATATTCATACAGGATTAGATAGTTAGAAGATGCTCATTCTTTTCCTCATCCACTAAAAAACCCCAACAACTCCTGAACTCAAGAAATTCTTGTATGGTACTTTTTTTTATGAAGTTTTAAGCTACGGTGAATGCAGCTAGTTAAGGTCATGATTTCATAGACAACCTTGATTTTGATTTGCAGTTGTAGCTTTTAAACAATGCAATTTAAAGCTTAAAAAAAATTATGGCATTTTACCTTCAATGTAGAATTTTCCTGGCTCTGAAGCGTTTTGCAATCATGTGTAGTTTAGAGCTGGTATTGAAAACACTGTGCATTAACAATGGAATCATTGTTGCATTTTGATATCCTACTTTTCTCGTGCAATATTCAAGATGACATTAATTCTGAGCGTATAACTTCAAATGTCACGCTAAAAAATTTAATGCCTGCATAAGGTCAGTAATTGAAACAAAAGGAAATGTGTTTTTTGCTGTATCTACCAAACATAGAGGTCAGCACAAGATCCACTAGATCAAGTAAATATAACTTACTGATGTAGTATTACAAATTAACTTAAGAACTAGAGGAACAAATGGTTGCCTCTTTTCCTTTTCGCAACTGCTGCCATGCTCATCTCTTTCTTTGTTTCTTTTTAATTTGTGGGTGAATTGAGTGCTCATTAAAAGAAAGGGCTGGATTGTAGCGATAACCAGGAACTTGTGCTATGACTCTTCAGACACTTCAGTCATATTTATGCATTCATGGAAGCAATGGTTTCGAGATGCTGGATTATTTGTAGAGCTTCTTTTTATGGGCGCGTGATCCTATTATGGAATGGAAGGCATTTTTTGTAACCCGTAAGAAATGAGCCCACAATGATCGTATTAATCCCATTTCTTGATGGCGCAAGCTATTCTTATATTTTCTAAAGTTAATTAGTTCTTCTTTATGGGAACGCTCGTGATGCAGCTGTACTGTGATCAATAAAAGGCCATGGAAGTGAGCAACAGTGCACCCATAGAAGATACCTGGAACACCCATTTCTAACAATCGTAGCACTGAAAGCTAGCAAAGTAATGATTGCCTTCAGATAATGGTTTTGTTTCCACTTTCATTGTTATCAGAACCATCAATGGGATACACTCAGTGATTTACCAACTTCACAAAGTCTATATGATCCCTTTTATAAGATACAGCAGGTTGGTGTGGTGAAGTTGGATGTGGAAGACTTTGGATTAATACACACTTCAGTCAGAGGTGAGCAATAGTACAAAGTAGTGGTTTAAGGCCAGACGACACATTACTCTTCATGCATGGATTTTGGGCATGGGTTCTTTGCTTCTGCAACTCTGTATAAAGTTCTGTAGGATTCCCCAGTACAATTAAAATTTTGCCTAAGCCTTTTCTGCGACTCCCATTAATTCCAACTTGTCTCTTAACCACTTTTTTCTGCACCTGGTTGCGGGATACAGACACTGGATGCACAGACCTGGAGACTTGTTCCAAACAAAATATGTGATAATTTATTAAAGCTAATATGTAATACAATACATTTATTAAATTTGTGTCCTGCTCTTCCTCCCTGAAGGAATATTTATTTTCAGGCTGGTTATTTAATAATACGTGGTTTGACAATAGCCGTTACTGTTTGAAAGATGTCGCTGTTGCTCAGCCGTCACCCACGCTAGACTCCCCCTTCTGAAACTGCTGTTTTCTCTCCAGAAGTCTTCCTTCAGGGAAGTCCACCAATATCTGAAGGGTCACATGTTCTCTATCGCTGATGTAGATGGTGGGAGACAAATCACTTTGTTCTTATTGTTCTCCTTCAGCTATGAATTTATCCAGCAATCTTTTTTTCTTTTTTCTCTTTTTACGTGTTGGGGTTGTTGTTCCAAAGGAAAGGAATTTACATAGTTTCAAAATGACACAGAAGTGGTTTTACATGTCCTAAACAAGGCCGCACAGCTCAAAGGAAAAGAGTTGGCAAGTTATCACACGCCACTCCGAAGTCTCTGTATCTCAGCCCCAGCACAGGGCATTTCAGCATGTCAGCCTTAGGTTATCAGAGGAAAAAGTCACCGGAGAAAGAAAGAAAAAAAACACGACCCATCTGGCTAGAAAAAACAATCCCTCGAGTGCTGCATGCCCTTTGATATGGAAGCCAAAAACTACACACAGGAGTTTGCTTGATTTGACACAAGTGGTTGTGATAAATTCTTAATTATGTGGTTGGATAAAAGGCCTCCGCAGCAGAGCTGAAACAAAAATGAGTCAATTTAGATTTGGGATCTTAATCTAGGGGTATGATAGGGTCAAAAAGTCCCCTGACACTTCTGCTTATCTTGTTTTGAATGCTTACCTCCTTTTCTGTGAAACTGGATTCTACCGTTCCGCTGCAGCGGGCGGTGTTTTCACAAGATGTCAAGATCCATATTGGTGACCAGCCTTCCCCCCCCCCCCAATTCATGCCACATTTCCTGCAACAGGATCTGAGCCTCTGCAACTGCAATCATATATTCACCTTGGAGGAACTCCCATTGAACTCAGTGGAGCTTAGTTCTAAGCAGACATGCATATAGGATGATACTGGAAATAGGGGTGTCACAGAATTCCATCCAAATTGATGGTGTTTGCTTACTCAACCCATGTCCAAAATTAACCCAGCAGATAGAAATTGTTGCTGCTTTCAGTCCACAAGTGATTCATAATCAATTGCCTTCCTGTCCCTCGTTTGCATTGCATTTCCTTTGCATTGAAATGAATGAGCCAGAGTAACATAATGACAACATGACCGTGCAATTAATCACAAAAGTTATATAAGATATGTAATTTTGTCACAACAGGTAGTGGGATGAAGAACATAGTTTTTGGCAGAAGGTGAGCTGCAGCAGAAGAGAAACAGCTCTGCATGCAAAGAACACAGGGCAGAGCACAAAACAAAGCCTTTCTACACCCCAAAATGTAATTGCGGGATCTTTAAGCAATTGAGCTGTAGCCAGCTAGCGAGCTTATTGTGCATTGTCACCCCAAAAGACAAGATGCTCACCACAAATGAGGACACTATTTCTCATAAAGTAGGCGCATACCCAGGGCTGGATTTAGGTTTGATGAGGCCCTAAGCTACTGAAGGTAATGGGCCCTTTATAGGTCCAGCTGTCCTTTGTCAACAACAAATTGTCACTGTTTTCTGTGTTGAATATATGCTGTATGGTAATTTAGGGACCTAATAGGTATCTAAAGTCATTTGCACATGCAGAATGTAGGCACCCTATATATAGAAATGAGCAAACCAGTGATATTTTAGGGAGCAGGCTAGCAGGCAGGTCCCATTACTTACATCATAAGAACCTAGGTAAAGGTAAAGGGACCCCTGACCATTAGGTCCAGTCACAGACGACTCTGGGGTTGCGGCGCTCATCTTGCTTTATTGGCCGAGGGAGCTGGCGTACAGCTTCCGGGTCATGTGGCCAGCATGACTAAGCCGCTCCTGGTGAACCAGAGCAGTGCACGGAAACGCCGTTTACCTTCCCGCTGGAGTGGTACCTATTTATCTACTTGCAGTTTGACGCGCTTTCGAACTGCTAGGTTGGCAGGAGCAGGGACCGAGCAACGGGAGCTGATTCCGTCGTGGGGATTCGAACCGCCGACCTTCTGATCAGCAAGCCCTAGGCTCTGTGGTTTAACCCACAGCACCACCCGTGTCCCTGTCATAGGAACCTACACAACATAAAACACTGTTGCTGTATGTAGGTTTTATTTTATTTGTTTTTTATCTTATATTTTGGAAATGTACATCCAGTTTTTCCCCTTTAATTTTTTGGGTGGCCCCCCAAGAGAGTGGGTCCCTAAGCTTGTGCATGCACATGGATGCACATTTAAAAACAATTGCTATGATTTAAATACAATACATCTCACTACAGAGAAGATGATAACCAGGTCATCTGCTGTCGAGGTGCTAGCTGTTGACGGAGAAGTTCAAGGCCCCCTTCTGTCCCTTCATGTGCTTCTTTATCTTCAAACCAGACATAGTCTGCTGACAGCCCTTCAAACAGAAGGCTGCTCTCTGTGGAAGTAGGGCACATGATCACCCCACAGTGCATTACTGTTCACAAAGTGGTTTCTTCCCTTCCCTTTGCAGTGCCATGGCCCCAAAGATGAGGCTTGCGAAAGAGTGCAGGCTTCTTTCCCTGTGTGGCAACTGTCCAATCCCCTCCAACATTTCTCCAGTGAAAATAGGGACATTCTAGTCTACATCAGGAAGATTCTCTCATGTTTGATCTCACTGCACACTCAGATGTCATATCTGTATCTGTCACCTTGAGCCAATGGCAACCTCTCCACCTCACCTACCTCATAGGATTGTTTTTAAGAAGAAATGTGCAAGGGAAAGGAACATATACAACATCTTCCACAGATAAATGGAATGAAATAATATTTTATCTGTAAGCTGCCCTGAGTCCCTATGGGGGGGGGCAAGATACAACAACAACAACAACAACAGGAACTGTGAGAATGATCTGGAACATACCAGACAGTAAATTCCATTGAACTCAGTTGTGAGTAAAAATGCCTAGGATTGCAGTGTAAGGCTGCCCAGTCTTTACGCAGTTACCAGGGAGTAAGCTTCACTGCTTAGAGTGGGACTTACATCTGAGGAGACAGGGTAAGGATCCATTTACAATAAAGGAATCAACACTCTACGTGTTTCCTTTAAAAAATATATGCTAGCAGCCAAATCATGGAAATGAAAGAATTTTAAGTGGATCAGTGACATTTTCCTTCATCATTTTAGGAAGGGCTTTGTATTCCAGCTTCACTATTTCCTTCGCTTGGTGCAGGTATTTTATCTTCAGTAGAAACTAGGACTTCAAGGACAATTGTGACTTTAAGGAAGAATGGGAAGTTTTTACCTATTATCTAAAAAGACAACAAAATGAACCGGACTCCTTGGCAGGTTTTGAATAAACACACACAAATGTATTGGTTGATAACATGATAGATAGATAAGGCAAGGATATGTATAATTTTATAACATGCAGAGAATAATATGTGCAGAGAAATCAGAGAGAGGAGCTGAGGAAAGTCCCTTGTGGGGGGGGGAGAGGGTTGGAGGGGGGGAAAGGGGGAAAATAATGTATGTGATTATATGGTTTGATAATTTGTTATGTTGAAATTGCTTAATAAAACTATTTTTTTTTTAAAAAAAGAAACTGGGATGGCTTCTGTAATTCCGGGGCTGTCCCTGGAAAATCAGGACACTTGGAGAATATACTGTCCCACTCTACAGTTCTCCATCTTCCGAAGAGACTGCCACAGAGGATCAACTGTATACAGTGGCAAGCGGTGGACTCCTCACGCCCATTTCCTGACTGGAGCTATAATTCTGTTGCCTTGCATGTATTTTTCACTGCTAGATTAGCTTTGACTTGCGGACAGAGAATTGTGGCAGGGTAATGGGTTCAGAGCCCCCTAGTCACCACTGGTTTGCCTTTTCTTATTTATAACCCCTTGGCTGGCTATTGCTGCTCTTAGCTCGAAAGGTACTAGATGCTGTAAGAGAAGTGACCAGCTATGGCAAGACAGATACATTTAATCTAAATACTTAAATGTGATTCTTCTCCTAAGATGAGCAAACTGAATTAGGGCCGGGGGTGGGGGTGGGGGGGGGGAGAGAAGTCTGATGAGAAAAGAAACCTAACATGATGAATGGGCAAATTTTAAAAGCCTATTAAACTGGAGAAAAATCAAATGACTGCCAAATGGACTTTCATTCCTCTTTTTATTTATAAACATTCATGTGAAATTGCAAGGGGAAGGGGGGTGGGTGGAGAAAGCCCTTGAACTCCCCTGAAAGACATTTTGTATTGCGATATGTTGCCTTAACTGCTAAATGGTCATCTGCTTTGTGTAGGCTCTTTCTGGGGTCTTTGTACAATACATCTTAATGTCAGCACCGCTGCGATGCAATTCTAATGTGGATTCACGCACATAATCACCAAGCTCAGCAATAGAACACATGCTTTGTAAAAGCCCCCCAGCTTCAATCTCCTGGTAGGACTGGGAAAGACATCTCTCAGAAGTAGTGGGGAGCTGCTTCCAGCGATAGGGCACCTGTGCCCCCTCCTAGATGTTATTGGACCCCAACTCCCATCAGCCCTGAGCCCCCTAGCCAATGGTCAATAATGATGATAGCTTATATAAAAAGTATTTTCCTTATGCAAAGTCCAAAGCGGGGTTTGACACATAAGAAACGTATTAGAGAGGATGAAATTAGATAAGAAAGAACCTTAAAACACAATTGCATGCAATTTGAGCTATAAACACCGATGTTGGGTGAGCGGGAAGTCACTAGTTTTGTTGAATTGGAATTTAATTTTTGACTTACAAATGTAACTTTCTATATGGGAAAAAAAGAATAAAATATTATTACATTTAAAAAGACCACAGCTTCCTTACCCCTCGTGTAGACAGCCCTGAGATAGATGGACTAATAAGGATCAGAGCTGATAAAAGAAAGCTTACTATGTTACTCTTAATAGTTAAATCTGCATTTTAGATAAAGCTGTTCTGAATTCAGTTTTGAAATTTTCCATCAAAAAAAGATGCTGTTTTGTTACAGTTCAAGTGATTTTTTTAAATCAGATCTGCCAGCAAGCTGCACGAAAAATCAATTTGTTTAAAGTAATTTAGTGCCGTTATTTTTCAATGCCACTTCTGTCTCCTTTGGCAATGACTTCTTTCAACAAGATCCCCTGGGTCTACACTACCAGATCCCATGCCGCAAAGGAACGGTGTTATGCAGTGATTCATGGCGCAATGATGTTGCCCAATTTCAGCAAATAAAATTGTGTAAATAAAATACCCATAAAGAAAACCAGCACAGCCTTTCATATTTATGGACTCATCTTAGGTAGGCCAAAACTACTGAGGGTGGGAAACACACAATTCAAAATATGGATGAAAGCGAAGACCAAATTCCAAGATTGATTGATTGATTGATTGATTTATGGAAGAAGAGATGATTAACCATTTTTATTTAATTATGAAAATAAAGGCAGCTAAACAAATCATTTCACACATATTCTTATCAACCATATTCAAAAGTCATGATGATGATGATGATGATGATAATAATAATAATAATAATAATAATAATATATTATTTATACCTCGCGGCTTCCTACAAAATATTAAAATACAATGGTCTGTCAAACATTAAAAGCTTCCCACATAAGAATGTACCAGACAACAACCTGTTATTAGAGCAGGGATGGGGAATCTTTTGCAAACCACATTCCCACTGCAGCAACTGCTGAAGGTCCACATGGCAAGTGGTGGGTGGAGCCTGAGGCAAAAAAAATAAATGGTTAGAGCAAGGGAGGTATCTATAATAATAGTAATAATAATTTATTATTTATACCCCGCCCATCTGGCTGGGTTTCCCCAGCAACTCCGAGTGGCTTCCAAAAGAATATTAAAATACAATAGTCTATTAAACATTAAAAGCTTCCCGAAACAGGGCTGCCTTCAGATGTCTTCTAAAAGTCTGGTAGTTATTTTTCTCTTTGACATCTGGTGGAAGGGCATTCCACAAGGAGGGCGCCACTACCGAGAAGGCCCTCTGCCTGGTTCCCTGTAACTTGGCTTCTCGCAGCGAGGGAACCACCAGAAGGCCTTTGGCACTGGATCTCAGTGTCCGGGCAGAACGATGGGGGTGGAGACGCTCCTTCAGGTATACATGGCTGAAGCGGTTTAGGGCTTTAAAGGCCAGCACCAACACTATGAATTGCACTCAGAAACATACTGGGAGCTAAATCTACATAGATCTCCGGTGTCACTAGCCTGGCAGTTGTGCAAGGATTCACTCTTGGCTCTGCAAACAGCTCTACACATGTCCATTGGTGCATGAGTAGAGTTTTTTCTGAAGAGCTCTGAATGAATGTGGTTGATAGCCCACAAGGCTCCATCATCCCTTTCAACCCATGAGAAGGGTCATCGTAGGAACTGTCTGTTTCCATGGATAAGACTTGTCCACAGCCCAATCCTAGAGATATATTTTAGCAAATAAGTGCCCTTGATTTTAATGATGTTTACTTCCAGGCAATGGTTTTTGGATTCCTGCAGTGAGTGTTTATGCTGAAACACAAGGCCATGCAAAGGATGAGAAGTGGGTGGTTTCACTGTCCATCATTCTAGTAGATGCCGCACTTTTATTACTGTGAGCTTAAGTGGCACATAGCAGTAGATGTTCATTTTGGCATCTTTCTGGTTTGATTTTCCTTGCCCAGCGCAAGTGCTTCCAAGGGAGCTAAAGAGGCTGACATTGTTATTGTATCCAGGTGCATCTTTCTGAAGTGCTGAATTCTGGGCATCTCTAGGCATGATAATATTACCTCTTGAGAATGTCTGTGTTTTTTTTTAAAAAAAGTAATTTGCATTACAGTGGCACCTCTGGTTACATATGCTTCAGGTTACAGACTCTGCTAACCCAGAAATAGTGCTTCAGGTTAAGAACTTTGCTTCAGGATGAGAACAGAAATCGTGCTCTGGCGGCACGGTGGCAGTGGGAGGCCCCATTAGCTAAAGTGGTGCTTCAGGTTAAGAACAGTTTCAGGTTAAGTACGGACCTCCAGAATGAATTAAGTACTTAACCCGAGGTACCACTTATTGTACCACTGTACCATAGCAAAGAAAGCCAATGTATACACAAGAGAAGAGGAGAGAAGAAAGCATAGACACAAAATTCCTATTTGAGGACAGAAGCTGCATTCCATTCCATGCGCACATGGAGCAGGCGTGGAGAACCTTTGATACTCCAGATGTTGATGAACTACAGCTCCCATCAGCCCCAGCAAGCACCCCCAATGGCCAGGGATAATGGAAGTTGTGGTTCAGCGGCATCTGGAATGTTATGGTTCTTGATCACAATAAAGCTTTGAGGGATCTTAGGCCTTCCCAATAAACATGGAAAGGTTGGGGTGGAGGCCCATTTCCACAGTAGACATGCCCGTAGCTGATTTGTGCTCTCAGAGCCAGTGTGGGGTAATGGTTAAGAGCAATAGTCTTGTAATCTGGGGAACCGGGTTCGCGTCTCCCCTCCTCCACATGCAGCTGCTGGTTGACCTTGGGCCAAACACACTTCTCTGAAGTCTCTCAGCCCCACTCACCTCACAGAGTGTTAGTTGTGGGGGAGGAAGGGTAAGGAGAATGTTAGCTGCTTTGAGACTCCTTAAAGGGAGTGAAAGGTGGGATATCAAATCCAAACAACTCCTCCTCTTCCTCTTCTTCTTCTTCTTCTTCTTCTTCTTCTTCTTCTTCTTCTTCTTCTTCTTCTTCTTCTTCTTCTTCTTCTTGCTTCCAGGCTTAACAGCCGAATAGTTATCCATTCCTATCTAGTTTGGCCCTTAGAACTTAGGGCTTTTGATCTCTCCACTGCTTATATTGCCTTTGCACTTCCCTGGACAAGCCACTGCAAATATTTGAAGCCCGTGAGAAGGTAAAGGGACCCCTGACCATTAGGTCCAGTCTTGACCGACTGAGGGGTTGCGGTGCTCATCTCGCTTTATTGGCCAAGGGAGCCAGCGTACAGCTTCCGGGTCACGTGGCCAGCATGACTAAGCCACTTCTGGCGAACCAGAGCAGCGCACGGAAAGGACATTTACCTTTCCGCTGGAGCGGTACCTATTTATCTACTTGCACTTTGAGGTCCTTTCGAACTGCTAGGTTGGCAGGAGCAGGGACTGAGCAATGGGAGCTCACCCTGTCACAGGGATTCGAACCGCCGACCTTCTGATCAGCAAGCCCTAGGCTCTGTGGTTTAACCCACAGCGCCACCCGTGTCCCTGCTGTGAGAAGGTAGCGGAGCCCTTAATGAAATTCATAGGCCTTGCTCCTGGCTCCTCCCTCCATTATTATTATTATTATTATTATTATTATTATTATTATTATTCCAAATCTTGCTTCCCCATAGCTTCCTGGGGATTAAGGGGGCCATAACAGGCATAACCCCCCACTCTGGGAAACCAAGCACTTATTTTAAGGCTGTTGCACATGTACAAGTCTTCTAGTACCATGCAGAAATGAAACCTTACAGGTCTCATCAGCAATAGGAGGTTAAAAACAGGGGGAGGGACAAGAGAGAGCGAGAGACCCAGCTCTGAGACTAAAGAATTCCTGCCCACTTATCCCAGGGGGCAGACTAGTAAACTCCGGCATAAATCTGATGTGTGTGAATAAAACGCCATAAAAAACAAGAAGCATGGAAGGGAAAGATAATGAAACCAAATGTGCTGTAAGCAATGTAACCTAAAATCTCACAGAATATTACCTGGCTCCTGTGTGCTTGCAGACACAGTACAATAAAGGATGATAGTGTAAGTGTGATATGGGAATAGTGGACATAATCCTGTAATGTGCTATGTCTGGGAACTGTAGATGCAGCTGAGCAGAGCTGAAAGCAAAACAGATTGCTATTACATAAAAGTCAAGTGAAATAGCAAATATCTAGTCAAGTGTCTCCCCACCTCCTACCTTGCCTGGAGGCAGGAGATAATATCCATCTCTATATATATCTAAGGAGAGAACATCTGGTAATCAAATTAGAAGGGAGGAGGGCAGAGGGGACCCAGTCCACTTACTTTAGACCCTGTTTTTAGAAGGCTGCAGGGATGGCATGATTGCCTAAATTAAAGCGGGGTCAGGAGTGGGGCTTGCAGATTTCATTTGGGGCTCTGCAATCTCCCCACACCCCTGCAATAGTTCAAGAACTGAGTGCATTGAAATTATATGCCCAAGTACCACTAGAATTGTACCTGCCAAACTAGCAGTTCGAAAGCACGTCAAAGTGCAAGTAGATAAATAGGTACCATTCCGGCGGAAAGGTAAAACGGCGTTTCTGTGCGCTGCTCTGGTTTGCCAGAAGTGGCTTAGTCATGCTGGCCACATGACCTGTACGCCAGCTCCCTTGGCCAATAAAGCGAGATGAGTGTCACAACCCCAGAGTCGGTCACTACTGGACCTAATGGTCAGGGGTCCCTTTACCTTTACCTACCACTAGAATACGTGGGAAGTTCATGGTCCCCAGACTCCAACCTCCATCATTCTTGACCACTGCCTATGTTTGCTGGAGGTAATATGAGCTGGAGTCCAATAACACCTGAAGGGGTTCCCCACCCCTGTAATTTTGTTCTTGGCATCCATCTGTCTCAGCAAACAATGGAGGAGAGTGCCTTTGGAGGTGAAGTCAAATGGCTGGGAGGTTGCAGCGCCTGCTGTGGCTGTAAAGACGGATGTGGGAGAGACACATTTTGTTGAAGCTGGGGCAGATGAAGGTGTCCGGTTGTGCTGCTGCAGAGGCACCATGGTGTTTCTTCAATCTGCACTCCTCCCAGTGGTCATTCTTCCTCTGGTCGCTGCTGTGGATACATGGCCTGATGGATGTGTTTCCAGGCACTGTGGTCGTTTGCAAGGGATTCCCACTGGGTGAGGTTGATGTTGCCAGCTATCATGCCATGTTTGTAGACATCTTTGTAAGCACCAGAGTTGGTGCTTGAAGCCAGCTCTCTGTAGAGCACGTCCTTGGGTGTCCTGCCATCTTCCATTCTGTGGAACACGGGATTAGTAGGGTTGCCATATTCTGAAGTGCAAAAAAGAGGACACTTTGATGACTCTTCTATAGCCCTACTATATGTAGACTATAGAAGCTGTGATCTATTGCTGAGGGAAGCAGGTAAAGAGAAGAGGAAAGCAAGTCTTCAACCACCAGTTATGTCTATGTTTCATCCAGAAAGTATAGCCCATGGGTAGATAAACTAAGGCCCGGGGGCCGGATCCGGCCCAATCACCTTCTAAATCTGGCCCGTGGACGGTCTGGGAATCAGCGTGTTTTTACATGAGTAGGATGTGTCCTTTTATTTAAAATGCATCTCTGGGTTATTTGTGGGGCCTGCCTGGTGTTTTTACATGAGTAGAATGTGTCCTTTTATTTAAAATGCATCTCTGGGTTATTTGTGGGGCATAGGAATTCGTTCCCCCTCCAAAAAATATATAGTCTGGCCCCCCACAAGGTCTGAGGGACAGTGGACCAGCCCCCTGCTGAAAAGGTTTGCTGACCCCTGGTATAGCCAGAGACATTTGGGCAAATTTAAGAAATCCACCTGGACAGAAATTTTACCCCTGAAAAAGAGGTTGTGTCCTGGAAAAAGAGGACACATGGCAACCCTACATTACAGTAATGGCAGGTGTGCGGTAGTTGGAAATATTAAGATGTGCAGGATAGTTCATTATGGCTGTCCCTTATCCATATATTCTTGGGACTGAAATGTAAATGGATTGAGTGTATCCACCATCTATATTAGGTGAGACAAGTCCCATTGAGTGAGTTTTACCCTGTGCTTTATCATGGTACCGATTGTGTATACAAAGCCTATGTTGTACACATTGTACACATGTAGGTTCTGTGCCAGTCTTCTGAACAATATACACTGGGGGAAAGGGACCTCCGGCCCTCTGATATTGTTGGATTCCACTTCTCATGAACCTTGGCCAACATGGCCAATAGTCAAGCACGATGGGTGTTGGAGTTCAACAACATTTGGAGGGCCACAGATCCCTTATCCCTAATACAGAGAGTGGCAGCAGCCACAATCCTGTTAGCCGGTTCTCCATGTAACTGTTGTCTAAACAGAATGGCTATAGCATGTGCTATGGGAAATACTCAATTATTCATTCAAAACAACTTTGAACAAGAAAAGTTAGAAGCAATAGCTTGCTCTGGTAGTAGAGGAAAAGAAACAGGTAAGCAAAAAATAAAATAAAATAAAATCCTAGACTTTTTGTAATTAGCTGTGAGAACCGAGGACCATTCAGAGCAGATTGTTTCCTCCAAAGTATTCGGCATAAATGACTCTCAATCCCATTACAGACTCATACAAAAATGATCAGCAAGATTTACAGATTATGTGAAATTACATGTTTATTAATTGCTGCGTGCTCTTCAGGCTCAGAGAAGCAAATCTAAGACTTATGGATATGATTTTAAAGTTCCTGAATGCTTTCATGTGGATTTTGATATATATCATGGCATTTGGATTTTAATTATTTTATCATATATATTCTGAATCTATTGATCTATTGATCAATCTACCTACCCACCTACCTGTTAATCTGTTTTTAAAATGACAGTTGTTTTTGCAGAATCTGGCCCAGATAATGATGGCTTTCACACTGTGCTCAACTTGATACTGATACCTTAGAAGGCAATGGCTATAGAAACAGCCCAGGAGGTCTCTGAATCATTAGAGCCGAAGGACTCGATGTAAGCAGTAGTCAAAAATTATTCCATGTTATGTTGCTTGTGCAAATGCTTATGGCTTGTTAAGCAACAACAGTATGCTGAATCCCAGAAAATGCCCAATCAGCAATTTTCCTGTATCTGAGCAAGGAGGATGTGTTGGGTATTCAGATAGTACACCATTTCCATGACAGTGGCAGGCTGCTGTTTTTTCATGTGTTGCAATCAGATGTTCCATTCTGTGCCGTTAAATGATACAAGCCCATGTGTTTCAGAGTGATATGTCAAGATATCATAATACAACATTGTGCTGATAGACATGCCATGCTGACACATTGCACAGATATATTTTCTTTGATTTTTTATATTTTTTAAGGGAAAGGAAATAAGCCAGGATATTGCGTTGACTCCAAATGTTGTGTGGATCTATCCGAAAAAGAAAATGGCTTCTAGATAATTTAATATATCTTTAACAGGACATAATGTTGCTGATCCACCTGCTGATTCATGAACAAATGAGGACTTGACGAGAGAGAGAGAGAGAGAGAGAGAGAGAGAGAGAGAGAGAGAGAGAGAGAGGGAGGAAGGAGAGGAGGTCAAATTTGTCTGACTTTTTAATTCCTTCCCATTGGAAATGATGGAACTCAAAAGTGCTCAATATTGGCTACATTGTGCCACATAAAAGTTTTCATTTCTCACATGTGTACTCATAGCAATCTATCAAGGTCTCATTGAGCACAACAAAATCATGGTAAAGTATGCCAGTCAGATGTTTCGGAAGGCCACTGGCCAGTGATGGAGCATCTGTATGGGATGCAGAAGGTCCCATGTCCAATCTCTGGCTTCTTCAGGTAGGGAGAGAACCCTACCCAAAACCCTGGAAAGCCACTGCCAGCTTGTATAGACAATGAAATAGATGGATCATTGGTCTGACTCCATATAAGCAGTTTCTTGTGTTCCTGTGTTGGTGCAAATATATGGGGTGCGGGAAGACTTCTTTTAGGGAAGGTCTTTTCAGGCGGGTGCCTAGTTCTCAGTTGTTCCCTTTGCATTTGCTCTCCTAGATGGCTCATGCCACACAGCCATGACCCATTTTACAAGGGAAAATGGGAAATTATCATGGGACTAGAAATCCCTTCCTTGTCCCAAATATGGCAATCAGCTACAGTGGTACCTCAGGTTAAGAAATTAATTCATTCCCGAGGTCTGTTCTTAACCTGAAACTGTTCTTAACCTGAGGTACCACTTTAGCTAATGGGGCCTCCCGCTTCCGCCATCACGCGATTTCTGTTCTCATCCTGAAGCAAAGTTCTTAACCCGAGGAACTATTTCTGGGTAAGCAGAGTCTGTAACCTGAAGCGTCTGTAACCTGAAGCGTCTGTAACCCGAGGTACCACTGTACTATGCTCTGAGCATGAATGCAAAATCCAGTGATGGGTTTCCTCTCCATTCCTAAGAAGAGCTTTCTTAGTTTTTAACACAAGATCTTCCAATCTGATATTTTATTTATGTTATTGACTTCTGCCGTGCCTTTCCAGATGCTTGAGGCTGCTCCTAGTTCCGTAAAAGCAAGTGGCAATAAACCCCAAATGCTCTGCCCCCTGCGGCAAAGAGAGATATCGAAAGAGCTGCGAGAGAAGAAACCTCTTTTGATGCCAAATGCCAAATGTCCACTGCTTGAGCTCCACGGTGTTGGGAATTTGATGCAAACGCGACTTGCTTGAAGCAGTGTGCAGTTCTCTGCGGGCGCACATGAGGCCTACCCTACACTTTCCAGAGGTGAAAATCATTTCACATTTCTATAGCCAGGATGCAAATGTTTTATGCTAATCAGATGAGTTCCAAACAAATAAACAAGTCCAGGAAAGAAACCTAAAGCCAGCATCAAGCCACGAAGTGCCCAGTGGCAAGTTCTGTTCAGGACTATGAGAAATTAAAGAGAGAGAGCGAGAGAGAGCACACCGGTGCATATCGGTTAGTCTAATTTATTCCGCCTCATTGCAATCTCGCAACCTCATGTTTGATTTTCTTATAAACTAGTAATTTCCTGAATGAACTTATATTGCCACAGTCACTACTAGCTCTGCCTTATAGAGAAGCGGTGTGTGTGTGTGTTTTTTTTTTATTGTCGTGTGTGCAACTAAATTGAAATATCTTTCACTTGAAATATTGACTTTAATATCTCATTTGAAAAATTCATGAAGCCTTTGATGTTAAATCCATACTCAATTTAGCCAAATGCCATTAGAATATGCAATATGCCCGAATACAGAAAGCATTATTGTCTGTGTTTCTCTAGAAGAATTACATTTTATGACTGTAGCGTCAGGATCCTTTTTTTGGACTTGGGCACAGGAGGAAAAGAAAAGGGGGAAAGGCAGCACATTAGAAAGAAAATGAAAAGTGGTATTGATTAGGGCTCCCACTTACCCTCTCTGTGCTTCAGTTCGTAAATGCATGGAAATCAGGGTTGTGCCACTGTGAGTAACAATGCTCTGTAATGAATGGAGCAATCGTTGGAAAATTAGTGTAAGCTAGGATGATGGTGCACAGATGTTGCTCCTAGTAACTGTCATGCATTTTCTTTTACAACTCCATTTCCATAAGTCTCTTTATTTCTTAATAGTATCATAATAGAAACATGGCAATAGTTAATGATTTCATAAAAACATATAATGTAAAGAGGTAGAATGTTAATTGAAACTGCAGCTAAGAGTACTTCAGAAGGTTCTTTCTCAATAAAACATCCCCCCTTTTTTTACAAAATGGGAAAGAAAGAGGGGAAGGCGTAGGACAAAAGCAGTTTTAAGTGGGAGGACATGAACTTAGGCTTTCAGCAAATTAATATATTTTTTTTGTAAAGTAAAATCTAGCACTGGGCAAATGTTGCAAAATCTCCTGAGTGCTAATAGAATGGTATTTGCCTTTAGTAATTTATGGGCACTTTCCCCCCAGCTATCGATCACATAAAAAAAAAAAGCCAGCTCCATTAACATTTTAGACAATAATGGTTGGAGAGGGGAACAAAAAAAATTCATTTTTATCACTCTTGAAACTGATGTCATGGTCCTAGCATATTTAGCTGAGACGTAAGAGGAGATACGTAGGGTGCCCTCTGCGTCTAATGTGCTTAGACAGGTAGCTGGGGACTAATCTGATGAACCAGGTGTAAAATAATAAAATAACAAAGCTTTGAGCTCATTTTGTTTATCTCAGAAATAGGAGTGTTGGTGCCACTTAATAAGGTGACCCTTACCTGGCAATGTAATTGGGGGTCCAGGGGGTCGGGGGGGGGTTACCAATGCGGATAAGACGATCAGTAAACAGATAAACAACAAATGCAGTCAGAAAGGAAAGCCTGCATTTCGTGGCTGCTCAGCAGCTCCATCTTCTGTCCAGCCTACGGGATACAAAAGTTTCCACAGTCTCCTTTCCAGGAAAGGGAAACTGCCTGTTACCTTTTCCAGGAAGAAGACAGGGAGACTGAGGCTGTGATCCAAATCATGCTTACCAGGAAGGAAGTGGCTTATCAGCCAATGCCAGAGCTTTGAAAGCAGATCAGTCACATGGGTCCTGCTGGAACACCGCCAGAAATCTTCACTTCTGCTGTACGTATCTTATCACCCCCCCCCAAATTATCCTTTATTATTGCTGAGGCATGTAGCATGCACCGAAGCGCCGTGAAACTGTTGATACTGAAATTGTCGAAGTCTTTGTGCTGTTAAGGGCTAGATAATGAACAGAACACAAATTCCCTTGAACTGCAAAATAAAATGATAAAATAAAATACCCTGCCCATTTATTTCTTGCATCCATATGCTGCTGTAATATCACAACAGCCAAGTGGATTGTTTTGGGCCACCACCTCTGATTGTTCAAGGTTTGGCACTTTGATAAAAAGGGACAAATCTAATGGTTTGGACATTTCACTAAAGCGGCAGAGGCCCATAAAAGTAGCACCAAGTACAGTGACTTGGGGCTATAAAATATTATCTTGCATCCTTCTTCCTGATTCAGCAATCTCCCAAACAACCATACAGTCTGTGGCCAAAAATTCCAGTTACCTTGTCACAGAGCTTGACTCAAGCCATTGCCCCTGTTGAGTTAACTCAGCATTTGGTTTCATTCTCTTTTCCCTTTCATCACACTGTTGCGAGAACTTCTTTGCCTACCTAATCCCCAAGCCTGACTTAATTTAGACATAGCAGCCCAAGCCCTGTCATTGAACAACTTTGAATAAAGTCTGACTCAGCGCTGATTTACATGTGATGGCTGCCAAGTGGAGTCTGCAGAGAGGCAGTTGTCAGGACTGAAACTCGAGGCAGTGCATGTAACATTTAAAAGGTTTTCAGCCTGTGCACCAAGCAACCCGCACGCTAGCCTTTAGATTATGCATGTTTATGAGCTGCTTCTAGGAACGATGCTAGGATATGTGTCACTTTTGCTTGTTTTTACCTATAGGTCTGTTCCATTTACCTGATTATTATTTTTAACGACCACAATTGATTGTGGTCAACTAACTTATACTCAGAGTATGAGTCAGTTACGGTCATTAATTTCAATGGGTCTTCTCTGAGTAAACATCCGTTGGCTGCAACCCATATTTTTTTTTAATATTTACACACACTTTAATGCGTATTTCAATCTATATTTCCCTCCAAATCCACATTTAAATATGTTTAAACTGCTAAGAACTGTGTCACAACATTTGGAGGAGTACAATTTTCCTCCATAGCACATTAGTCCTGGTTAGAACTTAGCTATGCTATGATTCTGACTTAAGCCCTATTTAGGCGGCCTGAGGCTTAAACTGTTTATAGCACAAAAAATGTAATTTTCCCTCACCTTGGAACGGTTCGTGCACATCCATAATATGTAGATTTCAATTTCTATTGATTCTAGATTTTGCTGCCCACCAGGTTGTGTGTGATTACTTGTCACGCATTTGAGAACTTCCTCTTTGCTTAGGCTATCCATGACTCTTCCTCCCTGCAAATACCGCTGGGGAAACAAATCAGGACTGCTCCAAGAAAACCCAAATGGCAAAAAGGAGCATAGGCCCCCTTGTCTTGGCCAAGTGGATTTTTTAAAAAAGTTTTTTCCTCTTCACTTGTCACTTCCCTCTGTGGCCCTCTCAGAATATCCTGGGTGGGGCCAGGGGGGCATATGGCCCCTGGTTGGGAAACACACCCTTAGAACAACCTTTGCTGAATTTTGCAATGCAGTTCTAAAGCCATCAAAATGGCTACAAAAATGCATAAAAGTAAAGTGGGCACAAAACTGCATATATTGGTGAAAAGAACATGCAAACATACACTGTATTTGGAGAAGTTGTTTTACAAAAGTGTGTGAGAAGCAAAATTGCACACAAGCATTTCCATTAGGAGAAATTCACACTGCAATGCTGATGAATTTTCGCAAGGACTTCAAAAACTGATGTGGACAACTGAACTCAAGAGTGCAAAAATCAGGAACAGAGAGATACTGAAATAGGCATTTTCTTCTATCCATCCCTGCTTAAATCCCACTTCTTCAGGGAGACTTTTTGCCACCCTTCTCTTTTCCCTCAGCTTTAAAGCCATAACAAAAACACTCATCTAACTGCAGCCCAGGGTTAAATAATTGATTAAAATCGTATTTTGAATAACCCAAATGGTAATCTAAATCAAGTTTCTGACTTTCTACTTCATATATTTACTGAACAAACAGACATACTTAATTAGTCTAGCAACCAATGAAACATATCTCTTTGCAACTGAACAGAGACTCAAGAATATTGTCCAAAACCTCGGGCTATGCTCACATTGTGCCTTTTATGCTATGGGGTTTGTATTTGCATTGTAAGAACCATTGTGAACTTAAGGATTCCAGTTTCCCTCTCTCTGTATACACGTCAAGTGAAGGGCTTTAAACAAGACCACCTATTTCAGGGGTGGGGAAGCAGCCTGAATGCAACTCTATGGGCCTCTCCTGGCATTTGGGCCTTTCCCCAAGCCACACCCCCTTCACAGACACTTCCCCATTGTCCTGACTTTGCCCTGCCCTTGGATGTTGTAGTTTTGCTTGACTAGCATATGTCTTGGAACTCGGATAATGCATCTCGTTTGCCCAAATGGAGATGAGAGAGGATTGTGTGAGGAGGCACAGAAACTAGCATACTGTACAAAGCTAAAATGTACATTCTCTTCTCTGCTCGTTTTGCCCTGCCTGGGAACCACTGAGATGTGGCCCCTAGAAAGTTGCTCAGAAGGAAATGTGGCCCTCAGCCTTAAAAGAGTTCCTCATCCCAATTTACTTGAAGACTTAGATTGCAATCCTATACCCACTTTACTTAGAGTGGCCTCACCTTGTGACGAGTATCTGACTTTTAGAAGACATCTGAAGGCAGCCCTTTCTAGGGAAGTTTTTAATGTTTGATGTTTTATTGTGCTTTTAGTATTCTGTTGGGAGCTGCCCAGAGTGGCTGGGGAAACCCATCTAGATGGGAGGGGTACAATTATTATTATTATTATTATTATTATTATTATTATTATTATTCGTTCTGAGCAGAGATGTGTAGGATTGCCCTGTTAACCAGTCAGAAACATAAGAGTTTCCATTTACTGACCAGAGCAATTTCCCTCTATAACATGGAAAATTAAATGTCCATGCTCTTTGGTAGTATTTGTAATTTTCACAATAATTACTACAATCTATGACTGAACGCGTCATATTTATTTTACTTGACCTCAAAAGTCAAAATATCTTTGTCTCTAGTTCATTGGTTTTCATAGAAAAACATGCTCTAACTCACTGTGTATGACAGAGGGCACAGATTCATTTTAAAGAGATGATTAGTGTGGATATGGCTGTAGTACATCCAGGCATTATTTTAAACCAGTTATTATACGGGATCCTGAATATAAATGAAATACTTAATAAACCAATTTCATTTTTTTTATTAAAAAAACCCCTCTCCTTATTTTTTTTTTTTAAAAACTAGACGTCCATTTTTGTCCACACACTATTTATCCACTTGCAATTTCGTTTCATCAGATACTCTTTTCATTCTCTTCTGTTTCTACTGTGATTTCATCCCAGGGGCCTTATTGCTTTGTTTTCTTTTGCTTTCACTGCTGGGGACCTAAGATGGGAGGAAGTCCACAACCCAGCATGCCATGCAGATGGGCAGAAGGTAGCTATAAGGACTCAGAACAGGGACTTTACATTTTGGAACACCTTCTTCTTACATATGAGGCACTTATATAGTCTCTATTATATTTTTGTAGCCTACTGAAGGTCTTCCTTTTTCAAGCAGTTTTTTGAAGTGGAGGGTTTTTTAAGACTGTTGTTGCCATTGTTATTCTTAATTATCCCAGTTTGCATTGGATTTGAAACTGTCCGTAGATATTTCATTATCTGATATATGTTTTTATTGTTGATGCTCTGATTGCTAAACCACTTCAAGGCCTTTCATAGGAAGTGGTTCATGAATGAAATGAAATAAATATAAAGAAGGTAGCTGGCAGCAGAGAGCAGCAGCTGGGGACCATAGGAGAGTTGGTAAAGGATTGCTGAGGGAACAACAAGACCACAGATTCTAAGGCTACTTTGCTCCCGTAAGAGCCAGAGCTGAACTCTATCCTTATATACTGGTGCTGATGTGGAAACAAACTCCCCCCCCCCTTGTTAAAGGAGGAATCTTTAAGAGTGTCTGTGCTTTGGGCTTCATTGGTATCTTCTGCATGGTGGTTGCTCAAGGGGCTCCTGGCTGTTGCTTCCTTGAGTTTGTTTGCCAAGGCACCCATGGCAATTTGCTGAAGACAAATATATAAAACATAATGAGGGAGGGCCCTCTCAGACAAGCTGATGGAACAAACTCAATGGGCCCAGGATTCCCTCTGTTCACGCAGGTCATGCCATATGTTGAAAGCACTCTGGTGTGACTTTAGCAGACAAGGCTTCTCCAAAGAATAAAAACTCCTGTGTTAAGGGTCTGGGAATTGTAGCTCTGTGATGGGTCTCCTAACTGCTCCTAGCTCCATTCACAAACTACAGTTCCCAGGATTCTTGGGGGAAAGTCATGGCGGTTAAAGTGGTATAACAGCATTTTACATATATGGTGCAGATGTGGCCATAGTCACAGGGGAACGAAGGTGGGCTGTGCCAGAAGTTCCCTCAGGCCACTGATGGTCCCTTTGGAGCTGGTGACTTTGCACTTTCCTCAGGTCACACAGGTCTTTCTTAAGCCACCCCAAAGGACGTGGTGGGAGGGGCTGCCCCAACAGTTCTCTTTGGCCATTGATGGTTCTTATCAGATGATGAATGGTGGCTACCAGATGGACTTCCCTTGCGACTGCTGTCTTTTCTGACTTTAGCAGGTGGATCAAATCTGTTTTGCTAGATACAGTGGTACCTCTGGTTACATACTTAATTTGTTCCAGAGGTCCGTTCTTAACCTGAAACTGTTCTTAACCTGAAGCACCACTTTAGCTAATGGGGGCCTCCCGCTGCTGCTGCGCCACTGGAACACGATTTTTGTTCTCATCCTGAAGCAAAGTTCTTAACCTGAGGTACTATTTCTGGGTTAGCGGAGTCTGTAACCTGAAGCATATTTAACCTGAAGCTTTTGTAACCTGAGGTACCACTGTATTGGATCTCTGTCTAGTAGTGCTGACTGCTCTTTGGTCAGGACCGGCTCAGCCATTAGGCAGGTTGAGACTGCTGCCTCAGGAAGCCACCCACTGCTGGCAGAGAAGTGGCAGCAGCAGCACTGATTCGGGACACCCCAAAAGTTGTTAAACTTTTTTAGGAAGATGCCAAAATTGTTGAGCCAGTGTGGTGTAGTGCAGGTAGTGGTTAAGAGCGGTAGACTCGTAATCTGGGGAACCGGGTTCACGTCTCCGCTCCTCCACATGCAGCTGCTGGGTGACCTTGGGCCAGTCACACTTCTCTGAAGTCTCTCAGCCCCACTCACCTCACAGAGTGTTTGTTGTGGGGGAGGAAGGGAAAGGAAAATGTTAGCCGCTTTGAGACTCCTTCGGGTAGTGATAAAGCGGGATATCAAATCCAAACTCTTCTTCTTTAAAGGATTTCTTTTATTGACTTGCCTAAGATCCGGGACAAAGCACCACATCGCAGAAATCCCACCCCCCAGACGTCATTTCTGCCTTTGAAATCCCGGTAATGTCTGGGAAAATCCAGGTGTATGGCAGCCCTAATATCTAACAGGTTGGGCCCAGGCTTGTGCGGGAAACTAAGTATAGTACCACCACTACTTCTGTTGATTGAAACATACACAAACCCCCAATAAGACAGGATACATGTGTCTTGAATTATACTCAATATGAAACAAACTGAAAATAACAAAAAGGACTGAACACTTCAGGACAGCCTCATCCTGAAGTTGTTCAGGTCTTTCACTTGCCCCCCCCTTCTTCTCAATCAGTGTCTGACTCATTGAATTTGGCCACATTATCTTTAATTTGAATGTTAGAATGATGATGGGTGTACAAATAATTAGTAGCGGCAGTATGCAAATCGTTGCTACAACACTGAGGATGGTTTTCAAGTTTGACATCTGAAAAAAAAAATGAAGCAAACCAATGTACATATTCTATATATAGTTGCTATGAGCTGCTGAATCTGATGAATGACAACTTATTAGAGAAATACATTTTGCAATGCTTGGAGACTTTGCTTGGAAGTGCTTTGCATATCTTGTTATTCTGCTGTGAATTTGAGTTGAAAATCTGGAGAATATGCTAGATAATGAAGAAGGGTGGAGAAGAATGCTAACACCCACATAAAAGAAGAGCAAAATCAAATAACAAACATGCATTGGGGAGGGGACAATACATGCTTTGTGCATGTATGTTTGCATAAAGCATCTCTGTTCATATTGGCCTTTGGGAAATTAATTTTGATATTTAGCCATGACTACTTTGACTTTCCTGAGGGTTGTTTTTGGTTTTGTTTGTTTGTTTGCATTTTAAAAGGGGTTGCCCCAGCATATCGGTCAGTGCAAGACAACCTGGTAAAATGGGATCATGTGTCCAGGACCATGTTATTAAAGAAATTGGTTTTCTTTCTTGATTTCATGTCATTGCAGCTCAGCCATTCATTTGTTCAATAAACAGTTTGGTATGTTCTGGGAAATAATGAATATTGATCAACCAATCGATTACTTATTAAGAAAGAGACTAAGGGAAATTGTTTATCCAATCAATTTTAATTTTTGATTTGTTATTTATATTTTCCAATTTAATCCACCCCTCCCTCAGGCTCCAAAACCACTAAGCAAATCAGGGGCGAGTGTACAGAGAGAGAGAGAAGGATTGTCTGCAACTTCAGGAGAAAGGAAGAAAAAAAAAGCAGAAAAGCCAATATGCTCATTATAGATCATGCTGGTTGGTTGCAATAGGCCACATTAAGAAAAATTGTGACTGAGAAGCGTGGGCACATTGCCTCGTGCTCCTGTGGCTGTTGGATGAAAATGTTAACTTATTAATGGGATTTCTTAGGCTGTGTGATTACTGTTTCTTATATCACTCAGCCCTGACACTTAAACTACAGCCAAATGTCAGAGATACAAGCTCATCCATCAACCATGTGTCACACTTGTAACATAGCTTGCTCAGGATGCATCTGGATCAGATATGGAGCGAGGGAGTGAAGCAAAGAGATGGTGTGCTCTCAAACCAGTCAGATCAGAGCTCCAGTGGGACAGGAGCTGGCGTGAAGGCAGCTGGAGGCAGGGGTTAGCTGCCTTGTGCAAGGATGTTGGTGCAAAGATGTCATGGCGGTAAATAAAGAGCTGGGGGGGTGAACGCTTTCATGAGATCGGCAGTATGTGTGGGAAATGAGTGGATGTGTGTAGTTTGTCTATTTTGAGATTTGCAAGCAGCTCGGAACAGAAAATAGCAACTTGGAAATGTCCGATCACATGTCATCACACACATCTACTGGGGAATCCTGGGACAACCCAAGGTGGGTGAGGTTTCCTTATGGTGTCAAGCAGCAGTCCCTCAGGACAGGGCTATACGGAAAGGATCAGAACCAATATGATGCTTCCAAGGTCCAACCTGGGCAGGCAGTCCAGAAAGAAATTATAGCTGATTTCATTTATTTCATTTATTGAATTTATATACCGACCTATACCCAGAGGTCTCAGGGCGGTTCACAAAAGAGATCACAATATATAAAATCAAAATAAAAGCAATAACCCAATAATACCCTCATCCCAAAGAGCCAAAGTTTAAAAGCTTATAGGATGTTAATCAGGTCAAGCAAAGATCTAGTTAAAAAAGAACGTATTTGCCTGATGCCTTAAGGTGTATAATGAAGGTGCCAGGTGAACTTCTCTGAGGAGAGCATTCCACAGATGAGGAGCCACTGCAGAGGGAGCCCATTCTCATGTTGCCACCCTCCGGACCTCTCAAGGAGGAGGCACATGAAGGAGGGCTACAGAAGATGATCTCAGGGTCCAGGTAGGTTCATATGGAAAAAGGGGGTCTTGAGGTACTGCGGTCCTGAGCCATTTAGCTGTTGGTACTGAGATAAGATGTTCAAGAGATGAATGAGGATATGCTCCCCAAGTCGGGTGACAGTATAATACAACAGTCAGGGCTGGATTTAGGTTTGATGAGGCCCATAGCTACTGAAGGTAATGGGGGCCTTTATATGTCCAGCTGTCCTCTGTCAACAACAAATTGTCGCTGTTTTTTGTGTTGAATATATACTATATTGTAATTTATGGACCTAGTAGGTATCTAAAGCCATTTGCACATAACAAAATATGTATTTTATCTAATTACAGGTAGGTAGCCGTGTTGGTCTGCTGTAGTTGAAACAAAATACAGAAATTCCTTCCCGTAGCACCTTAGGTAAAGGTAAAGGGACCCCTGACCATTAGGTCCAGTCGTGACCGACTCTGGGGTTGTGGTGCTCAGCTTGCTTTATTGGCCGAGGGAGCCAGCGTTTGTCCGCAGACAGCTTCTGGGTCATGTGGCCAGCATGACTAAGCCGCTTCTGGAGAACCAGAGCAGCGCACGGAAATGTCGTTTACCTTCCCGCCACAGCAGTACCTATTTATCTACTTGCACTTTGACGTGCTTTCGAACTGCTAGGTTGGCAGGAGCCAGGACTGAGCAACGGGAGCTCACCCCGTCATGGGGATTCGAACTGCCAACCTTCTGATTGGCAAGTCCTAGGCTCTGTGGTTTAACCCACAGTGCCACCCGCGTCCCTCCAGTAGCACCTTAGGGACCAAGAAGAAGTGTGCATGCACACGAAAGCTCATACCAATAACAATCAAAAGGTAGATGAAGAAAGAAAGCTAAGAGTCTGGCCCACTGCAGGTGCTGCAAACAATGCCCTCTCAAATTCACCACCCTGGGCAATTGCCTTGTTTCCCCTCCATTTAAATACAGCGGAAGGGACATGGGTCGTGCTGTGGTTTAAACCACTGCGCTGCTTGGACTTGCCTATCAGAAGGTCGGCAGTTTGAGGCCCCACGATGGGGTGAGCTCCCGTTGTTCGGTCCCAGCTCCTGACAACCTAGCAGTTCGAAAGCACGCAATGCAAGTGGATAAACAGGTACCGCTCCGGCGGGAAGGTAAACGGTGTTTCCGTGCACTGCTCTGGCTTCGCCAGAAGCAGCTTAGTCATGACCTGGAAAAACTGTCTGTGGAAGTGGACAAACGCCGGCTCCCTCAGCCTCTAAACGAGATGAGCGCTGCAACCCCAGAGGTGTTCGCGACTGGACTTAACTGTCAGGAGTACCTTTACCTTTTAAATGCAGCTGAAAATAGAGAGAACGGCTGCACAAATTGATCCTTTTGTGAGAGAAAGGTGTCTTTTCTTTTGCCATTTGACTGCAAAAGACAAAACGTTACAGGCTCCCCAGTGATTAATTATCTCTTACTCAGATTTCCATGCAAAATTTTGCAGCTTCCTTCTTATGGAGTTTCCTCTATATCGAACAAAGAATGGGTAGCTTCTGTGAACAGCATTTCACTTCCTGTATTACTGAGTATACACTGTTTTGCTGTTGCAAGCAAGCAAAAGTTTTTCCTTCTACTTTGTGAGCGACATAAATATTTCTGAAATTTTCCCATTTTGCAATGCACAGAACTTGCGGGGACAGTAGGTTGCTGTGACTGTTTGCCTTCCTGGTTGCACTTTTTATCTCTGGGTGCTGTATCTGAAAGCCACACCTGCATCACATGTTGCGTTCTTCTGACACAAATTAATCTTCATATTGAAAAAGTCAGCAATGTGTATAATGCGGGTGGTACAGGGACATTGCAGCATAGTAGAACAGTAAGCCACACCATGATCCTTGGGTGAAGGGAGGTATATACATTAAATCAGGCAATCAATCAATCAATCAATCAATCAAACAGAAGCAGCCAATGTGGTGCCCTCCAGAAGTTGTTGGACAACAGTTCCCCTGAGCCCCTGCCAAGCATGGCCAATGAGCATTGTAGTCAGGGCTTTTCTTCAGCCGTAACTCACTGGAACTCAGTTCTAGTACCTCTCAGGTGGGCTCCATTGTCATTCTAAGAGAACAAGGTAGGTGTTCACTGTGAGTTCCGGCACCCTTTTCTCTCTCTAGAAAAATAGCACTGGTTGTAGGTCAACAATACTTGGAGGGTATTGGCTGTCCCTGAGATAGAGTGTCAGAGGCCCCTAAGAAGAACTGAGGAGACCCAGTTTCCAAATCCTCAGTGAAGCTCACTGAATATCAGGAACTGTCTTGTGTGGTGAAACACTGAATTGCAAGTATTTAATATTTCAAAGACCTCTAGTGCTTCTCAAGCACCTTCAGGCTGTCGACCGATTCCACCCACCTAACCCGGCCATCCGAACTTCTTGGGCAGGAATGAGTACAAAGACTGCAAGGTCGTCCTAAGCTCTGGCACGTTCTTATATTCTTAATTATTCTTCAAATCTGATTCCTAGCTGACCTTTCAGTCGCACCACCTGATCTGTCTCCTGGTTCTGCCCTGCATCTTGACACTGGTTTGTCCTTCAACCCTGCTTTGCTCTTTGACCTTGACTTCTGGCTTGCTTTTTGACCTTGCCTCTTGATTTCCCTCAGGTCCCAACTACTGGTTGGTCCCATGGCTCCTGGCTCCAGGTGTTTGGCTCTTCCCATATTGCTGTCCACACGGTCTGTAGACCAGTCACTATTTCTTCAGCTAACTTAACTCACAGAGTTACTGCCTCGAACTCCTTGGAAAATAGGTGGGGTAGGAATGTGATGTAAAAACAAATGAACACATTCATTAGCATTGCAGAAATCTCTTTCAACCAGGTACCTAGAGAGGAAAGCCACTGCATACATCTGCTTCCTAAATCCTGTACCTGGAACATCAGTAAAGACATTCCATCATTCACAGATAGTCCAAACATGAAGTAGAAATGGTGCAAACATTAACAAGCCAAGTTTTAGGTCAGTGCAATGAATGCTAGTGAGGATAATTCTAGCTGTAAGTTTTATTTAAGTATACAGTGATGATTGCATAAACTTGGATTATAGACAAAATGTCCAATTTGTTATGCCTGTTTTATGTCTGTTTATTTGCAGTGAAATTATAGTGTCTTGGAGCATGATGCATGCAGCAAACGAGGCCTGTGCTGTTTGCTGGTCTTAAATCTGCTAAGAATCACTGTTTTATAAGGTAGTTTTCCTATATAAAAAGATTTCTGGTTCTCATGTAACTCGCAAAATGTTTAGGGTTAGGATCTAGGGCAGAAACCTAGGAACATGATCACTTGCAGCACATCAGAATGCACGCAATTTCTCTGAGAAGACCAAACCGTGAGATTCCTACAGACATTTCTCGTGTGGGCAATCCTAATTCATTTAGAACTTCACTTTAAACAAAATACAGTAGCAGTTCTGCAGAGGTTTATACACTCACCTGCTCTCTGAAAAAAAAAACAACCCACTAACTTTATTGGAATCATTTTAGCTTCCCTCAAAACTCTTCCAGATGTTTCCTCCTGAGCAGGACCCTCCAAGTTTGCCTTGGATTCGACTTGAGGCAAAATTCAGTGGCAACCCTAACTTGGACCCAACGGTTACTGGTGTAGCACACAATCTTTCTTCAGCTTTTGAGGTCTGGAAAGTGCTGTGATATTAGTAATGCTAGCGGCTGATGGAATTTTCTTTTCTTTTAAACTGTATTTGTACAAGCTAATCTGTTCTTGATGACTGCACTCACATAAAGTTAATGGGAGTTCAGTCTGCTCAGCGCTATGGGATGGCTGCCTTCCTCAAATGGGAGACATGACTTGGCTATTATTTTCTTGCTGCCTTTTCTATATTCTCATATTTCCCATAGCATTCTAATCTTCTCCAGATGAGTGGAATTGCATCCCTTTTTTGCTTGACAGCCAAAGACAAACACCAAGCTGTCCAGAAGATAGAGTGCCATTTTATTCCTCCGTCGAAATTCCTGATGAGATGGGCAAAACATCAGGAAACACTCAGGAGGAGACCCCCACAACCTTCCAATTATTCTTGTTGGCATCTTTAAATAGATAAGGTATTTAAACAATCTTTTTCTTGTTTCGGATTTAAAAAAATAATAATTATTAAAAAAAATTATACACATAAAAATGCATTGGTTTGGAGGTGGTTGTGTTTTGGAGGGCGGTGCTAGTCAATTGGGTTATTCAATACCCCAATACTGTACGAATCTCTTCCCCTAAAATGCTGCCCTGTAAGTACTTCAGAGAATGTTTCGTCCCACTTTTCACTCGCTGATAATCCAAGTGCTTACAAATCGAAGTAAACAGCACTGTATCACAATATCAACATAACTGAATGACCGAAAGCAATAAAATAGCCTTTGGAGATGAAAACTGCATTTGGAGCACCAAACAGATAATCACGTACTCATCAGAATTGGGGTTGGGGGAGCCATTTGATGCCATTTGCATTTCCAGGCAAACCTACCCAATTTGTACTTTCTGAAACAATATGTGAACTGAAACACAGACTTCCTTTGAAATTTGCATGTCTCCAAATTTTATAATGCATTTCTTCAGCCAAGTAATGTACATGAAAATGCATATACTTGGGTAAAGTGTGCATAAGAATGCATATGTATTAGTGAAAATAAAATATATGTAAGGCATCTTGAGCTCCTTGCAAGAAAGGGTGGGTGTATATAGCAAAATACATACATACATACATACATACATACATACATACATACATACATACAATGGCTTATGCTACTGAAACGTTGCTAGTTTTTAAGATACCAACAAAACTCCGTTTTTTGTTTTTGTTTTTGTTTTTTCTACAACAGACTAACTTAGCTGTCCCTCTGGAATTTGTATTAGAATTGCTATAAAAAGTAGACTGCTTTTCTGGTTTTTATTTTTAAAAAATATTCTAAGGTGCATAATATAATAATAATAATAATAATTTCAAACAATGTGAATACCACATAGCCACATAGTTTCCAAGTGGTGCACGGTGAAATTGCAAAAGGGATGCAAAGGTTAAAAACAGTTACAATTAATCAATTCAAATTAATATAAGATTAGTAATTGTTTTTATTTAGCTACACAAAATCCACAAAATTGTGGGCATATTTCATTCTGGCAATTTACCAAGCTTCATAATGGAACCATCTATCCAGGCCCTCTTATACTTTTCTGGATGTTGTCTGTCCCTGTTTCCTTAAAAGAAAAAAAAGAAAAGAAAAAAGCTTTTGAAAGATGAGGGAGATCCCCCAAGGAACAGATGAAACCGGCTAGAACTGTGGTGACCTGGTAGCTTCATCAGTTGCCGTGGGAACAACTTGTGACCCTAACAATGCTATTCAAGTGGGAAGCCAGAGACCAGCAGGTTGAAAGGGGAAATATTTCGCTGCTTAGCTGATTGATGGGAAGCTGTGACTCTTTTCAAACTCTCCAGAGCTTGCACTGGACCCTCCTAGAGTTTTTGATGGGATGCAGATGGCTTCCTTAGGGATCAATATAGCTGTGGTTGTCAGCCACCAAGGGCATATTCCATTCCCATCCAACACTTCCAGGGCAATCTCTACCACATTAGACACAACCGGGAATTGAAAGGGTAAAAACTCAAGGTGGAAGGAGAGCAGTTGGGTGGCTGGTTGCAGTGGGGAAACTGCTGGTGGAGAAAAGTTTGAACACGTCTTCTCCTCCCAAGTCTATGGATTCCTCCCCAAAGTTGCTTTTGTCTGCAGAAATGGGCCAAATGAGACTCCTTAGACATACATGTTTGAGTGTAACATGTAGTATTCTCTTGAAATGGGGAGGCAAAGGAAAATCTAGCTATTGAGTTATGTACAGTGGTACCTTGGGTTAAGTACTTAATTCGTTCCGGAGGTCCGTTCTTAACCTGAAACTGTTCTTAACCTGAAGCACCACTTTAGCTAATGGGGCCACCTGTTGCCGCCACGCCGCCAGAGCACGATTTCTGTTCTCATCCTGAAGCCAAGTTCTTAACCTGAAGCACTATTTCAGGGTTAGCGGAGTCTGTAACCTGAAGCGTATGTAACCTGAAGCATATGTAACCCGAGGTACCACTGTACTGAGTTGAATAGGATCCAAAATGCAGCAGTCTGATTGGTTCTAGAACAATGCAGTAGTATGATTGGTCCGCAGGAGCCACCCAATCCAGCTCCAGGTGGAATTGAATCCGCAGTCTGATTGGCCTACAGGAGAATCCCAGAATTAGCTAATCACGTGCAGCCCATTGTGTAAATAATGTATATAAAGCAGATATTTTGGAAGAACTTTCATTCCTTGCTACTATGAGCTGAATAAAGAGCATGAAATCCACACTCGACTCCGAGTATATTTCATATTGGCTGGGAAGGCACAGTCATCTCCTTAACTTCTTCCAAAAACTATTTACATTCTGTTATTGCCTTCCCTGCTGCCCAAGATGTTTGGAGCAGTACTGTTGACTCTATAAGTATGAAGGAATGTGTTTTGCCCAGATCAGTTAACAGGGAGCATGCTTTAAAGTTAACACAGTTCATTTGGATAAAGTGAAGCTTGGGTTTATAGCAGCTACTGACAGAAGGGGGCCTCTGCTATGGCCATTTCAGGGTCAAACAAGCAAGCCAGGTCTGTGACAGTCAAAAGCTATACAGCACCAGATATTCGGCCCTTAGTGGCAGGCATTGTCTTAGCCTTTATTCGCCTCCATATCTACAGGGTGTGGGGTATTATTTCAGCTCTCAAACCAAGGTTGTGCAAACTTGGTATTTCCACCAATACAGAAACTGATGGTGCTGCTTTAGTGGTGGAAACATGGAAACCCTGAAATGTTCTACAGTGAGGCTGGTTCTCAATGTGGCCCTGCTGTTCATCGTTCCACCACTAGATCATCACTAGCATTTTCTGACCACAGGCTCTGTTTTAAAATCCCCCAGGAGAAAATTATGTAGCATCAAAACAGTACATGACCAGTATTATGTATACCCCCAGCTTCCTTCTATTTCTCCAGCCTTTTCCTCTGGGCACCCTCTTCCTTCAGCTTGTTGTCCCCTCCATCTGTTCTTCTCTGGGCCTGGCTTCTTCTATGCCTTCTTTCCCTTTGTCCTGTTGCAGTGCCACAGAGAACTCCGAATGACCAATTTGCTCCGAGCCTCTGCCTTCACTCTGTCTCTCCTAGGCTCCACCCACTTTGTCCTACAGTCCACAAAGGCCAACCATCTGGCTTGAAGATGGGCACTTCTTTTATGCTCTTTGACCTCCTCCCTAGTGCAAACTCTGTGCTGCTGAACAGGCAAGGCAAACTGAGATGCACTTGGTACCTCAGGCCCAGGGGAAGGTCCCCTGTGTGGGCAGCAGCTCTCTTTCTATCAGCTCCGGTGTTGTAGGATCTGGTCCAGGGGACTCTTGTCTGCTAGCCTTGACTTTAGTGGCTCCATGTTCACCATCCTCAGAGTCAGATACTTGACCTGTCTCCTTACTGAGTAACTTTGCATCTTGGGCTGTGTACATGCCATCTGTTTAAAGCACCACCTCCATCCCAAGAATCCTAGCAACTGTAGTTTCTTCAGAGTGCTTGGAATTCTAGCACTGTGAGTTTAAACTACAGTTCCCAAGATTCTTTGGAGGTATGCCTTAAATGGACAGTGTGTGTGTGCAGCCTTGATCTCTGCTAGTCTGTAGGGTCACGACACCATGTTTCTGCTCTTTTTCTCAATTTTTTTGTGTTAATGTACAGTAATGTACAGTACTCGTGAAACTGAGGCTCCAATACTTTGGCCACCTCATGAGAAGAGAAGACTCCCTGGAAAAGACCCTGATGTTGGGAAAGATGGAGGGCACAAGGAGAAGGGGATGACAGAGGACGAGGTGGTTGGACAGTGTTCTCGAAGCTACAAACATGAGTCTGACCAAACTGCGGGAGGCAGTGGAAGACAGGAGGGCCTGGCGTGCTCTGGTCCATGGGGTCACGAAGAGTCGGACATGACTAAACGACTAAACAACAACAAAGCCCACATTTTATGTGGGGGTTATGTTCCGAGGATTGTGCCTAAAGCCAAAATCGTGTATAGTCAGAACCTATGCTGTTTTTCTGCAAAAAGAGGTGCTAGAGCTTACCATGAATGCTTCCATTGCTCTCTTATAATTATATTCAGAGCCCTCTTGCCTGTTCTCCAGTCTCCACCACAAACTGCCTCTAACTGCCCCCTTTAGATTTTTAGAATAGAACAGTAAAAGGTAAAGGTAAAGGACCCTGATAGTTAAGTCCAGTTGTAGACGACTCAGGTTGTGGCACTCATCTTGCTTTACAGGCCGAGGGAGCCGGCATTTGTCCGCAGACAGTTTTTACGGGTCATGTGGCCAGTATGACTAAGCTGCTTCTGGCTCAACAGAACACCAAAACCAGAGCAGCGCACGGAAACGCCGTTTACCTTCCCACCAGAGCGGTACCTATTTATCTTTTTGGCATGCTTTCAAACTGCCAGGTTGGCAGGAGCTGGGACCGACCATGGGAGCTCACCTGTTGCAGGGATTCAAACCTCTGACCTTCCGATTGGCAAGCCCAAGAGGCTCAGTGGTTTAGACTGCAGCGCCACCCATGTCCCTTAGAATAGAACAGTAGTTCACCCAACTGCTAGCAAGAGTTCACTGAATGGTGAGTAAATTACAGTCTTTGCTTATCTTATAGGCTGTCTGCTTTGTCCCCCAAAGTTTAAGTTTCTGTCACTTTAGGCAAACTAGCAATATACTACTTTTTTGTAAATCTATACATTCTGCATTTAATTTGACTTATTCGTATCTTCACTACCATGGTATGTGAGTTACAGTTGTTTCCGCACAGAAACCTCATATTGGGTATTCTAACAAAGACATTATGCTGTTGCTGTATATTTGTGGTAATATATGATTCCTTATGTGAGCTAAGCAAACTATATGGCACCCATTATTAAACGTGTAAAAACTATTAAAGATGGCTGTTCAAATATGCCTTTGAGAAAGTACAAAATTATGAAATTCAGTTGGATTAATATAATAGGAAAGCTTTTGTTAAGACCAATAGTATTTTTAAAATGTGAACTGTTTGACTAAGGAAATTGTTACATTATCCAAAGCTGTAGTGCTTATGTCTCTAATTTCTACAGCTGTTGCCCCCTTTAAAAGAAAGCCAGAAGAGAATAATAAGTCATTGTTTTAAGGCTGGAAAGCCATTCCTGCCTCATTTCCAATGGTCTGTCCAGATGGTAGTTTTCTATTACTTTGGTTTGATGCTAGACCATACAACCAATGACATGGAAAATGTTCCAAATTCCTCTAGAATTTCCCAACATGGTAGCAAGTTGGCCAGAATGTTACTGCCCTGTCAGGCTTTCATCCTCTTTTAAGAGTTGCCATTGATGCAAACCAGTGTTTTGTATATTTTCATTATTCATTGCCTATCTGGGCTGTAACTGAGCATTTGTGTGCACTAGGTAGTTCTACTCCTTGTATTTCTTGTATAACCATGCATACATAATAAATGCAAACACATGCATATTGGCAGCCTGCCTTTCATAAGAGAAGCCCAGAGATGGCTAGATCCTACCCCGCTGTCTTGCAATCTTATGTTCACGGAGGCAAGACTCTAGTTGCTGTGCACACTCTGTACAGTTCCCATGCCAGGGCTGCCACATTTCAAAAAATGAAAATCCAGACACAAAAGTTGTTGAACATGGGTTGCCATATGCCTGGGTTTTCCTGGACCTTTTTACAGATTTTTGAAAATTCCACCTGGACGCTATTTATATGGGAAATCCCAGACATATGGCAGCCCTGTCATGCATACTTTCCACAATTTTGTAGGCACCTCATAGAACAGTTTTATAAGGACTGGAGTGGATCCCTTCCACAAGAAAAGGACAGCCAGAGTAGAAACTGGCAACTGTACCATCAGTGGTCATGCATGAAGGAAGCTGGTCTGTGAAGATTTGCCTCAGCGGATGGGAAGTACCTGTCATGTGGGATTCAGGAGTTGTATTCTGGATTCCCAGGCTTTGAGGTTGGATAGGAGCTGCCTAGACAATTCTTAAATATGATGGTTGTGCATGCATGTGCTGAATAAGAAGGAGAATAAGATATATGTGGGGGTTTGTTCCTCCTCCTGAGTCAGACTCAGGGACCCAACAACGCTTCTGTTTCTGTACCACATACCTCTATATTTCCCTATATTTCTATGTTTCTCTATGTCCATGAGCTTTGGAAGAAGTGAGGGTGTCCAAAATGTCTAAAGAGCATCGGGGGGGGGGGGGCTGTACCCATTTTTAGAATTCCCAGTTATGATGAATGGAGCAGACAGAGCTTCGTTTTATACAGAGTGGCTTGGAACCTGAATTACAAACTGATGCAGGGAGAGCACCGAGTAACTGAGAAGCAGATCAGAATTTTTAAAAATACACATACATACAGAAAGTGAAGCTTGGGCCCCTTCCTCACACCCGTAGTGTTTATTTCTATTTAAAATTGCCTGGTCTGTCTTGACACAGCTGAATATTAATGCTCAGCTTTTTTCCTGGAAAAGACTTCAGACAGAAATGATTGGGAAATATTTGATATGAGGGGAGTCTGGACACATTGTGAATGGTCACTGCTCTCGTAGGTCAAAGGCAAGTCTTGGAGCCCTTTCCCACCCCTATTAAACATTGCAATGTTTACTGGAGCCCTTTGAAATCCCCTATCTGGTACTGTACATAGACAAAAGCTCTCCTTCGGAAACGGTGCGGTGTATCCCAATATTCTTTCAATTTATGGATCCCTGTTTAAAGTCGTGCAAATTATCCAGAGAGTCGTCCACTAATAGAGTGCAGAACTGAAGCATACTCTTCGGGATGCAGGAAGTCTGCATCTGTTGAGGGTGGGTTAGCAAGCTAATTGGGTAGAAATATTCCCTAGTGTAACAATTCGAGAGCAATTTAAAGTTTAGGGAGAATGGTGTGTGCCTGTTCGCATGCACGGTGACAAAAAAATGAATATGTGCCGTACACAGTTTGGAGCCTAATAAGTCCAACTCCCAATGAATTGGTTTTTGACAGTTATGAATGGTGGACCAGCTGCATTAAAGCAATGAGGGAACTAACAGCAGGGCTGAAACTGAGTTTGAATAAATCAGCCACCAAACACATAACTGCATTGTAACAGTAGGCCAGAACCTATATAGGCATGTGATTGCTTGTTGCCAAGAGACTCTGAATCTTGGGCATTTTTAAAGGGGGGGGGGAGAGAAGAGAGTGTTGTGATGTATACTGGGCTCTTTTTTTTAAAAAAAAGAAAAGAAATCAAAAGCATTGCAATGCATAAGCACTTCTCCCTACAAGCAGTGCTGGTGTAAAACAGCCCAAATGTGGGTGTTGTTGAGGCACAATTCCTTGCATGAGCATCGTACCCTGCCCAATGTGCATACTGAACAACACTAACTACATCAAACCTTCAGCAATGAGCAGGAAAGTCAGAGTGGAATCCATATATACAAGCAAAGTTTGCCCACTCTGTTCATTTGAAAGAGTTCTAAATGTGCAACTGCTAATAACTGGGGGGTGGGGAGAGCAAAGGAGGCAATTTCATAATGGCCCCAATAGTCTGAAGGAAACAATTGCTGGCTGGGGGAGGGTGACATTAGGCCAACATCTGAGAGGCTGGGAGCACTGCAAGAGAATCTGTTGGCTTGACCCCATGGGCAGTGGAACTGATAAACAAAGCAAGTCATTGGTACTTCTGGGGTTTTTTAGATGTGTAATTTTAACACGTCAGGGAAAACTATTGATGAGAACCTACCGAGTCAGACCATTGGTCCATCTCACTCTGCATCGTCTACACTTGGCAGCAACGCTCTGGAAATAATAATAATAATAATAATAATAATAATAATAATAATAATAATAATAATAATAAATTATTTATACCCCACCCATCTGGCAGGGCCTACCCAGCCAATCTGGGTGGCTTCCACCAAATATTAAAATACAGTAGTCAGTCAAACATTAAAAGCTTCCCTAAACAGGGCTGCCTTCAGATGTCTTCTAAAAGTCTGGTAGTTGTTGTTCTCTTTGACATCTGGTGGAGTGGCGTTCCAGAGGGTGGGTGCCACCACCGAGAAGGCCCTTTGCCTGGTTCCCTGTAACTCGGCTTCTCTCAGTGAGGGAACCACCAGAAGGCCCTCAGCGCTGGACCTCAGTGTCTGGGTAGAATGATGGGGGTGGAGACGCTCCTTCAGGTATACTGGACCAAGGCTGTTTAGGGCTTTAAAGGTCAGCACCAACACTTTGAATTGTGCTTGGAAATGTACTGGGACGTTTTGTACCCTTTCTGAAGATCGGTTGGAAACATCTTGCATTCAAAGCATGTGCTCTACTGCTGAGTTGCGGCCCATCCCGAGAAGAAGACAGCTAACAGTCATTCTCAGATGAGGATAGTGTGAGGAATATGCTCAGAGCAGCTCCTAGAAAATGAAAACAGCTTGCCAGTCCTGAAAACTGAAGTGGAAAAACCAGAAGTTCTGGCAGTCAAATGCCAGCAATGTGCCAGATGGGGCTGTAAGTGAGAGTGTTGAACCAGAAAATGTTCAGCGATGTAACTGGACAGCACGGAGTGGCTAGTTGCTGAGAACAATACTGGTTAAGTTTCAACAGTTATTGAGGAAGATGGGTGGGGGAGAAGTGATTCTGGGACTCATAAATCTTCTCAGGACTTCTGGGCTTGGAAATGACTGCAAATGTATTTGGAAAGAATTCTGTAAACTGAACTTAATGTGTAATGCCCACCAGAATCTGCTCTTTATCCAAGACTGAAGTCACAGCTTTCCATGAGAATTATAGGCCCCTTCACACACCTACATCTAACATGAATTGATGCACAGACTTAATAAGATATTTGGTTGGTGGTTCAAATCCCCATGACAGGGTGAGCTCCCGTTGCTCGGTCCCTGCTCCTGCCAACCTAGCAGTTTGAAAGCACGTCAAAGTACCTTCCCTCCGGCGGGAAGGTAAACGGTGTTTCCGCGCGCTGCCCTGGTTCGCCAGAAGTGGCTTAGTCATGCTGGCCATATGACCCAGAAGCTGTACGCCAGCTCCCTCGGTCAATAAAGCAAGATGAGCATCGCAACCCCAGAGTCGGCCACAACTGGACCTAATGGTCAGGGGTCCCTTTACCTTTACTATGCGTGCGAGAGGAGGGACAATTCTGTCTGAAATGCTTGTGCTGGCAAAACAATTGGCATAGCACAGCAATTCCTTCCTCCGTATAGTAAAATAATGTTATGACGCTTGTGGCCCTATAGATCAGATGGCATGCTAGAGAACGTTTGGAGAACTTTTAAAATCTGAGGATTCAATTAAGGTTTAAATCCATAGCACATTTGAATAATGTCTTAAGTAGATTTTGCATCAAATGCATCAATTACCTTGTTTTTGTAAACCGAGTGAATACAAATGCTTGCTTCCCTGTCATACACAGGACTTTTAGGCTGCAGCCCTGTACTCATTTAGCTGGGAGTAAGCAATATTGAACTCAATGGGACTTATGTACTTCTGATTTCACACACACACACACACACACACTCTCTCTCACACACACACAAAGCCTGTGCTGTAAATAAAAGGAATTCAGTGGACTGAGATGTTTCCTTTGAAGACCATTTTGCTTTGCATATGAGCCCGTTCCATCATTAAATAATAATAATAATCAGAAAAGCAGCCTCAGCTTGTGCGAGGGAGGCAGAATGAGAGAGCGAAACTGAGTGAGTGAAGGTAAGGGCAGGTGAAGAACAGTGAATATCCGGCAACAGCAGCAAAACAGTTTCAATTTTCTGGATTATTAATTCAAATTCACATGCACATGCCAGTTAAAATTAAAGGCCTTTTTTTACGGCTCTAGTTTAAATTAAAGATTATATTCTGCTCCACAAGTCTGAATTAAATAGCTTATTTTGCACACCAAGCTCTCATTTTAAAGCTAATAAAGAAAAAACATAGCATGTACGTGCAGGCTTGAGACAGGAAGGCTCTAAATTACTACACCTGTTTCACTTGGGAGCTACTTTATTAGTGTTACAAAATTTGGCTTTGGGTTTGGCATTCTGCAATGCATTTAGAACAAGCCTTTCTTTGTTTTGACAGAATGACTGCGGTAAATGAATGACGTTTGAGCTAGGTGTGAAATGTGAAGGTACAAAATTAACTGGTAAGATAATTACTGTTCTAATTCTGCATAAACAAGCATTTTGAAAATCATTAATAGTTCAGGGAAATAATGTTAGTGATTAAATAAGGCGGTTTGCATCGCTGAGCACAACTAAGCTTCTTTAATTACATTTGAAAGCAAGGGAAAGCAGCTAATTAAAATTAGCACAGGGTTCCTGAATGACCAACACTGTATTGTTGCCCTAACCTGTTTAATTGTGTTTATTAATATGTCTTCATTTTCTCTTCTCCTATGCATTAAAAAAAAAAATTAAGAAAGGGAAACCGCCACAAAGGAACATGAATTGTATGTTGTGGTTAAAATTAGGAATAGCTGCTATAACCAGAGAATTATTTATAAGGCAAGCTATCGTTACTTTGAAGGCATAACTTTTTTAATGTTCCAAGTGTTCTCTGGCTGAATCACTGATGGGACTATGTCTATCATGTCTGGAGAAAAAGGGTATTGCTGGGATCTGAAGAGCTGCTCTAGGCATCCAAGGGCTTGGGCATACATACCCAGTGAAATTTGCAGGTGGGGACCCCTTGAATAGTAGAAATCATGGTCATTTCCAGAAGCGATGAGCTGGGTGGGGCAGACCCACTACCCTAGCCTCCTGACAAGTGGTTGCTGTTGCTTAAAGAAAGGCCATAGGGCAAAGCAATGCGAGCATCAATAGGAGTATAGCATCTAGATCAAGGGAAGTAATAGTGCCACTGTATTCTGCTCTGGTCAGACCTCACCTGGAGTACTGTGTCCAGTTCTGGGCACCACAGTTCAAGAAGGACACTGACAAACTGGAACATGTCCAGAGGAGGGCAACCAAAATGATCAAAGGCCTGGAAACGATGCCTTATGAGGAACGGCTAAGGGAGCTGGGCATGTTTAGCCTGGAGAAGAGGAGGTTAAGGGGTGATATGATAGCCATGTTCAAATATATAAAAGGATGTCACATAGAGGAGGGAGAAAGGTTGTTTTCTGCTGCTCCAGAGAAGCGGACATGGAGCAATGGATCCAAACTACAAGAAAGAAGATTCCACCTAAACATTAGGAAGTACTTCCTGACAGTAAGAGCTGTTCGACAGTGGAATTTGCTGCCAAGGAGTGTGGTGGAGTCTCCTTCTTTGGAGGTCTTTAAGCAGAGGCTTGACAACCATATGTCAGGAGTGCTCTGATGGTGTTTCCTGCTTGGCAGGGGGTTGGACTCGATGGCCCTTGTGGTCTCTTCCAACTTTATGATTCTATGAGTGTCGTTGTGGTGCAAAGAGGCACCAGATTGGTGCTGCCAGTGGGTTCTCACTGCACTGACCTCCCCATCTTCTGTCTTGTAAGCAGCAGTGACTCACCTCCTGGGAAGCTGGTGTCAGGGGCGGAGGTAGGGGTGTGTGGTGGGGGCGGGCTGCTCCAGGTGTCACCACTGAGGGGTGTGTGACAAAATGGCGGGTGGCACTCACCGTGGGGCCTGCAATGCGCCTGAGCCACAGGTCTCTCCTGGGAGTGATGTGGTGGCTTGGGCGCCTGCAGGCTCTGCGCTGCTCCAAACGGTCCACCCACCACCTCCGCTCAGCTATAGGGTGACTGAGTGGGAGGAGGCAGACAGACTCTTTGGAGGCCCTGCGAAGTGTCCTGCCCTGGCTCGCCCTGCCGCACAGGTGGCTGGCCCTGCCCCCCATGGGCAGTTGGCCCCACCCCTGGGCTCAGGGCATGCGCGCCGCCCTAGGCACCTGATTGGCTTGCTCCGCCACTGGCTGGTGTAGCAGTTCTGCCCCACCCAATGAGCTACTTTCGCAAATTGAAATTCCCCTTAGTTTCTAAAGCAGTTTGCCATGTGTTTGCATCTGGATGGAGGAGCCATCTTCTCACTATGATTGAGGGGCCCCGGCGTGATATCCTAACATCATGCAGAGCCAGGGGGCATAGATGAATGCACTCTGTACATTGAGGGGCTCTGCCCTCCCCCCCAAAAGAAATGGAGGGAGCCAAAAGTGCCTCGGCCCCTAGGAGTTGGTGCCTATGCTTCTGGAGCAACACAGACTGGTATTCAATTAAGTCATACTCAAAGTAGACTCACATGAGTTAGCCATGACTTACTTAAGTGGGCCGACTCTGAGTTTGACTTAGTCAGATATCACCCACAGTTCAAAGGCTCCATGAACTTTGGAGTCACACCTATCCCATAATTAGTTTCCAGGCTCAATTCAAAGTGCTGACCTCAATATTTTAAAGTATGCTTTTCTCCATACAAAACAACCTGGAGCCTATGCTTGCCACCAGAGGCCCTTCTCTATGTCCCTCCTCCCTGAAATGTTTGGAGGGTGGCAACACAAGAACACGCCTTTTCTGTGGTGGCTCCCCATTTCTGGGCTGCTCTCCCCAGAGAGGCTCGCCCGGCAATATCATTACAGACAAAAACCTTTCTCTCCATCCAGGCCTTTGGCCTGTTAAAGGTGGTAGCAGTGGTGTCAGGGAACTGCCATCAGCTCAGAGGCGAGAGGTGGAAGGGCAGCTGGGTTACAGGGAGCCTCCAAAGATTGTGAGAAGCAGCACTTCCTCCGAGGAAGAGGGAAGTCCCGCCTCTAGTGGGGAAGGGATGCAGGGCTCGGAGGATGCAAGAGAGAGCCAAGACACCATGCATGAGCAAAGCGGGGAGGAGGGAGGTCCCCCTTTACCCACGCCCTCTCTGCGCAGTAGGTTTACGCGCAGAGAGGGGAGGCGTTGGATGGGGGTCAAGAGACTACTCTGCTGGCGAAAGTTTAAGGACCACCCACTCTCAGATTCTGCTAGTGACTGAGCAAGACATGGAATTGAGACGTTCTGCACTGTAAATGTTTTTGCACCGATAATAAAGCCTTTGAAAAGACCAGTGGGGATCTTGCCTGTTCGCTCTCGAGCAACCACACCAGTAGGCATAACAGATGGGAAGGACTGTTATTATGATTATTTTATTGTTATGCTTTGTATTGTGTTTATCGTGCTCTGTAAAATGTGTTCTTAATGCTGCACACTGTCCTGGGATCTTTTGATAAAGGGCAGCATATAAACTGAATCAGCAATACTAATATAATAATAATAATAATAATAATAATAATAATAATAATAATAATAATGGTAGTTAATTGTAGAATTCAATAACGGAAGTGGCGGGGTGTGGAAGGGTTTACCTAAGCACCCCAAAGTTGAATCATTGCTGGTTACCAGAAAGTAGTGGCGAGGTCAGTCCGGGGCAAACATAAGCAGGAGCACAATTGGGCTTGGCTGATGCATCTATATGCCAACCTTGCTGCCACCTTACCCTTCCCAGTCAATAGTAGTAGTTCTGTTGCGAGGTCAGGTAACTTCCTGCACCCAGCCACATTGTACATTACTGGTAGTATTTTAAGAAAAATATCCAGCCCAATTCCTACGGAGTACAATGGAGTTTATTATTAAACAGCAGTGCATAGGGCTGCAGTCTGAGGTTATAATCCAGCAGAGCACTAAATGTGTTTTAACTTAATAGCATACCTAATTCTGTTTTAGTGTGTGGGCATGGCGAACATCACATCAGTTACATATATGAAAATGTTCTTTATAGAAAAAGTGGATATGCTTTTAGTCAAACAATCTATTTTTTCCCATCAGAAGGTCTGCTTAAAAAAAACAAAATACAATATCTACAGTATAATTTTATTTGACTGTCTAGTTTAATTTCCATTTCTGCTGATCAATTGGCATTAGTTTCAATCCCTGGGGTAGGTCATTTTTAAGATTTGTAACAGAGAAATCATTTTCTATAATATACAATGTACAATACAATGAATCTGACAAAAATAGAGTTGATGCTAATTTTTATTTTATTTTTAGTTATAATCAAGTCAACTTAAAGCAGATGCAACAATTTATACAGTATTTATACAGTACTGTATCTCTGATGTGAGCCTCAGTCGAATAATAATTTACATACATATACATTTTAAACAGTAAAAACTGGTGAAAAAACACAAAGTTCTATACTGAAAGTTAGCAGGTCCTAAGAAAGCAGGTTAAATCATGGAAATTATGCTCATGGAACTGATAAGCAATTATCATGAGAAGTTAATTTTAACTCCATGAATAGTGCAGAATATTCAGCAGACATTACATACGTTAATTTATAGATGCACACTTTTATCAACACAGAGAGGAAAATTCTGTTCTCAGTGATCCAACTGTATATTTGGAAAAGCACCCATTGAATTAATCTGAAGTGCTGTTTTCCCAATTAATGTCAACACACCCCTTTAGCAAGAAATACCTTTTAGAAAGTAGACTGAAATTTAAAACAACAACAACACAAGTCATTCATTGTTCTGCAAGCAAAATTTCATTTTGCAAAGATTGGCAGCAGATTCAAACATAAACAGCATGAACAAATACAGGAAATATGTGTGGATTTCAATTCTTTTACGCATGTGTATCGCAACTTGGAAGCACCTGTAGGGAGAAGAGTTTGCTCTCAGTGCAACTAAAAGATTGGCATATCCACACAAACAAGGGAAGTGTGATTCACTACATTTCCTACATTCTTTGCTTTTATTTATTTGTAAAAAAAATTTAAAAGCTTTTACAAACAGCTCAATGTTTTAAAATCTATAAGCGGTGCGCAACATAAGAATAAGAAACAACATTGTTAAAACAAAGATGCTACGTAAAACCAGCGAAACAGTAGTATGAAATGATTCATGCCTGCAAACACGGATTTGCTAAAGCCATTTCCGAGATCAGGAGGAGAGGGGGTTGCGGGCAGAACCCCCCTCCCACCCTCGCAGGGGCTGGCCCCTTGCCCCCGCGAGACCCAGGGAATTCCCGGGGCGGGCCTTCAAATCGGCCCGCCAATCTGCGGGCCGAGGAGGTGTGGCCAATTCATACTTAAGGCCAGGCACGCCCCGGGATCTCCCTCTTTGCCAGCTGAGAGGTTTTCCCGTCCCACCCACCCTTAGGCTTAGTTAGGCATGACCTTGCTATGGACTCCGGTTGGTCGCCGCAAGGGGCCTGCTGGGAATTTTTCCAAGTTGGCACACTTGCAGCCTTTTGGTTTTTTCGCCTACCTCGTAGCAATCGTCACAACTTCCTGGTATTGGCGGTTAGGCATTGGCAGGGGTTAATTGTTATGCAAATGGACGGGGGGGGGAGGAACTGCCATCACCTTCCCCCAATGGAAGGGGTAGTCCGTTAGAGGACTCCGGGGGGGCATGGCCTTGTCCACAACCTGGAAGGTAGGGCCTCCGGCACGCCCCCGAGCGGTGACACCCGTGGGATCCTAGTTGGCGTACTTCAACAGGACCCCCACGGCTTGTGTGCAACCCTTCCCAGTCACCATGCCGGGTAGTCGATAGGAGCCAACTTCCCTTGCGTTCTGCTCTTATACTGCGTCTTATGCTATGATGTATAGGATGCTACCGCAGAAGGAAGATAGGAAGGGCAATTTTCACGGATCCTCCTTTCAGCTCTCCATGCCCCTGGAAATCTGATCTGGAAGGTTGGGGAACCCTCCAGAAAAGCATGGGAGTTGGTGCTGGGCTGCAGGGAGAACCAGTGAAAATCCAATAACACCTCCTTTCTGCAGTGGAAGCCTCTGATGGATCAGAGCACCTTTTACAAACGGAAGTTGTCTTATGGGTAGAAGGGCGAGTCTAGATCCCACCTTATGTATCTGAGTGGTAACATTGAAGATTAATAGGTTTTCCTACTATATGCAGCAAGTAAGCCACCCTGGTTGTATGTTATTGTAGTTCAGCCACTATGTATTTCTATGGTAACGTTTAAGATTAATGGATTTTCACACTGCATGCAATAATGGTCATTGTAAGCCACTGATTATATTGCTTTTTATGTGCTGCATATTCCCTGTGGAAGCACAGTCTTAAGGAACTCCAGTATGATATTTTGACCCTACTCAATTAGCTGGGGAAAGTGGAATAGAATATCTGAAACTGGTAGGATATGATAGGGGAGAAATTCCATTAGGATCCCATTTCACACTTCCCAAAACAATACAGAAATCAAAACAAATCTCCAAATTTGGTGATGCAAAAAAGAGATATACAAAACTGCACATATTGGGGGGAAATGAAAGTGCTCATAAAATGTATATATTTGTAGGAATCATATACAAAATGCATTGCCTTAAGGGAAATTGCTTGCTGTTAGGGATTGTAGGGAAAGATCTGCCAAAAAAGCTTAAAAGCATCTTCATGTATGCGACAACGGCCGCAAGAGTTCTAATAGCACAAGGATGGAAGACTAAAGAAACCCCAACTAAAGAATCATGGCAAGAAAAATTGATGGACTATGCAGAACTTGCAAAATTGACGTATAAGCTACAGGACAAGGATAACTGTGACTTTAAAGATGAATGGGAACTCTTTACAAAATATTTGAAGACGCAACAAAGCGAACTGAACTCCTTGGCTGGCTTTGAATAAACATTCACAAACTTTTTATTGATGATAATCAGCTAAACAGTTTGAGGATCTATACAACTGTGTAAAATGCAGAAAACAGCAGTCTCAGAGAAACCAAATACTGGAACTGAGGGAAGTCGGGGTGGGGTTTGTGTGGGAGGGTGGGGGGAGGGAGGAAAAATGGAAAAAAAATAAGGATAATATATTTCTGGATGATATGTTTTGTTTTAATTTTGAATAAAAGTTTTTTAAAAAGGGAAATTGCTTGCAAAAAGAATTGAAAAATTGAAAAAGAAGAAAAAATTTGCTTGCCCACTGATGCAGAATCTGAACGTAAGATGGGTGAGTGTGGAAAACCGAGGGAAATCAAAACTAACAGCTTTGTACTTGGTTACAGATGAAAGTTGAGAAGGGTAGGCTTCGCAGCAACTGCCTTCTGCTTGCTACCTTTGTCAGGCTCAATCTTCCAGGGTTCTTAACTGCACAAGGAGACTCCACAATCAGAAAAGGTTCCCCAGTGCAGAATTTGCAGCCAAACATGGGGAAGCCGGGAGGAGCCGCCTGAATATTCTGAAAATGAGGGCAGTTCTCAAGGGACATTGGTGTGACCCTTTTCTACCCTTCAGGGTTGGGATGCCTAAAAAGGGTTTATGAAATCATGCATTATAACATCTTGCTTGCAGAGGCTGATGGGAGTTGTAAACCAAAACATCTGGCGTGCACAAGGTTGAGAAAACCTCCCTTACAATATTAATACCAGAACTTCTATGGCAGGTTTTTTTTTTTAACTGTCTTGCTAACTTTAAAGAAAAGAAACTCATAGATTAAACAAATGATCTAATTAAGTCTCACAGGGATTTTTTTTAGTAGCACCTCATTGCCATAACTACCATTTTACATCATCAAAGGGATACATGACAAGTTCTTAGTAATCAGAGAGATAATTAATGGTGGCATTTCTTTGTATCTAGCAATAGGAATAAATAAAAGTTTGATTTTTTTTTAATTGCCTTTGGCCCTTTGTTGGGTCATGGTCATAGAAAAGTGTGACTGAAACCTTTAATTAACCTTTCTCTAATTCAGCATTTCAAATTTAGCATCATTAAAAGTATAAGAGCTGGCAAAACGGATTATACATTGAACTGGAGAAGTACCCTAAATATGTGAGGATTAATGTTTGAGTAAATGATGCTGTTACCACATTTCATTCCATCTTGGTTGATTATAGCAAAGCTTAAGTTGTGACCCACTTGGTCTGGTACAGATTCTGCCTTAGAAGTGACTTTATCGGGTGGATAATCTCTACCATGATCTTTTCATCTGACACTGGTGGCCTGTAATATATGGATAATAATGACAGCACAATTGACAGAAGAGAAAATAATAATAATAATAATAATAATAATAATAATAATAATAATAATAATAATAAATTATTTATACCCCGCCCATCTGGCTAGGTTTCCCCAGCCACTCTGTGAGGCTTCCACCAAAAGATTAAAAATACATTAAAACAGCAGTCATTAAAAACTTCCCTAAACAGGGCTGCTTTCAGATGTCTTCTAAATATTGTTTATTTCTTTGACATCTGATAGGAGGGCATTCAACAGGGCGGGTGCCACTACTGAGAAGGCCCTCTGCCTGGTTCCCTGTAACTTTGCTTCTTGCAGTGAGGGAACTGCCAGAAGGCCCTCGGCGCTGGACATCAGTGCCCGGGCGGAACGATTGGGGGGTGGAAATGCTCCTTCAGGTATACTGGACTGAGGCCATTTAGGGCTTTAAAGGTCAGCACCAACACATTGAATTGTGCTTGGAAACCTACTGGGAGCCAATGAAGGTCTTTCAAAACCGGTGTTATGTGGTCTTGGCAGCTGCTCCCAGTCACCAGTCTAGCTGCTTAATTCTGGATTAGTTGTAGCTTCCAGGTCACCTTCAAAGGTAGCCCCACAAAGAGTGCATTGCAGTAGTCCAAGCGGGAGATAACCAGAGCATGCACCACTCTGGCGAGACAGTCTGCGGGCAGGTAGGGTCTCAGCCTACATACCAGATGGAGCTGGTAGACAGCTGCCCTGGACACAGAATTGAACTGTGCCTCCATGGGCAGCTGTGAGTCCAAAATGACCCCCAGGCTGTGCACCTGGTCCTTCAGGGGTACAGTTGCCCCATTCAGGACCAGGGAGTCCTCCACACTTGCCTGCCTCCTGTCCCTCCAAAACAGTATTTCTGTCTTGTCGGGATTCAACTTCAATCTGTTAGTAGGGGAACGGGGTGGGGTTTTTTTTATTTAAAAAACTATGTTCTTCAACCATTCCCAAAATTGGTCTCTTTGCCCCCAAACCTGCAATCCTAACCCCCCCCTACAATGGGGTTTTATGGAGTGACAGTCTGGGCCTGGGTGGGGGCAGGGCTAGGTCTCATGCCTCCTAGAAATTACTCAGGATCTACTGAATCCTGGGCCAGCTCAGCCTCAGAATGAACACACACACACACACACAAATGGACAGACCTGTCCTGCTCACAAAGTATTCTTAAACAAACACAAAGCATCACACATGCATTGCTAAACTAGTATGGGGCTACCTTTGAAGGTGACTACAACTAATCCAGAATGCGGCAGCTAGACTGGTGACTGGGAGCGGCCGCCAATACCATATAACACCGGTTTTGAAAGACCTACACTGGCTCCCAGTACATTTCCGAGCACAATTCAAAGTGTTGGTGCTGACCTTTAAAGCCCTAAACGGCCTTGGTCCAGTATACCTGAAGCCATCCTGGTTTCTGATTTGATCCTGAAGGAGCGTCTCCACCTCCATCTTTCTGCCCGGACACTGAGTTCCAGCGGCGAGGGCCTTCTGGTGGTTCCCTCGCTGTGAGAAGCCACGTTACAGGGAACCAGGCAGAGGGCTTTCTTGGTAGTGGCGCCTGCCCTTTGGAACACCCTCCCACCAGATGTCAAAGAGAAAAATAACTACCAAACATTTAGAAGACATCTAAAGGCAGCCCTGTTTAGGGAAGCTTTTAATGTTTAATGTTGTTGTTGTTGTTTAGTCGTTTAGTCGTGTCCGACTCTTCGTGACCCCATGGACCAGAGAACGCCAGGCACCTCTGTCCTCCACTGCCTCCCGCAGTTTGGTCAAACTCATGCTGGTAACCTCGAAAACACTATCCAACCATCTTAATGTTTAATAGGTTATTGTATTTTAGCGTTTTGTTAGGAGCCGCCCAGAGTGGCTAGGGAAACCCAGCCAGATGGACGGGTTATAAATAAATTATTATTATTATTATTATTATTATTATTATTATTATTATTATTAATTACGGAATGCATATATATGCATATATGATGAGAACATGAAACATTCCCCAGGTTTGATGCAAGTCTCTTTGGCAATTGTAGGTCTCATCCTCAAGTGATGCAAATTCATTTCAAACATATTACCCTTGTGGCGAGGAGAATTTGGCCACATGCCAGCCCCCAATCAGGTATCTAGGAAAAGCAAGAAATAAACGTTATCCTTGCCACGCAGGGGAGAAAGTACAGATAACCAGCTCCAAAAGGGATTGTATTTCAACACCACTTTAGTAACTAAGCACTTGGCAAATGGTCAGCTGTATTCAGCCATGGAGAAATAAAATGTATACCTTATGGAAGCAAGGAAACATGATGGATTCAAAGGTCACACAGGATATATTTCCATCATACGCTGTGGTAAAAACTGAGGTACGTCGGACATACCCCATAATTGCCATCTAGTCACATTTTCTCTATGTCGTTTGTCACATTGTGACAGTAAAAGAGAAACTAGTGGGAAAGGAGTTATTTTTAATGCATGTCTCATTACCAAGTGGTGTTTTTTTTTAAAAAAAGAAAGGCTTCTCCCATATATTTTTTTCTTTTTAAAGAAACGCTGAAATAATTTCTAAATAAAAAAAAAGACAAAACCAAAATAGAAACTTACTTAATTTCCTCCGAAAGTGCTGTGACTTCTGATCAGGGTTTTATTTTATTTTAAAGAATGACTATCCTGAAATGCATCCCATGAGGGAAACATAAGAAGTTGTGTGAGTGATGTGATTAACTGTGGCACTTCACTGCATTATGGCAGTAGCAATGAACAGGAAGGTGTCGGGGAGTTTAATTGTTAAAGCTGCCATCTCCCTTGCCCCTTTGCTCCACCATGACTCTTGTAATCATGCTGGGAAACTTCCATTAACCTTCCACTATTTGAGTCAGTCTTTTTGAGTTAATACCATCAAAACAAAATACATTGGCTGGCTGGTGTAACGCCGTGCTGATTGTGTGTGTTGTTTTTAGGGTTTGATTTACTTATTTATTTATTTTCATTTTGTGTGTGTGTGCAAAAGACGCTGTTTTAAAGAGGTCTAAGCGCCTGCCAAAGCCAAGCCACCCCCTCCTTGAAAATAACATTTAATGCCAAACAATGCATGCCTTGCCCTCTCTCATATTGGGGTGGTTCTTACAGATTGTGCTGAAAATGTATTTGTGATTTATTTATTATTATTTTTAATATTTATCTGTCATCCAGCTCACCATATCATCTGGGCAGTTCACAATTTAACAGAACACCATCAACAAACAATTAAATTAGTAAATACAAAAGCTGCACTGGCAGAACACTTGCAGAAAGTCATATGGAGATGCATAAAATCACAGACACTTCAAGAATTTTCCAGGGACAGTCCCAGATTTACAGAAGCCATCCTGGTTTCTGATTTGATCCCGGAATGTCCTGCTTTTCCTCAGGACGTTCCCATTTTCATCAGAAAAATGTTGGAGGGTGTGGAGTTATCCGGCCCCCGAGCCATCTGAAGGCAACCCTTTATAGAAAAGTTTTTTTAACATTTAATGTTTTATTATGTTTCTATATATGTTGGAAGCCGCCCAGAGTGGCTGGGGCAACCCTGTCAGATGGCTGGAGTATTATTATTATTATTATTATTATTATTAAATAGGATGTCCCTATTTTCATCAGACAAATGTTGGAGGGTATGAAATCAACCTTTAAAAAGCACTAAAATGTGACGGGGGAAAATGATGACAGTTCTAAGAATGAAACCATTAAGTTTAATAACAGGCCTAGGACAGCACAGGGAACCCAGTTAGGCCCACGGAGCCTCCCCAAAGTCAGGTGGAAAAACCAAACAACCACCTCAACTGATGTCATGAGACATCAGGTGCTGGACTGGTGAAGCCACAGCAGCAAATTGCAAAAGATGAATCAGAATGAATGAATCAGGATGAATCAGGGATGGATTTGGCATCTTTTTCTGTTGCCCTGCCCAGTGACAGAAAAAAAAAAGTAATAGAGAGCACACTTGCCCCAGTGCATTCCCAGTTCTCCTTTGCAGCCACATCAACTGAATTTGAATCATCTGTTGTCATATGAGGTCAGGGGATTGACATGTGGTCAGTCCCATAAACCTGTCTCAAAAGAGTGGTCCAGTTCTGAGTCACGTTCCAGTTCGCCACTCCTGTGCTGGGAGAATGTCTTCACCAGGCACTGAAGATATCTCTAGTGTAAGCATCAGGTAAGCTTCTCTATGAAGTCCCTGAAGCTACCACCTTGCCAAAGCTAAGCATGTCTGGAGCTGGTCAGTGTCTGGATGGGTGACTGCCTAGGAATCACATTTGTGCTGCTTTGGGTTCTATAAAAGGATAACATTCGGATATAAGTGTAATACAGTGGTACCTCGGGTTAAGTACTTAATTCGTTCCGGAGGTCCGTTCTTAACCTGAAACTGTTCTTAACCTGAAGCACCACTTTAGCTAATGGGGCCTCCTGCTGCCACTGCGCTGCTGGAGCATGATTTATGTTCTCACCCTGAAGCAAAGTTCTTAACCCGAGGTACTATTTCTGGTTTAGCGGAGTCTGTAACCTGAAGCGTATGTAACCCGGGGTACCACTGTAATATTTTTTTGAAGCACACACACAGGTTTAATGCTGCGCATAGACCCAAAACACACAGTACAACAATAGTATATATCAGGGGTAGGCAATCTAAGGCCCGGGGGCCGGATGCGGTCCAATCGCCTTCTCAATCCGGCCCACAGATGGTCCGGGAATCAGTGTGTTTTTACATGAGTAGAATGTGTGCTTTTATTTAAAATGCATCTCTGGGTTATTTGCGGGGCATAGAAATTAGTTCATTCCCCCCCTCCCAAAAAAAAATAGTCCTGCCCACCACATGGTCTGAGGGACGGTGGACCAGCTCTCTGCTGAAAAACGTTGCTGACCCCTGGTATATATCAACAGTTATTAGGATAATACTACCAGAAAAGCCATCACCTCACCTTATTTGGTCAGAGAACCTGAAGAAGGGCCTCCAGCAAACATCTTAATAAACAGACAGGTCTGTATTACAGGTGTGCATTGCCGGTGTGTGTGTGTGTGTAGCCAAAATTACAAGGCAAATTAGGGTGATTGGGGAATGGCTTCTGCACTTCCAAGTCAAATTGCACCTTTGAATTTGGAAAGACCTGGTGGTTCATAAACAGTTAGGACTGCTTCCGAAAGCTACAGATTCAAGCTGAATCTTGTGACTGGTGCATGCCTTAATATTTGCTGTCTCTTTGAATGTGGAAGTGCCACTTGGAATGAGGGAATCAACAGTGGTGTCCAACCTCCTCCCTTCTCTTTGCAAGTGTTGTACTAAGAGGAGGATAAGGGTACTTGAGGAATTTTATCTCTGTGAATTTTGATATGGTGCACCTTCTGAGCTAATGAGAGGAGTGGTGCTTAGAGATCCACCAACTGTTTCGCGTCCCAAATGTTCCAATTCTGTTTTGGGAACCGATGTTTAAAAATGCATAAATATGTTCAGAAATGAATATTTTGAAAGAAACCATATTTTAAGATACTTTTTGTGCTAATCTTCATACTCTTAAAAAAAAAAGAGTCACCGGTTCAGTTTCTGTGGAAATGAGATAGAAGAGAATTATATGTGAACAAATAAGAAAGTGACACAGACTCAGAAATGGACTGATTTGTCCATCCCTTGAGAGGGAGGAGCTCAACAGATTGTGCAAGAGGTCATCTCCTTCAAAAGAGATGTGCTTGCAGAGTAAAATAGTGAGGGCAAACAATTTTGCAAAATGGGGAGCCCTTGCTACTGGTGCAGGTTGGAAGTTAGGCAGGTGCTGTGTCTTTCTGCTCCCTTGGTGCAATACCTTCCTGCACCTTAGGTGTGTGAGTTATTAATTACATTGTGGCCTTCTACCTGTGTTGTGCCTTCTTCTCTGGTTGGCCATGAAAATGGAACGCTTGTCACTTAATAGGGCTCCTATCTGAACCATAAAGAACAACATTGCATCTGTAGCAAGCAATTAATGGCTCGCTCCAGTATGCAAGCAAGGCATAATTGTAACCCACAGATAACCTCTTTCCTCCTTTCTCTCTTACCATTTCAATTTGAATCTAATTGTAGCAAAAGATGCTGACCTGCAGCTGTGCTCCCTCTCCTCCCCCAGCTATAGCAAGAATCCGCAGGAAAGAGAACAGGTGATGCTCACTCGAAGGGGATAATTGAGGCTGCCCCAAACCCCTATGTCACTTCTGAGAAGTAACGCATGACCCTGACATCTCTAAGTGAACAAGAAAAATGGATCAGAAATTGTGAACTTAAGTTAAAGTTTCATAGCAACCATTGTATCAGGAAATGAGAGATGTTGATCAACTGAGCCAATACCAATTTAAAGTTCTGGAAGCAGCCTTTCCAGTTATGCTAAATAATTCCCTAGAGTTAGATGTATGGAACAAAATAAATGTGAGTACAAATACATAAAGAAAGAATTATCTTCATTATATTGCAAATATCATTTTGTGTGTGTATATATATATATATTTACACACACACACACACACATTATAAATACTATTTGTAATATTATCAATATCCCACTTTTCCATTATAGAATGCCAAAGGTAGCTAACGAAAAGTTACAATGAACATGAATATTAAATCATTAAAGCAACAACGATACAATAATCAAGTAAGAGCAGATAAAGCAAACAATAACCAATTAAAATATTTAAAATGCAGGTGAAGAAGAATTTAAATAAACTCATGAGGCCAAAAACCTGTTTGAATAAAAAAAAAAAGTTTTTGCCTGCCAGGGGGGGAAATAAACAAGATGGCTGGTGGGCTTTCCTTGGAAGGAAGTTCCAGAGCAGGCTAAGCAGAAGAAGACGTCTTGAGTTTCCACTAAATGCACATGGTCTTTTGTGGGAGAAAAATGAGGGCCTTATTGGAATATTTCAAAACTGGGACAGGTTTACATGGGAGAAGTCCATTCAGAATGGTTCTGGGTGTACCTCTCCTCTAGCAACTATTTGAAGTAAAGAGATTCATTTCCTGAACAAGCTCTGAAGGCCTAGGTAGAAGAAGCAGTTTCCTGCAAGTCGTGGTGGAGAGCCTGGTTTGAATGCTACCTCATCCTGCTTTCCAGCTCAACACTGTGACCAGATGCAACTTCATGGTTTCGGCATCAGTCAACTTCCCTATTGTTCTGTTTAACACCCAGCCCAGCAAATGGGAACCTCCAGCCCCATGGGTTGAATAAGGCCTGGCAGGGACTCTTTCTCAGCAAGCAATGGACCACACCTGCCATCTTATGTGGAGGAGGTAAAGATGCAGCTACAAAGGAACATTCTGGAGTCCTAAAGTACTCTTCTGATTGCAACCATCCACCATTTCCTAGCTGTGCTCATCTTACAACCAAGATGAAAGCAAGTGGTAAGTTGAAAGGTTGTGTAACACGCCTATTACTGGCATGGCTTCACTGGCATGGCCATACTAAAATAAATAAGTCAAAGTTTACATGCATTTTCTTTAGGAGAACACACAATTGCATGACAGGAGCCTTTGCTACGAATTCCATGACTTTGGGGGATTAAAACAAACCTTTAACATTTCTGTTTGCATTTTCACAGTGTCCATGGGTGATCTTGCCACCAGCAGTATGTTTTACTTGTGGTGCCACCATTTTTGTTGTTGTTCATTTTCTGATATCCTGGTTTCGTTTTCACACCCTGTCCTTGACTCCATGTTCCTGAAGGCCCTTCTTGAAAAATCTGCTTCTGGCACAGCAAGATTTCTTCATCTATGAGGTCACGTTTCAGGCTTTTGTTCAGTCACAAGTTCTGCTTGGATTTATCTTCTACATGTCTACTTGAATATTCAGAAAGTCATCAGCTAGTCTGATTTGTTTCCCCCCCCCCCTAAGTCATGCAAAAGACTGATTTGCTTTGACAGGTGGATCAGGAACAGAATTGGAGCTATTTTATCTGGACCTAATTAAACAACTGTCATTACTGGCAGGCAGGTATGTGTTTGTAATGACTTAAAATTATCTTGATTGGAATGAAAATGCAGAGTATAAGCCGTCGAATTGGCTGGTTTTAAAATGTGATTTTTAAAATGCATGTTGCGTGGTGTGTATATATATATATTGCACCAACTGTAAACTGAAATTATAATAATCCCATCATGCTGAATTCCATTTTGTTTTCTTTTTTTGGGGGGGGGACCCCATAGCAGATTCTTTCCCATATTATTTTATTCAGTGGTTGGAACTCCGCTCTGGATCTTGAAGCAGAATGCTTGAAGTGCCAGGACAGACAAAAGGAAGTGCTTCTTCACACAGCTTATAATTAAACTGTAGAATTTGCTCCAAGGTCTAGTGATAAGCACCAAGAGAATCAGACAAATCCTTGGGGAGTAAATTGATTGATGGCCACTAGCCATGGTGGTTATCTTCTCCTTCCCTATCTGAGGTAGGATGCTTTGGACACCAGTTGTTGGGAGAGGGCTATTGTACTTGTATCCTGCTTGTGTGCTTTCCATGGGCATTTGGTTGGCCACTGTGAGAACAAGAGGTTGGACTAGGTCAGCTTTTGGTCTGATGTGTCTGGGCACTTCCGATGCTCCTATTTTATTTACAGTACCTTGCAGATCTGATACTCATCTGCGACTACTGTATCTTAAGGTCTGAAATAATAATTTTGCATCGTATTAGGAATCTATGATAAAAATTTACTACAAATCTTAGCTATTTCAACACCAGCTATGTATAAGAAATGCAACAACAAGAAACAAGATTATTGTCAGGCTTTGGGGAATCGGCTTCCTCCCCCGTGGCAGAAAATAAGAAAAGATCATTTGAAAGGAACATCTTACCAGTTAGATTCTTTAATAATCACAGTGAGAGACAAAGAACCAGTCTACCTAGAACGGCGGTGCTCCCAATTAAGGCTCACACCCCCTATTAATCTACGTCATTCCTACACCTTGTAATCTGAGCTTGTACCCTCTGCGCTTTCTGTTCTGAGACTTTCTGAGCTCTTTTCGACCTTGGGGAGGGTGTTGGAGGAATGCTGTCCAAAGACTGTGAATCTGTTCGCTCTCTCTCTTTCAGTGTTCCGTCTCCTAGCTGTTCCCCATCCAGTATTTCCCAGCTTCTGCCTTCTGAACTATGCTCCTCTGCCAACCACTGTTCCAAATCTATACTGTCCTGCTCCTGGGAAGATTCAGGATCAGGATCAGTGGGAGGGGGTGGCTCCCACCATTCTTCCTCAGTGCAGTCCTCCTCAGCACAGTTTCTGACATCATTTGCAAGTCTAATAGTTTAGAGCTAAATGGATTGACAGAGTTCAGCTCTGATTATTCTTGGTCATTCTTCTGTTGTTGTACCATGATTTCACCCAAGTAGGTGTGGTTTGTTTGAAAAAAGTTTTTTTGTATTTATTTATGTAAGACCACTTCTATACTGAGAGAGAGGGAGAGATCACTAAGAGGTGTAGAATGTAAGGATTTCTGCTTGCACAAAGGAACTTCACACCCCTTTCCTCTCCCTATGCATGCCCTGTAATTTCCCCAAATCTGCTCCGGGGAATTGGGGGGAATCTAAGAACAGATTTAGGGGGTGTATGGGGAGGGAAGAGAAGGGGGAGTGTTCTGTTGCACAAGCTGAAATCCTTGTGGTGATGGATACTGCCGAATACTCATTTTAATTTATGTAAGCTGCCATGAAAATCATCAGTACAACCAAAGGTTGGAGCATAAATTATTATAAATTCAGTACCTGCAATGGAACACATCCTGTACATTACTGGAATATTGTGCTGCCAGAGGTTCCAAGTTTCAACACCAAACCAGTTACAAGGAGGTACGTTTGTGGGGCAAGATATACTTCTGGCCCTTGAACTGCTGAGTGAAGAATAGAGCATCCTATTAGACTACAGAAGTTGGTTATTCTTGGGTCTAAATAATTAACAAACCAGTAAAGATAAAACATTATTTATGCCATCTTCTCTCTAGTATTTGCAAATTGACATCATCTGCAAGTTCCATTCAGTAGTGACTCACTTGCAGTTACAAAGAATTCCTAGAGAATTAATTTAAAGGGGGGGGGGGAATGTGAAGCATGCCAAGACAGAGTGTGTAAGTCCATATATAATTAGCTTCATCCCTCATATAATTCTTTTCTCACATGCGTTTTAGCAAACTGGTACCAGGCAATGATCAATGTACGAGCTATGAAAGCAGACAAAACCAGCTGAAAAAGCAATCCTGGACCTCTTTAAGGAAGAAGAAAAACTTTTTCCAATTGATGTAGTGCTTCATAAATTAGCCTTGGGACACCACATAGATTGTGCTCTTGTCATGCGTATAGAATTCTATTCAATTAATAATTTTGCTTTTCAATAAAATATGTCTGAGTAGCATTCTGTGTGCAGGATAAATGTAAATGAAAGGAGCAGAATGAAATGACTCCCCATTGGTTTCCTTATTTGCACGCTGATCCTAAACGATTCTTGCCGGAATAACCAGGTTCCATTCATCTGGTCCCAGTCAGTCACTTGGTCTGTGTATTTGGAGCCAAATGCAGTTTCTGAACAGTATTCAAAGGAAGCCCCATGTGCAATGCATTGCAGAACTGCAGCAAGGCTACTGCTTTCTAGGAGGGGCACATTACCGTTGGTTTAGGAAAGGTGCTTCAGAAGCCACTTGGTCCCTTAAAGACAAGTCTGGGCTTAGCACCACCTTCTAAACCACATATACAAAACAGAGGACAAGAGAGGATGGAGATTGGTTGCAGCACTGGAGGAGAAGAAACAAGGGGGAACGTACAACCTTATCTCCACCTGGGAACAAAGCAAAGCAAAGCCTTCGACATCTTCTTCACAAATGCAGAAATTCTTTCTAAGCCTGTTAAAGAAGCAGAAGTCACAAACTTCTTTATTTCTTCAAAACAAACAAACGAAATTGCATCCCATTTATTTAAATGGGATATTATTGTAAAATTATGACCACACATCTTCCCAGAATTTTCCCAAGCAAGCGAAAGAAGAGCCCCTAAAGGATTGTGTATTTTGGCCATAGTTCATCTCTGAAAGTCTCACAGATTTTAATGAATAAATGAATAATTCTATATTTCTCTTTCCTATTAGTTTTGACTTCCTGGAATTCATTGCATGAGTCTGCAAACTTCTAGCCTTTCAGTGGTTAAAGAATGGGTGCAATGCTGCAAAAGCTGAGTGTTCCCATTAAAACCACGTGTCCAGGAAGTTCCTGAGAGGTGATAGTGTGGTGGACTTGCATAAGACACGGTTGTGGTAGTTGTGGTATGGTGCAAAATGGACCCTGTTAGGATCCGTGACGGAGTCTTGGGGAGTTTGAGTCGAAGCCTAAAATGATCCCGAGGTGAATGCATGAAATCAAATGCTTTCAGACTATGCACCATCACTAAAGACATCGCCCAAGGCTGCTTAGACTGCCAAAGGGCAGTTACTGTCCCTTTATTTGATGTTCTTAAATGTAACAGGATTGTCTTAGGATGCAAGTCTAGGAGGTTGCTCTGCACTACTGGTGGGACCTGAAGTTGCCAAATGATTGACGGTTTTTTGTAGTTTGGTGTTGAAAGGTAAGAGCAGTCTACACTGGGTCTCAACCTTCTTACCTCCCTGCCCCATCCCTACCTGGGTAAGCAGCAGCAACACCAGTGTTTGTAGAGAAGTTCTTCCCCACCACATGCTTTGCTACTCAAGCTTCACAACACAAAGTGTTCCTTTGCCCACCCTCAATGAGAGGATCACCCCGCAGCTGTGTGCTCTCTATTCAGATGTTTAATTTCTCTACATCAGAAACAACCATCAGCATCATGTCACTATGATTTGTCACACATTTATTTTCCATGTCTTACATCTCACTGCAGCCCCATCTTGCTGTCCTTCTGCTAATGATCGCACTAATGTGAAGAGCAAGCTAAATCTCAGATTGAAAGTACTAGAGAGAAAGATACTGAGTGGAGAAAGACGACGACTTCTACAGAATCTGGAAACTGTCATAGTCGTGACACAACCCATATGTATGGAACTCATGTGGTGAATCAGGAATGGAGACTATGATTTTATCCACACACACCCTTTTACATTTATGTCCCACCTTGCTTCCATCACAGAACCCAAGGTGGCTATTCCTATCCCTTTACCAGCAGGTCCCAGGGTGAGTTGTTGTTGTTGTTGTTTAGTCGTGTCTGACTCTTTGTGACCCCCTGGACCAGAGCACGCCAGGCACTCTTGTCTTCCACTGCCTCCCACAGTTTGGTCAAACTCATGCTGGTAGCTTCAAGAACACTGGTCAACCATCTCGTCCTCTGTCTTTCCTTTCCCGTTGTGCCCTCCATCTTTCCCAACATCAGGGTCTTTTCCAGGGAATCTTCTCTTCTCATGAGGTGGACAACAGGGTGGGTTACTACAATTTAAAATTCAGAATTAATACCTGTGGTTCCACATCAGTCATCCATCCAGGCAATGACCATGCTTAGTTTCAGCAAGGTGGGCCCACTCCTGATGTTGCAACCTGATGGCTTCATGGGCATCCACATATCCTGTGGTGTCCTTATGGACTGAGGGTGGAGCTGGCATGGGGATGTGACCTCAGGGAGTAAAGTTCTACCCCTGATTCACTATGTGAACAGGGCTACTGTTTGGTGGGAAATTCCTAACAGTAGATTACTTGATAGGCACAGAGCATTGCCATGGTGGAGAGTGGTGAAAACTAGGGAAATGTGCCCTGGGTAATTAATCTGATCCTTGCATCATTTTAGCACCTAACTCTTCCTGCTTAAGACTGCTATGCACTTGACATCCTTCTAGTCTCAGTCCAACTACTATGCTATGACAGACATATCTCCTCCCACAAGAGTGAATGCTGGTCTTTCTGTTTACCACACTACAGAGAGTTGGCTGGCCACTAAGCGTTGCTTGTTAAAGGGTTCTTGAAGTGGAGACATCCAGGGAATAAAGATGACTGCTAGGTGGCAGTGGAAGAGGCCCAAGAAGGAAGGGCTGAGTTAGTTTGTTCCCATGCCCACACATTCGCATGTCCATCAGCTGACATCAGCTTTGGGGAACACACTGGCTAAGCAAACCCCTGTAGCCATCAGGATTGAACCCTTTTCTCACCAGCTGGGGTCAGCCTCGCCAGTGCCTTCCCTTTCTCCACCTCCCCAGGTGAACTTTGATAGGTGGGTGGCATTGCCAACCTTTCAGGCTCCTGATGCCATCACCCTGACAGATGATTGACAGGTGGATGCCCCTGTCAAGCTTTGGAGATAAAAATCTGCCACAACAGGCCAAAAAAGTTCCCTGCCCCTGCACTACAGTGATACTATGCCTGTAGTTGTGTCACTGCCTAAGCTACACAATGTAAGTCTGCCTAAACTATGGTCACAATCATTGCTATTTTTCTAGAAAAAGAGGTGCCAGAACTCACAATGAACACGTCCCTTATTCTCATAGAGTAGCTATGATGCTCACCTGAGAGGCGTCGGAACTGAGTTCTGGCCGAAAAAAGATCCTGGTCACAACTTACCTGGCCATATAAAGATGGAGTGTAGACAGCCAAACGAAAGAAAGAAAAATATTTGACACAATGCCATGGTTATGTATGAAAACACATTTCATTAAAAAAATAAGGTTTGTTTATAATTTTCATTTATAACAAATAAACATTTCAACAATGAAATTAAAACAGTTCTCGCATATCAAACTTCGACTTCCCTCCCCTTCTTTCAGTGGTTCCATGAATATACCCTCTTTTCCCCTTCTGCATATCCCAATTAACTATTTATTCTTTTCCTCATATATTTCAGATATGTTTTAGAAACTGCAAGTTTTTACAGTAATCCTGCTAACGTCTGAATTTGTTTACAGTTTGTTTGTAAATATTCAATAAACGATTTCCATTCCTTGATAAAAACTCTGTTGTCTTGATTTCTTATTCTTCTGGTAAGTTTCTCCATTTCCTCATAGATTTCTGTAACCTTTCTTCTTTCCACTACGTCTTCTTTCCATTTTGGGGCAAATATCATTCTCGCAGCGGTAGTTGCATACATAAATAAATTTCTGTATTGTTTAGGTAACTCTGATCCCATAATTCTCAAGAGAATTCCCTGGTTTCTCTTCAGATCGTAGAAACCTTTTGCCTTTTACTAATGAAAACACAACATTTCAAGCAGGGTTGGGAGGTCTGTAGCCCTCCAGATATTGAATTGAAGTCCCCATCATCCCTGACTGTTGGCCATGCTGCCAGGGGCTGATGGGAGTTGTAGTTCAACAGAATACCTTCAGGGCCCTTGTTCCCCACCCCTGACTAGAACCCATGGAACTAAGAACCCATGGAACTAAGCATAGTTTGACATAGTTTAGAACCCATGGAATTAAGCATAGTTTGACTAGCACTAAGGCAGTACAGACAACTTAAGTTTGGTATCCTGACAAAGAATCAAAGAGTTGGAAGGGACCATGAGGGTCATCCAGTCCAACTTCCTGCAATGCAGAAATATTTGGCCCAATGTGGGGCTCAAACACACGACCCTCAGTTTAAGAGTCTCATGCTTTACCAACTGAGCTACTCTCACCCTCACTCTCACAAACTGTGCAAAAAGCTATCACTGTGTAACAGATGATTCCGTTTACGTAGAGTGGAGAAGTATATAAAACTATTTGCTTTTATGAATAATACAGCTATTGCAGCCGGCTATCAAATGTAACAATGAAGGATCTAAATGTGCATTTACTTTACACCTTAAGCATAATATGTCATTTCCCCTCATCTATGTGTACCTTTGGGATGGATTTAGTGGAAAATATTGAAAATCCCCCAATAACATTCTCAGAAACATTCTGGCATTCAAAGGACCTTCTGTTTATTTCCCCTTTGCACCATATGTGCACTGTGGCTGAGAAAAGAATGGTAGCCCTTGACTGAATTTTCATACTGAGGACTAAATGAATTTTTCAGTAATTAATTTGGTTCCCAAACACCTGGCTTCCAATTTTGTATGTAATTGGCACTTGGGTAGTCTGCTTACCTATTGATAATTTCTTGGTCTAAGCAAGTATTTCAATTCTAGTGTGTTTCTACTTAATAATCAATACCCCTGTTGTTTAATGAAGAAATAGCCTTCCATCATGGCCTTTGTGCATTGTTAAAATGACATTGATCCCGGCCATTATCATATGTCCTTGCTGTAAGGACATGCATATCAGTCTTACAGTAAAGGAGCTGTTTAGTGCTCATGTAGCCCTAACAATGTTCAAACAAGTATATTCAGTGGTGGAAACATCATAGAGGAAAGAGAACAGGAAGAAATGTTTCTTGTTCAAATGTAGGTGGCATAAGAAAAGGGACTAGTTTGGATTATACTTCATACACACACACACACACACACACACACACACACACACACAAAAGGATAGGGGAGAAATCTGGCTCAGTCTGTTTTTAAATGCACATCTACCTAAACTGCAATACACAAAGGAATATGTGAGCTGAAATGCAGGTATCCTTTGAAATTTGTACTTCTCAGAATTTTGCAATTCAGTTCGCCAGCCAAGGAATGCATACAAAATGTATATAATAGGGTAAAGTGTGCATATAAATGCATATAAATACATACATTAAAAATGCAAGCGTGTATATTACAGAAAATTGTATACAAAATGTGTATATTAGTAGAAAGTCACACTAACGTTCTGATTAGGACTTTAAAAAAATTGTAAAGTGATGTGTGAATTTGGAGAGCTGAACTTAATATCAGAAAAATAAGAAGTGGAGTGAAACTAAAACTGACAGGGGATTGGTGATGGTACAACGATGAGTGGTCAGAGGTAGAAGACTGGGAGGAGGTGTCAGAAGTTGAAGCAGCAACAGGGTTTAGTGAGCGGGAAGAAGCTGGGGCAGAGAGCAGTCCGGAATCAGAGGCAGGAGAGGCAGGCCAGTAGACAGAGATGAGGCAGACTGCTGAAGAATCCAGGGAGTCTCCCCCTCCTGCTGCGACCAGCTCCCCTCCCTGCTGGTCTCCAAGAACACACAGAGTAATGAAGAGGATGGAGCAATGATAGACCTAACTACCCTTGCTGCTGATGCAGGCTGTGGAGCTCAGTAAGGGCAGATAGCCAATCAGCAACCGTACACTTGCACAGAAATTGTTGCAGTGCCTCCTGCCTCCAGCTTCTCCTCTTGACAGTTACTGCTAAGGCCTGGTTATATTCTTCTCCCTTCAATTACTCTGTTGCGACTGCCAGTTGCTCCTGGTAGCAGACTACTCCGCCTGCCTCCACAGAACCTCATGTTAACTCTTTAAAACAGTTAAGAGTCAGTGCTCCCTGGAACACCATAATCTCCTGTACAGAGAAGAGAGATGTTGAAACCACAGTGCATTCTGAGCCTGATGGCTATTCACAGTTTATATGACAACAGCATATCATATTTATAGGATATTAGCACAAACTACTTAATTTATGGCCGCAAATTCTAAAGCTTGTGTTGAAAGCAAGGCATCAAACAAACAAACAAACAAACAAACAAACAAACAAACACAACCTTAAAATATATGCCCAAGATTGCTTGAACTTTGCAATTGTTTTGGAACAGATCTAACACTGTAGTATCTGCAATAACCCATTTATAATTTGAGAAATCACTGCAACCCAGGGAACCCCTGTAACTAAGTGGTTTCTCAACTCCCACTTCCACCATTAGCAATGGTTTTCCCATTTCCCCCAGCTATAGAACTTCTTCCAACTGTATGCAGCACTTCCAAACCTTAATCCTTTTTCATAGCATAGCACAACATATACGTTACAGCTGTTTTTTTGGAGCTCAGGGACAAGGGAGCATTCCTAAATGCCCTTGATGTCCAGCAGTGCTGGATGAGGTGGCAGGGTCAGCACCACGTCTGCATCCCTGTCGCAAATTGTGCCGACATGGAGCTGGCTCAGCAATTGGACCCGCCTTGTGATCCAATTGATCCTGGGCTAGCTGAGCCCTTCCCTCTCGGAAAATCCCATTTTGGAGCTTTCTGTTGCTGCCAGCAGTGGGGAACCTGCCAGTGCTGCTTCCACCCACCCATTTGGCAGCAGGAAGGAGAGCTCTGCATTTGCCAGTGATGCTGGCCTCACTCCTCAAATGGTGGCCAATGGGAATGCAGCATGGGTGGGTGGGTGGGTGGAGGGACATCTTTGCCAAATTCACCCCACCTCCTTGCCTATTGCAAAAGTGTTTAGGTGCGACAATGTCCGTGAATCTGATAAAATGGGGGGATGCTTTCGTTATTTACTCGAAAACTTCACTGATCTTTGGGAACGAAAGAACGAGCAGAGAGGGGTGTTGAGATGACATTGCTTCCATTTAGTGAAAGGGGAAGTTGCATGTGTAGATCAAGGCACAATTTGGGTTCTAGGACAGAAATAAAAAAAATATTTGAGTAAGATGTATTATTCAGGCATTCTAATACAGTGGAACCTTGGTTCTCAAACTTAATCCATTCCGGGAGTCCGTTTGATTCCCGAAACAGTTCAAAAACCAAGGCACGGCTTCCAATTGGCTGCAGGAGCTCCTTGCACTCAAGCGAATGCAGTGTTGGACATTCGACTTCTGAAGAACGTTCGCAAACTGAGACACTTCTGAGTTTGCGGCGTTAGCGAGCCAATTTGTTCAGCAACTAAGCCATTCGGGAATCAAGGCACCACTGTAAGTGTGTCATATAGCTGGGGAAAGAATGGTTAAAGTTTTGTCAACTTGAAATTTAAAAAAAAAAATGGAGGGCCTAAGACACAATTTTCACAAGCATTGTTTTGATTGCCCTCGTAACTATTTACAGGCAGAAAGAAGGGATGGGTGATGGCTACATTTGCAGGTCTTTGGCACTTCTGTAGCCTCAGTCTGTAAAACCCATCTGTTGAAAGAATGTTTGGAGAACAAAGGATCTTTTCTTGGGGCAAAGAGTGATCTCCCGAAGCTCTTCAGAGATACAGACAGGCCTTGTCACTTCATGTTTCAGTATCACAAAAAAGAACACAATTCTGTGATTTTCACTTTAGGCACTAAGAAGGTCTAGCCACATGACCAATATTAAGAAGCCGTGCTAAACAACAACAACAATAATCTCACGGCAACTGGGGAAGAGAGATCACAGTTCTTTGAAAACCTGGTTTTCAGGAGTAAATATTTTTACAAATATATTATTTACTCTACAGAAAGCTTTTTTTTAAACAAAATAATTCTGAGAACATAGATAAATGTGCTCACCACAGGAGCTCTATGACCACTACAGGCCCCACTGTCAGTCCTTCGGTACTTCCTGTCAGTCTGACTAAACTCTGTCATCCTTCAACCCAGTTTAAATTAACAGGTAATTTGTAAATGTCACTTCAGGTTAGGCCGCTCATTTTGTTTCTACTCTACCAATGCAAAGTCGAGGACTAATTTTTCTTGTCTTCTTTTAATAGGATTTTCATTTATAAATAGAATTATGTTCTGAAAATAAATTACAGTAAGTGATGCACGGAACTGGGAGCAACAGCACTTTCATAGAATTTCAAGCACCTACATCAGAAGAGATTAATAAAAACACTTCAAAGGCTAAATTCTATTTAAGCAGAAGACAGCTTTTGGTTAATATTTAATCTGAGTAACGGCAATTTCAGTTGAAAATATAATTTTTTAATATCTAAATTAATTTGCAAAACAAAGCCATTAATTCAGCCCGAGAGCTTTCACAGTGCAAAAGTTTCGGCAATTTATTGGGGTGAAGTGACGTAGGGTTAAACTGTAAAACTTTAAGCCAAAAAAACTCTTTGTTTTTTTTAATAAACAACTTACTTTCATTCTAATGGCCCCGGTGTGGTATTTGATCAGCTATACTGCTTCAGGTCTACACTTTTATGTTATGCATTTCTATATTACATTAGACAAGGAAGAAGGCGTCTTTCTTTCAAGGAGAAGCCTGTGAAAGATGGGTATTGCTTTTCAAGTTCAGAGTTAACGAATGAGGACAAATATACTTTCCATAATTTAAAAAGAGAGAAAATAAAGTATCTTATTTTTAGTTTACTTCACAAGAGCCCTTCTTCCTGGGAACCAGACAGAGGGCCTTCTCGGTAGTGGCACCCACCCTGTGGAACACCCTCCCTTCAGATGTGAAGGAAATAAGTAGCTATCCTATCTTTAAAAGACATCTGAAGGCAGCCCTGTTCAGGGAAGTTTTTAATATTTAACGCTGTATTGTTTTTAATACTTGATTGGGAGCTGTCCGGAGTGGCTGGGGAAACTCAGCCAGATGGGCGGGGTATAAATAATAAATGATTATGATTATTTTCTCAAGCAATATTTACTCCTCTCTTCACCAAACTGCTTTGTCCTGCATAGGAACACAGGAAGCTGCCTTAAACTAAACCAGGCCATTGATCCCTCAGCATTGTCCACACTGGTTGGCAGGATTTCAGACAAGGTTTTCTTCCAATCCTATCTGGAGGTGTTGGGAACCTGAGACCTCCTAGCCTGTAAAGCAGATGCTCTGTAACTGAGCTATGGCGCTTTACCTGCAAAAATCTTCAGGGGTGTATCTTGAAAGCAATTTTGCTATATCATTTATATTCACCCACTGAGAAAGATCATATGGGGACTCAGGCCCAAACTACTAAATGTGATGCTAGGAGCTTCGATCTCCCATGTTTCTTTTTAAAAGTGAAATAGAGTCATGGGGAGGGAATATACAATAAAAAAAAAATCAACTTGAGTCGTGCAACTCAAAACTTTTGAACAATGTGGACTAAATGTGCTCCTGGGGCCCCCTCCAGGATTAGGGCCCCTGAAGCTTAAGCTCCATTAGTTTCATAGTAGATTAGGGGTCTACATCAGGGGTGCCAGTTTTACGATCAAAGATGAACTGCATGTGCTATTTGTTACATCTAAGTAGATGGCGAAGCAGATAGCCTGTGGCAGGTGTCTCCACCCTAGCCTGGTACCCCACGTTGCCTACCCCTAAATCGAGCCTTGTCTATTGCAGGTGGTCCCATAGGTTGATACAGTGGTACCTCGGGTTACATACGCTTCAGGTTACAGGCTCCGCTAACCCAGAAATATTACCTCGGGTTAAGAACTTTGCTTCAGGATGAGAACAGATATCATGCTCCGGCGGCGCAGTGGCAGCGGAAGGCCCCATTAGCTAAAGTGGTGCTTCAGGTTAAGAACAGTTTCAGGTTAAGAACGGACCTCCGGAGCGAATTAAGTACTTAACTCGAGGTACCACTGTATTTATCATTTTGGTCACTGTAAATGGGGGAGAAAAGCCCTCAGCCTTATTCATGCCTTTATACTGGCACCGGCCATCAAATAATGAAACCTCCCCCTTGTAAATATTTAACACTTTAATCATGAAAGACATTTTTAATTCCAATTGTCACACCAACATTAAAGCGCACCCAAAGTCTGAAATTGCTGATGTGATATGCTGGCTTGGGGTTCCCTCGGTGTGGCTTAATTATAATTAGCCAAGACTGCATGGGCAGTCACAATGTCATTCACTTCCCGGTACTTCCGTGGATTTTAGCTGCGGCTGCAACATCAGCCAAATTTTCTGCCTAACTTATCTCAGCGAGGTCTCCCAATCTGATCCGCTGTGTTGTGTTGTGTTGCTTTCCCCCAACGTGTAATTTACACAAAGCTCTTCTGGGGCAGCGGGGGGAAGATTTCATATCACCACTGCGTGGCAGGGCTCAAAATGATGGTCTCTGATTTGGGAAACGTAGGAAACTGCCCTTTATGGGGACCAACGGCCAGAGTTTCTCAAAGGGTGAACTAATGCTTAGCTCTAGTAAAACTGAGAGGGGAGGGGAGAGAGCTAATAATTGGAACTGCTGACAAAAGGAATTCATGGTGAAATAAATGCCTGTCTGCCTGTCTAAGGCCATCAAAATTAAACCCAGGAAGTAGAAATTTATTACCACCTGTCCTGGAGACAAATATGTAAGATGAATGTGCACTGTACCATTCAGGATGACATCTGGGGGAGCTTTATTGTCTGTCATCAGAGTTATTGCAAAAGGAGGAACTGAGGCAGTTGCCCTAATTTCCTTTGAGTTGTTTAGAAATTGTTTAAGCAACCTGCCCTGCTGAAGTCTGGAAGTGCAGAAATGTTTCTTTCTCTCTTCCAGCCCCTCTCCCAATATTAACATGCCATCGAGCCCTTTAGGAAATTTAAGCTCACCCTTCTGTTTTGAAGTGATGTAAGCAGGGTTGCCAGGTTCAAACCCCTAACCAGACTTTTAATGGAGAGAACTGGTTGCTTCTATGATAGACAAAGCCACACCGTGAACAACTTAGATCCAATTTGCCAAGGCACCCATGTTCTCTTAGGGTATGAATCTTGCAATCCCAGATGGAATCATTATGAGCACAAGGTAGGGCTGGCCTCCACCTGTAGTTGCATGTGCAAATCGAGAGAGTGCATCACTTTGCTGCCACTACGTAGCCAGGGACAGAGCTACGTGTTCACCAATTGGTTGGAATGTATCCAGAGAAGGTGAAGGGCCTAGTGGTCAAGTCATATAAAGAAAGGTTGAAGGATGGTAGAACAACCTCACAGTGCCCCCAGTAAAATGCCCATGGGAAACTTGCTAGCAGGACCTGAGCATATGAGCACACTCTCCTCCTGCAGTTCATAGCATCTGGTATTCTGAAGTGTAACTGCCTCTGAGACAGCCTAGACTTCATTGCTAGCACCATTGATAGCGCTCTCTTTGCCATGAATTCATTCAATTCTCTGTCTTCTGCAGAGCAAGTTCCATAGTTTACCATGTGCTGAGTTGGGGGTGTTTGGCCCACAAAACTGACAATTAAGAAGCAATAAAATAGTCAAATTGGAAGGGCCATCATGTACAGTGGTACCTTGGTTTATGAACTTAATCCGTTCCGGAAGTCCGGTCTTAAACCAAAGCATTCTTAAACCAAGGCGTGCTTTCACATTGCAGGGAGGGGACTCAATTTACAAATGGAACACACTCAACAGGAAGCAAAACATGTTCTGCTTCCAAGGCAAAGTTCACAAATCAAAACACCTACTTCCAGGTTTGCAGCATTCTTAATCCAAGTTGTTCATAAACTAAGCTGTTCTTAAACCAAGGTGCCACTGTAAAGGAAAGTTTATTTTCTGTTGCTTCAGAAGGTGAGATTTGAAGCAGTGGGTTCAAATTATGAGGGTGGGGGGAAATCAATTTGGTGAAGTATTAGAAAGAACTTTCTGTTTATATAAACTGCCAGACTGTGGAACAACTTGCCTTCAAAGCAGGGGTAGAAGGACCTGTCCCTTTCAGTTTCTTTCAATTTTTCATTTTCCAGACTTAAATTCAGCTCTCTACATTTCTGCAGCAATTTGTGACTTAAAAAAAACCCTCCTGAAAATTCTTCAACATTTCAATACCTTCTTGTATGCAGTTTTGACTAGTGCACACCTTTTGCAGTATAATGCATTTCTGTATGTTATATGCACTAATATTGTTGTGCATCCTTTTACCTGACACACACATTTTTGCAAACGTTGTATGGTTGAAGAACGGCATCACAAAATTCAAATAAATGCTAATTTTGAAGCATGACTGTATATCTGTTTTCATATTGTCTAGTCTAGCATCTTGTTCTCACAGTGGCCAACAATATGCATATGGGGAAAGGATAAGCAGGGCCTGAGAGCAATAGCACTCTCTCCTCCTGAGATTTCCAGTAGCTGAGGTTTCCAGCACAGGCTGGGTTACATGAAGTCATGAGGAACTGGACCTCAAGTCTGCAATCACCCATGAACCGAGCTTATCATATGAATAGATACCATTACAGCTGCAGTGTAGGGTAGAGCGATGTCTGTATTGCATTTTAGTACACTAGTTTTCTTACCACAGAATCACGGCAGATCTTGTCTGTTAAGTACCAGCCATGGTGGATTTTCTTTGCAAATTGATTAGATCTTCTTAAAGCAGACCTTGAGCAAACCAGATGTATTTCACCACTGATTTTTAATTGAAGTGAAAGTGCTGCTCATTAAATGGTTAGAGAATTATTGTTTTATATATGTGCAGAAGCAATGGAGAGGGAGGTTTTTGTTGTTGTTGTTTCCAAATAAAACTTTACAACTAAAAGTACCCACCTGCATTAGCCCAGATTAAAGACTAAAGAGATACGGTTTCAGTATATTGCATGGAGATTTAAGCATGTGATCTCAGTTCTCATTCAAAAGCAGATGCGTGCCTTTATCCTCAACAAAGTAGCCGCCAGCACCTTCTAAATCTGAGTGTTAAACTCAACTGAGTGTTTGGTAAAAGTGAAATGCAAGACGACATTTAATGTGCTATGAAGTGATGATAGCACTGCTTGCTTTCTAAAACATGCAACGCTTTGAGTTCCTATTGAAACTGAGTGCTTTACTCAGCAATCCTAAAAACTATTTACTTGGACACAACTCCCATTGATCTCCCTGGGGCTTCCTGCCAGCTGACAACTGACGCCATATTGCTCAACAACTGTTTGGTAAAGCAAAAAAGCTGGAGTGTGAAGCAACCATCAAAAGTTAATTTTGATGGAGGAGGTACAGTTCGATCCTACGCACGTTCACTCATTAGCTAATCCTGCTGTATTGAGTGGGGCTTGCTCCCTAACACTGATAACTGATAAATAAAACTCGTTCTTAAATTTCTAAAGCAGGGGTAATGAACTTTATGCACATAGGAGCCAACTCTTAGGGGCTGATGTCCCTTTGCACCTCCCAATAACATTTTTAGGGGGCTGACCCCCAGTGTTAATGGGCATTGCCATTCAAATGGTGTGTGCGCACCATGCCATATGATTGATTATGCAGCACAGGGCTTACCTGGGCCCCCAGTATTTTATTCAAGTTGGCACCCCTGCTCATGCACAGAGCCAAAATGTGGTTCTCCAAATCTGTCTGGCTCCCATGACTCTCCCTGAACCTCCCTAGCCATGCCACACCCGGGCCTTGCTCTACAACTTTTCATGCTTTTGCCTGGTTAGAATGTTTCTTTGAACTGTGATAACAATACCTCTTTGGTTGCCTGGATGGAGGAAAAGAGAGGGGTGTCTGTGAGAGAGAGTAGAAACTGCTGTAAGGTAAAGGTAAAGGGACCCCTGACCATTAGGTCCAGTCATGACTGACTCTGGGGTTGTGGCGCTCATCTCGCTTACAGCCGGTGTACAGTTTCTGGGTCATGTGGCCAGCAGGACTAAGCTGTTTCTGACGAACCAGAGCAGCACACAGAAATGCTGTTTACCTTCCCGCCCAAGCGGTACCTATTTATCTACTTGCACTATGACGTGCTTTCGAACTGCTAGGTGGGCAGGGGCAGGGACCGAGCAACGGGAGCTCACCCCGTAGCGGGGATTCGAACTGCCGACCTTCTGATCGGCAAGTCCTAGGCTCTGTGGTTTAACCCACAGCACCCATGTCCCCAAACTGCTTTACTAAAATAAAATTTACATTTGTTGCTATGCCCATCATTAGTATGTGGCCCTCAGAAAGCTGCCCAGAATGCAAAGCGGCCTTTGAAATAGGTTCCTCATTCCTATTCTAAAGAAAACATGCATTTTGCCCAACCTTAATCGGGAATGAAAAGGAGTCCAAATCAGTACCGCTGAGCAAACTAGGGAAGGGACTAACCAAAAGTCACGGGCTATTTGCAGATAACCATCTTGTCAGCGGTATGGATTCACTCCGTTGGTTCTGATGCCATTTAGGACGAAGCACAATGCATCAAAGGACACGACAGTTCACGTTTCATCCAGACGTTGCACTCTTGGCATGTTGCTTTTAAAATGAAGTGACACAGCAGCTGACATACAATTCACGTTGCCCATGACGAGGCGGAATGTGACTCCCCGCACATTCCAGAGACATGTTTAGACTGTGTCAGGATTTATTGGCGAAGCAACTAAATACTGAATCCTGGTGCTTTCTGTCGAACTTTAAACAACTTTCTTGGTTGGCTCTTGAAAGGTTTGCCAGCCCCTCCCCACCGGAATATGCAAAGATGGCAAATCTGGGCAATGAAGAACACCCTCAAACAACCACAAACGCCTCACAGTTCATATGTTATTTTCCAAATAATATATTGACTTTGAAGCATTCCACAACTGGGTGCCTGAAATACCGTGGGGAGCATAATTGTCGTAACATTAAACTGAGTGACGTTTCTATTTTCTTTTTCTTTTCTTTTCTTTTTTGCTGCCGTCTTTAAATTGACTAGCTATTAAACCAAACAGCAGCTGTAGTTGTTAGCCAGATGGTTTATGCAACAACAACAACAACAACAACAACAACAACAACAACGAAACCTTTCATAAAATTTCCAGCAAAGATTCCCGTTAATGAAAGGCCTATTTGTGAGGCGCTAAAACATGTATCCACATAGGTATTGCCCCATTTATCAGACATGAGAGCTAATTACCTCATACACGGCTGTATTTCTTCCATCCCCTGCATTTAAATTCCCAATATTAGCACATAGGTGGTCAAGCTGACCATTGAATAGGCTGCATGAGCATGAATGCATTTAATAATTTAATGTTAGGAGAGTTTATTAAACTGCCACAATCTAATCAGCATGCGTACCTGCCTTCATTAATCTTGCAATGGTCCATGGTGTGTCTCCGCAGCCAACACAGAGAGTGCTAATGTTAACAAACAGGGCCAGTTAATCAAGGAAAATTTACTACGAACCACATGACTGTGCATACCACAATCTAATTACAATCAGACTTAACCTCTTCATTATCTGAACATGTTCCCTTTCCACTGAAAACACCAGGCTGCACGGAACAAAGGGCCGGTGGTGTTCATTAGTGTCGGTAATGCTGTTTGCGTTAAGTCAACATTTTCAAACTTGGGAGAATTTGGGCATAGCTGACTCTGTGTTTTTACAAAGGCTCCTCATAAGATTCCATGCCACAGGACTGGCAAAAGGAGTTGAAGTCTAGCTCCCCCAGCTATGGAAAGAGTGCTCCGGGGGTGTGGGGAGGGGAGGGGGACAGGTTAAGAAGGATGGATGGTTATTGGAAACATGTGTTTCGGAATGAATGTCCATAATCGGGTGTAATTCAAATGACATTTACTCGTTGATAAATTGCCAATTACAAGTAGGTTGCACAGGCAGAATATCATAAAATGTAAAATATTTAGCTAATTTCAGTAGTACAATAGTATTGTAACCATGAAGGTGACACAGGTTCTTGCATATTAGTATTGAGGAGGCACTAGGAATAAATGGATTTTGGCTAATCTCACTTTTCTATTTTTCTAGATTTAAATTCAGTTCTCCATATTTCTGCATCAGCTTGCAATTATTTTTTTAATCCTCACAGACATTCTATTAATTTCTCATAATCTATACTTTTTTATTACATTTTGCCTAATATAGACATTTTAAAAAAACAATTCTTCCTGATACCATGCATTTTTGTGTGTGATTTTCCCTGATATGTGCATTTTTGAATACAGGTTCCCCTAATACACACATTTCTGTACACATTTTTTGGCTGGGGCACAGCTGCATTTGGGGAAGTGTGCATTAGATAGGATTGACTCATAATGCAAATGAAATCAATTTTCTCCTCCATCCCTAGGTGTCAGGGAACTGCCATCGGAGCCAGAGGCGGAGGGAAGGCTCCAGAGGGATGCCGGAGAGGGTCCCAGTAGGGAGAGAGGCAGCCCATCTGCTGGGGAAGGAAATCAGCGTAACACCAGTGGAGAAGGGGGGCAGATGGGGGAATTGGAGAGGAGGCTCCAGGACTCCTCACCGGAGACCAGCGGGGAGAGCACGGGTACTCTGCTGCCCACACCCTACCTGCGCAGAAGGCTTCCGTGCAGGGAGAGTAGGAGGAGACTTGGCGTCAAAGAACTTCTTTGCTGGAAGAAGTTCAAGAAACGCCCACTGACGGATTCTGCCAGCGATTGAGACAGCCACGGGGGAGAGGCTGTCCAGACAGAAAGGGTTCAACCAGGTAACCTAGCCAGGAGTGGCGGCAACTTATGCACGAGCAACCCCTAGAACCATTACACTAGGAAAAACTCAATTCATGTCCTCTATATTCAACCACGGCACTGGCCATCGCACTCCGAGATTGCTGCTTTTACAAAAATCCAAGGGCATGACCCCTTTGCATGGAAGACATGCAATGAAAGGGAAATCAAGGATGGCTTTTCCTGCCATTACTTTGACTCACAAGGCTTCAAGCAACCCACATCACAGTTTGCGGAAGGTCATCCATTCCTGGAAGTCAGCATGACAAGCAATGCTACAACTGACCCACAGCGCAATTTATGGAAGGTCCCCTTTTGCTGGGAAAGGCAGATCTGGCCATAGTCACACATGCCTTGGTGTCAGGGACTGGACTGAGGAGGAATGGTGAGAACCACCTCCCCTCTTCCTGCCCCTTCCCAAGAAGAGGAGGACAGTATAGATTTAGAACAGCGGTTTGCAGAAGGCTCAGAGGCTGCAGAGGGGGGAAGCTAGGAAATATTGGGAGAGCAGCAGGAAGAAGAAGCATCAGGGGAGAGACAGCTGACAGACGCTGTGCAGGGGTGGCATAGCATCATGGAGACTATGGGACTTTACTTGGAGCTCGCCATTATCTAGAGAGAGACCACATTCCTTTGTATCTCAATGTGATTATTGAATAAATTAATTGGTAAGAACTTTTCTTTTTTTATCTGCTTCTTTGTTGCCACTGTGGGAGGGATAGGACTCCCTGAAGCCTCGCACTTGGTCACCTACCTCCAAGTTAGATTACTGCACAGACTCTATGTGGGTCTGCTTCTGAAAAAGTGATTGGAAACTTCAACTGTGCAAAATCTGACTTGTACGGCTAGGACCTGTTCTGCAAAAGCATGCAATTGTGATGTTGTTTGGCAGAGCCGTAGCTAGGTGACCTTGCGTTGCTGGCAGAACCATCCAGATTGAGCCCCCTAGTCACAGACAAATTAGCTCTTCTTTCCACTCTCCTCCAATCCCGCCCCTTCCAGCCATTCAGTTCACCCTCTATTTAAAACCTTTTCTTATGAGGCAATAATCAATATTTGTTTATATACATATTTATGGACATATTTTAAAAGCTGATTTTGCCCCCCTGTCACCTGTACCCCTGGCAGGGGCCCACCTCACCACCCCCTAGCTACTGTTAGGATATTCTGTTCCACCTTAAGAGGAACAGACATGTGGATTGTTGTATGTCACATGTCTGTTTACATTCCAGCACAGCCTGCTGGGAACTTCCGTTGTGTGTACAGTGGTGCCTCGCAAGACGAAATTAATCCGTTCCGTGAGGCTCTTCGTATAGCAGTTTTTTCGTCTTGCGAAGCAAGCCCATTGACAGCTTAGCGGATTAGCGCTATTAGCGGTTTAGCGGCTTTTAGCGATCAGCTGTTAAGCGGCTTATCAGCGGATCAGCTGATAAGCGGCTTAGGAAAAGGGGGGAAGGGGGGAAAACCCGCAGGAACTCGCAAGACATTTTCATCTTGCGAAGCAAGCCCATAGGGAAATTCGTTTTGCAAAGCGCCTCCAAAACGGAAAACCCTTTCGTCTAGCGGGTTTTCCGTCTTGCGAGGTGTTCGTCTTGCGGGGCACCACTGTATAGCTTTTGCTTATGCTGTTTACTTTGGCACGAAGGGGAGCAGACATGCTGAATAAAATGCCTGTAAATACGCTTTACACAGCCTCTCTCTGGCTTTCTGTTGCGAAGAGTTCTTATCTCTGCTGGCTTGTGGGCCCAGCTTCTGGAGGCTTCTGAAACTCAGGTCACAGCTACATGCTGCTCCAAGGACCGGAGATCACCCGGCTGCCAGCCAGTGGGCTGGAGCCAGCTGGGGGCCTTCCAATTGCCCCCATTTCCTTGGACGCATCCCAACTACCATGGCCCTATTGTTTGGCCTTCATTTCCCTTCTGCTCCATTTCTGAGCACAATTCAAGGTGCTGGCTGTTTTGTGTTGTTTCTGTGGCAGGGAGCATGGTGGCTAGGGTGATTCAATTACCGGGTCGTAGGACTAGCCTGCTCAGCCCTGGAATCCTGCCATGCCCATCCTGCCCTTCGGCGAGATGACAGCGCCACAGCAAAAAGCTGCTGAACACGCCCCCTCTCAGGCACCTGGTTGGATGCCTGCCGAGGGGCGTGGGCGCCAGCCAGGTGAGGTGGAGGCAGGGGGCTAACGCCCCCTGCTAGGGGTGGTGCTCGGGCTCCCGCCCACAACCACTCCCCTCTCTTGCAGGGAGGAGAGTCTTTACTACCCACTGTATCTGAGATGATGAAGGCACAGAAACATAGCCTTGGGTGGGCTCATAGGGGGAAAATGTGGTCCTTTAGGTACCATGCTCCAAGGCAAATCTTTATACAAGCAGATGGTCCATCCTTTGTGTCTCATCTTTCCTCCACAGTGGAATTCAAGGCGGCATAAATAAGTTTCTCAGGCGGCTTCTCAAAGAGACGCTGACCAGATTCAGGTCTGCCTCACTTCAGCAAAGTTGTCCCTAAAGACCCCATCCTGGAACCATATATGAAACCTTTGGATGTAGCATAGATGTGATCCACGGGAGTCATTAAAATGTAGATGTGGCAACATTGGGCCCCTGAAAACAAATCCTCTAAATGTGCAAATTGATTATGTCCACAATTTTGTAAGTATGATCATTCCCCCCGCCCCTTGGGATGGAGCCCTCCGGATTCCAGACAGCAATCTTTCCTAAAGCATTTGCTAAATGCACAAATCCACTGCAACAGGAGAATGTAATGCAATTGTATATGACTCATAAATATAATTTAGTTTGGAAATGTCATATAAGAATCCCACATAAGGTCTTATTCATCACAAGGCTTCTGCTGTCAAAGCCATGATGGTACTTAGATTATTCTACACATTATTTACACAGAATGGAGTCAGAAGGCGCATTCCATACATGATTCAGAAAGAAAAACAGCCCTTTAAAAGGGGAGGTGTGTCTCTTTCTATATATGTTCATTCTGGAATTGAAGAAAGAAAGAAATGAGGATAAAACTGGGCAAGACAGATTCAGATTGAATTAGAAGTATGCATGGATGAAGGCCGGCTGTTAGATGACTATTTTAAATCCATTCTTGTCCTGTTTATTGGAGGTTTGTCTTTTTATATTTTTTAATGGTGTTTGCTCAGGGCAATTTTAAAAAAATTAAATGAAAATGGGTACAAGGGTGAGGTTTTTTTGTCTCATGGAAAATCAGTGGGTGCAAAAGTCTGCCCCTGCACCTCTTTTTACAATTTTTATCATAAAGGCCAGTGGTTGCTTTAAATTAATATTTATCTATTTTATGGTTCTTAGCTGTTTGGCTTGTCTCTGGTTGTCTACCAATATCCAAGTGACCTGTTCACTCCTAGCAGCCTGGGATTAAAGTCTGCTCTTTGGGTCTGGAGCTAAGTAGACACAAAATAAAGTCCAAGTACCAACAGACATGCTGTTGATGATTCAAAAAGCAAGGGGAAATGAGGTAAGGATGAAGATTTGAGATGGCTTGGCAGTATAGGGAAGAAAAGGTCTATTTCACTTGCACTCACTGAAAGCTTTGTGGGATCCTTAATGCTTGGTGAAATTAGGGATGGATGGATCAGTCTGCATCTAAATCTGTTCTATATTGTTTCTTCGTTAGCATGCAATGCTTTAAAAAAAGAAAAATCTGTCCAGAAAGTCATATTTAAATATGCATTTCTAACCTAGGTTTCCCACAAAATACACATTTCTAAATGGATTTTCCTTCAAAATGTGCATTAAAAACACACTCACAAAGCTTTTTGAAGCCACAAGCAGCAGCCAAAATTTGATGATGTTCAAAATCCAAAGGATGACAACATCCCAATCTCAATGTTCGTTCGAGAAGTGCAGATCAAGTGGTTTCATAATAGCAATAATTTGCACCATTTTTTAAAGGGCTCTAGGGTTACATTTCCAAGCCAGATTGTATGGAAGGAGATATTTCCCAAGGTGGGCTGGATGTGCTTTATAAGGTAGGTGTTTTTAGTGATTCTTTTTTACATATGAGAAACTGAACCTCTTGTTTGCCCAGAGAATTCAAGGAAGAGCAGGAAATGGGATCCAGATGTCCCAAGACTAACACTATTTGCCCACCAAACTAGCTCTCACAAATAGGTACATGCAAGGTGCCCATGCTGTGGACACTTAATGCTTTAAAGGTAAGCAAAAAAAGAGGTCTGGCTAAACATGAAATAATGTTTGGCTTGTCTTCCTTTGTCAGGCCTAAGTCGATCTATTCCAGGACTTGGTTTTCAGGAAGAATTAGACTGATGCACCTCAGAAGCTCACTATCAGGGCATTATGGTCATGGACCATGGCCTTGCTCTGTCAGTAGGCAGAGTGAGGTGGCTGCCTCAGGTGGCACATGCAGAAGAGGAATGGCGTGGCAGTGGTGTGGGGAAGAACTGTGTGTGCCCTGTGGCCCCTAAATTGGCTAGCTGCCCTCAAGTATGGTGGAGGACTATCACCAGTGGCAAAGTGAGGTTTGCCACCTTATCCATCTTCTAGATATAAAGAAATAGAAATAGAAATAGAAATAAATAATTTTTTAGTTATACCCCGCCCTCCCCAGCCACAGCTGGGCTCAGGGCAGCTAACACCAGTAAAATTACAATTGGAAAAAAAAACCCAATTTAAAATACAGGTTAAATTGTAATTTAAAATTAAGCCTCATTTTAATAGTAGCCCATAGATCAAAACCATAAGGGGAGGGAAACATAAGGTCAGACTGAGTCCAAACCAAAGGCCAGGCGGAACAGCTCTGTCTTGCAGGCCCTGCGAAGAGATGTCAAGTCCTGCAGGGCCCTAGTCTCTTGTGACAGAGCGTTCCACCAAGTTGGGGTCAGTACTGAAAAGGCCCTGGCCCTAGTTGAGACCAATCTAACCACCTTGTGACTTGCGACCTCCAAGGTGTTGTCATTTGTAGACCTTAAGGTCCTCCGCGGGGCATACCAGGAGAGGCGGTCCCATAGGTAGGTGGGTCCTAGGCTGCAAGAAGGAAGGGTGCCATCTTGCCCTTCACAGCAGGCAGCAAAAGTCTCTTGGGCCCACTCGGAGGAACCCACTGTCTCCCTGGTTGTCACTGCATCTATATGGGCTCACATTGGATGGAAAACAAGGAAGCTTATCCAACTCTGTTGCTCTGCTAGCACAGCAGACTGCTGCGAAATAACTTTCCCATCTCTTCCTCTCTCCTGCAGCCCTCCGTGCACCCTCAAATCGACTCGAGACTGGGAAGATTTTGAGGGTTTGCAGGGAGAGGAGAGGAAAAGGAAGTCCCACTGTGTAAACAGAACACAGCACATGCAGCATTGGATACGACCCAAGGTTGCTGTGTTCCTGTATGTGTCTGATTGGTTGACTCCAGTGGGGCTTAGAAGATTGCTTAGTTGAGTGTCTCCACTGAATCCTACTCCAAAAGGGGGAAAGAGTAATTTCATGGGGCATTCTAGAGATAATTTGCTGGTGACTGCAAGGCCAGATTAAGTACGCAAGGCCACCCACCGAGAGATTTCCTTTAAAGATGACAATATAATTCCCCTTTCTCTTGCAAAGTTTGAGATGAATTCCAAGAAAAATAAGGAGTGTAGGAACAAGGAGCTATTGAAACAGTATATTATGCTTCTGTGAAGAGTTTTTATGTTGAAATGTCTTCTTTTGATATTTTATTGAGCTTTACTTCTTGGGTCTCTTTTTCTCAAGAGCAGAATGCTTGCATTAAGTCACAGATCCTGGGCGTAAAAAGAGCTATGGCAGCATTATTCAGCAAATGATGTCCACGAATAAACATTTGACAAAGACTTCTGCCAAGGCTAAAACCACTGGAAGACAGAAGTGCGCGTGTTATCTCGAGAGTCTCAGATCTTCAAAGAACATCTGGCGGTAAGAGAGCCACAACTGTTTCAACCCATCCTGAGCCTGTAGGAGAGGATGAAGTGTACATTCAGCTCATGAGGTAAACACAAAACATACCCTTGTAGATTATATTGTTGTATGGACACAGCAATTAGTTCACTGCATCCAACAAAGGAAGAGCTAAAATTAGACCATTTGCCACAGTTACCAAACCCTAGTGAACTCAGTGGGGCTTAAACAAATTAGTTATGTTCCTGGCCACAGTAAATTATTCTCCTAAGCCTTTGTCTGACAACAATGAGACCTTTCTCCCATATTCAATGTTTAAAATATCCTTCTTTATTTGCTTTCAGAGTTCATGCTTAGGAGCATGCATTCAGTCTACAGCAGTCGAGTGAGGAACGAAGGCACACATAAGCCCTTTCCCCATAAGTGTGGGTGGGCTTCTCTTCAGATCTTTGCCCATTCAGCTTGGAGGTCAGAGGGGGGCTTCTATATGCATTTAGCGGATTGTACATGGAAGCCTCTCTATGACTGGGAATCCTTCTAAGAGTGGGCTCTTGATCTTAGGGATGGGCGATATTGTCCATTTCAGTTTCTCTTCTTTCCAATCTTGAGTTCATCTCTCCACATTCCCATATCAGCTGGCTTAAAAGAAAAAAGTCCTCATGGAAATTGATCAGCAGTTGCATTTTTGCATGCAATTTTTGCAGTGCAATGTTCATGCTGAAAACCCAGAAGGAAACGCTCCGGTTTTTGAACATTTTCCGAAATCCAAACAACCAACGTGGCTTCCGCTTGAGTGTAGGAATCTTCTGCAACCAACAGAAAGTCACACCTTGGTTGTCGAATATTTCAGAAGCCAAATGGGCTTCCAGAACAGATTATGTTCGACAACCAAGGTTTGACTGTACAGTGGTACCTCGGGTTACATACGCTTCACGTTACATACACTTCAGGTTACAGACTCCGCTAACCCAGAAATAATACCTTAGGTTAAGAACTTTGCTTCAGGATGAGAACAGAAATCGTGCTCCAGAGGTGTGGTGGCAGCATGAGGCTCCATTAGCTAAAGTGGTTAAGAACAGTTTCAGGTAAAGAACGGGCCTCCGGAATGAATTAAGTTCTTAACCCGAGGTACCACTGTATGTTATTTCCACTAATATATGCACTTTATGCATGCTTTCCCTAACGTGCACTTTTCGACACATTACTTGGCTCAGGAGCTGCATGGTGAAATTGGGAGAAATGCACATTTCAAAGGATGACTGGGTTTCAGCTCATGCGTTATTTCTGTAAGTACAAAGCTTACCAAAGCCACGCCCACTCACAGCAACCGGATTGGCCCAGGATTCAAATGTTCAGAAGGGGGGAAAGTCCGCCAATCAGAGCGGCTGGACAGGGAATTCCCAGCCAATGGCTGCCTAGCCCCAGCATTGCTCCGGGGGGGATCCACTGCTCTATATTTTGTGAGGCGTTTCTCCAACCAAAAAGTGCATACAAAAATGAATACCATATATGGTTGGGTAAGCATCACTGGTCAGGGGGAATTGCCACATGCAGGAAAGAATAATGATTACAGACTAAGTATCTCAGTTGAAACTTTATAAATTACTTAATATATTAACACGAATGGAAACCATAAGATTGTAGCTGTTGTATAAGGGATTATTATCTTGAAGGGAATGTAACTGAAATTATTAAGATTTTGGAAAGCAGAAAATAATAATAATAATAAAGAGGGAGCCATCAAATCTAACTGTGAGGAAGCCACTTTAGCTAAATTGTTTAATTTGGTATATTAATAATTGGTTTTTAAGAATTGCATTAATTGGATAAAATCGGCATTGCTACAATGAGACTGTTATTGGAACGATATTGGAAAGTCAATAAAACTATTTATATTTTAAAAGGGTATACAAATTTTTTTCCTTTAGAATAATGTATGCATACATGAGTGAAAATAACATAAGAATGCATGATATATGGGAAAATTGGTGGCAAAAATATGTAAATTAGGCAAAAGTGCATACAAAAATGTGTGAGTTAGGAGAAATGTCACTAAAATGCTGATGAATTTTCATGAGACCTTTTTTTTTAAACTCACACACATAAACTGATACTGACATGTGGTGAGCTAAAGACTGGTAATCAGAACTGAAGCAAAACTAAAATTGAGATTTGTCCATTCCAAACTGAAGGGCAAAGAAGTATCGATAAGTAAACAAGCCACCAAATGGCTTCTTTCTCCTTGGTATTTAATTCTCTGTCGTCTATTGTGGCACAGCTTTTATAATACTGAAGTATCAGAACCCCAATAGGAACGCAACATTACAAAGCCTTTGAGACTAGTTAAAATTCTGTTACATCTTTTGATAAAGTCAGGATATCCATGCTTAGAGAGCACACTTAACATATCATGCAAATACCTGGACTTGCATATTGATATAAGCCTTAAAAGCAATGATAATTGCTCTGCTTTGCAGTGACAAATTGTAGTACAATTAGGGCCCAATCCACCTGAATGAAACACTTTTAGGTTCCATCTATTTCAGCGAGAGGGATGTAAACACACACTTAACTTCAACACTAAAATCAACGAGAAGTGCCGAACTTTGGCTGCATGGTGCCCTCATTGGCTAGCCAAACTTCAACCTAAATTGCTTTCTAACCTCCAAGTACCTTGTCTTTGCTACTTATCATCATCCAGATCATACTTGGGCTACAAACTTTGACATTCTGAAATAATTTTATTACTTTTACAATTTGGTAAGCATTAAAGTTCCAGCACAGCATGCCTGTTTCTACTTAGGAATATTTTTATCTCTCCTTTAACCAGAACTTTTCAACCTTTCTGTGATCTCTTTATAATTCCCTTTGGAATACATAATTGTGCTCGATCAATTTGTTAAAGGCTTTTGAAGTGTTAAAAAAGCTGCATTAAAATTATTTTCTTTCAGGTTTTATGTTAATGAATATAAGGTGCTATTCAAAGCAAAGTCAGTGTGTCAAGGGAACTTTAACTAAAGTTATTCATACATAAACTAAAAAAGGAAACATCTTTAGTGAAGGAAAATACATTTAATGAGTAAGTGCAGCACACAATTCCCCCTTTCAAAAATGTCAGTTCATATTGAACCTCCATTCTAGATATCTTACAATTACTTTGTCAACAGAAGGTAGAGTTGTGATAGATGATGCATTGGTTCTTGAAACCAAACTTTCTGGGAGTTACTTAGGCTGAAACTAAGTGCTTTTACATTCCAGTCTTATTGATGATAGTGGTTTTATATTTATCACCCTGTCATTTCAGTTGACTGTATCAGCCTCTTCAGTGCAGCAATATGGACACTAATGGAGGTGTGTCCTTAGTTTTCTAAAGGGTCACAGATTCAATCCACTAACACGTTCACAGCACAGTTATAAGCACAGGGGAAAACACGCTTTCCCCCCTCCCCACCCATCTTAAACAGCAGTCTAAAGTTAATAAGGCATATTAGGAAGGAAAGACGCTCAAAAACCCTTTCTTACTACTCCTTTCAGGAACACAAAATGGAAATTGAATAGTGACATCAATGGCTACTTCCAAAATTGGCAGCAGCGTGTTTCGGAATTCCAATTGTTGGGCAGTGACAGCAATTGCTTGTGGGCTTCCTAATGTCATGTGGTTGTCCTCTGTGAGGAAGAGGATGCAAAACTTGACAGGCCTTTGTCTGATACAGAAGGGCTGATCTTATGTTTTCATGTTCTTATGCCTCTTCTTGCTCCAATGTATACCACTAAATGTACTAAATGTACCACTAAATGTACTACTAAATGAGCCAGTGTGGTGCAGTGGTTAAGAGCGGTAGACTCATAATCTGGTGAACCGGGTTCGCATCTCCGCTCCTCCACATGCAGCTGCTGATGACCTTGGGCCAGTCACACTTCTTTGAAGTCTCTCAGCCCCACTCACCTCACAGAGTGTTTGTTGTGGGGGAGGAAGGGAAAGGAGAATGTTAGCCGTTTTGAGACTCCTTCGGGTAGTGATAAAGCGGGATATCAAATCCAAACTACTACTACTACTACTACTACTACTACTACTACTACTATTCTTCTTCTTCTTCTTCTTCTTCTTCTTCTTCTTCTTCTTCTTCTTCTTCTCCTCCTCCTCCTCCTCCTCCTCCTCCTCCTCCTCCTTCTACTGTTCAGCATACCCTTCCAACATTTCTCTGATGAAAACAGGGACATCCTATTTGGTACTACTACTACTAGTAGTAGTAGTAGTAATTTTATTATTTATACCTGGCCCATCTGACTGGGTTGCCCCAGCCACTCTGGGTGGTTTCCAACATATATAAAAACATAATAAAACATTAAACATTTTTTTTAAAAAAGTTCCCTATACAGGGCTGCCTTCAAATGTCTTCTAAAGGTTGCAAAGTTACTTATCTCCTTAGCTGGAGGGTCACATAACCCATACCCTCCAACATTTCTCTGATGAAAATAGGGACATCCTAAATAAAAGCAGGACATTCTAGGATCAAATCAGAAACCGGGATGACTTCTGTAAATCTGGGACTGCCGCTGGAAAATAGGGAAACTTGGAGGGTCTGTTTCAGGCCTTCAGATGGTCTCTGGGCTGGATCCAGGGCTAGTCATGTTTAAAGGAGGTCCACTTACTTCCCATTGATTTTGGTAGGTCTCCTCTAAGCGACTAAGTCTGGATCGAACCCATAGATCAGCTCTAAGCTGGAGGCTTGTGAATCCAACTCATTGTGTTCTGGAAAAGCCCATAGAACAGTCTAAGGAGAACAGTACACACGTTGAGGCTAGATCACATGTTTAAATGCTTCTGTATTTAAAAACTGAAGAACCAAAGATCCTTAAAGGAAGTTAGTGTGTCAGGTTGGTGTAGAACCTTTCTCCCTGCATGCTTTCATAAGAACAAAGGAAAATACCTTATACCGAGTCAGACCTTTGGATTGGCAGTGCCTCTCCAGGCTCTTTGGAGAAGGGATCTTTCTCAGTCCTACCGCCATACAAAACAGACGCTCTGTCACTGAGCTACAGCCCTTCCCACAGACAGAGATTTGGATCACCCCGCACAGATATTTGATTCTCCCACTCACATTGTGAAATAGCACAAGGCCATACTGTACACGGAAGATGCATGAGTTGAGTTTAAAAACAAAAAACCCCTGAAAATGGCTGTGGGAAGCTGGCAATTTCAGCAAAGAAATCGTGGTGGGGCAGGGGAAGGAACAAGCTGCTTAGTTATTTCTGCTCCTCTCCATACCTGCTCCTAAGTGTCCACCTCTAATTGTTTTTTCTCTCAATAGGGGGAAGGATACTTATCTGTTTCCCACACCTCACCCCGTGAATCACTTCTCCCACATTTTGACTGGGAAAATAGCAAGAGAGGGTTGAGCATCCCTTCTCTTTGATGTGCTTCCTTTTCTGATCGTAGTCTTTGATGCTGCCTTTTAGCTTAGAAAGAAGACAGTTTGTGCATATCTTGTCCATTATTTTTACTTGATCCACAGGTTGTTGCAGGGACACACAATTGCTGGCAATCTTGTTTTAGCCAATTCCTAAGAGGGGACTTGTCTCTTAGCAGCAGACCACTCTGCAACTAGCTATTTTCAAATCCCCCTTGCAAAATAATGTGTTCAGCTGGTGTGAGCAAGGGTTCCAGGTGGGTTGTAACCTGTAGGTCTTAGCTGTATGTGTGTGTGTGTTTTCTAAATCTCGTGTTTGCCACAAAGTTTTTTTCTACACCAAGTTGAGTAATACATTCCTTCCCCATGCTACCTGACGAAGACTTCTGTGAAGGCTTCAAAGCCTGCCTGATGCTTTGCTCCTGGGATCTGGGCCAACAAATGCCATCGCTTTCCCCTTTCCCGTCTCACCCTCTGGGGCCATTGTGGCAGCGACTGTCTCTGGCCTCCCTCTGGCAGCGCTCTCTGTCTCTGCAGCCAAATGCGCTCCTTTCATCTTTCAGTAATATAATGGCACTGTTTTGCAACCTGCCCTGTAAATAGGTGGAATTCTACCAGGACCTTGGCTAGCCCAGGATCAGATTGCAACACTTATTTATAAGAAATTCTGTCAAGAATCAATAATAGTCTTGGGTCTCAAGTTCCTTCTTTAATAATACTTTGATATGATTTGTCACAAGCTAGCCCAGAGTCTCCACCAGATTTTATTACTTAGCTTGCAGCACAGTGTCTCATCTTTGAGTCATGAGATCAGCCATGGGGAGACCTTTAAAAAGCTATATTCTTTACTCTTTGGTTATTACAGAAAGTCTATATTACTCAATAATATCTTTTATAAGGTGTGCTGTCACATCTTCACATAGATGTTTAACCTCGATGTAGATATAGTGAATGCCCGGGGGCCATCCGAGTGACACGGACAGTGTCTTTCATGATTGGATGCCAGATGTATCAACAATAATAATAACAACAACAACAAAAGTTAGGCCTTATTTTCGCAGCTTGGTATTTCTGACTGGGATTTCATACCAACTGTCAACAGCAACTAAGATTTTATTTAGAGTGCAAGGGTGTAACATTTTTATTACTTGGAAATATGTCAGGCTTCTCTACAAGTAATTTAGACTCATTTCCACTGCAATACTGCTTCCTTAGGTTGCTAGTGTATATCTCAATAAACAGAATTCTCCTTCGCCACTAGCATACTTTGGCTCCCCATATATATAAGAGCTCACTCCAGATCTATAATTCAAGTAGTTACAGCGGATGCCAGGACCGGCTCCAGGTTTGGTTTTCAGCGTTGTAGGCTGGAGATTGTTGACTTAAGGTACAATAATTCAGTTTTCGATTTAAGCTTCATGTGCCTTCAGAAAATATATAGATACACATAATTAGGGTAGTCTCAGCCTCGTTCATTCAAGCGTTCCAAACCCTTTTCTTAAGCGAGAAACTCTTTCTAAATGCTTCTAGTACAATTAAAAGAATCACGATTTAGGTAATTTCTTACATCTTTGACATGAAGCAAATTACCAGAATACCACCTCGATTCCCCCCCCTTCTCTAATTTTGCCTTTATTCATCTTGTGCCCCCTCATAGGAACTGTTCACCTCTGTTCTCTCCCCTTCATCTCTCTGCCCTGACCATCAGAGATGATAGAAGAATCAGATGAAAGCACAAGGAGTTTTGTGCTATGCTCAATATTCAGGCGCTATCTGTATATGGGAAGGTTTTAGAATCCACACACAATCCCTGGAAACATGTAAGTTGGCATTATTCTAGAACACACTTATGCACATATTGTCTATTTCATCTTCACAGCTCAAAGGCTCTGTGATATTTTGAGGCAGGATAAGAGATACTCCACCTCTGGAAAAACTGGTTGTGCCCACCAACACCCCTTCTAAACATCACATCCCTGATTTATCTCCTTGCAACAGCCACAGGAGGCAACCCCACCCACCTAACTTATGGGAAAGATCATAGCAAGCGGACTCTGGTAAATAATGTCCTGTTTCCTGAGAGGAGAAAGGAAGAACCTGCCCACAGAGGCTTGTAGGGAAAGACTACCTATGGCCACCCTGATGCCTGCCAGATTTTTTGGTCTACAACTCCCATCAACCCCAGCATGATGTGGCCGAGCTACCTGATGGGAGTTGTACTTCAAAACATCTGGGGAGTACCAGATTAGTGAAGGCTGTATTATGGAAAATCTCTAGACGGGGGAAAAAGCAGATGAGAGAAGAAGATGCTACCTGCATAAAAAATAAGCCACATATCGCTTATCTCTGGATATAGTGGAAACTCCTTTGAAGGTCCCCAAGAGATTCCCAGTTGCAGACTTCCTGGTCCAAATTGCAACCCAGCAATAAAAAGGATTGCGAGTAACTGAATAAACTCAGAAACCACAGCTCTCTTTTTTATTGGTTCTTCATGTTTACATTATTACAAGGAAATAGGAAGAACTATAGGAGTTTCCTTTCACCAGGGCAGTTGCCACAGTGAAGGTTCATTTTGAACTGTTGGCCCAAATATTTCACAGGTGTAGCTCCTCTGCTTCCCTTATGGAGGCATAGCCAGCACTAATCAGCACCAGACATCTGTACAAATAAACTTTCTCCATTGTACTACACCTCCCATCTTCAATGACCAATGGTTCTGCTGGCTGGAGCTGATGGGAGTAGGAACTGGAGAACAAGGAGGAGCACAAATTCCTTTGTCATGCCTTAGCCCCTGATTCCTCAGATTATTCTGGGCTGGCCAAGGGATCTCCTTTCTTTTTTTGGAACTAGTAATGAACTAGACTTCTCAGAGTCTGCACAGATGGTGGCTTCAGAGTAATATCTGGATCAGCTTCTAACAACTTTCAGAGGTGTAGTATAAATTGGAGAGAGCTGCGAGTTTAAGGAAAGGAGGGCCAGGAGACTTAATCTGGAAAGGAATTTGTCCTCTCAGCAGAGCAAGCTACTTTATTTTTCCTAGTATAATGACATCTTGGTTTTTCTGTTTCAACTTGAGATGTACGAAGCTGACAATATGTGGGCAAAGGTAAAACATATTAGAAAACAGGGTTCTCCGCAAAGTAGATTTCCATTCAGCCCATGTCAAGGATGAACATATGAAGCAGAAATCTTAAATATCCATTTTGATTATCATGAAGGCTCTGTAGTCTGTATAGCTTTTGTGTGCATTTCTGGGATATGGGCCTTGGTACAAAAGTTCCATTTAAGAATATGATGTTATAGAAAAGATCTGTGGTATCAAAGGTGGCAGAAGGTGAATACTGAAGGATTCTGTGAATCTGAAAGGATTCCTTTGTTTGGATTGTTCATAGGACTGGGTTTCTGGCAAGCGATGTTGCAGTCTGGTTTATCAGTGAAGTGAAACTGTAGGCTTTTATTGATGCGTCAGCTGATTTGACAGAGCTGTTTAACTGGGGATGGGGTGGGGGCAAGAAGGGAAAATCACAACTGTACAGTTTCACAAGGACTCTTCCATGTGTGTCCCCTCCACAGTAGAAGGATGAGTAAACATATTAAGGAAGTGCATTATTTTGAGATTTGGTACAGACATCTATAAAATTAAACAATCAATGGATGAATTAAATTCTCCTGGTTTTTGGTTTGAATCTTGCTAGATCAGATCCCTGAAATGTCTACAGATGACCATTTATCAAGTCTCTGTAAGACTGTAATATTATAACTATCCTCTTAAAAGTAACTAAGCACCTTCAGCTGCTAGATTGACAATGTTCAGCTACATCCATGATGGTGGTGATTAGTGCTATTTTTCTAGAAAAAGAGGTGCTGGAACTCACCACAAACACCTCCCTTGTTCTCCTATAATGGCAACCAACGGTGCCCACCTGGGAGGTGCCAGAACTGAGTTCTGGTGAGTTCTGACTGAAAAAATCACCCTGGTGGTGACCATAGAGTATATCATTGTTGAGTGTTAGGTCTACATTGTGGTGGTTGGCTTTCTGACTGTGGTGCTGGAGTCATTGGTTGGATGTGGAGCATTGTTACAACAGAGATGAGCATAAGAAGGTTCATCGCCCTCTTTCCCTGAATCAGATAATGAATCCCATTTGATCAGTTCCCTATAAGCTTCAAATTTCTCTCTAGTTTAGTGAGTTTGTGTTTTTAGGAGTTTCTCAGTACTTGAGCAGGAGTTTCTCCATGTGAAAGTCAACAATGGTGAACAATCCTTCCTAAACAACAGAATGGCCCATCATTAGTGATCCCTGCAACAGGCAGCTACAAGCAAGTTTTGTGTTTCTTGTGTGACCTTCTCGATCTCAACAAGCAACAATGAGCCGAACAAGCCTGATGCCCAAATAAGCATGCACATTAAAACATGCGCCAAGATCCATTGCCATGAAACTCCCTCCCAAACTGAGATTAGAAAGGCACACTCCTTGCTGAACTTTCAGGCACATGACTCAGACTTTCTTGTCCCAGCAAGTATCTTAAGGTCGCGTTCAGTTTTATGATTTGCTTAGAAGTGCAAATACTTAAGAGGTATATAATTGTCTTAAGTAAATTAAAAAAAAACACTTTAGATCCATTCCCGCATAAAATTCAATAATCCATTGCACACAAATATTGCAAGGTAATATCAACAAAACGCCAACTAATCATCATAATCACTCCCAACAATTACAGCAAAGCATTAAAGAATTATGAACGACAAAAACGGTCATGGCAAAGAGATAATGCATCAAAGGCCGCAGACTAAGATCAATGCAGGAGCAAGACCACTTGTCTTATACGCACACATATAACTGGCAATTGCTAATGAAAGAAAAGATAAAATCCTCCCAGGGCAGGGACTTGCCTTTTTGTCATTACTTATTCTCTGATAAAACCCTCTGAAGAAAGCCAACCATGCTTTATCCAGGGATGACTTAGTTCTGCCCGTCTGCCCATTTGCTCTTCCGTAAGTGGAGAATCCAGCGTTGCATTGGCAGTCCCACATCCTAGGTAGACCGTAAGTGAACAGGCCTTTCCCAACCACCATTGGGTGAGCAATGTCAACAGCAAGACGCAGAAATGCATTGGAAGTCCACCATGCTATCTTTGTGGAGCAGTTCTGGAGGTTTTAGCAACTCCCTCCTGAAGAGCTACAAAGCCCACAAAACTTACCAGTGGCAGAGAAACCGATGACAACATTCATAGGAGGGGTAATAAGAATACAGTCGTACCTCGGAAGTCAAACTGAATCCGTTCCAGAAGTCCGTTTGACTTCCAAAACGTTTGAAAACCAAGGTGTGGCTTCTGATTGGCTGCAGGAAGTCAAAGAACCCACATCGGATGTTCAGGTTCCAAAGAACATTCACAAACCGGAACACTCACTTCTGGGGTTGTGGCGTTCGGGAGCCAAAATGTTCGACTCGCAAGGCATTCGGAATCGAAGGTATGACTGTACCTCTGTATCTCTGAAATGATTAAGCATTTAATTAAGTGCATGCCTTCTTTTTGAGCAGTCTGCATAAGTAGGCTTTTTGATTACATGGACTTGTGGGGTGGGGAGAAATGAGAGAAGGAAAAAAACTGGTATGGGCAGATTTGGTTTTCTGTGTGGTAAGGAGGCTTGCGAATCTGGCAGCAGAGGCATGCAGAGTTTTGCTGCTGCTGCAGCTGCCTGCAGCATAAACCTTAAGTGACAGTTTTGACATCTCGTGTGAACTGGCCCATACCTGTATCAGTGACAACTGTTGCGTGGCTCAATTTAGCATTTGATCAGGAGGCAGCGTAAAGCATCACCACAGGCTTTGATCTCATCAGTTTCAATCACGTCCATAAATCTGTGCTCCGGAAAAGCATCTAACTTTGCTCTAACTTTCCTGTGAAGCCCCATATTTCCCTCTAGTCCCATCAAAGTTCACTATATTAACCCAGGAGTTATAGGTTTCTGCAGAAATAAATTCTTCCAGCGGCAGCAAAATGTACTTGTCAGACTTTTCCACTGCTCTCTTGGAAACTCATTCTCTTGGAGAAGAGGCTCATTTTGAATGCTAACATCCCGAAGCAGCCTCAGCTATGGTACCCACACCCTCAACGTTAATATTCATAGAGATCTTCACTTATGGACAGTCCCTCCTAGGGGGCAGTGAAATCTTGTTGAGTGGGGAAATTGCTTGAAACTGGGGCATACAAGGGAGCAAAGTGGGCCCGGTTCAAGATTTATTTTTATTTATTTATACTTCTCAAGTTTATACATTTCATTAGTTTTACAATCAATTTAACATTAAAAAGTTTGACTTCCTCCTCCTCTTTCTGCGGTTCCTTGAATTTATTTTTTTAATATCTTCTGCATATCCAAATTCATTTAATTTGCTCATTTAATTATCTACTTTAAATATATACTCTTATGAAAATGCAGGTTATTATAATAATCCTGCCAATGTTTTTATCTGTTTGCAATTTATCTGTAAATATCCAATAAACCATTTCCACTCTTCTATAAAAAGTTTGTTATCCTTATTTCTTATTCTTCCGGTAAGTTTCACCATTTCTGCATATTCCATAAGTTTTTTGTATCCAGTCTTCCTTTGAAGACTTCTGCTTCTTTCCACTTTTGGGCAAGTAGCATTCTTGCTGTTGTGTTGTTGTTGTTTAGTCGTTTATTCGTGTCCGACTCTTCGTGACTCCATGGACCAGAGCACGCCAGGCACTCCTGTCTTCCACTGCCTCCTGCAGTTTGGTCAAACTCATGCTGGTAGCTTCGAGAACACCCTCCAACCATCTCGTCCTCTGTCGTCCCCTTCTCCTTCTGCCTTCCATCTTTCCCAACATCAGGGTCTTTTCCAGGGAGTCTTCTCTTCTTATGAGGTGGCCAAAGTATTGAAGTCTCAGCTTCAGGATCTGTCCTTCCAGTGAGCACTCAGGGCTGATTTCCTTAAGAATGGATAGGTTTGATCTTCTTGCAGTACATGGGACTCTCAATAGTCTCCTCCAGCACCATAATTCAAAACTTGCTGTTGTAGTAGCATACATAAATAAATTTCTATACAATTTAGGTAGTCCTGTCCCTATAATTCCCCAAAGGTTAAGATTTCCAGTGTGAAGGGTCGGAGCAAGGTGCACAAACAACAGACTTCCAAATGGATATCGAAACCCATTGGCCTTTTGCAGCAGACCCTGGCTTTTTGAATCTGGCAAATAAAAGACAAGGGAGAACCAGGCAATTTGAAAATGGTATGTCTCTTCCTATGAAATTCAATGTTGGGTGGAAGCACCACACCTGGAACCATTTTGCTTGGGAGAAGAAAGGGTATCTATTGCACAGGCACAGAACAGTTACCCATTCAAGAGGTCCTGTTCTAGAATGCTTGAATTGGTCCATACTGCAAGAATTCTTGTTTATGAATATTCATAATGCAGGTGGCTCAGCAGAACAGAGATTCAGTTAAATCTGGGGAAACCCTTCTTCTGTTGGGCTGAAAGAATGCCAGCTCCAACCACCCATTCAGTGCCTTGTCATTTTACCTGGTTCTTTGTAGTCCCAACTTCTCAAAACCTTAGCATTGTGTATTTAATAAATGAAGAATTTCAGCTGTCAGACTTGCAAAAGAAAACAGTGACCCCTGCACACCTTTTAAGTCTCACTTCTAAGGTGAGACTCCTCTGCTGCTTTTCGCATGTCATTATGTGAGACAAGTAGTCACAGAATACTTTGAATATTCCCGTCACTCCCATAAGACTGGGGCTGTCTTTAAAGATGGCTTGGAAACATCCGCTGAATAGGATGGGCCACGTGTCATGCTTCACAAAGGCCAGTCCTGTGTTCTGAAGGACTGTCAGAGGAGAGTCCTCTGTTTGAAAGTGTCCTCTGTTTGAGAATTTTCTAATCAAAGACAAGGAACTATAAAAAGTCAGAGCAGGAGCATGAAGTTGCCCAACAGCTTCCAGCAATACCTGTTCTGCAAATTCAACAGCCACACAAATCACCAGACATCTTCCCCACCATGGTGAGATGCATTGTATTTTTATTCAAATTATAATTATAATAAAATTTTAAATTTGCATCTTTACATACCACATGCAAATGATATGCAAATTGGTGTCCTCTGTTTTGGTGGTGCAGATCCTCATTTTTGGCAATGCATAACTGACCACTCTACACCTCATAGAGCCTGCAGATGCTACAATGCATGTGGAGGCCAGGTGATCAGAACATAGTACCTCGGGTTAAGTACTTAATTCATTCTGGAGGTCTGTTCTTAACCTAAAACTGTTCTTAACCTGAAGCACCACTTTACCTAATGGGGCCTCCTGCTGCCGCCACACCACAGGAGCACAATTTCTGTTCTCCTTCTGAAGCAAAGTTCTTAACCCAAGGTACTATTTCTGAGTTAGCAGAGTCTGTACCCTGAAGCGTATGTAACCTGAAGCATATGTAACTGTACTGTTAAAGGCTTTATGAGTGGATGACAATTTCAGGTTGGCAAGGGGGATTATTGTAGGCTATAAGTGGGGAAGCCCAATGAGATCATGTGTCACTGGTCTTCAAAGCAGGGCACTGGCTGTCAGTGACCTACCAGCCCCAATTCAAAGTGTTAGTACTAGCATACAAGGCTGCTTCCCAAATGGGACCCACATGCTAAAAATTAATAGAGTGCCTTCCCCCTTATCAACCATCTCACAAACTATGATCAGCCAGTGAGAACTTGGTGGAGGTACAACCACTCAGACGGCAGCCTGGTTGGCATCAGCTCCTGACAGGGCCTTCACAGTGGTAGTTACTGCCATCCCTGGCATCCATCTCCTTCATTCTTGACTTTCAGGAGGAATTTAAAAACATTCCTCTTCACCCAGGCATTTGATGGCTGAAAAATACTGTTCCCAGCCACCCTGAAATCCTCAGCTGAGAGAATGTGACTCTTTTTAGATCATTTCTAATGATATGGCTAGTACAGTGGTACCTCGGGTTAAGAACTTAATTCATTCTGGAGGTCCGTTCTTAACCTGAAACTGTTCTTAACTTGAGGTACCACTTTAGCTAATGGGGCCTCCCGCTGCCGCCATGCGATTTCTGTTCTCATCCTGAAGCAAAGTTCTTAACCTGAGGTACTATTTCTGGGTTAGCGGAGTCTGTAACCTGAAGCGTCTGTAACCCGAGGTACCTCTGTAGTGTGTTTGCTGCCCTGGTAAACAGACCCAAAAGTTTATAAATGGGGAACACCAGGGCCGGCCCAATATATTTTGACACCTGAGGCAAACCACAAAATGGCACCTCCCACTCTGGGTAAGAAGGGGTGAGTGAAGATCTACATAAGGGACAAGGGGGGTGGGATAAATATCTCCCTAGGGATGAAGGGTGGGAGGAGACTAGCAATGCCTCCTATTTGCCAAGAAGCTGCTGCAGAGGCAGCATTTGTGAGGGACTTCCGAGGAGGTAGGAGGTCCAGTCTCCACGGAGCACCCAACAGCTGTTGCAGCAGCAGCAGCGAGTGGTACATTCCTTGGAGGCTGGATCTGCTGCCCGTGTGGATACTGCTGTCTGAGGCAATCACCTCACTTTGCCTCATGGGTGGGCCGGTCCTGATGGGGAATGCATATGGCAACTTACTTGGGGTCAGAATAGCTGGTGACATGGACACCAGGACGCAAGATGCAGAGCTTGGGGCATTTCTCAATCTGACCAGGAGTCCCTTTGCTGAGTTCCTTCCCTTGGCTATTGAATTAATTAGAACATTGATATAAAGGCCATTTCAAAGAGGATTAGGTTTTTATTCCTCACCAAGATATGCGCCTTGGTGCACTTTGAACATTGCTGTTTTGTTTGTGTGTATGTGTGTCTTGCCATTTTTAATACTTTTTAAAGCTTATTGTGAAAGGCCAGATGGGCTTCTCCACTAGCCTGCATCCTGTTACATTCAAGTGTATATTAATCTACTTCGTATTTCAAAAGCAATGCATCGAAATCCAGCTGGATTGTAGTTTCAATAGAAAACGTCTTTTATCATTTTTATTATCTTTTGGTTGAGTGGCTCATTATGTAGATCGATCGAGTCGTTCCCCTACGAACCAAATGCACTCAACAGTTAATGAAAATATTAGTCTATAAGAAGAATTTATTTACAAAAACAAATGCTACTTTTTCATATTTGTTGAGAAAGTCAATAAATGCCCGTGGCCATCTTTTGTTTTACTTTCACTGTTTCAAAGTTTGCATGCCCCTTATTAGGGCAAGTCCTCCCTACATGGGTCATGACATAATGAAACTATCAATCCATCAGCAGCAGTTTTAAACAGTACAAATTCTACATATCTTAAATCCAGCAGCTATAATGGATATTGCACTTCTTTGTAGAAGATGGTGGCAGCTTACTAAAGGAAGCTCATCCAAGATGGTAGCAGCTTTCTGATGCTTTGTGGGCTTTTGGATCTCTTGTTTTAGGAGGAAAGCCAGGAGAGAGGTTGAATGATAAAAAAGACCCTATATGCATAATGTACTAGTGAACTATTGTGATATGTAAGATGAGCAGTGTTTGCACTGCGAAGGCCCCTTGGAGAGTGCAACCCCCTGCAGAGTATCTCATACCCTCCAACATCCCACTGATCCAAACTGATACACTCTCATTTTTTGGCCTCAAGCCAATTGACCCCAAACCTAGAGTCTTTCAGTCCAGCGCTCTGGCATGAGCCAGTTGACTCACACCACAGTGCTGGACCCCCCCCCAAATTGGGGACATTCTAGGATCCAATCAAGGACGTGGGTGGCACTGTGGGTAAAACCACAGAGCCTAGGGCTTGCCGATCAGAAGGTTGGCAGTTCGAATCTCCGCGATGGGGTGAGCTCCCGTTGCTCGGTCCCAGCTCCTGCCAACCTAGCAGTTCGAAAGCAAATCAAAGTCCAAGTAGATAAATAGGTACCGCTCCAGCAGGAAGGTAAACGATGTTTCTGTGAGCTGCTCTGGTTCGCCAGAAGCGGTTTAGTCATGCTGGCCACATGACCCGGAAGCTGTACGCCGGCTCCCTTGGCCAATAAAGCGAGATGAGCACCGCAACCCCAGAGTTGGTCACGACTGGACCTAATGGTCAGGGGTCCCTTTACCTTTACCTTAGGTAAAGGTAATCAGAAGCCAGGATATCCCATCCAAATTGGGACGGTGTCTCAAATCAACATGGTGTCTTTCCCAACCTTGCCAAAAATGACAAAGATTGAACCTAGGAATTGAGATTGAGCTACAGTTATTGAGTTACAGCCCTTCCCCAGTTAAAAGATGGGGCATGTCTGTGACGATGGTATTATGCCCATGGCTAGAGCTAACCATGATTGGATGTAAAAGCATCAAAATTAGCTGTCCTTATTGCCAGCAACAGAACATTACATCAACATGTGAAAATATCCGAAATAATCAATTTCTCTCCTAGGGGCAAGAGCAAATCCCCCAAATTCCCAGCAAGGGTAGAAAGTGATAGCCGTGTATATAAATTGTCTAGAGTCAATTAAGCCTCTTGATGCATTTTGTTAAAAAGAGAGAGTGAAGCAAATATGCACATCTCCTTACAGCGCCTTTGTTTATACCAGTTTAAATTCAAACAGTTTTAACAGAAAGTTTATTAAATATGTTACAGGCGTTGAGTAATTTCCGCAAATCTCTTCAATCACTAATGTTTATGTGATGGATTTAGCTGCTATAATTATTGTATAGGCTATGGACCAAGCCCATTGCAAAGTTAAGCCCTTCCATAAGACCACAGAACATTCCAGGAATTACATCAGAGGAAAGTATATGCTTTTAACAGTAAGCCGCTGTTTGGACTTGACATCAGCAGAACGAGCAACGCTACAACAACAAAAAAAAAGCTCCAAGCTGCAATCCTAAATTTACTTAACCAGAGAGTTTCATTGGAATCATGTGAACTTACATGGGCTTTATAGGTTCAACATGCATAGTCTTGGTCTACGTCAACACAGTGGTTGGTCTTGATCGGGTTCAGAACTGGGAGCCTCATAATATCTGTCGATGGGCACAGCTGGTAGTGAGCTAACTGAAATCACACCGTGAAGAAAAAATGAGACAGCCTTATTCTTCAAGCCCCTAGCATGGTAGAGCCAAGCTCCTGACCTGGAGGACCCTCCTGCTGACCTGGCTTGGGTTTAAATATGTCTTTGTCTAAGCAGAAGTCCACCTTGGCCTTGTGCCTTGTTCCTGACACATGCTTAATAATATGTTTCCGCTACTTTCCAGTATTCCAGCCATGGTTTGTGGTCTTGGGGGTTGCAGAGGACCTTTCCACAGGACCTTTCAGAAGCAGGCAGCGCCTGCAAGCCCCTTTTGGCTGAGCCAGGTCTTTACTTGTCTCATCTTTGATGTCATATATGATGTCAAGTGTAAGTTAGGTAGGCCTGGCTGAGCTTCATGGGCGAAACAGGGAGGTCTGTTGGGTATGATGATGCACCACAGGCCAGAGATTCTCCTCCTCTGAGTGATTATTATTTTATGCAAACCATGTAGAGGTTTTTGGTGATTAAGCAGCACATCGCTCCTGTTAAACAAATCTAAAACTATTTTTCATTTAGCAGAGTTTGCACTTAAATCACTTCTGAGGGGGCTGAGGGATGTGTGTGAGAGAGTGCCCTCTTCACTTTACCGGGAACTCTTGCTGGTCTGCACCCTTCCCAACCCACCATTCCTTGAGACTTCATGTCACCCATGGCTGGATTTTTCTATAATTCAGTTGTGGTCAACGCAATGTCCTCCAGATGTTGTCAGGGTGAGCCCCAGCCAGCTTGGTCAGTGCTCCAGGATGATGGAATTTGTAGTATAAGAATACATGGAGGGCATCACACTGATCACTCTTGTTGTGAGCACAAGAACCTGGAAAGCTACATTACACCAAGTCACACCCAGTGGTCCATCTAGTTTAGTACTGACTACACTGGCTGCCAACAATTCTCCAGGGTTTCAGATGGAGGGGACTCCTTCCTGGAGATGAATTTGGGGCAGAACCTTCACCACTGAACATCATTCAACAAATGAATGGAAGAACGTTCTCAAATATCCTTCTACCTCCTGAAAAGTGAGTGCCACCAAAAAGCCCACATCCCATCCATGAGAAATTCACAGAAATCCATCCCCCTTTTGCTGAGTTTTGAATGCAGTTTCTTTTATCATTACCTGATGGAGAATGGTTGGGGAAAGCCCGGTGATAATTTTTTGGCACTTCACTAGATGAACCGAAGTTCTGACTAAGTATGAGGCAGGTTCCTATGAATAATAGATAGGGACCACATCTTCTCAAAGCTGCTTTTCAGAAGTATCCTGTCAACCCACATTCCAAACTTCTGGTATGCTGCTTTCAGGTACACTGATTGTCTGGATTCTCTGGACTAATGCTTTCTTGCATTATTCATCTTTTTCAATAATAAATTTCGGCACCAATCCTTCCAAGGCAATCATGTAGCTGGCTCCCTGCACAGACCACAAGTTTAGGGACGTCCCATAACTGCCCTCAAAAGGTTTGCAGAATAATTCTCACAGTTCACCACCTGGAGCAGGCATGGTACTCTCTTGCACCTTCACACCATTCTTTGCATATTAATTCCCTGGGAAGAGGGGTTGATTGGTAAAACACTCTGAGCATTGTAGGTCTGTGAGGGGAATAGGGGCATTTAAACAACTTTCAGGGCCCTACAGTTCCCAGGATTCTCTTGGGGAAACCATGACTGTTTAGAGTGGTATTATACTGCTTTAAATGTATAGTGGAGTTGAGGCCTTACTCTTCGGTCTTAACCATGGGCTGGCCCCATGGCTTCCTGTTCTCAACTCCTGGTGCACTTCAAACCACCTACAGCCTAGTGCTGACCCCATGAGCTTCATGGCTGAGCAGGGACTTGAAACTGAGTCTTCCCAGTGCTAGTCCAATGCTCTAACCACTATACCACACCGGCTATTATTACCCTTTCATTTTGTTTATCATTGGAATTTTGCATAGCTTTGAGTCTTCCTGTTTCATCCTGAAAGTGATCTCATATGGTGAGCCTTTGGAAAGAGCTCCTCTCTCGGTTACTTTCCCTCAAGCCAGTGATCTTGAAATGCATCTACAGGGCCACAAAACCCTTGCAAGCCCAGTGATTCATGTAATGTGCATTTTTTCCTCCTTAGTGCAGATGTCCCCTTCTGGAACACTTTAATTAACACTTTAATTAAAGCTAAATTATAATGAAAACGCTACAAAATTATGCTTTCTATCAACATTAATGCAAAATGAGTTCCTCCTGGATGATATTTTTTACAATGAAGACAAAAAGAGATAGTACTAATGAGGCCATCAATTCAGATTTACCATAATTTCAAGACCATGTCACTTACTTATCTGCTCACTAGCACAAAGCCTTCACTTTTACTGTACATTTTTGCCGCAGTTATAATGTCTGCAGGGCAAATGACAAGGGGTGGAGGGAGAATCACCTTTCATACACCATATTCTTGATTCTGGGTTCAGATATCTGAGAGTTACATTGCTGTGATGAAACGCAAAGACCGCCACAAACCGTCACAGATCCTGGGTGGCAAAAACTTAATAAGAATTATATGTTGTTATAATTCATATCATTTTATGCTGATTTTATCCCTATTTTTGTGCTGGTGAAGCTTTTTCATGGACGGGGTTTTTTTTTAGTTGATTTATTTGTATTAATATTGATTTTAATTTGTGACTACTCAAGAGTACATACTTAATTGGGTGGTATATAAATGCCAGAAATAAATAAGAAGAAGCCCATAACAATTCACAATGTGAAACATAATTTACTTTGGTACTGAAGAAAATACTCCATACTCCATGAACTGGGAGCCCTTAAATAAATAATAAATAAACATCTGCTAATGCTACTATTAAATAGCATTGCAGTAATCCATCTTTAAGGTTCCCACTGTATGGATCATGGTGGCTGGGCTATTCACATCCAGGAACAGTTGCAGCTAAGATCACCCTGAAAATGTGTACCTGCTTCTTTAGAGGGACTGCAAGCCTATCCAGAACAGGCTACTTACCTACATAATTTACAGAACCAGTGCCTCCATCTTGTTAGGATTCAGCTTATTGTAAGGTTACCAGATTTTTTCCAAAGAATTTGGGGACACTTTTTTTTTTTGAAAAGAGAAAAAATAGTTTTTTTTTAAAGTTATTTTTAAAAAAGAAAGAAGTAATATCTTCTCTTTTGTGGTCTCCTCTGTCGTGCGGCCTTCCTCTGGGCCCTGGCCTGCTCTCTTGGAGCACTAGCCTCCATGGAGTAGGCTCAAGTTGGGCCTGGGCTCGGCCATGTGTCCTTGCCCTCCCAGTGCTCTCCTACTTCTCCTCCTCAGCAGCGGCGCAGCAAGGTCGGGGCTCCCCTCTTTTTTCTCCTTCCTCTTTCTCTCTCTTTCTTCTCCTTCTCCTCTCCTCTTTCTCCCTGCATCGGCTCTGGGGTTTTCCTGGCCCCGGAGTGCCACTGGGCAGTTGGCCGGCTGGCTGGGCGCTCTTGCTCCCATCTCTATTTGGGTAATGGGGTGGGGTCAGCAGTTTCCCCCGTTGATGCGCCAGGCGTCCCAGTTCCCCCTCGGCAGTGGTGGCAGTAGCGGCAGTCTCAGCAACCTGGAGCCAGACTGGTAGCGCAGTTGGCTCTGGCTGGCTTCAGGAGCTGCCCACTGCTGTGATGCCCGCCATTTTGCCTTGCCGGAAGTCCCCATATGATATGTCTTGTGCCGTTGAACCAATCACACAACATTCATTCCCTACTAATAAATCTACAACACTTAAAATATAAATCCGGGGACATTAAATGAAATCCGGGGACAGATTTGTAAATCCGGGGACTTTACCCGGGAAATGAGGACGTCTGGTAACCATAGGTTATTGGCCTTCATCCAGCACACCACTACATCCAGACACCAGTCTAGAATCTGCACAGCCTTTCGTAATGCAGAGGAAATAGGGTGCATATGGAGTCCCTAATATAGCATCAAGACTCAGAACCTGCCTTAACCACTGGGCCATGGAAGGCTCTGTTACAGGAGACACTCTGGGTTTCTTATATGTCTGATATATTTCTGCTATAATTATCATGCTTTCTATCATAAGAGTCAGCAGCTAGGGGCCTCCCAATAAAATATTTGAGGGGGCCATCCCCCAAAGTTGATGGGCATTGCCATTCAAATGGTGTGCATGTGCCACATCTTGTGGTTGATTATGAGGGTTGGGGGTTACCTGAGCCCCCCAATATTTTATTCAAGTGGGCACCCCTGCTTTCTGCTTTGCTTCTAGCAGGGCACAGGGTCAGCATGGCAACGTGATACTAGCATAGCACTGGCAGAATGGGCTCATGGAATTCTGAGGTCGTAGGATGGAACCAGCCCATCGCTGTACCCAAGAAATAGGTTGTGATTAGTGATGGTTCCAGGTTTTGTACAGAAGGCATTCATAAAGGCAAATTTAAGGGTTTAAAACATTTCCATCTTATTAAGAGCCAAGCTCAAACCCCATTGACGTTCAAGTCCCATGTGTAGTGAGTTTACCAGAGTGTCATCATTCCCCAAAGAACAGCTGCTCAACTGGCAAGGTTTTGCCCAGTATCTTCTCTGTGTGATGGGCTCATGAGAAAAAGCTGTCCCATGAGCCCTTGCTGAAGAGCGGAGGAGAAAGCCTATATATGGCTGCTTCCTCTGAAGCTCACAGCCATTTTTCTTTGAGAGCTTTCCCACACTCCTTTCCCACAAAGCATAGCCAAACAAAATAAAATGGCATACTTGTATTGTTTTCAGATGCTCTACCGTCTATTGGAGTTCTCAGTTTTACTTTTCTATAAATTTCTTTGGGACTTCCTTTGGCTGTGCAAAGCAGGGAATAAATTTAATTAATTCACAAAGAACCTTGTGGATATACCCCAAGAAGTTGCTGAAGAGTCACCATTATCTCCCCTTGCAAATTCATGTATCTTTTTTTAGAATTCAGAAATCTTTTTTAGCAACACCTGGCAACCAGACATATGATTTGTCATCATGTGACTACCATGGTGTCATGCCAGGATAGTTCAGTTTTGAGTTTCAGGCCTATGTCAGGAAATATTAGTTTCTGAGGTAAATTTGTATCCAGGGCTGCTAGGAATTTCAGTCCATTTTCCTGCCTCAGTTGAATAATGAAATATGAAAACATGTTTCAGCTTTGTAAACAGCATATTACAGTGGAGAAAAACAATTCTGTTTTAGGCCATGCCCTAGTTAAGTGCTAAAATAAATAGGTATTGATTTTGTGATATAGCCTATTTCTGTGGAGACTAGCGGAGGCAGTGTGGGCTGAGGCTGTACTATCCATTCTAAGTATCCACACTACTTAGGCCAAATAGCAGACAATTGTTTTATTTCTTAAATACAAGAGCAAGGCTGCAATCCCACTTACCTGGGAGTAAGTCCCACTGAGATCCATAGAACTTATTCCTGAGCAGTCATGAATTAGACTTGCATTGCTAGAGTTTATAAAGAGAGTGAAAAGTTGCACGTTAAATCAATCTGTTTATTTTTGTACTATATACTGCAATTATTAGTTCAATGCATTATATCATATGGAACTATACGTCATCTAATTTCTCAGTTCCACTATTTTTTTACTTACTTTCTGTGTCCAACTCCACATTAGTTTCTCTGGGTGTCGTTTATTGTTAAAGGGATCCCTAGTTTTATATCTTTGTCCCTTGGCAGGGTTGGTTCCAGCTTTTTGTGGGTCCTAGAATAGCAGTATGGCAGTAGTTGTACTGCCCTCATCCTCTAACCACATTCCTGCCTCTCAAATTAAATCTCAGAGGTTGCTGCCAGGGGAGGTACAGGGGGACACATGCACCATACCTTAGCAAGGGGCCAGGCTCTTAGCTTTCATTTAAAACAAAAGTAAGTCATTCAGACAATACTGAAGAAAGTTAGGGCACAAAACATGGAGGCAACTCCAATGTATGGCACTCAGCAGGCAGCACCAATGCTACTGATGCTTAATCACTGTTGCTGAACAATCAGAGGAAGGAACCTTGACCATAGCCCTCCCAGAACAGCAGAAAAAGCAGGAGAAGCTGGTTGGATGAAGATACTGGGGTGTGTTTGTTAAGGCACTTTCCTCATGTCCACATTATTTCGTTCACTCTCTGTGTATGTTGCATTTACATAATAAAACACAATCTACGGCTTTGGTATGTTTTACTGGGAAGTTGTTCCCTTGAAATAAATGAGGTTTAACGCCTACTGAGAAAAAAATGGTGACGTTGAAGTCCCCCTATATTCTGATTTAAAAAATAATAATTCTACAGCAAGTTTTTGTGCATGATGGATACATCTACATAGTACTGCATCTAGCTAGACACCACTAGTGACAACTTGGAGAAGAAAGGAACCAGGTCAGAGGCAACCCCAAAGAGGACATTTCCATGAAATATACAGGACTAAATGCTCAGGTGCCAGAATGAAGTGCAGGTATTTTTGTACCCACACATTTCTAGCTTTTAAAAATGTCGCTGGCAGACTGCCAGCCTTAAATCAGACATCTAATACTTGTAAGGTGGCAGCTGATAGAGGGTTTCAGCAACTTTTCAATTTTAACTTTACTTTTAAGGCTCCTGCAGGAAGTCTGTCTTCTCTGACAGCCCAAATGCACTAGCGACATTTTCCTCTTTACACTTGATCACACCTGTTGACACTTATGTGCATTAACAAATCAACTAATGGACTTCTTTCCTTTCCTTTTTTTTCCATTTGCATTAGTGCTGGGATTTCTATGCATAGGGAATGAAGATAACACAGTCTGTGCTTCGGATAGGTGTTTTTTTTTATTATGTGACATATTAATTCCTGTTCTTATTGTTAGGCAGCGTGTACATCTGTCACGAGAAGCATTCTGTAAAACCTTTGGGCAGCAGTTAATTTGTAAATTGAAAGCCTTTCGATTGTTCCCTCCACGTACAAAAAGAGAACGCCTCAGCACACAGACTACACTTTTTTATATTTTTAAAAAGTGATGCTTAAGATGCCCTGGAATGGCTGAGCATGGAACCAACTGGAGCAAACCTCTGAAGTACACCTCTTTCCTGAATCAGGGGTTGGATCAGCCATCCACAGCGGTAGAATGCTGCCTCCCTACCATTAACCAAGCCATTGGTTGGTTGTGCATCCAAAGGCCCGTATAGTTAAAGCTATGGTTTTCCCAGAAGTGATGTATGGAAGTGAGAGCTGGACCATAAAGAAGGCTGATCGCCGAAGAATTGATGCTTTTGAATTATGGTGCTGGAGGAGACTCAAGTCCCATGGACTGCAAGAAGATCAAACCGATCCATTCTTAAGGAAATCAGCCCTGAGTGCTCACTGGAAGGACAGATCCTGAAGCTGAGGCTCTAATACTTTGGCAACCTCATGAAAAGAGAAGAATCTCTGGAAAAGACCCTGATGTTGGGAAAGATGGAGGGCACAAGGAGAAGGGGACGTCAGAGGATGAGATGGTTGGACAGTGTTCTTGAAGCTACCAGAGTGAGTTTGACCAAACTGCAGGAGGCAGTGGAAGACAGGAGTGCCTGGTCCATGGGGTCACGAAGAGTTGGACATGACTAAACAACTAAACAACAACAATAACATGCTATGGATTATATGCTGGAAAGTGTGGCCTTTTGTACAATTATGATGACCCTCCATTCATTAATTGACATCTTTTAAAACTGTGGCAGGAGACCACCCATCCCCATCCCTGGAAAAAGGTGATGAGATGGGTGGTGAAAATTATAGTAGGGGCAGTGGCTGGAAAACAACCCTATGATTAAAGCTTACAACATTTAGGGCTTTTCAGTGGGGATATGTAATACAGTGATGGCCACCAACCTAGATGGTGTTAAAAGAAAATTGGACAAATTCATGATGCAGAAGGCTGTGGAAAGCTAGCCATGATGTCTAAGCTCATTCTCCACAGTTGGAGGCAGTGATGCTTCTGAATACCAGTTGGAGGAGAGGGGAGAGGGGAGAGTGTCTTTGTGATCGAATCCTACTTAGTGGTCTCCCATAGGTATTTAGTTGGCCTCTTTGAGAAGAGGATTTTGGACTAGGTGGGCCATTGGTCTGATCCAGCAAACTTTTCTTACGTTCTGATGAGATGCTAGAGATTTATAAAGCAATGCGTAGAGTACAGAAAGTTGACAGAGAGGTGTTCTTCTCCTTCTCTCAAATTATGAGGACCTGGGATCATCAAAAGAAAGCTAGGTTGTAGGAGATCCTTCAAATGACACACTCCTTTCCCACAGAGCATAGCCAAATTGTGAATTTTGATGCCACAACTCAGATGGCTTTAAAGGGGGGTTATATGAATTCACGGAGGATATAGCTAGTAGTCATGAATCCTAGCAGCTGGGGTACAAGAGTTATTGCTCTGACGGCCTGCTTGCAAGCTTCTCAGAGGCATCTTAGATAGCCACTATGGGAAACAGGATTATGAACTAGATGCAGAGCATCTTTTAAAATAAGTCACAGGACAATCCCATACATGCCTACTGGGAAGAATGTGCCACTGAGTTCAATTGAACTCCCAGTGGTGTGTGGGCGGCTTCAGTAAGTTACAGGGCCTATGCATACTCAGAAGTAATTCCCATTTAATTCAATGGACTTGCTCTGAGATAATAGATATACGTGTGACGTTAACATATGAGAATGCTGGAGGTGAAATAGTTAAACAGGTTACCCAATCAGAACCCGGGGGGTGGAGTCAGAGGGACTATAAAACCAGCTCTGGGAGGGGCGAAGGGAGGAGTTCGTTGGGAGTTGGGTGGTTGGTTGGAGTGGGAGTCAATTGGGATAGAGTCTGTGGGTAGGTTGAGTTAGTGTAGCGAAATAAGCTGAGTTAGGAACAGTTAGGAGCTAGAAAGACAAGTAAATATCTGAGAGGTGGTTTAGTGAGTGAGAGCAGATAGCGGAAGTTACAGGTCTGGATAGGCACCCCATGATTGTAATTGACCGATACCGTTTATGAAACCACACGCTTGTTAAACTGTAATAAATAAACAGAAGTTTATGTTCCAATTTAACCCTGACTGGACTCAGTATTGTCCCTGGTAGGGCCTGGGTGGTAGCAGCGAGAAATAAAGTGGTGGCACAGGGATCAATAGACAGTGAAACATCCGGAGACCCTGTGTGATCGCCACAATAGGATTGCAGCCTAAGTACATGAATCAATATTAGTGACCCCACATTGCAGAAAAAGATCTGTTAGATCTGAACTGGAGCATTTTAGAACGGGCCTTTTTCTGTGGTGACTCCCTGCTTGTGAAATGCTCTCCCCAGAGAGGCTTGCCTGGCACCATCATTACATATCTTCAGGCACAAGGCAAAAACATTCCTCTTTACCCAGGCCATTAATCTATGGCCTATTAAAGCTATGGAGGTGGGGGTGTTATTAAGATTATTTTATTGTTATGCTATCTGTTACTATGCTTTTTCTTATGTTTTTTATTATTATCGATGCTCATTAATCTGTTCTTAATGTTGTATACCACCCTGAGGTCTTTTGATAAAGCACACTATATAAATTTAATTAACTAACTGATTATTAATAAGAATAATATATTTTGTGCGTTTGATCTCAGTGCTAAGTGATATTATTACTGTCATCAGTCAAATAAAAAGTTAGGCCACATAAAATATCCAGAGATCAGGTAGCCAGCAATGGTAATGTGCTGACAAAATATTTGTACTCAGTGTCTTAAAAAAGATGTATGAAACTGAAAGATTATTATTAGTAGTAGTAGTAGTAGTCGTGTTTGTGTATATATGGAGCAAGAAGGTTTTCTCACATTATTATTTGCTAACAAATATTTGTTTCTTAATTTCAGGTCCTTAGAGCATTAAAAAAAAATGAAAACCCTGTGAAAACCAGGTGAGAGGTTTTTCAGCATAGCTAAATGCTTAATAAACTCAGGAGACTTCAAGTTTATGTCCCTGAACATATTGTAAGATCAGTGGGCAAGATGAGGTTTAAATATAGATTAAAAACCACAGGATATTAAGCATAGAGGAGCATTTTACCATGTGGATTGGATAGCTAAAACTAAATATACAAAAGAGGTAATTTAAATACAAGGAGGGAGTCAGTTTCAAGGTGGTCTCAGCCACACAACACATTAAATAATGGGAAAAGCTGGGAGCTATACAGATGGCACTGGGAATCAAAATGGACAAACTGTAAGAATAAAGATTCTCTATTTCCCCCCCTAAAAACTTTTGTTGTTAAAAGAGCTTAACAGTTTGCTAACAAATTTTACAGAATAATATTTATCCCAGGAACCTAAGTTAAAAATAGTAATGTTAGCCAAGCCATTTTTTAGGTGGAGCAGATTTTCCAGCCTTACAAAAATATTGTATTTGTTTGAAGCCAAGGCATGGAATGAATACTGTATAAATGGACCTCAGCCCAGCTGGATGGTCTTAGAAAAAGAATAACCTTCATTCTTTCATTTGTTCTCATTAATGAAGGGGAACTGGACAGGCTACTTGGATCTCAATCTATTGCTGCAAACACTTCTTGAGTGGGTTCTGAAATGTAAATAACATGGAATGGAAATATCAGGAGGAAAGACCATCATAGGTCTTCCTAGATAATTTGCAGGAAAATATGTTTCACTGAAACAGAACCCTAGATTCATAAAACTGGTGCCGAATCCCCCTTGTTCCCTCACCATAAGGCAGGTGTAGGGAACCTTTGATCCTCCAAATGTTTTGAGGAGAAGCTGGTAAAATATGGGATGGATAACTCATGGCAACTGTTAGGTGGATTTGTAGCTGGTTGTCTGACTGAACCCAAAGAGTACTCACTAATGGTTCCTCCTCATCCTGGATAAAAGTGACAGATGGGGTGCTGCAGGGTTCTGTCTTGGGCCCATTGCTGCTCAAAGTCTTTCTAAACAACTTGGACGAAGGAACTGAGAGGATGCTCATCACATTTGCAGATATCAAGCTGGGAGGGGTAGCTAAAGCAGAGGATGGATGGCCATCTATCATGCATGCTTGATTGAGATTCCTGAATTGAAGGGGATTGGACCAGATGACTCTCAGAGTCCCTTTCAATTCCACACTGCTGCTCTCTCTCTGAGAGTGTGAAAATTCTTCCCCTCATAAGGGTCTAACATGCCTTCAGATTTCATCCAATTCTGCCCAAACACAGAAGTTATAGATGGTTCCTTTAAAGAAAAAAAGTTGAGCCTGGAACAAAAAACATCTACTTCTGTCAAAAGTGGGGGAAGTTATAGTCCTTGTTTGATTTCCCACAACAATGCTGAGGGGGGGGGGAGAAGCTTTGTTTTACCCGAAGCCGGTTTGGACCCTCAGGTAACTAGGTAGCCTCTGAAGCATGTTGGATTGAGATGGGGGAAAGGCGTGGGGGGGGGGTCATGAGATTTGGAGGAATCTCTGAACAGTGGTACCTCGGGTTAAGAACTTAATTCGTTCTGGAGGTCTGTTCTTAACCTGAAACTGTTCTTAACCTGAGGTACCACTTTAGCTAATGGGCCTCCCGCTGCTGCCGGGCCGCCGGAGCACGATTTCTGTTCTCATCCTGAAGCAAAGTTCTTAACCCGAGGTACTATTTCTGGGTTAGGGGAGTATGTAACCTGAAGCGTCTTTAACCTGAAGCATCTGTAACCTGAGGTACCACTATATATGGTTATGTTTTCGAATTTTCAATTTTTTTTTATTGTAAAATCAAATAAAAATGATTTCAGGAAAAAAGAGATGGCTTGGTTTTCCAAAGTACCAAGTCAAGGTTTGAAATGAATCTTGTGGTCAGTGCACACCCTTAACCATATACCTGTACATGGGCAGTGGTATATATGGGCAGTGGTATATATAGTGATGGAAGAAATTTTTGATTCAATTTGCCTTTAAAAGTGAAGCTACCCGGTGCTTTCCGCATATATATATATATATATATATATATATATATATATATATATATGTATATGTTTAGGGGTACTCTCATTTTCCTACTCATTGAAATACTGCCCCTCGATGAAGCCAAACTTAGACTCACAAAATGCTTAGGGGTATGCGTACCCCTGAGTACCCCCAGAAAAAAAGCATGGAAGCTACCTAAGTCATACTTTCTGATGTAAGAGGTGAATTAAAACACAGCCATCCTCTGAAATTTGCACTTCTCTGAATTTTGCAATCCAGTTCCCCAGGCAAGCAATGTGTATAGAAATACATATGCTAAAGTAAAGTGGGTTAAATTAGTGGGAATGATGTACAAAGCCATACAAGAATGATTTATATTAGGGGAAATCACTTTGCAAAATATATATATATATATATATATTAGGCAAGCCTGCACAGATAAAATGTGCCTTATTCAGAGAAATTTGCACCAAAATGCTTCTGTATTTTTATAAGGACTTTAAAAGAAATCACAAAATGATGTGGAAATGTGGAGGAGTGGACTTGAAACTGGAGAAATGAGAAACGAAGAGGAAGCAAACTGGGCAGATTCGCTTATCCTTAGGTGCAAACAGAGATGGCATCAGATGTGCTGTATCACACTCATAGGGAAATTCAGATCTGGTTGTGCAGGCATTCTAAATCCACATGCATAGTATTTAAACCAGAAAAGACAGGAAATTGGGGTTGTGGTTCCAGATAATGAACCTCTATGGCTAGCTCACAGTGACAGCATCTACATTGAAAACTGAATAGCATCAGCAAAGCAATGAAACAAAAGCAAAGAAAATATAAATGTTGCCTTGAAATGGACAAAAGGGGATTGCAAAATTAGTTTCATCTTTTGACTTCTTCCATCTTTTTTTACTTTGTGATTAGCAAAAACTATGCAAACTCCAGGGAGGAGGAGAGTTAGAAGTGGTTTACGTGACCTGGACAAATGCTAGCCTTGTGATTCTTCAAAGGGTGCCAATTGGCATAATTTATTCAAATAATCCTGTTATTCCGCAGTTTGGGCTGGGTGTTGGTGGCTTTATTTTCTTTGTACGGGGCGATCCAATTACAGCTCAAATACTTGCACTCCGCAGCAGTTTTTGATTCAAGAGCAAAATGAAAAAGTCAAGGGAAAGAAAACCTAGTGGATACTTTAAGAGCAATCTGTCATAAGCTAATATTTTTGAAGAACAAATCCTGACCACCTAGGGTTATGAAAGATCCCATGGCATTTTCCATATGATTATTCACAGTGTCCTTTCCAAAATCCAATTTAGATAATTGCCTTCTGTCTACATAAATTCCCTTTGCAATATCATTTGGGATATGATGTTTTTCCTATCACTAATTGTTGTAGTGTGGGCTGTTAAAAGCTGTCACAATTCTCTCCCAGAGGTGGATGCAATTTCCGTCTCACAGCAAAATGCATAGAAGGAATTCAGTGTTGTCTCCTGTTCGTTCCATGTAGCATATAGACTGGAAAACGGTTGTCTACTCTTGGGACAACCAATGGATAGATTATAGATACATATGATTTCTTGATTTATTTGTGAATCGCCTTCTACATGTGTGCCAAGGCAGCGTACAAGCCTACAAACATATAAACAAGCTAAAGAGAGTTTAATAATAATAATAATAATTTATTTATACCCCACCCATCTGGCTGAGTTTCCCCAGCCACTCTGGGCAGCTTCCAATTAAGTGTTAAAAACAATACAGCATCACGTATTAAAAAAAATCCCTGAACAGGGCTGCCTTCAGATGTCTTTTAAAGAGAAGATAGCTGCTTATTTCCTTCACATCTGAAGGGAGGGCATTCCACAGGGCGGGCGCCACTACTGAGAAGGCCCTCTGTCTGGTTCCCTGTAACCTCACTTCTCTCAATGAGGGAACCGCCAGAAGGCCCTCGGCAATTGATCTCAGTGTCCAGGCTGAACGATGGAAGTGGAGACGCTCCTTCAGGTATACAGGACTGAGGCCGTTTAGGGCTTTAAAGATCAGCACCAACACTTTGAATTGTGCTCGGAAACGTACTGGGAGCCAATGCAGATCTCTCAGGACCAGTGTTATGTGGTCCCGGTGGCCACTCCCAGTCACCAGTCTAGCTGTCGCATTCTGGATTAATTGCAGTTTCTGGGTCACCTTCAAAGGTAGCCCCACGTAGAGTGAACAGAACTGATGCTGCTCTATCTCCACTTGCCACTGCTGGCATCCTAAGAGATGGCAGTAAAAGCAAGGAGGAGGAACCAAAAGGCCAGGAGGCTCTGGAAGTCACCAGGAAGCCATCTTCAGGGACCTGGGCTTTGGCAGGTCCCCTACACTGCCTACACTGCCAGCCCTTTGGTGTGAGCTCTGACCACAACTCTGTGCTGCTAACATTCATAATGACATAAAATGGGCGCTGCAAGATCAGGCCAAAGGTCCATCTAATGCAGAATCCTGTTCTCACAGTGGCCAACCAGTTGTCTATGGGAAACCAGCAAACAGGACCTGGCTGCAACTGCATGGTCCTGACTTGTGCTTTGCAGCAACTGGTATCCAGAGCCTACTGCCTCTGACAATGGAGGTGAAAGAAAGCCACTATGGCTAGTAGTTACCAGTCGCCTTATCCTCCATGCCGTTCTACTCAGACCTTCCAGGTGTTCCTATTTTCCAGGGACAGTCCCAGATATTCAGAAGCCATCCTGGTTTCCAATTTGATCCCAGAATGTCCCGTTTTTCCTTAGGACATGCCTATTTTCACTGGAGAAATGTTGGAGGGTATGGAGTTATGTGACCCCCTGAGCCAAGAAGTAACTATACAACCTTAAGAAGCCATCTGAAGGCAGCCCTGTATAGGGAAGTGTGTTAATGTTTAATGTTATTTTATGTTTTTATAAGCTTAGAGCTGATCTATGGGTTCAATCCAGACTTAGTCACTTAGAGGAGACCTACGGGAAGTAAGTGGACCACCTTTTAAACATGACTAGGCCTGGATCCAGCCCAGAGATCACCTGAAGGCCTGAAACAGACCCTCCAAGTGTCCCTATTTTCCAGGGACAGTCCCGGATTTACAGAAGAAGTCCCAGTTTCTGATTTGATCCTAGAATGTCCTGTGTTTCCTTAGGATGTCCCTATTTTCATCTGAGAAATGTTGGAGGGTATGGGTTATGTGACCCTCCAGCCAAGGAGATAAGTATCTTTGCAACCTTTTGAAGACATTTGAAGGCAGTCCTTTATAGGGAAGTGTGTTAATGTTTAATGTTATATTATGTTCTTATATATGTTGGAAGCCACCTAGAGTGGCTGGGGCAACCCAGTCAGATGGGAGTATTATTGTTGTTTGTTGTTGTTGTTGTTGTTGTTGTTGTTGTTGTTGTTGTTGAACAGGACTTCCCTATCTTCATCAGAGAAATGTTGGAGGGTATGTCTACTATCATACTCCACAGAAATGTTCAGGCTGCAAGTTTTTAGATTTAGGCTGCTACGTTTTTGTAATTCTTAATGTGTTTGTAGGATGATACCACAGTGGAATGTAGTAGATCACAGTGTGATATCTTACATATACAGCTACATTAACACACATGCATGGATGACATTGCACAGTGGCTTATATGTGAACACAGAGTTTTGAGTACAACTAGATTTCTGTCTGTAGTGGAAGCACAAGGCAGGACATCAGCGTTCTCCAGAAAATGGCTTGAAGTGGCCTTGATATGAAAACTTATATGTTTAGCTGGTTGGGCAAATTTGAAAGAAGAAAAGGAGGGGGTCAGGGAGAAGGCCTTCTAAGAAAAACCAACCTGGTTATTTTTTTTGGTTTTTTTGTTTTAAAATGTTTCTGCAGTTTGCTAGGCTCATAAGCCTAGGGCAAGTTTAATTAAAGTCAATGAAGCAGTTTAAAGTGAAGAAAAAAATAGGACAGCAAGAAAAACACAGTGATTGTTTCCTAATTATGCTGAGGTCTCTTTTTTTTCTAGATTGGATCCTTTTTTCAAAAAAGAAGAAGAAGCTGAATGATACATCTGGAAAGAAGCATTTGCAGAGTAACACAAATTATTTTGCACAATTAAAAGCAACACTTCTCATTGAACATGGAAGGTAGTTTTCATCCTGACCATTGCTTGCTGTCAGCAGCTGAGCAAGGAGAATGATTATAATATCTGCATTATACTTGCCCACTTGAATGTAATTGATGTTGGTACTTGTACGTGTTAATTATATCCACCCGCGTTGTCATATCGGAGACTTGTGCATGAGTGAGCTAGTGTGGTGTAGTGACTAGAGGGGTTGGACTTTGACTGAAGGGGGTCATGTTCAAATCACTCCTCAGATATCAACCTCACTAAGGGCGAAATCCTAAATCTTCCCTCCCACTGACAAAGTTTTGCAGGAATGTGGGGCCACAGGGCGGGGTGGGCAGGACAATGGGAGCTGATGCTGTTGCGTGGCGAGTTCCCACCTCCCACCAGTAGGAATAAAGACCCAAGACACCAATGTTTAGGTTAATGGGCTAAAATTGGCCACAACTTTATTGGTTACAGGTAAAGAGTGGTATTGGCTTAGGCATTGGTCCATCCGACTATCCGGCTTCAGCCTGTTTGCTTGAAGACCGGGAAAGGTTAACACCAGCAGGGGGAGCCCAGTTGATGCACATCAACTAGGGACTCCCCCGGGGTCACTGCTCGGGGGGGGCGCTTTAGGCCCTGACCTCCATAGGCTTCAGAAGAGGCCACGCCCCCCAGAATCCTTTACCGGACTACCCTTCAATATTCGAGTGGCAGAGCTGGTAATACCCCTACCAGCTCTGCCACTCACGGTGGCCACAGGGCGGGGTGGGTTAGATAATGGGGGCTGATGCTGCTGTGTGACTGTACTGAGAACAGCTTGAGATCCTGCTGATTCTGGTTGACTCAGCCCTGCCCACTTTCTGCCCTTGGAATGATCCATTTGGAGGGTTTCTGCTGGTTCGCATCAGTGGGGATCTTGCCAAAGGACTCCCACCTATCCACATGTCCTTCAGTGGGCAGAAGGAGAAGCTCAGAGCCAACAGATGCGTGTGCCCCTCCACTGGAAGGAGTCAGTAGGAGGCCAACTAAATCAGGAGAGCTGAGCATAGAAAATCTCCACCTTATCCATCACCATCCAGCCCAGAAGAAGCCTGGTTTGGATTTCTGCATCAGTGGCCCTGGGCCAGTCATTTTTCTTGGCCTAATCAACCTCACAGGGTCATTGTGAGGATAAAGTAGGACAACCACATAGGGCACCCCAAACTCTTTGGAGAGAAAAAAGCCTAATAAATAAATGTTCTGCCATCTCCTTTGTTGTTGCTACATTCACTTACATAAAACATAATGCCAAGCAGCTTTTAAAAAGTTATAAGAATCATTCGACTTTAGAGCAGACAGAGTCTGAGCCCTGCAAACATTTAGTGCCAAGAGGGAAAACTGGAGGCACTGCATCTTTTGTGACTTACCCCCCCCCCCCATAAAATTTATTCTGAGAAGGCTGAATCCTGTCATCACCATGTAAATTAAGCACAGTTGCACAAATTTTGCTTTGGTGGGCATGCAGGAGGACAAAAAGCCATGGAAAGTGCTAAAATCCCACTGGATTTTTTTATTCATTCATCCGCTGGGTTTCTAAGTTCTCACAAGGCATTGCCTACACATTTAGCACATGTTTGCAGCAACTTGTTCTCATTTCAAATGAAATTTGAGAGTCCAGGAATGCAAATTCTGCATGCAATGCCACACTCTTGCATAAGATGTGGACTGCACACAGCCCTGCCTGTGAGCCCCAAGTGCCACAGAAATAGTTGCACTTGAATTTTAGCCGCTTTTAGCACCCAGTTAGAAGTGGTAGAAGTTACAGCGATGCTGCAAAATGAGTGTTTGTAGGGCCATGAGGAGCTGAATGCAAATACTCCAACTCTAAAGCATATGTTATAGATTAGGGAGTCTGATCTATTTGCATTATATGGACTACTTACGTAGACAGGGATGAAAAACTAGAGGAGAACCTGAGAAAAGACTTTGAGGTATTGTGTAAAGTTAGGCTCTTATGCTGGTCTAATTAGCCTAATTGTGTTGCCCCCAGAAGCTATTGAGGAAGTCCTCTATTACGCTTATTTCATCTCTCATTACCAGCAGGAGTTGCTAAACTGCAAGCCTGACCAAATCCCAGGATTGCCATTGCAGCAGTGCTTCTAGGCAAGTATAGCATCGCGATCCCACCCTATGATAATCTTTCAGGGCCTGAAAGAGAATTAAAATAGTAGGGAAGGAAAGACAACCAAGAAGCTGCTGTTCTGCTTCAAGTGTGCCCCTTGTCTACCAGATCGGTGGTTCTGTTTTCCTTCTGAGACATCCCATTTCACTGAAGAGCACATCTGCATGGTAAACGTCCTCATGCTTTGCTGCACAACTAGAACTGTGGGAAAATAGTCTGGTAGAAACATCTCTGATGTGGCACTGGATTTATTATGCCAACATACTGTCATCTGCTCTTGGGACTGTGCAATTTTTGCCAGGTCAAGGTAGGTCGGGCTGGCACCTCTCAAATGTTCTCCTTTTCAATAAATAAATGAAAACTCCTGCATTTGGAGGGCTGAGTGGAGAAGGCCACCACAAGCAGAAGACCTGTGAGACTGAACTCCTGGAAGCAATAAAAAAGCTATATTGGAAGAGGATTGGAATTGGGAGGAGAGACTCTGGAGAGAGAGCACATCCTGATCCCCATTTCCTTATCCCTATGTGAGAAAAAAAATGAAATCAATCTATCATTCTGCTTGATGCCAGGGCAAAGAGGAGCTGTGAACAAGAATTTATACTCTGTGCATGCAGTAATGCCTGCATGTGGTCCCCAACTTTTAACATGCATGCACGAGTTCTTCTAGGGAACAGCAGCAGGCCTCCCCAAATCACACCTGAGCCAGGCCCCATAAACCCTCTAGGTGGACCCTCAAAACTGGCAATGGGGCAGGGGGTGATGAAGGCACTTCTTGCCCGAACCTTCTGAGGCATCAACTTTGCACAATTCAGTATCCTAAAATTTAGGTTTTCTTGTTCTTTTTTACTTTATTCCACACCTCTCCTTTATGCCCATCGTACAGCCCCCTGAGCCATTTTGAAGGGGCAGGCATGGTGCAATACCATCTTTCTAATAAAACCTGCTTTTTGTAGCCACCTGGAAGTCCCTTTTTTGAGTGCTGCACATTAAATAAAGCATGTAATATAACTTTTAGTATACTTACCCTTTCTTTTTCTTTCGGAAGATTTATTTAGTCTTCAAAATCCTTCTATCAAGGTTGTGGGCTTACGACCACCCAGGGGCCATCTTAAATTATAGCAGGTACATTAGGTCCTGTGCTTGTGGAACTCTGAATTGTCCCATCATTCTTCATTGCGGATCTAATGGGCACATTCCTGGTTGTGTGAAGCAAGAGCCTGCCTTGGCGAGCAGCAGTAAACTAAGCGTGAGCTTTGAGGGACTTCTGGCTGGAGTTCACGACGGGAATGAAGCATTTACTGCAAAAAAGAAAAGAAAAGAAAAGAAAGAGTTACACCAGAAAAAAACAGAAATCACGCCTGAGCAACTGGCTAAACGTTCCTAAGGTTCATGGCTACGAATTAAAGATAGTCGCGAGAGCTCAAAGAAACTACGGGAGCCGTTCAGGTCTTTCTTGGAAAAATTAAATGTGTGTTGCTGATCATACAGCCTCATTTGTGATGTGTGCACAATGATTATACAGGTTTCAAACGCATGATCTCATGCTCCCCCACCACTCCCCTATGACCGCAGGCACAGGGCAAATTACAGGCGGTTAATGAACCAGCCGGTCTGTGTATTTATGATTCTCATTTTAATCAACGGGTGATCCCATTCCTTATTTGCTGTTCCCTGTTCAAATCTAGCCCCAAATCAAAGATTATTCATTCTCTAATAACAATTGAAAGTCAGAGGTGCAAACCCCGAACTTGCCAGTTGACCATATAGCATGTTCCCCTCCCTGGATAATTCTCACTCATTCAGCTATGGTGGTGCTATTGCAGCTTTGCGAGAAAGTTTATTCAGGCAGCCTGAATAAAACCAGTCTGGCCCTCCCTCCCTCTATTTGAATTATTCAGCTGCAATTACAATCCAATTGTCTTTCACGTCTGCTTAGTTATGTTAAAATTATATCGCAAGCAAAGCTACATGATGATGAACAACTGCTGTTAACTTTTAGCAGTGGGTAGATTAATTTAATATGGGGGTGGAGCCACAGGCAAAAGTGGGTGGAGCCACAGATGTAAATGTTACTTTTGTACAGTAGGCTAGTTTCTACACATACACACACCAGATAGGCAAAATCAGTCAAGGAGAGTGTGGAGCAAGATAGTTGAGGGAATATGGCCTGGGGATGACCAAAAGGGTAAGATACAGTGGTCTGGGTGGCATTTGACCCTCAAGTCTCAGGTTCCTGACCTACCTCTGATATAAGCAAAACAGAGGGGAAATAAGCACACACACACACACCTGCTAAAAATTGCAATTACTGTACAGTGGTACCTCAGGTTACATTACCTTTGGGTTGCAAACCCTGAAGTGTATACTTCCAAGTTGCGCCACACACACATGCACAGAAGCTCTCTATCACGCCACACGCGTGCGCAAAAGGGGTGCCTCTGGATACGGACTTTTCGGGGTAAGTATGGAGCCCCAGGACAAATTAGGTTTGTATCCAGAGGGTCCACTGTACATGGAAAATTTGTTTCCAAACATAATAAAACTTTAGAAACTTAAGTTATGTTGTTGGTATCTGTCTGTCTCAAGAGACAATGGAGTGTGCCTCCAGGGGTGAAATAATTAGCAGCACAAAAGTGATCTCTTTGGGGCACAAGCATGGCCAGTGTGTATGGAGGTCCTGGGCTGCCCAGACGACAAGACCACCCTCTTGGCCTCGCTGATGTGATCCAAAGGAAAGCAGAGCAATAGGCTTGGCACCAGCTTGGCTGTAGGAGTTGCCGGAAGGAGGCGTACAAGGCACCATCCAACCATCTTAGGGACTCCACTCTGGATTTGTGTAGGGTTTACTCCTTAGCATTTTATTCTCCCTAAAATATCATGCAAGGCAGCAGAAGTTTAGGTTCAGAGTTTTCCTTCACCTAAATAGGCAGCCTGCCCAATCTGCTCCTCACTTCCCTCTAAAGCACGTGCAGAAACCATCTTCTTACTGTTGGACCCACTGTTGGTTTGTCCACTCAATCCACCAGAACATGTCCTCATATGCAGGTGAAGTTCCTAATTCACCAAGAGTTGGAGATCCACCAGCTACCCAATTAACTATATACAGTGGTACCTCGGGTTAAGAATGTAACTCGTTCCGGAGGTCCGTTCTTAACCTGAAACTGTTCTTAACCTGAAGACCACTTTAGCTAATGGGGCCTCCTGCTGCCCCCATGCCACCGGAGCACGATTTCTGTTCTCATCCTGAAGCAAAGTTTTTAACCCAAGGTACTATTTCTGGGTTAGTGGAGTCTGTAACCTGAAGCATATGTAACCTGAAACATACGTAACCCGAGGTACCACTGTATTCAGCTGTATTCAAGAAAGAAACCTCCTATAATGTAGGAACTCAAACACCACTGGGTGTTAGGTTAGAGGAGTAAGACTGGAAAGAGCTGGACTTGAGGGTCTTGTTCCCTTGCATAACCAGCAACGGGTTACAGAAATATGGGCCATGTTTTCCTGCAAGGTTGAGAAGCAAAGGATTTGAGACAATTTGCCTCCAAGTCTTCACAGCTCCCATGTCTTCATCCCCTCATATTACACTTGTAAGATGTTATTAAATTCTGTTTAAAAAAATTGTATTTATTATGTTGGGAACAACTCGATGTTATTAATGTATGCCTGTCAACTTCACAAAAAGGTGTTTCATAATGACCTGCATGGGGTGCAGACTTGAGAATATAACAGAGGAAATTTCTCGGTCTGGCTCTCTGTGAGGCATGAATATGTGCCAGCACCAGTGATGTTGCTGTTAGAATAAGCCTAGTAGGTCCTGAATCTGGCCTTTTCGTATGCACTGAAGTTGCATTACACACCATAAGTTTAATGTACATTTAAAGCAGATGACTTCCCCCAAGAATCCTGGGAACTATAGCTTGTTAAGGGTGCTGGGAATTGAAGCTCATCGAGGGGAAAAGCACAGTTCCCATGATTCTTTGGCAGAAGGCACATGCTTTAAATGCGTGGTGTTTGCGCAGCATCTATCAGCACTTGATGCCATCCAGTGTTAGAGCAACTGCAATTGCATTTTGGTATGAAATCTACTAATGTATGACTGCACACTGAGGGCCAGAGTCAACAAAATAGTTGTCCTTGCATGAGCTAGTACAAGTCCTTCTAGCACAACGAGGCTTCTCCCTCCTTCCCGCTATGTTCTCCCTGCACTCCTAAATTTGCTCTGAGGGTCAGGAAAAGCCCTAGAACAGTGTGCAGGGGGATGGAGCAGAAATGGAGCAATTGCCTTAGTGTTATGTAAACAAGGCACCAGACTTTGGGAAGGAGGCATGTGGGCTCTGGCAGGGTCCTAGAGCCCTCCCACCTCCTTCCCAAAGCTGGGGAAATGCTAACTATGCTTTGGAAAGGAGGTCGGAGGATTCTAGGACCCTGCATTGGACAGTCCTGATTTAGTTTAATGCCACCAACAGTTATAAAAACAGATAAAACCATTGCAATAATAAACCAGTTTCAAACAGTATACATTCAGCAAAAGAAGTGTATCTTCCCCAAACCTAAACTGCCACATCTTTAATCTGGGATGGGGATAAGGAGTGCTGGGTGCCTTGTCTAGGCCACGTAGGAAACCAATAGGAAGCTGTCACACCTCACCCCTTGCTAACTTGGCAGACCTCTACGGCTCAGTTGGCTCTCCAACCACCATTTGCAAAAACACCGTTGTCAGCAGCAACGTTCTCTAGTAAATACCGTATTTTTCTGTGTATAACACGCCCCCTTGTATAAGACACCCCCTGTTTGGGGGGACTAAAAATTAGCCACAGCTCCAGACAATACTCAACAGCCCTTTAAAGGACCCCTGACCATTAGGTCAAGTCGTGGCTTTCTCTGGGGTTGCGGCGCTTTATTGGTCAAGGGAGCCAGCGTATAGCTTCCAGGTCATGTGGCCAGCATGACTAAGCCGCTTCTGGCAAACCAGAGCAGCGCACGGAAACGCCGTTTAACTTCCCGCTGGAGCGGTACCTATTTATCTACTTGCACTTTGACGTGCTTTCAAACTGCTAGGAGCTAGGACTGAGCAACGGGAGCACAACTCATCACGGGGATTCGAACTGCCGACGTTCTGATCAGCAAGTCCTAGGCTCTGTGGTTTAACCCACAGCGCCACCCACACCCCTTTCTCAACAGCCCTTTAAAGGTAAAGGTAAAGGGACCCCTGACCATTAGGTCCAGTCGTGACCGACTCTGGGGTTGCGGCGCTCATCTCGCTTTATTGGCCAAGGGAGCTGGTGTACAGCTTCCGGGTCATGTGGCCAGCATGACTAAGCCGCTTCTGGCGAACCAAAGCAGCACACGGAAACGCCGTTTACCTTCCTGCCGGAGCGGTACCTATTTATCTACTTACACTTTGAGGTGCTTTCGAACTGCTAGGTTGGCAGGAGCTGGGACCGAGCAACGGGAGCTCACCCCGTCGCGGGGATTCGAACCGCCGACCTTCTGATCGGCAAGTCCTAGGCTCTGTGGTTTAACCCACAGTGCCACCCGCGTCCCCCAACAGCCCTTTACGCAGCAACAAATCACCCACCCAATTACCGCAGAAGCAACAAATGAAAAGAAGCCATTGCCCAATTCACCAATGACAAGCTACAACTCACAGCTGCAACCAATCACCCGTCCCCCCCATGCACTACCCATGCATAAGACATCCCCCTTTTACATTATTTTAGGGTAAAAAAACCTTGCCTTATACACGGAAAAGTACGGTATATGCAGGATCCATCCTTAGTGCGATGAAGCTTCATTCTGGAACTCCTCTTGGCAACAAGTGCTCCTGTTTCATCTGAGAATAATTCAGTGTTTAGATAATTGGTGAATTCCCAATGGGAACCAAAGCCTGATTCTGCCTGAGCATAGGTTGCCGAATGCTCCACCATATAATAATTGATTTTGTGATACATCAAGTGGAAGCACACATGGAGATTATTGAACTTTTCACTTAGGGCCTCCGGCTGATTGTGAACTGGGCTCCCAAAGGTGAAGAGCCAGCATGTGAGATGAACAGGGTTTAGCACTCTAAGCAGTCCTTTAAGTTACATTTTCTTCTATTAATTTAGTATGATAGATCTACCTCCACCAAGGTCTAGATGTGTGCAGAGACTTACAGGGATGGTAACTTGTCTTTGGAGATAATCACTAAAGGAATGTTTTATAAAAAATGAGGGAGAAATATGCCCAGAAAGCCTGAATATATATTTTTTTAATTCTGTTGTTTTAGCGAAGAGGTTTTAGATGCTGATAGGAAAGCCACTATAGCTATAGGGCACATTTAATTGCCTTTTAGAAAGTTCTCTTAATCCTATAATAGCAAAAAATTAAATCAGTGCTGACATTTTTTTTTTGTTGCCAGAAGAAGGTAGTAAAAGGGTAAAGAAATAATTGTTAGTTCTGAGAATATAATTAGCAACTTTAATGCTTTAATCTAGAAAAAAAGGAAAAAAAGAATGCATATTTTGAGCCACGTTGACTGATTAAAGAAAAGATATTGAAAGCTTTTGGAAAAAAATCAGTGTTTGTTTTTTAATTGTAAATTATGATCACCATAATTAGCTAATTTAGTACGTTTATAATATAATCAAAATATGGATATATAGAAGTTCTGTGATATATTTCAGGGCAAATTAGGAGCAATATTTAACCCTAGGTGGAAAGAATTGAGGGGGAAAAAACTGTTTGAGGAAGCCATGGTTTTGCTTTGGGATTCCTTTAGAAATAAATGAAAAATGAAAGGATATATGAAATGCATGCAGGAATGTGATGAGGACTCAGTGGTTTAGGCCCAAACATCTATAAGTGGATTTTTGCACACAGAATCTGGTTTCCCTGCCTTCCCACTGTAACACCACCCACCCCCACCTTCTCCATACCTGGGGACGGCAGAGAAATTGAAAGGTGATCTTACCCACTTCTCTCTTTCTAAAATGACTGCTCCCCACATCAAATGGGGAGGGCGCCTTTTGTGTGGTCATGCGCAGCCCTCCCCCCAATCCCATGCGGCTCCCAGCAGCACAATCTGGATACGCCCCCTCCCGAGGCTGGACACCTGGAGGTAGCCACCTACCTCTGCCAGTTACCCAATCCCAGCTGGGGGTGCGTTGCCAGGAGAGAGTTGGCCAGGTAAGGGGAGGGATCGACCAGCCCACACAACAGTGGGCGGAAATTTCTAAAATGATATGTGAATCATAATGCAGCCATTCTTCAAAAAATTTGCATTTCTCTGAATTTTGCAGTGCAGTTCTCCAGCCAAGCAATGTAAACAGAAATGCATATATATATGGGCATAAAGTTTTCATAGAATTGTGTATATTGACTAAAATAACATGCAAAGATGTTTATATCAGGGAAAGTTGTGCTTGGCAAAAATGTTGCAAATTTTGCTGTCGTATGCAATAAATTTGCAAGCAACTGCGTGTATATGGAGCGAAATCTGCACTAAAATGCTGATGAATTTTCACAACTTTTAAAAATAAAATAAATCACAAACTGACCACAGACTAAGCAGGAGCATAGGTCATAGCCATAGTTTTTCCCACTATGGTGACGTCGTTGTTGGCATCGTCAACATCGTTGACTGTAATGTAATGCATTTCTATTTAAACCATAGTCATTGTATCCAAATTTGGCTCCATACATGTGATAGCTGATAGCATGTGCAAATCTAAGATTTTTTTTTAAGTCCTTTTACCTTACCATGCACTTTTTAAAAATCCTCCAGTGTCTTGGTTTTCTTTTTTAAAAAAAATAATATATTTTTTTATTTTCACCTTTTACAAATATTTCTAACAAGAAAAACATTTTTTTTTACAAATCTAATTTGCCTTCTCCTCTACTTCTCTCCTCTCCTTTCTGCGGTTACTTACTTCATATCTTTTTATTACTGCATATCCAATTCAAGTCTATTTACGATTTTTTTCTGTTAAAGGTAAAGGGACCCATGACCGCTAGGTCCAGTCGCGGATGACTCTGGGGTTGCAGCACTCATCTCGCTTTACTGGCCGAGGGAGCCGGTGTACAGCTTCTGGGTCATGTGGCCAGCATGACTAAGCCACTTCTGGTGAACAAGAGCAGCACACGGAAACACCGTTTACCTTCCCGCTGGAGCGGTACCTATTTATCTACTTACACTTTGATGTGTTGTCGAACTGCTAGGTTGGCAGGAGCAGGGACCGAGCAACGGGGCTCACCCCGTCATGGGGATTCGAACCGCTGACTTTCTGATCGGCAAGCCCTTGGCTCTGTGGTTTAGACCACAGCACCACCCGCATCCCACTCCCCCCCGTTATCTCCCCCTTAATTATCTCCTGCTGCACGTTTTTATATCCTGCTAATATTTTGATTTGTTTACAATGTATCTTCAAATAATAAATTTTCCCCGTTTTGTTTTGAAAAGTCTCTCTCCTTGATTTCTTATTCTTCCGGTAAGTTTTGCCATTTCTGCATACTCCATTAATTTTCGTGGCCAGTATTCCTTTGTCGGAACTATTTCTTCCTCCCATCTTTGGGCATACAGGTTCTTGGTTTTCAATATGTTGGAGCTGAGCTCACCATTGTGTATGTGAATACAAAAAACAACAACATTCGCCATACAACCCTAGGTTCTTTAATTACACCCTACTGTGTGCACAGTCACAGTTATCTGATCTAATCTCCTGCTCATTCAGGGGCGCATTCATGCGCCCCAACCTGCAATGTGGTCCTTTTAGTCCAAAGCCTTTGCATTGTTTGTTTGCTTGTTTGTTTGCTTGTGTATAGCTGACGGGTAAAAATAGAGAGAAGGAGAGCCATAGACATTTCAGTCGCTGCTGTGACACCTGCTGTTTCCATATCAGTTACTGCCACAGCCAACGCCTGACCCCACTTCACTCCTGCAACTTTCTGCCCAGTATTAAACGATGATAGGTCCTGTCCTCTCAGATGCAGGTTCAGGCTTGAAATACCAAGCTGTCCGTCATACTTTTAGTAGCTGTCTTGGTTCTTAAAGCAACAGGGCCCTGTTAAGGCAGGTGGGCGGACAGTCACATACAGTACTATTACAGTATTACTTACTTCAGGAATGAGAAAAAATTACAGCGGTACCTCAGGTTACATATGCTTCAGGTTACATACGCTTCAGGTTACAGACTCCGCTAACCCAGAAATAGTGCTTCGGGTTAAGAACTTTGCTTCAGGATGAGAACAGAAATCGTGTTCCGGCGGCGTGGCAGCAGCAGGAGCCCCATTAGTTAAAGTGGTGCTTCAGGTTAAGAACAGTTTCAGGTTAAGTACGGACCTCCGGAACGAATTAAGTACTTAACCTGAGGTACCCCTGTACTGTATAATTAGAAAATGTTGACTAAGGCGATATGGGAGATCTACCTTTTTGTACATCTACTGGAAGTGGGAAATTGAGAATGAAAATCCCGCTTGCATCTTCTCCATTCCCATAATGTTCAGGACTAAGCTCTGCGCCTGACTGCTCCTTATAATGCAGGCCTTCATTAGACATTTTCACCTGTTCTTTCCCAGAACTCCCTCTGGGTCCTGCATACTACTGGGAATGAAGTCAGCTCCATTTCTCATTGGTGGAGGGAAAACACCATGAGGCTTAAGCCATATAACACAGAACACTGCTGCATGAGCCTTTTTTCAATAAAAGGTTGTTTGGCAGGGGGGAGGGGTTGGTCACAACAGCACTGTATGTACTAGCAGTAAAACAGCGAAAAAGGAAATTAGAATCACATAGTTCACAATGGCCAACATTTCTGCCAGTATATTAAAACTAACAGCCCTTGTCAGGGAGATGATAAAAAAAAATACTCAACGTTGCCCCTTGCTTTGATCTTTCATTTTACAGGTCTCGGAGATATTATACATATATAAATATATATCCTCCTGTTTTAGTGTAGCCTCGTGACTAAAACTTTGAAATGCGAAACTTTTTCCTCTACCGTTTCTTCTTGTTGAAGGCTAGAAGTTGGTGTCGTTGTTTCCTTCCAGTTTGTGACTTCATCGCTAGAAGGACCTGCCTGTGTCTTCAGAGAATACATTTTCTGTGTGGGGTGTTGAGCAAAGATGAGACCCAAGTGAGCCAATGGTAAAGATTCTAGAAATCACCTACCCTTGACTCTGGCGCCTTTGTGCTTCTAGGATCTGTCTGTTAGCTTGCAGAGCACAATATGTTTCTTGTACATACACTTACCTTTTGTTTCAGCAACTCTCTGGCCCCTGCAAATGCAAACGTTTGAATTTCCTGTTGGCTCAGAGGTGAGATTTATAACTTTTTATTAAGGTTGCTTTTCATTGTGAGTTTACTGGGCAAAGAGCCTACAGGGTTTCTTTCTCTCTCTTTTTCCCTCCCCCTCAGTGTGCCTAAGTTTTTTTTTTTAAATGACTTAATTGCTTGAATTTACCAGAAGGGGGTATGGCTCCAGTCTCTAGCAGTACCATTAGCCCCTAAAATAGCCAGGTGCTGGGCATTCCCTGTGGAACCAGGGATCTCCCATTCATATAGGATTTGACCTGTTGAGCTGCCACATTTATGGGTTTGTTTTCTAAAGTAGGCAAGTGGAGTTCAGGATCATGTGATGATTATATTGCAGTTGGTCAGCTTTTGGACTCTGGATTTTCCCACTCAGGCAAGTGTAGTTTTCTGACATTGGGTTGTTGACATTGGAATTTCCATCAAATTTCACTGGAAGGAAAAAAAAAGTGACTTGAAGAATCTGAAGGTTTCTGCCTGGGTGAAAACATTTCAGAAATCAGTCGGAAAAGAGTTTCAATAAGAGACAGAAATGGAGGGTTATAGCTGATGGTAGACCTATTGAAATTAATGGACATGACCCACTTGGCTACAATCCTGCACCAAGTGAGTTAGCTATAGCAGGCAGTGATAATGTTAAGAGTCTTCAGGTAATAATCATATGATGTCTAGGGGGAATTCAAGACACAAACTTATATTACTCTATTGAAGATCTGATTAAGATCCTGACCATTGGTCCATGCTGTACTCCTCTCAGCTGACTCTGGAGTGCCTGGGTAGAGGCCTATCTATTTTTTTAATGTGTTATTGAAAGTAAAAAGAAACAGCGAACCACAAATTTATCCAGAAAAAAGAGAAAATAGTAGTAATTCTTACATCAGATCACAAGAAATTCTTCTTATATCTGTGTCGACTTCCTGTCACCCCATCATGTATCTACCACTTAATCCATCTAGTGCACTATTCATTCTCTTTTATTAATTTTCATTAATGATTTCTTCTCCTGTAATTATCCATCCTACCACAGAAGTCATTCAAGGCCTGCCACTGACGTCATGTTATGACAATATTCCTTAAGGTACAGTGGTACCTCGGGTTAAGTAATTCGTTCCAGAGGTCCATTCTTAACCTGAAGCACCACTTTAGCTAATGGGGCCTCCTGCTGCCGCCACGCCACCAGAGCATGATTTCTGTTCTCATCCTGAAGCAAAGTTCTTAACCTGAAGCACTATTTCTGGGTTAGCGGAGTCTGTAACCTGAAGAGTATGTAACCTGAAGCGTATGTAACCTGAGGTACCACTGTATTTTTTGTACACGTCTCATTCTTTAATAAGTATGACCTCTCAGTTTCCCTGTCTTTTTTGCCAGCTCAGCGTACTCTAATAGTTTACTTTGCCACTCCAGTTTAGTTGGATTCTTTTCACCTTTCCAATTCATAGCCATTTAACCTTCTTGCAGCTACCGTGGCATACAAGAATATTTCCCTCACTTTCTTAGGTATGTCTGGGCCTAGTATCCTCAGGAGGAAAGCCCCCCTTTTTTATTTGGTTTTTTTTATGAAAGAGGCCTTAATCATCTTTTTGAGCTCGTTATAAATTACATCCCAAAATTCCTTTATTTTCTTACAGTTCCACCACATATGTAGCTTTAAACTTCCACTTCCCCACACTTCTGACATTTATTTGAGGTGTTTTTATACATTGTAGATAGTTTTAGTGACATTAAGTAACAGCAGAATTGCATCTTCATAAAATTTTCTTTCAAAGTGTAACATGTTCCTTTCACAGTTTTTCCCCCAGAGGTAGAGGTCTATCTAGTTGTACTCAAGAAATAAGTCAAATATCTACAGCATGTGAAACATACCGGTACTCTGTTCTACTACACTGGGGCTCTCATTGCAACCACTTTCTCCCTGATATTGGCTCCTCTCCTGTCCTTGGAAGCTGTAAGTGTGCACAACATGAACCCTGTGATCTGTAGTCCCAGGGTGTGTACCCTCTCATCTATTTTATGGTCTCTCTGCATAGGATTCATATATACTGGTTATGCTGTGCTGTGATTGAGTGCTGAGTTACACTATAGCCCATGCTGTCATGGTACTCATTCACACAGATGGAGCTTTTTTGAATTCTCCCACTTCTTACACACCATTGATGGGATTGGTGGTCACAGACTGAAATGGTATAGGATATAATGCAAGTTTACACCACTCCCATGCCCCATGCTGCCCACATCTCTGCCTTGTTTTGGTCATTCTTCTGATTTATGGCAGTAGCACTATTATGCTGCAATGGTGCTTATGCAGGCATAACCTCACTAAACTATAGGACTGCATCCTTTAAGAGTACCAAATTATACATAAGGCAAAACTATGAATGTTCATTCCCATCCACCTCTGTCCACTTTTAAAGACAAGGGTCTTGCTAGGAAACAGTTAAGCAAGCACTTAATTTTGTCCCTGAAATGAAGAAGAGATTAATTTTGGCTAGTTAGTTGAACTACCAATATTTTCAGTAATACTAAACTAACAATATTAAAATATATTTAGCTCCCACACCACCCCATTTTTGTACAATGCATTGAATTTTCAATATATGGCAACCTGACAGTCATGTAAGCTAAATCAGGCTGTAATTAATAGCAAATGTATTAAGGAAATTTACTCATAGATTGATGCAGCCACCATTGCAATTGAAGAATAAATTGGAATATTTTGGGTTGAGGTTTTTTTTAATCCCCCTCTTTTAAGTCCATTTGTTAAAGTGATAAATGGGGGTCTCTCTACTAAACAAAAGATATGTAAATGCTGTATCATGATTTAAATTATGATAAAACCTCAACCACAAAAAGACATTATCATGCAAAAAAAAAAAAAATGTACAAGTACATTGCTTTACAAGTCTATAATGGTAATGTGATGTTGATGTAGTTAAAGATGTCAGAAGGGAGACAATGACCTTAAAAGTTTAACCCAGCAGACACATTAATATTGATTGATTTTTAAGACATTGAATAGCAAGATTAACCCATCTATATATATCCTGAATATTGAATTGATGGAAAATTTGAAAAGGAATCACAGAGTATTTTAGTCTTCTAATGGTTTAGACCAAATAGCATGCACTTGTTTTAAACACAGCCATTTGTACGACATGAAATTGGATAAAGGTTTACCGTAAATTTATCAGACTGTAAACCCATTTCTCATAAAAACCAGTGATATTTTACAAAGCTGGGAGATCATTCTTGGCTAAGCCATAAGTACACCATTTTCCTAGGAAATGTCACAAATGCAAACTTTCTTGGCTCAAGAAAATATTGCAATTAATATAAATGGGTGCTTTGCCTTGCATATATAAAAAAAGTACTTTCAAAATGCTTTTGGTGAATCAGTGTTTCTACCACAAGAAGAGTCCTTTTTCACAGGTGTGGGGGACCTGTATCCCTTCAGATATTGCTCCAGCTCCCAGCATCCCTGTCCACTAGATATGCTGGCAGGGGCTAATCGGATTTGGAGGCCATCAACATTGAATGGGCCACAGGTTCCACACACCTGATTTAGTAATAATAATAATAATTTATTGTTTGACCCTGCCCATCGGGCTAGGTTTCCCCAGCCACTCTGGGCGGCTTCCAACAGAGATTAAAAATACATTAAAACATCAATTATTAAAAACTTTCCTAAACAGGGCTGCCTTCAGATGTCTTCTAAATGTCAGGTAGTTGTTTATCTCTTTAACATCTGATGAGAGGGCATTCCACAGGGTGGATGCCACTACCGAGAAGGCCCTCTGCCTGGTTCCCTGTAACTTGGCTTCTCACGGTGACAGAACCACCAGAAGGCCCTCAGCGCTGGATCTCGGTATCCAGGTAGAGTGATGGGGAAGCCTGTTGAATACTAGCCCCACTAGGCAGTAACTTGGGTAGAGAAGTCCTACCCTGTAATGGACTAACATTTAGCTGCATAGGGAGCCATTTCCAGGGCCTTTTTCTCTGAGATGACCTCAGAGATTCAGAAGTCAAGCGCAGACCCTCCAAGTGTCCCTACTTTTTAGGGTCAGTCCTGGATTTACAGAAGCTGTCCTGGTTTCTGATTTGATCTCAGAATGTCCCACTGTTCCTTAGGACGTCCCTATTTTCGTAGGAGAAATGTTGGAGGTTATGATAAGACATCCCTATTTTTATCAGAGATATATTGGAGGGACACCTCTATTTTTACCATGGAAATCCAGGTGGGTATGGAATAGGATATCTCTATTTTTATTGGGAAAATGGTGGGTATGCAAGTGTCACTTAGAACATTTCAGGACTGCAGGTCTTGCAGAACCTCTTGAATCTGTCACTAGGAGATGGATGGTGTGAGAGGCACAAATAGCAATAGCCTCCATCTGGGAGGTGACTTCCATGATCAGAGGCACCATACCTCTGAATAGCAGTCACAGTGAACATGAGCAAAGAGTCCTAATGTGCTTACTGTGGACTTCCCATGGGAATCTTCAGAGCTTTTCTTCTGGGGGTACACAGGGGTACACATACCCCTAAACATTTTGTGAATCTAAGATTGGCCTCATAGAAGGGCAGTATTTCAATATGAGTAGGAAAATGAGAGTACCCCTAAACATTTTTTTAGGAAAATAAAGCACTGGGCATCTTGCTGACCACAGTGGGAGACAACTTTCTGGCCTACATGGGCCTGATTCAGCAGTACTCTTTCCTTTTGTCCATACGTTCTGTCTGGCTGCTCCAGAAGCCATTTCCAGCTTATCAGAGAGGGCATTTCTTCTGATTCCCGCTGTGGTCCACAGATTCGAAGCAGCAGAATAGCTGCTGCAACAAAGACTGCAGGTGCAGGAGACTTGAATACACTTTGGTCTTCCTTATTTATTTTATTTATTTATTTATTGCATTTACAGTGGTACCTCAGGTTACATATGCTTCAGGTTACATACGCTTCAGGTTACAGACTCCGCTAACCCAGAAATAATACCTCGGGTTAAGAACTTTGCTTCAGGATGAGAACAGAAATCGTGTGATGGCGGCAGCAGGAGGCCCCATTAGCTAAAGTGGTGCTTCAGGTTAAGAACAGTTTCAGGTTAAGAACAGAACTCTGGAACGAATTAAGTACTTAACCCGAGGTACCACTGTATATAGAACCTTCTACAAAGAGCTCAAAGTGGTATACAGTGGTACCTTGGTTGTCGAATGGCTTGGCTCCCAAACAAATTGGATCCCAAACGCCGCAAACCTGGAAGTGAGTGTTCCAGTTTGCAAACGTTTTTTGGAAGTCAATCATCTGACGCGGCTTCCGATTGAGTGCAGGAAGCACCTGCAGCCAATCCAAAGCCGTGCCTTGGATTGAGAACATTTTCGGAAGTCAAATGGACTTCCGGAACGGATTCCATTCGAGAACCAGGGTACGACTGTACATGGTTCTCCTCCTTATTTAATCTCCACAACAGCTAAGTGAAGTAGCTTTGGCTGAGAGGCAGTGACTGGCCCAAGATCACCCAGTGAGTTCATGGTTGAGTGGGGATTTGAACCCTGGTCTCCCAGGTCCTAGTCTGACACGCTAACCACTATATCATACTGGCTTCTCCAGTAACTCTTGTCTAATTTGTCGTGTTCTAAACATATTGTGAGCTACCTCAAGGAGGACTTTGGCTAGCAGGTGAAGCATCAATATTCCAAATAAATACAAGTTAACATTATCCGTTATTAACAGTCCCAAGCAATGGATTGCAATGAACAAGCCTTAAATCTTAACTGGAAAGCGCTCCTCTAAATAGAATAATTGTAGCTGGTTTTTAGCCAGCGTGTTTTGTCTGTACTTATTACGGTTGCAGCCAGGGGAACGGGGATTTGAGGAGTTATGGATGTTGTTCTTCATCCTGTGAAGAAGATGCAAGTCTCAGACACTTCTCTTGCCTTGCTAGTAGTCAGATTTCGGTAGTTGCTTTTGCTTCAACTCTTGGGTGAATAGCCGCATGCATTTGTCTGCCTCGGTTAGGGATGAGGGAGAAATTTGACCCGAGTTCACATTTAAAGGCAAACATACATTGCAAGGTGTGGATTAGATGCCCCTTTGGGCCTCTTCCATCACTACAATTCTATGAGTCTGTGATTCTAACTAATCACACTTTATGAAACAATACATGAACAGAGACTCTTTGAAACCCTCCCATCTCTGAATATTGTCAAGCCAAGTAACATGTGCAAAAAATGCATTTATATGATAGGGAAAGTGCATATAACAAAGCATATATTGGTGAAAATAATCAACCAAAAAATGCACAAAAACAGGTTAGGGGGATTGCATTGCAAAAAATGTGTATACCAGGCAAAACCACATAGGAAAATGTGCATGTCGGGATAAATTTGCAGGAATATACTGGTGAATTTTCACGAGGACTTTTACAATTAATAATAATTGCAAGCTGGTATGGAAATGGGGTGAACTGGGGAAATGAAAAATGGACAGGAACGAAAATGGATATTATTATTATTATTATTATTATTATTATTATTATTATTATTATTATTACATTCATTCATTCATTCATTCATTCATTCATTCATATACTGCCCTATACCCTGTTAGAATTTTGAACTGCAGCTGTTCACTGTTTTGGGGCTGGAACACATGTGTGTTTATCATTCATTTAACTTCCATATCCATTTGTACCCTCCTATTCTTCCAAGAAATATAGGATGGTGTGCATGAAGTAATTACATTTGATCTCCTCAACAACCTGCAGCTTGCACTCAGTTTTAGTTGTCTTCAACTTTTTACTATGAATCCGTTATCCTCAGCCCATATCCAGCGATATATCCTTTATATCACCTAATTGCACGTCTAATTGTGCAAACTTCCTGTTTGAGCTAAAGTGAGGAACAGGAAGTATTGGAAAGTTTAGTGAGAGCATGCACTGAAACTGAAGTTCCTGAATTTATGCCCCACTCTCTCATCCCCTCACATTCAAAATGAAAACTACACATTGAAAGGCATTGCTAAAGGGAACACTATGAAAGGATCTTGGGGACACACCATAGAGAAGACGCTTGCTTAATTTGACACTTGCTGTTGGCCATGAAACCAAATTATGGCTTTGTGACAAAATGTGATTGAAGCATGTCATAGTACCCATGTACCACTTGACTGACAGCCAAGGTGGCAGTTTTTTTTCACACTTAAATTCAAACACCTGTGCAAGGTGCAATTGTTATGCCAGATTCAAATGCTAATTGTATGATTAAGTCATGTCAATTTAGGAGTCAGACACCAATCCCGAAAGAATTTATTTGAATTTCTTTTGGGGGGAGGGAGAATACAATCCCAAATGTTTAATGTTCTGTATCCACCCTTAAATTAAACTTTCCCACAGCTGATTTTGATTGCAAAAACTAGGCTGGGTTACATATCAAGGTAGGATCTGTGGACCAAACTGGATAATATATGAGATGCGCATGTCACACGTCTCAGATGTTTTTGTTAGTTGAAGCTGTTGGTGTTTGAGTACCAATCAGGATTTGGGTGTTGCCATGAAAAATCCTTTCACCTGACACAAAAATCATGGTGAAATCCATTCACCCCCATGTTGGTACTGGGATGAAAACTGCTCTTGGTTAGTAGCTTCTCTCCCACAGCAAATTATTTCTGCATTAGGTATGGGAGAACTGTCTGGTGCAAATAAACCAAGTAGAAGGCAAGGGAACTCACATTCCACTGGCTACTCCATGCATGAGAGACTGAGGCATGAGAGACTGTCCCAGAAACCTATGCAACAATTGCAGGACTTCTGTAGTGAAGGTCTGTTTCTTGTTGAGAAGAGCACTGGGAGGAGCAGAATAGCCCATTTCTTTGAATACAAGGGATTGCTGCTGAATCTGGATGGTTGCTCCAAAGACTCCTGTGTTATCAGCAGCGTCTGTGATGATTGTGTATGTTCTGTTTTGGGAGATGCCTGGAAGAAGTGGAGCAGCAACTTCTTCATGTACTAAGAAACCTGAGGGAGGCTCTTCTCTGTGACCTCCAAGTGTCTCTGTCTAGGGGAAATTGGGGCTTACTTTAGAGAATTCCACAAGTCGGAAAGCTCATGTTTCTGCTGGGAGGGACATCTTGAAAAAGCAAGAAGCAACTCTCCACAGGTTTTAAGCTTGTGCATCAACAAAGCTAAAAGAAGTGAGTCCTGGTGGGGAGGAAGTAAACACCTATCTATTGATTGATCTCTAAAATGGAGTTACAATTCAGAAAAGTGTGTGTGTTGTGTGTGTAAAATTGAGGTACTTCAGAACTACTGCCTGGTGGCTAATGTGCCCTTTCGGGGACAAGGTTGTGGAATTGCTGGTGGTTGAGAAGCTTCAGACATGCTTGAAGGAAATGGATTGTCTAGACCAGACCAGGCACGTTCAACAGGTAGATCATGATCTACCAGTAGATCACTGGATGCCTGTAGTGGATCACTGACTTCCCAAAAAAAAGCTCCACAACTTTGACTTGACCTACAGCCCCCCCAAAACAGGGCTTTCCTCCCTAAAAAAACCTCAACAACTTTGGCCTGAACCCCCCAAAATGGGGTAGATCACCACTAGTTTTTAACTCTGTGAGTAGATGGCAGTCTCTTGGGAGTTGGCCACCCCTGGTCTAAACCCATTTCAATCTGGCTTCAGACCTGTGTTTGGTCTGGTCACTCTAATCTATGAACTGATCTGGGAGACAGAAGGGGAGTGCAACCTTGTTGAACCCCTCAGTCACTTTTGATACCACTGACCATGGTATCCTCTGGGAACGGCTCTGTGGATTGAGAGTTGCAGGTATTGTTTTATGGTGGTTCCAATCCTATCTGCAGGACTGTTTCCAGAGAGTAGCATCGGGAGACACGTGGTTCAGCCCAGGAACAGATCTACTATGAAATTAATGAAGCTTAAGCTTCAAGGACCCTAATCCTGGAGGGGCCCCAAAGGTGTAATTAGTTTATTGCTTTAAAATTTTGGGTCTAGTACAGTGTTTCCCAACCTTGTGCCTCCAGCTGTTTTTGGACTACAGTTCCCATCATCCCTTGCCACTGGTCTTGCTAGTCAGGGATGATGGGAGTTGTAGTTCAAAAACAGCTGGAGGCACAAGGTTGGGAAACACTGGTCTAGTAGACCCAATTTGTGTCGCACTACTCAAATTGATTATTTTTGTTGTTGCATATATTTCAACAACCCCAAGGTTTGAGAGTCAATAGCACAGATGTTGTAAAGGTTTGGTGATCTGTCATGGAATAACCCCACTGATGAAGATAACAGTGGTTAACCAGACCTCGTTGCTGGGTGTGAAGGGTTCCCCGTAACAGTTCAAGCTTCAGGGCACCAAAAATGTAGGTTTGCTAGTGGTTCAGCCATTGAAATTTGTGTTGTGTGGCTCTGCATAGGTCCATCTTGTCACCAATGCTGATTAACGTCTGCACACACCACCTGTGCTGAAGGTCCTACAAAAAACAGCAACCTACAGCCAGCCCTGATATCTCATGTTGTCTTCACCAGAAAATGACCTGCATATAGGAAACTAGTAAGCTCTTTCTCTGTGGATAATGCCATTCTATAGTTTAGTCACTAGGTGGCACTGGGCTTAGTTGAATCCCTGGGTAAGAGGTCGTTCTTGCTATCTTGCTGGTGTGTCCTCTAAGCCAGTGTTCCCCAACCTTGGGCCTCCAGCTGTTTTTGGACTACAACTCCCATCATCCCTCGCTAGCAAGACCAGTGGTCAAGGATGATGGGAGTTGTAGTCCAAAAACAGCTGGAGGCCCAAGGTTGGGGAACACTGCTCTAAGCCTTCTATGACATACACAGAGAGAGACTATCAATTGATGGAGCTGGGGAGCAGGGCCTGGAATCCTTTACTCATACGTTATTAATTGGAGTAAACGTTGCAAGATGACCAATCTACTTTGTTCCGGGAAGGATCCACACCACTCAAAGCTAACAGATAAACTAGGACACAATTCCTCAGCAGCATGTTTCTGAAAAGCCCAGTTTCTGGTGGACAGGTATGATCCTAGGAATGCTACCAATATGAAGGTAGTCAGGATTGATTTATTTCCTTTTTACTCTAAATCTCATTTCAGAGGATGATTAACAGAGGGAGATATGTAAATGGTAGAGTCTCGATCAAGGGAGCTGCTGTCAGGATATCATCTAGATAAATTAGAAAATGAATGCTCGGGTTTCTGCAAAAGAAGACTAATGACATTAAGTCTGGATGAAATAGAAAGGCAACAGTGCAGAGGCTGAAAAATAATAAAACTACCAGCTTGGCCTGCTAGTAAATCCTCAGGAACATTTTTGTCCAAAAAATTTACCAGGAATGGTGCAGACTTCCCTGGTGTTTGAAATCCTTTAGATATTTTTTCTGAAGCGCTCCTGTTCCTCTCTACCCAGAAGCCTTGTCAATGCCCAACTGTAAAAAGGGTTGTGGTATCGATTATTTAGCTTAAGTTTGTTAGCTGCCAAACTCTCACCTAAAGCAAATTTCAAAGCAAACCAGGGCTCCATCCCAGGTGAAACATCTGAGGAATTTCAAGGGAATGTGTACTTATTTAGATCACTTTTAAGATCTCAAAGATTATTTTTTTAGATCATATTTCTGCTTCAAAGTGGTGCGCAAGAAAACATATTCATGCCCAAATTAAAATAGAATGAAGACTGCGGTCCTCAGAAGTAAAGCTTACTTTCAGGTAAATATAGGACTGCAGCATAATTTAAATAAAGTGGGTCATGTGTGGATTTTATCATGTCTTGCATAGACCCATTAAAGTCAATGGGACTTCAGTTAGTCATGACTAAGGTCCCGCTGATTTCAATAGGTCAGCTCTAAGCATGATTGACAGTGCAAACTTCACCACGTCTACTCAGTCCTGTTGAATTTAATGGGCCTTACTCTCAGGTAAGTGGGTTTAGGATTGCAACCCCAATCTAGATGCAACACCAAAAGACATTTTCACAGCAGGCACTAAAAGCCGTCAGTCAATCAATCATTCAATCAGTCACCCAAATGCCATCACAAATAAATGAATTTTATAGGCATTTTATAAGCAAGAAGGGGAGACAACCTCAATAACAGCAACATTTCTAGGAGGCCCAAATGAGTGAAATAATCTCAGACAAGTTCCACACATGTCAGTCTTTCAAGGGGGAGTTGCCAAAAATGTATAAACCTACTCCCGACTGAGATTTGCAGCATCTGAAGATGTTTCTGCAGCACCTTCCTACTTATCTTAGCTTTATTAGAACAGCACAGAGAGTTTGGTGATGGGAATCCTCTTTCTGAACTGAGGAAAAATAGGAAGTGGGGTGGGGGTGAGAGAGAAACTATCAAAAGGGAAGTTCAATCAGGAAACTGTATGCCACAGAAAATTCAGTCACTTGCATTACCACCAGGCCTTATGACTATAAATAAAATTTGCCGAGCAGCTTTTCTATATTTTAGCTGTCGTTTTGCCCAGCAGGTGTGCTGCACTTTAGATAAATAGAGGGCTTCTGTCGGCAGCACTGTCAATCCACAAGTTTGTACTCAGTTAATTTTTCTTCCTCCCTCCCCTCTTAAAGCCCAAATGGGCATGTTAAAGCAGCTTAGTGAATGGGTAGCACTGCACATCTCCAGAACATCTTGCACATACGGTATTTACTAGGTACTTCGTCTATGACTGCTCCCACTCTACAGATTTAGTAGGGCTGTTCACAGCCCCCCTACCCTTTGTCCACATCTGGGCCACATGCTCCCATCAGGCTGACCTGCCCCAGGCCAAACCAGGAACCAACCCACCCTAGCTCTGGTCCTGAATTAGTTTGGGGATGCAGCCAATGTTTAATTTTTAAAAACCCTAATTAAACATACATTGTATCTCCTTAACCTACATCTGACCAAGAGCAGAAGGTGTCAATGCTGAGCACCTTCCACCACACAGCATCGATGTTGCCACTGAACATCTGTTGTGTGGCAGCACTCATCCTGCGGGGTGATGCTTCAGGGTTTGGTTTTTTCACATTCTGTGGGCAGTGCTGGGAATTTTGTGGGCAGCAATGGGTTTTCTGACATTGCGTTGCCAGGCATGCTTAAATTAACAAGCACTAAGCCTTGAATATATATACAGTGGTACCTTGGGTTAAGAACTTAATTTGTTCTGGAGGTCCTTTCTTAACCTGAAACTGTTCTTAACCTGAGGTACCACTTTAGCTAATGGGGCCTCCCGCTGCCACTGCGCAACCACGCAATTTCTGTTCTCATCCTGAAGCAAAGTTCTTAACCCAAGGTACTATTTCTGGGTTAGCGGAGTCTGTAACCTGAAGCGTCTGTAACCTGAAGCATTTGTGTATATATATAAACAGTGCACCTTCTCCTTCCACACCCACCATAGTAACTCTGTCATGCCCACTGGTGTGGCAGCAACATGGTAGCGGGAACATTAAGACAAGTTTAAATATTTCTGATAGCCCAGAAAGTCCATTGCAATTCTTCTCGTAACTTACAGGGCAGCAGCAATGATTTATTAGTGCTAGGAGCCACCCATCTGAAAGTCCTGTATGAGCGGAGGCACTATTAAACTGTCTGCACCTAGACAGGAGACAGTTGTCTAAGACTAGATGCTCCTGCCATCTCTGGGGTAAGGAATTGCCCCCTGAAAAGGAAAATAAATACTGCACGGAAATAGCATTTGTTTTGGTAGCAATTGTTCTGCTACCCAGTAGCATTTGTTCTGCTAAGAGTTTCGTGAAGATATTTCTCAACCTGTCTTGGTGAAGACCATGTTAAGGCACGAGATGGTTTTGATTTACACAATCCATAGTCTATGGATTTCTGTCCAGTTTTCCTTTTGTCAGCTTCTATTGGGCCTTTTGTTACGGGGCTCTCAAAGGTTTCTGTCACAGGAACAAAGCATGACCTAGCATAGTACCATGCAACCCATTCTGGAGTTGTTTGTTGAAGTCCAGTTTAGCCTCACAACAACCCTTGCTTCCAGCTAGGGGAAAGATGGAGGGCACAAGGAGAAGGGGACGACAGAGGACGAGATGGTTGGATAGTGTTCTCGAAGCTACCAGCATGAGTTTGACCAAACTGCGGGAGGCAGTGGAAGACAGGGGTGCCTGGCGTGCTCTGGTCCATGGGGTCACGAAGAGTCGGATACGACTAAACGACTAAACAACAACAACAACAACAACATGATTCATTTGGGGGGGGGGGAGAGAATATAAACAGCTTAATATCATCAATATCCCCCTACACCAGAGATAAACGAATTCCAGTGGCCTCTAGAAGTTTTTGGACTGCAACTGTCATCATTCCTGAACCTTGGCCATGCTGACCGGGGGTTATGGGAGTCCAAAGACATCTGAAGAACAACACATTGACTACCCCTTTTCTAAGCAATGTGCATAAAACAATATAAAACAAGTATCAATAAAACACAGATTAAATCAGGAAACATTAAAAACAAGCACACATAATTAAATTATGTGTCTGGATAGCCTTGCTGAGATAATTCATTTTTAAGCAGGTGTCTAAAAGCAGTGTGCTGAGGATGTCTGCCTAATGTTAATAAGCAGGGAATTGGGATGCTACTGTAGATTCAGTTATGGAGCTGACTGTAGTACTCATGTCATAAATGCACCTCCTAATAAATAATGCTCTGTGGTTGATCAACTAATACTGGTACCATATGGCTCCAGAATGTCACATTTTCCTATATATTTGAAGACAAGTACAACTGTTAACACAAGCATTTGGGCATGCTCATTTGTAGTTTTCTTAATATGACCCAAGCCCTACATGATGAATAGCCCAATCTTCTGAAGGCAAACTAGTCAGATAAGAACTCTTTAGAACAAGCATGTTGTTGTGAATATTAAGTGATAACATTAATACAGTTAATGGGCAAAGTCATCCCTCCCTGATATGACATTTTTGTCATCCTGGAAAAAAGGAGGCCATTTACATCGTGGTTTCTGTCATAGCTGTATTTTTTAAAAATTTTAATTCTTCATTACTAGTCAGCACCTTTGAGTCATCGACATCAGCTGTGATTTTATTATATTTTTTTTGCATGACATGACCCTGAACGTAACTGCCTAATGACTGTGTCATCCACGTTATCCTCTTGGCCTAGAATAAGGATTTCTTATTGTGGAAGTTAGTACCTTATTGAAACTATACTTCCCTGCAATCCTGTGTACCTTTCCTGGGCAAATGTTGTGGAGTTCCTTTCATCCTAAGCTCCTAAGCAACATTATTAATGTTTCAAAGAAAGAGAAAACCACTAAGATACAGACAGTGCTTTTTTCTGAAGGTACGCAGGGGTACGCATACCCCTAAACATTTTGTGAATCTAAGTTTGGCCTCATTGAGGGGCAGTATTACAATATGAGTAGGAAAATGAGAGTACCTCTAAACATTTTTTTTTAATACAATGGTACCTCTGGTTATGAACTTAATTCATTCTAGAGGTCTGTTCTTAACTTGAAACTGTTCTTAACCTGAGGAACCACTTTAGGTAATGGGGCCTTCCGCTATCGCTGCACCACCTGTGCACGATTTCTGTTCTCATCCTGAGGTAAAGTTCTTAACCCAAGGTACTACTTCCGGGTTAGCGGAGTCTGTAACCTGAAGCGTTTGTAACCTGAGGTACCACTGTAGAAAAAAATCACTGGATACACTGGATAAGCATTTTCTGTGGGCAGAGGTGGAACCACGACCCACATTCTCAGGAAGGGGAATTGTGCAGGAGGCCATGAGAAGGTTGAGGAGGCTGAGGCCTAGTTGCTGCTGCAGTGGCAGAGAAAGAGAGCCAACAGAAACAACATGGCAGCAGGCAGGTGTTGCCAGACTACAACTCTTGCTCAAACGTTGGCATGCTTTCCAGGGTGATGGGAGCTGAAACATCAGCAGGCCATGCACTCCCAGCTCTCATGGTCTCTTGAAGCTGGACTGGATATTATTTTCACTACAGTGATGGTGGCCAAACTTCCTGATTTTGCCATTAAACAAAGCTCAAGATGTGAAGCAGAGTCATCTGGATAGGAGCTTCCTTGCCTTCTGTCTATCTACAACAGCCACTAGCCCCCTGCTCCCCTTCCTGAACTCCATTGCTCCACATTTTCATGTTTGCAATTAAAATAAGATAAAATTAAAAAGCGCTCATGGAAATTTATCTGCATTTAATGCAAATTTCTGCTAATAGACATGTTGTTCCTATGCAATTTTTTCCTATCGTGACACATTTTTGCAAAACAGTTTCCCCTAATACAATGCACCTCTGAAATACCATTTTCATCCATACATGCCTTTTAGAGTGTATATGCATTTTTGTACAACTTACGTGACCGGAGAACGGCCCTGAAAAATTCGGAGTAGTGCGAATTTCAAAGGATGGCCGTGTTTTCGTTTCAAAATGTGTGAATCAGGTACTGTAGATCCACCTTTAAATGTGAACTGTATCAAATCTCCCAGCCCCTCAGCCCTACTTCAGTTATCTGAAGGCCTCCATCATGTCTCCTCTTAATCTCCTTTTCTCCAGACTAAATATATGCTGCTCTTTTAACATGTAAATAAAATGGATAGGAGCAATCTCTTATAATTAGCAGAAGTATAAAACATGTCTTTTACATTGTGACATGTCATAGGTATGCATACCTTTATATGCCTTGAATTATATTGCTAGACCCGTTTCTAGCTGTCTTTTGTTCCCCGAGTCCCCACCCCCACCCCTTGTGCCATACAGTAACTGCACTTTTGCACATCTTCCCAGCACAATGGCTTGCGACCTGCTGCAGAAAATTGCCCATTAAAATTTTATCCATTTTGAGACAGTATGAGCAAATGCCATAGGAAAATTAGATTTCTTCTCTGACATCAGGCGCCCACTCAGCAATCCAATCCCATGTGTTTCTACCGAGACATTAGGATTTGATATAATTTTGGGCAGAAACATTTTAAAATGAAACAATTGAATTTTCTCGATGGTCTTGGGGACCACTTAGCTTAAGAGAATACACTTCAAAATCAAAAGGCTTTCAATCATTTGAAATATTATTTGGATGGGTATTTCCTTTATTGTGTAGTTGCAGTTTGAATTTGTATTGAATGTTTGACTGGCTCGTGCACATAGATGATGTATGAAATTATTATTTCATATTTTTCCTGGTGTTTGCATTGTGGGTGACATGTAGCTGACAGGAACCTGGAGATATGGGATGCACAATGAATGCTGTTGATGCCATGGTGTCCTGTTTTATGGGAAAGGTTTAAGGTTAGTCTAGCTTTGTTTAACACACACAACATGGGAACTGAAAAACAGAAATGGCTTAGAGAATCAAGACAGGCGAGAAGTCACACAGCTGGAGCAATTTCACCCAGCACACCTATTGTTCTGCCTGCATTTGTTATCAGTGAGATTACACTGGTTCACACATGCATGCACATCCCTCGACGGCTGTAGTAAGGATTTCCACATGTGAATGAGTTGGAATCTTCATGTTTTCACACTAGACCATCAAGTCTGAGGCACAGAGGGATGCGTGAATGGAGAGTAAGTAACCCAGAAATCAAGATCCTTCTATCCCTATTGGGTAATATCCAAGAAACTCATTCTGTCTGTGCATTTCAACTTGCAATGTGGAATTTCCCATCTCCTGTTCCTGCACATACTCTGGGTCCTCCCGAAATCTGCTCCAGAGGGTTACCCCCAGAACAGATGTAGGGAGCATGGCGGAGGAGCAGGGAGTTCCACTGCGCAAGCAGAAATCCTTGCAATGTTGGAAAGAGTTAGTTGGATTCCACCTATCATTTTCCATTCCACTGAGTTTCTAATGATGATGATTAGATAATTCCTTTCATTAGTTTTTGTAACAGCCAACTCAGGTATATATATATATATATATATATATATATATATATATATATATATATATATATATATATGCTTTCGTAGATTTTCACGGGTACAGGAATGCAGGTTTTGGTGTCCTCGGGTGTCTTCCCGTGTAAAAGTTGGGGTGTCTAGGCGACGTTTCGACGAGGTCTCACTCGTCATCTTCAGGCTGGTGCTTTCGGCTTCTTGTTACTGGAACAGAGCAGGATCTCAGTGTTTGAGTTCCTATAAATACTGTTGAGGGGGTGTGGTGTATAGCCTCCAATGTTCTGGGCAGAGAGGAAGTTCCCAGGCTAGTGTGCCTTTTCTTCTTTTGTTCCTTAATTACTTGAGGGATATCTTGAGTGATTTCTTGAGTGATATCCTGAGTACCACTTAGGTGGGTCATTAGGTGTGGATTAGTTGCTAAAGTCTTTGTGTCTTGACCTCTTGAACTTTGTGAAGAGTTTTTCTGAGAAGATGGCTGTACTGCACTTAGTTGTGCTCTGGCTGCAATCCCTACACAGATCTGGCTGACACAGGCCACAAAACCACAGCTCGCCCCTATACACGAAGCCAAGCCAGAGCACAACTAAGTGCAGTACAGCCATCTTCTCAGAAAAACTCTTCACAAAGTTCAAGAGGTCAAGACACAAAGACTTTAGCAACTAATCCACACCTAATGACCCACCTAAGTGGTACTCAGGATATCACTCAAGAAATCACTCAAGATATCCCTCAAGTAATTAAGGAACAAAAGAAGAAAAGGCACACTAGCCTGGGAACTTCCTCTCTGCCCAGAACATTGGAGGCTATACACCACACCCCCTCAACAGTATTTATAGGAACTCAAACACTGAGATCCTGCTCTGTTCCAGTAACAAGAAGCCGAAAGCACCAGCCTGAAGATGACGAGTGAGACCTCGTCGAAACGTCGCCTAGACACCCCAACTTTTACACGGGAAGACACCCGAGGACACCAAAACCTGCATTCCTGTACCCGTGAAAATCTACGAAAGCATATATATATATATATATATAAAGTTTGAGGGCAAGAAGGTTAGAATATGGGCAACTTGTGCACCATCTCTAGTTTGGCAACTGAAGAACTCATGAAGACTTCTGTGTGAAGAGTATTAATTGCAAACTATTAAGTATGCAAATTAAAATGCTACATAAATGCTTAATAATAAAAAGAAGCATAAAATTATATGCAGCCCTCTGGCTTATGACACAGTTTCAAAGTTGCTCTCAGTGCTGAACATATTGCTCACTCCAGTCCAGAACATTGTTTTTCACTTGTCAGGGTTCCATCTCTGTTCCTTATGATACTTATGCATATGCAGTGTTTGTGATATTGCTGCATTGGCAAGCACTGACAGATATGATTGCTATTGCAAATACAGTGGTACCTCGGGTTAAGTACTTAATTCGTTCCGGAGGTCCGTACTTAACCTGAAACTGTTCTTAACCTGAAGCACCACTTTAGTTAATGTGGCCTCCTGTTGCTGCTGCGCCTCCAGAGCATGATTTCTGTTCTCATCCTGAAGCACTGTTCTTAACCTGAAGCACTATTTCTGGGTTAGCAGAGTCTGTAACCTGAAGTGTATGTAACCTGAAGCATATGTAACCCGAGGTACCACTGTAGTTGTTCTCGAGATGGTAGATCCAGGCTATGTATACAATATGTATTTGGCTTGCCCCAAAGAATCATGGCAAGCGTGGTTTACTCCTTGAAGAACTCCAATTTGCAACATCCTTAACAAACTACAGTTCTCAGGATTATTTGGGGGAAGTCAAGCGCCTTAAATATATTATCTGTATGGACCCCCCACCTCTGCTGTCTTGTGGGATATCTTCAGGAGAATAAAAAGCTAAGAAGGAATCCTACACAAATCTGGAATGGAGTCCCTAAGAGGTATACACCTCTTTCCAGTAACTCCTGCAGCCAAGCTGGTTCCAAACATATTGCTCTGCTTTCCTTTGGACTATATCAGCAAGGGTGAGAGGGGTATCTTGTCATCTGGGCAACCCAGGACCTCCATACACACTGTCCAGGCTTGTGCCCCAGGGAGGTCACTTTGGTGCTGCTAACCCCCTTGAGGCACACTCCATTGTCTCCAGAGACAGATGGATGCGAACAATGGAGCCCCAAAGCCAGTGGTTAGGTGGATATTCAGAAAGCAGAGGTTGGGGTGAGTTGGCCTCTTTAGTTGGCTATGCAACTGATTTAACCTGGGGGATAAAATGTTGGAATTCACCCAAAGGAAAGGACAAGATCCAATGGGCTAAACTTACAAGTGGGTAGATTTTGGTTGAACAATTGGGGAAAGGTATGATGGGAAAGGTCCAATTGGACCGGCATCTGCTGGGGATGGTCTCTCTCCAGATTTCTGGCACCAAGCAGTGGGTTGGACTAAGTAGACTACAACTATATGATTCTATGAAATCACATGTATGCTGTTGACAGCTCTGGAAAGGAAGCATAGAATAGAAATATGCTAAATAGATATTTTCTCTGGTGTTAGGTTGCAATCAGCCTATTGTGCAAAGTCTAGGAGCACACAAAGCACATTCTGGGCTGACATAGCCAGATACAGAAGGAATTGCCTGTGATCTCACCCTTCAAAAACACCAAATGTTGTACTGAATGAAAATTGGGATCAGCCCTAGGGAAAAGATGGGGAATCAATCAAATCCCTTCTCACCTTGGAGGCTAGTTATCCTTTCATTGTGGGTTATGAGGCTTACATTGGATAGAAAATCCATGATGGATGTGGGTTAGGACAAACACAACATAGCCTTCACTTTTGTGCATAATAGGAATGGCAAATAATGGAATATGACATGAACAGTTTGGCAACACTGTGACAAGAAGCCATTGTCCACAGCATGAAGCTGCACATCTGAATTTCACAGCCTCTTTTGGACCCCAATCTGCACAATCTGTCTGTTTTAATGCGTGCTGTTATCTTACATTGCGGTCCTTGCTATTAGCATATTCCGGTTGTAATTACGAATCTCTTTAGAAATAAAAAATGTGACTTCAGGACTAGCTAATATGGTGTCTTCTGCATGCTGCTGAGCTACAGTGCTCATCATCAGTGGCAATGGCCATGTTGGCTGGGGCTGATGGGAGCTGGAATTTGACCACATCTGAAGGTCTCCACGTTTCCCACCTCTGCTTTGAAATTGTTCTCACAGTGCATCTGATGTGACTGTTCTGGCAGACCAATCATGTGGGGTGAACGGGGCAGACTTTGTGGGAGGCAATGATATAGGCTCTCTCCAAACCTCAGCAAGGGAAGGATATTAACTTCATTATTCTGAGCAGAAAGCCCTGCATGCACTCATTGAACTGGGGCCTCCTGATGTAATCGTTCATGTCTACCTCTGTTGCTGCTCCTTATTAAGTATGGGTCAGAATTGCACATCCTCCCAGTTTTCTTTGATGAAGTTCTTCGTTAAGTACAGGAACTGAGACAGTTTTGGACACTGGAATGCTTTTAGAGTTTAGAAGTTTGGAGCAGATCGGCAGATCTGGGAAGGCATCCAAGGGGAGCGGAACCGAGAGAACGGGAAGCTGAGAGGGAAGGAAGTGGATGTAGAGACAATCAGGAGGTTAGGCGCAGTCTGGGAGCTACTTTTGAAACAAGCATTTAAATAAGTCAGCACTCCACTCATCAACCTCAACTACTTCCCTTCCAAAACCAACAGCCCACATATCTTCAACTTCATCCTGATTAGAAAGGCACTTTTGCCTGCTCCAATTAAGGTAGTTTTCTTTGGCAGTGCTTTGGATAGCCACCCATTATGATGTAAATGGTTAGTTCCACAGAACCTAGGCCTCAAAAAATGCAGGTTGTGATAATTTGGTGCACATCACAGCTTGAGTCAAGGGACATTGCAACGTGGTTTAAAAAGTAAACACAAAACTACTAAATGGGAGGTTTTAAAGTACTGAGTCGAGCATTTCCTGCACTGAGCTGACTAGCCAAGGAGTGCTTCCAAAATCAGAAACAATTTTCAGTCAAGGGAATTTCACTTATTTGACTTACTCAAATGAATAAGATATTCTGCTTTCTTATGAGCAATGCAGCTCAATTTTGGAATGAGTCTACCTAAAATGAACTAATTTGGCTTTGATTCAGATTGGGCTTCAAATTACTTAATTTTAAGTTGCACCCCTTTCTTAACTTCGGTTCTTGCTGTGTTACTGCTGATGAACATGAAAAGACCTGGCCACCTTCCCTTCCACAGCTCTCCCAGAACTGTAACGTTAGAAGGGACTCCAAGTTCATTTAGTCCAACCCCCTGCAATGCAGGAATCTCAACTGAAGCACCAACTAAGACCCCTAGATCCTTTTCACATCTACTACTGGCAAGTCATCGTATATTTGTTACTCTTGCCAAAGCATAGAACCTGACATTTATTATTATTGGCCCAGTCCTCCAATTTGTTATAGTCATCTTGAATCCTGATTCTGCAGCTTTAGCTATACGTTCCAGTTTTGGCTTAGCAAAAACAATCAAAATGTTAACTTGGTGGTCAGTGTGTGGCATCACTCAGTAATTTCTATAAGTAGTTCAAATCAGAATTCCATTTGCCTTCTGATTGCTTGGAGAGCTTTATAGGAAGCAAACAGTTTTACTGGCATGCTTGAGTCTATAGTAAACATTCTGATGTGTCCTGGTCCAGTAAAACCATATCAGATTTGTGATGTGCCCTTCTTCCAGATGGCATGGTTTCCCTCAGGTGGTCATGAACCGACTTTGCAACTGCCTCAAGTAAGCCAGATTGTATGATGGCAAGAAACATGAGGCTCCAGCAGGAGAGCCAGATGGCAAGTTGACACAATTCCTCTTAAGATCTCGTGGCTGAAGTTAGGCCTGTACATATGGCTTGGTATAAGATCCTGAACTTGCTGATTTGGAGTACAGTGGTACCTCAGGTTACATACGCTTCAAGTTACATACGCTTCAGGTTACATACTCCGCTAACCCAGAAATAGTACCTCAGGTTAAGTACTTTGCTTCAGGATGAGAACAGAAATCGTGCTCTGGCGGCGCGGCAGCAGCAGGAGGCCCCATTAGGTAAAGTGGTCTTCAGGTTAAGAACAGTTTCAGGTTAAGAACGGACCTCCAGAATGAATTAAGTACTTAACCCGAGGTACCACTGTACAGTAAACATTTGTGCCCATCCTTTGTGAACATAGATCTCAGTCTACCACTGTCACTTCTTACTCCTCCTCAGCCGCACCAACAGATCCTTCAAGTGTCCCTATTTTCCAGGCACAGTCCCGGATTTACAGAAGCCATTCTGGTTTCTGATTTGATCCCGGAATGTCCCCCTTTTCCTTGTTGTTGTTGTTTAGTCGTTTAGTCGTGTCCGACTCTTCGTGACCCCATGGATCAGAGAACGCCAGGCACCTCTGTCCTCTACTGCCTCCCGCAGTTTGGTCAAACTCATGCTGGTAGCCTCGAAAACACTATCCAACCATCTCGTCCTCTGTCGCCCCCTTCTCCTTGTGCCCTCCATCTTTCCCAACAACAGGGTCTTCTCCAGGGAGTCTTCTCTTCTCATGAGGTGGCCAAAGTACTGGAGCCTCAGCTTCACAATCTGTCCTTCCAGTGAGCACTCAGGGTTGATTTCCTTCAGTATGGAGAGGTTTGATCTTCTTGCAGTCCATGGGACTCTCAAGAGTCTCCTCCAGCACCATAATTCAAAAGCATCAATTCTTCGGCGATCAGCCTTCTTTATGGTCCAGCTCTCACTTCCATACATCACTACTGGGAAAACCATAGCTTTAACTATACGAACCTTTGTTGGCAAGGTGATGTCTCTACTTCTCAAGATGCTGTCTAGGCCTGTCATTGCCCTTCTCCCAAGAAGCAGGCGTCTTTTAATTTCGTGGCTGCTGTCACCATCTGCAGTGATCATTGAGCCCAAGAAAGTAAAATCTCTCACTACCTCCATTTCTTCCCCTTCTATTTGCCAGGAGGTGATGGGACCAGTGGCCATGATCTTCGTTTTTTTGATGTTGAGCTTCAGACCATATTTTGCGCTCTCCTCTTTCACCCTCATTAAAAGGTTCTTTAATTCCTCCTCACTTTCTGCCATCAAGGTTGTGTCATCTGCATATCTGAGGTTGTTGATATTTCTTCCGGCAATCTTTATTCCGGCTAGGGATTCATCCAGCCCAGCCTTTCGCATGATGAATTCTGCATATAAGTTAAATAAGCAGGGAGACAAAATACAGCCTTGTCGTACTCCTTTCCCAATTTTGAACCAATCAGTTGTTCCATATCCAGTTCTAACTGTAGCTTCTTGTCCCACATAGAGATTTCTCAGGAGACAGATGAGGTGATCTGGCACTCCCATTTCTTTAAGAACTTGCCATAGTTTGCCGTGGTCGACACAGTCAAAGGCTTTTGCATAGTCAATGAAGCAGAAGTAGATGTCTTTCTGGAACTCTCTAGCTTTCTCCATAATCCAGCGCATGTTTGCAATTTGGTCTCTGGTTCCTCTGCCTCTTCTAAATCCAGCTTGCACTTCTGGGAGTTCTCGGTCCACATACTGCTTGAGCCTTCCTTGTAGAATTTTAAGCATAACCTTGCCAGCGTGTGAAATGAGTGCAATTGTACGGTATTTGGAGCATTCTTTGGCACTGCCCTTCTTTGGGATTGGGATGTAGACTGATCTTCTCCAATCTTCTGGCCACTGCTGAGTTTTCCAAACTTGCTGGCATATTGAGTGTAGCACCTTAACAGCATCATCTTTTAAAATTTTAAATAGTTCAGCTGGAATACCGTCACTTCCACTGGCCTTGTTATTTGCAGTGCTTTCTAAGGCCCATTTGACTTCACTCTCCAGGATGTCTGGCTCAAGGTCAGCAACCACACTACCTGGGGTATAAGGGACATCCATTTCTTTCTGGTATAATTCCTCTGTGTATTCTTGCCACCTCTTCTTGATGTCTTCTGCTTCTGTTAGGTCCTTTCCACTTTTGTCCTTTATTATGGAAATCTTTGTACGAAATGTTCCTTTCATATCTCCAATTTTCTTGAACAGATCTCTGGTTCTTCCCATTCTATTGCTTTCCTCTATTTCTTTGCATTGCTCGTTTAAGAAGGTCTTCTTGTCTCTCCTTGCTATTCTTTGGAAATCTGCATTCAATTTCCTGTATCTTTCACCATCTCCCTCACATTTTGCTTGCCTTCTCTCCCCCGCTATTTGTAAGGCCTCATTGGACAGCCACTTTGCTTTCTTGCATTTCCTTTTCATTGGGATGGTTTTCGTTGCTGCCTCCTGTATAATGTTACGAGCCTCCATCCATAGTTCTTCAGGCACTCTGTCCACCAAATCTAAATCCTTAAACCTGTTCCTCACTTCCACTGTGTATTCATAAGGGATTTGACTTAGATTGTATCTTACCGGCCCAGTGATTTTTCCTACTTTCTTCAGTTTAAGCTTGAATTTTGCTATAAGAAGCTGATGATCTGAGCCACAGTCAGCTCCAGGTCTTGTTTTTGCTGACTGTATAGAGCTTCTCCATCTTTGGCTGCAGAGAATATAATCAATCTGATTTCGATGCTGCCCATCTGGTGATGTCCATGTGTAGAGTCGTCTCTTGTGTTGTTGGAAAAGCGTGTTTGTGATGACCAGCTTGTTCTCTTGACAGAACTCTATTAGCCTTTGCCCTGCTTTGTTTTGATCTCCAAGGCCAAACTTGCCAGTTGTTCCTTTTATCTCTTGACTCCCTACTTTAGCATTCCAATCCCCTATGATGAGAAGAACATCCTTCTTTGGTGTCACTTCTATAAGGTGTTGTAAGTCTTCATAGAATTGGTCAATTTCAGTTTCTTCAGCACCAGTAGTTGGTGCATAAACTTGGATTACTGTGATGTTAAAAGGTCTGCCTTGGATTCGTATCGAGATCATTCTATCATTTTTGAGATTGCATCCCAGTACAGCCTTCGTCACTCTTTTGTTGACTATGAGGGCCACTCCATTTCTTTTACGGGTTTCTTGCCCACAGTAGTAGATATGATGGTCATCCGAACTGAATTCACCCATTCCCGTCCATTTTAGTTCACTGATGCCCAGGATGTCAATATTTATTCTTGCCATCTCATTTTTGACCACCTCCAACTTACCCAGGTTCATGGTTCTTACATTCCAGGTTCCTATGCAATATTTTTCTTTACAGCATTGGACTTTCCTTTCGCTTCCAGGCATATCCGCAACTGAACGTCCTTTCGGCTTTGGCCCAGCCGCTTCATCAGCTCTGGATCTACTTGTACTTGCCCTCCGCTCTTCCCCAGTAGCATGTTGGACGCCTTCCGACCTGAGGGGCTCATCTTCCAGCGTCATAACTTTTATATGCCTGTTGTCTTTGTCCATGGAGTTTTCTTGGCAGGGATACTGGAGTGGCTTGCCGGTTCCTCCTCCAGGTGGATCACGTTTGGTCAAAACTCTCCACTATGACCTGTTCATCTTGGGTGCCCTGCTCGGCATAGTTCATAGCTTCTCTGAGTTCTTCAAGCCCCTTCGCCACGGCAAGGCAGTGATCCATGAAGGGGCCCTTTTCCTTAGGACATCCCTATTTTCATTGGAGAAATGTTGAAGGGTATGGAGTTATGCAATCCCCGAGCCAAGGTGATAACTATACAACCATTAGAAGATATCTGAAGGCATTCTTGTATGAGGAAGTTTTTAAAAATGTTTTATTATGTTTTATACAAGTTGGAATCTGCCCAGAGTGCCTGGGGCAACCCAGTCAGATGGGCAAGGTATTAAACAACAACAACGGAATAGGATGTCCCTATTTTCATCAGAGAAATGTTGGAGGGTATGGAATGGGATGTCTCTATTTTTATTGGAGAAATGTTGGAGAGTATGGAATATGACTTACTTTTGAGTAGATATTATTATCTCCACCCCCATCATTCAGCCCGGACACTGACGTCCAGCTCCAAGGGCCTTCTGGTGGATCCCTCACTGTGAGAATTGAGGTTACAGGGAACCAGGCAGAGGCCTCGCTTGGTAGTGGTGGAACAGCCTCCCATCAGATATCAAGGAAATAAACTATCTGACTTTTAGAAGATATCTGAAGGCAGCCCTGTTTAGGGAAGTTTTTATTGTTTGATTTTTTTGGTGTTTTTAATACTCTGCTGGGAGCCACCCAGAGTCGCTGGGGAAAGCCAGCCAGATCAGCAGGGTGTAAATAATAAACAAACAAACAAACAAACAAATAAATAGTGTTGTTGTTATTTACATTTCTATACAGCCCTTCATCTGGGGATCAAAGGGCAGGTTACAATATAAAAACAGAAAAATTCATACTATGGTAACAAAACAATACCTTCCCCCTCACCCCCCACCCACAGATTAAAAGGCCATAGATGGTTTAATTAGCCAAAGGCCTAGGAGAAGAGGAATGCTTTTGCCTCCTGTCTAAAGATATGTAATGAAGGCACCAGGAGAGCCTCCTTTGCAAGAGCATTCCACAAGCAGCAGCAACTGTAGCATTGAAGGGGACCCCAGGGGTCATCTTATACAACCCCCTAAAATGCCGAAACATGGAATAAAATCAGTGCTTATCTTTCACTGGATCATGCTTATTGTTTTCAGAACTGGAAAAAGACCTCCCCCCCTCAAAAAAGGGGTATTATTTTTAATACAAATACAGAAGTAACCAATAAAACTACTTCAAAGCAAACATTATAGATGGCTTGCACTAAAAAATTCTCCAAATAAACAACTGCATCGAGATTTGGTGCTATAATTCTGAAAGCTCTCCAGAGAAGTCTGAAATAGACAAACAGGAGGAGGAGATCCCTTCTGACAGCTCATACAATTCTGCAAAATACAATATTTTTGTAAGCTCACATTATATGCTCCTGCGCTTTGGAAAACGTAAAATTGAGCACAATTCCTTCTATGATAAGAGTCCATTTAATAGCTGAATTACAATTGAACATAAGTACATTTTAAAAAAAACCTGGCCTTTCCTTTGTTTTCCTCCATGGTCCGGGAGAAAACACGAGAGCGAAAGAGAAGCTTTACAGAATGAATCTCAGCAACAGCAATGCAACTCAAACAAAAATACAGTATTTTAAATTGGATTCTGCTATGTCTTTCAATGGATATGATAAAATGGTGAGAGATAGGGAAGATGTAAAAATGCAGAGTCTTTTGTTCTATGTCCATTCCCTCCTGCATACTTTTCTAGTGCTCAGTTACGTTCTGGGTAGTGAAGGCTACATGTGGGTGGATCTCTCTTTTAACTTTTGGACCTGCGTTGAAGACATTAGGATTCCTTATTGGCTAGCAATCTCTCCAGGGCCTTTTGCAAATGTTGTTACTTTGATTGTATTTAATTGGAAATCTAAACTTTAGCTATTGCTACTTTTCTAAATAAGGTTCTCTGCATTCCAGGTTAAGCAGCTCTCTCTCTCTCTCTCTCTCACACACACACACACACACACACACACCACTGTATTTATTGTAAATTAGCCCTGACTTAGGCCATAGCTCAATAACTGAGCACATGTAGAAGGTTCAAGGTTTAGTTCGGGGTGGCTAACCTGTGGCCCTCCAGATGTTCTTGGAGTGCAACTTCCATCATCTCTGACCACTGTTTCTGCTAGCTGGGGCTGATGAAGCTCAGAATCCAAAAACATCTGGACTAGTTTAGCCCCTGACATTTCTGACGGCAAAAGAATCAAGGTTTGGAAACATTTCTGACTTAGACTTTGGAGAACCAGTCAAGAGTAGGAAGCAATCAGTGGACCAGAAGTCAGCAGTCTGGTATCAGTTCAAGCTTTTCTTCTGGCTTTCCCGATGGGTACAGAGCAGGAATGGGGTTCTCCCATCATCCCTGATCATGGTGGGAACTGGAGTTCATCAACCTTTGGAGGGCCACAGTTTCCCTATCTCTGGCAAAGAGAGCAAACCCAGGCAGTTTCCTGTTTTCTCGGCACTTTTCCGGCACTCCCAGTTGTACCGATGCCAGAAGTGCCTGCAGCTGTTGTGACTTGAGCAAAGGGAGTTGTCATTAAGGAGAGGCTAAGAATTGCCTTAAAGGTCCTTCCACTTTGTACCATAGAGCCGAGATCCAGTCAACCCAAGTTACAGCATGAAGCAAATGACAGAGGACATGGAAAAGTACTGCATTTCCCCCAGAGCATTAGGTTAATGGGCAACAGGAGTGCAAGCTCCACATTGGTGTATCACAATGATATATGAAGGCAATGCATTTGGGGAGCATGAAGTGCACTGTGGACGGCTTTGGGGAGGGGTGGAGTCCATTGGGAGATTGAGAGTGCCTCTTTTTTCTTTCTTTCTTTTCCATTTGCTTCTGGTAGCTGTGGCTTTTCCGCTGTAATTTTATTGTGGGTTTTATTGATGGGGTTTTTTGGTGCGTTTTTTTGTATTTGGTTTGGTTTCTATATTGCTAATTCTTGGTTAAAATGTTTATGTATTTTGCTGCCTTGGGATCTTTCTGTGAAGAGCAGACTATAAATGGTTATAAGACATCAATAATGTCTTCCATTGATCCACTGCACAATCCGGGGCCATTAGTGTACCTTTAGAGAAGGAAAGATTTGTTTATAATCAGCAGCGCTCTGTGATGTATCTGTTGTTAGACGGTACCTCCACACAGCAAGTTTGGGACTGAGTCTTTGGCTGCTCCCCCAGTGTTAAAAACAAAGCAAAAAAATTCCTGCATGTGCCAGGCAGAAGGCTAGGCTGGCGTTGTGAAGAGAACTGTTAGTTGGCTGTCCTACCTGCTCTTTAGTTTTTGGACCTAGATCACACAATTTAAAGCTTTGCTTGGCTGTTGGTGACGCTTATGCTACACTCCTGTCACCAAGGTGAAGCCTACAACCAAACTTTGCAAGTAGTACACATTTGCATTAAGGGTCTGGTGCATCCTCCGTCTAGGAGGCAATCTGAGCTGATACTGGTCTAGAAACAGTTGGCAGAGGGAGCACTTGTTCTTAAAAGCACTGCTGGGCTTTATTGACTGACCTGACATCAGAACATTTTTTCTCCTTGTCAAATTGCTAACAGGTTTAACTGTTGGCCCAACAGCGGTCTTCTTTTCCTACAATCTTAGAATCATAGAATCATAGAGTTGGAAGAGACAACAAGGGCCATCGAGTCCAACCCCCTGCCAAGCAGGAAACACCATCAGAGCACTCCTGACATATGGTTGTCAAGCCTCTGCTTAAAGACCTCCAAAGAAGGAGACTCCACCACACTCCTTGGCAGCAAATTCCACTGTCGAACAGCTCTTACTGTCAGGAAGTTCTTCCTAATGTTTAGGTGGAATCTTCTTTCTTGTAGTTTGGATCCATTGCTCCGTGTCCACTTCTCTGGAGCAGCAGAAAATAACCTTTCTCCCTCCTCTATGTTACATCCTTTTATATATTTGAACATGGCTATCATATCACCCCTTAACCTCCTCTTCTCCAGGCTAAACATGCCCAGCTCCCTTAGCCGTTCCTCATAAGGCATCATTTCCAGGCCTTTGATCATTTTGGTTGCCCTCCTCTGGACACGTTCCAGTTTGTCAGTGTCCTTCTTGAACTGTGGTGCCCAGAACTGGACACAGTACTCCAGGTGAGGTCTGACCAGAGCAGAATACAGTGGCACTATTACTTCTTCTTAAGCAGCAAAGCCACAATGCGCTCATTTTAAAAAACTTCTGCACACAAAAATATGTACACATCCTCCCTTCCTGGTTTGGTTGGAATTGGGCTGGGCAATTTCCACAATTAACCAGCTTGGTTAATTTTGAGCCTGATCCACATCCAGTTATGCTTTTCATCCATTGGGACCATTTCCCCACCTACTACTCCATGAACCTTCCAACCTCCTGACCCTGTGGAGCCATTGATAGCTTTTGGGGAACATCTGCTATCTTTCTATCTCCTTTCTTCCTTGCTCTTCCTTTTCCTTGTTCTTGAGAAACTACTACAGCAGTGTTATAGGCATAAGGGATGCTGAGGGATGCACTTTTCTCAGGAATCTAGGGAAATTGCATTTCCCACTGTCCATGGTACCAATGACACTGTTATAGTAAAGGTAAAGGAACCCCTGACCATTAGGTCCAGTTGTGGCCGACTCTGGGGTTGCGGCACTCATCTCGCTTTATTGGCCGGGGGAGCTGGCATGCAGCTTCCAGGTCATGTGGCCAGCATGACTAAGCTGCTTCTGGCGAACCACAGCAGCGCACAGAAACACCATTTACCTTCCCACCGGAGTGGTACCTATGTATCTACTTGCAGTTTGACGTGCTTTCGAACTGCTAGGTTGGCAGGAGCAGGGACCAAGCAATGGGAGCTCACCCCGTCACGGGGATTCGAACCGCCGACCTTCTGATCGGCAAGTCCTAGGCTCTGTGGTTAAGCCCACAGCACCACCTGCGTCCCTGTTATGACACTGTTATAGCAGCATCCTAATCAACCTAGAGTGAGGGTGGGGAGACGATCTCCCACTTTCAGTTACCACAGCAGCAGCTGTGGCCACATGAGGGGAGGAGGTGCTGGAGAGGTTCTTCTTTTCTGCCTTAGATTTCAGTCCAAACCAGACAAGAGAGTTGGGGGAATTGTCCTGATTTAGGGTACCAGTGTGCTTACAAACACACCAAACTCATATTTCAAAACTGGGTCATTATGAAATTGGGTAACATCACTAACAATGTTCACATTTTACGAACATATCATTAATCTAACCAAGATATTGTAGGCCGCTCACTTTATGGGGCACCTGGTTTGTTGAGCAAATCTATTTCTTTTACAGAGATCATTTAGGTAAAACATATCCTTCTTCCTTGGTCAGTAGACTGTAGCATTTTATCATTTTGAAAACTTTTGTTTCCTTCATGGGTTATTACTTCATCTGAAATGCATTTAACATCTTTTAGTTCAGGACTTCAAAAATCAAAGGCTTTCCGTATCTGATTATGCTGTTCCTCATAATTCATTTTTTCCCCTTCAGATTTAGTAGTATTGTATATTTGGAAATTCAATTTCAGTCCTTTCATCCAGTTTTTCATCTGATTAATAAGAGGACCATGATCAGGACTTCCCCCCTTCATACAAACTATGAACTTCCTGAAAGTACAATAATAAATAGGTTTTAAATGTTACGTTATAAATGATGGATAACATGTAACTGACAGATTCAAGGCTGATCAAAATGTTAGATGCCCTGCTGAAGATCAACAAAAACATTTCCATGGGCTGGTGGTTCTGCATCCACATGGCTCACTTCCACATCAGGACAAAGGAGGACATAGGTAACGGTAAAGGGACCCCTGACCATTAGGTCCAGTCATGACCAACTCTGGGGTTGCAGCGCTCATCTCACTTTATTGGCCAAGGGAGCCAGCGTACAGCTTCCAGCTCATATGGCCAGCATGACTAAGCCACTTCTGGCAAACCAGAGCAGCGCACAGAAATGCCGTTTACCTTCCCGCCGGAGCGGTACCTATTTATCTATTTTCACTTTAACGTGCTTTCAAACTGCTAGGTTGGCAGGAGCAGGGACCGAGCAACGGGAGCTCACCCCGTCATGGGGATTCAAACCGCCGACCTTCTGATTGGCAAGTCCTAGGCTCTGTGGTTTAACCCACGGTGCCACCCGCATCCAAGGAGGACATATATTTACATAAAAGTTGCATGTGCTATATTATGGATGATATCCAATGATGTCAGCCTGCTCACACAACATACACCAGGTTCCCGTTTCTCTTTGCACTCCTACATTCTCCTGTGTTCCCCAAAAATCTGTTCCAGAGGATCGCTCAACCATCTGCAGAAGGTTTGGAGGCCACACAGTGAGGCTGAAGGGTTTGATAAGAGGAAAGAGAAATCTTGTTGTGCAAGCATGCACCTGCTCTCACTAACTTGTATCACACTCTATATGTATAGATGCTAATTTGGAAATATCTTCTATAATGCAGAGAAATGCAATACACCTCGTTATAATGGGGAAGACGGTAACTAGGTGATCTGTGTGCATGCTTAGTCATCTGTCCAAGTACTAACTGCTGATGGGTTCAAGGCCCCTGAATATGTATCTTTAGGCTTGGACTGAACAGCATTTCACATAGAGACCTTGAAACAGAGGACAGTCCTCTGAGATCCCATCAAGCAGCTAGGGTATTTGGCCACCCTAATGGAGTTTGAACTTGTGGGAACTGGTCATGTGTTCCAGTTATGTGGGTAATCTCCTGACCAGTACTGGATGCTCCCAGGATTGTGTAAATTTTCAAAATGCCCTATGGTCTCCATCAGTAGTAAACCACATTTTAGGGTTCCCTTCCAGTTGGAGACTAATCTTGGAATATTAGAAGCTGCCTTACACGTTGGTTCATTGAGCACATTGACCATCAGCTGCTCTCCAGGGTTTCAGAAAGGGAGCCTTTCCAAGCCCAACCTGCAGATATTGGAGATTGGACCTGGGAACTTCTGCATGCAAAGCATGCACTCTACCACTGAAATATGATCCTTCCAAAAACATGTATTCAATTTTCTTACATTTTCTAACCCATCTTTCTTTTACCGCGGAATCCAAGGCAGCCTTCATGTGGTTCTCAGCTGGTCTCCCCTCCAAACACTGAACAAACCCAGACCTGCTTAGCTTCAGCAAGATAGTGGGATGCATGTCTTGAGAACACCCCCTGTGATCTTGATGAAGGACATGCAAGGTCCATGACTACAAGAGGGAAAAGTGGAAGAGGCAAGAGGTAAGTGCCTCACTCTACTTTGCCCCTTCCAATTGTTCTTCCTCTTGGCAAATGGTGATGCAATGCATTTCATCCCCACCTCCCCATAACCATCTCAACAGATAGCCCCACCCCATACTCAAAGCATTAATCATTTATTAGCTTGTCAAATGGGAGACTGATCAGGTGACCTTTGAGAAGTCTTCCAAGCCTACAGTTCAATTGCTACAGAAAAACAACAGTCGTGGGTGTTTCCCTGGATTTTTATAAAAAATAATAATAAAACGAATGGTTTAGCAGCTCTACATTTTTCTTGATTTGTTCTCTCTGTGTCAAATAAACTGAATTGCTTAATGCATATAAATATTTTCAAAATGATAATCTTGCAACAGACCTCTTGCTGTGTGGCCTTAGTCTGTACTTTGTACTCATTTAAGTGAGTTTCCATTTGCATGGGGAAATAATCTCTCTTTTTCTCATCTGTTATGTTATTGATCTCTTTCTTTCAGGTAGTTATCTGCAGAGGTGCTCACAAATACATTCATAGTTTAATATTGTCACCAGGAGTTGATTTCCTATACCCTATTGACCATAAACCATGACAAATTTAGGATCTATCCCTTTTTTCTCCTTAAAAGTTCAGTGAAAACTAAGGAAATCGTTTTTTTTTACCTGTTCTTACCATATTGGGTCCTTTTTCTTTGTTTACTGACCCTCCATCTATCTAAACTATTTGACCTAAACCTTGATGAAATGGTTTGTTTGCATTCTCTGGTTGAGTGTATTTTCGCTGGGTTATAAATTTGGAGGTGACATAATAAACTAAGGAATCTGTACATAGTGGCAAATTCATATGAGTAGGCATGCTAAGCATACCTTAATACTTTGGATAAAAGGTCACTATAGTCTGTGACCAAGGATTCCCATAATTTCACTGTCTAACCCACCCACCTCCATCATTTATGAGCAGGAAAAAATGATCAAAGTTCATTAATTTGCTGGGGAGAGGAGAACAAACGTCACTGCCACCCCCTGGAGCATCTCCTGGCAGCCATAAACTTGCAGCTGCTATTTCCCTCCCCCAAAGCCCCTTGGCCTGACAATGCATATAAGGTAGGGGCCACATTCCATTCTGGGGAGCATTCTGGGGGCCATATGCCAGTGGTAGGTGGGGCCAGAGACAAAAGCAGGTACAGCAGTGAATTTTAATATCTTTTCACAGTAAACTGAAATCTACACATACTCAAACAACATCATCTGCTTTTAATCGAGGCAAGCAAGAAACATTGTTGATTTTCAAGGACAAATTCCAGCCACGAAAATTGTCTCATGCTCCAGGTCTTGAGGGGGCATCTGGCTTGTGGAGAGTCTCAAGGGCCAGGCAGAGATAACTGGAGCACCACACCTGGCCACCAGACTTGATGCTTCTCACCACTGCTATGGGCTAGCTCTGAGGTGGATGATCCCAGAGATCAGGGAAATCGAGCTGAGGCACATATGAAACTAGGTGTTTATGAGATCCTTTTTTTTTTGAATGGGTATTTCTTTTTCTGGGAACTTAGGTTCTCAGAGGCCTTATGTGACTGGAGAACTTGCACCATTCATTAGCAATACTACCAAGAAGAATGAACCAAACAGGACAATGGAAAGTCTTTGACTCAAGACTGCAGGTAGTGAGGGACGATTGCGAGGATATTTATACCGATTGTTTCTAACTCTACTAAATATGGGGAAAGCCATGAAGCCAGGAAGGCCCCATCCCCCAAAGAAACTGAAGCATTGTGGGAAAGATACAAACACACACATACACAGTGGTACCTCAATTTTCAAACACAATCCGTTCTGGAAGACCGTTCAGGTTCTGAAATGTTCGAAAACCGAGGATTCAACAGCCGGCAGCTAGGCCTCTGGATCTTACACTCAGCTGAAGCTGCATGGCATGTTTGACTACCGAGGCGTGTTAAAAAACCGAAGCATTTACTTCCCGGTTTATGGCATTTGTAAATCGGAATGTTCGTCAACAGAGACATTCGAAAACCAAGGTACCACTGTATATTCATTCCAGTGATCAACTTTTAGTGTGGTACTGTTATTTTCACTGTATTATGTTTTGGTTTGTACTTTATACTTGTCCCCTCCCCTCCCCACACTGCTCTGATCTTGTGTGAGCAGTTTATATATCTTTATATAGCTGCATAATCATAATCATAATGGAATAGGACGTCCCTATTTTCAATGGATATATGTTGAAGGGTATGGACGCCTTTCTCTGCCCCAGCTGCAACAAAACATGTCTCTCTTCTGTATCGGTCTCTACAGCCACGGCAGGCCCTGCAAACTCCAAAACGTTTGACTTCACCCTCCAAAAGGCAAACTCTTCCATTGCTTCCCTAGACAGACAGATGCGAATGATAACAACATGTAGTAGTTCAGTGGTAGAGAATCTCCCTTTCATGCAGAAGGTCCGGGTTCCATCCTTTTCTTGGCAATATTAGATACATTTTCCATTTATTGGTGTGGATCACCAAGTCTTCAAGAGGTGCCCCATCTCAACCCATCACTATCAAACACTCTGCTCCCGAAGCCATTAAAATGACCTCCAAGCACCCTTTTGCCAAAACGGTCCTGAATTCCCAATCATTGCCACTAATACATTTCATTTCTCGTCTCCCACGAACTTCAACTTCCGGTGTCCCCCCCCCCCCTTAACCTGCTGCACACCGAGAAATGTTGGTATCAATTTGCTAAAACAAATAAGCGAAGTGAATTCTCTCAAGTCTTTGATCACTTGTTCTGGCCTTATTAATAAGTACATCAACTTGAAAGCAGTCTCTCCCTCTCCCCCCCCAAAAAAACCCCTTTTCTCTCCATTGTTGGCTAAGTGGCAGCTTGTATTGAGTGATTTAAAAGTTCCCAGTTACAAAAAGGAAATCTCTTTAACTATTTATAATCGTCTTTGTGAAAACTGTGCTCACATGTACAAGCAGGAGGAAAACAGGCACAACAGCCCCCCCTCCCACCCCAGACCTTGTTAAAGAGTCACAGCGTGTGTTTTGTTCTCCCCCCCCCCCCCGCCCCATGTAAGGACATCCTCTCTATCAAGGACTGTGAAAGTCTCCTTTTCCCTCCGACTTATGAAATATTTACACGCTAGGCAGTATCAGGAATACCCATTTTCCATCGTGCCGCACCAAGCCCTCTGCCGTCAGCGGGGCTGGTTAATTAAGTGTGACCTAAACCAACTTGACTTGAGCTCGGCATTAAATGCACAAAAACCCATTTGAGCTGACCAGCAGCAGAAGTGGTACTCAGAGAAATTGAAAAGGATTTCTCCCAAATGCTTTCTACTTACTTACAGCACTCAAGTAATGGCTGAAGATTAGCATATGACATGACAGATTACATTAAGCCCTGTCTTTCCCAGCGCTTTATGACAGCGCTATCACATTAGCTTCTTAGCGCCGGCACATCGAGGCATGCAAACGTTTTCAGAGCCCTCTTATTCAAATCTACAAGCTGACATGGCAGCCTTGATATGATTATTAGTCATTTGAGAGACTTTAATTCACGTCATCAGATAACAGGTTTTCTTAAAAGGGTAGAGAAACTGTCTGCTTTTAATGAAGCCCTTAAGAGAGAGAGAGAGAGAGAGAGAGAGAGAGAGAGAGAGAGAGAGAGAGAGAGAAGGCCCTCAAAACCATCTTTGCTCTTTCGACTCCCAGTTTGACTTCATTGACAAGAACCCCACCCCCCAAAAAATTGAACTTAAATTGACTAGCTAAGTAGGCCTCTGGTTTTGGGGGTGGGTGGTGTGGCAGTGAGGGAACAGACTCTTGCGGAAAACCAGGCAAAACTAATATCTCTTCCTGCTCCCCTCTTGCCTCAGCCTATAAGCGAGAGCAGTGTGAGCTTTCCCTAAGAAAAACAAAAGTCCCATTGGAAAACAGTGCAGACGTTTTGTCGTGAATGCCAAAGCCATTGGAGAGGCTTTAATTTGTGTCTGACTCTGCACTTGCTGCAAGGGGTTAACTGAAGGCGCCTGAGACGAGGCATAACAAATAAATGTTTGGTGCGCTGGTGGAAGATCATTAGAGTTTGCGGTCCGGAGTCCTCTTTCCTTTACGCTGACTCCGTGGCATACACTTCCTCTGTTTTACAGCATCATGAATCTGCACTTCGCTACCCAGAGGAAACCTCCATTACTAACTACTCAGGACATAACTCAGTGGAGTTGAGCGAGTTCAAAGAAAGGAGGGCTGAGAGAGAAAGTGCCAAGTGAAGGCTGTTTATGTGAGCAGATAGAGAGAAGGGAGGCAGGGAGGGAGACATCTGCAGGTAAGCAGAGATGATTGTTCAGAAAGCTGATGGAAGACCTGTGTGGAGATCAGAGCAAACCACCCCAATTGCTACTATTGCTACTATTGTCCTATGTAAAAGTTGATGTCCCTTAGCCAGTTTCTCCCTGGGTTATGGAGATTTGCAATGCCTGCATTGGAACCAATGAATGAGGGATTCTTGATTGTTGCATATTTCCAGGTTTTGTGCAGACCACCAAATATGTTCATTCATGCCCCCACCCCTGGCTGTTTCCATATGCACCCATTGACGAAACATTCAAAAAAGCAATACTGAGGTAAAGATTGCAAGACTTCTTCTGCAGTGTTTTACCTTTGCACTTCTAAGTATTGATAAAACACCAGCAAAGCAAACTAGATGTGATCGTTCTGTTTAATTTTTATCCCACCTATCCTCTCAAGTGCTCAAGGCTGTGCACATGGTTCTGGCCCTCCCTGATTTATCTTCACATCAACAACCCTGTGAAGTAGGTTAGGCTGAGAGACAGTAACTGGCTCAAAGTTACCTAGTGAGCTTCGCAACTTCAGAAATGAGCCGCATTGTGTTCAGTGCAGTGGGGGCTCCTTCTGCGTAAGTGTATATAGAACTGCAGTCTTCATTGGTTAATTAATCATTAACTTGCAGCTCTTATGCCTCTTGATGTGCTTCTTTTTAACACTCACATCCCCCACCCCAATATTCACAGTGACACCACACACTTATTTGTTTTTGAGAATGCAGGTGATGTCCATCCAAAAAACATTCATTCCTGCCTTTCCCCCTAGATCCCATCACCACCCAATTCTGGTTTATTAAAGAATTTACCAGACTAGATCTCTGCTTCAGATCACAGGGTTTCGGGGTCGAACCAGAGTCTTCTCCAAGAACTTTCTGAACTGTGGGTCACATCCCACTCTTTTTCAGGGATCCAGTATCCAGACAATGCAGTGGCGTAGTGTGGGGGGTGCAGGGGGTGCCGGCCATACCGGGCGCAACATCTTGAGGGAGCACGCTTGCACTTGCACCTCTCTGCCCCTACCTGGCTCTCTCTCTCTCTCTCACTGCAGTGCTGGCTGTGCGAATCCGATCCGAGCCGCCGGGTCGCCGCCCACTGTGGAGGGGGTGGGTGCCAGGCATACGGTGCGGAGAGAGAGCGAGGGACTATCTGGGGGAGGGACAGTGCAGCGGCCGACCAGCGCAGCGCTGAGCGCGGGAGAGAACCACACCAGACCAGCCCAGGTAGCAGCAAGAAGAAGCTGGCAGCGGTGGCAGGTTAGGGGTTAGGGGGCGCAAATTACTTGCCTTGCCCCGGGTTAGGGGGCGCAAATTACTTGCCTTGCCCCGGGTGCTGACAACCCACGCTACGCCACTGAGACAATGTAATATGTTATCAAATCCTGACAATGCCTAGTCTTTCAAGATGGACGTTCAAGCTCTTCTCTGCTATCCAGTGAGGCTGGAAACCTACTTGGAAGCAGTATTCCCAGAATTCTGGGACAAGGGCTGTATTTGTCATCTAATTTTGCTTTGAAGGTCCTTCCTTCTATAAAAATCTTTCTAATATGCAAGTCTGTGTAGCTTCCTTAGTGTCTCTTCATCACATCATGCTTCCATACGTCAGAATAAGACAACCACCACCTACAAAAAACATTAAATTAGGTACCAATCCTCAGCTGGTTCACATCATAATAATTTGTGCTATGCTCTAAGGCTCTGTTGAGTTAATTTTGCCCATTGAGGGAGCTCGGATGAAGTGGTACTTTTTCAAGCCAATGGAAGGACCTACATTATTTCCAGTTAGGGACGTAATGGTGTATCGGTTTGAATTCCATGCTTCATTATGGGCAGAGTCCCTGCCTATACACGTGAGCCTCAAATCCCCTCAAGCCACAGTGACCTTCCCCTGATGTCAGCTGAGGAGGGCAATACTATTTCCTTTGCACAGCAAGAGTCCACATGCCAGTGTGCCGGTATCTCTTTGCCTCATTAATTCTCGATTTGTTATAAAACCCCTTCTTAAAAATGCATATTCCGGTCTTGCTTATACTTCTTAATTTCTCTTTCTCTCTCTAATTGGATTTATGACTACTTTAATTTATTCATCATTTGTTTTCATTTTGGGGTTTTTTGCAACTGAGTTGCATAATTTTAAAATGTTAGTTTAGATTATTCTGTATAGTGTTCCAAGAGAAAGTTTGTATGGAAGACTCCATGCAAACTCAAGTTGTTCTGCGTTGTAGTTCAGACACATTTTCCTAGGCCTTTTTCTGAAGCATAAAAAGTTTCTTTGATTATGTTTTATGCTGCTAGTATCAAAATATGCATTATTATTGTTGCTGTTGGTTCTCTGACTTACAAGACTTCTGATTAAGCACTTAACAATATAGAAGGATTGTAAAAAGGCATCACCCCCCCCCAATTTGTCACATGCAGTACTGTTTCTGTTCTGCTGCAGTTGGTCTTCTGACAAAAACTGTGTTATTTGTCTGCTGCAGCAAAATTACATAACCAGTGCAATTTATATAATTATCTGACTACCTTGCCATTGCGTCATCACACCCCATTCATTTCAAAGCAAAGGAAATGCAGTGCAAATTGGAGTATGGGTGTGTCATCAATTACTGAAAGCAACTGTGAATACCAATCAGCTGCTGGATTAATTTCCATTCTGGACAGGTGATGAAAAGGTGAATAATTTCCACACCTCCTTCCATTTTTGTCAGAATTCTCTGACATCCCTATAGTGTACACAATTCACCCATGTAATTCATGTAACACAACTGTGCCTGAATGCTTGTGCCACACATTATGATAAGAGTCTTATTTGGCCATGTGGAATGAGGAGGGAATCTGCTATGATGCTTTTGGTTTTTTTGCACATGAGTCATACATATGGGCAACAGAATGGACGTCTCATCCATGTTCCTTTTGCATGTGTTCATCCATAAGCCTGTTCAACCTCATGTCCATATTAATCGATATTTTAAAAAGGAAAAAGTTGCACTAAAAGATTGCATTTTCATATATGTATATTTCCAAATTTCTAGATTTGATTTCAAAATTTGCATTTTCATGTGTGTTTTGATAGGTATAAACTGCCAAGAATATCATTCCGAAAAAAATGTGAAACCAAGTAGATAGCTAAGTTCTCATACAATGGCAATTGTTTCATCAGTGGAAGTATTTCAACTTCCCAGATAGAATTATCCACCCTCTCCTCCCCCACATGCTGTTCAGGGGTTTCTCCCACCCCTTTGGGTCAATAATGGGGAGGGAGGGAGAGAGGAACCAGTTTTAGAAACTGAGATATGAAAGCTAGGAGCTAAATGGCACCTTAAACTGAGGTTATGGGTGCAACAACGGGGTGTCCAGGCGTGCTTTTTTATAACAAGAATACAAAGCTGAAAATGAATGAGCAGCAGCTAAAATATTGTGTTCATTTTTCACATGGTCTAGTCTCCCTCTGCCCACCCCCCTAATATTCTTCAGAGGGTCTCTTCTCCGCTCTTCAGAGAGTAGCTGGAAGTGGGGAAGCAGAAAAAGGCCCTCCTTTCCTTCCACTCTGCAATGTTAATCTGAAATCTTAGGGGCAGTACTGCACCCAGAGATCAGAAATGGTTCACGCTAATGAAATTCCCTGTGGCAAAATGCGCCTAGAATAGTGGGAGTTTCAAACACTGAGAGGGACCCTATTGCACTAGCAGAAGTCATTGCATTGGCTTCTACTAGTGGCGTTAGTTGAATCCTGCCTGTTCACCAGAGAGGTGCATAACAGCTCAGTTTGTATTAGAATTCACAAAGATCAAACTATTCAAACATCCTTAACTAGAAATATTTGTTTCGGTTTATTTATAAGATTCCTTCCTCACCATTCTGAAACTTACACGCCACTCAATATGGCTTAAAATCCCATTCACAATTAATCAATAAGATACAAGAAAAGGGGGGAACGGCAGGCAAAATGGATAAAAATGTTATTGAACAAATCCTTATTTAGGTTAACTAAACATTCTCACTAACCATCAGAAAAAGAGGGGCATTTGAATCTCAACAGGCAAGGTGTCCCATAATCCAGGTACAACTATGGAAACAACCCCTGCTCTGGATCCATTAAGTGAGAATGAGCAGTGGAAAAGAATGGTGGGACTTGTAGTCCGGAAACATCAGGACTGCCCTTGGTTTGGAGAAGGGAGCAGTTTTGTAAGGGCAAAACTTAAGATGGCAGGATGGGAACAGAGGAGAGGGAGTTCCTTCACAACTAAGAGGGCTAGCTAGTAATCAGAGGAAATTATTGTATCAGGGAAATGAATTCCTTTTAGTTCTTTCCACCCCCAAATCATATTTTTATGGGCCTACGGTAAACTGGACCATTAGGCCCAGTTGTGACTGACTCTGGGGTTGCGACGCTCATCTCACTTTATTGGCCGAGGGAGCCAGCATACAGCTTCCGGGTCATGTGGCCAGCATGACTAAGCTGCTTCTGGCGAACCACAGCAGCGCATGAAAATGCCGTTTACCTTCCCACCGGGGCGGTACCTATTGATCTACGTGCACCCTGACGTGCTTTCGAACTGCTAAGTTGGCAGGAGCAGGGACCGAGCAATGGGAGCTCACCCCATCGTTGGGATTCGAACCGCCGACCTTCTGATCAGCAAGTCCTAGGCTCTGTGGTTTAACCCATAGCGCCACCTGCGTCCCTTCCTTTATGGGCCTATTTGCATACAATTTAGCAGACACTCTGGAGGGGTTAGTTTGCCTAAAATTCCATCCACTTCTGTCAAAAGGAAACAAGCTACAGCTGTGTGTTGTTTTATTTGCCAATAGTGAATGGGAGGTGGGGGAAAGTGGACTTGAAGAGAGCTATCAGATTTCCTCTTGATCTTATCTCCTGTAGGAGAAGCATACATGTCTCTTTCAGGCATTCCTCATTGGATTTGGTTTCCTATTCTTTCTCTTCAATATCCCAGATTTCAGAAATGAAGATGCTATTGTGCAGCTCCCATGCATTTCAACGGAGCTTGTGCAGAAGATCATCCCGGTGGGGATCATGTCCTGAGCTAACCCATTTAACAACATGCAAGGGTAAAAGCTCTTCTCCCGTGTTGCCCAGGGGACCCCCTGATTGCTATCAAGACTCATGGAACAGGCTCAAGAGTATGTTTCTCGTCATGAGAAGCACAAACATTTTGAAAGCCTTTTTCTTTGCAATGCTGAAAAGCCTTCAAACAATGTTAACGTGGCACGATAATCATACTGACAATGGTTTGTAATAGTTTGCCAAAGTTTTTGTGTAACATAAACTAGGAATCCATATTGCTCATGTAACCCTGTGCCAGGATTCTTTTGTCTTTCAAGTGTCAACTCGCATTCTGAACAAAATCACATTGCAGTAAACTTGTGTTAATTGATACATTATGGACTTGGAGGTCTTTCTCCTTAAAAAACACACACAAAAAACCTTCATTAGCTTCGCTGAGGAAGCCATGCCTCTCCCCTACCTATAAAAAGAATGCAAAAAGACATGTTCTCAATGAATAGGGCATTTTTTTAAATTGCTGGTTTATGCTTAACTGTCAAAAGGAAAATTGCAAATGCCCCAAGATCTTCATCCAGGTGTTTGTTGCAAGTCTCATAACAAAATTTTCTAGGGTGGGGGGCAAGGAAATGGGAAGCTGACACTCAGCCAATACACACACCCGCATAACATTCTCATCCACTGAAATTTTCAAAGGGGCCGGGGAGCCATTGAGAGAGGCTATGGGGAAGAAAGTTCCATGTATTAAAGACTACATAATTAGGATTCAGGAACACCAAAATGGTGCCTAACTGTATCCAAACTGAGACAAAAACCTGCTCCTTGGCCTCAGGAGCTCTCATGAAAAAATTGGGCATGCTATGTCAAAATGTGTCCGAATTCTTAGAGAACAGATAAAGAATTCTACCAGTTTCCAAAATAGAAAAAGGACAGCTCCTGCCCTCAAGTTTACCATCTGAAAGTCAAGGTGCAAAAGGAAAGGGGGATAGGAGGGAGGAGGAAAAGGGGGAAGTTGGAATTATTGTGACTAGCAGCTGGAATGAAAGGATTCAAGGAGTTCAAAGTTAGAGATCTCTTAGATGAGCCGATGAAGAGATAAGAGAAGGAGGAGAAGAAGAAGAGTTTGGATTTAATATCCTGCTTTATCACTACCCGAAGGAGTCTCAAAGTGGCTAACATTCTCCTTTCCCTTCCACCCCCACAACAAACACTCTGTGAGGTGAGTGGGGCTGAGAGACTTCAGAGAAGTGTGACTGGCCCAAGGTCACCCAGCAGCTGCATGTGGAGGAGCGGAGACGCGAACCCAGTTCCCCAGGTTACAAGTCTACCGCTCTTAACCACTACACCACACTGGCAGTCCCATCACTCCTTGGTGGAATGACTGCTGGTAGACAACAGTAAAAGAGAAAACACTTTCCAAATATTTAGGGTTCAATAATGTTATAGCACACAGATGCAATAAAAAGGGTAAGTAATGCATCAATGGAAGCACATAATGCTTCTCGTCTCACATTTTCTCAGACCTATTCCAATTAAGAATACTGTACGTGTGTAATCCTGCAAAGATTTCTCAATTGCCCCATATTTAAAATGGAAACAAGGGGTTTAGTTTTAATGGAAGACATTGGGCCATTTCCACTTGGTCCTACCATTTGAGTTGATAGTGGGGACCTGGGTGGGTCTGCTGGGGTTAACAGCTGAAATCTGCTTTGTTCCAGGAAGAAGCTTTTAACCCTAAGGAGCCCTACCACCCATGTTGCTTCAGCACGATGGTGTCAGAAGTGGTGAGAGCATAAGAAGACATCTGCCTGGCACATGCTTCCATGGGCTCCTCCAGGGAACACCAATTCTTCCACACATTTCTGGAGCACTCAAGGGTTTTCCTCACTCCCCTGTGTCTGGTTTATAATGGTACAATTGGATGAATGACATCAGAACCCATATCAGCAGAGGCCCTCATAGAAATAAAGTTAAGACACTTCTAAGGGATTTCCCCCACCTTTCGATGTTTTTAGCCAATGAGTGAAATCAGAGCTATGATTGATGAGTGATTTCTTTGGGCACCAGCCTATAGGAAACCCTGGGGCTCCAAAGAGCTTACTACTTCCCTTTAGTGCTCTATTCTTTCGTGCTTCTCATTTTTTTTCAGTTCTTGGGATCTCTGCAGTTTGTCCTTCATTGTGGGCCTATTTGACTATGCATTCTCTTCATCTGATGACATCTGCATCGTGGTCACTTGTTTGCATAGATGAGCCATCACAGATCAACTTATCTCCATCCCATTGTGCAGTTTGTTGGGTGGAATCAGTGTACACATCCAGCTGTGGGAAGGGGGGGGAAACCTGATGAGAGAAACCAGATGAACTGAACCAGCTTCATCCCTAAGTAAAAAGTCATGATGGGCTGCCTATGGCTTCCCTTTGAGAACGCTCACATACATACTTGGAGCTAACTTTTGGAAGCTGAGACCCTAGGTTCATTCCCTTGGAGGTCCCAACCATCTAATGCCAGCCTTGATGGAATAAGTCAGGGCAATGCCTTTATATAGATCCCTGGTCACCGGCTGTGGTTTATGGTCATATAAGAGTCCGCTGATTCACAGGAGTTACTACAGGAGCAAAATGCCATTCCGAGAAGTGTAGCTCACCGGTTAGGCTTCTCTCGTGACAGCAAACTACCGCTCTAATTTTCATTTGTTCTGTCCCAGTCTCCTAACAGATTGCATTTCTCCCCGTCTCCTTCCTTCACTCTCTATCGCCCTGTTATTATTCTTTCCCTTTAAAGCGATTAATACCTTTCAAGAAATGGACTTGTGTGCTGATTCAACTTTTCTGAGGGCTAATATATGGAGTCCACAGTACAGAGAACCTGCCGCATCCTGATGGGACCTGATGTACAGCTGCAGTTATCTCCGGTTCGCGCCGTTTGTGCGGCCTCATACTTATCACGACGCGCTTCGTGTAAGGAGGCGCTGCGAGGTGAATGAAATTAATTGTTCAAGGAGTTAAAGGACCTGCAATTTCAGATTAATCCTTCCTGTTAACAATGCTGGTGATGCTAGAAAGTCAACACACAAGGCCTGCTGCCCAGGGGAGGCAGGAATGCATATTCTCTGACATTTTTCTGATGAAAATACCCAGTGCTATCTTTTTCCTAGGAAAAGAGGTGCTGGAACTCGCCATGAACACCTCCCTTATTCTCTTAGAATGGCAAAATTGCCAACCTGAGAGGTACCGGAACTGAGTTCCAGTGAGTTCCACCAGAAGCAAAGCCCCGAAGGCATCCAATTCCATACCCTCCAACATTTCTCTGATGAAAATAAGGTTGTCCTACCATACCCTTCAATATTTCTCCAATGAAAAGAGGGACATGCTAAGGAAAAGAGGGACCTTTCGGGATCAAATCAGAAACCGGGACAGTTTCAGTGAATCTGGGACTGTCCCTGGAAAATAGGGGTGCATGGAGGGTCTGGAAATGTAGTAACTGGTGGGATATATGTGTTTGTTTGTGTGTGTTGAGTGGGGAAGGTTGTTGTCAGTAGCAGGTAAAGTATTCAACAAACCGAATGTTTTCAGACAGAGGCCCATCAGAGGATATCTCAATAAAACCATAAATGTAAGGATTTATAGTGGACAGGAGCAGAGAGAGCTGTGCTCTCGGTGGTGGTGCTCCTGCTAGGGCAGTGATGGGATGAGACAGGGAGGTGGTGGCTTTCGGCACACTGGCAGAGCCAATCTGGCACTTCTGCCACTGTGCCTGATCTGCTCCAACCTTGCCACTGACCTGCCTCACCACCCCAGTATTAGGCAGAGGTGCTGCTGCCAGGAGGCCAGCAGGTCTGCAGTGAAACCCCTTTCTAGCTGGTCACTACTGCGAATGGATTACAGTATATAATGAGATTTTAAAATTTCCCCGAGAAACCCAAAGCTTTTATTTTAGGAATTCTAGACAATGATGCACCAAAAGAGTTGGTTAACTTATTCATGTATATAACGACAGCAGCAACAATACTGTATGCCCAAAGATGGAGAGAAGAGGAGGTTCCAACAAAGGAAGAATGGCTTTCAAAAACAATGGAGTATGCGGAACTGGCAAGATTAACAGCAAAGATTAGAGACTGAAATGATGGGGGGGGGGAATCCTTGAGGATTGGGGACTTTTTATCGAGTACTTAAAGAACTATTGTAGTGAGATGAAAAGGCAAGCAGGATTTGAAATACGAGAAACACCATTAATTATTAAGATAAAAAGGTTAAAAAGGGTGTATTGAATATTAAGTGTGAAATATGTGGGACGCGGGTGGCACTGTGGGTTAAACCATGGAGCGTAGCACTTGCCGATCGGAAGGTCGGCAGTTCGAATCCCCGTGACGGGGTGAGCTCCCATTGCTCGGTCCCTGCTCCTGCCAACCTAGCAGTTCGAAAGCAAATCAAAGTGCAAGTAGATAAATTGGCGGGAAGGTAAACGGCGTTTCCGTGTGCTGCTCTGGTTCGCCAGAAGTGGCTTAGTCATGCTGGTCACATGACCCAGAAGCTGTACGCCAGCTCCCTCAGCCGGTAAAGCGAAATGAGCGCCGCAACCCCAGAGTCAGTCACAACTGGACCTAATGGTCAGGGGTCCCTTTACCTTTACCTTTATGTGCAGTGTTTAAGGATAAAAATGGAAACTATGGAATGGGGGATGGGAAGTCAATGGATAAAGGAATTTCTGTAAAAAATAATAATTGTGAAACATCAATACATAAGTTTTTTTAAAAAAAATAAAAATGAATTACAGTCCAGCACAGAGATCACTCTGCCAAGAGGCAAAACTGATGTATCCCACATTTAGGCCTGGTGCAGGTGTGATGCCGGTCTGTCTCTTAAATGGACATTGGAACTGTTTTGCAAACCATGGTGAATGAAGGAAATCCTGATAAGCATGAATCATAACTAGGGTCCATGGAGGCATATTGCCATATCGAGGACTGGCCAGAGATGTTTTGTTGCCTGGGACATATGGAAAGATTGCCCCTTCATCCATTCCCCACCCCAAAAAAATTCCATGAGGAAAAGATGACTGGCCTGGCCTTTGAATCCCCCTTCAACACTGGTGACAGGATAGCATCCTCTCGTACATCTGTAGGCGACTAGCAGAGGAGCCAGCTTCTCCAGAGGATTGCGGGGTCCATTGGCTACCCTGCTATACCTGGTGAAATCTGGCAACGGCAGGCAAGAAGAGGGGATGGATGTAAAGGGGCAGGGAGCTCACAGTCCCCTCTTAGTGGTTCAAATATTAGCAGCAATGCATTTGGACCAGACCTATTTGTGAGAAAGAAGCAGCTGCACTTATTTTCTTATTGTCCCACATTATGCATTTAAAAGTCTCTCAACAAGATCTTTGTGTAGGTGGAGGAGGAGGGGGGAGCAGGATTTTAGATCATATCTGTCAATGAAATCTACCCAATATGCACCAGCTATCATTCTTTGTCGCCAAATGTACATATGCAATTACCTTTTAGAGATTTTTGTCATCTATTAACATGATGATTGTCAATTCTATTTTTTTTAGGTTGTGCAAAAATAATGTTTATGTAAAAGGAGAAAATCTCTAATCATACACATAACATTAACCCAGACATTTATGCTGCTATTACAATACATCTGAGATGTGTTAAATTTCCATTTTTGTATATACTTGGGGAAGTGCTTTTGCACTCACACTCCTCACAGATCCACAAATACAATAATCTGGGATAAATACAATCTGAACTCTCTTTCTGTTGTTGTGAGGAAATGTTTAATAGTGCTCAATATGCCTACAGCTGCTTCTAAGGAAGTTTATAAAGAGGGAAAGTGGTGTAGCATCTTTTGTTTTCTTTCTTCTCCTAATATGGACTCAACCTCTTGGGTTGATAATAATAATAATAATAATAATAATAATAATAATAATAATAATAATAATAATAATTTATTATTTATACCCCACCCATCTGGCTGGGCCTCCCCAGCCACTCTGGGCGGCTTCCATAAAAACCAAAAATACAGTAAAATATCACACATACAGTAAAATATCACACTAAGATAAGTTTTTTTGTACATTTTTTGGGGGGGGAGTTAATACATATGCATAAATGTGAGGGTTGACCTTTTCTTTTCTGAATGAGGCTCTTTCTGCTGAGGTCCAGAATTACTTCATGCCGTCTGGGCGTCTGTCTGGTATATTGCTTCTATAATATGGTGGCAAAGAACAGTCTCAGGCTCCACTTGTTTCCCATTTTCCTCAGACTCCTCCATCTTTGTGACAGAAGCAGCTTGACTGAAACTTCGTGAAAAGTACTGTTTGGAAATATACACATAAACAAGGTGCAAACTGACAAGAAAGAGACAACAACTTCTCAAACCCTTCTAGTGTCCCTATTTTCCAGGGACAGTCCTGGATTTACAGAAGCCATCCCAGTTCCTGATTTCTTCTCAAAATGACCTGCTTTTCCTCAGGACATCCTTATTTTCATCAGAGAAATGTTTGTGGCTATGGAGTTATGTGACCCCCCAGAGCCAAGAAGATTTTTAATGTTTAATGTTTTATTATGGTTTTTATATATGTTGGAAGCCTCCCAGAGTGGCTTGGGCAACCCAGTCAGTTTCATGGGGTACAAATAATAAAATAGTTATATATATATATATACAGGACATCCTTATTTTCATTGGAGAAATGTTAGAGGGTATGAGAACATAATAAGAGCCTGCATAATCAGACCCATGAGAACCATCCCGTTCTCACAGTGACCAGATGCCTGTGGGAAACTGTTGATCAGGACTTGAGCACAAGAGCACTGGGCCCTCCTGTTGTTTCCTGCAACTGGTATTCAGAAGGTAACCTCCGACTGTCGGCTGCTGAGATAAATTTGCTCCTCCATGATAATATGACAGCAACAATCACAGATAACAATGACTCTCAAAGTGAACCATTCACAGTGGGAACAGGTGTTAAACAGAGTTGTGTTATCGCCCCAACTCTATTTATTATTTTCGTTGCCATGATCCTACACATTGTCAAAGGAAAACTCCCCACCGGGGTAGAAATCATATATCAAACAGGTTGAAAGCTCTTTAACTTGAGTAGACTGAAAGCAAAGAATAAGGTTACCATAACTTCCATCATAGAGCTTCAATATGCTGATGACAACATAGTGTATGCACACTCAGATGATGATCTCCAAACCACGCTGAATATCTTTGCTCAACATCCAAAAAACCAAAGGGCTGCACCAGCAAGCACAAAACAACCCCGCTGCAGTGCCACAAATCCAACTCAATAGTATATAGTTGGAAAGTGTTGAACACTTCTCCTACCTGGCCAGTTACCTTTCCACAAGGACCGGCATTGATGCTGAAATCCAGCATTGCCTGAGCTTGGCAAGTGCAGCTTTCTCCCAATTGAAGGGCAGAGTGTTTGGGGACCAGGACAATTGCAGGGCACCAAAATGCTTGCTTACAAAGCTATTGTACTAACAACTTTACTGCATGCCTGTGAAACATGGACCACTTATAAACACCATCTCCAGCTCCTTGAAATATTCCATCAATGGTGTCTCTAAAAAATGTTACATATCACTTGGGGAGACAGGCAAACTATTGCCAGTGTACTGGAAGAAGCAAAGATCACCCATGTCGAAGCAATAATTCTTCAACATCAACTTTGTTGGACTGGTCATGGTGTTCAGATGCCTGATTATCGTCTTCTGAAGTAACTACTCTATTCCAAACTTAAAAATGGAAAGTGTAATGCTGGTGGTCAACAAAAGAGGTTTAAAGACTCTCTCAAGGCAATTCTAAAAAAAAGTAGTATAAACACCAACAATTGAGAAACTGGCCTGTGAGTGCTCCAGTTGGAGAACAGCCTTTATCAAAGGTGTCATGGACTTTGAAGGCGCTTGAACTCAGGACGAGAGGGAGAAGCGTGCTAAGAGGAAGGTACATTTGGCAAACCTTCACCATGATCAACTCCTGCCCGAAAACCTATGTCCCCACTGTGGAAGGACATGTGGATCCAGAACTGGCCTCCACAGACTCACTATTAAAACCGTGTTCATGGAAGCCAGTCTTAGTTGGCTATGAGTGATCGCCAAAGAAGAAGAAGAGGCCTCTGACTGTGGAGGCAGACCATAGCCATCATGGCTTCGTGAATTTGTCCAATCTGTGCACTCAGGGGCACCAAGATGATGATTCTAACCTTTGCTGCTATACAGGGGTACTTGTTTTCTTCTCCTTCTCTCTAAAAAATACACCTTTTCTTTTTCTGCCTGACAATGCTGCTTATAAGCCCAGGTAATAAAACCTTTTGTTTACTGTAATGCGGATGCTTCCTAATTTCAAAATGTATTTATGATTTATTCCTATTTTCTCAGCTGGCATAAAAGCCCTAAGATATACTTGACTCCCATAGGGCACAGCAACTTGCATTTCCCTGCCCCCCCTCCCTCGCTAGCTGACACTGGGTATATTTGTAATTATTGTTTTTCATAAAATGAAGTCATTTATGCTTTAGAGTTTCATAAACATAACAAGCTGTACAATTTTATGTGTTAAATTATTATGCACAATACATTTCATGTTCAAGAAGTCATAAAGTTAAGTAGAGGTTTGATAAGTATTGCATATATTTCACACCCCCACACCCCCACACACTTCTGCTTATTCCTCCCTCCAACAACAGAAAAACACATTTTCCCTACAATATTTTCAAACATTTTAGCCTTTCCATAAATCCCCATCAGCTAGACCGGTAGGGAAGTGGAACGGGAGTAAAGTCTATATGTGGCACAAGCACACAACACAGATCTATATGGCATGGTGTCCGTAGATACGCAACACTGCAAAATTGCGTCAGATACGAGATACCATTGTTGTCTCCACTGCCATGAGAGTCTTCAGAACAGCACAGTAGTGAATGGTAGCCATTCACTTACATAGAAGGAAATTAGTCTTTCTGACTGGTGTATAGTTATTTTGTCAAACATTCGCAAATGGGGGACATTAACATTTCAAAGGAGGCAACATGGATCTGCTTCCATCCCAGTGCCAAAGTGGACAGGTAAATCTATCAATTTTAGTTTCTAATTTGTCCAATCTTATGTTCATATTTTCACATCAGTTTGAAATTATTTGTAATAGTCCGAATGAAAATTCATCAATCTTAGAGCAAATTTCTCTGAATATACACATTTGGGTTTGCAATTTTGCTTAATGCGCACATTTTTGCAAATGAATTTTCCATAATAGAATGTGTTACTACTGTGTGTTATTTTCACTAAATGTATGCATATTTTTTTGCACAATTTATCCTAGTGTTGCATTTTTGTACTTGGCTAGAGCCTGGCACTACAAAATTTCAAAGCGCAGCTGTGTTTCGATTCATGTATTGTTTCTGAAAGTGAAAATTTGGTAGGTTCGGCTTTGAATGTAGACAGAATATAACTTATTCCCCACCACTCATTTTTATATTACAGTTTACTAGTTCCATAGTACTCAGTGAGAGCCCAAGAGAATGGAGTCTGTCTATAGGGCACTACAGAATGCCCTATAGGCACTACAGAATGATCATTTCACAGAAATTAGTGATGCTCAGAACCCCCACCCAACAATGGGCAGCCAAACTAAGGCCCCCAAATAAATAAAACACATGACAAAAAGGAAGCCACCCCAAAAATGATAGGTGCCCTTCCCTGCAAACAACAACAAAAGCACTCCAAACCCTTCAAAATTAAAAAAACTAGAGGAGGCAGGGGGTACCAATATTCCCTTGGGTGCCACACTTGGAACCCCAGATCTATATAGTTCTGCCTTGGTGTTGGTCACACCAGAGCGTGACAAAGAGATGGAAGGCTTTGAAACAGGCACTCTTCGGACCGTAAATGATTTCTCACATTGTTGTCTAAGATCAGAAAGAACAAATTGGAACAAATGAGGGAAATTGCCACAAGATGCATCATACTTCCCTCCGGAGAGCTCCAGTAAAAGTGTGGGGAACTTGACTCTTTTGAAAGGAGAATGTCGTCACGTTTTGCAGGTAAGATGCTGCCATCTCTCAAAAAGAAAAGAGGTGCTCTGACCTTGTGGTGTGCTGACAGTACCCAAAATAGCTGCTGATCCAGGTGGTCCTGGTGGATGAAAGCTGACTTCCAGTCCAAAGGACATGCTGTGTGCCTGGTGCAGAGGCTGGTTAGAGGACGCAATCAATCAGCTTAGCTGGTAATAGTGGATTCCTGCTGAGATAAAAAAAATATATGGGGGAATCAGATAAAAGCATATTTTAAAACTGCTGTGTTTGAGACAGCATAGTTAGGCCTCAGATTTTTAAAACCACAGTGACTGCAAAGGGAGGTGTCCCCCCACTTTTTTTGCTTCGAAAGAGGGCTGCCCTTTTAAGTAGGGGAATGTGGGTGACATTTCTGGCATGGCAGTCTGACCTGAGAAGTTTGCATTGGCACCCTCTGGGTTGTAACTGGACTCTGTATAAACAAAGCACTTCAGTTTCCAAGGCTGCCATACCTTGAAGTTCATAAACATCAACATTCATCGCCCTCCCTGCGCACACCCAAATGAAAAGAATCTGTATATGCGGGCATGCTTATAAGTGGGTGTGCGTGTGTGATCACCAGCACAATCTTGAAAAGCAAAAATGAAAAGTGCTCTCCTCCTTGCAAACATGATTAAGCACCACACAGCACATAAATCCAGGTAATGGAAAATGTTCAGCAACAACAAATCTTAATGAACTGGGAATGTTTACTCCAGATCCAGCCAGCCCTCCTAAGAAATGATACCCGCTTTGGAACAAACTTGGCGATGCTTGCAGAGAGCCAGGTGAGGCCCTAGCCAGGATGGTGGCAATGGAATGTCTGGGAGAGGCACTGGACCCACTGAAGAATATTCCTTTCCAAGTCCCTTCTCTGAATGTTGTGGTTTTTAACAAAGAAACCACCACACCCTAGTTCAAAGCAGTTCACATACAAAGGAGTGCAGGAAGCTGTCTTTGGCAGAGTTGGCCCATTGGTCTATCTATCTCAGCATGTCGGTCTATCTCAGTATGGTCTACAAAGACTCTTAGAGGCTCTCCAGGATTTTAGGCAGGGTTCTCTACCTACCTGGGGATGCCCAGGATTGAACCTGAGACCTTCTGCAGGCAAAGCAGATGCTCTATCACTGAGCTACAGCCCTTCCACAAGACCTTCCCTTAGGGTTATTTTACCAATGTCTGGCTGTTTGTGAAGACCCTTGCTCCTTCTTGCAATAGCAGAATGCTAATGTTTTTAATCAAAAAAGCTAAGGTCATGGCCTCTGGTCCCATCACCTCCTGGCAAATAGAAGGGGAAGAAATGGAAGCAGTGAGAGATTTTACTTTCTTGGGCTCCAAGGTTACAATCCGTTACCTTCAAACTAGGATAGAAGGGGGAAGCATAGGTAGGATTAGAGTTTGCATGGCAGTATTCTGAGTAGCCACTTCTTAGAGGTCTTTAAAAAAAAATAATCAGACTGATTGAACAACCCATTCAGATCCATCACATATTTCTCATGTTATAGTAATCCAATGTTGATGTTTTCCCTCCAAAACCAGAGACAGCCAACATGGTGTTCTCCTTGTTAGTCGCTGGCCATGCCGGCTGAGACTGATGGGAGCTGCAATCCAATGGCATCTAGAGACCCTCACATTGGCTATCCCTTTGCTAAACCATATTGCTTTGATTTATTCATTTGTAAAAGTATTTAGATACTGCTCTTTCCAATAAATAAACAGGGCAATGTACATTTTTTAAGCATCAAAAGCAGTCCAGAACAATTATTTTGCAAGTGACCTCCTTGTGTTTCGTTTTGAATGGAGATAAGAGGTGGTTCTACCATGTAATCATTTATCATCTCAGTAGTGTTTTTATAATGTCACCTTTGATAGCAAATGCAGTGGAGTCCTGAACATGGCGGGGAGGCGGGGGGAATTCAGCGGCTTTCTGGTTAGCGGTGTTGAACAGGATGAATAGAAAATGTTTAAACTTTCTCCAGCGCTGCCCTTTAGGGGATTTTTGCCCCTTTAAAAACAAAACAAAGTTGATTCAAAGCCTAATGTGTGTAAAAGCAAGTGTTAATGGTGCTTCTTTCAAAATGTATGAGCAGCAGAGGATTGGAAATTGAGCAGGATTAGGCTGCATTAGAGAAAATGCAGTAAAGTTGAGGAGCATTAAAGGAAACAGTGTATTGTTATCTGTCAGCTCCAGGGTGTGAATCTGAAGAAGGGCAGTCATAACTAGTTGGAGAGTATGGACGTGAGCCTAGTGCTGCTTCCAGCCTGCTGGCATTTTGTGGGTAGGGCTGAATCGTGAAATGGAAAACTGACGGCGTGCAATTGAAGTAGATTTTGCCATTTTCTTTCAGGATGTTGTTGCACCATGATTGTTGTTATATTCTATTTTCTAATGCTTTCATCAATGTTTTCAATTCTGCGTTGTTTTTTTGTAAACTGCTTTGGGATATAGGGTGATGGATGGAATATTGTTTTCTTAGCTAAATAAACAAACCTGATATATATATGTGTGTGTGTGTGTGTATATATATATATATATATATGCAGGTTTTGGTGTCCTCGGGTGTCTTCCCGTGTAAAAGTTGGGGTGTCTAGGCGACGTTTCGACAAGGTCTCACTCGTCATCTTCAGGCTGGTGCTTTCGGCTTCTTGTTACTGGAACAGAGCAGGATCTCAGTGTTTGAGTTCCTATAAATACTGTTGAGGGGGTGTGGTGTATAGCCTCCAATGTTCTGGGCAGAGAGGAAGTTCCCAGGCTAGCCTGGGAACTTCCTCTCTGCCCAGAACATTGGAGGCTATACACCACACCCCCTCAACAGTATTTATAGGAACTCAAACACTGAGATCCTGCTCTGTTCCAGTAACAAGAAGCCGAAAGCACCAGCCTGAAGATGACGAGTGAGACCTTGTCGAAACGTCGCCTAGACACCCCAACTTTTACACGGGAAGACACCCGAGGACACCAAAACCTGCATTCCTGTACCCGTGAAAATCTACGAAAGCATATATATATATATATATATATGCTTTCGTAGATTTTCACGGGTACAGGAATGCAGGTTTTGGTGTCCTCGGGTGTCTTCCCGTGTAAAAGTTGGGGTGTCTAGGCGACGTTTCGACGAGGTCTCACTCGTCATCTTCAGGCTGGTGCTTTCGGCTTCTTGTTACTGGAACAGAGCCCGAGGACACCAAAACCTGCATATATATATATATATATATATGCTTTCGTAGATTTTCACGGGTACAGGAATGCAGGTTTTGGTGTCCTCGGGTGTCTTCCCGTGTAAAAGTTGGGGTGTCTAGGCGACGTTTCGACGAGGTCTCACTCGTCATCTTCAGGCTGGTGCTTTCGGCTTCTTGTTACTAGAACAGAGCAGGATCTCAGTGTTTGAGTTCCTATAAATACTGTTGAGGGGGTGTGGTGTATAGCCTCCAATGTTCTGGGCAGAGAGAACACAAGAGAATAATCATGGAAGCCATCGAGATAGAGAAACACCCTCACAACATGAACAAGCGTGACGACACATCCCGCTTGCCAGACATCTGGAAATTAGCCCTCCCCACAAAAACTGACACCAGATCCAGAGGCACACAGAACGCTATCACCAATCAACCACACCAGACCCAAACCCAGACCCTCTCCACAGATAAATTACAGACACCATCCAGTAGCCAAACCATGGTGGCACCTCCGGATGCTGCACCCCCCTGCAATCCCTACACAGATCTGGCTGACACAGGCCACAAAACCACAGCTCGCCCCTATACACGAAGCCAAGCCAGAGCACAACTAAGTGCAGTACAGCCATCTTCTCAGAAAAACTCTTCACAAAGTTCAAGAGGTCAAGACACAAAGACTTTAGCAACTAATCCACACCTAATGACCCACCTAAGTGGTACTCAGGATATCACTCAAGAAATCACTCAAGATATCCCTCAAGTAATTAAGGAACAAAAGAAGAAAAGGCACACTAGCCTGGGAACTTCCTCTCTGCCCAGAACATTGGAGGCTATACACCACACCCCCTCAACAGTATTTATAGGAACTCAAACACTGAGATCCTGCTCTGTTCCAGTAACAAGAAGCCGAAAGCACCAGCCTGAAGATGACGAGTGAGACCTCGTCGAAACGTCGCCTAGACACCCCAACTTTTACACGGGAAGACACCCGAGGACACCAAAACCTGCATATATATATATATATATATAATCACCCAAAATTATTGTTGCTGTAAGGAAAGTGTGGAATAGCAATTGCTTGGCTTATAGTGTTGTATAACTTCCCCAGCACCAACATGAGTTTGATCAAACTTCGGGAGGCAGTGGAAGACAGGAGTGCCTGGTGTGCTCTGGTCCATGGGGTCACGAAGAGTCGGACATGACTAAACAACAACAACTTCCCTCGCACCAAATCAGAATGAATGTCCAATATGCAGTGGACCTTATAGAACCTCCCTGCAAATGTTGTGCAAAGAAATCAGAACAAATGGTTAAAAACAAGACATATGGAAGTGACCTAGGATCTCACCCAAGCCTCAAAGTGAGGGCATCTATCCAAGCTGATGAGAGATATCAGCATTATCACTTAGCCGCAGGGATTCCAGATAACCTGTGGAAGGGACAATTTCTATAAGAGTGTTAAGCTACCCAGGTTTGTGACAGTTCTGGAGCCCCCCCCTCTCTCTCTCATTTGTGTGTGTGTGCAGGAATGAGTTGCTGAGAGAATTCTCTTCCTTCTGGAATTGGAAAGGCCTAGGAAAAGGCTTATCTTGTTTCATGTCAATGGAAGTTGTGCAGGAGCATCCCCTTATTAATCTTCAACCTGCAGGTGATAAGACTGAAATTTATTGAACAGTTCTTCCTGGGGGTGGGGCGGGGGACAGGAGTGGGGGAAAGAGTTGCACTTGTCTATAGACAACACGGCCTGCTTCTTTTGAGTTGAAACTGTTTCTGGAATGTGATCCTGCTTTTGAGAAGCGTCTGTTACCACGTGTCCTTTACATATTTATTTGGGATATTGCCCATGCTGCTCTTCGTTGCAAAAAGGGATGATCAAGAATGGCCAGCAACAAAATTTAAAAGCGGCGGGGGGGGGGGGACGGACGACCACAGGAAAGAGCAATAAAAGAAAACAGTGAGTAAAACAGGAGAAAGAGAGAGATGGTGCAATCAATGGATGTAGGTGTGGGCAGTGGTTTAAAACAGGTTAAAACAACAATTGAAATGTCATCTGTGGTGGTGGTGAGGATCTACCTCCTTCTTGAGTTAAGATCCTACCCCCTACCAGTCACACATCCTGTTGGCCAGCTAGATGCTACTGGAAAGCCCACAAGAAGGCCACAAAGACAACAGCCTTCTTCTCAAAGTTTGCCCACCCACCTCCATTCTGAGCAGCTTCCGTTGCTTCTGAATACATCATCACTTGACCTGGAGGTTTGGCTAATCACCACTGCCAGACCTTCTTGACTCTTTCGAAGCTGGTTCAAAAGCCAAAGGCTAGGGATGGATTTCAGTGTCTGTGCCAGTCTTACATGCCTACATTCATAGGATAGTTCTGTCCCATTTCTGTATGAATCTACAAGGGGGGGAGCCATTTTAAATACTATAAGCCAGTGGTTTTCAACCAGTGTGCCCTGAGATGCCTTCAATGATGATCAGGGGTGCCATGGGCAACACTGGCCTCGGTCCTCCTTTCCTTTCATGCCTCCTCTGGTGTCCTCTCATGTCTCTGCCTCCCAAAGGCTTGCATAGCTGTTTGTTGCAGCAGCCCTGGCTACAAGCTCCCCAGGCAAATGGTCCTCTGGGGCTGACCAGGGAGTGCTTCCCAGGTCCCTTTGGGGCACTATAAATTGCTGACATAAACATTTTCTCAAGCATGCTTTTGCATGTCCTGTGTAGCCATATTCCTCATCCAGGGGACTTAAAATTGAGGATTTACACGCTGCCACACCATCTGGGAGATTTTCCTATATTAGCAAAATTCCCAGCTGTCCAACGGGGACAGCTTTATCACTGTTGGAGTTTCGAGGGCTAAAACAATGTCCTTTATCATAGGTTTGCATGTATTTATTTAAATATATAGCTTGATCTCTCCTGGAGGTGCTGAATGAGTTCAGTATCAAGTCTTTGAGAACACAGTATTCCATGATGGTGGAAATGCCTTGGTTATCTATGAGAGTCATCACCATTCTGCAGCCAGACACTATGCAAATACCAACAGTCATACACAATAAAAAGAAATGTGTTGGGTGGCACCTTGAGACTAAATTTTAGTAAGTGTTTTATTATAAAATGGCATGAGCTTGGGTAGGCAACATCCCACCAAAGATATAATTCAATGACTTGGGACTCAGCTACACTAGTAAAGAAAAAGCACTTTATATGTGTTATAACACTTCGACACCAGATGGCACTGCGGAGTCCCGTCTTTCGCCAACATGATTTCCCTTTATGAAGTTTACAACGCGTTATCCTGAAACACGTTTTTGATGTGTCTAGTTCCAGCCTTGTACTGCTTCCCCAGTTTCAGTCTCCAAATCAGTTACTTCTGCCTCCATCTTGGGCTCCTATGAGTGTCTTTCTATTGTGTATTATTTGAGTTCACAGTTGAATTGGGGTGGTTCCACATGATCTCACTTTTAAAACTGTTTTCACCTGCAATGGTTTGGGGGTTGATTTACTGCCCTGTTTCCAATCAGATCCCTGTAGCTTCTTGCTGAAATCCTGTAACTTTTCATATTACAAATACTCCAGGTTTGCTGTTGTTTTCTCTTGCTTTTTTTCCACTATACAGCACAAAAGTGCCCCTACAGATGGCAATAATGTGGCAACATTGGGGAAGCAGCTCAGAACAACTCATACAGTAGAATGACATGTGGGCAGTCCAATATAAATCCATCACTGATGTACTATTATTGTGTCAATGATGCGTTGCAAAATCCACTCACAAAATCCCACCAGTCTGGAGGGGCCTCTAAGGACTGAAGGAGGAGTAATGTTGTTGATGTTGTCAAACAACTGAGTATCAGAACGTCCTTCAGGTGTACGACAAGTCACCTAACATTGTAACCAACGAAGTCATTAAGATAGTGGAATGACTTTCACTCAGGCAATTGAACTTCCCCTTCCTTTCTTCTTGCTCCACCTAACCTACTCTGGATGAGGAGGTCTCTCATTCCTCCAAAAGCGATTTTAGGGGAGTGCAGGACAAACAAGAGGCAATTCTGCAAGCACAGTGATTGCCCTGGATAGACTCCCCCTCCAGCAGTTTCTCGCAAGATCCTGATCGACCTTCTGTCCAGTCCTGCTCTGATGTTTCTTTCAGTGTCTCCCCAAGGAGTTGTTGCAAGTAGAGACCCACCCAGCTGCCAAGACTTGCCCTCCCTTTAATAGTCTTTAACAAATTTTTAATAAACCAAGATAAACTAAATAAATAAATGAAATACTTTTAAAACAAACTAAACTAAATCTTCAACCTATTGATAGCACAGAACATATTTTTTAAAAAAACACTGAGTCTGTAAGGTGCAAAAGTACTAGATTTGCTTCCCTGACATAATTTGAAAGGCACAACTCGAATAGCCACGTAGATCACTCTACTAAGGGACGGAAATCTTCCTTTTACCAGATTAAGCAGCGTTGTGATGCTTTAAATAAAGTCCACCCCCTTCCTGACCCTCATTAACTAATAACAGGTCTTGTCCATTTAACTTTGGAGCACCACTTTGGAAAATGGCCTTTAGAATAAGAACGGGGTAATAGGATAGTCCAGGTAATCAGATTTGATGGAAGCACTAGTAATCAGTTTCCTAGTAAGCTTTGGGCAGGAATACTCGGACAGCACATTGAAATGAGTCATAAGGACATGGTGGTATTAGTGCAGTTCCCATTGCAGGGCATTTCTAAGTACATTTCTATATTATGTACTTGTTTGGGTTATGCCTTACATGTGCTACGGAAATAATGAATAGTGCCTCATTAAAATCCCCAGTAAAGCTACCTGTAGCCTTTGCAGGAAGGAACCACATATTCCCTTTGAATTTTTCTGGTTGTGACCCTCTCCAGAGCACGTACAATGAGCCACATATATCCAGGATGAGCTAATACCCTCTAACATTTCTCTGATGAAAATAGGGACATCCTATTCTGTAATAATAATCATGATAATTTTATTATTTATACCTCACCCATCTGACTGGGTTGCCCCAGCCACTCTGGGTGGCTTCCAACATATATAAGAACATGATAAAATATTAAACATAATAATAATTTAAAAAAAAACTTTCCTGTACAGGGCTTCCTTCAAATGCCTTCTAGAGGTTGTAAGGTTACTTATCTCCTTGGCTCAGGGGTAACATAACTCCACACCCTCCAACATTTTTCTAATGAAAATAGGGACATCCTAAGGGAAAGCAAGACATTCTGGGATCAAATCAGAAACCAGGATGGCTTTCAAGGGGGCCTGTCCCTGGGAAATAGGGACACTTGGAGGGTCTGTGAGAGCTCTGAACCCAGGATAGTTTGGTCATCTGCATTATCCTACCTACAGATTTATTATTTTATGTAAGGTAAGAGGGGTAAATATAACCATATACCAACTTCAAGTTGTAGTAAAGTTTATTGTAAAATAATTGTCCATATATGCTCTCTCAGCCTCTTTCCATAATTGTGATATATGTTTCTGCTTACCAATAGGCCATGAAGCATCTTGGTCACACGCAAGAATAACAGTAAGTCCTTCATTTGAATCAAGTAAAAAAATCGAAAAATCTGCCTTAACCTGGGTCAGACTATTTCTGTCTCTATCTGTAGCCTCTCTCCCACCCTAGATTTGCTGGACCACAATTCCCATATTCCCAGTCCATTGGCCATGCTTGCTAGGGCTGATGGGATTTCTGGCTCAGGAAGATCTGGGGGGCCCAAAGGTTTCCCACTGGTCTAGCACATTGTTGTTGACCTTGACTGGCTGGGGATCTCCAGGTTCTTCTGGTGTGATCATTCCTCTTGCCTCACACCTGAACCTCACTAGAATTTAAAATCCTTTAAAAAACACAAAAAAACCCCATTCCCTACCATTGAGATATGGGCCAAGAAAGAAGTGAACAAGCTTTTGCAAGAAGTGAGGTTACAGGGAACCAGGCAGAGGGCCTTCTTGGTAGCGGCACCTGCGCTGTGGAACGCCCTCCCTCCAGATGTCTAGGAAATAAACAACTATCTTTTAGAAGACATTTGAAGGCAGCCCTGTTTAGGGAAGTTTTTAATGTCTAATTTTTTATTGTGCTTTTAATCCTTTTGGTAGCCACCCAGAGTGGCTGGGGAAAACCAGCCAGATGGGCGGGGTATTATTATTATTATTATTATTATTATTATTATTATTATTATTATTATTATTAAGTCAATTAAAACTCTTCATCACAATGGTTTAAGGAACTCTAAAGCTTGTTTACCTCTTTGTGCCCATTCATTTGGTCCTAATAAAAGGTTTCACCACTCCCACTCCCTCGATAAACCAACATGGCTACTTGCAATTTTTTATCCTATTTCTAGGCAGAGTCTGACTAGAAATGACAGACTTCTATTCTTGGTTTGTTGTTCTGAGCAGAATTTCACTTTAGTATCAAAGGGGGTTGTAAATGTAGCTCTGAGGATAATTACTTTGGGCAGAAATTAGCTAGGAAAAAAAAACCCAGTTTGCTTTTAAATGTCAAGTTTCATTTCGACGAGGAGCAGCTTAAATTTCACGTACCTGACAGTGTCCTTCAGATTGACAATTGTGATAGGATGATCTTGTTCTCAATAATCTCTCATGTTTTAAGGTGTTTCTGCAATGGTTTCTATTGCATTTTTTATAAAAAATAAAATAGAAGGCCTAGGCATGTCCTGATGCCTGCTAGGGTATTTTGGGCTTGATTTCTGAGCATGCTGACAGCTCCTGAAAGATTTAGGAACTGGCAGCAGGAAACATTCCCATAGAATTGGTATTGCAAACTTTCCCCCCTCCCTGGAAAAACAGCATCGTTTAGCAGGTCATATATCTCCAATAAAACTACTTATGCAATAATGGTTCATTAATATGCTAAATCATAACATGGGCTGTTCTCCGAAATTGAAAATGGGACCTGCAGAAAGAACGGCCCCCGTTTCTCACTGCCCCCCCTCAACCTGGCCCCAGACTACTTAGTCAGCCCAGTTTAAGTTTGTGGCTCTTATTATTTTTCACTTGAAATGGCATTTTTTGATTTGCAAAGGAGATAGCATTGGACTTCTGACATTTTTATTCCTGTATAAACAGATTTCCATTTGGGCTAAGGTTAATACAGTAGGATTTTTCTTTTTCTGTTTTTTTTTTTTTCATTTTGGATCCACTGCTTCTTTTGCAAGAGCACTTTTGTTTGGTATGTGGCTTCTAATTTATCCGTTCTGCCTTTACGATCGTGTCAGAGCCTCATGACTCCTTTACTTTTTACTAATCTAAAATAATCCCTTTGAAATCCTTTGATTGTCTGTTTGGACCTGATCCACTTCTAAAGAAGGAATGTAATGGGCTTTATGGCACTTACTTGAAAGTAATTTATCCAGCGGAGTGACTATAGATACTTTTTTCTTTTTTAAAAAAAAAACAACCAGCATGCTTTATGGAAAGTGGGGAGTGCTATTTAATTAGCGAAAGGGAAAGTAGTTCATGATACAATCTGTTCCAATCATCTTGGACATTAAACAAAAAGCCAAGCTAAGTTATTAATGCACATGCACTTTATTTGCGGCTGCTTTGTGTAACCTTTCCTTGTGGTACTTTTGCAGCACCATCTTGAGAATTAAAAAGAACATCTTAAAAGAAGCACGTTTCGTATATATGGTAAAAAAAAAAAAGCAAACAGAAGTTTCACTTACTGCTGCCTATGTAGTTTCACTTACTGCTGCCTATGTGGCAAGTGCAAACATATTAAAATCTGTTGACGGCGGCAAAAATCCTGGTTTTATTCTGGGTAAGATGCTTAACTTTTTGCCCAACGCCTGATGCCTTGTGTCTTTGGGGTGTAGAATACCAATGCGCAACACTCAGGGTTTTTTAACACGAGGAACTCTTCTGCTTTCCCCATGAAACATTCAGAGTGCGGATGATTGAGATGTATTTCTTCTTAAGACGTTAAGACTTGTGAACACAGTTTCACGCCTGGAATCCAAATGGCCATGCTCTCCCTTCAGCTTTTATAACTGCAATGAATGTGTGGAAGAGGGGGGGGGGAAATATTATAGGCCTTCGTTTGCTTCTTTCTAAAAAAGGAAAATGACTCTTGTTTTGTCAACTCAAACAACAAACCTGGGTGCACCTGAGGGAACTCAAATTTCCATCTCCTATTTTCATTGGAGAAATGTTGGAGGGTAGGGAGTTATCTGGCCCCTGAGCCATCTGAAAATTTTTTTAATGTTTTATTATGTTTTTATATATGTTGGAAGCTGCCCAGAGTAGCTGGGGCAACCCAGTCAGATGGGCAGTGTATAAATAGTAAAATTACTACTATTATTCATGAATAGCACCAGTGCTTTTTTTCTTTTAAAAAAATGTTTAGGGGTACTCTCATTTTGATTGAAGGAAATCACCATTTTATCGTTCAAATTGGGAAAATGAAATACAGTTAATGGACAAAAGTACAAAGAACATGCAATACCTCATATTACACAGCTGACAGGACCTTCCACATTGGCATGAGGTTGTGTGTGCACTAACATCTTCCCGATTCCTCTGCTTGCTGTTGGTGTCCGTTGCCAAATCAAGCCGCCATCGGAGGTGGTAACAACAAAACTGACCAATCACAGTGCTAGATTTCAACTCCTACTTCACACATTAAACGCTCACTTTTGTCTGAGACTCAGGAAACACTGTGACAGGAAATGAGGCCGCCACCGGGGGTAGCAATGGAACTGACCATTTACCGTGCTAGAGAAGAAACTTTTTTCTTTCTTTTTTACTTTCTTATCCCATTAGATTCACAAAATGTTTAGGGGTATGCGTACCCCCAGAAAAAAAGCACTGAATAGGATGTCCCCATTTTAATTGGAGGGTATGGCTAAACACGCAATTCCACATTTTGTGCTTTTGTATTCCACCACCTCCAAAGGAGTCAGGGTGATGTACATGGGGTTTATCTCATTTTCCCCTTGCAGTGACCCTGTGAGGTGGATTGAGCTGAGAAATCACAACTGCCCCAAGATCAATCAGTGGCTAAGCAGAGATCTGAACTCAGGACTCCTTGGCAGGGCAATCTGTCTTCTGCACCATGCTGGCTCCCATGCAAATGTGCAATGACTGCTTTCTTCCTCTAGTTCCGAGAGCTGAGCAACTGGCTCTCAAACACTGAATGTTTAGCTCCATTATTAAGGGCATTCCATTATCTGTTGAGTTCTGAATCCTTCTGCCAATCCCCCTGGCCTTTAAATGTGCTAATCAACCCCGATCCCTTTCCCACAGACGGATACTTGGGGTGCCCTTGAGTGACTATGATTCCGCACGAAGTTTTGTAAGGTCACGAGAGGATCATCCAGCCTTTTTGTTTAGTTCTGGCTAATAAAGGCAGCGGGCTCTGATGCTTTTGAAGCATTACAGTAACATATACAAACATCAGTTGTGTGCAGTCAACGGGAATTCCTCTAGTGATGGGAACACAGGCCCAGGGCTTAACATTAGTGAATCAACGGGAGGAAAAACAGAAAATTAAGGAGGGGTTTGCCTTGTGGCTCCTGTTCCCAATCCCTTTTTACAATAACTTGGAAGAATTTTTGACATGAGACGAAGCGCAGCGCATTGTAGTGGCTTCCCCTCCCTCTCGCAAATATGTATAAACAGCTGTTTTGAATGATCTCGCTCGTTTCCGAGAGGTGTATGGCAAGACTGTGACATTAAACATGCATGGACCCAGTTCAGAAAAATAGACAGAATTAAGCTGTAGTGGGTGGGGGACCCTATTTGCATAGCCTATGAGCCCTTGGCTGGCTGCAGCCTTACTTATGCCCTTGCCTTCTCACTACACCGCACTGAGAAAGGAGGGCAGCCCACGAGAGGCATGGACACATGTTTCTGCTTAGGTCTCAGCTGTTTAATTGATGGGCGTTGATCGGAGCAGCCAGCGGAGGCATATGCACATGGAAACCGGTTAGGATATCACTTCCTTGCAGGTGCTCCACAAAGGAGAAGCTCACTCCAGCCTCTGTGTACCTGCTTAAACTAATACAGTGCACACATTCTGTTTCTTGCAGTCAGATCCGTTTTCCAGAGGAAATGCCTAAACTCCTGGCCCCAATGTCTGTATTTCAGCAGTTTGCACATTACCGTTTTATTGGGTACAGAGAAGCGGAAGTGAACCTCAAAATATAGCAAAGTGTATGCAAGAAGTTGTTAAGAAAATTCACACCTGTTTTGTGTGACTCCCTGGCTAACTCGTAGGCAAGCAGGAATAGCAGGCTGGCACAGCTTCGGACCAAACTAAAAGCATCCCTTTGTTCATGCATACTGTCCTAGACAAGCTGTTTTTGTACCTGAAGTGGGTGGCGCTGTGGGTTAAACCACAGAGCCTAGGACTTGCCGATCAGAAGGTCGGTGGTTCAAATCCCCGCAACGGGGTGAGCTCCCATTGCTCAGTCCCTGCTCCTGCCACCCTAGCAGTTCGAAAGCACATCAAAGTGCAAGTAGATAAATAGGTACCGCTCCGGCGGGAAGGTAAACGGCGTTTCCGTGCACTGCTCTGGTTTGCCAGAAGCGGATTAGTCAGGCTGGCCACATGACCCAGAAGCTGTACGCCGGCTCCCTCGGCCAATAAAGCGAGATGAGTGCCGCAACCCCAGAGTCGGCCACGACTGGACCTAATGGTCAGGGGTCCCTTTACCTTTACCTAGAATTTCAAGGAAAGGTAGGGCCAGTTCAAATTATTTGGCCCACTCAAATAATCCACAGGGTAACAATTTTGAGAGCCCCGTCATGCCCCTCTTCACCACCTCTCTCCTTTCCATCATGGTTTGTTTAACCATTGTTTCCCAAACTTGGGTTTCCAGCTGTTTTTGGACTACAATTCCCATCATCCCTATCTAGCAGGACCAGTGGTCACAGATGATGGAAACTGTAGTCCAAAAGCAGCCGGAGACCCAAGTTTGGGAAGCACTCGTTTAAACCATTGTTTTCCATTACATCTAGGAAGGGAAACTGTAGCTTTAATTTTGACCGGGAGATGAAATCAGGATCCTGGTTTCATCTCATTGAAAATAAACTTATATCCATTTCTCATTGTGGATATTATGGGATACTGCAGTGTAAACAAACCAAGACAGACATGACAAAAGCAATGCATGAAGAGGAAAGGGGAAGGGAGAGGGGCGTGAAGCTCCTATGAGCTTATAGCGTCCACACACCTTACAGTGGACAAGTGGTACAACTTCAGTTAGATAGAGTGGGTAGATTCTGATTCCTTTAAATAACCCATGGTTCCATTATTCTGCCATCTTTGAATTCTTTCGTTTGAAATTCATTGATTTTTATTTAAATTGCTTTGACGTTCCCCCTGGCAAGTCACTAAGGGTTCTTCTAGGGCTGCCATATTTCAATCCGGTCACAAAGTTTTTGAACTTTTTGGGGAAATGAACCTCACACACTTCCTGGTTCTACTGGCGAAAATCTGGACATTTTGCCGATTTTTCAAATTCCATATGTATGGTTCTTCCTGTCCTGAGTGATACTTTTCAGTCACCTGACCCTATGCATATTCACATCAGCAATTTCAGTGGGGCTTTCTCCCAAGTCAGTGAGTATGCGATTGTGGCTTTAGAGGCACAGGAGCCCCACTATGGCTATCTTCTAGTACCAGACAATTTTGTTTCCAGAAGGGCCATATAAGAATTGCATACACACTCAAACAAATCATACTCCCACACCAACACTCACTACACTCTGGGATGAAATATGATGTTACTGAAATCACACCATAGGTCACCCCAACCTTGCCATTTTCTTGAGCTGCAGATCATATGATGTGCATGTTCCCAGCTGGCTTGATTAAGCCAGCTGAAAAGTCTCCTTGCTCCATCTTTGCTGTTATGGAATGGGAAACCCATTACACAAGCCATTTGAGCAAGGAGAAAAAGTGGTTAATTTTTTAATATATATTTTTTATTTTAAAGCAGGCTGTCAGTTTACATCTAAAGTGCATTTAACTGAGAAACAGGAGTACAGGCCTGGACACGTTTCAACCCATTTGCCTTTAGGTAAGCTCCCTGCCAATCTCTTAGTTTAACTCCAAGAAGATGTTTCTCCCATTATTTATATTTGTGGCAACCTGTTAAGTACCTTAAATTATGCTTATTATGCACTTAAAAATATACAGCAGCCTGACAAAGAATTATGGGCTAGATGGTGAGGCCCAAAGGTTCAACTAAAGGTTGTTTCTGCGCTGTTTGGCTCATCGAAGTTACTGGAGACAGATTCTGAGGCTACAGGGGGAAAGGGAATTATGGTTTCCCAAGGCTTCTTCTCTGATGGAGTTTGACGCATCGCAGGTTACTTCATCAAGCACCGACTGAAGCAATCTGGAACATAAAGCAGAAAATGAAAGGGCTGATTTTGGAATTTCAGCAGGCTTCTGTAGGGCAAGGTGCATTTGCCTCAGCCTAAAAGGAAGGGGGGAAATAACCCTTTGTCCCATGGAGAAATGCTACCGAAGCAAGACTTGAAACAGCAAACTGTGCATCATTACAGAGACTTCTGGATATTGTCATGAAACCTTCAAACAACAGGGCCTTTTCTGGAAATGCCAAGGGCCAGCAAGCCTTCTTCACTGATGTAAATTTAAATAAAAAGGAGGAAATTATCCCACATTTTTAATGAAACAATTTCGTGCAAAATAAAATGAATTGTACCAATTATTCTCTCAGTGTGTAGACCAGCTGATTGTTGGGTTTGCAAAGCTCCAATTGGTTGTCCACACTTGTGGAGACCACTGCGCAAGGCTTGACATGCAAAATTCCTTTTAGTCCAGTCATGTCTTCCTTGTCCCACACTTGATCTCCACAGGTATAAGCCATGTGGCCATAAGTCGTCCAAAGCAGCCTTCTCCGCGGGCCAAATGGGAATTTTAAAAATGTTTTCTCCCAGCAGGCGAAATGATAGTATAGTAGTATAGCCGTGATAAATCTAGCTGGGAGGGGGTTATATTTCAATGGAGGATTGGTGGTCATAGAAAGGGTTAAGCACCCTCTCCTTTTGCCCACCATTTCTCCCTAGCAAATGCCCTTCTTCCCCCGCCTTCACATAAACCAACAGACAGGTGTTTCGAAAAGAAACATTCACTAGCATATTGTGTAGCCCTACCATTGCTGATAACAACCCGATGAACTTGAGGCAAAAGTTGCACAGAAAAGCCATGCTGTAGCTTTTGCTACAGGAAAAAGCAGTTCAGAAGGTTGCACTTTGAGGCAGAGAAGCAGTAAGGGAAGGTATGCTATTGTAGGGTCTCATTAATGTCAGAGAAAAGCAACTTGGGGAGAGGTGCAGCAGTGGGTGGCAGTGGGTTAAGCATCGTCATTTTCCCCTGGCCCAGATCAGTGCCTCCCAAAGCAGATTTCCACACCCCAACAAAACTGGAACGTGCCCTACCACTTTCCCATGGAAATCCCACTCTTTCGCACTAAATTGGAACCAATGGCAATACTCAGAAAACCTGGTTGCCATTGGTTTCCTGTTCAGTGCTAAACCATGGGTTTTCCTGGAGCAAAGTGACAAAGGAAACAAAAGTATGGGAAAGCCCTTAGTCTCCTAACCGTGCCCAGGGTCAGGCTGAAAATGTGAACAAAGGTAGCACTAATGAGATTGCAAGAATGAGTTTAACATCCATTCTTTGTTTAAAGAATGAATTGGTGGGGCCCAAATAGGCCAATATTTGGTCCAAACATTTGGACTCATGTACACTTCTGGGAGCCCTGATCTGGCGAAAGTTCTTAGCTGCATGTCTGGGCTATTTAAATATGCATCCTGCACACAAATGAATAACCTCAACACTTTCCTTCTTTGCTGAAACTCTTGCATAACAATGCACTGTATACAACCGGCCTAATCAGTTTCAGTTCCTTTGCAATTTGCCTTTTGTAATGTGGATGTGATCAGGCCTAAATCTAAGACATGTGACAGCAAAGCTCCTGGGACCTTCTCAGTTTACTCCTCTCCGAATCACATCTGACCATTCGCACATTACAAAGATGTCTGTCTGCAGCTGTTTCCACTCAGAATATGAGCAGGGGAGTGTAGCATCGGGAGCCGAATGCTTTCTGAGCAAGTTGGACCTTGAGCAAATTGGACACCGTTGTTTGCTGATTATTTCCATCACTTGCCCACTTTAAGCCTCTCAAAAGCACATTTTCCCATACATGCAGTGCACAGTACTGAGCTTTCACCTGTAGGTGATGCTAGCAAATTACATACTTTGCTTTACTGTGGAAGAATAATTGGCTCATTCTATATTTTTTCACTAACTAGTGGCACCCGCCATTTCTGAGGTTGTTAAGATATCTTTGTTTCAAAATAGTTTCAGATTTTTGCTAGAGGCAGTGGGCCTCGCTTCCATCATTAGGGCTAACAAGCAGCCGCCGCCACCCCAAAAAAATCACTACCTGAGCCTGCACCCCCTAAAGGATCGCCTAAGTCATTGAGGCAATTACGTATGCACTTAAAGGCGAGGGCAGTTTACAGTTCTCTTGTGGCAAAATTAATATATTACCGGACTGCGTGCTCCTATGTTTTCATTCTTCTTTATTTTGAATAAAGCTAAAGAAAATTGCAATAATAAGATCAGATTTATGAAAGACGTCCTGGCTTAGCAACATGCAAACATAAAAAATAATTAAGTACAATGTAGCAGAGACGCATGCGACTCAATGCTGTGGGCATTCATATAATTAATTGGACCAAAAAAAAAGCCCTCTCCTTGCTTCAGTGTGCTATATTTATGGAAGTGTCTGAGAATGAAGGTCTGTGTGGTGTTTTACAGGGAAGCCTAAGAAAGAAAGCGGTTGTCTGTGGCCACTGCTCCATGTGTGGCTTTTTGGGAGGGACTGGCATGCTTTCAGTCTGGCATCGGATCCCGAGGCAGTAGGAAGCAGGCAGAAGGCTCTCCGTTGGGAAGAACGGTTAAGAGGCACAAGGGCAAGAAGACAGGGATGGTGTTAATAGCGCTGTGTGGCTCAGGATTGCTGCAGAGCTCGTGAGATCATAATAAAAAAGCAGCAGGCATGCCACAGATTTAAACATTTCCCCTTCCCCAGTGAATTCTGGGAACTGTGCTTCTGTGCACGGGGGGGGGGGGGGGAGAGCAAGTCACCGCTTGCTCAGGCCAAAAATCAACAGGGCTGCTCCAGTACTCAAGTTGCGAACACTCAGAAACCAAATGCCTAATTTAAATGTCCACTTGTTCCCCATCTCTCCCACTCCCTGTCAGTCCTCTTTCTCTCTCTTCTGCAAGCCCTGAATAAATCCTTGCTCTGGGTGTGAGGAGGGAGGGGGGCAGAAGGTAAGAGAGTGGGTGCAGGGAGCTCTGAGCAAGGCAAAATAGGTCTTTGGGGAGCAGGGGGGGCACTTCCCGATTGCACGGGTCTTTCATACATTTGCAGCCAGGGATTGGTGGGCCTTGCCGAACCAAAACCTCAGCTACATATGGCAACTCGATATAGCCAGGAGTGGCAGCTCAGCACTGCTATTCACGGCTGGTGAGCCTTACTATTCCTGGCTGCAAATTTACCCCCCAGATCTAAAACGAACATCTTTTGGTCCGGTGCAAGCCAGCTGCCTCACACCGGAGTAGCAGACTGAAAAACAGGACATTCCGGGATCCAGTCCGAAGCTGGGTGGGATGGCTTCTGTAATTCTGGGATGTCCCGCATAAATTGGGATGGTTGAGGGGTATGCAACTGTTTGTGGCAGCACGAGGTAATTCAAAGTCAGCTCCATTCAATTCCAGATGAGCTGAGAGGGTGTATGTGTGTCTATGTTTAAGGTCACATGCAGCTCATTTAGGGCTTAAAGGTAAAGGGACCCCTGACCGTTAGGTCCAGTCACAGACGACTCTGGGGTTGCGGCGCTCATCTCGCTTTACTGGCTGAGGGAGCCGGCGTACAGTTTCCGGGTCATATGGCCAGCATGACTAAGACGCTTCTGGCGAACCAGAGCAGTGCACCGAAATGCTATTTTCCTTCCCGCCGGAGCGGTACCTATTTATCTACTTGCACTTGATGTGCTTTCAAACTGCTAGGTGGGCAGGAGCAGGGACTGAACAACGGGAGCTCACCCCGTCGTGGGGATTCAAACTTCCAACCTTCTGATCGGCAAGCCCTAGGCTCTGTGGTTTAGAGCACAGCATCACCTGTGTCCCCTCATTTAGGGCTTATCTACACTTATTTTTTGCCCCACACTTTGCGGGCACAGGTCCACGCTCTAAAGCTAAACAAGATAGTGATAGTTGGAGGACCATCATTTAGATTAATTCAGTGCTTGTTTGGTATCAATACCAGGGAATTCTCTTTGGAAGCCACAGTTTTAGGAGCATGCTATTGGAAGCTACATTACATAGAGACAAGAGAAAGGATTTCAGCTACCTCGAGACAGTGAGTTTTTTCTTTAAAAAATAATGTTTAGGGGTACTCTCATTTTCCTACTCATATTGAAATACTGCCCCTCAATGAGGCCAAACACAGATTCACAAAATGTTTAGGGGTATGTGTACCCCTGCGTCCTCCCAGAAAAAAAGCATTGCCGGGAGATAATGAAGTATTCAGAAATATTGGCACACCAAACAGGTGCACGTGCTTTCAATGATAATTTTGGAGAAGCTGTTGGGATATTTTGAACCTCAGAAGATAAGAAGGTCTCCATTTACCCATTAAAGCTTTGCATTTTGCACTTGTCAAGAGGATAGATGTGCCACGGTAATATTGGAAGGGAATGATCCCTCCCACTTTTGAGTGCGAATTATGCTTTCATTGGTAAATTTTGTGAATTAACATGAAGACGGCAAATGCTATGTATGAAGGAGCCTCACCAAATTTCACTCAGTCTCTGTATGCAGGAAGAGTGGAGCCATTCATGGTAACTGCGAAACAATATGTTGGCACTGTGTATCACGAGACTTCTGTGAAATAAAAAACTGACATGGGCACAGAGGCGCCATCTTCCGAATAACATTGAGGGGGCAGCACGTGATGTTCTGACGTCACACCCTCACACAAGTGATGTTGTGTGACGTCCTGACATCGCTCCACACCTGGCTCTGGATTTGGCCTGAAAAATAGGGGTCTGGCCCCCTTATGAGCGGTAGTCTCATAATCTGGGGAACCGGGTTTGTGTCTCCGCTCCTCCACATGCAGCTGCTGGGTGACCTTGGGCCAGTCACACTTCTCTGAAGTCTCTCAGCCCCACTCACCTCACAGGGTGTTTGTTGTGGGGGAGAAAGGGAAAGGAGAACGTTAGCCGCTTTGAGACTCCTTAAAGGGAGTGAAAGGCGGGATATCAAATCCAAACTCTTAAAAAAAGATTAAGGGGCCCAGAGAACCTCGCTCCCTGGAGCTGGCAACTATGTATGGGCAATATCTCAATCTTCTCACAACCATGGTGGATCAGGCAAAAGGCCCAACTTGCCCAACAGAGGCCTGCTAAATGCAATAGAGAACCCACAATCAGGACACAAGCACAACAGCATTCTCCCCACTTGTGATTCCCAGAAACCGATATCCTTAACCATACGGCCTTCAACACTGGAGGGAGAACATATTCATCATAGCTAGTAGCCATCGAAGGTGCTACCCACCATGGTTTTGTATATTTCTCTTTTCAAACCATCCAAGCTGGTGGCAGTCATTGGCAACCGCCCTCCATAGCCCCATGCACAATGCCCATGTCCTCCTCGTGGACAGCTTTCAGATACTTGCAGGTTTCATAGCAGCATGGTGGATGAAGGGCATGCTGGTCCAGAGGCAAACTATTCATCTAGCACACAGGGGTTGGGGGGGAGGCATTGCCACACCTAATCAGCAAGGGTAGCTCAAGGCCTCCTCAATCAGAAGTGCTACCGGGCTCAAGATTTTCTCCTCATCACTGGCTTATGTTTTATCTGAGTGATACTTATTGAAAGCCTTCTTGGCAGACTATCATTGCCAGAGGTTAGACTGCTCTGGTGATTTTAACAACATTGGCCTGCCACTACTAGGATTTCTTAAATGTAATTAGATATTTAATTTTTTAAAACTTTCATTATTTTATTGTATGTTGTTACTGTCTTTAATTTACGATATGCTTTCACTCTTTGTATTTTCATAGATTTGTTTTTATATCATTTTAATTCTGTTATAGATTAGTTACTTTTGAACCATTATCTTTTATTTGTTTTTTAATTTTTCTGTATTTTGTCTGTGTTGTTTAAATTTGTGTAAGCCTCCTTGAGTCCCAATCTGGAGAAAAGGAGGGAGATAGATAGATAGATGATAGATGATAGATAGATAGATAGATGATAGATAGATAGATAGATTAGATAGATAGATGATAGATAGATAGATAGATAGATAGATAGATAGATAGATGATAGATAGAAATAGATAAGTAAGTAAAGGTAAAGGGACCCCTGACCATTAGGTCCAGTCGTGACCAACTCTGAGGTTGCGGCGCTCATCAAACTTTATTGGCCGAGGGAGCCGGCGTACAGCTTCCGGGTCATGTGGCCAGCATGACCAAGCCGCTTCTGGTGAACCAGAGCAGCACACGGAAATGCTGTTTGCCTTCCCGCTGGAGCGGTACCTATTTATCTACTTGCATTTTGACGTGCCTTCGAACTGCTAGGTTGGCAGGAGCAGGGACCAAGCAACAGGAGCTCACCCCGTCTCATGGATTCGAACCGCCGACCTTCTGATCGGCAAGTCCTAGGCTCTGTGGTTTAACCCACAGCGCCACCTGCGTCCCTAGATAGATAGATAGATAGATATAAAATAATGATATAGTCACATGTTTGTTTGTTTATTTCACAAAAAATTATACAGTGCTTGATTATTATTTTTAAAACACCTCAAAGTGGTTTACAAAAAGATAAAACCATAGCACTGAGAAAAATTCACAACTGTATTTTAAAACATACAAAAGAATAATAGAACAGATTAAAATTTCCTCAACTTCCTAAGCATCTCAGTAGGCTTAGTTGTGATCAGCCTTAGAAATATTTTACATTGAAAGGTGTGGTGAAAATATTCTGAACAGATGAATAACATTTTCTTGACACTCATTCCATTTTATATGCTGGATTCAGACTCTTGAGTATATGTGTTGGATACAGTTTGTTGCTAAGTATGCCTATGCAGACTTTTTTTCCTACTTCAGTGTGCATCTTTCTGTTTTATTTATTTCTTTATTACATTCCTCCTCAGAAAATTGGGCAGCATATGTAAATACAGTGGTACCTCAGTTTAAGAACAGCCCTGTTTACAAACTATTCAGTTTACGAACTCTTCAAAACCGGAAGTAGTGTCCCGGTTTGCGAACTTTACCTCGGTTTAAGAACGGAATCCGAATGGTGGAAGGGCACCGGCAGTGGGAGGCCTCATTAGGGAAAGCGTACCTCAGTTTAAGAACAATTTCAGTTTAAGAACGGACTTCCGGAATGGATTAAGTTTGTAAACCGAGGTACCACTGTAATCATATCTCCATTTTCTCTACATAACAACTTTGTGAGGTACGTTAGGGATAGAGAGAGTGACAAGTCCAGTGCCACTGAGGGAGTTTCATGGCAAAGTGAGGGTTTGAATCCCTGGTCTCCCAGATCCTAATCCAATGCTCTACCATCCCACCATGCTCTCATTGACTCCAAGGAATTCAGTGAAGATCACATTTTCTCTTTCTTAAAAACAGAAAACTCTGGAAATGAAGGTAAGGAAATGTGAACTGTGATGCTCTGTAATCAGATGTTATGTTATAATTACTTTGGCATGTTATTGTAACTTTAGGGTTTTTTCTGTTAAAAGTCTTTGCTGTAAGACGAAGTAAATACCAATAAAATGTTATTAAGGAAAAACCCCTCATACAATATATATTATTTGTTTTAGAATTGGGGTGGGATACCAATTGAGTGTGGGAGGGAGATTTTTTTTAAAAAAAAAAAAAGAACAAGGGGGAGTATTGTTTTCACTTTCTAATTTCACGTTGACCAATATTTTTACTTCGGGTAGAATAAAAACATACATTTTCCTGAGACTTTACCAAGATAAATTTTCTTAATATTGTGCATTCCAGGATCTGCCGCCAACTTCTGCTGAAAGACCAAATGCATAGATCTGTTTTGCTTTGGGATTACATTTCTCTCCTCATTCGTCAGCCTCGATGGCAGCAAATCAAAGTATTGTGAACAGATCAGATCAAAGTTCTCTGAAGAATTCACACGTGCTTTTTCATTGCCCAGGTCCTATTGGCTGCCCAGGAGAAGTTGTCTGGCAGAAAACTGGAAGAGACAAGTCTGCGACGGCATGTGGGTGGGAGAGAGATGGGGTGGAAGAAGGAATAGGCAAAAGTACTGTACATATGTAATCGCAGATGTTGTCCTTGATGACATCATCTTCATCCTGCACTGATCAGGAAGGACTTAGAAGCTGTGCAGGTAATTTCTCTCTTTGTGGTGGCCAGGGCTCACTCTAGAGAGGACCAGAGTTGGATGAAGCGCTGGGGCAGTCAGAGGTTGCACCGTACGTTCAAAGCTCGTAGCTTCCCCTAAACCTCCCATCCTTTTTGATGCTCTCCATTGAGTACATCTTTAGAAGACTACAGAACAGCCATAACGTGACTAATCTTGGAAGCTGTCAGCAGGTAGGGATTGCAGATTTCCATAGAGAGCCAGTGTGGTGTAGTGGTTGAGAGCGGTAGTCTTGTAATCTGGGGAACCGGGTTCCCATCTCCGCTCCTCCACATGCAGCCACTGGGTGACCTTGGACCAGTCACACTTCCTTGAAGTCTCTCAGCCCCACTCACCTCACAGAGTGTTTGTTGTGGGGGAGGAAGGGAAAGGAGAATGTTAGCCGCTTTGAGACTCCTTAAAGGGAGTGAAAGGTGGGATATCAAATCCAAACTCTTCTTCTTCTTCTTCTTAGATGCCAACTTTGAGGGGCTGAGGTCCCTCCTCCGCCAATAAAATATTTGAGGGGGCTGCCCCCTCAGGTTATTGGGAATTGCCATTCAAATGGTGTGCATGTACTGTTTCATGTGATTAATTATGTGGAGCAGGGCTTACCTGGGCCCTCCCAATATTTTATTCAACTTGGCATCTCTGTGGATTTCATTAAGAGCCTCCCATTATATCTTTCCATTCGGGCACTGGAATTACACCCCACAAAAAGCTCCTGGTTCAAATATCAGCTAATCCCAAAGTCACATTGTTATTCCATCTCTTACAAAGATTCTCTTGGAACTACGATTTGCTGTCCACAGAGCCAGTGTGCAACTACTAAGGGGGACGAGTGGCACAACCAGGGCTTTTTGTGCAAATATGCCAAGTTGTGCAACTATTGTGCAAGCTGCCAGGGGCTGGGAAGAACAGAAGTAGAAGAACCAATGGCCACAAGCAGGGTGGTCGATGCCCACGGACCACTCAAGAGTGCCAGCTGCCTTCATTTGGCAAGCCATGACAACTGCTTACCTTTCTCCTTCCTTGGGAATGAATAATTCAAAGCGTGTTCTTTAAATGAAGTCATCTGCATCTCCTTTTCCAAACCATGTTCCCGATTCATAACCAGCTATTAACTCTTTATTATTCCTCTGAGGTTTCAAAACAGAGACTCTCACTGTTATTTTGCCCAAAGTCTCTGCGCTCCTTTCAAAACACATGTGGATGAGTCACTTTGGCTAGAGACAGATAATGAATAGTTTTTTAAAGAGAGTTGGTGTGACATAGTCCATCAATGCCCCTGTGTGTATACATGCACATTAACTTTTTTCCACTGTTGCCTCTGATAGAACAAGCTTAATCAGCAGAATGAAAGTGGGCAAGAGGTATCAAAATGGAGAAAACACACACCTACCTACACACACACGCACACACACAAAAAGAGAGAGAGAGAGAGAGAGAGAGAGAGAGACGTATACATGAAATATACTCAGAGTCGAGAGTGGATTTCATGCTCTTTATTCAGCTCATAGTGGTGAGGAGGAATGGAAGTTCCCCCACAATATCTGCTTTATATACATTATTTACACAATGGGCTGCACGTGATTGGCTAATTCTGGAATTCTCCTGTAGACCAATCAGGTTGTGGATTCACTTCCACCTGGAGCTGGATTGGGTGGCTCCTGTGGACCAATCATACTGCTGCATTGTTCTAGGACCAATCAGACTGCTGCATTTTGGATCCTATTGTTCTAGGACCAATCAGACTGCTGCATTTTGGATCCTATTCAACTCAGTACATAACAATACACCTATGGAAAGTAAATGGAAATTATCCCCCAGCAAGTACTCATTTTTTTCAAATGATTTCATATTTAGATTGTGTCTGTCTTAAAATCATAGGCAGTGAATGAGAAAGAGACCTATTGCCAAGTCTAATTTTCATGTCTGCTCTGCCACGAGGGTTGGTCAAGTGAATCTCATCTTGCATGTTCCCAGTTTTGCAGAAGCCATGAAGAAGCAAGGTTGTTCATCTACAGTTGCCTTTGCCTGGCTCTGTGTTCCAAGCTTCCCATTCTGGCAGGTAAGCAATTAATTAATTAATTAATTAATTAATTAATTAATTAATTAATATTTCCCAAAAGAGTGCATTTCTGTATGTTATTTTCAAAATACATGCACTTATATGCACACTTTACACTAGCACGTGCATATTTGTACACTTTACTAGATTGGAAAACTCCACTGCGAAATCTGGAGAAGTGAAAATTTCAAAGGATTGTTGTTTAACGGTTCACGTCATGTTTCAGAAAGTGCAAATTGGTAAGTTTGCCTTTAAATGCAAACCAAGCCAAAAAATTTCCTTTGTCTCTTGGTTCTGTCTCAGTTGGTTCTTTAATTATCCATATTAGATGCACACGAAAGCTCATACCAATAACTAACTTAGTTGGTCTCTAAGGTGCTACTGGAAGGAATTTTTATTTTATTTTTTATTTTATTAGGTTCCAAACCACAGCTTTATCTTAATCAACAGCTGCCCAAATATATCAGAATTTACTTTTGACTCAACCCCTTCTTGTGGGGGATCTGTTCAGACTAGATGCCCAATGTCCATGGTGTTCAATCCTGGCCATACCTTTGTGAAGGATGGCCCATCCTGCTGCCTGTCTAATGAATTAGCATCAACTGATGGCAAGAGTCTAGGGACAAAACAGTGAGGGACTCGCTAATGTGTGCTTTGGCAAAAGGCTGGTTTCAACCAAGGATGTAGATGATGCAAACGTCATCTGAGTGTGTTCATTCTTCTGACACCCCAAGAGCACCTGGGAGCGGCAAGGGCAACTAAGGACAATGCTTATCCAACTCCCTGCTTTTTTAATTTTTTCGTTAGCTTAACACTGCTCCCTCCTAGGATTACGCCCCAGCCTATGTGTGAGCGTTTATAGCAAACTTGCTTTTACACATAAGAAATTCTTGGCATGAATTTTAAAAGGCATGGGTTATAAACTAATAAATGTCCTTTGAAGACTGCCAGCTTTACAGTCAAGAGAGGGCAGTACATGGCACTATTAAGGATAACAAGAAGAAGAATCCTCTGATGGGAAATCTAATAAATGTAGTGGCATGCTGTAATAAAGAGCACTTGAAAATGGATGAGGTATAACAAAATTATTCATAAAGAGAAATAGGAAAGGATGTCATGCTGAGTGGTTACATGCAGTTATATGGAGCACTAACAAGGTTATCACTGCAAGCAGAGTGCTGGTGAGCTCACAGATGCTCCCTCACTAGCACAAAGAGAAAACTCTCTCTTTTTTAACCTTTCAGAACAGGAAACCAGGAGTTTAGAGGTGTGCCAAGCTCCTGCTACAGCTTTTTAATAATTCACTGCCAAGTGGCTTCAGTGGTTCATGTAGGTCAGGGTAGAGAACATAGAGAAATCCCTTTTGGGTTGTTTGATAGAAGAATTGAAGCCCAGATGCTTTCCATCGGTCATGATGTCTTCTTTCTCTGGTGTTATATCATTCAAAGCACATTTTGATATTATAAACCATGTAATGTTTTGTTCTATTAGGTCGCCGTTCATCACATCTTTCCCTTCCCTCTGCTGCCTTGGCTTTCCCCCTTCCTTCTTTCCGACCCCATATCTGCCTGTTGGGCTACTTCCAAGATTTCTTCCTAAAATACTGTCATGAAGCCTTTGGAGAATTCTTGGCAGGATTGGTCAAAGGGGGAGGACAACTGGGATGAGACTACTGAGATGGTGAGTGAGCAGGAGCCAAATGGCTCAATACACTGCACAATCACACAAGATGTATTTTATATCTATCATCTATATCTATCATCTATCTATCTATCATCTATCTATCTATCTATCTATCTATCTATCTATCTATCTATCTATCTATCATCTATCTATCTATCTATCTATCTATCATCTATCTATCTATCATCTATCTATCTATCTATCTATCTATCTATCTATCTATCTATCTATCTATCTATCTATATCTATCTATCATCTATCTATCTATCTATCTATCTATCTATCTATCTATCTATCTATCATCTATCTATCATCTATCTATCTATCTATCTATCATCTATCTATCTATCTATCTATCTATCTATCTATCTATCTATCTATCTATCTATCACCTATCTATCTATCTATCTATCTATCATCTATCTATCTATCTATCATCTATCTATCTATCTATCTATCTATCATCTATCTATCATCTATCTATCTATCTATCTATCTATCTATCTATCTATCTATCTATCATCTATCTATCTATCATCTATCTATCTATCTATCTATCTATCTATCTATCATCTCTCTCTCTCTCTCTCTCTCTCTCTCTCTCTATCTATCTATCATCTATCTATCTATCATCATCTATCTATCAGGGTATGGGAAGCAGTTCAGATCTTAGGGATTTAAACCTTCAGACTTCTTCAGACAGAAATTGTATCAAACCATGGTGGTGAATACTGCCATATCTCGAGCCAGTAAAAAATTTAGAGACTTGTTCATCCCTGTCGCCCTCAAAATTGACCTTTGAGGATTTCCCCTTTAAGATTCCCATTAAATCGTAGTGCCGAGCCAGTCTAAATTATGCTAGGATTCCTTGCAGAGTTCTGCAGGTTTTTGCCAGGTTAGTTAATCAATTCCTATTGGTCTTAGCCTCCAACCTTGAAATGATGAAACGGTCTCTCAATGTTTCATCGTCAGTGCTGCTCATTTTCAGAGCACCAGCTTGACTTTAGGTAAGCTTATTAAACAATTGTGGTGGTATTCAAATAGACCCAAGCTATTTGTTTTAAGATGTCTGCATTAACAACAACAACAAAATCCCTTCACCCACCCTGACCTCTTATATCTCAGCTTACGTAAACAATAAAATATCATTGGGGAAGATGGTAATCAAAAGTGCAAGGGGAGGATGCGGCCCAAATAATGCTTCCTTTAGAGAAACCACAGGCTGCCAATCATTCACACCCCTCTCTCTCCTTAAAGCCTCCTAATGAGCCTGGCTGCCGTGTGAGGCCTACACTGAAGTGAAAACCAGAAACAAAGAATTCCATTGACTTTCCCTTTGAAAATGCTAAGAGGTACTCAAAGGGCCCTTTCAGACATAATGCCAAACTATGGTCCAGGCTAGGGTTATGTGAATGGGCCTTGGTTTCGTGTGCTGCCCCCTCGCCTCTGTTTTTCCCAGTGTGCCTTTGTGAAGAGGCGATCAGAAGCTTCTATGTCTAAGCTAGCCAGAATGGTTTCTTGAGTGCAGACTCATCCATACTGCTGAGGACTCTGGGTAGCTTAAGGCTGCAGTGCAAACCCACCTTGGACTGGGCTGGGAGGAGCTTCCTGTTCTGCCTACTGAATGTGCATGCGGTCAGAGGTACCATCACTGGGTTCCTGTATGCAGGAGTCTGCGGAAAGCCCCCAAATTTTGGGGGCAGAGGGGGCTGCTGTTACTTGACCACTTGCAAGGGGGTCTCCCCATTTCCCCCTTCCATCCATTCTGCCTTCCCCTTCCCCTTTTCCCCTCTTGCCCCCTCCTCTCCTTACAGTCTCCCCACCCACCCAATAAACTTAGGCTGAGGGCCACATGGAATTAAGCCAAGGGCTGCATATTCCCCAACCCTGATTTGAAAGTGCTAGTCCAACCAGAGTTATTTCTCCAGACTCACATTTCGTACAAGCTGTCTCCTTACTTCCCAACTACCAAAAAGATAAAAAGGGGGGGGGGGAAGAGCATTTCAAATCATCATTTCAGACACCTAAAAATAGAACAGAACTTCCTTACCAATAATTAATGAAGAACTTGGCTTTAGAGATAAATCAGCCTAGTGACTTTGGCTTATTATATAGCCTGTAGTGGTCAAATAACTCCAGGAGGTACCATGTTGCAAACTGGGAGGCTTGGCGGTGTTAATGAAAGTCTTAACAGATGTGTTTCTTCTTACAGTGAATACTGCAGTAGCCACAAGTTTATGCATGAAGTCAGATGCCATTTGCCAGCCTACGGCCAAAGGGTTAAAATAATGAGCAATGCCGAAAGATGGAAAACACGTGCTGCGTTGGGCAACAGTTCAGTGATACTGTGTCACCACGAGTGTGAGGAAACATCAAATGCAGCTACAGACTGTTTACACTGCCTAAAATCAATTTTGAAAAATGTAAGCACTGGCCTCTGTGGGGCCGTAGCTCGGATTTAAAATAAGCCTCCCAGGAGAAGGATGTAATTATTTTCCTCTTAATATCGAACATATCAGGTTTAAAGGGAAGAGGAATATAAAACGCTCCTTTGGTACAAGTGCCATTGTTGCAGAATCATATGGGCAAGGGGGTCAAAATCCAAGCCACGTTCTCTTTGCCGTGCTTAGAGGACATGAACAATGGCAGAGAGGCCTCCTTTCAAACCCACTTTGTATACTCACTGAGGATCCACGTTTTTGCTGAACTCTCTTGCCACTGAATGCAGAAGGGATAAACCACACAGGAAAGCTGACAGTTTGTACATGCTCTGCGCTTACTGATGATTTGCATGGAGGAATGGCTTGATTGTGTGAAGGAGCGAACTAGTACAGCAGAAACAAGCTTTTTCAAGCTTCGGCTGCCCATCACCAAGGCTAGAGTAATAAAGTGATGACAAATATGCAGACAGCACTCACCTGGAATTGAGTAAGACCTAAATCCCCTTGAATCTGCCCACTGATTCATTCTGTATACCCTTAATTTCCAACAACATCGATTCTGCCCACTGGTTCACTCCCACTTAGGAATGGGCAAACGTTTCTCAAGGCGTTCCGACATTAATCCACACTTTCGTCTTCTATTTCCCCTTTAGCTGCAATTGGTTTATTTTACACAAGTCCATCTTCTGTTTTGTCATCTGCTCGTGCAGAAATATATGTATTTTTAAAAGAATCAGAGCACACAATAAATGTGCATATCTCAGTTGCCAAACCAGTTATCTTCCTTTGCATTCCCTTTCAAAGTTAATGCGTCTCCAGAGGGGTTTCCCCATTGGTCTTTTGCACCAAAGCAACAGAGAGTTTAACCTTAAAGACATCAGAAAGTCATTTATGGTGGCAAGTCGAACAATATATAGAAGTCCTATTGAATTCCATGGGGTTTACTGCTAGATAAGTAGGGCTGGGATGGCAGCCTCTCTTGTTACTTTGATTTCAAAATTTCATATAAACCTGTCATCCGGTCTCATTTCCCTCACTCAGAAATGGACAGGAGTGGGGCAAAGAAACTTTTTAAAACAGAAATTTAGGAGATGGGTGGTCAAAAATGAACAGACAAATCCAGATGATTCTCCCCACTTAGGCTCGGACTTTAAATGAGGAGAATAGCTAAAGTCTGCAGGTACCAAAATAGATCTTTAGAGGGATTAGAAGAAGAAGAATCTTTATTTGCATCAGCTACTAGCCATAGCAATAGAATAAAATGCAATGTTTTGAAGATAGAGGTAAAAACTTAACTCTACAAAATACATTCTGGAGGTTTACATCAATATAATAGATCTTATTCTAATTGCCCCTGCTAATTTCTTTCTTTCTTTCTTTCTTTCTTTCTTTCTTTCTTTCTTTCTTTCTTTCTTTCTTTCTTTCTTTCTTTCTTTCTTTCTTTCTTTCTGCCATTTTTGCTGTCGCCTGGTTATCTTGATCTCCTAGAAGAAAAGACATAGTCGCAATGGCTGAGTGACCTGGTATGGACAGTAGTAAAGGGATAATAACCTCACTCTTCAAATCTTTACAAAGTGTGCAGGCTAGAAGCACACAAGCTACTGATTCAATACTGCCATCTCCGCATGGACATAAGCGTTTTTTTCAGTGGATTTTTAAAAATTTCGGCCCTCAAGTACAGCTGAAGGCAGAATATTTAATCTTGTGTAAGTGAAGGTGCGTCTGTATTTTGGAATTGTTAAATTTTATAAATAGGGTGCCAAAATATCAAAAGGACTAGGCGAAAAATAATCATACCATAGACAAAATTTCCTTATTGTGGCCCAATTATTCTGTCGCTACCAAAATAGATCTTTTTATGTAAAAACAAACAAACCAACAACCAAAAATGCTTATCTGTAGTAGCAACGGTGAATGGGAGTCCTTGTCCAAAACAGGCAAGTATACAAAACATTTTCTCTCTCTCCAGACAGTGTATTCCAGTGAACTTCACTTACTGATGCAAATTCAAGACTCTGTCGTAAATGAATCACCGTTCCCCACCTTTCCCTGATGTGTTGACTTTGCCATCCCTTCATGTTCTGCACCAGTGGAAAGGCATCGGTTGAGTTAATAGTGAGACAACTTCCCTAGCAAACAGCTGGTACATGAGCAGATTCCACAGCTACCACATTAATATCTTTAGTAGAGGAGCCCATTGACTCAGATTATATTGGGATGGCATAAATGCAGCTCCTATTTGCATGGAAATTGCAGCTTGAAATTAATTAGAAATGATTTAACTTACTTGCATGGGTCTAGGTCAGGCAAACAGTTGTCCCTGGCTCCCTATTGTAAAGCCGACTGCCAGTTAGTCTCTTGCAATCCAAACATTATAACTTTGTGTAATTTCCAGTTATTGACTGGAAATAAGTTTGCTCCAGAAGCCAAAGTGATGTTTGACTTGGATCTATTGGAGCATTTATATAAGTCTTTTTAACGGTATGTAGGAAATAAATCACATGCTTTACGGAGAATTAAACGTCTTTCTCTCTGCGCATTCACTGAGAGGGAGGGAGGGAAGAATGGGCTCCTAAAAAGTATCTCAGCAAAATGGTATCAGATCAATATCGGAAGGTAAAATAGTTACTCTCCCACCCCAATCTCAAGTACTGTGTGAGTTCTGATCATGAACATTCCCACTCACTTCAATGAACATGAGCATCTCCGTTCGAATCAAAGTAAGGCACTAGTTAATATACTCTTTCATTTTCACGCAACTTGTTCTTGTTCCCACTAGCACCCCTGCTAAGTTGAATCTGGCCCTATGGGTTCACTGAACTTAACAGAACCACATTTTTCAGTCTTAATTTTTACATTTACAGTGGTACCTCAGGTTACATATGCTTCAGGTTACATACGCTTCAGGTTACACACTCCGCTAACCCAGAAATAGTGCTTCAGGTTAGAAACTTTGCTTCAGGATGAGAACAGAAATTGTGCTCCGGCGGCATGGCAGCAACGGGAGGCCCCATTAGCTAAAGTTGTGCTTCAGGTTAAGAATAGTTTCAGGTTACAAGAGGGAGACAGATTAAAACTGCAGAGTTTTGAAAAATTAAAAAATAGAGTGCGAGATTGGCTTCACTATTATCAGATAATGGAGGCATATAACTTGGATAAAAAAATTGGCTTCCAGGTGGAAAAATCAAAATTGGAAACAGAACTGTTAGATCCCAAAAATAAGAATTTGTCAAGAATGTATAACTTGCTGTTGAAATGGAATACTCAGGATGAAACGGTGAAATCTGCTATGATTAAATGGGCACAAGATGTTGGACATAATATTATGATGGCTGACTGGGAACAGTTATGGACCACAGGTATGAAGTTTACGGCATGCAATGCCTTAAGAGAGAATATAATGAAAATGATATACAGGTGGTACATGACGCCAGTCAAGCTTGCAAAAATTTATCATTTGCCCGATAATAAATGTTGGAAATGTAAAGAGACTGAAGGTACATTCTTTCACCTCTGGTGGACATGCCCAAGGATTAAGGCTTTTTGGGAGATGATCTATAATGAAATGAAAAAGGTATTTAAATATATCTTTCTGAAGAAACCAGAGGCCTTTCTCCTGGGCATGGTCGGCCAACTGGTGCCAAAGAAGGATAGAACTTTCTTTATGTATGCTACAACAGCACCAAGAATACTTATTGCAAAGTATTGGAAGACACATGATCTACCCACCCGGGAAGAATGGCAGATGAAGGTGATGGACTACATGGAACTGGCGGAAATGACTGGCAGAATCCGAGACCAGGGAGAAGAGTCGGTAGAGGAAGATTGGAAGAAATTTAAAGACTATTTACAGAAACATTGCAAAATTAATGAATGTTAGAATGACGTTGGAATGAATTTATATGATTTTAGCAGAAATGTTACAAAGATTTAGGAAAAACAGACTGTTAATTGGTGAAAGGAGGGAAAGTAAAGTTATATTAATATCAAGATAAATTACAGGACAAAAATTTTGAAAAGAGGGAAAGGATTTGCTGGAATGGATAATTGACCTAGAATACAAAAAAGGGAGGTGTGAGGAGGTCAGGGAAATAAGCTAATGAAAGATAAGTAATGGGAAGATTTGTTGTATTTTCCCCTTGTTTTTCTTTTTGCTTAATGGATTTTAATTCTCTGCCCTTTCTTTTTTTTCTTTTTTGTATTTTATCTTTTTTTGTTTAAAATGATGTTTTTTGTTTTCTCTTTTTGTACCTCTAAAAATTTTAATAAATATCTTATATATAAAAAAAGAACAGTTTCAGGTTAAGAACAGACCTCCAGAACGAATTAAGTGCTTAACCTGAGGTACCACTGTATAGCTCTCTTTCTTCTGTCATGGAGCGAAGAGCAGATCTTCCACCCAGGCAGTGGTTTTTGCATTTCAGGTGTTCAGCTAAGTAACCCTTTGGGTCCCTTCCAACTATACAATTCTACGATTCTGTGAGACTCCAAGCAGCTTTGTTCCATCAAGGTGGTTGTCTCATTCAGACCATACTCTCAGAACATACTCAATCTACACTGCCAGGACACCCTTTGAACTGTCCCCTCTCTGTTGAAGAATGCCAGCAGTGATGCCTAGGTGGGCGTTCAATGCCAATGTGAGAAGGTGACAGTTTGGCAGGTGTTAGATAGCATGAAATCCTTGCCTGGCAACAGTGGCTTCTTTTTGTCAAGGGCAGAATTGGCTTGCTGCTTTAAGCTTTACCGGATTATTGAATAACAACGTACAATTGCTTCAGCAGTCATGTATGTTGGTCCATTTTGCATCACTTCACACACTGTAAAATAAATGGGGTGGGTGCTCAAAGTTAAAAGAGCCACAGGAATGGTGAGAGCCTTATTTTTAAAGGGCTGTTGACCTTCTCAGTCTGTTTTGTTTTGTTTCGGTATGCTTAACTGCCCCCAGGAGGTCATTAACAGACAGTGGTGACTGTTGTCAGGTCTTACTGTTTAATTAGATCACAGTTTCTGTCAAAATTCTAAAATTCTTCTTGGCACATGCCAAAATTTTCACAGTTTTTAGCCTTTATGTTGAAATATTTCTTAAACAATAAGCAGCCGCATCTACCAGACAGTCAGCAAATTTATTTAATATTTACAGGATGCATTTAAAAAGATGTGCCTCAGGTTAGATTCACTGAGATGTTGACATCTTATTTTCCAAGACCTTCCTGTGGGTAATCCCTTAAAACTCATATTGACATTAATAGAAGCCTTAAGAAATGGACCGACTGTGGAGTGTTCAGTAATATCTTTAAGGAAGCAGAGTCTTCTTGCCAATCTTGCCTCCTCCACTCATCAAGAATTCTAACATTATTCTAAAAACAAACTTTTATCTGAAGCAGTAAACAAGACTATTGATATTTCCTTGGAATGACATGAGCACTGAATACAATCTGTGCTTTCAAATACAAGTCAAATCTAAGAGCCTCTTTTACCATAATAGCTACTACCACTGTAGGATTGCTTTGAAATTATTCCAGTGGAGATATTTAGGGGAGAGGAAATGAGTGGCCCCAAGATTAACCGTGTGTGTGTATATACAGTGGTACCTCAGGTTAAGTACTTAATTAGTTCCGGAGGTCTGTACTTAACCTGAAACTGTTCTTAACCTGAAGCACCACTTTAGTTAATGGGGCCTCCTGCTGCCGCTGTGCCACCACTGCATGATTTCTGTTCTCATCCTGAAGCAAAGTTCTTAACCTGAGGTAATATTTCTGGGTTAACGGAGTCTGTAACCTGAAGCGTCTGTAACCCGAGGTACCACTGTTTGTGTATATGTGTGTGTGTGTGGTCTGTTTCTGAGTTGCCCTGTGTGTTCTCCAATTTGAACAACAATTTGGCTCCTGAATCACTGTGTAAATGAATCCTGTGTAAATGAAGTTCTGTGGTTACCCATTCACTATATAAAAACAGCTATGAAACTTTTCCCTCTGGGCCAAAGTGGATAGAATTTAGAGGTATAGGAGCCCCTCCAGAAAGGCTTAAGTCTGCAAATTGCTGACAAATAGGTCCAAGGACATTTTGTGGGGAAAGCAAAATTAATTCACTTCCTTCTTAATCCCACATGAGGAGGGGACCCATGTTTATATTGTGCTCTTTCTTACCTTAAAATAATTTGGAGGAAGCTGGGTAGTGTGTCTTCTTGTTTGTACATATATATTTTTTTAAAAAAACTTTGCAGTTCCAGCACTGACACTTGATTAGGTTGGGCACTGGACAAGAGCCACAGGGGCCCAGAAGTGCCTCTCACTTGCCTGAACCAGCTGCACTAGCAACTCCCCACCCTACTCATTAGTCTTTTTAGGACAGCCATTTTAGCAGTTGCAATCACCAGACTTGACAAATTGTGCTGCCAATCATGCCACCATGACTGGGTCCCCTGGTGGTCATTTTAGGAGAGGGCTAGAGCAGGGCACTGCTTTGAAGAGGGAGCCAAGCTTAGATTCCATCCATGGAGGCCACCCATGGAGGACAACATGGAACACTAGCCTATTATGACAGCAGGAGGGGGGGGGGAATCACTGCATGGCCACATTGGTGTGTATGTGTTGGAGAGTGGGGGCTCAATGGTGACACCATGGCCCTAGTGGTAAGGGTAGAAGTAGGGGTGTCTGTGTGTGTGTGTGTGTGTGTGTGAGAGAGAGAGAGAGAGAGAGAGAGACTGTTATACACAGTCTGTAAGATACATCTACTTCAGAGAATTAGAAAACTGGTTCGCTGAATCCCACCCATGGATGATTGGCAGTGCATGGATATAGTAGTGTAGTGAGAACTTAAAAGCCTAATTTAGATGGAGACATTATGGGATATGACTTTCACTTACAGAAACCACTGAGTACAGAAATTTCCTCAGATACCAAACATGTATATTGCTTATAAGACAGCTCACTCAATTTTTGAGAAAATAAAATTGCCAAATTTATTTTAACGGGACTTTAAAAGTGAAATCAATGAAACTGCAGCACACTGTAGCGCTTTATGTTGAGTTTGAATCAATAAAACTATATTGCACATGGCAACGGGAGGCTAAGGTAAACCTTAGCAGTATACCATTTAGCAGTGTTTTATAAGGTACATATTACACTGAATTCTAAAAAGGGGCTGTCATTGGGTTTCTTTTGTGAAACGGAAATAGAGTTTTTAATTGAGAAATTGTAAAATGGAATGTTTATAAGATTGTTACAAGTTCATCTAAATTAGCATTTAAAATTTGAGCACTTTAGAGATTTATTAGACCTTCTGAAACTCACCGTCAATTTCACACGATAGTAATAATATTTAGAATTTCTATAGCAGTTATAAACGAAGCATTGTAAAAAAATAATAATTTAAGGGATAAATCCTGCCCACTGGTTCAGTTCTAATACAGACCAATGAGAAGGGAGGTGAGGGGAAGGGAAATGGAAGGAAAAATCAGGAGGCCCAAGGACTTAAGTCGGAATACTAATTTTCAAAAGATGGGATTTCACGTGCTATTTAAAGACAAGGCAGTGAATATGTCACTGGAAGGATTTTTCACAGGTAGAAGCCAAAAGATGGAGAACACAGATTACAGTATCGATAGGATAAAAGCAGGGGGATCTGCAGCAATGCATTGCAGAGTGAGAAGCAGGGCTCTCAGAATGTCAGTCTACGTACATACAGTATCCTGGATTTCCATTCCCCACCTGTCTGCATCAACCGAGAAAGTTGAGCAGACCCTGAGTCTCTGCCTAGCTTTCCTTTTATGCTTCCCAATCTTGATTGGTACAACTGAGTTTGCTCCAGGTGAGCAGCTGTGCCCCTCTAACTTGACAAAGCATGTGATCCTCACCGGCCCTGAACCTAATCCAGTCCAAGGAACACCATCTCCTCCTAGACCTCACAAGTTCTATGATTTTCAGCTGGTCCACTAGTGAGCTGGGCTGTGTTTGCTTGTCTGCTTCCGTCTCCTGGAGTCCACTGCCTGCTGTTCCTGACACTGTAGAGGCTGACATGACCGTGGAGATGGGGGCACCTTTAGTTCATGTGTCTCCTCCCCCTGGCTCCCACGAACTGTCGGCTACCCCCTTTGACGTTCTCCATGAGTACCTCCTAAGTGCCTATCTTCAGCTTGTCCCAGTGTGCATCAATTGTGGCCATACCCCTCACCGGGTTCCCCCTCCCTTTCCTTGGTGTCCTACCAACTCATGACAATGTCTTGACCAGACCCATCAATATTCAATGGCTGCTATATCTGTTCAGTCCTTGCTAGGCTGTTTTGTGGTTTTGCTCTGTTGTTGTATTTCTGCAAAGCTGTCCAGCTCAGACGTCCATCCTGTGTGTTGTGACCTAGTGTGCGTGTCAGGTACCATCCTCTTGGGACTTGGTGCAGCTTTTCCTCATTTGTGGTACAATTCTATCTTCAGTGTATCATTGTTTTTGAATGCCCCCTTCCCCACATGTGTCATGGAGAGATCTCACTCTCTTGATTTTCCCTTTCAACTTCCATCGTATGAATCCATTTTTACAGAAATGTTCTCTTTCAGAATCAAATGTGACTCTATTGGACTTGCAGTAGTCTACCTCCACATAGATGTGGTAGCATTGTGGTCATTATTTCCAACTGGTTTGACAACACTTGACCTCACACCAGATCCTGGACACTGTTTTAAAATTAAGCCCAAAGTGGTCTCCTGTCTGGTTGGCTCAGTGACCAACTGTCCTAAAGCACAGTTGTTTAGGCTATTTAGAATTGTTACTTCTTAGTTGTGATCAGAACATGCACCCGGTCTGTTACCCAGTATTGCTCCCCATCCCAATTTTCAAGGACTGATTATATTAACCATTACATAGACCTCAAGTAATTAACCCTCTAACCCTACCCTTTTCCAGGCTCCATGCAAAGTTTTCAAGCCCTTTCCTGTGCTGCTTTGTCACAGTACACACAAGTAGTCAGATTTTGCTTTGTTTTCCTGTTCTGGATTCTTAGCTGATGAGTTTCCCTTAAACCAGAATGCTTTCCCATGATCAAAATAGTCCTGAGATCAGCCCAACGTGTTCCACACTTGAGATTGTGCAGGAGATCACAATTATTGTGTCCTTGTTGGTACAGTGGCAAATTTAGAAGCGAGGTCAGCATTCTGTACAAAGCTAAGCTATTCAGCTGAAATCAACAAATATTCAAAGTATGAATCTCCTCTCAATTCTCCTTAACTAACCCTAGGGTGACTGCTGGTGGGTATTTTGTGTCTGTTTCTGGCTTGCAGGTAAACTCTGTCCCTTCGTTGCCGAATGTCAGGAATGCAGAAACCTCTTTCCCCTTCTTTCCAGGGTTCAGATGAGCTGCAGTTGTGAACAAGCCATGTATAATATGCACATATAACTACATCAGATTGGTCTGAATTGGTTAAAGCAAGTGAGCTGGAGAAAAATCTGCAAGCTGCTCTAATTTAGACTTCCTCTGGACTTAATTAAGCGACTTTAGATTTGCTTTGTCTTTCCTTTGATATTTAGCCAAGAATCTTCTCAATAAACCTATTTCTATTCTAGGCTTGAGAAATAACACACCGTAGGCACATAGTAGGCTTGTGAATGCAATCAGACTTATTATCTAAGTTGATCATTATTTTCTACAGAATTGATTGCTATTTATGATCTTTAAAATGATCTTTAATAGAGGTCATTATTATATTACATGCATTCTGAGTATGATTATGTTGCTTTAAATTAAAGCTTGCAGTTAGCAAGGATAAAGTATTTCTGATTATTATTTTTTTACAAAGTGCAAACTAAAGCAATTCCATAAATTATATGCATTGTGGTATAATGGAATGGGGACACAGGTGGCGCTGTGGGTTAAAGCCTCAGTGCCTAGGACTTGCTGATCGAAAGGTCAGCGGTTCGAATCCCTGCTGTGGGGTGCGCTCCCGCTGCTCGGTCCCAGCGCCTGCCAACCTAGCAGTTCGAAAGCACCTCCGGGTGCAAGTAGATAAATAGGGACCGCTTACCAGCGGGAAGGTAAACGGCGTTTCCGTGTGCAGCTCTGGCTCGCCAGAGCAGCGATGTCACACTGGCCATGTGACCCGGAAGTGTCTCCGGACAGCGCTGGCCCCTGGCCTCTTAAGTGAGATGGGCGCACAACCCCAGAGTCTGTCAAGACTGGCCCGTACGGGCAGGGGTACCTTTACCTTTACCTTTATAATGGAATGGCTGTTGTTTTCTGTACCAGTATCTCTAGGTAGAAAAAATATATACAGATGGTAAATTTTGCCTTCAGTTGTCAAACCACAAGGAACTTCCCAAGGAAGTTAGTGGCCTTGATTGGGCAAAACAGATGAAAGCTGGACCTTAAAAAAACACACAAAAAAACTTGGTCTTTGGGGCTGCTACTTTGATTACAGAGTGGGAGTGCTTAATTGTAATACCCACTATTGCAGACAGAGAGGGAGTGGTAAGAAGGATGCAATCAACTGCTTGTGATTTTAATCCTTTCTCATCTTGGCTTATGAAACAAAGACAGGAAAGACTAGAATGTACTTGCTAGAAGTTTCATTTTGTGAAGTAGTGCATGCAATGGCCTTTATTTATCGGGTTATGATCTAGGCAAAGGGAAGAAATTAGCTGGGTTGCATTGGAATGTTAGCCTGCACTTTCTAGAACTTTCTGCACAAACAAATTCGTACATCTCTGAATCTTGTGATGCACTTCTCCAAACAAAAATGTGTACGATAAAGGGCATATATCGGGAAAATGTGTCCATACAATCCATATATTAATGAAAATAGCATACACAAATTGCATCGTACTTGAGAAAATTGATCTCAAATGCAAGTGTATTGGCAAAACCACATGCAAAGGGGTGGATGTTGGGGAATGTGTTCACTAAAATACTGACAAAGTTCCATGATGACTTTTTTTTTGGGGGGGGGGGTAATTGCAAGCTGCTGGTGAAATGTGGCAAACTGGAATTCACATTGGAAAAATGAGAAACTCAGAGAAACTGAAATAGACTGATTTGCCTGACCCCAATTGTGGCCCCAGCAGAAAAACTTCCAACTTGATTTTCTGATTTCATCCATGATCACTTCTTATTCCCCCCCCTCCCCATCCCAATTGTATGTGTGGGCAAGGAATGGGGGCGGGGGAGAGACTCCCTAACGGGTGAGAATTCTGGCAGCTATGTCGAGAACTGGAATGAGAAATGAAATGATAACGTCCACCCATATGCACTATTTTAATTAATGTAACATTTCCCCCCTTTTATGTAATTATTGATCGTAAATTACTGTAAGCTTTTCATTTTTAAAAAAAAATTAAAAAGAAGGAGAAAAGGGGAAAGTATCTGGGCCCCTGCCAGAATGGCTTTCAACCTAGGCTTGGCAGTAAGAATGTACTCCTGGCCTTGGTAGAACTATGCATATGGAAACTGAAAGGGAATTATTCTCTGATGCTTCCGCAGTCTAGGCTTGAAACCACTCATCATTTGCGGGTGGCGCTGTGGGTAAAAGCCTCAGTGCCTAGGACTTGCCAATCGAAAGGTTGGCGGTTTGAATCCCCGCGGTGGGGTGTGCTCCCGTCGCTCGGTCCCAGCTCCTGCCCACCTAGCAGTTCAAAAGCACCCCTGGGTGCAAGTAGATAAATAGGGACCGCTTACTAGTGGGAAGGTCAACGGCGTTCCGTGTGCTGCGCTGGCTCGCCAGATGCAGCTTGTAACGCTGGCCACGTGACCCGGAAGTGTCTGCGGACAGCGCTGGCTCCCAGCCTCTAGAGTGAGATGAACACACAACCCTAGAGTCTGTCAAGACTGGCCCGTACAGGCAGGGGTACCTTTACCTTTACTTTTTATCGATGAAGTGCACAGCACCTTGTGAACATTCTCAGAACCACACATGAATGGTTCTATTCATTCTTGTCAAGTGACCTGAAGAGATTGATGAGTGTCTGTTTATGATCTCATCTGAGGAGGATTCCTGTATTGTTTAGGCTCCTTCTCTCTCTCTCTCTTTCAATATATATGTGGCATTGCTGGATAATCAGATGTGTCCTTAGGATCCTGATAACACCCTGATCTAGAGTTGTTTGGTTTATTTGTTTGTAAATCTGACCCAGGTCCTGCCGTCTCATTGCCCAAGAAGCAGATGCTTATGTTATGATGACCAGTGATATTCTACTGTTAGATGAGCAGAAGAGAATTGCCGGGAGGGGCAAAGTCAGTACGGGAGCTTCCTGACAGGTGCATTGCTGTTGCTTACCAAGAGAGGGAAAAGCTAGGTGGTGGCAGATTTGGTGTGGTGCAAATGTTCTCCTGCTGGTGCATTTGCCCTGCACCAACCTCCCTGTTCCCTTGCCTCTCCTGCTAAGCAACAGTGGGATACCTGCCAGAAAGCAAGCATAGCAGCTCCATCCAATCCAGTAAGCTGCTTCGGCATATGAGATACATAGGTGAGATAAGCTTCCTTGATCAAACTTTAGTACACACAGGATTGGACTATGTATCATCGGATGTTATCTTTAGACCTACAGTTATTTGGGAGGGAAGTGGGTGGCGCTGTGGTCTAAACCACTGAGCCTCTTGGGCTTGCTGATCAGAAGGTTGGTGGTTTGAATCCACACAATGGGGTGAGCTCCTGTTACTCTGTCCCAGCTCCTGCCAACCTAGAAGTTTGAAAGCACACCAGTGCAAGTAGATAAAAAGGTACCACTGTGGTGGGAAGGTAAATGGGGTTTCCATGCACTCTGGCTTCCATCATGGTGTTTCATTGCACCAGAAGTGGTTTAGTCATGTTGTCCACATGACCTGGAAAGCTGTCTGTGGACAACACTGGCTCCCTCAGCCTGAAGTGAGATGAATGCCGCAACCCCATAGTCGCCTTTGTCTGGACTTAACCATCCAGGGTCCTTTACTTCTTCTTTTTTACCTTTTACAATTCTTTGGGATTATAAGCCATATAATTGTCATATTTAAACCTGCAGCTAAAGTGGATGTATTAATTTGAGTTCTGGTTCTGCACTATACATGGTTTAACTTTAGCTCCATGTGCGTTCTGAACACTTTGTATAAAGCGAGGCAAACAGGGAAATGCCCTTTAACTTTTCACTCTCGTTCGTCTCGCATGACCCAGAGTGAGCAAAAATATTTGCAAGACTGAAGATGCTGTTGCGAAAACATGCCAGCAAATCACATGAACTCTGTGTGCACACGCACGAAATGACTTTTTGACCAATAATACTACATTCCCTGATTTAGGTCTGCATGCTCAGTTATCTATCTTGCTGTTGCTACTCAGATTTCCTGGACATTTAGCAATTAGAAGAACACCAAAAGCCTTTTGCTCTCCACCCTCTCATTTAAAGAAAAGGTTGGTAATTGAAACCTAGAGTTTTTGAGTTGAAGCTGGGGCAGTGTACTAAACCACAAAGCAAAGGCTGCTGTGTCATCATTCTTGGATTCCCATCTATTTCCTTCTGCCTACATGCTGTATGTACTGATTCACTGGCTTGATGACTCTCACATCAGTCTACTGCAGTGTGTAAGAATTCACCCATTCAAGCAGTTGGCAAGAAGATAGGCTCCTTTTGATGGAGTCCAGGCGTCACTTCAAGATGGATTTAGAGGATGAGTCTATACGTTACTTGGATCCTGCATGCGATCCTACCTGTTGTCAAGTAGTGGTTTGATAGATTGGGCTCACACGCGGCAGATAGTTAAAGGTGGATAACTGATGGACATTAATTGGTACCAGCTAGCAGTAGGTCTGATCAGGGACCACAGATTCGAGGTATCTTTTATTATACAAATTCATCTCACTGCTGCATATTAGAATACCACTTTCACATTACAAATACTGTGCATGAAGAGAGAATAATAAGGAGAAGTTGTGCGTATTTGAGAAAGAGAGGTCTGTTGGACCACTCTCACCTACTGGGAATAGAGAGAACATATTTTGTCCTTGCTACAACAGTGTCCCCAAATGCATAATTTTATTTTTCAACTTAGAGGTATATGGAAGCAAGCAAAGGATGTCTCAAGCATGTCACAATGTTGGTAGCTGCAATCCAATATGCATTCCAACACTACACCCAGCCCGGCTGGCCTCCATCGACCTGCCTATGGTATGACACCAGCATCGCTCTGCTGGTGTGGAGCTTCCCTTCCAGCCTCTGGATTTTTTGGCTGGGGGAAGTGCCACTAGTAGGATTCTCCAGGATCTGGAAAGCCCTGAAGGCTTTCCAAGCATGGGAAGAGAAGGACCAGGGCTTTTTTTCAGTTGGAGCTCTCTGGAACTCAGTTCCAGCACCTCTCAAGTGGGTGCCATTGTCATTATAAGAGAATAACACTGAGCATCACTGTGCTGGCTCCTGAGCCAGCCTAGCTGCCATCATGTGGTGATGTTGGGCCCAATATGGGTCAAATGGCTGCACCAGTTCCAGGCTTGAACAGAACCACCTATCCTTACCCACAAACATCCTCATTTTTGCTTTATATGTGGAGAGGAAGAGGATTGCGCTGGCTGCTCCAACAACCCTGGTCTCCTTATGTCCTTTGACTCCATCCCTGGCCTTCATGCATTGAGACAAATGTAGGATGAAGGTCAGAGTTTAATCAAGGGTTCCTGCTGGAACAGTGGGCTTTCAGAAGGAAGTTGAAGTACCTCCAGATGCTCTGTGAGAAATAGTGTTCCAGGCATAAGTAGCTACTGCAGGCACTAGCTACTGCAGCAGGAACAGATGTTTGCAGATGATAGTCATCTGAAGAGGAGCGGGACCACATCAGAAATGCACACAGATCCACTTACTATAAAGATGATGTGTGGTTTCATGGGTTCAATTTAAACAGAGCCACTCTAATGGCCCTCTTTGAGCAGCCTCCTCCCTACCCTAACTATTCTGTCAGGAAATGTGAACCCTTAGTACATCATAACTGGGATCAACCCCCAAGACTGGCTTGAAGGCACAACTAGGTCAGTAACTCATGGGATCAGACTGTTAGTACCCATCAGTGGAAAATATCTGAACTGGTCAGCATGGCTGAAAAGAGGGACATAACAAACACGCTCCCATTAATGTCAAGTCCCTTCAAGACTGTGAGAAGCAGTTATTTCCTGGTAAACACCAAAATGTATGTGGTTTTTCTCTTCCTGGAATATTACTTTTCAGGACCATGTGATCTAGCTATTTCCACTGGCAGTTCTGAAATAAATGAAACTTAACATGTACAAACTCAAACAAAAACAAAATAAAGTTGCCAATAGCTTAAAAAAAGAACAACAAACTCACCTTTGCTTTCTTTCAAAAGAAAGATCTTGCTGATCACAGAAAAGTGCTTTTCGTGTTAATAAGGCTACTTTTGGAGATCCAATGTTGTTTTTCACCAAGTGAGAGAGTAGGAGGCATTTGAGAGGTTGACTTCTCACCCATAACACGAGTGTGTTTAAAATAGTGGCAACGTGTGCTTTATGAGGAAATGAGAGAGGGCCTAAAATGCCCTTAATTTGTTTTTATAATAAATATCATTAAATGAAAATGTGAAGCCATATATTTCATATATTTTTCCCCTGCTTGCAGCTTTGAATGTCAAAGAGAGAGAGAGAGCCATTTCATGAGATGGTTGAAAATAAGCCATTGCTAACAATGAAGTCACTATTTTATGGAAACCTGATCAACTTTCTTGGATAATTTGGGATATTGTAACAATATTTTTCAATGCAGGGGATCACTACAATCCAGGAACTTGCGTATGGAAGAAATGAAAAATGGTTACCATGGCAGTTCCAACTGGACATGGAAAACCTGTCCCCACCTTCAACAAACTAAGCACTTAATGTTCCAACTCCATATACTTGCTTTTATAAGTATGCAAGCTCCTTATATAGTATTAGTAATATGGTATTTGGGATGGGGGGGAATGTAACCAGAGATACAATATGAAAGGTTAATTAAAAAATGGTTTGGGGGGGGGGAGAGAAAAGGCTGCATGGAAAGTAGGGCAAAGGGGTTCCTGCTATACCTTTTTAATGAAGTCTCGGTCGTTCGATGGCTCCTAGCCCCATTCTTCAACACTTCCACAAAAATGTCACATTCTTTATGGGGGGAAAGTGTGGAATGTGCCTTAACCACATCAAGTGCACCATTTTACAGTTCAAGTTCAATTAATTAAGCCTCTATTCTTCATGCATGAGTAGCCATCTCTCACTTATAGACCCAAGGCGTAGCTCGAAGGGGGCAAGTCAGGAAGCCGGTAAATAAATATATATTAAAAAGAAAAGGGAGCATTCTCTGTGTTCATTTTTTTAAAAAAAACAACAACAAACCCAAACAAAATCAACACTTCTTTATATATACTAGATGCAAGTGTGCCCCCCAAAGAGGTTATATATGTTGTGGATTTGCAAATTAGGGACAGCGTATTACTGTGTCCCAATAACATGTGCTTTTGGGGGTTGGGGGGGGAGGAGGAGGAGGAATGGTTTTAATTGCAACAAAGAAAGGGCAACCTCCTTTATGCATGAAAAAATATCTGATTCTATATACTGAAGCTAGAAAGGAGGTAATGTATGCATAACAGAATGAGTAGAATGAAGGAGATAAGGGTCGCTAGGAACTCTTCACATGGATATATTAATGGGACTGGTGTGTGGGTGTAAATCTCGCCCTTAAAATATCAACATGTAGCCTAAATTTGCAATTAAAAAGCAGAATGATTCATGACAGAAGCCAGAGAAAGAAGGGGGTTGTCTAACAGTACGTTTCTGAGCACAATTCAAAGTGGGGTGCTGACTCTTAAAGCCCTAAATGGCATCGACCCAGTATACCTGAAGGAGCGTCTCCACCCCCATTGTTCAGCCCGGAGGGTCTTCTGGTGGTTCCCTTAATGCGAGAAGTGAGGTTGCAGTGGTGCCCGCCCTGTGGAACACCCTCCCACCAGATGTCAAGGAAATAAACAACTATCTGACTTTTAAAAGACATCTGAAAGCAGCCCTGTTTAGGGAAGTTTTTAATGTTTGATCTTTTATCATGTTTTTAATGTTCTGTTGGCAGCCGCCCAGAGTGGCTGGGGAAACCCAGCCAGATGGGTGGGGTATTGAGATATCTACTCAAACAGATTTCTTTAAAAAAAAGAAACTGAAACTGAGTTCTTAATTTGCTTTTGAACATGGACTAAACCTGTGGAAACATGTGATGCCTCCACGTAATGGGGAAGCAAGATGATTCCTGATGGACTGTCTTCTTGTGGATCTACCAGACATCCAAAGATGGACACCAGCATACATGTGTGCAGGCAAAATCCTTTACTGGAGCTCAGACCTACTGCATGTGTTGGATTTCACATATGTAGGACCTGTGTGAAATAGTGTAGTCCAAAGTTTTGGATTACAACTTCCATCATCCCCAGTCAGCATCGCCCAAAGTCAAGGGTGAGAGGAGTTGTGGTCCACAACGTCCAGAAGACTCCGCAAAGGCTGCTCCTATCCTTGCAAACATTATCTACACATATGGAATACATATGATGAGACCAGGTGAGCTGGGTGAGCAGGATAGAACCCCTTCTCCCACAAGGTGCAGTTTCCAACCACATAAAGTTTTATGTGAACTAGACCAATGCACCTGTGTTGTTCTCAATACTGTCATAGAGGCAAACGCTACACCTACTAGTGAGAATGGTTTTTTTGGACAAGAGGCGGTATGTGAAAACACTCTCATGATCTGTACCTATTTGAAGGGTTGTCCACCCCAAGCCTGGTTTATGGTTTAAACCCCAAGAAGAGAGAACTGTGCCAAAGGTTGAGGTTACCCATCAACAGTCTGTATCTGGACAGCAGACTTAACAAGCATATGGGTAACCTGCCGTAGTCTTTCCACTATGGTGGATGTATTGCACATCTATTTAAATTACAGTAATTGTTTCTAAATTAGCATATCTCTTTTTTGCCACACACACACACACACACCATTTATGCAAATCTCTGTTCTCATTTCTCCTCTTTTTTTGGCATTGTCTAAGTAGTCACTCTATCTGGTGTTCTTGTTATTCTAGGCAGTGCTGTTTTTCTAGAAAAAGAGGTGCCAGAACTCACCATAAACTCCTCCCTTGAATGGCAATGGCGCCCATCTGAGAGGTGCTGAACTGAGTTTCAGCTGAAAAATAGCCCTGGTTCTATGGTACAGTTTACTGAGGCATAGACATCATGGCTAATACCCATTGAAGTCTTTCACCTCGGTCAGTCTTTACACATTCTCTACCTATATCACATTTATCAAAATATCTCCTGCCATGGATTAGTTTACAGAGCTGGAGTGGTAAAGAAGGAAGTGCTGGTCATGGGTCCACAAGAAATGGGTTCAAGTCTCCAGCAAACTATGAAACACAGTGGGAGGGCTTGATCAAGTCAAGGTTGTAAAGACTGCGGAGAGAATAATTGGGTGCACTCTTCCCACCTTGGATCAAATCTATGCTGCCAGGTGCCATAAGAAAGCTGCAGAGATAGTGCAGGATAGTGCGCGCTCCAGAAATGATCTCTTTCAGCTTCTGCCTTCTGGAAGAAGGTACAGGGTTATAAAAACTAGGACTAGCTGCCTGAGAAACAGTTTCTATTCAAATGCGATTTTGGTTTTAAACGCAGTGTAAGGAGTGTCTATGGGAGTATATTGTATTTAAAAATGGGGTATCAGAGTTTTTAGGGGGCTAACCAGGTTGGGATAGCTGGGATAGCAGGCTGGTTGGTTTTTGAATGTCTTATGTAGATTTTTTTCAATTTCATTGTTCTGTATGGGACAGTGACAATAAAAATTGTCGTATCATATTTCTTTGTCTGACAAGGTTTGCTGGTTAGGATAGTATGGATAAAACAGCCCCTTCCATACTTCCTTGAGCTCCTTGGAGGCAGGATAGGATACAACTGTGATTACGATTACATCAGCAAACCCCTAAAATATCCGGTAATATGCCTGCACTGATACGTTGGTAGCTTTATCTAGACTCCAATATGGAACGAATTAAGGAGCGTACGCTTTATCGTATCATATTGGATGGTATCACAGAATGACTCAGTGTGTTCTTAAGTCGGGGGTTTGGGCTTACAGTTCATGAACTTCAGCGCCACCTGCCATACCCCTTTTGAAATCGGGGGTTTCTTTCAAAAGCAGATGGTGCTAAGATATTGTGTGTGAGTGTGTGTAAAGCAGGGAGTTCCTCCTGTTCAAATAAAAAACATCCCAAGATAAATTGATAAATCTCACTGGGCATACCCTGAAGAGCGATTTGGAGTCCAGGCACAGAATTTGGTTAGGATTCTTGTCAAAAGAAGGTTGAGAGAATGAGAGAGAGAGAGAGAGAGAGAGAATAATTGTTTTTTTTGGAAAACATTGTGAGAATTAAGATGTAGCATCCCTACATGATTAGTGGGAGGTGGAGAATATACTTTCACTTTACCCAAGTTTATTCTTTCTCCTATGGCTGCTGTATGTTTCTTATTCCTGGCTGAGATAAACTCACTTCACAGTACTGTACATGAATGCCTCTCTCTTTTCTATTGCTCTTTTATCTCTCTCTGGACCTCTTGGGTACTCCATTATGTGCGTATTCAGGCTGTATCTGTTTTTAGCAACACATCCCTATTACCTGAAGCAATAAAACCAGCCCTGTGGTTTCACTGTGGCATCCTCCCTTTTGGGGGGCAGGTGGCGCTGTGGGTTAAAGCCTCAGTGCCTAGGACTTGCCGATCGAAAGGTCGGCGGTTCGAATCCCTGCAGCGGGGTGCGCTCCCGCTGCTCGGTCCCAGCGCCTGCCAACCTAGCAGTTCAAAAGCACCTCCGGGTGCAAGTAGATAAATAGGGACCGCTTACTAGCGGGAAGGTAAACGGCGTTTCCGTGTGCGGCTCTGGCTCGCCAGATACAGCTTTGTCACGCTGGCCACGTGACCCGGAAGTGTCTCTGGACAGCGCTGGCCCCTGGCCTCTTAAGTGAGATGGGCGCACAACCCCAGAGTCTGGCAAGACTGGCCCTTACGGGCAGGGGTACCTTTACCTTTACCTTTACCTATCACACATAAAGAACAGAGCCCCAAACTGCAAAGCCAGCCTGCGTTAGGATCCCTTCATAGCTTCTCGTCTTCTCCAACAAGTCCCTTACAAAGAAGGTGGCTAGGGTGGGGAAGGAGGGGCAGAATCTAGCTGAGCGGTTTGCTCCTGCAATTCGCAAGCATACCCCCAAACGATTAAGCCGACTTAATAAAGCAACAGTTCTTGAGCTTAGCATATTTTCGCGTCTGAAGCAGTTCCCTTCTTATTGCTGCTTTCTCCCCTCGTCTTCCTACAAGCAAGAGGGGGGCAAAGTGAAAGAAAAACAGATTACTGTAAATGTTGGCAGGGAATTCAATTTGCATCATTTTCTTAGAAGTCACATGATTTGGATTTCCTCTTGTTTATGATAGATTGCAAAGGCCTTCCAGATGTTTTTAATTCTCAGACTTTTTTTTAAGGAAGGCAATATGATCACACACAGAGAGATATATAGATAAATAGATGATAGATAGATGATAGATAGATATGACAATAGACAATGAGTTAACATGCCACAGCAAGTATATCAGGCTGACACATATTTCTACGGATGACCATAATACAGGGAAGCCAGGCATTTGCCGAAGACAACCAGGCAGACTGCAGGCGAAGGGAGTTGAAGGGGACTGGGAGTGTACTTTCAGTTCCTGTTTCCAGTTGAAATCACCATCAGCCCCAGCCCCAGGCCAAGCCCACAGCGCAGCTCTATTGGTCTAGGTTGCGTTTACTTCCTGCATAAACATAAACACCTCTCAGCTGTATTGTTAAGTTGAAAGAAGCAGCTTGTTGACGCGGTGCTTTCTGAAGTTCGGAGCCAGGATATTGCAAGAGGGAGAGAGAGAGAGAGAGAAAGCGATGGCATTTTAACGGCTGCTCAACTGTGAAGAGTGTTTGTGCAGGAAATGCTGGAGGCCTGCCCAGGTTGCTGTGCTGGAAGGAAACGCAATCGGGCAAAGGGACACCTGAATGAAGCCCCGAGACTTCACATGGGGGCAAGGCAGTTAGCATAAAAGGACATTGGCCAGGCACTGGAGGAAATTGGCAATGGACAGTGGTGGCGAACCTTTCAAAGTCCATCCCGACTCTGCCCCTCTTATCAATGCAGGTAACTCTCTGTTCTTCATAGACAAATGACAGGCTGCCTCTGACGCGTATCTGTATAAATAAAGTGGGAGGAGAGGAAGACCGGATCAAAGAAACCTAACATTGTGAATGGGGCACGGGAGGTGTTTTGTGCTTCTTGGGCAATGTTGCTTCCTTTTTTTACTACGGTTGTCAAGGCAGAATCTCTGGGACACTGGTGAATCTCTGAGTGCATGTAAGAAGAGTTTGTTATAAACTTTTTAAATATTTGCTTTGAAGAACATGGGGGTCCGTCAGATATTTATGGAGCCATTAGATGCTAATGGGGTCCCTAGAATGATAAAGTCTGCAACGAGAAGACATATCATGCTGTCTTTCCCTGAAAGACAATTTGCCCAGCACTCCTGACCTTCCCATGCAAAACCCAGCTATGGGGTAATGTTGAATGGCTTCCCATGTGCATATGCGGTTTGTGCAGGACAACCACTGCATGACAAGAAACTAGGACCACATTCATACCATACATTTAAAGCATTGTGGCACAACTTTCAACAGTCATGGCTTTCCCCCAAAGTATTCTGGGAGCTGTAGTTTAGGGGGGGCTGTGAGTTGTTAGGAAAACCCTATTCCTTTCCCAGAGCTACAATCCCCAGAGTTCCATGTGAAGAGGGATTGGATTGCTAAACCACTCTAGGAATTGTAGCTCTGAGAGGGGAATAGGGGAAATGCTCAGGAAATGCTGGTATATCTGAAAGGGCTGGGTAAAGCTGGCCATAGTTCCAAGGTGTGATGGGACCACTCACTCTGTCAACAGCACTACCCTTATAAAAAATGGAAAGGTTGATAGCACTATTTCCAAGTAGCTTTAAATGCATTTTTTAGACTGTCCATTATGGATGTTACCATGGGATTATTGGAAGGTGAAGGAAATTATCTTATGGAGGGATAACAGGAAGAATGTAAATGCATCATTAAACAATCAGAGCCAAGGAAATGACCCTTCTGTGTCCCCTTCAGTCATATGGTGCCTGTAGATACCGAACATGTGGCAGCTAGCCCCACCCCCTAGTATGAGATATTTGTATTGTGCCCCTATCATCATCGTGGTGGCACCAGTGTGTACCTGTGTCAGTGTGATGGTGGCCACCAATGTGTATGGATATACATGCATGGGGCTTCCTCCTTGTGGATGGGGACGTTGAACAACCTGAATTTTCATCTCCATGGAGGAAGCACTGCATGCAAACATCCAAATGTGTGCAGGAACCCCTTGGCTGTTGTGTGTGTTAATGTGTAAGGTACAAGGAATGTTCTCATGAACTTCTTCACACATTGATTAACAAATGCATGAAGAGGGCTTCTGGGTCTCTAAAATCCTATAGGTGATTTTTTTAAAAGCAACCTTTTGAAAAGAAATAAAATGTGACCCATTGGTTATACCAGTTTCAAAGCATTTCTGCTGCTCCACAGCACAGCAGTGTGTGTGTGTGTGTGTATGTATGTCTACTAATGCATCTGCAGCAGCTGTTTCAGGTCCCCAGAAGTAAATCAGCTGTAGAAGTTAGCCTGGGAAGTAATGGATACCACGGAAAAGGTGATTGGTGTTCAGCCAAGAACCATAATAGCTATGGAGATACTGTTGCCATCCAAACAGAGAACCAACAACCCAGGATAGGTGTAGATTAGTTTTTGAAAATGCTTATAAAGGTGAAGAGGCTTGTACTGCTATCCAACAACAACAAAAGCAAGTTGTGAGACAGAGAGAGAAATTCTGGTTGCACACCTGCATTTGGGTATGTCTATGGATGATTATTATTAAAATTGTGAAGCAAGTATATTTAGGAAAATTATGCAAAGCCTGTTGAAAGACAGTTTTGCAGTTATTTGTGCTGCAGGCATAATAAAATATTTGAGCCTTGTCCCACCTGTGGTGAAATGGAAAATTAGCAGCATGCTGGCTTTGAAAGATAACTTAAGGAAGCAAAATATTTGGTTCCGATCTTCTGGTTGGCGTTATGATATCCTAATTGACAGTCACTCGAATAGGGATGAGCATGCTATCTCTGAGAAGGCCAGAACCAATTCAAATAGAGCAGCTATTTGTGTTGGATTTGAAGGCCTGAAGTTACCTGCAAAACAGATTTGAGTATTTTGATTGGCTCTCAGCAAAGTCATAGTGAGTATTAAGGAGCAAGCAATTCATCGGGATGTTAAAGATGGGCCGCAGCTTCTCCACCAACTATAGTCCGATGCTGTCTAAGCTGAGCAGCTGAGTTAATGTTGCATGTGCTGGGGAGTACGGCATTTGTTAGCAAATTAACTCCAGAGGAGAATCCATAGCTTAGTGTTTTACAGTGCTTGCTTTTCATTTAGAAGTACCAGTTTGAACCAAAATGGTCAGCACTGGGCTGGCAGACTAGATCTAGATCTGACTCAGTTTAAGGTACCTTCACTTGTCCATCTTCCCCTCTCTATTAGGAAGGCCACTTGCTTGTTGACACAAAAGACGACAGACATTCACATAACATGCTTTATATGTGTAGATGCACACTGAGGAATAATTACTATAATTTAGACATAATACATCAGACCAATGGGAAGAAATTTGACCAGGTAACCTGCGTGCCTGCTCAGGCGCTAACCGTAGATGGTTAACTTCTTTGCTTTCCCTCCTTTGGACATAAACCAAACATAGACAGGAGAACCTTTTAAACAACAGGCGGTCCTTTGTAAAATGGGAAAATATACTTGGAGGGTGCAGAGATAACTTACTCTCTGCTTCCATTATCAACTCTATGTGTGTTGTATACAAGCTGCGCAAGTGTTAACCGGTTCCAAAGAAATAAATTAGGGAGGCATTGCTGAGTTTAAAACTTAAGGTGTATGTTTGCCATGTAAATGAAAGTACTAGGTTGGTTTATATAATTGTTTAGGACAAAGGCGCCAATTTGCCCCCAAGATTGAGGGGGCCCGACATGCGTCACATGTATGTGATGTCACTCACATGACATTGTGACATCTGGTGGAGCTGCGATTTGTGCTGCGCAATGAGCACTGGGGGCCCCAACATTGGGGGGGTGTCTCCAGCCCCTTTCCAACAAATATTGAGGGGGGCCAAAGATACCTTGGCACCCCTACAGTTGGAGTGCCTGCTTTGCCTTGGTCATGCTAAGCTAGTCTGCTGCCCTCAGGTGTCAAGGATGTTCCTGGCGTTAAAGTAGGATTAGCTTGTTTACATGGAAGAAGGAGGCAGTGTTTCATCTTTTGCCTCAGGGAGAACCATACCTTGGTGCCTGAGGAAAGAAGCAGAAATAACTGAAATGCCTGAGGTAAGGTGGTTCCTGAGAAGTCTAAGAAAGGGGAAGTCACTGAGAAATGTGGACATTGCGCTCTTTTGAACCTCTGTCCTGAGGGGAAGAGGCTTAAGAAAGCCTTTGCCAACCTGCTGCTGCCCAAATGTTGCTGAACTACAACTCCTATCATCTGCGGCCATTGGCTGTGCTGGTTGAGAATTATGGGAGTTGTAGTCCAAGCCATCTGGAGGGCACTAGTCTGGCAAAGGCTGGATTCGGGTGCTGCTATGAGAGAATCAGGAGGGTGTCAGGAGAAGCCTATGGTTGGAGTTTATCTCCCTGCATAACTGTATGAGAATTCTGAAAAGAACCGTGGATTATGTAGAAAGGACCGAACTGATTACCAGCCTCTACTTGCAGCCTTGCATCTTGTCCGCTATCCTTTTCTCAAGAAGTGGACACAGATCTTTTCAAAGAAGCCGAGTCTCCTTTTGTGAAGTAGGTGGTGCAACCTCATTTGATGAAGGCGACTTCATCAAAGGAGAGAAGTGCTGCCATCACTTTTCCTGGTAATGTGTAGAAGAGTAAATTTACCCTCCCTGAGAAAATGAACGCTATAAATGTCATGGGTGGGGAAGGGATGCAATGATGATTTCAAGCATTAACCCGATCTTCATCACAACTGATGGCAATGAATATATATATATATATATATATATATATATATATATATATATATATATATATATATATGCAGGTTTTGGTGTCCTCGGGTGTCTTCCCGTGTAAAAGTTGGGGTGTCTAGGCGACGTTTCGACGAGGTCTCACTCGTCATCTTCAGGCTGGTGCTTTCGGCTTCTTGTTACTGGAACAGAGCAGGATCTCAGTGTTTGAGTTCCTATAAATACTGTTGAGGGGGTGTGGTGTATAGCCTCCAATGTTCTGGGCAGAGAGGAAGTTCCCAGGCTAGTGTGCCTTTTCTTCTTTTGTTCCTTAATTACTTGAGGGATATCTTGAGTGATTTCTTGAGTGATATCCTGAGTACCACTTAGGTGGGTCATTAGGTGTGGATTAGTTGCTGAAGTCTTTGTCCACACCTAATGATCCACACCTAATGACCCACCTAAGTGGTACTCAGGATATCACTCAAGAAATCACTCAAGATATCCCTCAAGTAATTAAGGAACAAAAGAAGAAAAGGCACACTAGCCTGGGAACTTCCTCTCTGCCCAGAACATTGGAGGCTATACACCACACCCCCTCAACAGTATTTATAGGAACTCAAACACTGAGATCCTGCTCTGTTCCAGTAACAAGAAGCCGAAAGCACCAGCCTGAAGATGACGAGTGAGACCTCGTCGAAACGTCGCCTAGACACCCCAACTTTTACACGGGAAGACACCCGAGGACACCAAAACCTGCATTCCTGTACCCGTGAAAATCTACGAAAGCATATATATATATATATATATATATATATATATATATATATGCAGAAGCTGTAAATAATGCTTAGTGAACTGACTTCTGATACTTCCCACTTCTTGAGAAGTGGATGACATTGAGTATTGCGTACAGTGTACTCACACTGCAGAGGTTTAGCAACTGCACAGCGTAAGATATTTCGGCAGGGATACCTGTGGGAGTAATGTTATCCTCCTCCCCTCACAATTCATGCTACCCCTGAGAATAGGGGCAGGGGGATTTGTGGGAAACCAGCTAACGCATCCATCAAATAATATTTATTTGTTCATTAATTTATTTTATGAACATTGCACAAGTTATACACAACGCTATTTTACTGATCACCCTTTGTTCAGAGTTTACAGCCCATGACTTGGTAGGAAGTGTAGCTCTGCCTGGTTTTGTCCTGCATTTGGTGTTGCACTGCAGCTGATTGGGGGAAAAATTAAATTGGAAAAGCAAAGCATGTTATTTAATTTCTGGTTGAGTCCATAATTCTAATGATTTTTTCTTCTTCTTCTTCCTTAAAATAAAGGAATGATTTACAAAGGGGTTGATTGGAGGGTAGAAAGAGAGAAAAGTCTACACTTCCCTTCCTCCCTGCTCAGTTAAATCCATCATTCTGAAGTAAGCTGAAGGGCAAAGTATTCATATGAAATTCATTTCAGATTTTTGGTATATAGTTCTAGTGTGGGAAGCATGCAGTTAAAAGTGTAGACTCAACAGTAGCGCAGTGGTGGGATACATGGTCCCTAACCCATTCTCTGGTATCTCAAGTTCATAGACAGTAAAGCTGAGAAAGACTATTGCCTATGACTTTGGAAAGTCATTTTCAGAGCTAGATGAACCAATGCTCTGACCTTCAGTGTAAGTGAAAACATGGCAAGTGCTAGATAGACAAAACTGGCTCTTTCTGGTTCATGCCACTTTTGTAGGTCAGATGTTCATTATGTCCTGCTTCCACCTTAACCAGCAATTAAACTCATCCATGTGCACACAAACACCATATTTAAATATGTATTTTAAACATATTTTCACTCAAAGTGTGCAAGTTTCTAAAATGCATTTTGATCCAGTTTTTGACCATTCAGAGAAGTGCAAAGTATCGTGGACCATTACGTTCTGATCCACACGTTAGTTTGGGAAGCGCAGATCAGGTCAGTTTGTATCAGAATTCGCAAAAATGGAATTCCTCAAACGCATCCCTCGTACTGGTTGTTGTAAAACACTGTCATTTCATCGGACAGATGTAGATTTTGTGGACCAAGCTGGGAGAGGATGTGGGAAAGACTGTCTCTCTTCCAGTTTCTTCCTGCTGCTCTATGCATTTCTGAAGGGAGAAAAAGGTAGCTACCCTCACCACTTCATGACCTAGATGGCATGGCGGTGGTGGGCATTCAGGGGCTTCATAGATGCAAGGTTGGCGAGGGATGTGCCCACTGGCAACCTGTTGGCATTAGGGACCTTCCCTTCTCATCTTGGAAAGTGCATGAATTGAGGGTGAATGAATATACAGAGCACCACTTCAGTCTGCTGCCAGATTAATCATTTGCTGGACGTAGCAACTCCACGTTGACCATGTTCACAGCTTTCAATCCACACTGAACAACACTGTTGAATCTGACTTCCACCCAAGGCCTCAATTAGGAAGCCAAGAGTTCCCATGCTTCCCTTGCCCACAATCCTCCAACATATTATTTATTACGTTGTTTTCTCCTAACTCCCATATCAAATGATTGCTTTCAAAAGAAAGATTTATTTAAATTCCTAAGTGAAGTGTCCTTCTAAGGAAAACTCTGATCCTGCTTCTAGCTGAGCTCGCTGCAGTAACTCAATAGCTCCTTGCTTTCTTTTCCCTAATTCTTAAATGTTTCCCTTCCTCTTTCCCTTGTGGGATAGGTGAGGAAAGCAGATGCCTCCGCTGCTCATTGCATCACACACACCCCTCCCAAAAATAGATGGCTATTCTTATAATTTTGAATCCCAGCCCAGTTGGTGGTTCCTGGATTTCAGGCACTGTATATGAGTTCAGCCCTTCCAAATCAATCACTCTGGAAAAATATTTCTGTCAAAAGGAAATATTTTCTTGGCATTAAGGACTTCCCGATTATTATTATTATTATTATTATTATTATTATTATTATTATTATTATTATTATTATTATTTTCAGTGTGTATTGTGTGAGAAGTGAACACTGGCATAAATGGATTTAATATGTAGAAAAATATTAAGCCATCACTAGTGCCTTTCCTTCTGGGATGCCTTTACCTTAAGGTAGAGTACAACTGTTGCTTCAGGCCACAGATTGGGAAAGCAAATTTAGGGATGGATGAATCTATCAATTTTGGTTTCCCTTAGTTTTTCACTTGGCCAGTTTTAAACTTAGTTGTCCACATTCCCATATTAGTTTGCATTTTGTTTTTGTTTATTATTATTATTATTATTATTATTTACTGAATTTATATACCACCCTATACCCGCAGGATGGTCCTCAAGAAAATTCACCAGCATTTCATTTCAAATTTATCCCAATACAGTGGTACCTCAGTTTAAGAACAGCCCTGTTTACGAACGATTACGAACTCCGCAAATCCAGAAGTAGTGTCCCAGTTTGTGAACTTTACCTCGGTCTAAGAATGGAAGCCGAATAGTGGAAGGGCACTGGCAGCAGGAGGCCTTATTAGGGAAAGCGCACCTCGGTTTAAGAACAGTTTCAGTTTAAGAACGAGCTTCCGGAACAGATTAAGTTCGTAAACTGAGGTACCACTGTATACATGCATTTGTATACAAATGGATCCCGAGGCAACTTACAATCAATCAATAATAACAACATGATAAAACATAATGGAACATCACAAATGCAGCAAAAATCATGTAGAACAATTAACAAAGCATCAGTGAAACAATTACGATCTATAAAACACTGTCAACAAAGCGACAACTAAAAATTAAGCGAAACATCACATTTAAAGCAAAAGTCCTCTTATATGTTTAACAAATCAATATAGCATTTATAATCTATAAAACAATGTTAACAACATTAACAGAATAGCAAAAAAGTAAGCACTGTTAAGTTCATGCAAACACTGCCCACATACCCTATGACTCATAATCTTTCACTGTATTCAGCTCATTAAAGTACCCAACTTGCTTCCACGTTATAACAGTAATTCAGAATACCAAAAAATACCCCTCCCCAATTCTCCAGCTGTGAAGGGAAGATTCTTTTTCATCCATCGCCTTCAGCACACATGGATCCTATATGAAGGATCATACACTTATGGATCCTATTTGCTGCTGCTACCCAGCCCTAACCTCCATGACTTGTCTATAACTTCTGCATGGCAGCCTAAACCCCAGTGCATGCTGGTTGTGAACATGAGCCTCATATTTTTTGAAGATTCCACGTCCAGAGCCTACATGCATTAGTGTCTGCAGGTATATTTTGGCCCAGTTTGACCATTCTGCATCGGACTATATTGTTATTAGAAGAGAATAGCGTGGAACTCTATAGTCCCTTGGCTCAAATAGAATCATAGAATTGGAAATGACCCAATGGTTGTCTAGTCTAACCCCCTGCAATGCCAGACTCTCAACTCAAGCATGCCTGACAAATGGCCATCCAACCTCTAAGAGCCAGCGTGGTGTAGTGGTTAAGAGAGGTAGTCTCGTAATCTGGGGAACCGGGTTCGTGTCTCCGCTCCTCCACATGCAGCTGCTGGGTGACCTTGGGCCAGTCACGCTTCTCTGAAGTCTCTCAGCCCCATTTACCTCACAGAGTGTTTGTTGTGGGGAAGGAAGGGAAAGGAGAATGTTAGCCGCTTTGAGACTCCTTCGGGTAGTGATAAAGCGGGATATCAAATCCAAACTCCTCCTCCTCCTCCTCTTCTTCTTCTTCTTCTTCTTCTTCTTCTTCTTCTTCTTCTTCTTCTCTGTTTAAAAACCTCCAAGCAAGGAGAGTCCACAACCTATTGCACTGTTGAACAGCTCTTACTGTCAAAAAGTTGTTCGGTATGTTTAGTCGGAATCTCCTTTCTTGTTACTCAAAGCCATTGGTTTGAGTCCTACTCTCCAGGACTCGAACCAATGTAAATATTTTAACAAATAAACTTAGAAATAACTTCAGCTGGGTTTTCATTTCATTGCAGTAGGCCTATTTTTTTTTCTTCAAAATGCAAAGCTAAAAATGAAATGTTTAGCAAGGCGTGGTGAAAAAGCACAGGTTCCGGGGGCTGTTTAGCAGTGCTGGAAGCATCCTTGACGTATGTCACGGTGGAAGGGAAGAGGGACAAAAGAGAGATTAGGCGCTGCTAAAAAAACCAGACAAATTGTTACATTGAGGGCGGGGAGAGAGAATTAAAGGGGCGTTTGAAAATGTGACGCACTATTGTGGACAGTCTGTTTGGATGGATACAGGTGGCAGAGGACAGACTGTTTATATAGTGATATGGGCAGGATGTTTCTGGAAGGAACTCTGCCTTCAAACAATCAAATGACAATAAAATGGGTGTTGCTGTGGCTCGGAAAACAATTTCTGAGGAAAGATAATGGAATGACATATTTTTTTAAAAAAAAGAGGAGCAAATAATTTGCGTCACCCATCCTTTGCTCCAGATCACTTCCCATGCAGGAGTTTTCTGCTGCCCCGGAGGGTAAGACCCAAACCAATGGATTCAAGTTATAAGGAAGGAGATTCTGACTAAACATCAGGAGGAACTTTCTGAGGGTAAGAGGTAGGGCTGGTCTTCAACATCACAATATATCACTAGCTAAATATTGTGATATAACAAGATATCCCAATGTCTGAAATAAGGATGGAGCTATGTAGAGGCATTGGCTGGCTTCACTGTTCTTCCTGCATCGTGATTTTTGACAGTGCCTGCTCTTGTGATTTGCTGCCCCCTAAATGAGGAGAAGAGCTAAGCCAGCAGCGTTTAGCAGGTGCTGCAGCAATCGAGAGAAGCATTGGCTGGCTTCACAGTTTCCCGCACATTGTGATTTTTGCATAGCACACACTGTCACACATCATAATTCACAATATATTGCCAGGTATCACAATATGGACTTCAGACAGGTTTTGGATGATATATCAATATATTGCCTTGCCCTAGTCTTCTTCTTTCTTCTTTGGCAATCACTCATACCCGAGTAAGATTGTCTTCCATAAACACGGTTTTAACAATGAGTTTGTAAGTGACTGTGGAGGCCAATTCTGGACCCACATGTCCTTCCACAGTGGGGACATTGGTTTCCAGGTGGGAGTTGATCACGGTGTAGATTTGCCAAGCGTGCCTTCCTCTTAGCACGTTTCTCCCTTGCATCATGAGTTCAAGTGTCTTCAAAGCCCATGACACCTTTGGTAAAGGCTGTTCTCCAATTGGAGCGCTCACAGGCAAGTGTTTCCCAATTGTTAGTGTTTATACTACATTTTAAAATTTTTTTGCCTTGAAACAGTCTTTAAACCTCTTTTGTTGCCCACCAGCATTACGCTTCCCATTCCTAAGTTGGGAATAGAGTAGTTGCTTTGGAAGATGATAATCAAGCATCCCCACAACATGATTAGACCAACGAAGTTGATGAACCATTGCTTCAACACTAGCCCTAGTAAGAGCTGTTTGATAGTGGGATTGACTCCCTTAGAAAGTGATGGGTTCTCCTTCCTTGGAGGTTTTTATGCAGAGGTTGGATTGTCATCTGTCATGGATGCTCTAGTTGAAATTAGACTAGATAACCCTCAGAGGTCCTTCCCAGCTTTGCAACTCTGAAATTCTATGACTGTTAAAAACTTACTTCAAATCCAAGTCTAATATATTATCCAACTGTCATTATGAAATAACTGCAAAGCTCAAACCTATCTATCCATAAACAAACATTTTTTACATTCAAGTAACTCCAAATATACAAAATAAATTAAAATGATATCTTAACATTTAGATTAAGGTTCTGTTTTGTATGGAAGGCTGCAATCCTATACATGCTTACCTGAAAGTAATCCCAACTGAACACAATGGGGATTGCATAGAGATGCATAGGATTGTGCTGTTAATCATAATTTATGAGGGGAAATGCATGTAAAAATTTGAAACGACTGATTGCTTTTTTTGCAGTCAAACCGTATTAGCAAAATGGAGGGACTTGGCCACTGAGTAAACAGTCGGAGCATTTATTGACCAGTAAAGATGTCAGTTTTTCATAAATTGGAAGATAATTAAAAGAATCATTTCTAGAATGAAGGAACAGGCCTTTCTTAACATCTCACAAGTGCTGAGAAAGCAAAGCCTGTGAAGCTTTTTTGCTTTGAATTCACTTAGCTCTTACAGTAATACTGTAGTTAATGATTTCTGGAAAGTGGATCCCTGTTTGAATGAATATGTTTTTGCTCTAAACATTGAGAAATCACAGGTATGTATTGCAAGCAGTGGGTGAGCCAACTAAGTCTGCCGAAAATAGCTCTTTAGTGAGTAATGCGAAGGAAAGGAGACCCTTTCTTCCCTCCAAAGCTGGAAACGTTCATGTATATGTCTTACTCACTGACATATTTAGCATGCAAATTATAGTAGTCCCTTTTTACACTTTGCATTTCATTTGATAAATGCCATACGTTATGCACTTTGTAGTAACTTCCTAAATTTAGTTCTCAAGAATAATTCTCACTGAGATTGCAACAAAGAAATGTGAATGTTTAAGTGGTGTATAAATAAATGAGAATAATAATAATAATAAAAATAAAACAGCAAACAACAACAACAGCAACAATTTATTTATACCCCGCCCATCTGGCTGGGTTTCTCAGCTTACAGCAGAATATTAAAATACAATAATTCATCAAATATTAAAATCTTCCCTAAACAGGGTTGCCTTCAGATGTCTTCTAAAAGTCAGATAGTTGTTTATTTCTTTGACATCTGGTGGGAGGGCGTTCCACAGGGCGGGCGCCACAACTGAGAAGACCCTCTGCCAGGTTCCCTGTAACTTTGCTTCTCTCAGGGATGGAACTGCCAGAAGGCCCTCAGTGCTGGACCGCACTCCTTCAGGTATACTGGGCCGAAGCCGTTTAGGGCTTTAAAGCTCAGCACCAACACTTTGAATTGTGCTCGGAAACGTACTGGGAGCCAGTGTAGATCCTTGAGTACCAGTGTTATGTGGTCTTGGCAGCCGTTCCCAGTCACCATTCTAGCTGCCCCATTCTGGATTAGTTGTAGTTTTTGGGTCACCTTCAAAGGTAGCCCTTTGAAGAACAAACATTTAAATATGAAAAAAAATCCTTAGAAATTAATTTGAGCTATATCCTATAAGTTCAGACAGTATTTAATCATAATTCCTAACCTTATTTCATTCCAGCACCCCTGAGAACAGGGGTGACATAGGAGCCAACTCCTAGTGACTGAGATCCCTTTGGCCTCCCCAATAAAATATTTGAGGGGCCTCCCCCTGCAGGTTGATGGACATTGCCATTCAAATGGTGTGTGTGCACTGCTTCTTGTGATCGGTTATGCAGGGTGGGGCTTACCAGCCCCCCCCCCCATATTTTATTCAAGTTGCATACCCTCCAACATTTATCTGATTATTATTCCATAATAATAGTAATAAGAATTTTATTATTTTTACCACACCCATCTGACTGGGTTGCCCCAGCCCCTCTGGGCGGCTCCCAACATATATAAAAACACAATAAAACACTAAATATTAAAAAGCTTCCCTATACAGGGTTGCCTTCAGAAGTCTTCTAATGGTTGCATAGGTACTTATCTTCTTGGATCAGGGGCCACACAACTCCATGCTCTCCAACATTTCTCCAATGAAAATAGGGACGTCCTAAGGAAAACTGGGACATTCTGGGATCAAATCAGAAAACTGGGATCAAATCAGAAACCGGGATGGCCTTTGTAAATCCAGAACTGTCCCTGGAAAATGGAGACACTTGGATTTCCATAGGTCTCCAGACCCTGCCTCTCCAATTCATTTGTATCGCTCACAGTGGATCACAACAATTACACACAACACAAGCCTATAGACAAAATAAAACAACATCATAAAAGCGGAAACAGGAACAGCAGATAAAACCATGCTCTGTAGTTATAGTCTCTGCAAATGGAAAAGAAAAATACATTTTTGCCATATCAGTAAAGAATTCCATAGGACACATAAACCACTGTCAACATTTCTATTGCTTCTGCATATCGTACTGAATTTTAAGTGAGTGGCCAAGGCAGCAAAAAGTTTCGATTCTTTACTCTTTGCCTCCCACCGTTAAAAAATTTGGATATTTCCCTTTCACTGTTACACACTTTATTGCTGATAATTGATTAAGAGTGGATGAGGATATTAGTGGATATCGACTAAAACACTTACCAGTTTTTCAAAGAGAGTTGACGGAAAGGGTAGATTTTCTCGATAATCCTTTTAAAATTAAAATACAACACGGGTACATTATGGTTAAGGGACATTAAGGGTTTTACTGAAACTAGTTCAAGCTGGGCAATTCGAAGAGCAGCTGCAACTGGGAAGTTAACTTCCTTCAGAAAATGTGCATATTGCCCCCATTGCTGGAGGAAACCCGAAAGGTGGAAAGGTCATTTTTGTCCCGATAACATCACGTTTTTTCAATGATTATGGAAGTATGCCGCTGATTTAGACCAGTGTTCCCCAAATTTCTGATCGCTGGGGCTATATACACATACATACATGCCCATGCTATGAAGGATCGGTGAATTTTGGTTTTCTCACTCTGTCATTTTTCTAATCTTAAATTCAGTTATCGACATTTATCACAATGTGGCTTTCAAAAACCACATTGGAAAAAATCCTTATGGGATTTCCACCAGCATTTTGAAAATTCACCAGCATTTTAGTATGAATTTATCCTAATAAATACATTTTATATACAGTTTTGACTGATGTACACATTTTTGCAAGCAATTCACCCTAATATAATGAATTTTTGTACATATTTAAAACTACATCGCAAAATTCAGCTAGGTGCGAATTTCAACAGTTCGCTGTGGTTGTGTTTGCATGTTCTTCCCCAGAAAGTGCAAATTTGATAGATTTGACTTTAAATGTGTTCTGAATCAAGTTTCTCCTCCATTTCTAACACACACACACATGAATTATAGGCTGAATTAATTTTTAAACCCCAAAGGGTTGAAAAGAGGCAACCTTCTTCCAGAGCAGTTCCAGGGAAGTAGCTTTGTGAGTTTGTTGCTAAGAGTTGTGTGGCTCCATAGACTACCAAATTTATTATGACATAGGGTTTTGTGCCCCAAACCCCATGAAATCTGCTGTATGTATCCAATGAAGCAAACTGAACGCCATAGAAGCTAATCCCACAATTAATTTAGTAGGGTTTTCCCATGCAGGTATCCATTGCAGGATTCATGCTCCTTTATTTTTAAATAGCATCCATGCACCATATCTATCAAAATTCCAGACCATCATTCCCCCCATTTATTCCATATTTACCCTTTCCACAGGGGAAAAAAAATCTGATTAGTTTTAAAATCCTATTGCCAAGGACCCATTTGCAATATCTGAAAGACCCATTTATAACATTATGGTTTTTTCCCCTGGAAGCCCCCTATAGATTTAAGGTGCCACAGGAGTCTTTCTTGATTTACCCCCGGAGCAGTGATTCATGCTTAGGTTCCTGCTGTCCCTGTTATTTAGGGCCAGTTCTAGTTTTGTGGTATCTGTCCCGATGAATCAGTCTCCCTGTTTCATCTCTATTTTTAGAGGGGTGCAAGGCCTCAAGATTTGCCTTGTATCTGTTAAAAAGAAAGAAAGTAAAGATCTGTTTCTGAGCCTCTCTGTGCTATGTCTGCTTTGTTCTGTGTTTCAGGTTCTCAGCTGCTGTGTGTAAAGACAAAACTCTGGTCCCTTTTCAGTATAATGGGGAATCTAAAAAAATATCTGTTAACTATTGAGCAAGGTGGAATGAAATATATATGCATATACAAAAGCCCTTCCTGTATAACGGCAAACAAGTAGGCTCAGGGGTTTTGTGGGAAGAAGTAAAGGGATTTTCTCCCCTCTATAATCCATGAAGAGGGTTGGAGAGAGGGTCTGTCTCTTGTTGTTCCTTACCTTAAAATAATGATGAGGTTGCCCAGTGATATGCACAGCCATTATGTGAATAGCTAGGTTGACCAGGTGCTCTGTCTTACAGAGGACTGCTCTCTAGCTGAAGGGGTCCACCAGACTAATTGATTGTATTTTTTGTGCTGCTTTCCATTCAAATGACCCCCAAAGCAGCTTACAACCAATAAATAACAATAACATAATAGAACATCACGAAGCATATGATATAATTAATATGTCATCAGTAAGATGGTTGCAATCTATGAAATACTATTAACGAATCAGCAACAAAGATATTAGCTGAACATCACGAATGCGGCATAAGTCATTTAACGACGAACAGACCAATAAGAAACTATAAAACAGTGTTAACAAAACAGCAACTAAAAAAATAAGGCAGCACAACCGGTTCTCCCACACTGGGCGCTGGGCAGAGATAGTCCTGCGAAGTACTTTCCCATCTACAGGAAGGAGGCACTAACTAGGCTCTGACAGGGTCCTAGAGTCCTTCTGTCTCCTTTCCAAAGCCTAGTTAGTGCTTGCCCAGCTTTGGGAATGAGGTAGGAGGGCTCTAGGACCCTGCTGATGACGTGTTAATTATATCATATGCTTCATGCTGTGCTCGTGATGTTCTATTATGTTATTGTCTCCTTAGGGTAGTGATAAAGCGGGATATCAAATCCAAAATCCTCCTCCTCCTCCTCCTCTTCTTCTTCTTCATCTTCTTCTTCTTCTTCTTCTACTTCTTCATGGTAGGAAGCCAGTTGTCTACTCAAGTCACCTCTGCCAGATCAGATGCATATGTGCATCTTTGGCCCCAAATATGGGCTCTATGGGTATGCCCTTAGTATAAAATTCTCCCTATTGGCCATGTTCACAATTCAGCAAAGAATGAGTCTTAGTCTTGTTGTTCAAGAACAAGCCACCCACAGGAATGAGCATGAATGAGTCACCTCATTCGATAGCAATTTGGAATGTTTACCAATTGTTGCCCGGGATAATTTGCTGCCTATAAGTATATATGGTACACATTGTACAGTCAACTGTAGAAGGCATATATGAATGCCTTAATTGAATAACTGGTGCAATTAACTGATCAATGGCTTAAGTGTATAATAAGTATATATGGTACATTTGGAGCATACCGTGACAGGCATGAATGCCTTAATTGAATAGCTAGTGCAATTAACTGATCAATGGCTTAAGTGCATATTAAGTATAGAGGTGTGTTAATCAAAGAGTCCCAGTACCTGGATGTTCCTGTTCCTCCACTTTCCCAATTCCGCTCTTTACACACCAGTAACCATTATACACATAGTAATGCACCTATTAAATCAGCAGAGGTGGAGAGCGGAGAACAGAGAACAGAGAAGGCATTTGTTTGCTTTTAGCTAGAACATTAAAGAAGCCGAATGTTGCAGGCTGTCTTTTTCTTTCTGCAGAAGAAGGAGGCAGCTGGAGCAGGAGGATGGTGTAAAGGATGTAGAAAAGGGGAGACCAAAGGCCAATTGTGGTACAGTAAAAAATAAACAACCTACTGACCCCCTGGCACAACTGTCCTAAGGGTAGGAGGGTTAGGTAGTCAAGGAAATGAAAAAGTCCTTGAGGGAAAGTAGATAATGCCTTGTATACAACACACCAGTTCTCCAGACAATTGGCCCAGGTTGGCCATGTGATTCCACTCATACCCTCCCCTCAAGATGAAGTCTCATGAGGCTTCTACTGTCATCAAACATGCCCCCATCAGAGGGATGACAATGTCTTAGGTCTATAGTATGTTTCTGATGGGGTCTAAACACAACCTGCCACCTGCCTAGCACAGTCATAGTCTGGTGTTAATGCATACTGTCCAACATTCATCAAATGAAAATGGGGACATTTCTCACTCCAAGTGACACTCCTTAACACCCCATTTTGGAACCCCACACCCACAGAGCATTTCCTATCAGCAGAAGGGTGAGTGCCCCCACTGCGCCAACAGCACACACATGCCCTCCACTGTCCTGAGAAAACCCCCTTAATTCTGATTTTATTTAATTATGATGATAATAATAATAATTGTATTATTTATACCCCACCCCTCTGGCTGGGTTTCCCCAGCTACTGTGGTCGCCTCCAAACAAAATATTAAAAACACAATAAAACATCGAACATTAAAAGGTTCCCTAAACAGGGCTGCCTTCAGATGTCTTCTAAAAGTCACATAGTTATTTATTTCCGTGACATCTGATGGGAGGGTGTTTCACAGGGCAGGCGCCACTATCGAGAAGGCCCTCTGCCTGGTTCCCTGTAACCTCACTTCTCACAGTGAGGGAACCGCCAGATGCCAGACAACCCTCAGAGCAGGACCTCAGTGTCTGGGCTGAGCGATGGGAATGGAGACACTCCTTCAGGTAAACTGAGCCGAGGCCATTTATTATTCGGTAGATTTACAAAAAGAAAAGTAAATTTTGGAAAGGGGCAATATTAGACATGGATGCAGAAAGCATTTTTAAAAATTAAAATTAAAAAAATTAACAATAATAATAACAACAACAATAATTTATTATTTATACCCCGCCCATCTGGCTGGCTTTCCCCAGTCACTCTGTGTGGCTTCCAACAAAATATTAAAATACAATAGTCTGACAAACATTAATAGCTTCCCTAAACAGACTCTTTGTGCTCCACTCTGCTCCCCCTTCATTCCTGCCCAGGGCGCCCCTGCCCTCTGCCTGCCCCTCAGAGCAAGCACATCATGCGGGGCTGGGCCATGGAAGCTGCAGCCTCCCCTGCTCCTTGCCCGCTCTCCAGCAGCCACCACAAGATGCTCAATGGTGGAGGCTGCCAGCGGCAGCCATGGAGAGGCCATAGATAGGCAAGGAGTTACTCACTCGCATCTGTCAATCTGCATCTACTGATGCTTTGGACAAGTGCCACCTCATCTTCCTCCCTGAGCTCAGCAGCGACGGCACTGGCAGGGGAAATAGGGACTTTCCAGGATCAAATCAGAAGCCAGGATGGTTTCATAATTCCAGGAAAGTCCCTGGAAATTCAAGACACTTGGAGGGCATGTTAACGTCTTCTGCTTCCTCCCACTTTGCATCTTAAGACTTGCACAGAACTTATGACTTCAACTTCAGCAGGCTTCTTCTCTCCTCGTCCTGTCCACTTGCTTTTTCTTTTCTTTTCAGAGTTCTCAAAAACTCGGAAGCTTGTGCACTATTTTGTGTCATTTTAGTTGGCCTCATTTTAGATGAGGTAGCAGCTGGTTTTAGTTTGGCTGAATCAGGGTTAGTCAATGGGGGTGTATTCATGATGCCCTCCACCCCATGGCGTTACGGTACTAAATGCCCCTGAAACATCCCCCGCACCAGGAACTCGGAAAATGTTTAACACGTTTTCGGTTGTCTGAAGTTTCACTATGTAGCGCTTAGTAAAGTCGTTGGGGGTGATGATCCCAGCTCCATGAAATAAAGTCAGACAGCAACTCACGCGTACACACAGCTGCACATACTGCACGAACCTGTTAAGGATTTTACCTTTTTAAGAAATGACAAAATAATTACAGGACAACATGTCCTTCATGAGTAAAAGCAACCAAGCTAAAGTGCTTTCAAGGCTGGCATGGCCTACTTCTCCACTGGCAAGCTGCATAAATCATAAAGTGTTAGGGGACTGATTCATACGGTAGGGGATCTGAAAGCATGCAGCCTATGTTTGTAGCTCTTTCTGTGTATTGTACTAATGCATAAAAATGAGCAGTGTTGAGCTGAAGAGAACATTTGCAGAAAAGTGTTTAGGATTTCTGAATCCATTAAACTGGATAGTTGTTGGCCATGTTGAAAATGATTCTTTCCCCTTCTTATTTTTTTAAAATGATTATACAATTTCTAATTTGTCCACTGTTGTATCTGCTTGCAGACCCTCCAAGTGACCCTGTTATCCAGGGACAGTCCTAGATTTACAGAAGTTGTCTTGGTTTCTGATCTGATCCCAGAATGTCACATTTTTCCTTAGGAGGTCCCTATTTTCATCAGAGAAATGTTGGAGGGTATGGAGTTAGGCAACTCCCGAGCCAAGGAGATAAGTAACTTAATAAAGTAATTTAGAAGACATTCAAAGGCAACCCTGTACAGGGAGGTTTTTTAATGTTTTATTATGTTTTTATTTATGTTGGAAGCTACCCAGAGTGTGGGGACAGCCCAGTCAGATGGTGAAGATATGAATAATAAAGTTGTTGCTGTTGTTGAATAGGACATCCCTATTTTCATCAGAGAAATGTTGGAGGGTATCTGCTTGCCAGAACAGTGTATCTGCCCCAACAAAGATTTGAGATGGTTCACCAACTCAAGGCCTGTTTCAGAAGTTACTTCTGAAACATAGTGTGAGAGTAAAACTTGATGCCTCACCCCTACCCCAAGAGTACCCCATAGAGGCAATAGTAGTCCATTAGTGGTAGATTTATACTGGACAATCCACACATCATTCTGCTTTATTGGCTGTTCCGCAATGCTTCCCCAATGCTATAGCATTAGGTAAAGGTAAAAGGTAAAGGACCCCTGGATGGTTAAGTCCAGTCAAAGGTGAATATGGGTGCGGTGGTCCTCTCGCTTTTCAGACCGAGGAAGCCTGTTTTTGTCCACAAGACAGCTTTCTGGGTCACGTGGCCAGCATGACTAAACCGCTACTAGTGCACAGAAGACCATGACGAGTGACAGAATGCACGGAAAACCATTTACCTTCCTGTCACAGTGGTACCTATTTATCTACTTGCACTGGTGTGCTTTTCAAGTGCTAGGTTGGCAGGAGCTGGGACAGAGCAACAGGAGCTCACCCTATTGCGGGGATTTGAACCGCCGACCTTCTGATCAGCAGGCTTAGACCACAGCGCCACCCGCGTCCCTGTTGTAGCATTATTGCTGACTGAAGGGGTCCTCTTGCTCTATAGCTCAAGAAATGTGAGACAAAAATGAACCCTGGAACATTACAAGATTTCATCAGGAAGTTATGGGGTATGAGCTGACTGGAAATGAAGCAGCACGTCTGGACCGAAACCTTTGCAGGTGCAAACTATTCAAAGCTGGATTGTGTCTAACTGCCCAGATATCATCATGGGCAGAAATCAGCATAAATGCACAATAGGAAGGGCATCTGGGGCTTTTCTGCACACCCGCCTCCTGTCTCCCCCCTCCCACCCCTCCTCCTGTCGATTTCATGTCTTCACTGCAAGGGGCTCCTGGATATGCTGTAGATTTGGAAAGAAAGATGGTCAGTTTCACTGTTGCTTATTTGCTGCCTTTGTATGCAAATCTGTAAGCTTGTGAGAGGTCCTCCATCCAGTAGCATCTTCTCTATGTGAGTTGCATGCACACAGGATTGCAGGTCCATCTGTCGATACAGCTTTTTCTTTTTTCTTTTTTGCAAAGGAGGGGTGTTATTTGTCCAATGAAAATTAGTTCAGAAATAACATCATCAACAACAACAACAATTTATACCCCACCTATCTGGCTGGGTTTCCCCTGCCAGTCTGGGCGGCTTCCAACAAAATATTAAAAATACAATAAAACATTAAAAACTTCCCTAAGCAGGGCTGCCTTCAGATATCTTCAAAACACGTGAACCTAAGGATCTGAGATACTTCTTCACACCAGTGGGAGTAAATATCCTCCCCATAAATAAAAAACTAGCAGATTACTTCAGCATTCACACACCCCCACACACTACACCAGGGGGGAATCTATATGTTTATAAATGAACCTATTTACATGTCTTTGAGTCAACTTCTGTTTCTATGGGTTGTCTTTCTTGGACAGCAGTTGAATCTCTATGGTGCTAACCAGAGCTTTTTTCCCTAGAAAAATAGGTACCAGTACTCACCATGAAGTTGTTACATTAAGTGCCACACTTTTTAACAACAAAAGAAAGAGGTGCTGGGACTGCATGCCCTTGAGTAATGTAAAGGGACCCCTGACCATTAGGTCCAGTCGTGACCGACTCTGGGGTTGTGGCGCTCATCTCGCTTTACTGGCCGAGGGAGCCGACATAGAGCTTCCGGGTCATGTGGCCAGCATGACTAAGCCACTTCTGGCGAACCGGAGCAGCGCACGGAAACACCGTTTACCTTCCTGCTGGTATTTATCTACTTGCACTTTGACCTGCTTTCAAACTGCTAGGTTGGCAGGAGCAGGGACTGAACAACAGGAGCTCACCCCGTCGCGGGGATTCAAACTGCCAACGTTCTGATCAGCAAGTCCTAGGCTCTGTGGTTTAACCCACAGTGCCACCCGCATCCCTGCCCTTGAGTACCCCCCCCAAAAAAAGCACTGGTGCTGACTGAGGCACTAAGATTTACCTGTTACTGTCCCATTGGCTTTCAGAACTTATTCCCTCGGACAAGGCATTTTTTCTCCCTTTGGGAAGAGGGCGTGCTATCAAACACTAATGAAACCCTTGGAGGCTTTTAAAATCATCCACAGGAACACTCAAAAATCCCGTTTTATTTTTGAGGAAATCAGGAGGGAGCACACAGTGACCCTCATATACCATAGCTGAGCTGCTTCATTCATGTGCAGGGCAAAATGGGTTTATAATCACTGCCTTTCCCATTTTCTTGAATTGGGCGGGGTGTGTGTGTGTGGAATCCGAAACATTCTATAAAATAAAGATCCAAGATCCAGTAAATTATGTAAAAGAAACATCCAAAATCCATAACATTATATTAAAATAAAAATCCAAAATCCAGAACACCACATAAAATAAAGATATTGGGCAGTGGTTCAGTACAAGATATTACTTCTCCCACTTTGTAAGTTGTGTGCACATGCCTATTGTCACAGCAATTTCAGTGTTTCTGATCCTTTTGCAGGAGTGCCTTGGCACCTCCTGGTACCTTCTTTGCATCGATGTGATTAAATAGTGGAGTGTGCAGAGTACACACATACTATGTTGGTGAAAGTCGAGTTGCGGGCAGGGGGGAGGGAGGGAGAGGGAAACTTGGCTTCTTTGTCAAGAGTTCACTGAAAACATCTGTTCAATCACGGAGAGGCCAAAAAGGCAAGAACAATTTGAGAAAGGGGGAAATAAAGCAGTACAGAAGTTAACACAATGCCAGCATACTGTTAATCCTTCAGGCACTAGGAAGATGAAGAAATTGCTGGAGTTTGGGCAGCTCCATTACCAGAGATACTGTGCCGTTAAATATAGGGCAGAGCCGACTGAGGAAAAAGGGGCTTGTCGTTTATCCTTTTGTATAGCCTGAACCAACACTTGCCTCCAATTCCTACTGCAAGACAGAAAATGGGGCTTTGGCCATGCCCACTGGAAGGTGAAAGGACAACAGGTATCTTTTCCCACTGGCCATACTGGGCCACATTCAAAGTTTTGGTACTGACGTCTAATGTGCTATGCAGTTGGGGACCTGAATATTTCAGAAGCCTCTTTAATCCCTTATCCATTAGATAGGAACTGGAGAGAAATTGATTCCGTTTACATTTAAAGTCGAATCTACCTAATTTGCTCTTTCCCAAACTATATGGGAACTGAAAACTGGCACTTGCCTTGAATTTGCAGTGCAGATCTCCAGCCAAGTAATGTGTACAAAAATGCATATGGTGGGGTACATTTTGCATAAAAATGCCATGTCTTAGTGGAAACAGAATTTTAAAAATGCATTATATTAAGAGAAATTGTTTGGCAAAAAGTGTTTGTGGCGGGCAAAATTGCACGCAAGAATTCATCTATAAGAGAAAATTGCACTACGTTGCTGATGAATTTTCATGATGATGATTACCCTTATTATTTTTAAATCACTAACCAATGTGGAGAATTGAAAAAATTGGGGGGGGGGGAATGAGAGAAACAGTAATTGATGGGTAAGCCCACTCTTACCAGAAGGTCAATGTGTTCTACAGGACAGTTTCTCCTTGAAGCTGCTACAATATTAGAAGCCTGCTGTGCAGTAACTTGGAGCATGGCTTTCTGTGTGGAACAGCATCCCTGCTGAGGTGTGACAGCCGCCCGACGAATTGTACTTTCTGAAAACAATTGGAGGCATTTTGGGTTTGACAACCTTTCCCAGCTCTGTGGAAAGGTATCTTTTCCTTAGGTGTTTGTTCTGTGGTGATGATGATGGTATTCCTGTATCTCAATGCTTCACCGGGGTCACATGACAGAGCTGGGCCAGTAGAGAGACGGCTCTGGCCTTAGCCTTCTTAAGATCAGGCAGGCTGACTTGCCACCGTACTTGGAACCCAGACCGTTAAGTAGTGGATAAATGCCTGGAAATATAATGCATGACTGATCTGTGAAGCCCATTGCTGTGACATGTTGAGAGCCCCGTTAAGACAAAGGGATTCTTAAAGGATTGGGGAAATGTTGAGTGGATTGGCACGCCAAAGGTTATAGCCAAGATGCTTAGGGAAACATGCCTGGAGTTTCCTTAAACTTCTGGAATGCCAGAGTTGGCTAGCAAAAAATGAAACGGGATAGATCGCTCAGTATTTGTCCTGCGGCTTTTTGAATATCTCTTCAGGAAACATTTGGTGCTGACAACATGCAGGTCTTCAAAACAGGGTAGTATGAAAAATTTGGACAGGAGTCGGAAGATGCTGTTCCTGGAGACCTTGAAATTATGAGCTGTGAGAGTATAGGATGGTTTTTCAAGATGTTTTAATTGCTTTTAGAGGTTTTCAATTGTTTTGAATATGGTTTTATTTTTCTATTAATTGTATTGTTTTATCACTGATGCGTTTGCCACCCTGGGCTCCTTTGGGTGGAATAGTAATAATAGTAGTATTATAGTAGTAATAGTAGGAGTAATTATTACTAGAATGGTAGTGATAATACTCCCATCCAAATTGGTGTGGTTACAGTAAGGACAATGAACTGCACAGATCATGCCAACTGAGGAATGACTCTTGTAGGACTTTTAAACTGGTAAAGAAGAAAGTGCCCGTTGCTCCAAGATCTGATTCCTCTATTTTTAGACTTAACCTCATCTTTGTGATTGTCATTCCGAGAAGACCCAAACTCGAACCTGGCCTTTCCCTTCATCATAAATTTCCTTATGTTTAGGGAAGATTTATGTTCTGGCTTGGCAGCATAGGCTCTCAACCAATCTTTTTGGACATTTTATTTTTTTAAAACCTAACCAAAAGGATGCACAGCTAATTATTGGGGGGGGGGGAGGGATTGCTTCCAGCATCACCATAGCGTAGGTGGATAAAATGGATATAAGGATGACATAGGATTAAGGCTAATGTGTGGTCTCTTTCTACACTGCCTGGAGGGGGTGGGTTTGGTTGGGGGCATTTTGCTGTGGACCAAGTGCTTCCTTGGGACTCAGGTTTGGAAGACAATATTGGGGAGATTGTGTTCTTTGCCAAGGCTACTGGTAACATGGTGCCTCTCAGGGATCAGTTTTGCCCCTCCCTTCCTATGGCTTAACATCTACTTAAAGGCACTGGAAGAGAGATTGTTCAGGGATTTCACGTGTGTTGTTATCAATATGCTGGTGACCCACAGCTCTGTTTGTCCTTTTCATCTTACACAATGGAAGCAGTCTGTGTCTTGGGTAACTCATATGCATTAGTAAAGCAGGGTTAAGATTCTTCCATAAATACAGTGGTACCTCGGGTTAAGTACTTAATTCGTTCCGGAGGTCCGTTCTTAACCTGAAACTGTTCTTAACCTGAAGCACCACTTTACCTAATGGGTCCTCCTGCTGCACGATTTCTGTTCTCATCCTGAAGCAAAGCTCTTAACCTGAACCACTATTTCTGGGTTAGCGGAGTCTGTAACCTGAAGCGTATGTAACCCGAGGTACTACTGTAAATGAATTGCATTTTTATTTCCACCCTTTCTCCAGGGAGCAGAGGGCAGTATATATGTTTCTCTTCCCCTCCCCCCACCATTTTATCTTCACAGCAATCCTGTGAAGGCTGTGACTGGTCCATGTCACCCAGTAAATACTAGATATGAATGGGGATTTAAGTCCAGGTCTCCTCAGTCCAAGTCGAACACTCTCACCACTACGCCACAGTGCCTTGGCCATTGCAAGCAGCAAGAATACAGTTGCCTCCAGCAGGATAAGACGAGTTTGTAGTGAAGATTGCTGGCTTTCTTTCAGCCAGGTTTGCATGATAGCAACTCTTTGCAAGCATAACTGAATAAAATGGAATGAAATATGAATGGAATGTCAGCCCTAACTTTTATTTATTTGTGTTTTTTTGGCTTTGTCAGTCCTTGCCATATATCCTCAGATTGTTCTGTGAAGGCTTCAGCCACAAGAGTCTCATTATGGTTAGTCAGTCAGGTCCTTGTCTGGTGTAAATTGGTGGTGCACCATTGAAATTCAGGCAGTGTGTCCAATCGAAACCCGATAAGAATCCTACCGGGAAAATGAGGTTGTTATAAGGCTTGTATAGCACTTTAGAAGCTATGCATAATAGTGTTGCGGAGTAGTTTATAATCTGGAATGTTTGGGAAATGCACCTCTTCTGAGGAGCTTTCGGTCTCCAACTGGTACATGATAACTTATAATCATCACTGACTCACCATCAGAGTGATGTTGCTGAACAAGGCATAGCGGTGCAATCAGTGCTGGGTCAGCATCTCAGTGATTCTGGTCACATGCCAGGAAATGATTTCAGATTATTCCTTACTCCAAAGCAAGCACACTAAGGACTGCAGCTTTAGCCTTTATTTGGACCAGGGCTCTCACCGTCACTGTCTAAGGGCCCTGCATTCCTGCTTTACAGAGCAATCAAAACTCTCAATCTGGAGAGGGGTTTGGTGGGAGGCTTCCACAACTGTGGAGATCCCTGGCGGGGCCACCAAAAGTGTGGGGATCAGAAGTCAGCAGTAGCCGGAAGATCATTCCCCACCACCACCAAAAAAATGGGTCACTTCTTGGCTGGGGACTGGAGTCCATTAATTGCCAAGCCATTAGATCCCAAGCCATCCCAGAGCATCAGGACATAAGGAGAGCCTGCTGGATGAGGCCAATGGTCCATCTTGTCCAATGTTCTGTTCCCAAAGTGGCCAAACAAGATGCCTGTGGGAAACCCACAAGCAGGATTCGAGTACAGAGAGTACTCTCCCCGCTTGTGGTTTCCAGTACAGTGGTACCTCAAGTTAATAACTTAATTTGTTCCGGAGGTCCGTTCTTAACCTGAAACTGTTCTTAACCTGAAGCACCACTTTAGCTAAGGGGGCCTCCCACTGCTGCTGTGTGATTTCTGTTCTCATCCTGAAGCAAAGTTCTTAACCTGAGGTACTATTTCTGGGTTAGCGGAGTCTGTAACCTGAAGAGTCTGTAACCTGAAGCATCTGTAACTCAAGGTACCACTGTATTTAGAAGCACTGCTTCCTCTCACTGTGGAGCTACCAGTTCAGATTTCTCTGGTGCAACATTGAAGAGCTTTCAAGCAGATGTGGCTCCATTAGCTAGTGTGCTGGTCTGTGCACATTTTAGTTCTCGCTTTTTGCTTCTAGGCCCCACTTGTGCCGCCCATATGTGTGTGGTCTGGGGTGGCCAATCAATCTTTATTGCGGTCAAAGACCAGATGACAGAAATAACATCAGCAACATGTACTGCATCAGCACCAAGGGGTGGACGTAGTAGACAAAATTAACAGTTCCCTATATACTTATTTACATTTTAAAAAAACACTCCTTCAGATAAAATCTATCATCCAGAGTTTGAAATCATTATGCATTCACTGACCATCGCTATCACCAGGCCTGTCGCAAAATTCTGTTTTGTGTTGCCACAAAACAGAATTTCGTGACAGGCCTGGTGATATTCAGATCTTTGTCAGCAAGAAGGTATTCAAAATAAGTTTTCTCTGAGTGGCCAGGTAGTTCTCTTAATAATGGTTGAATTAGCTCCCGCCGGCTATCGCAATATAAAAGGTAAAGGTAAAGGACCCCTGACAGTTAAATCCAGTCGCAGACGACTCTGGGGTTGCGGTGCTTTACAGACCGAGGGAGCAGGTGTTTGTCCACTCCGCAGACAGTTTTTCCAGGACATGTGGTCAGCATGACTAAGCCACTTCTGGTGAAACCAGAGCAGCGCACAGAAACGCCGTTTACCTTCCTGCCACAGTGGTACCTATTTATCTACTTGCACTGGCATGCTTTTGAACTGCTAGGTTGGCAGGAGCTGGGACAGAGCAACGGAACTCACTCCGTTGCAGGGATTTGAACTGCCGACCTTCTGATCGGCAAGCCCAAAAGGCTCAGTGGTTTAGACTACAGCGCCACCTGCGTCGCAATATAGTGGGCAATATAAATGCCCAATGGATTCAATCTCATCAGAATTAGATGGACACCATCTCTGTTCTACTGTGATATCATGGTATCTGCCCTCTAATAGTGGATTTGGGATGGTAAGGTTGCTATGGGGTGGTATTTGTTTAAAAAACATACTTTTGAATGCGTCAGTGTGTGTCCTTCATGCTTGTGGGTGGGGCCATTTTGGCTACATAGTCATCAGCACTCAACAACCTGTGTTTGTTATTTAAAAGAAGTTACGAGGTTTATGTTATATAGTGGAAGATATGTGCAAAGAACTATCCAGTATTTCATGTTCATCTTCCCCAGTAGGTCATTCTTTCCGTTTCATGCCCATAGAATTCAGGTTATTAAAGAGAGTAATTTGTCTTGCCAGCCCCATGGCCACGCAAGAACTTGATTTCATGTTTTCTTTTATGCAAAGCCCATCCTATCCTGACTGCACCACATTTTGCCCTATGGACCAATTAAAACACCCATGTTGTTAATAAGTTCTGGCTGATTTTTTTCATTTAACGTTGCAGCCTTCTCCTGCCTTGTAAATTTCAGTTGGAACGCTTGATGCCAAGTTAGAGGACATCAGTAATGTGATGTAATTTGGATTTCCCTGCGTCCAGTCCCAACAGGATACATGCACATAAGTACTGGTTATTAAGGACAAGACTAAGTCAATAAATCCAAGGGAGTCTTCTTTAAATAGTTAAATTGCTATAATTTATGCAGTGCCAAAGCCCAGACTTTCTTCTGGTTCTCTTAAAACTACTTTATTAATCTTAATTTATCCCCCACTTTATTAACCCTAATTTCAAACTGCATCTTAATAGAACTAGTCAGTTGACCTAGAAACTATTAATGATGAAGCAGAACCTCTGAGAAATGTGTACAAGACAATCAGCCCGGAACTACTAATCAGTGCTGCTGACCTCATGTTCAAGACTGAAACCTAAAATGGGTATTTGGATGTGTTTTTTCTCAACTGGCCAGTCTGATGTTTATTTGGCGGGGGGAGGGGAGGAGAAGCTTGTTTAATTTGAGGCCGCTTGATGGGGTACGGCAAGGCAGCAGAGCGTTGTGTGTGCTGCTCTCGGTAGTGCAAAATGTAGCAAGAGTTTTGAGAGGCTTTTTGGAAGGTTGGGCCCATGGCAGAGGGGTGTGAAGGCATACTAATATTTCAGAGGAATGAATATATACTCCAGTTTGCTGTGCCAAGTTTCCCGTTACTAGTGAACTCTTTGGGGAGGGTTTATGAATGTCCAATTTGGGCGTGCTGAATTTATGCAGAGGGTTCTTATTACGCTGCCTCATCTAAAACAATTTGGCTACTTTAGCTCCCCCACCCCACCCCCCAGAACTGGCCAGCCTGCTCTTCTTTCCCAGCCATATCGCAGAGCAATTACAACCAAGGTGATTAGCTGGTTGTAATCTCAGACCCTCCAAGTGTCCCTATTTTCCAGGGACGTTCCTGATTTAGAGAAGCCGTCCCAGTTTCTGATTTGATCCTGGAATGTCCCACTTTTCCTTAGGATGTCCCTATTTTCATTGGAGAAATGTTGGACGGTATGGAGTTCTCTGACACCCCCCCCCCGAGCCGTCTGATGGCAATCCTGTATAAGGAAATTGTTTCAATGTTTAATGTTTTATTATGTTTTCATATATGTTGGAAGCTGCCCAGAGTAAGATGAGTGTAGTATAAATAGTAAAATTATTATTATGGAACAGGGCAGTCCCTCTTTTCATTGGATAAATGTTGGCATGTAAGCAATCTCTCCTTCCTACCCATGGTGGGAATGTCACACTTTAAAGACACCAATGTTCTAATCCTATCCATTTTTGCTCAGAAGCTAGTCCAGACAGATTTTAAAATAGGATTTACTTCCAAGGAAATGTGCTCGAAGTGAGACAGAACAAAGGAAAGAACGGGGAAGTGTGTCACATATTTAATTCTCAAAAGTTGCGTGTGTGTTTTAGGGAACCCAGCAGATTCTAAGCGCAGGTGAAAACTACTGTATCCCGAGGCAGTTTTAATTTACATAGCCAACCCTTACTCAGCAGAGTACCATAAGTAGTGGAGATATTGAAGCCATAGATGGGTCACATTTCCTGAACAATTTGTCATACATAGTGTGGGCCCTAACAAGCTTTCCCTATCAGACACCTGGTGTCATTACTCTTATTTCCACTGCATTCAGTGCTACAAAAAAAAAAAATGCATTAGGCTCGCAAGTGAAGTGGTGAACACAGTGCACAGCCGTCTTGTTTTCTTGATGCAGATACAGGAACCGTTTTGTTCTTTCTTCGTCTTCTGTCATGGCATCAACACCATATTGTGTGCTTCCCCTCCCCCCTCCAATAAGCATCAACATGCTAGACCAGACCCAAATCCAGCTGGCCTGCCATCCTGCTTCCAGCAGTGGTCAGCCACATGCCTCTGGGAAGTTCACAAGAAGGGCATGTGCCACTTCTGGTTGTTTGGATCCAGCACCTGCTATTCAGGGGTATCTGTGTCTTGACTTTCCATGAAACTATTGGGGCTAATAGAAATGGAAATCTGTGCAACCCCCCACCCCCTGCAAAGATAAAGATCTGTTGGATTGACTGCAGAGTCCTCTTTGGTTGGTTTCCTCTTCTAGAGAGTTTAGGCAAGCATGGGTGCCAACTTGAATAAAATACAGACCCTCCAAGTGTCCTTATTTTCCAGGAACAGTCCCAGATTTACAGACACCGTCCCGGTGTCTGATTTGTTCCTGGAATGCCCCACTTTTCCTTAGGACGTCCCTATTTTTACCAGAGAAATGTTGGAGGGTGTGGCAGGATGTCCCTATTTTCATTGGAGAAATGTTGGAGAGTATGGAGTTATCTGACGCCAGAGACATCTGCAGGCAGCTCTGTAGAGGGATGTCAGATGGTTGGGCTTTAAATACTAAAATTATTATTATGGAATGGGACATCCCTATTTTCATCAGAGAAATATTGGAGGTTATGCAAAATATTGAGGGGGAAGGTAAGGCCCGCCCCATATAATCAGTCATAAGTTGTGGCACACACACACCATTTGAATGACCATGGCCATGAACTTTGGGGGGCCCAGCCCCCTCAAATGTTTCATTGGGGGTGCTGAAGGGACCTTGGCCCTAGGAGTTGGCTCCCATGTGGAGCTTTCATGAAGGTTAAAGGATCGTGATATGTATTTTCTCTTGGGCCCATTACCACCCCACCTCCATATTTCTTGCTGCTACCCCTCTGAATTGTACTGGTGGAGGGCAATTATTCTCAGAAGCCAATTTCCTACTCCTGGCCCTCCAATCTGCATTGGTAACCCCCGTCAGAGCATGAAGGCTGGGCTCAGATACTACTGGTAGATTCCCTTCCAGCCTCAGCTGTCTTATGAGCTTGTATCTGGCTGAGAGCTTTTTCCTGGCAGTTTGAGGGCAGTGTGTCCCCACTTTGGGTTGGCACTTCTGCCCCCCCAACCCATTTTGCAGTGGTGGGAACTCCCTGTTCAGCTCCTACTCCACCACTAGCTACTTTGGCCCCAAGGCAGGATTATCTTCTGTTTCACCAGAAACAGATTCAAAACATTCAGGATTCCTTCAGAACTGGACTTGTGTTACTCTTCCTAGTTACTGGACCAAAGGCATCAATCAATTACTTGCCGTGGTTAATTGATATTTTGAGGATCAGGCTTGATTTCACTCTAGCTCTCTTCAGGGTCTGAAAGCACCGGTAAGTGACAGCGAATTAACAGTTTGTTCACAGCTTAAAATGGAATTTTGATTTATATGAAAATGCCATATGGGCTATCAAAGGTTGCACCGTTGCCCGAGAGGCTGCCTCCCACTTTTTAACTTTCCATCCTTCTCCACTCATTTTCCCTGATCTTAGTGTATTTTTGTAGGTTGATTTTGACCAACAAGAGTGGCTTTTTAAGGCACACCCTCCCCTAATACATGCATATATATTTTTTGGTATATATATTTTGGGTTGTATCACCGAATTCAGAGAAGTGCAAATATGGAAGTGTTAGCTGTCTTCCAAGCTCACATTTTATTTCAGGAAATGAGGTAGGTCCGTATTAAAATGCAAACCAAATTTCTCCCCACACACCTAGCTGTAGGCCGAGAAGGGATGAAGCAGAGTGAGGCAGGTTAGAGACATTACTGAATGCTGAAATCATCGTTTGCGTCATGTTTATTATTTTTGTAAAATCACATAATTATTAGGGGGGCATGGATTTACCCCCAAATCTTGGTCAAGCCCACACCAGAGCTGTAAACCACATGCTGTGTATGCCATAGGAGCCATCTCCTAGGGGCTGAGGGCTCTTTGCCCCCCAATAAAATATTTGAGGGGCCCCCAAAGTCAATGGGCATTGCCATTCAAATGGTGTATGTGTACGGTGGCATGTGATTGATTATGCAAGGCAGGGCTTACCTCCCCCCTCCCAAAATTTTATTCAAGTTGTAAGGTAAAGGTAAAGGACCCCTGTACAGTTAAGTCCAGTCAAAGGTGACTATGGGGCTGTGGTGCTCATCTCGCTTTCAGGCCAAGGGAGCAGGCGTTTGTCCATAGACAGCTTTCTGGGTCATGTGGCCAGCAGCACTAAACTGCTTCAAGTGCAATGGGACACTGTGACGGAGGCCAGAGTACACAGAAACACCGTTTACCTTCCTGCCACAGCGGTACCCATTTATCTACTTGGTTGCTTGCTTTTGAACTGCTAGGTTGGCAGAAGCTGGGACAGAGCAACGGGAGCTCACTCCGTCGTGGGGATTCGAACCACAGACCTTCCGATCAGCAAGCCCAAGAGGCTCAGTGGTTTAGACCACAGCATCACCCGCATGCACACAGAAGTCACCAGGGTTCAATCCCTGCCCATCTAAGACATGTGCAAAATTCCTCTTTGGCCATTTTCACACCAAGCACTTAAAACAGTATAAAGACCACTTTAAACACTCATGGCTTCCCTCAGAGAATTCTGTGAGCTGTTGTTTGTTAAGAGGCCCCTACTCACCACACAGAGCTATAATTCCCCATGAAGAGCCATTGACTGTTGACCCACTCTAGGGATTGTTTAAAGTGGTATCGTAGTGTTTTAAATGTATAATGTTGATGTGGTCTTTGAAATCCTGGAGGGCTGCTGCCTGTCAATCAGATGGGCCCAAGTTCTGGGCCCGGTGCACATACTATTCCCCCACAATGCCTTTCTTCCTTAGGGCAACAACTATTGCATCCAGGGCAAGAGCTTGGAATTTCTGCCTGAGGGCTCCCAAGTCCTTTATGCAAACCCGGATGAAAACTCCCAGTGGAATAAAGAAATGCATTAGGATGGAGTGATTTAATGAATGGATGGATAGTAAAAGCCAAATACTATCATTTGTAGTTGTACACTTGAAGGGGGTTTGGCTGATACTGTGTTTCACTCTCTCTCTCCACCCCCCCTTTACAGTTTTTTTTTAAAAAAAACCCAACAAAATCAGAAAGATGCACAATGCACATTTTTATAAGGGCTTCTCAAAGGACGTAAATATATGGTTGCTGACATTTTGCCTCTAAGGACCCTTTTGAACACATTATCTCCAGAGCGTTGCTCCAATCTGACTGTTTAAAATAGAATAAGTTGGGAAAACTCCCTTCAATGTGTTTTCAATTGCAGATCGTGGCACTTTCATCCAACAATTTTGAGGAGATAACTTTTAATTACAATAATAAGAACCACATGGGCAGTTGATTGATGCAAACCTGATGTGTTCTCTTACTTTATTAATCTTTTTAATTAGAGTCAAAAGAATGTTTTATCTGTCGGGAAGGAGACGAGATGGGCCGTGACGCTCTGCTGCACTTCTGTGACTGCAAAAACTTGATTGCTCACCAGAAATGTCTTTTAACTTGGATACAAAAGGTAAGGGAACTGATGCAGAATATGTCCTTCCAGTTCAGCATCTTTGGTCTCTCACTCTTCCTGCGACAGTGTACGTCAGCATCTTACTGTGTGGGGATAACACTATGGTTGGCCTTCCTTGTCTTCATTTGCAAAAGGGCTCTTGCTTGCGATTTTTCAGAAGTTCTCTGAATATATTATTCTAGAAATACCTTTAGGGAGGACCATTGGAGAGGACCCCCACCACCCCGCTGGAGAATATTCAGCGATAACCCTTCCCACCGAATAAGGTGATTTTGATATATATATTTTAAACTAGCCCTAGTTATAGCACACAAGCATGGGTTTATAATCTTGGTTCCAGGATATGGCCTGAAGGTTTGTGAGGCTTGCTGAAGCCAGGTGGGTCTGATCACAGTCTGGATGGATGACTGCTGTGGAACCATGTGTAGGCTACCACCATGGGTTCCATGATGGGAGAAAATAAGTAAATACAAGTGCTTAGCCTTATACTTAAGTTGATATTTTCTGGATAACACAGTTGGTTAAAGCAGGGTGCTGATAATCTTACTCGGCTACGAGTGATCACCAAAGGAGAAGAAGGAGAAGAAGACAGCCTAGATGTGTAGCAGTTGAGTTTCCACTGAGCTGAGTTTCATTGGTCATTAGGAACGAAAATGTATGTAGCACCTAATCACAGGCATGGCTACCTGATGTGGAGTCTGAATTCAGATGCTATCTAGCATCCAAATGCAAAGTATTCAAACACAGAAGAAAATATAATGTTGTGTAGCTTATTTGTTTGTTTGCTTACATTTATGAATTGCTTCCTATGAAACATCTCCAAACAATTTTGCAATAAGAAACCCCAGCAAATTCTCCTTCAGGCGTTCAGGTTCCAGACCATTCCTATTGGGGGGGGGGGGACTTGCCGCATCACCACATCACAAGGCAACTCTTTCTTGTTGTGCTTGGTGATCATTGGTTCCATTAGCAGTTAGCCAAAAATGAGTATCATCAGGATGTGAGGTTGTTGGGTACAATGGATGAGCATCCCATAGCTCCCTGCACTAGTATCCCTGCAAATGCAATATTTTGTTAGGAAAGTCTCAAGATCAAGCTATAAATAAGTGAGATGTTGACTTGGAAGAGGTTTTTAGAACTCCCTCCCCTAATTTGAAACACATGTGGCAAATATTCAGTATCAGCACTACTTAATATGTTCACAGACCCAGGACTTCTCCTTTTTTTTCATGGAATTGATTTCCCCAGTTCCCCAAAGAGTTCACAAACCTAACGTTATAATTTAGGCTCTATTATTTGGAGTGGTTTCCCTTTTGTGCCAGAACAGGAAGCCGGTCTGGTGGTCAAATTGCTAAATGCAACGTGATAGTCCCCATCTTTTGTTAGAATTGACCGCGGTTATTTGTTACGATTTTGTGTGATGCCGGCAATGGAGCAGGCGGAGGGCTGTGATTCTGAGCATGTTTCGTAAGCGAAATGAAATCAAGAAATAACTTCTGGTCAAATGTGCTTAAAAGTGTCTAACTTGCTTACATTCTCGGTGAGCTTTGTAATGGGGCATAGCTCAGGAGCAGAGCACAGGAACGAAATCCCTGCACACACCAGAATAGTGAGACGGGGCACAAGAAGACTGGGGAAACTTATTTATTTAATTTACTTACAATAGTATCCACAACGTTAATGTGCACGGGAGCTTTAGTTACTACAGTTCTGGGGACACCTGACATAGATAGGATGAGCCTAACCCAGCACTCAGTTGGCAAAAGTCATATCCTAAGCAACTTAGCACCAGGCTGCTGAAAGGAAGACCTTGCCTCCATACATCTCTGCTAGGCAACTGCCTAACTCAGATGGAGCACTGCTTAGACTACTGCGCACACCCCAGAGGTGTGCTTCGTATGTCCTAGAAATTGAGCTTTTAGTGTTGCAGCTCCAGCCCTCTGGAATTAGTTGTTTGTTTCTCATTTTTACTAGTCTCATTCTTATTTATTAGTTGCGTTTTTGCACTCGGGTGTCCCAGAGTGACTGAAACAATGAAAAGAGAAAGAACAAAAACCTATAAAAGATATTAAAAGGAACAAGTCCTACCCACCCCACTTAAAGGATGGGCACAACAAAGGCCACTGACATACCTAGCTACCCTCCCAATTAAAAAGCCTGGGTTATTAAGAATGTTTTTGCCTGGCATCTAAAAACAGGCAGTGATAGGAGAATGCAGGGAATTTTGATAGGTGGGTTTTGCACCTTTCTTGAGTGTTTTTGCCTGGCTGAAATGTGCCTTTGAACCCTGATAATGTATGTTTGTTTGTTTGCTTGCTTGCTTGGGTGGAGGGTGGAGAGGTATGTATGTGCAAAGGTAGCCTTGACATGAGTTGTTCTATCCAGTTTTGCCTGTGGCCCCACCCATCACTGCCCACAAGGAAATGTGGCTCTCACAGAAGCATCATTTTGGTGCTTTAGAGATATTGTGCATTTTAAGGAAGAACATGGTAGAGCCTCCTTCGGCATGTACCACTTCCAAATGTAGGTGGGAGGATTCACATGTTCAAATGCTGCCCTGTGCAAAAACAAAAACAAAATCCTTGTAGAATGAAAACTAGGATACCGAGGTGAAAGCCAGGCCTGTCTGAGAAATGCTAGCATTTGAGGCGAAAAAGGTTAAAACTATTCTTCCTTTCCGCAGGCATTTTTTGGGGGGGAAAGGAGAGCAGCCTTCAGTCCTGCAGTCCCCAGTCTCTATTCCGGTCCCAGGAGGGCCTGTTTCAAGAGTGACAAGATTAAATAACCCATCCATCACAATTTCCTGCATTCTCCCAGTCTTCTTCTTCCATCCCACATCATAGACTCAGGGCCAAGCCCGACGTGATGGTGACAGCCACTTTTGTTTGTTCAAGTGTCTGCACAGTTGATGTCTAAAGTGGGGAAAGTGTCTAATTTTAACATCAAAAGGGGTGCAGAGATGAAAGGAGAAGAGCACTCCTTGCAGGCTGTCACCCCCCAGCACTCATCTCTCAGCCTGTCTCGCTTCCAGTAATGGAGTCTGGCTGATGGGGAGGGAGGTACTGTAGGTGAGGATGAAACAGAGGAGCTCCCTTTAATGATGAAATTGGGCATTTCCACACACACACACACACACACTATTCTGTGAACCTCCACATGAACAGACGGTCATATGGGTCCAACCAACATTCTTCTCCATTCCATCATCCTCTTTCCTGCAGTCAGATGCCTCTACGAAGCTCACAAACAGGACATGAAAGCAATAGCTGTCTTCTCCTCTTGTTCCTCAGTGGTAGGTTGCCTCTAGCATCCTTTCTCCTCCATGAATTCATCCACTCTCTTCTCAGATCCATGCTAATCGGTGCCCTTCACTACATGCGGTGTTGAGTTCCAAAGTTTAACCACGTGCCTAATTTACTTCTTTGTTGCACTTGAATCTCCCACCACTCTGCTTCACCTGATGGCCCTGGGTTCTAGTATCATGAGACAAGGAGAAAAACATTTTTCCGTCCATGGGCAATGAGTGATGATTGCTACCATCAGACCTATGGCCTGCAGCTTTGAGCTTATCAAATGTCATTATCCTCAGGTGACCCAGGCTAGAGTTGAACTAAATGAGCTTCTCACACAACGGGGCATGAGAGGAAAGTCTGTGATTGGCAGGGACAGAGCCCTTGAAATAGCAGTAAGAATAAGAGAGGCCCACTGCATTCCTGCATTCTTGCCTCATGCCTTGCCAGCCTTGGAGACCCCAAACATAGTACTATTTCAAGATACAATAGACCCACAAGCCTAAGGGACAAACTGAGCTCTACGTTAAGCAAATTCCAAGTAGGCCTCTGACCTGAAGATCCAAGTTTATGATTCCCTCCAGAAGGAATGCGATCTATACTGAAACAGCTAATTCAGTATTGAGAGTCTGTCGGGTTTGAAATTCATGACATGTCGTACTGAGCCAGGAACTCCTGGAACACAATGGCTGCTGTTTTGTGCTGGGCATGATGGCACTGTCATGTATGTTGTGGTCTTTCGGCCAAATGTCTATTTCTGAAAAACTGTAGAAAGTCTAAACCTCCCTGTGAAGAAGACTGAGTTGAGGATTTATTAAATTTAGCGACTAATGGGGAAAAAACCAAAACATTTTTGGTCATGGAGATGCATTGGAAAGTAGCGCCAGTGTTCAAGGAAATTGTAGCATGTGTGCAAGGCTAACTGCTAGTGGAACAAGACTCTCCTTCTTCTCCTCCCAGCGCATGTTCCTGCTCTCCCCAAATATGCTCCAGTGAGTTGGAGTAAACTCCAGAACAGATTCAGGGTTCAAGCAAATGTGGGGGGAAAGAAAGAGGAAATCCTTGCACTGACAGAATCTTAACCTTAGTGCTATGTTGGACACAATCCTATGTTAGGGTTGCCAAATTTCAAAAAGTGAAAATCTAGACACAAATGTTTTTGAGCTTTTGACTTGTTGAGCTTTAGTTAACCCTATGTGTTCCTTAGCTTGTAGTGGAGATGTATCCAGCTAAGTTACGCCAGTGCTTTCCTCTTCTCTCTCCCTCTGAAGAAATATTGACCATTTGGGGGGTTATGTGGATGGGCTTAGCTTGACAGATGAGCAAAGGTAAGCAGACTCTTTATTAATGCTCTACATTTTACATAGGTTTATAACGGTATCGGTTTAGTTTGGGATCCGCCTTTATTTATGAGCTGAAATTGTTTAGTGCACTGAAATGCTGATGCAAATCTTAATGCATCTTCCTACCTGATATGGTTTATGTACAAATAGCTTCTGAGCATTTAGATTTCTTCTCATTTATTTCCACAGGAGGCTTGGGGGGATTTCTACTACGTTTTACCAAACAGGTTCTGTGTTTGTGAATCAGGTCATCGGGTCATTGCAGGGATGAGCAGCTACCTACTGCCCACCATGACCTTGGCACCACAGAAAAGAGTGGGGCTTGTGCAAGAACTGGACTGGAAGAAATGTAGCGACAGACCCTCAGATACCTATGGAGAAATTTCCCCTTGCCAACGTGATGATCACCAAAGGGGCAGGGAAGATTTCACCGCCGACTTCCACATTTGCTTCTCTAGGGGCATAACTAATTGCTGTCCTCATAACTTTGAAGCAAGTGAATACAAACCTGGGACCAGGGCCGGCCCACCCAGAAGGCAAGGTGAGGCGACTGCCTCGGGCAGCAGGATCCCCAGGGGCGGTAGATTTGGCCTCCAAGAAATGCATTGCCCAGTGTTGTTGCTGCTGCTGTAGCAGAAACAATGGCTGCAGCATGTTCCTTGGATGGTGGATCCGCAGTGTCCTTAGCAGCCCCTCGCATATCGCCTCTTGGAGAAATGGAGGTGCTGCTGATCTCCTCCACCCGCCTTGTTCCTGATGCAGATCTTCACTTACCCCTTCTTCCCTGGTTGTTGGGTTGGCACCATTTTATGGTTCACCTCGGGAGTCAAAATGTCTTGGACCAGCCTGGGGCTGTTGTGTATTCAGGACTGGCTCCCTCACAGTGACCTTTTGAGTGTGCAGTATGGACATTCCATGTGCATCTTGGGGGATAGAATTCAGGAGTAGCCAACATGGCGGCCTCTGGATATTGAGGACTACAACTCCCATCAGCCCCAGCCAGCATGGCTGATGGTTGGAGGTAATGGGAGTTGTAGTCCACAACAACAACCACGTTGGCTACCCCTGAAAGAGACGTTCACATGCTAAGATTCAGAAGCCTGTAACAGGTGCATAAGACTAGAACCATACTACCAGTTTGGTTAATTGAGAGTTCTGCCTAACCCAGTTCCTGGATTGCGTGACTTGGAAATATACTCTAGTAAGACAGCATATGATCTTAAAGAGTTAAAAAGAAAAATCCATAGGAAAATTAAAAATGTGCTTCAGTCTGTCACCCTCAGCATGAGGATGTATGGGGAAAGTGTTTCAGGGCTTGCTTCATCCTCAGATTCCGAGAAGGGTGTCTTGGCAAAGATTTCTACACACGTGATTGTCATATCTAACTTATTAAGCAATTGAATTTAGTAATAATGACTGTAAATTAACCATCTGTCAAAGATAAGAAATGTCTGACTTAACCCTCGGGCTGCCGCAAATGCATTTGTACGATGCCCACAACATTGCAATGGTTGCCAAAAGGGAAAAATGGCAGCAGACCAAAAACTCACAGAGGAGTATGCATTCCTTTGTGCAAATCGTTGGTGGTTTCTTTTTATTCCTCTCCCCCACCCATTTTTGGCCAAACTTTAGCTGTGAGGAGCTGTTTTGTTTTGTTTTATGTTTTGGAGATTAGCTTAACGGTAAAATGAAATGTATGTTTCTGTGTGAGAAGTGTGAGAAGCACACAGAGAAGTGTCTTTCAGCCCTCCCTCCCAAATTGAAATGGTAGTTTAAAAAATGTAAACCAATATGTTGTGTGCCTTGGAAAGGGCTGCTGGAGATTTATAAAGCTGTTTTCCTAAAATCCAATCGTCTTCTTTCAGCTCCTGGTTTACACAAGACTATCACATACAGTCATACCTTGGATTCCAAACGCCTTGCGAGTCAAACGTTTTGGCTCCTGAATGCCGCAAACCCAGAAGTGACTGTTTGTGAACGTTCTTTGGAACCCGAACGTCCGACATGACTTCCGTGGCTTCTGATTGGCTGCAGGAACTTTCTGCAACCAATCAGAAGCTGTGCCTTGGTTTCCAAACGTTTTGGAAGTCGAACGGACTTCCAGAACGGATTCCTTTCGACTTCTGACGTACCACTGTATTTTTACTTCTGATATGATTATAATGCTCCCAATGGGTTACGCTGTAGGGAAGCATTGCACTCCCTAGGTATGTGAACTGTGTTAAAAGCAGCCGTGTTTTCAAATCCTGGTTAATTGGGAAATCCTGGTTAGTCTTAACTACAGTAAATGCTTATACAGTGGTACTTCGGGTTAAGTACTTAATTCGTTCTGGAGGTCCATACTTAACCTGAAACTGTTCTTAACCTGAAGCACCACTTTAGCTAATGGGGCCTCCTGCTGCTGCCACGCCGCTGGAGCACAATTTCTGTTCTCATCCTGAAGCAAAGTTCTTAACTTGAAGCACTATTTCTGGGTTAGCGGAGTCTGTAACCTGAAGCGTATGTAACCTGAAGCGTATGTAACCTGAGGTACCACTGTATTGAAATTGACATGGTTTGGAACAATGATGTAATACTGTGGACAACTGCATCTGCACAAACCATATATCAAGAGTGGGGGACCACTTTAAGTCCAAGGATGTCAGGCAGTGATCTCTCACAGTCCTACCTGGAGATGGCCAGATTTGAATGTGGGACCTTCTGCGTGCAAAACAGAGGCTCTGCCATCGAGCTGTAGCCCTTCGTTCATCATGCTTTTAGGAGCTGTCTGCTTGGTCATTGACTCAACAGTACTGGTGTACAGCTTGTATAGCACTAAAGGTAAAAGGTAAAGGACCCCTGAACGTTTAAGTCCAGTTGAAGGTGACTATGGGGTTGTGGCACTCATCTAGCTTTCAAACCGAGGGAGCTGGTGTTTGTCCACAGAGAGCTTTCCGGGTCATGTGACCAGAATGACTAAACCACTTCTGGCACAGTGGAACACCATGACAGAAACCAGAGCACATCGAAACACCCTTTATCTTCCCACCACAGTGGTACCTATTTATCTACATGTACTGGCATGGTTTCGAACTGCTAGGTTGGCAGGAGCTGGGACAGAGCAAAGGGAGCTCACCCCATTGTGGGAGTTTGAACCGACGGCCTTCTGATCAGCAAGCCCAAGAGGCCCAGTGGTTTAGGCCACAGTGCCACCTGCACCTGCCTGTAGCACTGAGGAGCATGAAGGAACCCCCAATTTTGAATTGTGCCCAGTTTTGCAGTTTAATTGCAGCCACACAGGAAGGCAGAAAGTTCTCCTGCTTCTTCTCAGGCAGCTGGCCTTTTATTTCCTTGAAATGTAGGTGGTCACTGTGCTTCGATGGCATTTTTTTTCTGCTCTTCCTACATCTGGGACTTGCCTCTGACCCTCACACCCAACCCAGGGAATAAAAATGGCTCCCATTCTGTTGGCCGCATGGCACTTTTAACTGTAAACAATCTTGGGCTATCGCATTAGAATCTGCCAAGAGCCAAAATCGCTGAAACATCACCGGGTCTATTCAAACCAGCTCATTCCACCTTCTCGTACATTTGGGAGAATTAAGCAGCTCTCTGTGGAAATAAGCATGTCAGCAAACACGTGCATAAAATCAGAAGCAAAATGAACCTGATGCACCAATCCAGAGCTGGAAGATGTTTGACAGCAAAAATGGGAGCCAGTTCTATTTGCTGATCAATACATGCAATGACCTTGTGCATTTAGAACAATGCAAGCCTGCAGGAAGCAGTAGGCCCCCTCTAGTGATGGAAAAGACATGATGCCTGTAGAGAGCTGAATGTACGGACATCTACTAATCAGTAGAGGTGAGCAAGGTTCAATTTGTTGTATCTTTAGTTGTGGGACTGGGGAAATGAAGGGACAGTCCAATATTAAAGGTAAAGAAAGGGACCCCTGACCATTAGGCCCAGTCATGACCGACTCTGGGGTTGCAGCGCACATCTCGCTTTATTGGCCGAGGGAGCCGGCGTACAGCTTCCGGGTCATGGGGCCAGCATGACTAAGCCACTTCTGGCGAACCAGAGCAGCGCACGGAAACGCCGTTTACCTTCCCGCCGGAGTGGTACCTATTTATCTACTTGCACATTTTTCGGTGTGCTTTCAAACTGCTAGGTTGACAGAAGCAGGGACTGAGCAACGGGAGCTCACCCCATCGCGGGGATTCGAACCGCAGACCTTCTGATCAGAAAGTCCTAGGCTCTGTGGTTTAACCCTCATCACCACCCGCATCTCTAGTCCAATATTAGTGTGTCCATATTACAGATGGGGAGTGAGGCTGAGAAGCAGAGCTATCCAGCAAGTTTGTGACTCAGCAGAGATTGGAACTAGGCACTTCAAATTTAACATGCTCTTAATTATTAAGTCGCATTAGTCCAAAACAAAAATACCTTTCACTTACTCCCTTGAGCACCCAATGAGTCTCTGTGGTTTTTATTTAATGATTTTTAGTCATGCTGCTTCCTTATTCGTTCATTGAGGGAAAGAGCATCAACCAATCAGAGCCAAAACTTTTGAAAGCTAGCATTTGGGCATCCAGAAGAAGCATATTTTGCCAGCTGGAGTACTTTTCACAAGTTTGTGACCCATGTCTCATGGCCATAGTTCCCAAAACTTGTAGTTCTTCTTGAGCTGCAATGGGTCCTATCTTCCAAACAGAAGGTCCCTTTCATCAAATCCATGTGCTGTCCTCACCACCATCTGAGAGAATTGCATATAAAGTGTCCATTATTCACAGAGTCATATTGTAGAGTTGGATGGGACCCTCGGGGTCATCTAGTCCAACCCCCTGCAATGCAGGAATCTTGACTCAAGCACCCATGACAGATGGCCATCCAACCTCTGCTTAAAAACCTCCAAAGAAGGAGAGTCCACAACCTCTTGAGAGAGACCATCCCACTGTCGAACAATGGACCCTGTCATGCTGCCCAGCTTCAGTTAAAAAGAGACCAAGCACTCCTGTATTTTAAATACATTTTTTTAAAAAAAATCATACGGATTCGTTTTTCTTTTCCTGTAAAGCATCATTCTAGAACAAGAATAAACACATTTCTATATCTTCCACCTATCCATGATGTTGTTGTTGTTTTACCTATTGTAAGCCAATCTGAATGCATTAAAAGGTCAGGATATGTTTGGAATGAGTAAATAAAAATGTCCTTAACCTTCTGCCCGCCTCTTCCACCATTGTTATATTCTAGTGTGATCAGGGAATGACCGCGATTGGACTATGCGAGCAAACTTGGTTTTCAAAGGAGCCTAATGCAGTCCCCAAGTTCACCCATTTACTTTTTTCCTCTGTAAGTGAATGTTTGTTACTAAATATATGGAATAAAAGGTGAGGTGTTGTTTTTGAGGGAAATTATTGCAGTGAAAGAAAAATCTTCCATCACCTTGACTGTAGGTGAATAGGGGTCTTTGAAATACACAAAGCCTTCTTTGAACAATCTCTGCTAGTGTTCTTCTGTTCCATACATTTTAGAAACAGTTGAAGGTAAGACCAGGTGAGCAAGAATGCCATAACTGTAGAGTTTCTCCACTAAGAAACTTTTTTTAAAGTATTTGCCTACCTCCTAATTAACTATCTATGAATGTGGCTGTGAATTGGGGATGTTGTTGTTGTCCTCCATCATTCACCACTATTCACTACAAACCGTGCCTTGCTTTAAAAATGTCACTTCAGTAGGCCAAAGACTTAAAAAGGGAAGGGTTTACCCACTTTTTAGGGTTTTAAAAGAAATTACCATCTTCAGTGTGAGTGAAAATGCTGTTCGTTTCCGCCCCCCTCCTCAGTGTCGGGAACTAACAATGGAGAAAGATAGCTGACTCATGGGACAGAATGAAGAACTTCTGTGTTGTCATTTTTTATTTCCACTGCAGTTGCTTCCGAAGTTTTAAAATGCAGATTTGAGCACTTCAAATGCTGTGAAATGGACAACTTCTTCTCAGTTCCTCAGTTCTTTACAGCTACTGGAGTCTGGCTATCCCCCTTTTGGCTGTAAAAATGAAGCTATGAGATCTGATTATGCTGTGCTAAGAATGTTTTACCTTACTTAGTGATGGACATGTTGGAAAGGAACTATACAGGAAAAAACTGTTTCTCTGTATTGCAGTAGTAAATCATAATGCTTTTGTGTTGGCTTATCCTCGTGGCTACAATATAATACAAGGAACTCATATTTCAAAATTAGCTGAAGGTTTCTTTTCTCAGACCAGCTATACTTCCTTGTTTTGCCAGCCACAGTTCCTTTGAGCAGCGATTTCTTAATGGATTCATCTATTAATTTGCAGACATCTAAGAGTATCTCTCGGGGGTTCCCCCCCTTTCCCCCCTAAACTTGATGTTAGCAATACTTTGTGCACAAATATCCTTCTTGGATAGTCCAAAGCTGCATAAATGACTCTTTTAGCTTGATCCATCTCTTTGGATTAATCTCAGACATGTCTGTACACCGTAGGCAAACACCGCCTTGCTGAAACAGTGAGCAAAATGCTACAGGGTTGAACCAGATACACCAAAGATGGAGAAATATATATTGGTATTGTTCAGGACTGCAGTTACGGAACTGCTTGATGTCAAAATAGCTGTGATCCATAGAAGTATAACAAATCGAAGGAGGTGCCAGTGTCCTATTTAATCAGTGAACCTCTAAAGCATTTTCAAACTAAGTAATTTGCCTGAAGCAGCGGTGAAGAACTGGGTGACCCCAGATGTTGTGGAACTCCCATCACCCCCTGCCAGCATGCCCAATGGTCAGGGACGATGGGAGCTGTTGTTCATCAACATCTGGAAAGCCACAGCTTCTGCATCCATACTTTGCTGTTTTCGAAGCAGCTACGAAACTTTTAATGCTGTGCGGTAAGGGAAAGCAAGCCCTGGTTGACCTGTTAGTTTGGATGGGTCCTTCACAGCCATATTTGGCTGGGGAAACCCAGCCAGATTGGCAGGGGTATAAATAAATTATTATTAAATAATTATTATTATTATTATTATATATATATATATATATATATATATATGCTTTCGTAGATTTTCACGGGTACAGGAATGCAGGTTTTGGTGTCCTCGGGTGTCTTCCCGTGTAAAAGTTGGGGTGTCTAGGCGACGTTTCGACGAGGTCTCACTCGTCATCTTCAGGCTGGTGCTTTCGGCTTCTTGTTACTGGAACAGAGCAGGATCTCAGTGTTTGAGTTCCTATAAATACTGTTGAGGGGGTGTGGTGTATAGCCTCTCTGCCCAGAACATTGGAGGCTATACACCACACCCCCTCAACAGTATTTATAGGAACTCAAACACTGAGATCCTGCTCTGTTCCAGTAACAAGAAGCCGAAAGCACCAGCCTGAAGATGACGAGTGAGACCTCGTCGAAACGTCGCCTAGACACCCCAACTTTTACACGGGAAGACACCCGAGGACACCAAAACCTGCATATATATATATATATATATATATATATGCTTTCGTAGATTTTCACGGGTACAGGAATGCAGGTTTTGGTGTCCTCGGGTGTCTTCCCGTGTAAAAGTTGGGGTGTCTAGGCGACGTTTCGACGAGGTCTCACTCGTCATCTTCAGGCTGGTGCTTTCGGCTTCTTGTTACTGGAACAGAGCAGGATCTCAGTGTTTGAGTTCCTATAAATACTGTTGAGGGGGTGTGGTGTATAGCCTCCAATGTTCTGGGCAGAGAGGCTATACATTGGAGGCTATACACCACACCCCCTCAACAGTATTTATAGGAACTCAAACACTGAGATCCTGCTCTGTTCCAGTAACAAGAAGCCGAAAGCACCAGCCTGAAGATGACGAGTGAGACCTCGTCGAAACGTCGCCTAGACACCCCAACTTTTACACGGGAAGACACCCGAGGACACCAAAACCTGCATATATATATATATATATATATATATATATATATATATATATATAGCAAATGTTTGGTAACATTTTCAGAGAAGTATATGCCCAGACGCCATGGTAAGCTATGTCTAACCAGAATAGGGCTGGATCTAGAAACATAAAAAAAAAAGTTTCAGCAAAACACATTGTAAACCTCATAATGGGAAATCACGTTGGCAATAGATGGGACTCCACAGCGCCATATGGTGTCACAGTGTTATAGCACATTTAAAACACTTTTTCTTTACTGAAGTAGCTGAGTCCCAGGCATCTCATCGCAACCCAAAGCATTTCAGCATGGAACAGATAATGTTAGATATATTACAGGCTGTGCTGTAGACAGCCTTTTGGCATCTACAGGGTACAATGATGTGACTTTGTACAGACTGGCCCTGAAAGAACTAGCAGGGTGGTCCAACACATGGCCCAAGGAATGGCCTTGAGGCCTTTCTTTGAGACCCTCAGCAACATTTGATGTCAGCCCTCATGCTGCCTTCACAAAGCTGGATAAGGAGGCCCTGGGCTTTGGGAATGGGACATGAAGGCTCAGACAGGGTCCTAGAGTCTTCCCAAAGCCTGGTTAGCACTTCCCCAGTTTTGGGAAGAAGGAGGAGGGCCTCCTGCCAGAGTCTCATGTCTCCTTCCCCAAACCTGGTGTGTTGCTTTGTTGGCTTTCGCATGGTAGCACGAGGAATGAGGAGGGGCATCAAATTTTGGCCTACGTCCCACCCACCCAACAAGGCAGTGTGCAGCCCACAGGTTCTGTGACAAAGTACCTCTTGCGGCCCACTTTGTATGAAAGTTGCACCACCCTGCACTAGATTTTTAAAAAAAGTTTCTATGGCAGAACTTGGGTCTTCAGAACCTCAGACCAATACACAGTGAAGGTCTGACCAAAACCTAGCTCTGTCAAACTTCTTCAAGAATGGTACTCAATTCTGGTGTCCATCTCTAACGTGGAGATATTATTAATTTGAAGTGGCAGACATCGTGACTGAGGCTGGTCCAACCACCAGCTGCTAAACATGTTGCTTGAAAAGAAGGGGTGATGTTGACTTGTGCAGAAAAAATCTGTGTATGAGAATTGAAATTTGCCATCTCCTCCTCACCCCTGCAAACCCACCCACTGGACACCATCAGAATTCTCCTCAGAAGGCTGGAATACTCTTTGGAAAATATAGGGACTGCAGGAGGAGAAGGGGAAATCCCATCATGCCCACTGGTGCAATGTTAGAATTTGTCTGAAAAAAAAATATGGTTTTGTGGTGCTGCTCTCTTGGGGGCCCTTTCTTGGTTGTCAAAAATGGCCCATAAGTACATTGCACCAATCCATCCTTAAACCCTAGAATAATTCTCTGGGTCTCTACTTTGTGTTTCTCCTTTTCCTTATTTTAGCATCCTTACTTTTCAGACCCAAGGACTTTGTGCAATTTCACAGTATTTCTTCTTATTAGGAAAAAAAAAAGGCCTGATAAGGGTCAAGCTAGACAAGACGCTAAATGCGTCATTACAAACCACATCTACGGTTTGTTTGTTTTTAGAAAAAGAAAAGAATATCAGCAACTGCGAGGGAGGCCAATTTTCACTTGGATTGCAGTACACAAGGAGGGCAAGTTTAACCCCTTTCTCCCTTGTTACAGCCCTAGCAATAATTATAGCCCGGTTTCTCACAGGTCTAGAATCAAAGCTCCCATTGCTACTGATTTGAGTGGGGTGGTTCCAACTGCAGTAAGGAAGGAAATAGCTTCCATTGGTCCTTTCCAACCAGCTGAAGTTCTGGGGTGTAAAAAACCCCCAAAGCCTAGGTGATGTCCTCTCCCTGCAATCCCCATGCCCCCCAATTTTTATCTGGGTGCTTCAGGTGAAAGTAGGGGAAGTCCCATTAGTCAAGCAGAAGTCCATTCAGAAACTGCTATGCATGCAGAAGGTCTTATGTTCTATGTTCAATCACTTGTGTCTCATGGTAGGCCTGAAAATGTCCCAACCAATGTAGACAATTCTGAGTTGTAGAATCATAGAACTGTAGAGTTGGAAGGGACTTTGAGGACCATCCAGTGCAACCACCTGCAATGCAGGAAAATGCAGTTGTCCTGTAGGGGACAACCTGCAACCTTGGCATTATCAGCACCACGCTCTAGCCAACTGAGCTAAGTTAGATGGGCCTGTGCCCCAACAGAGTATAATGCTCTTTCCTATGTTCCTATTGGGTAAAAAGGTAAAGGGACCCCTGACCGTTAGGGCCGGTTGCGGACGACTCTGGGATTGCGGCGCTCATCTCACTTTACTGGCCGAGGGAGCCGGCGTACAGCTTCCGGGTCATGTGGCCAGCATGACTAAGCAGCTTCTGGAGAACCAGAGCAGCGCACGGAAATGCCGTTTACCTTCCCGCCGGAGCAGTACCTATATATCTACTTGCACTTTGACGTGCTTTCGAACTGCTAGGTTGGCAGGAGCAGGGACTGAGCAACGGGAGTTTACCCGGTCGCGGGGATTTGAACCGCCAACCTTCTGATTGGCAAGCCCTAGGCTCTGTGGTTTAGACCACAGCGCCACCCTCCAAATGAATAATTTGAAGGAATCCTATAATTTAAAACACACACACACAGCGCCAGATGTGATTTGTGATGTCTTTCACATCATGCCCACTTTGGCCCTAATAAAGTAAGCTTAAGAGCTGAGCAGGGATTTGGACATCCAATGTCCAAAGCCTTTGTGCTGTCCCAGTGGGGACCACATTAGACACAATGTACACCCAGCTATCCCCATTCAACCTTTAAAGGGAAAAGGAAAGGGGGAAAGGCACAAATATTCATGCTCTTTCTCGTCTTTGCTGAGAGTAAATGATGAAAATGCTGTTTTAAATGAGACCGTGGAGGCCCCTGGGAAACATCATTTTAACTGTGCCAAGGATGCCTCTCTCTCTTTTTTCCTTCTGCATTTCTTTATTAATAAAAACCACATTTTGTTTGCAAAACAAAACAGATTGGTCCAGTGGCACAAAACAATAATGCGATGAAGGCGCTAGTTCATTAAACTGGAATACAGGGATTGGGTTACTAATTTGATGCTTTTAATTTCATGTTATAAATTACGTCCTTTCAGAAGGTAGGAGAAAAAATATTTCCCGTGACAATGGCTACCTGCAGACAGGAAGGTTATATATTACCCTGGAGAAATGAAAAGTTGAGGGAGTTGCGGGAGATTAGGCCTGCCGCTCAGATGGTTCCTCGGGAGCAAAAAGTAACGTATGTGTATCAAGAGTAGCTTTATAAATACTCTTCATCAAATACAGAGTGCTTTCTTTGCTCTTTTAATAAGAAGTTTTATAAAGATGCTAGGTAGATGGTAGCTACCAAATTCAACATCACGGCTATGAGACAAACATGACAAACAAACACAAAAGCATTATCAGTGGGAGAATCTACGAGAGGGTCATCCTTCATAAACCTTAAGTGTTTTCAGTTCATATTTGCATTATGTTTCCCAATGTCCATCCTCATCGGAATAAACAAGCCTTTAACTTTGGGCATAGGATTGTGACCTAAAACCTATTTTCTTCATGTCTGCTCTTACTGTTAAGGTCCTCCTTTCCCTCACTGGTCTGTTTAGTAAAATATCTCTAAGCACTATCAAACATATGGTGCAGACATATTTCCCCCCTTTCAATCAAGTCTCAGATACCCAAATATGTGAGAGAGATTTCTAGAAAGTTGATATAGGGTGGTATTCAACTAAGTTCTTCTCAGAATTGATCCACCAAAATGAATGCATGTAAGTTAACCATATTGATTAATTTCAGTGGATCTGCTCTGAGTAAAAGTTGAGTACCACCCAAAGGGTTGCATCCAGCTACATTCTAATCAGGCACATTGAAATTAATGGGCCTCAGTCATAACTGTTAATTTCAATGAGTATACTTTGAGTAGAGCTAAACACTGGGTGCTGCCTTTACTGTTTGCAGCAGAGTGTAGGAGCTCTCTCCTGTGACTTCCTCCCCATTTTTGAAAGGTTGTTCCCTGAAGCTGAGGAACTTGGCTTTATTCTGAGTACTACAACCCAATGGTCATTTAGCACCAATTATAAGTACAGCTCTTCCTGATTGACCCATTTTGAAACCTATCATCTAGTCTGCAATTCAGTACTCACTTAACTGAGAGTAAGCCCCATGGAAGTCAATTAGATTTGCTGCTTCAGAGTATACTTGCATGGGATTGCACCGTTAAGTCCAGAAAGTGCTATCCCGCAACGTATTTACTCAGGAGCTTTTGGCATAAAACAGGGGTCAATAAAAACAGCCAGCTTAAACTAGGATTCAATAGAGACAGCCAATTTACCATGTGGCTTGGGAACAGCAGACTCTCTAGGACAAAACAGGACTCCTAGACATCCTATCTGGAAGTCTTTCATTAGAAGGGACTAGGAAAGGGGAGGAGGAAAGAGGAGATATTTGGGCACAACCATCATTCTAATAAATAATGGTTTTGTGTTACAATTGAACTGGCCCTAAGTCTCCCGCATTCACAGCTCACTTCCATGACGCCATTGGGGGCAACGATCCCTGGGCACCACTGCTGCCGCACAGCCTTAATTTATGACACTGTAGACACTGTGGTTTCTAAAAGTAACATTACATTTTTTAAAAAATTGGAATGATATGCCATAAAAATGAAACAATACTTATTGAATGCTTTGTCCCGCCAAAGCTGCTCGAGATCCATTTTCTCTTTGAGAATGAAGGTTAAACACCATAAACTTGATTACTTCTCGAGGCTCAGAGAGACTCCGCAGTCCTGAGCCCTGTTTTAAGCTGATTGTCCATTATCTTTTTGTGCCTTATTGACTTGAGGACTAATTAAGAGCATTAGCATAAAATGAAAAAATTACAATGCAAGAATGGTGCCAATTATCACATGTGAACCACATTCTGAAACTGTAAAACGTTCATTTTGCATTACTGATCTGGCCCTACGAGTCTTCGGTGCTGCCAAGCAGATAATGCTGATTTTTTTCATATGTTCATTCCCCCCCCCCCCGTTTCTGCAGCACCCGTTTTTGAGATCAGTTTTACTCCCAAATGCCTCTTCTTTTTACAGGGTCTTCAGGGTGAAGGTGCTCCAAGGTGCAAAGTGTGTACAGCCGAGGTAAGTCGCTCATTATTATTCTTTACTTACACCATTTCTTCATAAAACTTCTGATTAAGAGTAAAATGAAACCGTTTTTAACCTGAGAGCTAGTCAAACGTAGTATGAGCTAAGAACTAGGAACTCAACCACAAAACCACTAGATGATGTGGTCACTCGTCTTTCATCCTCAGTTTGCATCATAGAACTGGCTTACATTTTAAGGTTGTTGTGATGGTCACTGTGATATGGTAGATAATGGGTGGAATTCAATGTAGTACTAAGTCAATGGGCCTATTAGCGCAAGGATTTCCCCTTGCTCAGAAGACTCTTTTCATCCTACAGCACCTAAATCTGTTCTGGGGGTTCCCCAAACTTTTGGAAGCATATTTGGGGTTGGCATAGGGTGGGTGATGGGAGGAGAGGAGGGAAGGACATGTTTCATAGGCAGAAGTCATTCCACTCCTGCAGTTATTTAGTTGAATACCACCCAAAGTGCTTCAATGTGTCACAAATGGTCTTGATGTGCATATTCTGTTAATAATGCAGATTGTTTTATTTTGTTTGTGCTGGTGTGGGGTTTTTATATATTGATATTTTTGAAATCATTCAAAACATGTACACATGCTTCCCAATGGATAGAGATCCACATTTTTTTCCCTGGCTAGCTGAGCAGTCTAGACTGCCCCTGGTTACGCACATGTGGACAAATTCATTTGTTTATCAATCACAGGTATATATCCCCAGCAACATCTTTGTTGGCCAGTAGAAATGCTGATTGCTTGGCCAGTGTCCCTTTGTTTTAGTATTCTAATATGGTCATCTTGGTCAAAGTGCTTCAAACTGCATCAGGAGCACAGTTCCACACTTTTAAAAAATGTGCGTAAGAACAGGAGTCTGCCAGATCAGGCTGGTGGCCCAGCTAGCCAAACATCTTACTGTCACTGGGGCCAATCAAATGCCCATTTGTCTGTAGTCCTTGCTTCAGCGTCAACACAAAACAGCTGAAAATAGTCTGTACCAACAACAGATCCATTTGCATTATCACATTGGCCTAGTGCATATTGAAAAAGAAGTCATACACGACTTGTATTGCATCTGTGAAAAGCAGGGCCCCTGGTTCCTATGTGTTTGGTAGCATTGTTTTCGCAATTCTTGATAGAAGGTCTTTGCTCTTCACCGTGTAATTCCCTAATTCAAATGGCACTTCAGCCATCAAATGCTCCTTTCAGAGGTGCATCATGTGAAAGAATCGTTGTGGCAGACGCAGGTAAGAGTATTACAAAGGAATAGCTTAAGGGGTTGTTCTGCTGTAGAATGTTTACTTCACCTGACATGTCTATCTTGGATGCCATCCATGATTATTCATCTGGATGTTATTTACATGAGTAAGGATACATCATTTCTTCTGCAGACAAAGGATGGGAGAAAGGAAAGAAGAAGATGCAGCTCAATACCTAAGAAAGTTAAGGGATTAAAAACAATTGTACAGGAACAAATAAAATGGCTGGTGTTTTGTAACAGTCAAACTTGATCTGCCATAACTGTTGCAATGACAGTAAGCCACACTTCCTCGCACAGAGGTTGATGTATTGGCTTGTACTAGTGGTTGATTAAGGGGCACAATCCAAGATGGCAATGTAGCACCTTAAAAGAACAATGCTTTAAACCTGGGGACCTGTATGCAATTATAGGGTGGTCTTCTGTAAGTCAAAATGGGGGTCACAGACATGGACAGTTGGTAGTGTTCTGAATTAAAGTTGTCTGGATTGAATTTGCTTTAAGTGCTAGATATCAAAGTTTTATACAGGAGACTCAGGAGGTTGGAGTCTTATGATTGCACCGCTTCCATCTTTGATTGATCAGCATCTGTGTCTTCTTCTCACACATAAATAGAATTGTTTCAAGAGCCTTCAAAATTCTGGGTGAATAATAATCTTAGAAGCTTTGTGAATCTCACAGAGATGGCATTTCCAAAGGTTCTAAACTCAGAAGTCTTGTTGAGCTATAGATGTTCAAAACAGAAGTTCTAAAAGGCAACACATGTTGATTAGGCCAGTTTGTGTTTTTGTTTTAACCCATGAAAATACATTTGAAAAAGAGCAAGGGGCTTTCAACAGCAACTCTGTAAGTACTGTTACAGAGCCATGCTGTGGAGGTCAAGTTGCACACAACCACTGCCCTGAAAGAAAGTAGCAAAGAACTTCAATCATGTATAGAAAAAGCTACAGATGGATGTATAAAGAAACTAGTTTTTTTCCATCTTCAAGACCATCAGACTCACCGGACCATTATCAGGAGAAGAGAAGATAATGCACAAAATACAGTAACAGCAGAACCAAAAGCACACCTCTGTTTAGATTCAGTTGCTGCATTCAGATGTCCAGCTAAACTATGGTGTAGCAAGATGTAAACAAGCCTAGCTTCAATTGCTTGCATGCTTCTCCTCTCATCTGGCCAGGAGGAGCAGTTTGAAACGTTTGCTTCTACATTTGTTCAGCATGTCATCCACACCAGAAACTGTCGTTAACATTAACTGTGGTTAGTTTGAAAGAAATCAGCTTAAACCCATGGTTTCTGAACCTGAGTTGTTCAGAAAGTGGCTCTGGCAGTGCAAGATTATGCATGTCTGCGCAGAGGTTTAATGGGATTCAATTCCAGGAAGGTGTGTTTAGGATTTGAGTCTCAGTTATATATGCGGACCTCAATATATTTTGCTGCATGGGGCAACATGGTACAGAATTTGGCCTCTAATATTAGGGTGAAATGCCTAAAGAGCTCACCACAACTAAGACTGAGCAGGACCTACTGGACAAGAAACAGATTAAAACTGCCAACAAAAAGTATTTTAAAATGCAAAATCCTGGTTATCAGTTTATGAAAATCCAGTTGAGTCTGATGACTTCATGCTGTAGATCTTTTACTCCCAACGGGCCAACTGCACTCACAGTTTTGGCAGGGACAGCTGTGATCTCTGCATTAGGAGTTAATTTTGGAATTTTTTCTGTGTCTAAAGGGTCTAGCTCCATTGAGCTGCAGGAACTCTGTGTGGCCTGCTTCTCTGCGTAGAAGCAAAATCCGTGAGAACATTTTCCCTCCCTGTTGTGATTATAAACTTTGCATAGTTATGCCTTCACAGAGTTATATAACCCTATGTGGTACTTAATGAAGTGCTGGATGTTTGAAAAAAAATAACTGCAATGTTATTTTGCCCGTGGTATGTTTACCCTTATAAGGATTAATGCCTAGCACTAATTCACTTGTGTTCTGTGATCTCTATCGCGCTGCAATAAAGATACTTAGCACTTTTCACTTAGAAAAAAACCCGCTTTGCAAACATCTCATTATGAAACTCCACAACAGCCCTGTGACACAGGTATGTGGGTCAATTCAATGCTCTGTTTTAATAAACCTCCAGTGCTCAAGTAAATTACAAAATGTGAAGTCATTAAATCCACTTAAAGGAAGGAACATTCGTGAACAAAGGCTCATCCTATTCATTACAGTCTAGATGGGGAAAAGACAGAAAACTGTTATAGTGATTACCAACGATAATATTTACAGAAAGCCACTGCAAGAGCTACATTTAAGGCACTGCAGGAAGGACCATCATGTTTGGCCTCATGTAGGGATGGTGGGGGGATTTGGTTCGGTTCACATTTGAGGGGAACCTGTTGAATTCTCACTTCCTGAAACTATGCAAGCCAAAGTGAAGCTGTCCTTTGACACTCACACTTCCCCAAATTTGGCAATGCGGTTCTCCAGCCAATGGATATATTTGAGGACCATCTTCCACAAAAAGGCGTATATTGGTGAAACCAAAAAATATGGGCGCGTGTTACATTGCTTTCCAAGATTGTGTATTAGGTAAAATGGCGCAAATGTGTGTATTAGGAGCTGATGGATTTCTGTGAGGACTCTTTTAACAATGCAAATTGCGGTGGAAATGTGGGGAACTGAAGACCAGGAAAATGAGAAACTGAGAGAAACTGAAATTGACCGATTCACCTATCCCTAGACCCGTGTTCCTAAGGCAGGATGCTCACCTGTGTCTCAATTTGGTTGCACATTAAGTCTCCTCAGAAATGATTTCTGACACCCAGATTATAGTGCAACAAGTAAGTTAGATAAGTTAGAAGTTGGATAGTAAGCCCCATTGAACAAGGCAACATTTTATTCTTGAATAAATATGTACAGGATAACAAAGAATCTTGTGGCACCTGAGATACTTACAAATGAGCAAGCAGAGGTGGGTGACCCCTTCCCTAGGTACTTGGACAAAATATATCTACCACACATCTCAGATATAATCTCAGTACAGTAAACAAAGCCTAAATGTTGGATGGGAAGCAAAACAAACTAATTATGTTTTTATGTTCCATTTCTCCATCCTATCCTTCCTGGGTAGCAGACAGTTTTTGGTGCTGCATCTGTGTAGCGGTATTGCTGGGCCCAGGCAGCAACTGCCAAAAGTAAAACACAACATGGAGAAAACAATTGTGCAGTCATTCCTACCAGAACCACAATTCACCCCAGAACTAGTAGAACGTATGAGGGCGTCACTAGTTGCACAATCCCAACCCTTACTGCTTTATTTCACAATAATCCTTGATTCATTTTGTTAGTGGATTCATAAGTAAAAGCATCCTAGTGAATTCTCCATTCCACCCTTACTTTGTTCGAAGGGAGTACTTTTTCAGAGTCCAAGAATAGTCATTCAAACCCTCCTTTCCCTCTATGTGTTAGCAAACTGATGTTGTTGATTCGAATGTAAGCGTTCAAATTGGTATACAGTGTGATCTGGAAGACCTCTGAGACATACTTTTGTCCTCTGGGCGATGTAAAGGCAAAAGAGACAGTAGTCACTAGTCCCATTTGTTGTTGTTTGCTGTTGGAAGACTACAGTTTCATCACCCAAGAAGAATGTGGTGGGTGTAGGAATGTCTGGGCATGTAAGTCATGATGGATGATAAAAATGCAGCATCTTAATCAAGAAACTATTCTGGAGTTCTGTGAAATATGATACAGATTTGCAAATGGGCTGAGTTTGGAAGAATAATAAAAACTCTGCATCTCATTGTCGGCGTTGTGCAAAGGGGAGTTCTTTCGTTCCAGAGTAATGGAGAAGAGAATTGTCAACTTCCTTCTCAAATCTGTTACTGTTGGATAGAAAACGGACCACTTGACGCAGTTAAGTGACCTTTAACATAGCAAGGTCTTTGAAATGTGGATTCTTCTGTATTTCAGATGTTCCCTTATGGCCCAGCACTTTATGCCTACACCAGAGAAGTCACACCCCCACCCTTTGGTTCAAGTTTCAGACAGCTTAGCCTGGTTCATCTATGCATATTACTGAATTCTTTGCACTGGAATATCTGATCAGCTCCTTCCTTACCCTTCCTCAGACACCAGCTCAAATTGCTGTTATTTCAGTGTGCCTTTCACAGCATGGGCAGTGACTGATTAATTCTTTGAGGCTCTTAGAAAGATGGGTTTCTGATTCTTATTTTCTTAATTTTGTTGAATGGTGATTTTGGCCACAATCCTATCCGCCAGGAAGTAAGCCCCATTGAAGCCAGTGAGACTTATTTTTGAATAAATATGCGCAGAATAACAAAGAGCCCTGTAGCACCTTAGAGACTAGCAAAATTGTGGCATAAGTTCTCACAGACTCCACTCTGCTTCATCAGAGGCATGAAGTGTTGCAAAAAGTGAGGTCAGAGCAAAGTGAAACTTAATGGTGGTTCTTCGAAAAACAGCTCTGGATGACAGAGGACCCCTCCAGACTGGTGTTTTATTGTGGGTGTCTTTTGCAACATGCTCTTGCCGCAATAACAGTGCATTAGTGGCAGGTTTGTTCTGCTTTATTGTCTGTTCTGCAATGCTTCCCCAATACTAACACACCATTGCTATCCAGAGGCAATGAAAATGGGACACACAAAAAAGTTACAGTGTTTCAGGAGGAAGTTATAGGACAGGCCGCAATTGGAAATGAAGTAAGGTGACTGCTCTGAAACCTTTGCCATTGTAAACAACATTGAAAGTGGATTCATGTATGACTGCCCCCATAGCATCATGAGCATAGATCACCATGAATACACTATAAAAAGGATTGTGGAGAGGCCACAGACATCATGGCACGGGAAGCCAATTAACACATATAATGTGCTAAAAATCCTTTGTATCTGTTCAATCCACAAGTGAAAGCCCAGGCTGACAGCATTGTTTGCAATGATGAAGAACAAGAACATCAGAAGCTGCCACTAGTCAATCTAGGTCAATATCGTCCACCCTGATGGCCAGAGGCTCTCCAGGTCTTCATACTAATCTCCTCCCCCAGTCCTAGAGCTTTACCTTCCAGAGATGTCAGGAGTTGCATCTGAGACCTCAAGTAAACAAGCATTCACTGATGGAGTGAATGGAGATTTGAACATGGTCCTTGTCTCGCCCTCCTCCTAGTCCAACACTGCAACCACTCCACCACATTGACTCTTACAGTGTTTGTCTGCTTGTGTGTGTTTGTGTGTGTTTTTAATGATTGATTGAACATCTTTAATGGATTAAGAAATAAATGCATGTTTCCCAACACTGCCTTGTGTGCCGCAGCAGAGGAACGGCAGTCAGTTTTCCATGCTTGATTTCTCCATGCTTATTTTAGGATTGAGAAATGACATTCACCCCCAAAGGCAACAAATAACTATCCTCCAGCAGGCAACGAGTGACTTGTATATATTTGCTGGAGGCCTGTGCATTTGACAAGGTGCCATGGGTGACGAGTTGGTTGTGTTTACATGTAGAACACTTCCACAGCATGTAAGTTAACCCACACATTTAATTTCCATGCTTTTGGGTACATTACTGAATTTGTAAGCATCTAAACTCTCCTCTTAACCCATAAGTTCCTTGATCCTAGAATTAACATTTACCATTTTTATATCATTGACCAATCTACTGTGTTTTCTCTCTCCTTAATGATCCTAGACATGTTACGTTCCTCCTGCTAAGAGGAGAAACATCACCCATGTAATCATTATCAATGAAATGGGGAAGAAGTAACTGCTTCTGCAAAGAATGATTTTCCTGCTATGTAGCAACAAGAAGTAGCAAGCTTATTAAATTTTGTGGTTACTACCGTCATAAGATCTGAATATTTTTTGAAGTGCAAAAATGATAATGAACAGTATGCCTTTGGTGACCCTGTTAATGGTATTATTACCCATACTGTGTTTACATTCTGCTTTATAATACTCTCTTAGTCATGGCGGCTTTTAACATGCAGTCATTCAGAGCAGGCTGCCTCTCTGCCATGCCCTTGCCATTTCACTCTGCACTATTAAGTGTTGTTTTCCTAGGAAGGTCTTGAAATGTGGGGCATTATGTATGAGTTATGCTAATTTGTTAGGGCAATGAATACATTAATTTCATTAGTAAATGGCCTCAAAGCAATAATTACCAGTGTAGGTGTGTCAGAAACGATCATGTTCAGTTTTGCCAGTTAATTATTAAGATTTTGTTCTGAGGGACCCAGATTTGACATCCGGCTTCGGCTAGCCATAAATAAACTTGAGATTATAGAAGAAAGCAGGAGACAAAACTAAGAACTTGTTTGGATCCTACACATGGCCTTTTCTGTACAGCAGCTGCTGCCAATAAGGTGCCACAATAATTAGTGTCCGTCATGTGAGGCTACACTAAACACCTCCCCAAAAAGGCACATCATAACAAAAAAAAAATGATTTTTATTTTTTGTTACATTGTGTTACAGCATATTCATGCTTTCTTGTGGGGACTGTTATTCCATGCAGTGTCAAATTTTAAATATTGGGATTTTCTCACATTCCTGGATAGCCTAATAATGCAACCCCCAAACTGGCAATGCCAACATGCTTGGCTCACTTCACACACAAATGGCAGAGGCTCAGGGCTTAGTGACTTGGAAGTGTACACGACTACTTCCTCTAGGTCAAAGCCACAGCCAGCCTGACCATTTGGACAAAACGGGCATGCAAGTGACCCTTGCAAGCTTTGCCAGAGCACAACATGGTGTAGACTGCCTAGGCCTGGCTGTAGACTCTGATCACCCATTATTGCTACAGCCCCTATTTTTCTATTGGCTGTGCTCCCCACCTGACCGGCTACCTTTTCCTGTCTCAGCGCCTTTATCCTGCAACAAGCAAACTTCCTTTGGCCTCCCATGCCCTCCTCCTGCCCATCTCTCCGCCAACGCACTCTGCTATGCATGTAATTTGTTGGCCCTGCTGGCTTGCCATAACAGGAACTGCCAAAGTCACCTCTCAGGCACTGTGGTTTCAGTTTCAGTTTTGCATTACAAACAGCTGACCCTTGCAGAGTTCTCTCTCTCTCTCCAGAAGCTGCTGTGTATTCAAGTTCTTTTGGTTTATGCGTCCTCTGTATGGCCCTCTCTTGGTGATCATTTCCATCTTGCTTGGTTGACCTCTCCAGGCTGTGCTGCCTGAAGTCTGCCTGCTTTGGGGACAGGATTTTGAGAATGGCATTTGAATCCACAGTAGGCCTGGGCAGTGGCAAATAAGCCTGGAGGAGGGAGCAGAGTTCATAGGCATTGCCTAGAGCTCAATAGAGCACTTCCCCCATCATCATTATGGATAAAAAGGCCTGCCTGCCCACCTAGAAACAAGAAAGGCTCTCCTAGTATAGGGAGGGGACTCACCAAGAACAGCTTGCCCAGGGCTCTTCAAACCTGGAGCCCGACCTGGAGCCAAGGTTGCAAGTGCTTAAGAGTGAGGCATCCAAACCTTAAATAAGAGTGGCTTTACGTTTCTGGAACTTTTAGCTAAGATTTTGAGTAGACCATGCCGGTGCAATCGATTAGCTTTAGGATGCGCTTTGCATTTCTGTGAATTCCTTGAATCTACCACTGGGGAAAAGTCGGAATAGCCACACCCATGTGGCATAATCTGCTATCATAAATAAGGCCATTTTTCACTGGAGTGTAGTTGTTGCAGCCATGTTGTCAGGCTTTCTTTAACTACCAATAGGCTTTTGGAACCTTCTAGCTCTGGGATTCCTCACTGAGCAAATGGGCATGCATTTGCAGAATTTTAGGGGTGGCATTTCCCCCTCGCAGGCACAATGCAGCCGAAGTTAAGCACTTGGTAAATCCCACTGGCTAGGCAACTTTGTCAGATAAATATTTTCAAAGCTGTGTACAACAAAGCCATCAAAAGAACAGCATGTGTATAGTAAAAACAAAGTATATGCTACAGTCTAAAAAACAGATCTTGAAAGCATTGTGTTACAATATTCTACACGATATGCAAGATAAAATGCCTGAGTCATTTTTCAGGGAAAGCCTTCTTAAAAATAGAAGTTTTAAGTAGCTGCCTAAAAGCAAAAGCACTTGTCTAAGTTTTGATGTCTCTCAAGATTTTCATTCAAATTACAGGTGTGCGAACCGCAAAAAATAAAATAAACCAAAAGAACACCCTGATTTAAGGAATATTTGCGTAAAATGAATGTTCCTGCCCTAGTTTAATGGAAGTTTTGTAACATAAAAGGGCTAGTTGAGATGGTGTGTTTTGTACTTAAACTCCACTAAAACTCGTGCCCTTATAGAAGTTGTTATTAAGTAGAATAAAAATTGTTGCTCTCTACAGACGTTTTATAACCACCTCAAGGAAAAGGTTGAGGAGTAGGGGGAGTCGTATTGCCATGTGGAATTAATTCATGGTTCCACAGGGAAAAAAGGGCTCTAAGGCAATATAGTAGCTGAGCCAATAACTGTTAAGTCACAAAAAAGAGAGAGATTTTAGCAAATACTGGGAATCAACTGCAGCTGCAAAGAGGAAATTTAGAATTATCATCATACTACCACTATCAGAAGTCCTTTTTGTTCAGAAATTCATAGCAGTTCCCAACTGGGGCGCTTAGTGCTCGCTAATAAAAATCTAATGACAGCCTTCTTTTGCACTTGTATCCCGATTGCTTAGACAATTATTTATTTTAGATGTAAAGTTTTTTATTCTATTTTATAAAGAAACCAATCATAACAGTTTCTGTTATGGATCAATATTAAGCTGGGATGAGACCCTGCTCCCACACTCAAAAAGGAAACAGGAATAAGGTTATATTTATTAAAATATAACAAATTGGAGGAACTGCAAACAAGCATTAACCCAATTAACCAAATTCAAAGGAATGTGAGCAGGTGAGGATTTATCTAATTATCGTAGGAAAACATCTCTTCAGCTCCCTAGGCTGTGGCTCTCCAGCAAAAGGATATGGAGGGAATCGCTCCCTCCTTGCCTTGGGTATGAACCCAGCACATGCACATGTAGCCATCCAAGCCTCCTCCTCTCCAGGGCTTTTCCCAAGCAATCTGAGACTGCATCTAGTTGCAGCCTGCCACTGCTCTGCCCGTTTCAGCCCGCTTCTGGTTCTGGGAGACAAGGTGGGGGGAGAAGGGAGCTTGTCACAGCAGGAGGGGAAAACACCCATGACTCTTCTCCAGCCTGACTCATCTTTGCCTCTTGGCCTCCCTTCTCCTACTAGCCTGCTTCAGCTTCTGTTTCTGATTCTGGACTCCTCTCTGCCACATACTCTCCCCGCTCACTAAACCCTGTTTCCTCTTCAACTTCTGACACCTCCTGTTCCTTGTCTTCTCTGTCTGCCCACTCATCATTGTCTCATCACCACTCCCCAGGCTCTGAGCCTCCTTCTCTTGGTGGTTCCCCAGCTGGTTCCTCCCACCATTCCTCTGTGTCCAACCAGTCCACGCCCCGCATCTCTGCCTACTCCGTCCAGGTAAGCGTGAGGGATTATCAGTGCTCAAAGGCACTTTCCAGCCAATCAAAAGCACTTGAGGGGGTAGAGCAGGGCCAGGGGGGTGTCATGGCCTGAAGTTGAGTCATGGCTTCGGGAGAGTTCCTTGGGGTGCTAAAGAGAGGCTTGAAGGGAAGCTTTTGGAGGTTCCCCACCTCTGCACTAGATCTTATCACAAGAGAGAAGGAGAGACAGACTGTCTCCCATAACATCAAGCTCCAAGTCTTCACTTGCCCTGGGAAAGTTGTCCCTTCTGCGGATATTGTGCAGTTTTTGTTCTTAAGAATTCCTTGGTATAATGATGTGATGATATACTTTGGAGTCGGTTGGCTAAAGATCGGAATGTGATTTATGACACAAGGAGATTCCTTTATTGCCTGAACAGTACAAAACCTGTGCTTAAGCTGTGAGGAATATAAAACGAGGGTCATTAAGTAATAAACCTTGTGTTTCAGCGCAGCACATTGTATCTCTCCCCGCACTGATTTGTACGTGGGACAGATGACTTTACTTACACCTTGTTAAATGTTTATACATTTAATTTGACACACATTTCTTCCCCACCCCCACCCCACGTCTGTTTCTTTCTGGTATCGAATGATAGATCACAGGGAAGAAGACAAAATGGCCACAATTGAACTTTTCTCTAGTCTTATTAGTGGGTAGATATTAGCTACGTTAGCTTATTGCACTGATTTATTAGAACTGTTTAGATCACAGCATGGACAGATGTGAGCAGCTGGAGGAAAGCAGAACAATAGACCCTCCTGGACTGTATTTTTTGTGGGGGGGAGAGGAGTGATCCTGCAGTCAAACCGATCACTTTCCTGTATGCCAGCTGTTGTCGTCACTGTTCCCTCTCCTGTGAAGGGGCAGAACTGCAAGGAGACTTTGAGATACCACTGAAACTAGCACCTTTTTTGGGTGTGTTTTCCACCTCTCCTTCTCTAGCCCCATGTTCAGACATCATCACAATATGCATTTCCTGCTCAACATCATGGGGGGGGGGGCGAACCAGGCAAAAATTGTGAAGGTGGCAGGACCACGTGCTAGGCGTCAAGCCACATGAGAATCTGTCTGCATCTTCAAAAGATCTGAGGCACTGAGAAAAGAGGAAATCATGGGAGATTTCAGCTACCTGTTGGAACTCAAACTCTGACAAGAATGTAAGGTCCAACAATTTTCCCCATTGCCTCACTGACAATTTCATTTCCCAGAAGGTGGAAGAAGCAACTAGGGGATCACGCCTCTTGGACCTGATCCTGACCAACAAGGAGGAACTGGTTGATGAAGTAGAAGTACTGGAAACCTTGTGGGGGAGGGATAATGTCCTTTTGGGTTTCATACTAGGCAAGTGAAAGCTGAGTATAGTGGTACCTTGGGTTACATACACTTCAGGTTACATACGCTTCAGGTTACAGACACTGCTAACCCAGAAATAGTGCCTCGGGTTAAGAACTTTGCTTCAGGATGAGAACAGAAATCGCGCTCCGGCGGTGCGGTGGCAGCGGCAGCGGGAGGCCCCATTGCATGAGTAGCCAACAGTTACAGGGTGAAGGTCAGGTGGGCCGAAGCTCAGAATGGACTCAGGCTTACAAGATTTTATAGTTCAGATTCCTTCATTGTAGGGGTTTGGACTAGGTGAGTATTGGGGTGCCTTCCAACTCTACAGCTCTATGATTACAAGAGCAGCAGTGTCTTGGGGCAGGAGGACTTTGGGGCATACGTCCAGAGCCCCATTCAACAAAATGAACAGGAGGCTCTCTAAATACAGTGACTGTATCATCTCAAGGATGCGATGGAATGATTGAGGGAGAAAGCTATTAATTCCTGAGTCTAAAATGATTTACCTCTTTCAGGTCAGTCATATGATCTAGCAACCCAGCAAAACTTACACCCAAAAGAGTGGTGTATGCCAAACTGGATTCTAAAAGCTTGTTTTCACTCTGTCAGGTTTGGGTTGGCTCAGCCAGCAGTGGCCCCACTCCTGAATATAATTTGGGATAGAGGTAACCAGATTTCTGCAGTTAGGATTGCTCTCAAAGTTCAGAGCCTAAAATCACCTAACCACACCACAGCTGAAACTACAGATATTACTGTATCTAAAATGCAGTTCGCACTTGTTTGGGATGTATAACATGGAAAAGCCCCGACTCACTCATCAGCAGAACTCAGGAGGTGATAGTGGTTCAGCAGTGAAAGAAGTGGCCAATTTTAAAAGTTACTTATGCTACACGGGTAGCCACAACCAACTAGCTGGGCTGAATCCATTTTACATGCTGTCTGAGAAGCTTTTCGTGATGCTGTTCCACATTTCTGTGTGGCTGTGAGGTTGACAAATGTTCCACATTATCTTTAATTTCCATAAAATGGTTCTAATCTTTGGTTTCTAATAAATGTAGCAAAGTGCCCCGAGGGTAGCTTGGTTTCACATTGTAGGTACTTCGATTGGAGATTAAAAGGAGAAAAATATTCAGGTTTTTCTTTTCATCTCATTCTCAACATGGGTTTGTTTTTTTATATATTAAAAAAGCCACCCTCATGAATGGGGATAGACAATAGTTCTCAGTGAGCTCAAAGTGGCTTGAGGAACACAATGTACATTACATGTGTGCTGACCTTGCCCCCTTCATCTTTGAGGAATTTTCCATGGTGACAGATATCCATGGTAACTCTTCACAGTGCCTTGGATATAACCATAGAGTCTCCAAACAACTTGTGTTCATTTCCACACTCTCCCGCTGGGCCCACCCTGCCATTTTGCAGAATGAGGGGCTGCCACTTTAGGCAGGTGGTTTGGAGTGTCATGAAAGGGGTGAAAATTGTTCATTGTTTACTTTATTGTTGTTGAGTTTTTTCTGACAGGGAGGGGAAAGAGGTACTTGTGGTTTCTGCCTCAGGTGCAAAACAACATCAGCCTCGTCTGGTCTTGATTACTAATGCAAGTCGACTTGCGGATGGGAGGGTACCATTCGCTGCTCCATCTCTTCAGGCAGCGAAATCTCTTGGGCCAACTAGGATGCATCAGGACCATCTAGTCCAGCAATAGCCAAGCAGATACCCATGGGAAGCCAGGATTGGGAGGAGAAATTCGATTCAATTCACATTGCAAGGTGAACTTGAGACATTCACACTTCCTGAAAAAAAAGTGTGAATGAAAACACAGCCATTTCTGAATTTTGCAGTGCAATTCTCTCCGTTTTAAAAATGAGGGGCCCCACTGTCCTTCATTCAAAGATTTGAAGCTGGATAGTTACCTTTAGAGGCTTTCCTACATCAATAAAGGGTGGACTAGACCAGGAGTACTCCATATGTTGTTGAACTTAATCTCACATCTGTTCCAGCCAGGATGGCCAAAGGTCAGGTATGGAAGTCCAACAACATCTGGAGGGACTACATTAGTTCTCTATGGACCAATTCATCTTTCAGATCCATTCAAATTCTTTGATTCGCTGTAAAATGCTTGTGGCAAATAGCATTATGTCCTCATTCTACAGAGAATTCACCTTCCTCCTTGTTTGTTTTCCAGAATAATATTTTCTAGCTGCTTCTGTCATTTCACTCCACGAGTTGTGTATTATGAAAATGCAAATACTCACAATCCCTGCATAATTTGCAAATTTTAAAGGGAAAAGAAAGAAATTCCAAATTTTGCAGATGCTACAATTTAGTTCTTTGGTGCCTTTGGTTAGAGCCATAATGAAAAGGTTAACTTTTTTGTTTGTTTTTTACATTTGGTTTATTAGCATTTAATCTAGGCTGGTAGTGAATTGATGGACTTGTCACCAGAAACATTTCTGGGTGAAGTAAATAAAGGATCAATTTGGACTAAGACAACAGGACTAGCAGCAAATTGCTCAGAATTTATTGGTTTTCTTTTACTCGATGACTCTTTCCTGGTTTCTGGCTTTGCCAGAAGAAACAGCTGAATGATGAGATGGAGAAACAGTGAAACATCTAACAGCGAAAGGTGCAAGAATCTATCTCTTTCTAAAAGTCAATGCACACTTTGCTTTTTAAAAAACAACAAGAACAAAATAAAACCTCAGGTACAAAAGATACCTGAGATAAATGAAAAACTTAAGTAGTAAAACGAAAGCAGCAGTTGGCTTGGGATGCTGCTTCTGTGCATATGAGAAGGAAACACAGCTTCTGTGTCGTTTACATGTGTCAGTATATAAGGCCACAACCATACCATAAACCGAAAGCACTCTCATGCCACTTTAGAAGTCATGGCTTCCCTCAGAGAATCCTGGGAACTGCAGTTCCTTAAGGATACTGATTGGTGTTTGAAGACCCCGATTCCCCTCACAGAGTTGCAATTCCCAGAATTCCCTGGAAAGAAGGATTAATCATTAAATCACTCTGGAATTGTAAATCAAGTCAATGCCTTCGCCTTACATCAATATAAGAATAGTAAACTAAAGTTCACAAATTTCTCCGTTTGGTAGCCAGGAGTAATCACTAGACTCAAGTCTCAATACAAAATCATGGTAAAATGTAAAATTGAGGGATTTCCTCTTCCAATATGATGAAGCAGAGAAGGAGAGAGGTACAAATTTCTGGTCTTTACTGAACACAGAGTCAAGAATAACTAGATCCTCATTTTTAGATGGTGGTTGAACTTCCCATTCTACAAATGGAACTGACGCACCGACGTGTGAACATTTCACAATAATGATCTAGTAACTTTTCTTTGGCAATCACTCGTAGCTGAGTAAGATTGTCTTCCATAAACACGGTTTTAACAATGAGTCCGTAAGTGACTGTGGAGGCCAATTCTGGATCCACATGTCCTTCCACAGTGGGGGCATTGGTTTCTGGGTGGGAGTTTATCACGGTGTGGATTTGCCAAGCGTGCCTTCCTCTTAGCACATTTCTCCCTTGCATCCTGCATTTGAGTGTCTTCAAAGCCCATGACACCTTTGGTAAAGGCTCTTCTCCACCTGGAGCGCTCGCAGGCCAGTGTTTCCCAGTTGTCAGTGTTTATACTACATTTTTTAAGATTTGCCTTGAGACAGTCTTTAAACCTCTTTTGTTGACCACCAGCATTACACTTTCCATTTTTAAGTTTGGAATAGAGTGGTTGCTTTGGAAGACGATCATCAGACATCCACACAACATGACCAGTCCAACAAAGCTGATGTTGAAGAATCATTGCTTCAACACTGGTGATCTTTGCTTCTTCCAGTACACCTAGTAACTTTATTAATATTGGACCTACTTTAAACAGGGTTATTTGTTGTTTGCATGACCACTTCAACTAGTGGCTGGGTCAGAATTAATAGCAATGAGAAGAAAAGACAAATATATGCCTGCGTTTTCAAACATAGCTGCTAATTTGAGATTAATCTGAGTTTTTGGCAGTGGCACTTGAGACAATTTTGCAGCTACTACAGCTCATATTTAAGGCCCTTTTATGGGATTCTCCGGAATGATAACTGGATTATGCAAATGGCGAGCAAGTGAGTTTATTTGGGGGAACGGATTAATTTCTAAAGGGAGAGATGTGAAGGTGAGGCAATGTTAATGAATAGGGATTTTTGCCTCTGCATGCCAACTCGTTATTGAGCGTATATTAGCAGCAGTGATGCTATTAATTCAGTGATTCTAACATTAGCAAACTACCAGTGGTAAATAATGCAGTATTATGGGAATGTTTACTTCTATTTCATTTTATGGCGGGAAGGAGAAAGAGAGTGAATGCAGATAAGCACCGTGCCACCAAAGGACTCTAGAATTGCTTTGATAGTCCCAAACTAATTGTATAGGTTTCCTGCCCCCCTCCTCCAAAATAACTCTTGAAATGAGGCTCTGGTGCAGTTAATTTATGTTCCAATAAAGGCCTGTCAGGACTTTTCATCAGCTTTCAGAAAGAGATTGCTGGAATGTAGCAACAAAATATTTGTGTTTTAGCCTCTCCTGTTTGTTCTCCACAAGCCTTTACCGTTCGTGTTAAATTCTTTAGGACAGCATTCCCCAACCTGCTGCTGTGCAGGCATGTTGGACTACAACTCCCAATGGCACCAGTCAGCAGCACTGTGTTTGCTGGTGTTGATGGGAACTGTAGTCCAAAATATCTGCAAGGCCCCAGAGTCAGGTGGGCTGGCCGAGCAAAATGGAAATTCCTAAAAAAGTGACAGTGGGGATGGTTAGCATGGCGGAAGGAGACATTCTGGCAAATGTACATTATTGGGGCAAAAGTGGCCTGCTGTTTCATGTGGAAGTCCCAGGTTCTCTGTTTCCTCTTGTCTTGCCCACAGGATGGGGCTAAATAAATCCAAAGAAAATAGCTTCCCCACCATCCCAAATTACCACCAGATGAGGGCCAAACTATAGATGGAAGCTACAGCAGACCTGTGGGACGTGGGTGGTGCTGTGGGTTAAACCACAGAGCCTAGGACTTGCTGATCAGAAGGTCGGCGGTTCGAATCCCCAAGATGGGGTGAGCTCCCGTTGCTCGGTCCCTGTTCCTGCCAACCTAGCAGTTCAAAAGCACCTCAAAGTGCAAGTAGATAAATAGGTAAACAGCGGGAAGGTAAACAGCGTTTCCGTGTGCTGCTCTGGTTCGCCCAGAAGCAGCTTGGTCATGCTGGCCACATGACCCGGAAGCTGTACGCCGGCTCCCTCGGCCAATAAAGTGAGATGAGCTCCGCAGCCCCAGAGTCGGCCACGACTGGACCTGGTCAGGGGTCCCTTTACCTTTACAGCAAACCTATTTGCTTAATGTTGGAATCTGCCCCAAATGAAAACAATATTTATGAATTTGGTCTGTTCACTTAATGCACCAAATGAAATTATCTTCCATGCCCAGCTGTGGGTCAGAAGGAGACGGGTTAGCTTTCTTTTCTCTCTAAAAAAAATATTGGACCTGTTCCCCACCCCCATCTCCCCGACCTTTGATATGCAGTTGGGGTAGACCAGGGTTTGAACTTGTAACATAGTTTGGGCCAGAAATTCACAAACTGATAATGAATAGCCTGAGACACGAGACATTTTCTGCGTTAAGACTGAATTAACAAATGCTATGCAACCTTGTCCTAACTAGCAGACACACACGTACAAACACACACCAGCTGTCCCTCAATGAATAAACTGCGTTCTGCTGAAGTGTTCAGAATTTGAGGTTTTCTTGCACAGACTCTTGTGTTTTGGTGTGGAAACTGTTACATGCCACGAGCCGCTCTGTCCAACCACATTTCATAACATTGTTTCATCAGATGGTCTTAATTTTCTGCATGACATTATCTTTTGAAGCTGACATAAGATTGGGCTGTGATATTTGCATATGCAAGATGGAACTATGCAACTGAACTGTATTTCTCCTTGCGTGTGGTATTTCAGTTTGTGACTTAGGGGAATCCAACGAGCAAACCCTTCCAAAGAATTTCCTCAGATTCCTGAATAATTTCATTGTTTAAAGTAATATTAAGAGCTGCGTTGCAGGACTTATTGCTAGCATAATATGTCATGTGGACGCTTTTTATTTTGCTTTTCAGTCACTGGTGTTAGTGTGGAATTATTCATTATTTATTAATTGTTATTCATTTTTCTTATTATAGCATCAGTGCATGGCAATTTACAGAGTACATGAAGGCAGCCCCTGCATAGCTTCCACTCTGAAATTTGACATGGGAGCCAGATAAATGTGGGGAAACAGAACAGGAACATAAACAATATGGTCACAGAATCACTTCTTTCTTTATGTAGTCGTCCTTGATTCTCAAACGCCTTGGTACTCATACGTTTTGGCTCCCAAATGCCAAAAACCCATAAGTAAGTGTTCCGGTTTTCAAATGTTTTTCGGAAGCTGAACGTCTGACACAGCTTCTGCTTGAGTGCAGGAAGCTCCTACAGCCAATCGGAAGCCGCACCTTAGTTTTTGAATGCTTTTGGGAGTCAAATGGACTCCCGGAACGTATTAAATTTGAGAACCAAAGTTCCACTGTGTATTATTGTCAGTGGGGATCAGGCGCACCAACTCTAGGGGGTCAAGGTGTCTTTGGCCCCCTCAATGTTGAGGGTGCAGAGGAGGCCCAGTGAGGAACTGAGTGTGGCACACTGGCCGGTTCCTCCAGAGTGCTTGGCCTTCTCCAGACAATGTGACATCACTCCATGCATGTGATGTCACACACAATCAATGCACACCAGAGCCAGTGTGGTGTAGTGGTTAAGAGCGGTGGACTCATAATCTGGTGAACCAGGTTCGTGTCTCCGCTCCTCCACATGCAGCTGCTGGATGACCTTGGGCTAGTCACACTTCTTTGAAGTCTCTCAGCCCCACTCACCTCACAGAGTGTTTGTTGTGGGGGAGGAAGGGAAAGGAGAATGTTAGCCGCTTTGAGACTTCTTCAGGTAGTGATAAAGCAGGATATCAAATCCAAACTCTTCTTCTTCTCTTCTTCTCAATCTTGAGGGCAACTTGGCTCCCCTGGTGTGCATTATGTTTTATGGAGGTCCTGTCCCCAAGGAGCTTACAATCTAAAATTTGACACCGGGGAAATAACAAAGGAAGAGAAGCGATCTGAAGGTAGGGGTAAACAGAGAAATAAATAAGACACAATTGTTTCAGGTACATATATTTAAGTTTGGTTATAGGCTTAGAATGTCTACAACACATTTAAGGAAACTGCAATGGCCTTAACACAGTTCCTGAACTTTTCAAGAAAGCTCATGCTAGAAGACTTTCTGGTGGAATGGACTTGAAAGGAAAAGTAGGGAATGGGAGAGGGTGCATGAAAGAGGAATATTTCTATTTAGGTAGATGAAAGGTCCAATTTAATTCTGTCCTTCTGAAAGTCAGAGTTACAACCAGATTATTCTCAAGGGGGGGGATATGGCGGGGGGAGAGACCTGCGTTCTGATTTCCTCTTCTGAATTTACTGTTGGAATTGCATGCACCTGATTGCCAATAGCGTACCAGTTTCATTAAACTCACACAATCAGGAGAAGGCATTGATGATGGTAGTAAATACCTGCTAGAACTTGATGTTCTAATAATTTGCTATGAGAAAAAATACTGAATCTCTGTGTAGCAAAACACAAGCTGGATAGAGTCAAATTTCACATTCTTCCCCTTCACAGTTCTTCTAATTTTTCTTCCTTTCTCCTTCTTAACATTCCCCAGTTAACCCTTTGAAAACTTAACAAAGGCTGTCCTTGTGCATAGGCACAAATGCTAATGCTGTTTGACCCATTAGCTCTAGGCAGTATTTTTCTTTAGTATACACTAATTTTTTCCCGAATAGTAGAATGTTAATTCCATTTTACAGAAAGAATACTGAGTCTAACAGAGAGAGGTTTGTCCAAGGCGACCTACAAACTAGTTTGGGGGCTAAGAAATAACCCCAACTAACCCATGATGATGATGACGATGGTGATTTTATTTATACCCCGCCCATCTGGCTGGGTTTTCCCAGCTCTTTGGGCAGCTTCCAGCAGAATATAAAAAGATAATTAAACATTGAATGTTAAAAAACCTGCCGATACAGGGCTGCCTTCAGATGTCTTCTTAAAACTGTGTAGTTCTTTATCTCCTTGACATCTGATGGGAGGACGTTCCACAGGGAGGGCTCCGCTGCCGAGAAGGCCCTCTGCCTGGTTCCCTGTAACCTCACCTCTCGCAGTGAGGGAACCGCCAGAAGGCCCTTGGAGCTGGACCTCAGTGTCTGGGCTGAATGATGGGGATGGAGACACTCCTTCAGGGTAACTCAGTGAATGCTTTAGGGCATGCATGTTCAACCGGTCAACTGCGATTGACAGGTAGATCCCCGGGTGATCGTGGTCGATCGCGGGACCCTTATTGCTCGTGGGATTAAAAAAAATGTGGGAATGCATGTCTCTGCCCCTCCCCCTTGCTCTGTTCCTCCATCGCCTCTAGTGGGCGGTCATTTGGCATTTGATGATTGTGATTTGGGATACGGTGATTGGCGCTTCGTGCGTTGCTTGTTGGCTGTGGATTTTGTTGTGAGCGATTTATGGTATTTCTTCCCCCAAAAAGCTCAACAACTCTGGGCAATCCTCCCCTTACACACACACACACACACACACACTCCTCCTCCCTCCAATGACAATGGGTAGATCATTGCCAGGTTGTTTTACACTGGGAGTAGATCGCAGTCTCTTGGGAGCTGGACGTGCCTGCTTTAGACGAATGATCAGCAACTAGCTTTTCTTTAATACGAAATAGTGGGAATGTATCTATTTTGGAGCTCATTAGGTTTTGATAACCAAAGTGGGTGAGAGCAGAGGATAATATTTCCCGCTCACATTGTGTGTACACTTAACATGTGTGTCTTAAGGATGGTGATTCAGATGTTAAATACCAAAATGGTGGAGGAGGAAATGACTTTTGTTCTCCTGAGCTGGGAACTATTGTGCAGCCTGACAAATACTGTGTAGTTAAACTGCTTATCTACATTATGGTTTCTTAAGCAAAGACCTTTAAAATGCAGCTCCACTCCCCCCCCCCCCATTGCTACTTTGCATTGTGCAGCTCTCAGTTACATCTCAATTAGTCATGTCAGTGCAGTTTTGCAACCTTGACATGGAAAACAGTGTTTTAAATAACGTGATGAGGAATTTGGGATGGGATATTCTGTTACAGAAATAGTTTTTAGTTTTTTAGAGGGGAGAGGGACTCCATCGAAACACTATGGTGAAATGTTTTATGTGCATACTATCTGCATTTGGAAGACGTGAAATTAAGGCGAGCTGTAAAATATAAAGACTCCAGATCTGCATATGATTATCTGTAGTAAATTGAAGTAAATTTCCTTTATATTACTCAACGAGTGTTTTTCAGCAGTAAACCAAGATTTGTTTTTGCTTCTATTGCTGCCATATTTGTAAAAATGACTCAAAGGCCATGCTGAGTTCAGAGTGAGGCCTTCTTGGCTACCACTTTCATGTTCAGTTTTGGAGATAGAAAGGAGAAAGGCATGTAGGGGGAAATGACTCTGGTATAATTCTTCAATCACTCACACAGCAACAGAGCACAATGTGCGTAAGAAAGCCCCACTCTATCCTCCTCACATAGCCCTCACAGGGAGCAACGTGTGAATAGGGCTACTCCCATTGTTGTTTTTCATTTCCTACCTTCAGGTCACACCAACTCAACTGCCAAGGAAACCCAGTGCAAAAGCAGAGAGTTCATTTCTGGAGCATGTTAAAGGAAGCATGCTCAGTAAACACAGGGCACTGGACAGAATTGCTGGGCTTCACTGTTGAACCTTGAGGACTGAGTGTGCAAACTTTCCTATGGCTGCCACATAGTAGAGGAAGATGGGTTGTCGTGGGCAAGGCATCAAAATAAAAGAATTTCAGTCCCAGGAACCCTAACTGAAAGTCAAATGTACAGTAACTTAATCTGGGAATATTGCTTTCTGTATGCTTAACTTGGGACGCGGGTGGCGCTGTGGGTAAAACCTCAGTGCCTAGGACTTGCTGATCGTGAGGTAGGCGGTTTGAATCCCCGTGGTGGGGTGCGCTCCCGTTGCTCGGTCCCAGCGCCTGCCAACCTAGCAGTTCGAAAGCACCCTCGGGTGCAAGTAGATAAATAGGGACCGCTTACTAGTGGGAAGGTAAACGGCGTTTCTGTGTGCTGTGCTGGCTCGCCAGATGCAGCTTGTCACGCTGGCCACATGACCCGGAAGTGTCTTCGGACAGCGCTGGCCCCCGGCCTCCTAAGCGAGATGGGCGCGCAACCCCAGAGTCGGACACGACTGGACTGTACGGGCAGGGGTACCTTTACCTTTATGCTTAACTCAGAAATCATTACTTCTGTCTACTGTGAAATACACAGAGAGAGAAAGAGAGAGAATGTTACACTTCTCAAGGAAGTTGCTAAATGGAGAAGAGGAAATGGCTCTTGTACCTTTAATAGGGCATTTCAGCAGGTGTAGCTTCCATCACAACTATTAAAGGTGCATGAGCCCTCTCCTGATTTTCAAAGGTTCCTGATTATTAGGTGGCTTTTATGAGTGGTTGAGCACCACCACTACCCTGATCTCCTCCAGAGGATTTTCTGGATCTGCATGGGAGATATTTTTTGGAGCTGTAGGGTAGAGGCAAAAATATAACTCTTCCCTTTCATTCTGGACCCAAGCTTTTTCTGAGAACAGAAGCTGCCCTTCTCTGAATAGAAGGACATTTCCCATTTGTAGAAGACCTCACTGGGTTCAGGCCAAGGAATCTCTTTCTGCTTCCAAGTTCGGTATTGAGAATCAAATTACCAAGTGCCCACAAAACAATTAATAAGGGCCCAATGGATAGTAATCAAGTTCTTTCTCTCTCTGAGAGATAACAAATCACATTAGACAGTTGTCTCACAAAACATCAGTGGGAGCAAAGAGTTTCCTTGCACACTTTATCAACATCACCCAGTTCCACCGAAAGTCTTGCCACATTTTGAAGTCTATAGCTATGGAAAATAAATCCATTTTCTAATATCAGCTTTTCTTTTAACCTATTTGTGAATGATTTATTGTGGTAGAAAGTCAGATGATGATAAGATAGGGCTGTTTAGAGGTCATTGAAGAGTTCTTGGGAAGTTTTTTTCCACCAAGGTGCTGGTCTCGCAATGTCAGTCCGATAAGAAAACTAACAGTTTATGTCAAAGTTGGCAAAATGAGTTTGTCTGATAAACAGTCTGCTTAGTGGGCATCAATCATACTTCTTTTTCATGCTATGTTGTATTTATCATAAGGTGAACTTCCGTGACTTGATAGTCTTGCAGGGTTGAGATTGCTGCATGTTAAACAGAACGGCTGTGCATGGAGGAGGGACAATGTCCTGCTTATATTGAGCTCTGCCAAAGGTGTGGCCATTGGCTTCTACAGTGCTCACCTGGTGCCAGGTGAGACCGCTATCTTGTTGTCTACAAAGCCGATGGTATTATAGTTTGAACAATACATAACAAAGGGAGAAAGTGAAAGGCGATGGAAAGAGAGGAATGGGGGAAGAAGAAAAAAGGGGGGAAAGAATAGAGGTGTTATAAATGGAAGGAAAGAGATAGTACGAGAGAGAAAGTGGGGAATAGATAAAAGAACTATAAGCACAATATGACAGGATTTTCTAAAATAAAATGCTCCGAGGGCGCAGAGCGTCCAACAATTTCGCAAATATGTTTTTTCCTGTGGAAATGGGGGAAACTGCTAAGTGTGCATTTCAGACCCTCCAAATCTTGCTGTTTCCCTCCTCCCTCCCCCCACCAGCATTTTCAGCTTATTCCTGTATAAATCGCTTTGCAAAATTGCCTTGAGCAGAAACAATATATCTGAGCTTGGGTTAAAAGCTTATAAGTGCTTCTCTGCTTGAACAAAGTGAAATCAGGTTACGTTAATAGAAGTATTAATTAATTTGCCCTCATTTATGCAGCAGAATTAGCATTACCAAAAGTCTTTACTGCCTTTAAGTACGCTAAATTGTGTGCAGCTTTGGCGACAAGAGTTTCAACCACAGCACCTAGCGATGTGTCAAATGCCGTTGAAAAATATTGTCCAATTTGGAAACCTGAGACGTAACTTGGAAATGCTGTGGGGTGTGTTATAATGAAAATACCAATCCACATTAGCCATTGTTGCCATAAGCAAAAATCTTGATATCTTGGCCAAATCTACGTAAGGTTCATGTAATAAAGTCACATTCCTAATTTTATTAGGGATGTGCCAAGTTAAGCGCTTTGCTGGCCTTTGGAAAGATTTATTGGTTAACTTCTGCTGAATTAGTGGTGACTGACAAGGGGACATTGTTTTATAGGGCGCAATTTAAATAAAAAACCTGCAGGGTATTTCTCTGTAACGTTGTCACTTCAAGTCCAAACTTGGAAGAAAGCAATGCGTATTAAGGAGGAATCTTCATTAGTTTTTATGAATGCAATCTAGTGCTGTCAAAATCTTCCTTATAAGGTAACGTACAACGACAACTATAATCTTGTTCCAGCTTTGGTATTAAAAAACCCTCAATATTTCAGGTTCATTGAAAAATCAGGGAGGGAAGAAAGAGAGGGAGACAGAAAGGATAATTTTGTAGCCCTGTCTCTACTGACAAGCTTTCTTTTCCAGCATATTTTTGCAGTAGGAAATGAAGTAGCCAGTCATGAAATGGGTGCTCATCTTGTCTGATTTTTGTCAATATGCTACCTTTGTAAAACGAGGCTCCATTTAGGAAGCATGGCTGTTGACAGACTTATTCTCTTTGAATTTTCCAAGCATTTGTTTTATGGCAGAGATGGGTAACTTATGGCCCTATAGATGTTTTTGAACTACAGTTCTCATCATCCCTGGCCATTAGCCATTCAGGCTGAGCAGGAATCCAGCAATATATGGAAGGCCATTGGTTTCCTGTTGGTTTTCCTCTCCTATTTCAAACCTCTGGAAGACAGCAGCCCTCACCACACCTTCTGTTAATGAATGTCACAAACAGATTATGTGTTGCAGAAGTACACCTCTTTAATATATCCTTTTTTGTAGAACAAATGAATGTTATTATACCTATGTAGACTAATGTGTATGTTTTCATTGCCGGGGAAATTTAAGAATTTGTTTTATATCGAAAAGCGGGCTTGCATAATAATAATAATAATAATAATAATAATAATAATAATAATAATAATATTGTTTATACCCCACCCGTCTGGCTGGGTTTCCCCAGCCACTCTGGGAGACTTACAGCATATATAAAAACATAATAAAAACATCAAGCATTAAAAACTTCCTGAAAGAGGGCTGCCTTCAGATGTCTTCTAAAAGTTGTGTTATTCTTTATATCCTTGACATTTGAAGGGAGGGTGTCACTACCAAGAAGGCCCTCTGCCTTGGTTCCCAGTAACTTCACTTCTCGCAGTGAGGGAACCAGCAGAAGACCCTTGGAGGAGGACCTCAGTGTCCGGGCTGAGCAACAGAGGTGGAGACTCTCCTTCAGGTTTACTGGGTCGAGGCCATTTAGAGCTTTAAAGGTCAGCACCGACACTTTGAATTGTGCTCAGAAACGTACTGGGAACCAGTGAAGATCCTTTAGGACCAGTGTTATGTGGTTCCAGTGGGGCCTACTCTGCTTCCAAATATATTCAGGGTTATGCTTGATGATCCCTGGATCAACCAAGTGGTACTTGCTCTCTCAGGGGATTCACTTGTGAGTTGAGGCCCCACTCCCTGCTTTGTGATGAAATAAGACACATGGACACAAGTAATTTAGGTTAATGGGCTAAAAAAAGGCCACAACTTTATTGGTTACAGAATGTGAGTGGTATTGGCTTAGGCATTGGATCCAAACGGACTATATTTGACTCCTGCCCACTCTGTAGGGAGTCGCACACAAGGGTTATTAACCTGTAGGGGGAGTTTGTTGATGCAAATCAACTGGAAGCTTTCCCCTAGAGCAGTGGTGGTGAACCTATGGCACGCGTGCCATACTTGGCACACAGAGCCCTCACTGATGCCACCTGCGCCATCGGCCCATCCGCGCTCTTCATGTTGTTTTCCCCCATTTGTTCTCCTGCTCCCGCTCCCGCTACAGTTAGAACCCAGAACCTTTTTTGCCAGTAGCTGGAGATTGTGTTAGATGATTGGTCTGTTTTTCAATTTGCTGTGTCAGTGGCTGTTTCTGATTGGGTGTAACAGCATTCATTTTTAACCCTTTCTGTGCTGATTTTTTTTGGCACTTTGTCAGACCATGATGTTGGCGTTATGTGTTAGTTCCAGTAAAGGTATTATTCATCATTTATTTCTCCCCCCCCCCCCAAAAAAAATCCGAACAGCTTTGGGGCACCCCCCCCCCAAAAAAAAAAGCAAAGCAACTTTTGCAACCCCCAAAAAACTTTGGTCAGCAGCTCCCCCCAAAAAGTTCAACAACTCTGGGTACTTTGCGATAAATAAGTGGGTTTTGGTTTGCAGTTTGGGCACTCGGTCTCTAAAAGGTTCTCCACCACTGCCCTAGAGTCACCGGAGGGTCGTGCCATGGCCCTAGCCACCACCTGGGCATCAGACAGGAACCACGACTGCCGGATTCCTTTAATGGAATACCCTTCAAGGGGAAAGGTAGGTGATGGCCACAACTTCCCCTCCAGCACACAACACATTTTCCAATGCCTAACCGCCAAACCTTACAAAGTTGTGATGATTTGCTACAAGGTAGGTGAAAAACCAAGTGGCTGGTGCCAATCTGCCACGTGGAAAAAATTCCTACCAGGCCCCTTGAACAGGCGACCAACCGAGGTCCATAGCAAGGTCAAGTGCTGAATGCAAGACACAGAGCAAGGGTCAGCAAACCTTTTCAGCAGGGAGCCGGTCCACTGTCCAGACCTTGTGAGGGGCCGGACTATATTGGGGGGGGGGGTAAATGAATTCCTGTGCCCCACAAATAACCCAGAGATGCATTTTAAACAAAAGCTCACATTCTACTCATGTAAAAACACCAGGCAGGCCCCACAAATAACCCAGAGATCCATTTTAAATAAAAGGACACATTCTACTCATGTCAAAACATGCTGATTCCCAGACTTTCTGCGGGCGGGATTTAGAAGGTGATTGGGCCCGATCCGGCCCCCAGTCCTTAGTTTGACAACCCATGACATAGAGGGAGGGAGGGCAGGAGATCCAAGGAAGCAGGAACAAAACAGGAGGAGCTCGTGAGCCCGTGGCCTTTTAAATGTGGCCACACCAAATTGGCTGGCTGGGGGGCATGACGTGGGCCCAGGACTCTGTGACACAAGGGACCTGGCCACGCCCCCCCCCGTGAGCATGGGAAGCGATTCCGGCCCACAACCCCTCCCCTCGGTGAAGAGGAGAGGCTTTCCCACCTCATCAACGCACGCCTTAGTTGGGACGGTTTATGTAGGCAGTCGTTCAACGGAGATCTAGAAAAATGGTAACAAACCAGATAGCAGTCGCCATTCTTTTCATTGAGGCTTAATTCCACAACGGATTGAATAATCGTTATGTCAAAAGCCACAGTTTATAGCACAATTTTTACCCTGCGCGGCACGTTGCTTCACTATGCAACGCTACCCTTTACACCAAACGGAGCAGAAGGCTGTGGGATGAAGCAAGGAGGGAGGCCCTTTTACAAGGAAAGAGTCGCCTCTCGGTATCTGTGTATATGATGAAAAATTAGTCATTGGAAAGCAGCAAATCCAATGCAGATTACGGCTAGCATTTGGTAAAGTGGTCATTGAAGTGCTGTGTTGTGCGCTTAAGATCACTGTTCAGATTTATTTGCTCATTTCATCACAGGGAAGTGTGCAGTTAGCAGGACAGATGGAGGAATGCTTGAGGAATTTGATATTTTCGAATTCAGATATGAACTGACCTGATCTGCACCTCTCCGGCTAATGTACAGATCGGATCTTGGTTATACACAGGCTTTAACGCCTCCTGAATGCTCCAACACAGTTCTCTGCTTAAAAACCATTTAAAAAATATTTTTAAATGCATATTTTGAGAGAAAATATGTGTAATTTCTGATAAAATATGTTTAGAAGCCTATCTTTAAGTCACTGACTCAGATAAGCAAAGGGAAAAAATTTTAGTTAAGGGTTATTGTTAATGTATTGATTGGACTGTATGTTGAGGGAATTTGGGATTATATTTGTTTTTATTCTTTGTATATTACTGTTTCTTAGCCACCTTGAGTCTCTGTGGACAAACTGGGGACAGAAGTTTTAAAAATAAAGTAAGATATTTGAAGAAAAAAGTATATTTGAAGTGCACATTTGAATGCTATTTAAATACAACTTTTTGTGCCTTCTGGCTTGGGCTGAAGGGAGTTGGAGTCCAAAAATATGTGAAAACATAGCTTGTATCTTTAGCTAATGGATGGGGAGCCTCCAGGTGTTGCTGGACTCCAACTCCCATCAGGCCCAGTCAGCACATCCAGTAGTCAGAGATGATGGGCGTTTTAGTGCATCAACAGTTGGAGGGCCACAAGTTTCTCATCTCTTCCTTATTGGAGTTACGTACAACATAGCATCATGTAGCTAAGATGACTCTCAAGGATTCTATAATGTGTGGCACTATCCAAATACAGTGGTATCTCGGGTTAAGAACTTAATTCGTTCTGGAGGTCCGTTCTTAACCTGAAACTGTTCTTAACCTGAGGTACCACTTTAGCTAATGGGGCCTCCTGCTGCCGCCGCACCGCCACCACACGATTTCTGTTCTCATCTTGAAGCAAAGTTCTTAACCAGAGGTACTATTTCTGGGTTCGCAGACTCTGTAACCTGAAGCGTCTGTAACCCAAGGAACCACTGTAGTTCATTTAGTAAAAGTTCAGCGAAATGCAATGGTTGTAATGTACCATGTGTGCAAAGTAAGCCAGCCTATGTAGATACTTTGATTGGCTAAGTATCTTTGTGCCTTTGCAAAGTTCTGTCGGTTGTGCTTCAGACATTAAAAACTAGTACCGAAACATGTCATTCGAGGCTTCATATGGATATATAAAACTAGCAGCTGTGCATGCAATTGTATAATTTAACATATGCAAATTCATGAGAGTCATTTTAATTTTTCACACACACACACACTTTTTAAGGGAGAAATTTAAGTTGTATTCATAAAGATTTGATTTCATGAAAGATTGAATAGACTTGCATGAGATGCAGCTTTTAAATTTGGTTTGTGTTCTGTATTGTGCTCTGATTAGAGAGAGAGAGGCATAACGGGGGCCAGATCTGATTGCTCGGCTCGTCACTGGGAACCTTTCCATGAATTTTCATGTAAGTTGCTTGGATTGGGCACCAACCCTCTAGAGCCACAAAGGAATTTTAAAATTAAGCATGTGCTGAAATGCTTTGCCGGATTCAGACTCGAGAGTATAAAGTTTTAATGGCCAGCCATCCATTTGCAGTTTGGTATCAGAGCAAAAGCACTGGTGTAATTGATTCCAAAAAGTTGGGAGAATTTCAAGTAATGATTCTAGGTTGGCATCTGAATGCAAGATGGTTGAGCCAGATCAATAACATGGGTGAGATTGAATCTTTCTTCCAGTCTTCTTGGCAAATGCCTGTTCTGTTACTTGCTTCACGGTGTCTTTCTTTTTTCTTTTTATAAATGTATATATTCTTCCTGCCCACCCCCTTTTCTGGACTGTTCAGTTTAACTTGCTTGTTTGCACAATTTAGAGTTATTTCTTATACATTCACCCCTCTGGGGAATTCTGCTTTCCCCTCATGACTTCACGACCTACTGGATTTAGGGTTGCTACACACACATATCTGATTTTTCATATTTGCCCGCTTTGAGATATATGTATGCAGAATAGCTTTTGATCCAGCAGAGTTGTCTGCTAACATAAGAGAATGGGAAGCAATTTTCTCCTTGACCTTTCCCCCCTTCATGTACACCTTGCCACCACATCCATTCTGATGGGACCCCCAATTCTTTGGTGTATATTTTCAGGGAAAGCACAAGGGGTTGTAGCAGGGACATGGAAAATATGAAAAATCAGCTCCCCTTCTCTTACATTTGCCAGCAGCAATGGATTTGGATCTCACCCTGACAGGCCAGTTGGTTCTTAGAAAAGGAGGGTTCTGTGAGTTTAAATTTATGCCCGTCAGCTCTGTTTTCTGTTTAAGGGAATAACCAGACATAATAACAGCAGTTTCCACGTGTGGAACTGCTAATTGCATAGAAGTTGAGCGGGCATCATTTTTAAAGCAAGAAATGTACACTGCCTTTCTGCAATCCGGGACAGGAAGAACTCTTATTGTGGAGAAATATGCTCAGTTGGCCATCCCAATATGGCCCTCTGAGGGTTAATGTGGTAGGAAAGTCACCCTTAGTGGGGTCAAGGAAGTAGAATCTGTTGGAGTTATTTTATTTTATATCTATATATATTGAGTTTATTTACAACACACACACACACTTGTCAAACTAAACATGAAAATAATAGTACAGAATCAAGAGAAAAACAACTACAAAACACAAAACAAAAAAATACAAATAAGGCATGATAACGTGCGAAAACTTATACAAAACAAATAATCACATACCCACACACCATTGTTCAGTTCTTCTTTTCTTCTAAGTGACTTCCTTCATCCTCAACACTGTTCTCTTTTCGTTTTTGGTAAACTGTCTCCTTTTCAGTTCATTATTACCCTCTTTTTCTTTCTGTTTTTAACTTAAGTACCATAAATTATTCTGCAGAAATTAATCCAAGCAAGTCCAAGTATTAATTTGAGGGCACTGCTTTTTAAGATATTCTTTATATTTTACCCATTCTTTTTGGAATTTTTGCTTGGTTTGACCCCTAATTGCCTCCGTCAATCTAGCCAATTCAATATAATGAAATAGTTTGTCTTGCCATTCTTTTTTTTTGTTGGGATTATTTCTTTTTTCCAATTTTTGGTAATTAGTGTTCTTGCCGCTCCTGTGGCATAAAGGAATATTTTCATATTTTCTCCGGCAATACCTGTGTCTGGTATCCCCAGTCGAAAAGCTTCTGGGGTTTTTTTCAAACAAAGTTTTGTTTAAACATTTTCTTTAACTCTTCGTACACTATATTCCAGAAGCCTTTGCTTTTATCACATGTCTACCACATATGTATGAGTGTCCCCTCTACTTTGTTACACCTCCAGCACAGATTTGATTTCGTTTCATGAATTTTATGTATTTCATTTGGTGTTAAATACCATCTGTAAAACATCTTTATTAAATTTCCCCTTATCGCTTCACAAGCCGTAAATTTCCAACTCTCTTTCCATAATTTTCCCGATGATCTGTTGGAGTTATTCTAAGATGGTTGCTAATACATGTAGTATTTAGAGTCCTCTAGCCTGAGTGAAGGACAGCTGGGAGAAAAGTTGTGACATCGTCACCATCATTGTTTTTATCATAATCATCAGCTTTAATTGTTTGCACACAACTGTTCTTTGGAACAATTCCAAAGCATTTATCCACAAATCTATCTTTCTATGTATTTATTTTGGAAACCACAGCTGCCAATAATGGCAAGACTGAGCGACCGCTCTATAGATCAGGACATAGCTTGGAGCCACCTAAGTGTCTGAGCCAAGGATGGAGTATTGAGGAAGCAAGCATAGGATTAAAGGTAAAAGTAGAGGGACCCCTGACCATTAGGTCCAGTCGTGGCCGACTCTGGGGTTGCGGCACTCATCTCACTTTATTGGTCAAGGGAGCCGGCGTACAGCTTCCGGGTCATGTGGCCAGCATGACTAAGCCACTTCTGGCGAACCAGAGGAGCACACGGAAACGCCATTTACCTTCCCGCCGGAGTGGTACCTATTTATCTGCTTTCACTTTGACGTGCTTTTGAACTGCTAGGTTGGCAGGAGCAGGGATCGAGCAACGGGAGCTCACCCCGTCGCGGGGATTCGAACCACCGACCTTCTAATCGGCAAGTCCTAGGCTCTGTGGTTTAACCCACAGCGCCACCCGTGTCCCCTAGCAGAGGATTAGGAGGCTCCTAAAATGCATGCTTCAAAGTCTGTAGTACTTCCATACTGTGGCATACTAATAAGTGGCATCAAGGGTGTCCTTCAGCCAGGGAATCGAAGAATTAGATCTTTGTGAATTGTGATGCAATGTGAACTGCAGTTGTCCTTCAGATGTTGCACTTCACTGAATTTAGCAATGCAGTTCTTGGCTCTAAAATGTACAGAATATGTATGAAAATGTGTGTTTCAGAATAAGATCTGTCTTTTTTTTCCTCCCTGAAAACAATGTGTTCAAACTACGTATTAAATGCTATCTGAATATGGATTTTCCTGTGGATTTCTTCCCTTTAAAAAACCCACAGATGAGTGCAGAATCAGGACTGATAAAATAATACATGTGGAAAAATGACCAGCCATCCTTACCCCTGGCAATGCTTTCTTATGCTTTGGTGTGCCAAACATGGAAGCAAGGAGCTGAGTACAGTACAAAAGATTATGAAATTCACAGACTCAAAGTGCGCATTAATACATTCCTCTAAAGTTTGCCTGCAGGGAAGCTTAAGTGGTTTTTAGAGAAAAGCCTCCCCGTTTAGCATTCTGCTATGCAGAACAGCTCAGTACCCATGTCAAGTGTAACATGAGAAGCAGCTCACAGATTCCTTTATGGAAGATTATCTCTCGATTACCATCACCTCTATCTAAGCTCTTGTTTCCTAAAGAGGTCTATGGACTAGGTTTGTAGGTTCTATTATTCTCACTCGTCTTTCATCTGTCCCATGAAATTGGCTTTGTTTTATTTCCAGCTCTTGAAAAAGTGATGTCACCTCCAATCCCTTTTTCCATTTGTATCATGGGGGGTGTTTATCAAACCACTCTTTAAATAAAAATATATACAAAACACATTTCTGATGTGAGGAAGATTTCCAGGAATAACCATATAATTTCAAAACGATACTGATTTTGTTTATATGCAACATAATCTTTTACAGTGCTTAGTCTTTATTTGAAGCATTGCAAAGTGGATTTTTATGAAAGGTATTATAAAAGACTCCTTGTTTCTTCATAACAGATTTGAACATTAACTGATCAGAGTTCAGATAAATAGTCTTTACTCTCCATTAAAATATTAAAAAGCCTTTGGTAAGAAACTGGCATAAAGATCCTTCATTCTTGTTTAATGAACACTTGTTGGCAAGTATAACACTTTAATAGCTTTGCAGAATGAATTTTGTGTGAGCATCTTCCATTTCCCTGTCAGACGCTTGTCCAGGTGCTGGGAATTTATTGGGGGAAGCATATTTTTACTCATTAGTTTTGTATTTGATTACAGAACAGTAAAATATGAACCACCAAGTCCCCGAGGCATAGCTGTGTACATTGAGATTAGTAATTGCATGTCATCGTGTTTTCCATTGGAATTTATATGGACAGATGGGATAGGTGCTTCTTAAGTGGGTTTAAAAGCAAAGCAAATTTGTATTTAATCTTTTTTCCAGGCATATTTTCCCTAATGGAGGAAAGGTTAGGACAGATGATATATTTTAAACACAGTTTTAATTTATTTTTTTCCCTGCTTCGTTCCCCTCCTCCTTTTGTTAAAAGTATGAGGATTTCTGCTCTGAGAGGGAGAGGTTTGTATATAATATGAAAGCCAGGTACAGTATATACATATATATAGATATATACCTGCTAAAGAAAACCAAATACATACCTGCTCATTTAATCAACGTGAGGGAGAGTTGTATAATAGAAATTAGCATAAAGGTGTTTACATGGATGGATGGACAGGTGTAAATCTGTAGATGGTATTTTAATTGTAACGTGGGAGAATGCAATGGAAAACCATTTCACACCGTCTTTCTTTCATTCGTTTAAACCCTTTTCTGCTGCACATTTATTTTACTCCCTCTGAAAGCCCTTTGAGCATGTTGATCAGAGAAGATTGGGGTTACAGAGCTTCATATTTCAAATGTTACATTTCCTGCGATAAAGTAACAAATTTGCTTGAAGTGCTTTTAGTTTAACAAAAACCACATATGCTACAGCAGCCGCATAGATGATCTTCATCTCACACTGTATATGTGGAGTTACAGAATGCCAAGCATGCCTATAATTTTTTTTTTTTGTATAAAAATGCTCATAAATGCAATTTCCAAAACAGAATCTAATGAGGTACTTAATAGTCACAAAACTGGCACATTTGATAATTAATGTTCCTTACTGAATTTTTGCTGATGCAGCATAGTTTGAAAGAGAGAAGAAAGTTAACTGAACATTTCGCTTGATCCAACAGGGAAAATGAAAAGTTAACTTTTATGTTTTAATAGAAAAGAAAGAAAGTGCAAGAGAGAGTACTATCTTCTTTGGTATTTGACTGTCATAGATATAGGCCCTTCTAATTGCTCTAAAACTTCTAATTATGCTGAAAAGTTGTATAAAGGCACCTATTGTTCAACCAAAATCGTAATGAAAAAAATAAAATGTTCTGAATCCAGAAATCCACTCAGAAAACAGCAGTCTGTATTTGTATTTCTGTGCATTGTATGCTCACTATGCTGAGGAGATGAATACCTGGATTCTACCTCCCTGCACCAGAACTGTTGAGCAGTTGTTTCAAAAGTTGTATAAAAGGCAGCTTCTCTGTTAAGCTCAGAATTGAGACTGGGACGGGTCCCACCTGTATCTGTTGATATTTTATGTAACGTATTTGGAATCTGCAGAATAACAGATATATAAATATAATGAACAGTGCACATGGCAGAGCTAGTATTAAGAGCCCTCCTCAGCTGGGGAGGGTGGGATACAAATAAAATTTTATTATAATTATTATTATTATGAAAGAGAGATAAGCTGCACAAAATAATTATATACGTACTTTTTAGAGGATTTCGCAGTCATGTGATAAGAGGACAGGTCCTCGTATGGATCTGTAACTGGTTAAAGAACAGGAATAAATGGTCAGTTGTCATAACCGAGGGATTAAAGAAGCTGGTTCTTCTGAGGATCCCTATCGGGACCTGTGCATTTTAACCTGTTTGAAAATTACCTTGTGTTAGGGATACTGGGCGGTATATGGATGTGTCAGGCTTATCAACCACAGTCACCCCAGCTGTGGTTGATGATACCTGCTCTAGTCTCCCCCAGGCCCTAGCCTGACACTCTTAACTACGATTCCACACAGTGGCAGGCATATAAGACCTAGAGCAGGCATCCCCAAACTCGGCCCTCCAGCTGTTTGGGAACTACAATTCCCATCATCCCTGACCACTGGTCCTGTTAGCTAGGGATGATGGGAGTTGTAGTCCCAAAACAACTGGAGGGCTGAGTTTGGGGATGCATGACCTAGAGCATATTAGCCCAAACCTACCTATCTCCAGTGATGTGATAGCTTGATTCTGTTGAATGACTTTCAAATGTCAGGTATTAATGGGAAGAGCCCACATGGCTATTTCATACAGCAAAAGCTGCATAAAAATAAAATAAAACCTGCCTCTGCAACAGGGATTATAAACTGGCCTCTCAATCTAGGCTTCAGGACTTGCCAATAACTGTTCTGCTCAGTATCCTCCTCAGTGCTTTTGCCTGGCTGGGATGTGTCTTTCAACTATGGTTTGAATATCATACCTTCCAACATCTCTCTGATTAAATAGGGACATCTTATTCAACAGCAACAACAGCAACAATACCCCACCCATCTGACTGGGTTGCCCCAGCCACTCTGAGTAGCTTTCAACATACATGAAAACATAATAAAACATTAAACATTTAAAAAACTCTACACAGGGATGTCTTCAGGCGTCTTCTAAAGGTTGTATAGTTACTTACTTCCTTGCCTCGGGTTCGCATACCTCAATACCCTCCAACATTTCTTTGATTAAAATGGTGACATCCTAAGGAAAAGTGGGACATTCCGGGATCAAATCAGAAACCAGGACGGCTTATGTTAATCCAGGACCATCCATGGGAAATAGGGACATTTGCAGGGTCTGGAAGGTAGGGGTGTGTGTGTGTGTGTGTGTGTGTGTGTGTGTGTGTAAACCTTTGACTTTTGCAGACTAGAATATAGCCTGCTGTGTAAAGGTAAAAGTCATCTGTGTAAGGCAGGTCTTCCTAAGGAAGTGAGGGGTACCTTATGTAATTTAACATTGCCAGTCAATATGTAGAAACTCACATAGAAGAAGAAGACGAGTTTGGATTTGATATCCCGCTTTATCACTACCTGAAGGAGTCTCAAAGCGGCTAACATTCTCCTTTCCCTTCCTCCCCCACAACAAACACTCTGTGAGGTGAGTGGGGCTGAGAGACTTCAGAGAAGTGTGACTGGCCCAAGGTCACCCAGCAGCTGCATGTGGAGGAGCAGGGACGCGAACCCAGTTCACCAGATTACGAGTCCACTGCTCTTAACCACTACACCACACTGGCTCACGTGTTCTGAGCATCAGTGGTGATGCTGTAGTTCTGCTGCTGCCACTTAAGACATACCCAAAACCTTAATAGGGACGAGGGGTTTACAATAGGTGGGGTGGGCGGCTTCAATTCAACTCACACTTAAAGGCGAACATGCCTAATTCACACTTTTTGAATCAAAATGCCACTGGCTTTCGTAATTCACACTTCTCTTATTTTTTCCCCTCAGTGCAGTTCCCCAGATAAGTAACGTGTACTAAAACCCCCCACAAACAATGCATGTACTATGGTAATGTGAGAATAAAAATGTGTATGTTGGTGATTTAGAGGAAATCAGCTTTGCAAAAATGTTACCATACAAATGGCAAATAAATAATAATAATAATAATAATAATAATAATAATACAGTGGTACCTCAGGTAACATACGATTCAGGTTACATATGCTTCAGGTTACCGACTCTGCTAACCCAGAAATATTACCTCGGGCTAAGAACTTTGCTTCAGGATGAGAACAGAAATCATGCTCCGGAGGCGCAGGGGCAGCGGGAGGCCCCATTAGCTAAAGTGGTGTCTCAGGTTAAGAACAGTTTCAGGTTAAGAACGGACCTCCAGAACGAATTAAGTACGTAACCAGAGGTACTACTCTAATAATAATAATAATAATAATAATAATAATAATTTATTATTTATACCCCACCCATCTGGCTGGGCTTCTCCAGCCACTCTGGGCAGCTTCCAACAAAATATTAAAATACAGTAATGCATCAAACATTAAAAGCTTTCCTAAACTGGGATACGGTACATGCATATGCTGGGAGAAATTCAAGCTAAAATGTTGGGCTGTGGAAAAAATAATTGCAAACTGATGTGTAAATGTGGAGAATCAAATGGAAGACTGGGGAAGTGAGAAAATGAAATTGACAGAATTGGAATTGCCCATTTGGTCACCCAAAATATCAGATGGATATTAATTTGATAATACCAGTAACTGCTATCACCTCACACAGAAAAGTGATGCTTAGGTCTGTCAAGGCTTTACGTCTAAAGACTGTGTGTGTGTGTGTGTGGTTTATCTCTGCTTGAAGATCACGATTGGATGCCCTTCATTATCACTTTTAAGTAGTAAATCAGTGTCTCATTTGTGAAAGGAATATTTGCCTCCAGTCTTTCCCTACCCCTTCCACCACTCTTTGGGTTTCCTCCCAAGCCTATTTCGGATGGTATTGAAACCATAAGAATACTTTTTCAACAATACTCCGATAACAAAGCACTTGAAAAAGGTATAACCTTGTGGGTTGTTTAAAGAAAAGCAAAGAGGAGCCGTGAATAGCTATGAAGTCACTTTGCTGTTTTAATGTAATGATCCCTCCGTTCCGCTGCTTCCCTGCCTCCGACTTTAAAAGCATGCATTCAGATTCTTCCTTTAAAGTCAAGGCAATGTGCTGATTGACTGTACTGACATAATTGTGCTGATTGACAAGACACTGAGGCTACATTGTTAGATATGTCGCTTAGCATCACTATTTATTTAGTTCACTTCTGCCAAGCCTGACTTATACTTTTTATACGTTGTGGTTTCAGTCAGTCTCTTAAAGTGCTTCATTGCTGAAATAACATTATTTTCCTTTTTCTTTTTCCCCCCAAAAAATATTTATTTATTTTTAAAGTCTTTTAGCAGCAGTTCAAGAGAAGAAGGTCTCCCCCAGCATCATTAAACAAGGTTCAAAGTTTGTCCTCGCTGGAAGATTCAAAGTTGGAGCACTTAGAGAATGAATTCTTTAATCTGTAACATGATTAGCAAAAAGAGTTTTTTTGTATCCAAGCCCAGCTTTTAACCCAGGTTAATGGCAATAATATGCTTTTTAATCTACAAAAAGAAAAGGGAAAAAATCCCCGTTGCTTTTTTTAAAAAAAGATTCTTTCATTTTCTTAGGTAATCTTCTGTGGTTACTGCCTTGAACTGTTGAAATGTCATTGTCTGCTGTTTACCAGAAAGGAATATAATTGGAAATGCAGGTGAGGGAGTTATTCTACAAGTGGCCAATGTTCCTGTTTATATGCTGTTTGCCTGTAGTCATTCTCTATGAAATTGTGTGACACTTTGCAATGGTGAGACTCCTTAAGATCTCCAGCAAAACTCCAGCATTTAAATAATACTGAGGTTGTGGCATAATGTGATAATAGATAGAGAATACAAAGTTGAGGTCAGCACTTCATTCTGGGCTCAATGCATATGAAGGAAGGGGGGGAAATAAGAGGCCCTAGAGATAAGCAGACATGAAAATATGAACATTTTGGAAATAGATTTGTGATGCACCAGGTATACAGGGAGACTATTAGCCCTATGCATGTATTTGGGTGAGCAAGCTGGGGCGCGTAATGTGAGGAGGGGCAAACATGCAAGTTCAACCCCTAATGCCCCCCACATTTCCAATCTCCATGTGTTAAGAACTTAGGAAACTGCGTGATAACAAGTCAGACATTGATCCATGTAGCTCTGTATGGTCCATACTGGCTGGCAGAAGCTCTCCAGCTTTTGAAACAGTGAGTCTTTTCCATCCCTAGCTGGGAATGCTGCCACAGAGCTACAGCCATTCAGATTGAGCATAGAGGTCTAAATCAGGGATGTCCAACAGGTCAATCGCGATATACTGGTAGATACCCGGGAGGTTTTCGTAGATCGCGGTCGATCGCTGGATAAAATAGAATCCAGCCCCACCCTCCATCGTTGCATGCTCTGCAGAATGGAAGACGGAGTTTACTCAGTGAGGCTGTTTGTTCCCCCAGCAATCTGTTGGTGAGTGGCTGCTCCTCTTTCTGCCCCAATACAGGGCTTTTCTCCTCCCTTAAAAAAGCTCAGCAACTTTGACAGGGGTAGATCCCTGCCAGTTTTTAATTCTGTAAGTAGATCGCAGTCTCTTGGGAGTTGGCCACCCTTGGGATGTCCCACAGAGGAACTTATGGTCTTCAAACAAAAACATCTTGGAGGTCCCAGGCCACAGAGAGGTTAGGCTGGCCTCAACCAGAGTCAGGGCTTATTCGGCTGTGGCTCCGATCTGGTGACGCTCTGTCACAAGAGACTGGGGCCCTGCAGGACTTGACATCTTTACACAGGGCCTGCAAGACAGAGCTGTTCCACCAGGTCTTTGGCCAGGGCACAGCCTGACTCCCTCCTTTGGCAATCCTCACAGAACTCTAGCCCAATGGTTGCCATTAATCTGTTTTGAATTAATTTTATAATGAAATGATTTTAGAATGTTTTATCATTTTACTGTTGTTAGCTGCTCTGAGCCCAACTTCGGCAGGGGAGGGTGGGATATAAATAATTTATTATTATTATTGGTCTAAATCAAGGTTCCCCAAACTTGTGTCTCCATCCGTTTTTTGGACTACAACTCCTGTCATCCCTAGCTATCAGGGCCAGTGGTCAAGAATGGTGGGAATTGTAGTCTGAAAACAGCTGGAGTCACAAGTTTGGGAAACTCTGGTCTAAATAGACATGTCTGGACGCACCCTGCCATTGGGAACCCCGATAAAGCAGCATTCTGCAGGGTTCCAAGTCCCAGTGAGGGTTATCTGTACATTTACTTGAACACAGGGAGAGTTTCCCTTCTGAACTTCACTCTCAACATGCATATGCCAAACGTAGAGCCAGGACATGCAAAGATGTTGGAGGTGGGGTTAGTGTGCATGCCCTCTCCCCTCTTTAAGCCCACCCTCCTCCAGTAAAACAGGTGAATAAGGCTTATGTGGTGATAGATGGTTACTTCATTACAGAAAAGCACATGTCTTTCACATATGGGCCTGCTCCGTTCATCATTGCCAAATTAATGAGTTAAGAGGGGGGTCCTGACAGTTAAGTCCAGTCGCGAATGACTCTGGGGTTGCGGCGCTCATGTCTCTTTACTGGCCGAGGGAGCTGACGTTTGTCCGCAGACAGTTTTTCCGGTCATGTGTCCAGCATGACTAAGCTGCTTATGGCGAAACCAGAGCAGCACATGGAAACGCCATTTACCTTCCCGCCAGAGCGGTACCTATTTATCTACTTGCACTTTGATGTCCTTTCAAACTGCTAGGTGGGCAGCAGCTGGGACCGAGCAATGGGAACTTACCCCATTGCGGGGATTCGAACCACCGACCTTCCAATAGGCAAGCCCTAGGTTCAGTGGTTTAGACCACAGCGCCACCCGCATCCTAATTTTCAGTCTATATGAAATGAACGTTGTGAGTAATGAGGGTAAAAAAAAGGATGGGAATCATTTTTGTAATCCCCTTTCTGCCCACTGCAAGAGGCAGGTTTTCTGTTTGTCTAGCTTACTGGTCTGATTTTCGTGCCCTGGTGTGGTGCCCTGGTTTTGGAACATTCTGGGGGAAGCGACTGGAAATTGCCAATGAAGGCTGCCAGGGGTCAAAAAAAGGCAGTTATCATTTCATCCTCGACACCATCACCAAAAGATACACTGGAAGACAAAATGGGTAGACCATTCTGGGGAAATAAAATGGTGGCTGCTAGGGTGAAAGTGCTGAAATCTCCCCTACACACAAAGAGAGGGAGCATATTTTTAAAAGCAGGGTTTTATTGGAAAAATAATGGGGAGGTCTCAGGAACATGAATTGCAAAAACAAATGACTAATGAAATGAATGTGATTTCAGTGAATGAAAGAAATGAAGTTTTAAATAATGAAAACAAAAGGAATAATAAAATGGAGGGAACACCTTTACATCCCTTCTTCAGGAGCTATTATATATGCATTTGTTTTAAACATTAATACCTTGCCCTTTCTTCAATAGAGCTCAAGCTAGTGAGCTACAATGAATTAAAATGACTGTGATAGAAGAATAAAAAACTAAAAGGAGCTAAATAAACACTAGTACAGCAGAATGAAAAGAATAAAAATATATTAAAAGCTCTTCAAAGTAATGAATGGGAGTTGGCATAGGTCAGTGAATAGCATTTAGGGATTAATTAATTGATGCATTTAGGGATGTTCCAAAAAAAGTCCTTTTAGGATTCGAGTCTTTCATAATCTTGTAGATCCAGGTTGCCTCAAACTTCTGATTATGAACTCTCAAAAGTTTTCTGATCCTTTGGTGTTACTCATACACCCAAAATTCACATTACACACTATGGGTACAAAGCACTGTACATTTAAATGATTGTTGCGACTCTCCAACAGGCATGGCATCCCCACCCTGCCAAAAATCCTGGGATCCGCAATTTGTTAAAAGTGCTAAAAGTTGTTAGGGGACCCCTGTCCCTCCAGTCTATAGGGACCTCACCTGTTCTCCAAGAATTGTCAAAGATAATAGACAAAGGCTCTGAAATTAGAAGCAAAAGGTCTATGCAGGACACACACACCCCCTCTAGTTTAAATTTAAGCATATTTTCAGAGCAATGCAACTTTACTGTAATGAGGTGCTTTTGCTATTACTTTAAATTATAATTAAGACTTATTTTATGAACCAGAATTAGTAAAAATACAACGACCCCCAAGAGTAAATGAAAAATGAATGGCTTAGACTTGGGGAAAAGAAGTGGGTTCTGTTACTGCATCTCTCATTTTTAGTTCTTTCCTCGTGCCGTATCTGTTTATCCTTACTAAATGTTTTCTGGTTCCCTCCCCTTCTCATTTAGATGTATTTAATTTGGGATTTATTTGCTTTAAAGATGGAAGCTTTTAAAACCTGGCTAGTAATTTACTTTAGATTCAATATTCTTCATGCAGAAATGACAGTTATATTTTCTCATGGGACAATAAAAATAAAAATGGATTAATCCCCCCTCTGCCTCACCCCCCCCCCCAGTTTTTGGAGTAAAGGGGCCTGTGCCAAAGATTAAAGGGGGGGAATAATTGTGTGTAAGCCATATTAAACATTGGCCATTAGAAAGGAAATTGGAACGTGTCATGTCAAATATCTTTAGAGGGAAAAGTTGGGAGGAAGCTGAGGTTACATAAAACACATTCCTTGAAGTAAATAAAGAGTCTCCTGGCACAATGGAAGGATCCTGAGGATCTAAGGCCTTAATTAAGAAGAAATGATCAAGGCCCAGGGTACATCCTGGGGATTAATGACTGACTGGGAGACTTGATGGCCTTAGGCATAGCTGTAGGCCATTAACCCCAGCTGGTCCTTCATTTTTCAGGAAATCCAGTGTGCCAAGGTCATGTATCTAAATAGAAATACTTGCCATGATCTCATGAGAACCATGGATTCCATGATTATTTATAGTTTGCGAGGGCAGTTTTAATTCTGGCTTTTGCCATCTGGGTTTTTCCTTTCTGAATGTTGCCACTTGCCAAGTGTTTTTATTGGAGAATCTTCTCTGCTGGTGTCTCTGCTGGCGAACAAGAAGCTCAGCCCAGTGGTCCTTATTTCCATTGTATGAGCCACAAGAAAAAGGCCTGTTATCAGAGCAGGGGGCTGAAAAGGCAGCAAGAAGATCTTCAGTTTTGTGGTGGATACAAAGGTTCTTGGAAGCGGCCACTAGAGATCATTGAAGATTGTACAAGTATAATATGATCTCTTTGGCCATCCACCATCAAGAGCCTAGCTCCTGAATCCAGAACCATTGGCAGTGTCCAATGGAGAAGACATTATGGCAATGCCATGGCATTTAAGCTCCTTGATCCTGAGCAACCCAGCAGGTCTGTTTCCACAGACGAGATCATTATCAACATTCAGAGAGCTGACTGTTAGGGTCCTAATAAGTAGAACTCACATAACTGGAATGTATTACTTGGAATTCCCATCAAGCCATCCTGGTGCAATCCAAGAGTTTTATAGTCACAGCAAGCGGTCCAGAAAAACCCACACGATCCCACGTCCTGTTCTCATTACCTCTAGGGCAGTGACAGTTTTGAGGTGAGGCTGCCAATGAAACTAGAATGGATTCAGTCAGTTGTTACTGATATGCGACAAGAGCTGCTAAGAGACTGTAAGAATATCTGATGTAATATACAGTGGTACCTCGGGTTAAGAACTTAATTCATTCTGGAGGTCCATTCTTAACCTGAAACTGTTCTTAACCCGAGGTAACACTTTAGCTAATGGGGCCTGTGTGATTTCTGTTCTCATCCTGAAGCAAAGTTCTTAACGTGAATTGGGTTTCTGGATTAGCAGAGTATGTAACCTGAAGCATCTGTAACCTGAAGTGTCTGTAACCCGAGGTACCACTGTAATAAGCAATGCACAGAATTGTTCTTTAGAACATTTGGGGGAGGGGGGAAGAAATTGAATAGATTTTGGGAAATAGTCCCCCAAACATCTGCTTATATCATCAGTAGGGAGCCTGTGGGCCTACATATTTTTTTGGGCTCCCATAATTCCTGACCACTTGCTGGCAGGGGCTGATGGTAGTTGGAACCCAATAAGACCTGGAGGGCCACAGGTTCTCCAACCCCAGCTTGCACAATAGCTAAAACTAAATGATGCTTAAAATAGAGGAAATCAAAGAGATGTTTTTGTTGGCATCTGTCTGTCTCGAGAGACAGTGGAGTGTGCCCCTGGGGATGAAGTCAAAGCACTGAGTTAACAGCACTGAAGTGGTCTCTCTGTGGGCATAAGACTGGGCAGTGTTTAGGGAGGTCCTGGACTGCCCAGATGACACAGCCCACCCCCACCTCCCTGGCTACCTCACTAATGTGGTCCAAAAGAAAGCAGAGCAATATGTCTGGCACCGGCTTGGCTCCAGGAGTTGCTGGAAGGAGGTGTACAAGGTTTGAGACTCATTGGCTACCCTAAGCTTGTTTAGCTGGCCGGTCAAATACCCCATACACCTTAAATCAAAAAGAGGATATTTAATATTAAAGTGTTAACCTTTACCATTGAAAAGGTAAGACAATAAGAATCTGTCCACTTCATACAGCAAAATATGACCATTCTGTACACTTTTTCTTTTCGTGCTTATCTGTGGAAGTCAGAAATAGCAAATCCATAGACCTTATATAGCACAAACAGGCTGTATTTCTGTTTCTTTTGTATCTTGAAGTCAGGCCGCTATCGATTCATAAAATGGAGCTTTTTCGATTGAGACATTAGCTCTTCTACAAGAAAAACTTATCTAGTAAGTAAGCAAACTCAAGCCAGCTGTCTGAACAACAAACTATTGCTTCAACAACAACAACAAAAGTAGCTACCTGGAGAATAGCCCACAGAACTGTGATCCTGCTAGGATAGGTCAAGATGACAAATGTATAGCCTCAGCAGCCCAGAGGAAAACTCAAAAACAATTTTAAATATAGACCCAGTATTTTCAAAACAAGATGCCATATGTGATAGTCTCGCTTGACATCATTAGTTCATTCTGCTATAAGAACTGGTTTTCAGGGCTGGATTAACAATGATTAACCATTCTTGCAGAAGAGGGATCCAAGCAGATCAGGATTCCTGCTGCTCAAAATAGTTTATACCCCCCCAAAGGTGACGTTTTATTAATAATTTGACACAAGCTGGCTAAGGTTAAACACTTCCCTGCGCCCTTTATTCAGTTGAAGAGGTTTATAGCACTGGCTCTACACTTGACATTGGAATTATAGGGTTGGATTCAGACTAAGTCTGTCATGCTTAGTTCAGTAGAACATAAGTTGTACTGACTAGGGATGTCAGAGAATTCCTAGGAAAAGAGAAATGGCAGTGGAAATTGCCGGTGTTTGCTTATTTGTCCCATGTTCAGAATGGAACTCAATGCAGAAAATATGATTGGCATTCACTGTTGTTGCTTTCAGTCCACAAATTATTGATTCGTTTTCCCCACATTTGCACAGTTTCCATTGGATTGAAATGAATGGGGGGGGGACAACCTAATGACAATGTAATTTACATTATTAATTACGTAAATGACACGAGTTATGTAATTTCACCACAGCAGACAATGGGGAGAATAACATAGATTTTGGCAAAAGATGAACTGCAGCGGAACAGAAACATTGCTACACGTGTCGATTAAGGGGCAGAAACAGAAAATGACGTTTTCTTACATCACTAGTTATGACTAAACGTCTGTGTTGATTTCAATGGGTGTGATCTACTGATTTAGCCCTTGGTTACTTCAAAGTGCTTAACTTTGAATGAGCTGCCAAACATCCCAGGGCAAGCCCCCAAGCCCCCAAAGGCATTAACCTAGGTCTGACCAGTGACTAAATGGGAGACTGTCTGGGAAGCCAAGTTCTATCAGTTTCAGCAGCAACCACGCCACTTGAAGGAAACTTTTGGTCATCCCCTTGAAGTAGAATAAATTATGCCAGTGATTTAAATCTATGCTACTTTGTCTGACTTTGGAATAGGGCACCACGATTTCTTTCTAGTGTATCCAGTTATAAAGTATGTTTTGCATCACGTCAAAAGGAGACTGTATCCTTTCATCCGCTGCCAAAGGACACAAACTTTGCCCTGCCTCAACACCTGTAAGCAATGGTCGTTTTAACAATAGCTATGGAAAGAATCAAAGCCAAACCATAACATCTCTATTCTGCATGGACTCTTGCCCTGTTTTTCGTTTGTTTGGGGGTAAGGGGTAATTCCCTTCCCTTGTTCATCCTTTGTAGTCTTTCCTTTTTAAGGGCGATGAAGTGGCTAATGCAATTTGCAATGCTTCTTAATGATTTCAGTTATTTGGATGCAGATGGGGGGGGCAAACTGAAAACTGGTCCTGCGAAACTGTTTTAAGTTTAGAACTCTGAAAACTGATTGAAAGCACAGGGGTGTCAGTGAAGTAACTCACATGGATGAGCCTTAATGGGGAGGGAAGGGAGAAAGTGAAAATGCCAGTATTGTGCTGGAACTACAGCATTTGTTCATTTTATATGTATGTCACTTAAAATAAAAATCATGCTTAAATGGCTTGTATAGCATGTACAGTATAGCCGTTGTCGAAATCAGGAAATGCAGATTTACCACCCCATGTCTTGTATAACAACTAGGATCACTTACTCATGTCCTTACTTGGGCGTTACACACCTTCCCGGAGAGATTTACATGATCCACTGCTTATGTGCTTTGAGAATGGTATTACAGTGATACCTCGGGTTACAGACACTTCAGGTTACAGACGCTTCAGGTTACAGACTCCGCTAACCCAGAAATAGTACCTCGGGTTAAGAACTTTGCTTCAGGATGAGAACAGAAATCGTGCTCCGGCGGCAGTGGGAGGTCCCATTAGCTAAAGTGGTGCTTCAGGTTAAGAACAGTTTCAGGTTAAGAACGGACCTCCAGAACGAATTAAGTTCTTAACCCGAGGTACCACTGTATTCATCTAGATCCTTTGCAGTCCTATTTTTCTAGAAAATAAGAAGTGCCACAACTCACCATGAACGCCTCCCTTGTTCTCTTATAACTGCAATGGCACCCCCTGAGAGGTGCCCAAACTGAATGCTGGTGAGTTCTGGCTAGAAAAAAAAGGCTGTGCCTCTGTAAAATTAGGCCCTTGACTTATCCACTCTGTTGTTTTGGCTGTTCTTTTGCTCTGCTTATGTTTGAAATGGTTCTTGACAAAGCTTAGGTGCCTCGAGTTAGCATGTTCTTAGAAAGGTAGGTTAGAAAGTTTCGTTATAAATGAAACCCATAAATAACAGAGCAACCCAAAGCCCTCTTACATCAAACAGGGGTTGGATTGAGCCACATTCCCACTGGCTGCTGAGGGTGCAGTGCAAGAGGTGTACTGGTGGAAGTCCAAATGGCTGTTCCAAGGGCAGGGAGGGATCCTGAGATCATCTTTCTGTTGATGCCAGATGATATTGTGGCAGATTTGTACCCAATTTTGCCAGGCCAGAGGTGGCACAAGGATGTGGCCTAATTGTTTTGTCCCACCATCTTCCTCTGCAGTGGTTCTGTTGCTCCACAAAGTCCCACTATAGGGAGTGGGGTTTGGATTGCACTCTTAACTCATCCCCCCTACTCATTTTACTGGCTGTTGCTTGGTGGGAGATAAGCCAAGCCATAAAAAGGTAAAGGTACCCCTGACCATTTGGTCCAGTCGTGACCGACTCTGGGGTTGCAGCGCTCATCTCGCTTTACTGGCCGAGGGAGCCAGCGTACAGCTTCCGGGTCATGTGGCCAGCATGACTAAGCCGCTTCTGGCGAACCAGAGCAGCGCACAGAAATGCTGTTTACCTTCCCGCCGGAGCGGTACCTATTTATCTACTTGCACTTTGACGTGCTTTCAAACTGCTAGGTTGGCAGGAGCAGGGACCAAGCAACAGGAGCTCACCCCGTCGCGGGGATTCGAACCGCCGACCTTCTGATCGGCAAGTCCTAGGCTCTGTGGTTTAACCCACAGCGCCACCCACGTCCCAAGCCCTATCATCACAATTAGGGTAAGCTATGGCTGGCAGAAGTTGCCTGTTTGACATAACACTGAGTTCCCTCCAGGTTGGGTAAGAATGATTCCACTTTTTCTGCTTCAGTCACATAAACCTTGCACTGCACCTCTGGATATGTTTTGTAGAAAAAGAATTAATGATTCCAGTTGAAATTGGAATTTTAGGAATGCAAGATTACATGAGCTGGAATTTGACCAGGTTGATGTGATTAATTTAACACTTGGAGTCTTGTAAAAAACACCAAAAAAAACCCAGCCAACCAACATTGCCATGGGATCGTTAATGATCAAAAGTAGTTAAGAGTTGGAGCTCTGTTTAATGCACCACCCGCAAGAAATAAATGTGAGATTTCAAGAAAGGCAGCTCTGTCATCAATTTGTACCACACCACTCACTGATATTAAATTAGCCTCATAAGCAATGTGAGTTTTTATATGTGGAAAAAATACGGTCAGTAAAACAGTGTTTAGCTTAATGAGAGATTATAGTTCTTTGAAACAGAACATGTTCTGATGACAGATCTACTTTGAAAATGACGTGGTAGTGACACTGCTACCTTAGGAATATATTGTTTTCATAGTTGCCTTGTGCTTTGACTCAGTATAATTCTATTAACATTTGTGTGGTGTTCGTGTATATACAATGTATATAAAATCAGCTACATTCATCAAAACTCCTTTGTTTTTGATAGGCTGAACTCCACATCCCATAAATCTTACAAGTAGTATGTCCCCCTCCCCCCCGCCGCTGATGAAAACTGGAATAATTTAGGCTCTTTTCTCACTATTGGTTGCAGCTGGAATGAGTTCCGTTAGGCCATGGATGGGGAATTGTGGCCCTGCAGATATTTGCAGACTCCAGCTCCCATCAGCCCCAGCCAGTATAGCCAAGTGTAATGGGAGTCGGAGTACAACAGCATCTGGAAGGCCACAGTTTCCACATGCTTGCATTAGTTCATACACAATTTCAAGGCTATAAAGGTGATGAAGAAGGAATTGTCTTCTCCCATTATTAATGCAGAAGTTGAATTTTTAAAAAATTAATACCTAAACAAAGTACTCATAAAAGTGTTCAGGAAAAGCACTGCAGTATGTTAGATTGTAGATCAAACAACTTGTTGATGAAAATATATAAAACTAGAAGCCTAGAGATGTCAACAAGAGTTGACCTAACAGAGGCCTAACTGGTCTTCGATAGAAGATGGGTATTTATTGTTCCCAGACCCATGCTGTGGAACATACTTTCAACAGATTCAGTAGGCATTCCTCCTTTTGACTTTCAGACATGTCTTGAAGACTTTTTGTTATGACAATAGGCCTATGCAGTTGTTTAAAATGTTATTGAGTTGCCAGTCATCGCAATGATCTATTTGTCCTGTTTTTAATGGGTTGTCATTATCATTATTATTAAATTTTTTATTAGCTTTTGTACCAAAGTACTGTATTTATGCAAACCCAATGTGCCATCGAATCTAATGTGCACCTCAGCTTTCAAAACCTTGAAACCAAAAAAAGTATTTGCTGTCAAATGTAAATGCACCATCAAATGTAAGGGGCACCCTAATTTTCGCTACGTAATTTGACCAAAAAAAGGTGTGTGTTACATTTGAGTAAATACGGTAACTAAAAGCAACTTACAATGAATAAATGCATGCTTTAAAAGCAGCATGAAGCAAAACTAAGGAAAATCTGAATGTTTTTGTATTGCTGTACAGCACCCTGATATTTTATGAAAAGTAGTATAGTGGTACCTTGGTTTGCAAACAATCTGGAAGTGTGTGTCCCAGTCTGCAAACTTTTTTTGGATTACAGCCCATTTTTTTTGGATTACGAACAAATTTTTTGGAGGCCCCATTGGTGAAAGCACACCTTGGGTTACAACCTGTTTTGGTTTACAGATGGACCTCCGGAACGGATTATGGTTGTAAACCAAGGTACCACTGTATTCGTCTTGTGGACACTGATAGGCCCCACTGCGAAAACTGACCTTCATTAGAAGAAGAAGAAGAGTTTGGACTTGATAACCCACCTTTCACGCCCCTTAAGGAGTCTCAAAGTGGCTCACAATCTCCTTTCCCTTCCTCCCCACAACAAACACTCTGTGAGGTGAGTGAGGCTGAGAGACTTCAGATAAGTGTGACTAGCCCAAGGTCAACCAGCAGCTGCATGTGGAGGAGTGGAGACGCGAACCCGGTTCCCCAGATTACTAGTCTACCACTCTTAACCACTACACCACACTGGTTGCTCTGAATCTGAACACCGCCATACAAGACCTTACAGGCAAGTTTTGCAGAGCACTTTTCTGGCTGCAGCAAAATGTGAACATGAGGATCAGTGATTCACCTATAGAGCAATCCACTTCAGAAAATACTTTCACAATCTGCCTGGGAGTCGGGGAGGGGAGCATCTATGGCAAGGCTCTGAAGCACTTTAGTTTAGGAGAGAAAACAAAGAGCCATACTGCTTTACTCCTTTATATTCCAATGAGATTTGGTAGCTTACTCAGAGCTGCAGCACAAAAGCATTTACGGTTCATGTTATATTAATACTGCGGCTTGATTATCAAAAACCATTACTCTTGGTTATCTCGCCGAGGTTGAACCAAGCTGCTATAAGTCAGGCTGACTACCCGCACTGTGTGTGTTTTGTTTTTATGATAACAGCATTCTAAATGTAAAAGTGCATTTGTAAAATTACGTTCCTGGGTTGGATTCATTATAAATGGGGTGATCTCACACAATTGTGTGGCGCGCATGCACATGTACACAGAGGAAAAACAACACACATCAATAAAGAAGGGGAGATAACAAAAAAATTCCTTGACTCATTCAAGTTCTAGGCAGGTCATTTTCACTTGTGGTCAAACTCAGGGGTATGACGTTAACATTCTTTAAAAATTCTTTGTTCCCTTCGCCCTGGGCAGAAAAACAATAGACCGTCTGCTTCCTTTTCTTCTCTGTGTTATGTTTTGATGTTGTTTTCCCTCTTAGCGATATGCCTCATGGCTCTCTCCCTTTTTTATATATTATTATAATGATACTGTATTATTCTATACCGCAGCAGATCCCTATGGAGGAAAAGGATTGTTTCAGAGTTTCTTTGTGGATTACATGCATTTAGGATTTGTTTACAATAATGATTGCGTTTGTCATAACCTCTCATGCTAATGCCATTGTGCTTGGCTTTTTAATTTCATCCTCCCTTACTGTGATACTTTCACAGGGCTTGTTTGTATTTGTTTGAAAGAAGGCCTAATAAAGGATGGAGCCTGCCTTAATAATCATCTCCCTATCTTGGATATCTGCTTTATTAAGCATGCGAGTCTGAGCAAGAGCTCTGCTGGGTCTCTCTACTGTCAAGGACACCTGGGGAGGAATGACTCCCAGCCCCCAAAGTTTCTTTGCAAACAGAAGCTCAGAGCTCTCATGGGTGATCCTTGGCCATTGAAAATTCCTCATTTATTTAAATTCATTTGTTGTTCCATGTCTAGTGTGAGGACAACACAACCCTGTATAAATAGGAATCCTTGCCTAGAATTCTGATTCCCGGGAAAAGAGGAAAGAGAAAGTGCTTCCTCTATGACAAATTGGATTAAGCAGTTTGTAGCTAAACATTTCGGGGTGTTTTTGTACCATCCATGTAGTAGAAACTTCTCAATGCTTTCAAACGATGGGGCCATTTCACAGATGGTCCTGGGGTTGTCAGTTTAGTGCAGCTACTACAAGGCCCATCTTCCCTGGAGTCAAATTACATGATCCGTGGGAGAGTTGTGACTGATTTGCCATTTTTGTGTGTGTTTTAAGAAAAAAACATGGGGAGCTCCAAATACTATGGAGATGGTTAAACCAGGGGTAGCCATTAGGTCACCTTCCAGATGTTGTGGACTGCAACACCCATCATCTCCAGCCAGCATGGCCCATAGCTGGGGGTGATGTGCATTGTAGCCCACAACATCTGGAAGGTATCACATGGGCTTCCACAATGCTAAATTCTAAAACATCCCCTGAAACTGCTAGCTGCAGTTAGGGGGAATGTGGGACCAACAGCAGCTGTTGTTGTTGTTGTTGTTTAGTCGTGTCCAACTCTTCGTGACCCCATGGACCAGAGCACGCCAGGCAGTCCTGTCTTCCACTGCCTCCCGCAGTTTGCTCAAACTCATGCTGGTAGCTTCAAGAACACTGTCCAACCATCTCGTCCTCTGTGATCCCCTTCTCCTTGTGCCCTCCATCTTTCCCAACATCAGGGTCTTTTCCAGGGAGTCTTCTCTTCTCACAAGGTGGCCAAAGTATTGGAACCTCAGCTTCAGGAGCTTTGCGGAAGTCAAATATAGAACAATAAGCTGGTGCTGGGGGAGGGTTTAAACCAGGGGTCAGCAAACTTTTTCAGCAGGGGGTTGGTCCACTGTCCCTCAGACCATGTGGTGGGCTGGACTATATATTTTTTGGGGGGGGGGGAGAACGAATTCCTATGCTCCGCAAATAACCAGTGATGCATTTTAAATAAAAACACACTTTCTACTCATGTAAAAACACGCTGATTCCCAGACTGTCCATGGGCCGGATTTAGAAGGCGACTGGGCCAAATCCGGCCCCCGGGCTTTAGTTTGCCTATTCATGGTTTAAACATTATCTCCTGCAGCATCTCTAATACAATCAAATTTGGAGACAGCTCACCCCTACCCCAGTGGCTGCTGCAAAGAACAAATTAAAAGAAGAAAACAAGTTTCCAATTTTTCATTTGCTGGAGCAACACACCTCTGTGCCTTGCTCCAGGATCATGAAGGGGTTTGCATTGAAAGCCCTGCAAAAATGGGGTCTCCCCACTTGCTGTATAGATAGCCATACCTACCTCTAAATACATCACTGGTAGCTGGGCGTTGCAGTTGACTGCCGGCAAATCAGAATTCCTCATAACACCAACTGCTGCCTGTCCCAATAGGGTCTCTGGCAAACCTTCAGGACTGGCGTATGGAACCATCCAGTCACATCAGCTTACACATGGTATAGCTAATGGTTTGTTTGGTATCTAATGGACTACTTGCATGTTTTATATATGATGGCTGTTAATTGCTTCATTATCCATGCAGATCATAAAGGCAAACTGTGTCTTAACATAAAACCAGCATTGAGGCCATTTGAAAGCAGATTTAGAGGAGAGTATTATTGTTGTCCATACTTCCTCCTCTACTTTTGCATTCTTTTCTGATTTTTTTAAATGGCCTGGCATTAGGCTCCTGCAATGTTTTCTCCACTGGCTCAGTCTTGGGTTAAAATTATCCAGCCCCTATGAATTAAGGTGAACCCATGACTGCTCAAGTATTTAGGATATAGCTGGATTATGCAATGCTAGTTTGATTGGATAGTAGTTTGATTGGGGAAAGGGAGGGGGAGACGGCTATAAAGTTCTTAAATTGTTCATCAGTCCATGATTCAAATAACTGGGATGTTTTCCCTTGAGCATAAATCTTGCTCTCAGTGATTATAATGCACAGCATTGGCAATATTTATTTAGATTTTTAACTGTCATATATCCCTAAGCTCAGAGCAGGTAAAAGCGTTTGAAAACAAGGAAGTAACCAAAGCAATGGAGAAGTAACAAAAGCAGACTTGGCTATAGGATGAAATAATTGGTCAACTTTCGTACAGTTCCTCTGGAAAATAATCATTCCCAGTGTTTGCTGGACCTCGGAAGGAAGGTCTGAAGCTTAGTGGATAGATGCCACCAAGATTGCTTCTGCATGCTAACCTCTGTTTTTTAAATGACGTTGCTTTATAATCAAGAAAATGTAACGAAAGATTTACGGCATGCTCTGATGCATCCCACAGAGTAATTCCCAAGTAACTATGCATAGAGCTGCAGCCATATATATATATATATATATATATATATATATATATATATATAATTTTATCTATTGCCGTTCATGTATAGATCTCAGTGCAGTTCACAACATACAGGAAACAAACCACAAAATATATAATAAAAAACAAGAACAACCCCCCCCACACAAACCAATAACTGCCCAACCTCTCCCACAAAAACATTTAAAAGGGTATAAGATATTAATCTGCCCAAGTCCTGGTTGGAGGAATGTTTTTGACTGGCACCAGCCAAACCTCCCTGAGGAGAGCATCACACAAATGGGGAGCCAAGGCACAAAAGGTTTGTTTTCGTGTTGCTGCTTCTCCAGACCTCTTTTGGAGGAGGCGTATGAAGAAGGGTCTCAGATGACAGTCACAGGTTTTGGGTGGGCTCATATGGAGAGAGGTGGTCCTTGATTGTGATCTCGCTTGAAAACAATCAAAATTGCCTGGGCACTTCCATCCCCAGGGCTGCCCCTATCATTAGGCAGAGTGAGGCAGCTGCTGGGGGAGCTGGTTGCAGGGAGGTGGCAAAGTTTTAGAGGACAGAGACTTGTGTGCCACATGGCCTACTCCCCTGCTCCCCAATGCTAGCCTGCTGCCCTCAATGGACGATGCTGTCACCTCACCAGTATTACAATAAGATTCAGCTTCCAGGCCAGTCAGCTTCTGAATTTATAATGGTGTGTATGATCTTCTCCTCAGGCAGCAAAATGTCTTGGGCCGCCTCTGCTATTCTGAACCCGCTGCCCTGATCATTCACACTTCCAACACAAAATATTGTCTTACAGCCAAAAGGAATAACCATTTTAATATATAATTTTATTTATAATTTTTCAGCAAATAAACAACTCAACGACATTTCACATTTAGCATTCAAGCATTCCACCTACAACTTCCCTTTCCTCCATGGTTCCCTAAGAAAAATCAGTTTATGCTGAATATTATAGTTACTCGATACCGTCTCACAAGAAAAACAAAAAGTCCAACCCCACTTGCTGTTCTTACTCAAATCCTATTTGCGTTATTACACTTGGCTTTTTAAGTATCCCGCCAACATTTCCCATAACAAATAACAAAACATGGTGTGGGATTCAGCCGACAAGTCCTGCTAAGGGAAGCCAGTGCAATGGGGGTTTCCCCTCTCTTCTCCCCACATGCCCCTGAAACCGGCTCAGGGTTGGGAGAACCCGAAGAACAGAACAGCAGGAGGAAAGGGAGAATCATTCTATCTGACAAGCTGAAAAGCTGAAAAGCTTCCTTTGCCATAGCAGTATAGTGGTACCTCGAGTTAAGGACTTAATTCGGTCCGGAGGTCCGTTCTTAAGCTGAAACCGTTCTTAACCTGAAGCACCACTTTAGCTAATGGGGCCTCCTGCTGCTGCCGCGCCACCGGAGCACAATTTCTGTTCTCATCCTGAAGCAAAGTTCTTAACCTGAAGCACTATTTCTGGGTTAGCGGAGTCTGTAACCTGAAGCGTATGTAACCTGAAGCATATGTAACCTGAGGTACCACTGTATGTTGAATTCCTCTCAAAATAAAGAGGAGGGTTATTTATTTGGGGTGGGGGACAACCAGTCAGATGTGCTTCGCATAAACCAGGGATGAAGAATCAGGTGTTGTTGGAGTCCAACTCCTTTCAGGCCCACACAGCCTAGCCAGTGGTCAGAGATTGTGCAAGTTAGAATGTAGTAACATCCGACGGGCCACAAATTATCCAGTCACTGCCATAAACACAGTAACTTGGCAGGGGAAACTGGCATCATGAACATGGAAATGACTGTCAGGTCATAGGGTCAAGCATGCTTTCCATCAAAATTGTGGGACTGAACCATCTCATCACTACGCAACTCAATGCACCCATAGCAATGAAGGCCCTGGAAGAACAACACTATGATAGAACTATGCATGATGAGAAACAAGAAAGTGGAAGCTACCCAAAATTAGCCCTTTCTCCTTGTATCACGTGTAATGAGATGTACCTGTATCCTGACGTTATCAAACTGTGCTTGAGCCCTACTCTCCCAGTCGCTGTCAGCAATGTGGATGAAACGCCTAACTGGATGTCATCAAGGCGCAGAAATTTGTATGCATACAGAGGGAGAGGAAGACTTGGGCTTATCATTTATCACAATAAATCGCCCTACCCGAGTCACCTCTCTTTTTCTACGGTGTCCTAGTAGAGGCTGAGACGGTCATCTCCATTTCTGTCATTTGGCTTGAGAACTGATGGTGTGATCGATTCCTTGTTAACGATGGCAAGAACAACTTCAGATTTACCACTTTGAAGGCTAACGTGCCTTTATACTCCTTTTTCCTCCCCTTCACACACTACATGTGAGAAGGCATAGATAAACTCCCCCCCCCCTTCATTTTAGGAAATTGGAGTCCCAGATGCAAGCATTGCAGGTGCGTATTCAACAAGAAGACTGGGAAACACTTTGACTGCAAAGTATACTTCCCAAACTAGCTACCCATGATAATACTGAGGTAACAAAGAAAGCCAGCCTCCGCACTAATTTCTCACTGCAGCTGTTGGGGTGTTAGATTAGAAGTCTGTATACCTTTCCCAAGAATATTAAAGCAGACTGTCTAACCGCCTGTGTTTGTCCTAGTAGCCTCATTCTTGCTGTTAGCAGAGCATGTCCCAACTGTTGTCAATTTATCAATGTAACGTGCACTAGTGGGCACAGTTTGAGCAGCCATTAGGACAGGTGCCTCTATCCATCACAGTCAGTCACTTATTCCACCTTGTCAGGAAAACTAAATGGAGCTTTTGGAGAAATGTAAACAACTCTCTAATGGACAATCAAAGCACCACTTTCTGAAGCAAACAAGAGGAAGGAATCTGACAGGCCTTTTTTTTATATAAAAAAGAAGAAGAAAGAATCGAGTATTTTAAGTGTTAAAACCCCTTTTAAAAATATGTTTCCATTTCTCAAAGAGGAAAACAGAAGTCCAAGTGTTTTATTTTCCAAGAGATGAAGAAACTCAGTTTGTTGTACAGACATGAATGTCCTTTTTAGGGTTTTTCAGGCTCTATGACAAACTGGAAAGCATGACCAGATATTTATTTGACCCACAAAATAAACAAGTCCATTACAGATCCCTGGCCCTGGCTGTTAGTAAGTGATTCTGCTAGAGATGTTAAATCTGCAGTTGTATACGCAGCCAAGATCAATGATGCCTACTCACAGCCAGAATTCCTCAGGTTGCGTTGCCCGTCTACAATTTGATGTTGGAACCCACTTTGAGATCCTAGAGCTGGGCTAGTCAACTGGGATAAAAATACTGAAATAAATTCTGTTTCAAATCTATTGGGAAGCATCCGACCAAGTCATACTCAAAGTAGATCCATTGTAATCAATAGACTTCAGCTTCTCGTCATGGTTAGCTCAAGTCCATTGGGCTACTCTGAACATAACTTTTTGTCTCCACCAGGAAGAAAGCTCAAGCGACCCACAAAAATGAACTAGAACAACAACAACAACAACAACAACAACATGCAACTCCCAAATTTCATCACATTCCTGCACTCAGACACCCACATACCATATGTGTGAGTTCATGTCAATTAATGAGCACATTTCATTTACAAAGAATAATCCATGATACCCAGTTTGTACATTCTTTGCTATTTTGAAAGAGAGAGAGCAGTCAATCCTGGCAATTATTTTTTTCACTGACAGTACTGTTTTCCTGATTTTTTTTAGCAAAAAAAAATAAAAATCTCCCAAACTGTGCGACACCAGTCCTAATATCGCAAGTCTGTCCATATAAGGATAAGCTCTCTAGTATTTGTCCAAAATAAAAAGGTTGATGAAGTACAACACCTCCCATGCAATTTCTCTCCCCGGTGCCACAGCACCTTGCCTGTTACAGGTAAACATAAAAACTTGTGAGTAACAATAAGATCCCATCAATCTCCCCCTTTACTAGCGCTTTATGGCTCTTTGTAAACCTAGTAATTAACTTTTGTCAAGCTTTGTAAAAGCATTTAGAGTGTCCTGCTGGCACCTGTGTTTAAAACAACATTATTGCCTTTTAAATACAGGACACCCAGTTCCTTCATTGAAACAAAATACTTGCCCTCCAAGGCTCAGGTGTTAAGCCTCTACAAACATCGGAGCAAAAAAGCCACGTCTGGAATTGGTCGTGGATAGTTTATGGATTTAATTTCTTTTGGGAAATAAAGGATGACTTCCAAAAAAAATTGACATGAGTACAGAGCTTGTGTAATCTCCTTTTGCAGTGATTTTTCTTTGATTGATGTGCCATTAATACTTTAATTGGTAACAGGTGCGGCTGATTGTTAGTTCCTAAGCTAAAAAATCTGAAATTGAACATAAGGCTCTGATAAATTAATAAACTCTCTTCTAAACAGTTGTTGCTGTGGAGGAACTAACTTTCCATGAAGTGCTGCTCCATCAAGCACACTGAATTCTTTATGTTAAAAAGCAAAGTGATGCTTAATGATAAATTAAAATTACACTAACAGGCAGGGAGAGAACATAATAATGACACCCCCCTTAAGGAAAAAAAAGTGGCTGGGAAGAACAGAGGAAAATGTTTCATGAAACGTGTGGGCAACATTTTGAACATCAGGGTAGATCTTTGGGCTTCGTATCAGGTTATTAAAGACAGCTTGTTTTATGAAATATGAATGCATCAAGCAAATGAGAGCGAGGAAGGGATAAGGAAGATTATGAAGAAAGTCAAAGGAAAGTCAGCTGTGCCAGCTTCTTGAGGTGTCAGATGTGGCCATGGTGACACATGCTTTAATCACATTTGGATTACTGCAACACACTCTACATGGGGCTGCCTCTGAAGACTGAGCGACTGATTCAAAAAGGGACCAGCTAGAGCAGGCATAGGCAAACTTGGCCCTCCAGATGTTTTTAGACTACAATTCCCATCATCCCTGACCACTGGTCCTGTTAGCTAGGGATGATGGGAGTTGTAGTCCCAAAACATCTGGAGGGCCAAGGTTGCCTATGCCTGAGCTAGAGGGAGCATTTGACTCCAGTGTTGCAACCATTAAATTGGTAGGTGGCAAGTCCTGCCAATCTCAGGGAAGCAGTAGAAGTGATGGGCTGGGACCTATCATGAGGAACAGAATAGAGTTGATGGAGATACCTACTACTCAAGGATGTGGATGATCTAGATGTCCAGACATCTTCTGGATGGGTTTGCCAATAACTAGCTTGGAAGTGTTCCTTGGTCTATCACAGACCATGGCTGCTGATGGGGGAGCTGTTAGCCAGGGGTTTATTTAACAGTTTCAGGTGACATACCAAGTGTGCTGTATTTGAAGAAGGCAGAATCTGTGATGGGGCACAGGTCTTTGGAATGGTCTCCCAGTCAGTGGTGTGCTGTGAAATTTGTTAGGGTCAGAGGCACCAACTTGCAAGAGCATTTTTTTTTGGGGGGGGTGACATTGCATGTGTGACGTCTTGATGTCCTGACGTTGCATGTGTGAACATTGTGCCTGCCTCCCGGGTAGAAGATTCATGGGCTTTGGGAAGGAAGCAGCTGAAGAACATTTAGGGGACTAGCCTGGTCCCCCTAGGCTGGTCCCACTGCTCCCAGTTGATCTCTCAGAATTCTTTTTCCTTTTCTTTTTTACCAAATATGGAAAACATCCTTGTTTCAATGGGCTTATAAGGTACAACACCTAGTTTTCTTGCTACCAGTTTTAGAATGGACACACGATGCAGCCATCTTGCTGAAGCCAAGCAGGTCTATGATCTGGGCAGTGCCTGGACAGGGAAACGACTTGGGACACCTATGGGCACTTCCTTGAGTCCTGTGATCAGTGGCGGAGCTTCATGCTCCGGCACTGGGGGCAGAGAGCAAGTGGGGAGGGGCTGGCGCATGTCCTGGGGTGGGGCGCGCCACCTGTGTGGGCAGGGCACCCCGCGTGGGTGGGGGCAGTCACGATGGAAACCCCATCGGGATCACGCTGCCGGGGGCGGTGCGATCCTCCCGCCCCCCTCTTCCTCTGCCAGTGCCTGTGATGGAAAGAAAGCCGGATGAAACGTACTAAAATGACTATCTTTTAGCCTTAAAAAAGTATTGGTTGCGTTCCATGTTTTTGTTACTGCTTTTAGAAATTCTTTGTGTGATCGCCTTGTTTGATTTTATGGTTGTTGTGGCATGCTGCTTTGGTAGAAGAGGAAGGTATACATAATGAATCGTCATTGTTATGTCACTGATTAGCATACCTGCATGTTTGCTTGAATCAGCTCAGCTTGACTGAATAATTCTGCCATTCCGCATGCAGCTTTCTACGGCTTTGGGAATAGTTTTGTTGAAGTGTACAAATAGAAAAACTTCCATGCACCTTCCAGATATTCCAGAGTACCTGCTGGTATGTGTGACTGCAAGATGAAAATGACTGCATCTGTCTGCAAAGGTACATATATATCCTGGGTGCTGGGTGTATGGCTACAAAGCTGTTCGGAATCAACCGCATCCTAGAAGAATTGTATCAGGCAGCAGTGGCTGGAGGGAGGTCAGAAGATTCAGACAAGCTATTCAGAAAAAAAAGAGAGGCACATGAGAAAGTAGCCTCCTTGCTTGTGAAATAATCTATCCTGCATCTGGGAAACATGGTTGGCCTGATATTACTGAAGACTATAGATAGACTTGCCAGCTTGTATTTATGGAATGGCTGTTGACCACAAATAAAACAGAGAAGACGGATGGACTCAATTTGACAGATTACAAAAGCTAATCTCTTGGTCAGATGTTAAAATTGCCTTCCCCTCCCTGGCCCAGAGTACAGTATCAGGACTAACAAACAGATGAAATTAGCAGTGGAACAGTTTGAAAGTGATTTGAGACGGAAGACATTATATAAATGCAAGTCATTATCACCATGTGGTATATATTTTTTCTCCATATGTGTGCATAATTTCCATTAGCGTTAATGAAAGTTCCAACCATGCATCAACAGAAGAATAAATCCCAACGTCTAGATCTCTTTCATGTAGGAAATCTGAAATAGAAAGTGAGACTTCTTGTACAAGAGGCAGTTAATGGAAGCAGATACCCTCCCTTGCCAGCACTGATGTGCACCTTGGGAGGGAAAAAATGCAGAAAGGCGACCTTTGCCCTATCCCTTCCAGTCAGAAAATCCAGGCCTCGGTATAGCTTTTTAAGCACTGCATTGATTGACAATGCTTCTGTACGTGTGGTCAGCCAGGAACCAAAGCAATGACTGTCTGAGGTGCCAGGTTTGGGTGTTTGGGGGCACCTATCACGGGCAGTCTACCTGGCTATCCACTCAGCAGCTGAAACAGGTGGCAGCTTACAACAAAATCTGATCCGGATCAAAATCCTCTGACATCCTTTGATACTCGTGAAGGATCAATGATATCACTGTGTGGAGAGAAAGTTGGGTGTGAAATGAAGCTGGTGGTGACACAGGGAGATGCTAGCCATTTGCATGGCCACAGCAACAGGTAGAAGCGCAGCTATAACCACAGGAATGTCTGCTAGCTCCACACATGCAGGGTTCACAGTTATGGCAGCCATGACATGGCACTGTTGATATAAGTGAAAAATGGGGACCAAGTTTCAAGAAGGAAATGATCAAGCTTTCTGAGGTGCACCGATTATCTTGGGGAAAGCTGGTCCATACTATGGACCATGGATGACTGAATGGAGTGTAGTGTTTTACTGAGAAAGATACTGTTTTAACTATGGTTGTTTTGACTGTGTTCCCTGAGGTCCTCGGTAAAGGATGGGATAAAATATATACGGTGTGTGTGTGTGTGTGTGTGTGTGAGAGAGAGAGAGAGAGAGAGAGAATATCCAATGGGTATTCCATTCATAGATCGGGCTTGCACCCATCTAATACTTGTACAAGGCGGGGAAGTGATTTTTCTGGGTTCTCCCTTTGGCCAACATCTCATCTCCCATGTCACATCTCACACTGTTCTGGAGAGCCACTAAACCCTTAGAACAGATCTGGAGAGCACAAGAGGCTGTGAACAGCATTACACTCACAGAACCGAGGCATTAGGCTGGACCATTCAGTTACTTCACTCTATTATTTCCTTGTTTCTTCTTCGTAAGCACCCTTCCCCCTGGTGTTTCTTTAGGAACCCCTCTAATGATGTCTTAAATTGCAGTGGTCCCATTATTGTTGGGAGCTTTTGTTTATTTATTTATATTTTTCATTTGCAGAGGCATAAATTTTACCTAACTAGATTGCTTTTGCCATCCTAATTGCTATATGTCAAAGATCTCTTAGTTCCTTAGAGCAAAAATTGGCAGGCAAGTAACCCATAATGAAAAACAATTGGTTTGACTAACTTAGGCTGGGGAGGGGGGCGGGTATATTTTGGTACGGGATATAGGAACAGTTATTTCATTTTGAAAAACTGTTTAATATGTTTGGCAGTCAGAGTAGCCAAGCCACTCAGCAACTCCGTGTGTGTGTGTGTGTGTGTGTGTGTGTGTGTGTGTGTGTGTGTGTATTTAACAGCAGGCCTCGATAGCTGACTTTTGGTTGTCATGCATGCTGAAATGGTTTCATGAGTACATAGGAGACAAACTCTTGACCTCTCTCTCTCTCTCTCTCTCTCTCTCTCTCTCTCTCTCTCTCTCCCCCCCCCCATGAGAATAAAAAACAACTTGCTGTCTTAATAAGTTACGCAGATAGTTACCAGCAGCTAACAGACCCTCCAAGTATCCCTGTTTTCCAGGGATGACCCTGATTTAGACAAGCTGTCCCAGTTTCTGATTTGATCCCAGAATGTCCAGCTTTTCCTTAGGATGTCCCTATTTTCATTGGATAAATGTTGGAGGGTATGGAGTTATCCAACTCCCAAGCTGTCTGAAGACAATCCTGTATAGGGATTTTTTAAAAAAATGTTTAATGTTTTATTATGTTTTTATTTATGTTGGAAGCTGCTCAGAATGGCTGAGGAAACCCAGTCACATGTTTTTGTTATAAAGAGTAAAAATATCGTTATGGAATGGGACGTCTCTATTTACATTGGAGTAATGTTGGAGGGTATGAGCTAATTTAACCAGCGCGCAGCCCCTAGTAGCTGGACCTCAAATCAGGCAAGTCTCACTTTCAGTCATCCAACACAGACAGAAACTTCTGCCTACAGATCAACACCATCACCATCATTCCAGTTCATATCTTGGCCATAGCAACACATAAGTCACATGTTCAGGTCAAAAAGCCCACTCTCCAGATGAGACATATTAAAAGAGAGAGGAAGTCGACTGCAGAGTCTGGCCACCAGTTGGCAGCTATAACATTTCTCTTGTCCAGAATTCACATCCCAGAATAAAATAAAGATTTACAGAGTGTGTCATCATTGTAAAGTTTTTACAAGGATGTTTGCAAGGCAGTTTGCAAGGCACCCTTTGTTTACCCATTTCTAACTGCATTTTACTTTTGTCTTTTTCTCAGTGGCGTAGCGTGGGGGGTGCAGGGGGGCCGGGCGCAACATCTTGGGGGGCGCGCTCACCGCCTCCGGAGTCGCCGAAGAGCCTCGGGCGCAGGCTGTAGCAGAGCCCCATGTCTTGCGGAACCGACAAGCTGTGCGCGCATTCGGGCTGAAGGCGTCCGGCAGGCAGCGGCTCTCAGCGCTCGCCGCGGTCCCCACGCGTCAAGGACGCGGAGGGCGCGCCAGGCAGCCCCTCCTCACAGCCCCACCGCCACTGCAGCTGCTGGGCCATGTTGCATTTTCCTCGCCTCTCTGCCCTCCTCCTCCTCCGGGCAAGCGGCGTCGTTTGGGCGGCAGCGCCAGCGGCAACTCGCCTCAGATCACCTGACATGGACCCGCCGCCACCGCGGTGGCTACCTTACCGTAAATACCCCAGCCCAGGCAGCAGCAAGAAGAAGCTGGCAGTGGCGGCAGGTTAGGGGTTAGGGGGCGCAAATTACTTGCCTTGCCCCGGGTGCTGACAACCCACGCTACGCCGCTGCTTTTTCTTTTTTGCCTCTGTAACATTCACAATTTTCCTTCCTTCCTTCCTTCCCTCCCTCTGGTTCCTATTCTGTCTCTTAGGCAGCAAGAAATGATTGATCACTTCCTTCAGCACTGGATTAACCCAGTCAGATGGGTGGGGTATAAAACAACAACAACAACAACAACAACAACAACAACAACAACATTAGGCTATAGAATGCCTATCATTGTACAGTTCTCTGACCAATAACTTATTCAGTTATTGGGGCATACCCTCCAACATTTCTCTGAAGAAAATTGGGATGTCCCATTTCATAACGATAATTTTACTATTTATACCCCACACGTCCTACTGGGTTGTCCCAGCCACTCTGGGCAGCTTCCAACATATATTAAAACATTATAAAACATTAAACTTTTTTTAAAAAAACCTTCCCTATACAGGATGGCCTTCACATGGCTCAGGGATCAGATAACTCCTTACCCTCCAGCATTGCTCCAATGAAAACAGGGACATCCTAAAGAAAAGTGGGGCATTCCAGGATCAAATCAGAAACCAGGACGGCTTCTCTAAATCAGGGATGTCCCTGGAAAATAGGCACACTTGGAGGGTCTGTTTGGGTATCAGTCCCTGACCTCAGTTCAGCTTCTGATTTGTTTATGTCATCAAAAGTTGACCCACAGACTTAAAACAGTAGGAAGAAAAGGATGTGTGGTGGAAGAAGGATCAAATAGAATAGCAGAACAAGGATCTCTTTCTCTCTCCCCTACCGTCCATAAAGCCAAGGGTCACATGAAATTAGGCAGAGTACTGCAAGTTGTCCACAAGTGCTGTAAAGTAAATGATGCAAATAGGATCAGGGCTGAGGCTCAGAGGGAATGGCTTGCCTAAGACCTTCTGGTAAGCACAGTGTTCAGCCAACATGAAACAAAACTTGCTCTTTACTTCTCCATTCTTTGAGACTTGGTCCTTATAGTGGTGTGTGTGTGTGTGTGTATGTATCAATCTACTTTTAAAATATATATAGTTTTAAATTTCCCTGAACACCAGTTATGGGCCTAGTTATGGAAAGGGAAGTTTTAAGTGCACACATTGATCCAATTATGTTAAAACCTATTGAGGGAGTTTTAAAACATATTTCATAGCCTCACACATTGTAAGAAAATCATCATAGCCAATGATAACCTATTGGTTTACCTACTTATGTAGGTGCATTAAAAGAGATGGAGATATAACAGGGGAGAATACGAGCTCATACCATTATATGGGTCTCTTTCTTTGCCTCCTCACATAATTTTGTGTAAACATCCTTTAATATAAATCTATTATAGTTGTTAAAATCCCACCAATTGTTGTGGGTGGAGGCCTAATTTGTAGAATCTGTTATCATATCATCATGTGCATGTTTTGATTCTTACTGAAAAGCAAAATAACAAATCTTCCTTGCTCGTTTAGAAAAACGTTAGTTATTTAATCTGAAATTTCACAATGAACGTATTTTCAAATAGCAAAGAAGATGCTGTTTTTGACATTTTTGGAGCAATAAATAATGCCATCCGGCAAAACCAGCTAAAGCTGCAGACCAAGTTCCAGTATGAAATTAATTTTTAATTTTTAATTAATACTTGTACCAAAAACAAACCTGCAGGATTTAAAAGCTGAAGTGCTGGAGCAGCTTTCTCAACCTTCAGGCAATGTAAGGGAAGAGGCATTGCCTATAACTCACTGAATATATTGTTATAGTTTTTTTTGGGGGGGGCTAGAAATTGGTAAATGGTGGGATTTCGATTGTTTGGAGTATTGAAGGGAAGATTGCATGCTACTGGAGGCTGGCCACTGGCCAATGGAGGCTAAGCTTACTTTCCAAACCAGGACCTCACCTGGGATAGAGGTGATAGCATGGCAAAAGATGTCGATGGGCCTTGTAAGAGGAATCTTAGACCTGGGCAGGGTAACTGGCTGTGAGGTGGCAGGAAAGAGTCTTGAGCAAGGTATGCTGGGTAGAAGCAGGGGGGGACAAAGATGGAGATCCATCTTGGGCAGGATGGCTGAAGGCTGGCTGAGAAAGATGCCTTGGACTCCAGGACTCCACTGCTATAGGGTACAAGCCCCTCTTGAAATGACCATGCTGTAGGATCTGGACTTCATGCAGACTGAAGGTGTCAATATGTGAAGAAATATTTATCCTTTGGATTTTGCATTTGTCTGAATTTTGTGATATACTTTTCTGCTTTAGAAAATGGGACAGAATGGATTTAGGAATGAATATCTGTGAAATTGTCGTGGATTGGAAGGCTAAGCCAGCCATCCCTACATGAAGCAGAGGGAGCATGGAAGAAGATGCTTAAAGAAGGTACAGTGGTACCTCGGGTTACATATGCTTCAGGTTACAGACGCTTCAAGTTACAGACTCCGCTAACCCAGAAATAGTACCTCGGGTTAAGAACTTTGCTTCAGGATGAGAACAGAAATTGTGCTCCGGCAGCGTGGTGGCAGCGGGAGGACCCATTAGCTAAAGTGGTACCTCAGGTTAAGAACAGTTTCAGGTTAAGAATGGACCTCCAGAATGAATTAAGTTCTTGACCTGAGGTACCACTGTATCTGATCTTATGTTCTGGTTACCAAGCATAGGAAAGCAGCATGTGCTGACAACCAGGGAGAGCAGAACTTTTTGCAGCTGAGTTTTTTAAAATACAGTTTCATTGTTTGAGAGGCTCACCTTCTACTATTGAAACTCAAAGCTTCCAATGTCTTAATTTTAGACTATCATCTTCCGCTGTTACTGGAAAAATTAAGAGATAATCCACTGATGTAGATTCTAAGCACTGGGATGAGATAATTTATGGGGAACCAAATTATCTGTGGATTGTCTGCCTGAACTTGCATTTTAAGGTAGCTTGTGGCTTAATATATGCTAGAAATGAGATTGTGTGTTCTCTTACTGTGGAAGGGTGGTCACTGGGGGAGAAATATCCTTAAGAATACATGTTCATAGAGAAAAGTCACAGTATTGCTATTTCAAAGCTAAGTAGGATAACAACAACAACAACAACAACAACAACAACAACAACAAACAGCCTGCTTGAACCATAAAACAATTGAACTTAAAAAAGAAAATACAACAATTGTGAAACATTACCAGACTGATGAATTAAATATCATAGGAAGTTTCCCTTTATAATACTGAGTGTTTATGTTTTGTATTGCATAACTGAAGAAATCTCTACGGGGAGCAAAGACCAATTTAAATTATGAGGCTGTTGTTGTTCCTAGGAGCCTTACCAGCAGTCACACAAAAACCACAGTCAAGAGAAAGTTGCTCTAAACTCATGCATTTTCTCTGTCTCAAAAAAAGAAGAAGAAGAAAGAGTCCAGTTGTTTTTTGTGCATCGCTTAGCCTTGTGTTTTTCCCCCCTTCCACCTTAAAATCTTTACCTGGCCGAGATCTGTTGTTCCATTACTGGAGGGCAAAAATGGGAGGAATTGTCTAGGCTAAATTGCAATTAGGCAGCCCTGAGTGAGGCTGGCACCAGTTAACTTGGGATATTGCAGTGAAAAGGCCCGTAATCAGCCTTCGGTCATGTAGAACAATGCATAAAATTAAATTGACATTAATGAATAATTGTGTAATGAAAATGGAAGAGGAGAGTTAATTGCATGTTACAGTGAGTGTAATGCCTAGATAACCTTGCATTTAATGCTATTCTTAGCCCTGCTGCCAAGACTTCTACAGAGCCTCTCTCAGCAGGAAGTCATTAAAGCTGTGAGTAGATAATGCAGGCTCAGTGTAACCTAAGTGGCAACAATATAACAAGAGTTTCTTTCAGACCTTAGTGTTTTCGGGAGAGGTGGGGAGGGAGGAGGGCATGTTGAGGTAATTTGTACACATCTGAATGAAAACAGGAAGCTCGGAGCAACAGATTCTCAGCTCGGTCCGGTGCTAGGGAGTTCTTGACTATTGTTGCAACCAAGGTCAGTGCATATGATCAAAGGCAAGATTTATCCACCAGGACTCACGAGGCCGTTAGATTCCCAGCTGTCTCTCTCACGGCTCCAACTTACTTTTGGTAAATGGCTAGGAGTGTAAGAAAACACTTGACCTCGGAGCGCACAGGATGACCGCCGAAAGTGTCTCCGAGCCCTTCCTCATTATACCTCTCAACCCCTGGACTTTGAAATGAGTGACACAAGCCCTCTAAGAGAAGGACACTTGCAGATGAAGCTCAGTGAAAATGAGGCCATCAAGCCTTCTGTTTCTTTAAAGGAAGGTGAAGTGAAGTGGTATCTTACAGAGAGCTGTGAGCCTGATTGGTTTCGAAGGAGCCACAGGTTTGCAGTGGCTAGGAGGGCCTAAGACACAATGCTGCTGCTGGTGGTGGTGCAGGGTTTTATGGAACAGGGACATTTGAGAATTAAATGAATTCATCCAAGGCTTCTGTTGGCTCATCACCCAACAAAGGATGAAGCATCTGGAAATGCCTGAAAGGCAGTACCGAGTTGGTCTCTGTTGCCTGCCATTACACTGAGGCCTTGTACCAGATGAAATGCTGAGGCAGATATCCATACTCAAGTGTGGAGGAGAGGGGGTTAAAATGTGTAACTCTTTCTGCATTATGAGGCATTTGTTTCCACGGCAGATAAATTATGGCTGCTGAAACTAAAGCCCAGAAAGCACATAACAAGCAAATTGTTTCTCAGATTGGTATATTTAAGCTCTGTATCTCCATACCAATCTTGGTGCCACCAAGATTGTTGACCATGCCACTCTAACTGAGCAAATAGGTAAGCACAATAAAGTGGATTGTTTTTTTAAAATGCGCATGCCGGTTTTTATTCTGCCGAACTCCTCCACCAACCCACCACAAATCCCTCACTGCTAAATGCAAATTGGATGTTTTTATTATTGGCTATCGCTCGCTGCTTTCCCAAGGGTTGCAAAGGAATTATAGGGAGGGAAAAGAGTGGGAGAAAACAGCAAAAGGAGTTTGGGCGACGGAGGTATTTTCTGGCTTTCGTCTCCTTCCTTAATTTATGGCAGAGGAACGCATCACCGTGAATGTAAAGTGCTGTTGCACTGGAAGGGTTTTAATAAAATAAAGTGATAAATATTTGGAAATTGGAATGAGAGAGAACTAGCAATGGATTTCTTGGGAGAGAAGAGCTGTCCTGACCAGGCAAATTGCTCAGGGGCAGCCTTGTCCCTGAATTCTGTTTGTGGAGGAAGGCAAGAAGTTGTCCAATGGTAAAGGAACAGCACCCCACACATGCTCTGGGATACTCATTTTCTTCCTATATACCAGGATTCAACCCTAGAGAACAGATAAGTCTGCATCTTTATTAGAATTGTTTTTTAGGATTTGCTCATGGTTTTATCTCTGCCTTCCATTGTGAGGAAAGGCAGGTTATAAATTTAATTAATAAATAAAAGCCAGAAGAACAAGAACATTTGTGGTAAGAGTTGGGGCTGTGGGTGTAAAATGCTTTTGTGAATTGCCGGCTGGGAAGGAATGAGGAATGGATTGTCTTGTGTGTGGAGGGAAACCAATTAGTTATGGATTGCTGGCAAAGGAGGTATATAGAAGTAGATAATCTCAAAAAAAGGGAGAGGTGTTACGGCTTTAATTCTTATTATGGAGATCTGCTGTAAATCCCATTTCTCCATTCTAATTCTGAGAAGGGGACGAGGCTGCAGTTGCTCAGTGGTGAGGAGAAAGCAGTTTGCATATGCTCAGAGGCATACTCTGTATTGTGACTGAACGTATTTCTGCTTAAAAAGTCTCATGAATTTGCTGGCTGAACTTTAGCTGTTTCCTCATTGCTGTGCCCCAGTGATTTCCAGCAAAATGAAATCAGTGTAATTTTTTTTTTTTTTTACATAGAGCAGGGACAAATATCCTTCCACGATAGAGGGAGATGTTCAGCAACTTTGGAGGTGGGGTACTGTTCATGTTCATTATTTCTGATACAGCAATGCCAGCTCTCTTTTTTATCCATTCATTTCATTTATGAGTAATTTCTCATTAAACAATGAGAGGCCTGATGGAAACGTAAGGTCTCCGATAGGCACCAAAAAGATAAAGTGCTTCTCTGATATGTAATGGGAGGGAGGTGCTGCCACACTCAGAGACCAATTCCTATAGTGTACGGAACAGACCTCCTGATGAGACATTATCTACAAGGAGTCCTTTCTCTTTTTGGCATAGCTTTAGTGATCAGTTGGATATATAACAGGTCCCAAGATTCATCCACCAATACCAGCACCTTGAACTTAGCCCGGTGGTTAATTGGCAGCCATTACACTTTTATCAGTAGGAGAGCTTTCTGGTTTTTTTGTGTGTGTTTTTGAAAGGCTGTGTAAGTTTAATAAGCTTTTCATGAAATGAATCATTTGTCTCTGAGGCCCCCAAAATACATATGTTCAAATTATATAGTAATAGCTTTACAGAGTTGCTCCCCCAGTGCAGGGAAACATAGAAGCTCTGATGATGAACATGGGCCAGTTACATCTTAAAACCCCATTTCCTGCAGTTAGAGAAGACTGAAGTATTTATGACAAGTGCCCTTGCAGACCTCCTTTCCTAAAAAAAGAATTTCTGCCACCAATTTACTCCAGGGTTTGGAGTGGGGTAAGGAGAGAAGAAGCCATCGTGGTTGACATTGTTTCCATGATACTTTTCAGGGGTGCCTCTTAGGTTGGGGGGGTGCATCACATCCCCAGTTTTTTTTAAGGTGTTGTGGACTCTTTGCAGTTTGGTTGTTCTTCAGTGGTTATTAATCAGGACTGAGACCAAAATTGGCACCATCCATTTGCTTCGCTCAGTGTGTATGTTGAGAACTGTGCTTTCCCGATGTTTCAAATCTATATAGCTCATGAAAGATGTCCTTAGAAAGACAAGCACCGGTGTGTTTGACACCATATTTGTTCCAGATTTGTGAGCTAAGTAGCTACTTAAATCTGATAAAGGAAACGCAGCCATGCTCCTAAAGACGGAAAACATCTCTTCTTTATTTTGGTCGCAATGGCAACTGAAGGCGGTAGAGTTGGCTCCTGATACTTCCCCTGTCCAGATTATTGACTTCGTTAGATGAACCACATCAAAGCTATTAGTTCAAAGCACCTTTTGCTTCCTTGCTGAAGGAAAGAATACACTTCACTTTCTGATTAACAGGGCGGTGTTGTGTAAATAACCTCTTCCTTAACTCCTTCAGAGTCATTGTAAAGGGACACAAACCAGGTCACTCAGTTACATGTTGGGGAGGGACAACACTTTTTTAAAAAAACAAATAAATGTACTGAGGAAATGTCTTTGAGTTATTCATTGTATTTGTTATGCCATTCAGAGCAGGCTATGCCTCATCTTATTTGAGTTAGCCTGCTAATAGAGGAGTGAGAAAATTATAAACACTTCAAGCCATATAATTCTGTTACATTTCGCTTCCACTGTTTGTTCTAACTGAATCATTGCTGTAAGGAAATTAAGAGAAAAAGATGAAATTACTGTACATGAGCCAGCTGAGGGGGTAGCTGGCTGTTTTCTCCACTTCCCATTCTAAATTAATGCTGGATTTTTTTAAAAAAAAAATGTTATAATTCAGCATGAAAGAGCCTTCTATTTGGGAACAGGCTTCCTGCCTGTTGTCAGTTACTCTTGTTTTACAGTAGTGTAAATCACATCATCCCTAAAAGAACAGGCTTGCCTATGCAAACCAAATATAGTTCATGGGTCCTCTTTCAAAACTATGGAATCCTTTTCCCATTAATCTGCATAATACAAAAACAGAAGGTATGGTAATGGTCTCATGAGCACATATAATATGCATGCAAATCATAAGAGCCTCTTTGTGCATAACCCAAAAGCAGTTGCCCCACAATATGTGCTCTGATGCAGGGCGAGGCCTCCAGATGTTGGAATACACCTCCCACCAGCCATGTGAGCTGCAGTCCAAGCACATCTGGAGGGTACCATGTTGGCTACTTTTGCTTTAATGTAATAGAAGGCAACATTTGGGGGGGAAAATTGTAATAGTAATAATAATTACAACGCATGTACTATGTCACAAACTCGGCCCTCCAGATGTTTTGGGACTACAACTCCCATCATCCCTAGCTAACAGGACCAGTGGTCAGGGATGATGGGAATTGTAGTCTCAAAACATCCGGAGGGCCGAGTTTGCCTTGGCCTGTACTATGTAGCTACGTGTAGCAAGGAGACACAGCTGGCTTTGTTGCAGCCTACACATTTTAAAAGGCATTTGAACAACCTCTGCCCGTCACCCGTTTCCAGAAAATGTGAGGACTAGAGTGGGGTCATGTCTGGTAGCCAGGTCTTCAAATGACAACACATCTTCTAGCCGTGGCCTCATTAGCTGCAGGTACGAAGGAGACCTATGCACCTATGGGCATGAGTCTCCACATCTGAGCCAACTTCAAAGGATCAAGGTCCCTCTGCCCCCCAATAAAATATTTGAGGAGGCCAGTCCCCCCCTATAATTTTTTTAATGGGCATTGCCATTCAAACGGTGTGTGTACACCACATCATGTGATTGATTATGCAAGGTGGGGCTTACCGGCCCTCCCCAGTATTTTAGCTAATTAGAATTCCATTTCATGTATGAGGTCCTTTTATGCTTCAGGTACCTCTTTTTTTACTGCTTCTGCCTCTGGTTGGATTCCATTGTTACACTCAGGAAACGGGAAGTGCGATTTTGCTGATTTTTGCAATGCTCACAAATAAGTCGCTGTGCTCTGTCAACTCGGCTTGAGGCCTGAAGAAACAGACCTGTACGTGTCGCCTGGCTTGCTGTGACTAGCGGAAGATAATCCAGAAGGGAAAGGCCAGTGGTCGAGCACCTGCAGGAAGCCCTGGAGGGCTGCTGCCGGTCCGAGTAGACTATACTGATCTAGATGGAGCAAGGGCCAGACTCTGTATAAAGCAGTTTACCATGCATATGCACATTATCTTGACAACACAAATGGATTCCATTTTATTTTTTCTTGAAGAATTTTCCAAATTCCCTCACCCAGGCATATATATTTCTTCACTCCTGCCCACCCACCCACCCACCGCCATCCCCCAAAAGTCAGTTTCTTTAATCTTTTCTGTATGTACAGCGGGATTAGAGAGTCTCATTTGAAAGTAATCTATTATATGAGGAGCAGCCTCAGTCATTTTTGATGCTTGCATGCTGTAGAGATTGCAATCACCCTGGGCACAAGCTGGGATCAGAGAAGTATGTGAGGCTTCATTTGTGATTTTTAAGTAGTATAGCAGATGCAGCCGGGGCAAAAGGAATCTTCAGTTATTATTTTGATCCTTTTTTCCCCTAACCAAGGCAGCAGGTTGGATCAGATAAGTGTTTGTAACAAATTGGGGGGGGGGAGGCATGAGAGTTTACAAGAGGTCAAGATGGGCTCTTTGTTTGCCAAAGATTAAATAAACTTCCTCACCCTTGGGTTGGATGAACCTGATGAGGTGTTGGCCGTGCCCCAACCTCCAGACAAAAGGAACACTAATTGCAACACAATATATAACATTTCGAAAGAGTAGAATGTTACAGCGCTAGCAATCCAGCAACCTCAAAGTGGTGAAATCCAAAGTAGAGCTTTTTAAAAAATGTTCTTTTACAATCAAGCTTTTATGTCATTTTCTGGCCCTAATCCAGAGAGTTACTTTAGGTGCTTCTAGGCTTTGCTTGCATCGAGTGGGATTTAGATTTTACCCCTCATTTTATAGCAGACCCCCTCCCAGGCCATAAACTACTTTGCAAACTTGTTTTAATTTCAAAAGTGGTTTCCTCTGACGCATCCCTGTTGTTCAGGAAACGCAAGTTCAAAACGGGACAGGGCACATGTTGTGGCCTTCATGGTTCTCTGGACAATGGGCTGGTTCACATGCAACACTAAACCATGGTTTGGATAATCCTGATCCAAGTGTCAAGTTTACTTTCAGTTTCATCTAATCTTGGCTTGTCATAAAGTGCAAATCAGGCAACCTGACTTAATAACAAGCAATAGTTTGTTAAACAACCCTATTAGTTAAAATAAATAAAACAGCAGTGGAGGAGGGGGGAATTACAGGTAGAAAAATGAGAGTTCAGCACTAGGCTCAAAGAAACTGAGGCTCATGACTTACAAATTTGCAAATTCCTGTGTGTCCTTCCCCACCTCCATCAACATTATCAGTTATTATGAAAGTGTGATGGAAATGAATATAAACTCTTTAGCAGCAAAATTTGGAAAAACAATTGGTGGTGGCTTTGATGTGATAAAAAGGGGGGGCAAGCATCGCCTCCCCAACCCCAGATGTAATTAGTGGTGGAAAATTCTTATCGATTCATAGCATTCTTTTTTTAAAAATCTGTTGGCTTTTATTTCGGCACATTCATTTGCTGTTACAGTAGTAACATCCTTGAAAGCTAAGTGAAATTTCTGAAGAATTAGTCATTGTGATCATAAGCAAAATTCAGAGAGAAAATACTAGGGTATTTTAAGTCCTGTTGAAATCTTTTTGGGCCTCAGAGCTTAACAAAAAGCATATATCATAATGACTTCAGTGGAAATTAACCATGCTTGTATCTGTTCCTGGGTTATGACATTTGTAATTCAGAAATTCAAAATTTTAGAAGATTCTGTTGCTGTTGCATGTTTTTTTAATAGAAGCTTAATGTCAGGAGGTAAGAAATGACTTTTCAAAAATAATATTAAACATTTTGGGCAAGATTCTGTCAACAACAAGCATTTGTAAGTGTAATTTACTCAATATAATGAAGATGTTGGCCTTAATGTTCCAGGATAGTCTAGATATGGACACTTGGGGGGGGGGGACAGTCAGCTCCATTTTTCTCAATCATTCTGAACAAATATGTGCACCCTTGCAGATACCAATTACTTACTTTATGCATTTTCCAATTAATCCACCATACCTATCTCCCTCCCCCCTCTAATTATTATTAACGAAATATCTGGAGCTGGGTGGATGATTTCTTATTTGGCATTTATTTATTTGTGGCATTTATATAACACTTAATCATTAACCTTTCCAAGTATTTGACATAAAAATACAAAAATTAAAAATAAGCCATACAAATAATAAAAAGCAATAATTCATCATAAAACTGCCTTAAGATGCCTGCTGAAATAAGAAAGCCTTTTTCATGCGAATGAAGTTCAGCGATTTAAAAAAAATTCCTGCATTGACAGAGTACAAATGGCATCACTATTTTTTTTTACAAAGATGGTTTAATTTAGGGCAATGTTTTTTCAATACAGGAGAGAAGGATCGTATGAGAGGTTGACTGAGATTTGAAGATAGCTAACAAAAAATATAGTTATTGGTTGTGATAACTGAGACCTAAATCCACAGAGATCAAAATATCTGGTCATAAAAAGTGAATGATTTAGGGGGAGGGGTTAATTCTGTAAAGCTAAAAGCTTTCGACAGAGTTGAATTGCAATATAGTTATCAATTTATTAATTTGTGCTTTTTTATTTTGATATTGAGCTAACTTTTTCCTGTTTCTGTTTGCATAAAAGATCTAAAGGTTGGAAAACTAGACCATATTGTATCTCTTAAATATGAATAGAACAGCCACAGGAAACATGAATACAACTAACTCCACCAATAAATAAACTATATAATGATGTTATCAAAATTCTTTCATGTCCAAAAATCTATGAAAATCTGATATATATGTGAATGCTTGTGAGTGTGGTATCAATGTTGTTTAGTCGTTTAGTCGTGTCCGACTCTTTGTGACCACGTGGACCAGAGCACGCCAGGCACTCCTGTCTTCCACTGTCTCCTGCAGTTTGGTCAGACTCATGTTTGTAGCTTCGAGAACACTGTCCAGCCATCTCGTCCTCTGTCATCCTCTTCTCCTTGTGCCCTCTATCTTTCCCAACATCAGGGTCTTTTCCAGGGAGTCTTCTCTTCTCATGAGGTGGCCAAAGTATTGGAGCCTCAGCTTCAGGATCTGTCCTTCCAGTGAGCACACAGGGCTGATTTCCTTAAGAATGGATACGTTTGATCTTCTTGCAGTCCATGGGACTCTCAAGAGTCTCCTCCAGCACCATTTTTGACCACATCCAACTTACCAAGGTTCATGGTTCTTACATTCCATGTTCTTTACAGCATTGGACTTTCCTTTCGCTTCCAGGCATATCCTCAACTGAGTGTCCTTTTGGCTTTGGCCCAGCCGCTTCATCAGCTCTGAATCTACTTGTACTTGTCCTCCGCTCTTCCTCAGTAGCATGTTGGACGCCTTCCGACCTGAGGGGCTCATCTTCCAGCGTCATAACTTTTATATGCCTGTTGTCTTTGTCCATGGAGTTTTCTTGGCAGGGATACTGGAGTGGCTTGCCGGTTCCTGCTCCAGATGGATCACGTTTGTTCAAAACTCTCCACTATGACCTGTCCGTCTTGGGTGGCCCTGCACGGCATAGCTCATAGCTTCTCTGGGTTATTCAAGCCCCTTCGCCACAGCAAGGCAGTGGTCCATGAAGGGGGTGGTATCAATAGCATCTGCTATATTTTCTGCTATTCGGTGAATGTCAATTTCATTTAAGTTACAACACAGAAAAGGGCTAAAGATTTGGATACAGTGATGACAATTCTGCTCCATTCAATACTGCTGTTGACTACCAAGGGCTTGGATTGCCCCCTGTGGCATTTGCCCATTCCTTGTGATTCTGTTTGTACAGAGGGATGGAAATGGTTACTGTAGATTGACCAATGAGAAAGCTCAGAGGCGAAGCCAACCTGGTTTGGAGGCTCAGCCCAGGGGTTTTACTATTGGGAGATAGGAGAGTCAGGGTCAGACAGAGCAAGTAAAAGACGAATATAGCGGTTGTGACAGTTAGAGTGAGAGACACGGATAGACCTGAGAGAGAAGAGTGTGACAGTGCCTCATGTAATTAAGGGCGTGCATTTGAGAAACCATTCTAAACATATTTAAAACTTGTTTGTTCTTCAGTCAATAAACTTTAATCTTCGTTGTTGACTTCACAACCTGACTGAGCCTCAGTATTTCACCAGAGGAAACCTGGTTGGTGGCAACGGAAGAATAAAGCAGTGGTGTACAGGTCAATAGTCCATGAAACGACCAGGGGCTCTGTACGAACGCCACACCCCCTAATATTCCCCCCCCACTATCATTTGAGTTGGCAGAGGTAAATATGGGATAAAATTATCTTGATTCCACGTTTTAAGGGATATTTGCCAATTCATAAATAATTGTCATGTGCTGTTAGATTACTCTGATTCATCATAATTAGGTGCACATGGTAATTCATGGCTAAAATATCTTTTTTTCTATCATAATGCTATTAGATTGGGGAGTGGGTAAAAAGGTCCATTTAAACTGGTCTTAAATTCATTTTGGCATATGGAAACAAGATACCAAATGCAGAGCAACTGTTTTAAAAAGAAGGTTTTAAATATATTTTGCATGCAGGAACCTTTCTCACAGAGGTTAGCGTGCATATAGATTATGCAATAACTTTTCAATGCACTGACCTACACAAAAAGTACAAAATTTTATGTGACCTTGGCCTTCTGGATATTACTGGTAAATGAATAGCTACTTCAAGAGCAAACAATACATACAGAAGCATTTTTAACCATTCTCTCTGTTTTATGCTAAACATTTCTTGAAACTTTTTTTTTTGCTATACTGCTTACTTTTCATCCAATATGCGTATACAACTTGCTTACTGCTGATCTTTAAATCTTCATGACGTCTGTGCCAAGATAGAATTGTGCATTATGCGAATTGGGGAGGGGGGTGTATACCAACTGTTATCTGAGTGTTTTCACATGAGAGCAGAGTTCCCCAAAAATATCTGAAAAGCGGAGGCTGTTACTCTACCCCAGCTGAATCCAATGATAGATTTGTGAGTTTGACTAGGAAAATTCACAAAGGCATTACTCAAATCTTCCAGATTGTATACCCCATGGCCAGACTCTTGCACTTATGAATAAGTACTGTTTTCTATTGTATACTATGAAGTAGTGGATGCTTTATATTAAAAAAAAAAAAAATTGACTGAGATTTCTGCTTTTTGGAAGGGTTGTTTATTTGCTTGCTTGTTAGTTAGACACATACAGGTTTCTGTTATGTACTCAGCAGTGCCATCACCAATTCATAAAATGAAATCATAGTTCTGATTTATTTTTCCTAATAGGTTTGCTACCTTTATCTTTACAGGGCTTCTGTACATTAGCAACTGAATGATAGGACATCTGCACCTGTTAGATGTTTGCCTCTCGCTGGATTTCCATACCAGTAAAAGTTGCATCCTGCTAAATTCTTAATTGTCATGTAGCTACTAAAAGCCTAGGAACACTGCCAGAATAAAAAGGTGACAACCTGTTTGTGGGTGATATTTCAGTGATGTAAGACTGAAGTAGTGAAAATACAAGTACTTGCTGTAAAAGGCAACTCACTACACCTAGTTTTTATTTGTGGTTTATTTATTTTATTTCCACATCTTCCACCCAAAGGTCTTTTGAAAACCAAAGCTTTTTTGCAAGCCAGTACTTTCTGTTGGAAAGGTGGGTATTTGAAAGTCATAGAGAGACATCTTTGGGGTTTAAGGATGAAATTGGAGGAGCTAAAATGTCACACACACACACACACACACCTCAAGCCATCTTATATATAGCTTTACAAATCTGTCTCAATCCCAAGGCTTTAGTTTCCCTGTCTGCAAAATGGAGTAATTCTTATACATATAATTCTAAGCAGAGGAATTAAAAATCTACATATGACAAGAATTATTTGAGAACTCCAATTTTTTTAACGAATTGTTAGACATACCAGCTGCACCAGAGGTTATGCAGGTAAATATGTTCTATACTTACTGATCTGTGATAAGAAATATATATATATATATATATATATATATATATATATATATATATATATATATATATTCTATTGGTGCAATATAAATATTTGTGTTAATTTGGTCATAATTACCCAATTTTGCCAATGGAAACCGCCGATAACTTACAACAAAATTAAGCGCTACATTTTTATCTTTTCCTTGGATGGTTTATAAAAAAGAAATCCGCTCAAGTATCATCGCACGTTGCAAGATATCACTGTCAGTAATGCAGTCCTGTAGCTAGAAGCTGGACTAGAGAGTAGCAGAGCTTTTTGCATACCACTCACACATAATTCCAAATAGTCTCCCCTAATCACCTCCTCAAGCAAGAAGGTTTAAAGACACTCTTCACATCTTAAGGAGAATATGTGTCAGAACACCCCAACTTACCTGTCTACCTTGATGCCTTCATTTGAAAGGACTGCACTGCATTTGATGCTGAGGAAGCTGGTACTATTTTGAATAAGAAAAGCACTCAAATGTCGCTTTTGATACATGAGAGACACTCTAACATGTCGCACTTTAGTCAGTCAAGAAAAGAAAAGAAAAGCCCTAAGGAATCTGTCCGTTCTTCGTCTTCCTTCATCTCCTCTTCTTACGTTTCTCAACCAAACCAGATCTCCACTTAAGGTTGATTTTTAATGTTTGTTTTCTCTTAAAATAGTACATGTGTAGTGAAGGCAGAGGAGGAAAACAGTACGCTCAGATGCTACTGTAGGTAGACAACCTGGATACAGAAAACTGCTTGAGCCGGTATACTTACATTTAAATAGTTGTGCAGCCTGGACCCCTGCACTTAGAAATAAGCCCCATTCAGTTGAATGAACTAAACCCACCCACAGATCTGTTGCTTGGAGGAGCTTAAACTGGGGTAGAAATACCCTTCTACCAGCAAAGAGGAGATCCAGCAGTGATCTCACTAGAGATCCACTAGAGACCCAGATATGCCTCTGCAGGGTGAATCAACTGCTGGCTGTGGTCCCTGAAATGGGCAAGGTGGAGGTAGTCTGAGATCCACTAGATCCAAAGCTCCTCCCTTCACCCAAGAAGCCCCAGATTGGGTTCCCAGCTGGCATAGTAAATTCTGCCACCCCTCCTTCCCAAAACTAACTGGTGAGCTGAGCCTCCCCATCTGCATCAAAAGAAGCATCTGGTCCATTCGGTGTGTCCCATTTAAGCAGCAAGATGTGAATGGAGATAGCTGGTCCTGGCTATGCTTACAGAAGTGTGCTTCCATACGTGGGTGCCGTTTGCTGAATTGAGCTGATAAACCCTACCGGTCCCAGCTTTTATAGATGAGTTTTTCTTACAATGGGCTTGGTGGTCAGTGCTAAGCCTCTAAAGTGTCTTGGAGTGCAGCCCTAACCCCATTTACCCTAACCCCACTTTCTTTTGACTAGACGTAGTTAGCCTTGTGCTGCTACTTAGCAAGTTCTTTCATAGCTGAATGGCCAAAGATTAATACCATGGTGGTTTTATGGATACTGGGGCCACAGAACCCCAAATAGGTTCCATCTAGCTCCATGGTGGGAATAGAAGCCAGCCTGCTTATTAAGATCTTCTAGAAAGGCTCTGCTTCATGTGGGGATACCCCTATGCGATGATGAAAAGGTTTCCTTTGAGGTTGCTGCAGGTACACTGATGACTGCAACACAGATCATGAATTGGGGAAGGATGTTAGAATTCCTGCTCCATGATTGCAGTCATGGGATTGTTGTCTATCACATGACGGTGTGTGTTTTGACTCCACAGAGTGGAAAGTGACGGAGACAGGATGTTTGTGTTACTGTGTTCCATGAAATGGGACTATTGTCCTTTGTTCTTTTTCTCTTTGCTGTCTGATGCTAAAGAGAGAGGGGGAGCCATGTTGCAGTGCTCCATGTGTGTTTATATGTAAATAAAGTAGATTAGCCAAAATGCTGAGTTGCTGAGGTCTGTTATGCAACTGCGAAGACTCTTCGGATTCCTAAGTGTGCCGGTGTCTGTTGGCATTGGTCGCTGTGATGTTTGGCCTGAAGAAAGCTTTTGAAGCTTCAGAACGAAGGACCAGGAGGGAGGGAACATGCCAGTCGGGCATGTGTCTCTGCCAGGGTCCTACTAAAGTGTAGGCTGAACTCCTGACAAAGGCCAGCAGCGTGGCGTGCATGGTTGGTACCTGAACAGGAAGCTTGCATGCCTGTTGTGTCCTGCTCACACAGCCCTGCAGCATCACACATGGGCACAGGACTGGAAGAACAATGTGATCGTACTCCTCGGGTGCATGTTTGTTGCACCCGCCAAGGGCTGCAGGTGGGGAGGGGCACAGCAGTGTGGGGCTTCCAGGGTGGTGAGGAGCAACATGCCCCCCCCAAAAAAAATGTGCCCAGGGCCATCACCCCTCTGGCCCTCCCCACGCAATGCCACTAGGTAGGGCAACTTTTCATCTTGGTGTTGTCATTGCAAAGGACCAAAGAAGAAGAAAGGAAACATCAAAACGTCGCCTGAAGCGAGGAGAGAGGAAATGTAATGTCCTTTCAGCTGATCTTTCTTTTGCGTTCAAATCATGCAGCCTTTAGCTCGGCACAACCAAAACACTAGGTCCGTTTCATTCAGGCTTTCAGGTTTGTTGTTTTAATTGCCTTCGTTCTGAAAGAAGGCCTGAGCACCAGCAAGGCCTGTGTGAGTCAACTGGAAGAAACAGTTTCAATTTTGCCAGTTGTGCCTGTATCATCGCCACCTGGGTCAGCAATGAACCAGTGGGAGGGCATTCCACGGGGCAGGTGCCACTACTGAGAAGGCCCTCCACTTGATTCCCAGTAGCTTCACTTCTCGCAGTGTGGAAACCACCAGAAGGCCCTCGGTGTCCAGGCTGAATGATGGGGGTGGAGACACTCCTTCAGGTATACAGGACTGAAGCCGTTTAGGGCTTTAAAGGTCAGCACCGACACTTTGAATTGTGCTCGGAAACGTACATGAGAGGATGAGCCCAATAACTCTATGCAGGAGTTTAGGCGGCGGCAGACATTTCAATGGGAGAGTACGCTGTTCGCCTGACCTCCTTCCGATGGAGGGAGGGCTTTCTAAAATTCTATCCTGTTGAGTCGCCGCTTCATCCCAGGATGGAAAGGGAAAGGATTAAGATGGTGGTAAGGGTGGCATGGTGCAAACATGCCAGCAAATGCAATTTGGCATTCTTGTGGGCATGTTTACACTGTGCCAACCTCACCACCACTTTACCTCTCCTCCTGTCTGTTGCATCAGTAGCAGGGACTCATCCATTGGAGGGAGGTCAGTTGAGTTTCATGGCGCCTTCCACTACTGAAGTAAAGCTTGCAGAGGGAAACTGGTCAGGGTTTCCCACATCACTGCGGTTCAGAAGCAGTTTCAGGCTACTTCTGCCCAATTCCAAGCTTGGTATACTATCCAAAAGGCCACCTTGGCTCTATAGTCCATTGAGAACTACTAAAATGATCTGAGCTGTGTTTGACTTAAGCTAAGCAGTTAAGAGAGAGAGAAAGAGGCTCGGGAAAAGGAGATCCATCACAAGCAGAGGCAACTGTGGTGGTTTTCAAATAAGCACAGACATTAAGGGCTGGCAATTTGTTTAAAGCAATGGGTAAAATATTTAAAACCACCACTTTATTTAAACTATTGTGCCTCCTTCAGTAAACACTTGGTACATGAGTGAACCCTGTATGAACTTGTGCTTATTGCTGGTTAAATAGAACCTAAAGCTTAAATGGGGGGAAAGGGCTTGTTATTCAGAGGACAAAAAAGTTGCACACGAACTTTTCTTTTCTTTCCTCCCTCCCCCCTTTTTTGCCCACACACAAGCTTTTACCCCACAAAGTATTGCACTCACAGGTTCTTTTTATTAAAACACCCTGGTTTTTTATTTTCTTTCTAGGCCTCAAAGTACTAAACTGAAAGCAAGCTGTTAACAGAAATGAGTAATTATTGAAGCTCTAACAGGCAGCTTTCATTGAAGTTGATTACAGCAGCCATATAATCACTTTTACGGATGCTGTAATCACAGTAGCAGGGAATGCTTGACTTGGTTCTTATTGTTTTCACTCGGGGTGGTGGCAGGGGGCCTGCGAGAAACCCGTTTTACCACCTCGGTGCAATTTCTTCTGTAAAAGAAATCTACACACCACTGAATGAAGCAGGGAATCATTTATTCTTTCTTTATTAGCATTTTCCCCTCCCTCACGTAAGAGTCTGTTGGAGTCAGGAAATTGCTGTTATTCAATATGCAAGCCAGAGGTTGTAATGACCATTTGGAATGGGTATGGCCAACAATTACAGCCCTTAATGAATAGAGTAATCTGGTGGAGCCTCAACGCAAGTAGCAACTATGGGGCTGTCTCTGGTTAAATTAAAAGAACAGCAAGGCAAAGGAAGTTAACAAGAATTAATTAGTTAGATCGAACTGAAAACCTACTCATTAGCAATGTTATAGGCAAACTAAAAGCCTATCTTCAGTGCAATTAGGTAGACAAATGAATTGTACAACTGACTGACTCACACCTGCTAACAGCTAAAGGCTATAGCCGATATGTACGGGATCCACTTTTTACAGTTCATGCATACTTGCATACTTGCATTTCTGCATTACCCTTCGCTCTTTCCCCATTTTTACTTGTATATTTGATCTAACTATTGCAAGTATTATTTTGTTAGTTTCTGGCGTGATGCGACTGGAGATGAATCAAGAAGGGCACCGCATAATCGTAAACAAAGCCTTTAGCTCGGCACAACCAAAACACTTAATACATTTCGTTCAGGCGTTTGGGTTTGTTGTTTTAATTGTCTTTATTCTTAAAGAATGTGTGTAGTAAAACCCCATGACTGAAGGTCAGAACAAAAATGGTAGGCAGAGAATGGGAACACGTAAATAGAAATGATTGTGACCTAAGATTTAGCTCTTTGCTGACAAAGAAAGCAAACAGGAAAGAAATCAAAAAGGCTGTTCATTGCTTCTGCTGTAACAGACTCTCCAAGTGTCCCTATTTTCCAGGGACGTCCCTGATTTAGATAAGCCGTCCTGATTTCTGTCCTGCTTTTCCTTAAGACATCCCTATTTTCATTGGAGAAATGTTGGAGGGTATGGAGTTATTCGCCGAGCAATCCAGTATAGGGAAGTTTTTTAAATGCTTAATGTTTTATTATGTTTATATATATATTGGAAGCTGCCCAGAGTGACTGGGGCAACCCAGTAAAATGTGTGGGGTATAAATAGTCAAATTACAGTGGTACCTCAGGTTAAGAACTTAATTTGTTCTGGAGGTCCATTCTTAACCTGAAACTGTTCTTAACCTGAAGTATCACTTTAGCTAATGGGGCCTTCCACTGCCGCTGTGCCGCTGCTGCACAATTTCTGTTCTCATCCTGAAGCAAAGTTCTTAACCCAAGGTACTATTTCTGGGTTAGCGGAGTCTGTAACCTGAAGCGTCTGTAACCTGAGATACCACTGTATTGTTATGGTATGGGACGTCCCTATTTTCATCCAAAGAATGTTGGAGGCTATACTGTGAAGGTTTCAGGGCAATGTTTGGCATTCATGAGGTGACATATTAAAGGCACCAGGCTCGGAAAGCTGCCTTAGGATATGTTGCTATCATGCCTCCATCACCATATGTTAGTTCAGTCTAAACCCACTTCTACCTAGCCCTTTTCATTCATTCACAAATCCTATCCATTGATTAAGGGGCCATGCTGACACATAGCCCAGAAGCCTCAAACTACCAAAAACAGGTGGCACGTTGGGGACGTCATTACCTGGTTTGATCTTGTCAGCACAAAGAGACCTGGGATATGTAATTTTCAGGGTGTTTGACATCCATATCAAGGGCTCAGGCACCCTGGAAATACTACATTTTTCTTGTAGGAATCAGGGAGGAAAGGATGGAAAGGGAAGTCTCAGATTAGGATCCAAACCATAGAAGAACGGAGAGGGAAGGGATTGCTTTAGGAGCTGGATAAATTTGTATTCCAAAGTAGGATTTCAGTTGGATTTGAAATGTTGGATTTCAGTACTAGGTAATGCTGAATTTCAGTGACATGGCCAGGCCAGAAATGCAGGCTGCTAGGAACCTGATGGAACAGCCTGGGATTGACTGCCCCACAGCTCTCTGTCAAAAACACCCATATTTCTTCTGTGCAATGGAACACCCAAAAGATCTGTAATACCCTCTGTGAAGTCTGCTCACCGTGAATGGTGGGTGGTTTTGCGGCCAGACCACAACCTCTGCAGTGATCTGGCAAGCAGCCAGGGGTTTGGCTGACCACCTACCTGTGATTGGCTAGGCTAGTAGGCTTTGGGCGGTCCTTCTCCTGGGGCAGGTGCAGCTGGCTAATCAGCGCCAGTTCAGCTGGTTCCCACATGTGGGGCTAAATTGTAGCCCAGCCTGGCGGTCCTTCCTTCTGCTCCTCTTCACTTCATTAAAATGGCAGACAGAACAATCGTATGGAGGCTGGGGGAGATTCTGTTGACATCAGAGAATGGTGGCAATGGCTTTTGAGTGTTCCACCCTTTTTCCCATTTCTCCTCCCATTGGTTTAAACAGTAGAGAAAATTACTGCCAGTTCCAGAGATGGCATAGGCCATCCCATTCCAGGGATTTGTCCATAGAACATGCCCTTTTTGCCCTTACCACCCACAGAGCAATGTGGAAGCCACAACAGTGAAGCTGTCCACTGCTGGGCAGTGAAGGATCTCCATGGATAGGTGAAGGAGGTTGTACCATCCATGGCTCCTGGGAAAGCTCCTGGGAGCATTAAGATTACACATTTATTATCTGAATAAAGACCAGTCCATCCTTACCTTCCATCGTTTTTTGCTTAACTAAAATATTAAGTGAAATATTGATAAACTATTACCGAACTGATAAATCTTGCACTCAAATAATAGACTCAAATAAGTGCAAAAATGTTTCAGTTCCACTTTGCCTTCTTTGCTGATGCTACTCTAATTTTATGTGCTTCTCACATGCTCTATCTGCCTCCACAATGAGTAAAGTATTCATCTATTGTTATTGCTGTTAACATCACAACTCTCTTAATCAATCACAGAAAATTGTTTTATATCACATGCAAAGGGTTATTAATGCGTTATTGTGTAAAAGCTTACCTAAGCTGATGTTCTCAAAAGTGAAACATTTAATCACATTTGTCATATTTTGGGCTTTTTTCTCTCCTTTTTTCTTTTTTGTTTTTGCTGAATGCACAACATCTCGTAAAACTAATTAAAACGCCATGCGACAGAGAATACACTGGGAATATATTGATGAGGAAGATGGATGCACAAAGAAGTGACTTCAGCTGAAATTATCTAAATATGCTTTCTCGTTAATGGAAGAGAAATACATCCAAACATGAATCTGAATTAAAGGATTATGTGAGCCTGTGGGCCAATCTCAAAATGGGGGCGGGGGTGGAATAAACCCTATATGGCCAGAGTTAACATCTGACAGAAAGTGGAGAAGCAACTATGGGTTGGGGAACAAAAATTCCACAGAAAAATCCTAGACATTATAGCAATATTATACTGGAGGAAGGTATTGTTTTTGTTAGCTACACTGACATGTATTTTTGTGTTTTTATATTGTAAACCGCCCTGCGATCCTCAGATGAAGGGCAGTATAGTAGTAGTAGTAGTAGTAGTAGTAGTAGTAGTAGTAGTAGTAGAAAATATGAGGGGAGAACCATTTTAAAAATATAATAACAAACTTGCTGCTATTTTTGGCCAATACTACCATATTCCTGTGGCGGGGTGCGCTCCCGCTGCTCGGTCCCAGCGCCTGCCAACCTAGCAGTTCGAAAGCACCTCCGGGTGCAAGTAGATAAATAGGGACCGCTTACCAGCGGGAAGGTAAACGGCGTTTCCGTGTGCGGCTCTGGCTCACCAGAGCAGCAATGTCACGCTGGCCACGTGACCCGGAAGTGTCTTCGGACAGCGCTGGCCCCTGGCCTCTTAAGTGAGATGGGCGCACAACCCCAGAGTCTGTCAAGACTGGCCCGTACGGGCAGGGGTACCTTTACCTTTACCTTTACCATATTTACTCGAATGTAACACACACCTTTTTGGGCCAAATTGCGTTGTGAAAATTAGGGTGCACATTAGATTTGATGGTGCCAACAAATACTTTGGTTTCAAGGTTGTGAAAATTGAGGTGTGCATTAGATTCAATGGCGCATTAGATTTGCGTAAATACAGTATTGGCTTTGCAACACACAATGGCTTGGGTAATATATTTCTTTAAAACATAGCTAGACAGGGAAATGAGGCCAAACGAAAGAGGAGTGGTTCAAATACAATAACCAGGCCTTGCAATGCTGTGGTGCATTTAAGGGACTCTCAATGGCGTAGGAAGCCCCTGATCGTCATCTCCAAGGCAAAAAAGCAGACTGACCTTGGTTGGAGAGGGAGATCTGAGGTGAGAAGCTTCTTCCCCACCACCAAACAAACTTCTACATTTCTTGCCCACCAATGGGGTTTAGAAACAGGGATTCCAGGGGAGACAGCGGGTGTTTCAGTGGGGCGAGGGGTGTAGGTGAAGGCATGAAAGATCAATAGCATTCACAGCCACCTCCCTAACCAGTCCTGGAGAAAATTAGGCCAGTCCTGTAAACTATTCCTTCTGCCCTGCTCACACAAGCCCTTCAGGGTGCTGGGTGAGGCAGTTTGACCGCCTTCAATTCTCCCTCCCGTTGCCACCTTATTTCAAAACATTCCCACTATGATTAAGACTAGTGAACTCACTTTGGTTCACCTGAATCGGCCCCAAAGAGGTGGAAGGCTTGGTCCTTCATTAAAAACAGATAGTGTCGAGCGAGGGTCGTGATGCTCCTACAAAACTGTCAATGCACAAATGTGTAGATGTTCCAAGCCTGGTGCAATCTTTACCTGCTTTTCAGATATGTTTCTGGGGAGGAGAAAAGGTGCCCATCGGTTTATGAGTATTGTCTCAGATATGGGTCCTCATGACAGGTGTCCTAGTTCTAAAGCATTCTGGTACGTTCCTTCCCTGAAACACCCAATTCATAAAGCGCAGATTGTGAAAGTGTACAAAGGCCGGTGTTTTCCCCGTACTGTTGTATGGCTTATCACGAACACAGATAAATGCCCGACTTCTGCTGCAAATCTCCTTCCCCGATCAAATGCGAAATTCCCACCCACCCACATTCCATCCTACATGTGTCTTGGCTTGCTCTGAATTGCAGTGCAGACGTCTGTTAGGAGGCAGCAGGCTTCATGTTCTCAGTGACTGCGGAATGAGGCAAAAACATTCCACAGTCAGGGGCAGTACGGTTCCAGAACACTTTTGCTACTGCGGTGAATGAGAGCCACAATTCCTTAGGCCTGTGAGAATATATGCATATGATGATCATTTCCACAACTATAAACAGAAAACGCTTGTTAGCAAAGGTGACGTTTATCCAATAATCCAACAGAATGTTAAAAGGGTGTGCTGCAATTCCCAGCACCCTTAGGGCTCTCACGATTCTTTGGAGAAGTAATGCGCTATAAATGTATGCCTGGAAATTTGCAACAAGCTAAAGATGCATCTGTGTGCTGAGTCAGGGAAGCAAAAACTGGAAGAGCGTTTGCAGACCCTCCAAGTGTCCCTATTTTCCAGGGGTGGTCCCACATTTACAGAAGCTGCCCAAGTTTCTGATTTGATCCCAGAATGCCAGAATGTCCCGCTTTTCCTTAGGACAATCCCATTTTTCCTCAGAGAAATGTTGGAGGGTATAGAGTTATGTGACCCCCAAACCAAGAGGATAAGTAACCATACAACTGAAGGCAGCCCTGTATGGTGAAGTTTTTTTTAATGTGTAATGTTTTGTTATGTTTCTATATACCTTGGAAGCTGCCCAGAGTGGCTGGGGCAACCCTGTCTGTTGGGTGGGGTATAAATAATAACATTGTTGTTGTCGTTGTTATGAAATGTTGTTGTTGTTTAGTCGTTTAGTCGTGTCCGACCCTTCGTGACCCCATGGACCAGAGCAGGCCAGGCACTTCTGTCTTCCACTGCCTCCCGCAGTTTGGTCAAACTCATGCTGGTAGCTTCGAGAACACTATCCAACCATCTCGTCCTCTGTCGTCCCCTTCTCCTTGTGCCCTCCATCTTTCCCAGCATCAGGGACTTTTCCGGGGAGTCTTCTCTTCTCATGAGGTGGCCAAAGTACTGGAGCCTCAGCTTCACGATCTGTCCTTCCAGTGAGCACTCAGGGCTGATTTCCTTCAGAATGGAGAGGTTTGATCTTCTTGCAGTCCATGGGACTCTCAAGAGTCTCCTCCAGCACCATAATTCAAAAGCATCAATTCTTCGGCGATCAGCCTTCTTTATGGTCCAGCTCTCACTTCCATACATCACTACTGGGGAAACCATAGCTTTTACTATATGGACCTTTGTTGGCAAGGTTGTTATGGAATAGGATGTCTCTATTTTCATCGTATAAATGTTGGATGGTATGCATTTAGTTCTCTCTTTTTTTTTGCTTTTCAGGCCCACAGTGTATCACAAATGATTAGCCTATACATGTGTGAGCAGCAGGACTAGTAAAAAAAATGTTTGTGAGGTGGTAACTTTTAGCTTTGTTTGCAGGCCCTGCTCAGGCCGAGGGGTACATTAGCCACATTGGTCTTATCAGGATTTACTCTTTGGCTCAGTTCATGTTGACGAGTGCATTACTGCACATAAAACATGTGATCAGCTGAATATAACAGAGGTGGAAATGAGGCTGGTACAAGATCTCTCCTCCAAACTAGAACCATCACATCTTATGGTTTATTGTGGGGTACAAGAGTCTCGACATTAAGCGCATCTGCATTTGTAATGTATTCCTTTGCCATTCCCCCCCTTTGCTCTGCCTTTCTGTTTCACGGGTGTTTCCAGCATTATCTTGGTGTTCTATCCCAGCTCTACTTCTCATTACTTCTATATATTTATCTTCAGACGCATGCTTCCTGCATATTTAATAACTACAGGATGAGAATTCGTTCTTCATGTCAAAGAATTGGATTATCATCCCATTACAGGCAAAGGCTCGTGAAACCAAGACACTTAACTTTTGACCTTTGTGGAAAAGATCATTTAATTTAACCACCCAGATGGATCAGGTGAATCTTTAAAAGAAAGAAAGAGAAAAGGGAAGGGAATCAAGACCGGCCTATTTTAGTGTTTGTTTAGTGAATCAGAAAGGCTGGGGGGGACGACTGGTTTTTCATCTCCTTTTGATACTGTCCTAACCCATTATCTAAGTTAGGTTTATTCTCCATATCTTGGGAGAACTATGGAGATAGATATACAGATTAGATTCAAGAGGTTGCGCTCAACCATCCCATGGTTAGATTTTTTTTAAAATCAAAGCTCTCTTGATAGAGAAAGCAAGACTGATAACGCAGACATAGCTATGGTGTGTACAAGGCATGGATAAATCAGCCTAAGTCCATTCTAAGTTAGTTTCAATGACACTCAATCATAATTCCATTCTCACTTTTTGGCAGACTGTCCAAAAGAACACAAAACTCTCTCGACACAAATTGCACACCTTGAGATACATGTCTTCCAGATGGCCTCTTATGCACCCCACACTAATGTCTCACCATTCATGTTAGAAGAGAGCACCATAGCAGCCAACTCTTAGGGGCCAAGGGGTCAAATAAAGTATTTGGTAGGGGCTGGGGGCCCCAAAATGTTGATGGGCATTGCCATTCAAATGATGGGTGTGCACCATGTCATGTGATCGATTACACAGGGCGGGGCTTACCTGCCTCCTCCCAATATTTTATTCAAGTTGGTACCTCCGGAGAGCACCATTATTCAGTCATTTTCTCAACACTTCCCAATACACATAACTCACATCTTATACAGGGCTATCGCACATCTAAACAAAAGTGCATAGAGCCAAAACACCCCCTAGAAAACCATAACGAAACTGTAACAAAATCACTTAATTACTGAATGCAGCTCTCAGTCTTCCTTTCCTTCACTGGATGCTGCAGCAAATGGTATCAGGGCCACTGGGGTTGACCAGTAGCCAGAAGAAGTGCTTGGCTATGGTTCCGATCCAGAGGTGGTCATTTAGTCCCATTTTCCTCTTTTTTTATCCCCCTGTGCCTGCCATTTTTGCATCATTTTTAAATTTAAAAAATCATTTTTCAGTGGTATGCATAAAGCTGCAAGTGTATATGTTAAATAAGCATAAGATGAAAGTTAGTGGTCCATGTTTAGTTAGAATCACTAAAAGTTATCAGGCCTGAGTGGCTGAAATGTCTCACCTATTTAATGTGTTCTTCTCATTTGTCAACATCCAAATGTAAAACAAGCACTGTTTGTTTTATTTTGCTTCTTGCTACGTTAATCTAAAATGGTTCATATTATCACTGTAGAAAAGTTATTCTTGGTTTTAGTGACTATTTTGACCTAATTGGCTAGTGTCTCCCCCATGCCCCCAACACACTTTGCCTTGGTGTTTCAGCATGGAATTAAATTTGCATTTGATTTCCGTGTTTGGCTTCATAATTCTGCTTGGACGTAATACATCTGAAAGTTTAGCAGGCCATATAAATCATTTCTGAACCCTGAAATGCAATTCACCTGATAGACTGAAACAATAGTTGGAAGCCTAAAGTACATGGGGCGTGCCATTATTTGAATGTATTAAGTACTTTATCTTCGTTTCAACAGTGTGTATCAGTTGCTATAATTTCTATATAGCAGCCTGTTCATGAAGGCTGGGATTTGCCCCAAAGCTGAAGTACAGCTGTCTATTTGATTGCTTGGCTCTCTAAGTATCTAAACTGCTAAAGCAAAAAAAGAGGGCATGAAATAACTTGGGTTAGAATTTAAACGATACCTGCAAAAAGCAAGAGGAAAACGTTTCTAAATGTGGGGAGTATCTGAGGAACAGAAGAGCGGTCCTCCTGGAGCAAGGGATTTGAAGTCTAGCATCCCATAGACAGCTATGGGAAACACACAAGTAAAACCAGAGCTCAATAGTGTGTGTGTCTCTGTGTGAAAATGTATATGCTTCTTTGGTACCATCCACTTAGAATGCAACTGCCAGAAGCTTACCTTGGAACAAATAAATTCCATAAATATATTATCTCAGTCTCACATGCAGGTGCAAGTCCTCTTTCAGCAGACAGCTATGTAATGAAGCAGATAAGAAACCTATGTGATTCTTCTTCTTACCTTGTTTAACTAAGGTTGCAATTCTGTACACAGTTTCTTGGGACTATGCTCAACTGGAGTCCATGGGACTTTTGATGGTGCTGTAAATGCCTTGTTTAACTAAATGTTATTAGAGAGGCATGTGTGATCGGTGGCTATATATCTCCCCCATATGGTATAGCTGCTAGGCCCTAAGACATAACAGGTCTACTCACAGCTGTGGCATACCCTTCAAGTGCCCCTATTTTCCAGGGACAGTCCCAGATTTACAGAAGCCATCCCAGTTTCTGATTTGATCCCAGAATGTCCCACTTTCCTTTGTTGTTGTTAAGTCGTTTAGTCGTGTCCGACTCTTCGTGACCCCATGGACCAGAGCACGCCAGGCACTCCTGTCTTCCACTGCCTCCCGCAGTTTGGTCAAACTCATGCTGGTAGCTTCGAGAACACTGTCCCACCATCTCGTCCTCTGTCATCCCCTTCTCCTTGTTCCTTCCATCTTTCCCAACATCAGGGTCTTTTCCAGGGAGTCTTCTCTTCTCATGAGGTGGCCAAAGTACTGGAGCCTCAGCTTCATGATCTATCCTTCCAGTGAGCACTCAGGGCTGGTTTCCTTCAGAATGGATAGGTTTGATCTTCTTGTAGTCCATGGGACTCTCAAGAGTCTCAGGACGTCCCTATTTTCATGAGAGAAATGTTAGAGGGTATGCTATAGTTTGAATGAAAAACTTTGATCAGTTGGAGCACATCTTTGATTATGTACTGACTGACCATTTCTTTATCTCCTACATTAACAAGTTGTGTGTCCTGGCTTTCTTAGCATCACTTATGGACTCCTCAAACATTACATTTTAAAATATACACCTAATATACACCAAAAATTGAATCTCAAACCAAAATATCTCACAGGCAAGCTAATCCGTGAATATTCCATACACTGCTACTAGCTACTGGCATGTATCAATATTATTTATTCCAAATCCCTTCCTTCTCTTTGATGGTCCTGTACTGTAACGCATTCAACATCAGAAAGCTGGAATTTGCAATTAGTCTGTGTCGGAGCTGAGGGTTCACAATGTATACTTTACACAATAATAACACTTATAGATCTTTCATCTTTTCCTCCCCATATTAATTGCCTAAACCACAATGATTTATAACCACTCTGAACATGATTATTAATTTTCCTGATGATTATACCTGTGGGCGGCAACAAATCTACTCCTGATAGAACTGGCTTTGAAATGCTGCAAAATTCTAAAATGTCCATAAGGTAATAACAACTAATTTTTACCTTAATCAACTTACACTTAAAAAGAATTTAATATAGGGCACTTGTGCCTTGTGGGGAAACTTGTTTGAAATATACTGTATAGTCCTGAGTTATTTATGAGAATAATTATATATTTGTTGCTTAAGTTTGTACTGGGAAATCAGGATCTGAAATTAGGCTAGGGTACATTTTGTAAAAATAAAAATGAAGCTAGAGAGTTCTGTATTCTGAAGAACTTTGGTACTAAGGGGAGAAAAATAGAGAAGAATGAACAGGGAGAATGAACATTTGTTCAGGGAGGTCATCCGGCAGCCTGGCATGCCATAGTAGACAAGTCCAAACAACCCAATGGTGGCTGGCAGGTGGTTTGCTAGGACAATTTTTTTGTGGTGATCAAGGGGGAGACAAGAACTATAGTTCATACTTTTAGGCACGTGAATATAGCAGTGAAAGAAACAGAAGTGAAAGTGAATGGTTTCCATCTGGAGGAGCTACACATCTTTATCGGTGGTTGTTACAGAACAGGAGTGCAGGAAGCTGGCAAATGGGTCAACACCATGCAGGATCTGGGCTGCTGACTAATAGCAGCACGGGCACAAACTAATGATGTCATCAGCCTGCGCTGGGAGCTACTGGTCAGCAGCTGCATATTTCCATAGTGCTAGCCGGCTGCCCTCTACCTCTGTGCCACTTACTGGCCACCATTGCCCTAGTTATGTGGTGCTGTAGTCTAAACCACTGAGACTCTTGGGCTTGCCAATCAGAAGGTCAGCAGTTTGAATCCATGTGATGGGGTGAGCTCCCATTGCCCTGTCCCAGCTCCTGCCAACCTGGCAGTTCAAAAGCACACCAGTGCAAGTAGATAAATAGGTACTACTGTGGCGGGAAGGTAAAACGGCATTTCCATGCGCTCTGGCTCTCGTCATGGTGTCCCATTTGCGCCAGAAGTGGGTTTAGTCATGCTGGCCACATGACCCAGAAAGCTGTCTGTGGACAAACAGTTGGCCTGATACGAGATGAGCGCCACACCGCATAGTCAGATTTGACTGGACTTAACCATCCAGGAGTCCTTTACCTTTACCTTTTTACCTAGTTATGTATGCTTAGGGTATATAAACGTATACGGGTCAATCTTTTTTATGTAAAAAAGTTAGCTACCTGATTAAAGTTAGCCAGTACAGTGAATCTGGATATTTTGTTTTTCTTCTGTTGCCACTGTTATAAAATATCTTTTTTAAAAAAAAAATCCAATTGTATTTTCTTGTTCTTCATAACAAAGAAGAAAACAGTGCCACCATGATAAGAGAATTGAATATGGCTTCACATACTGACCAGGTCTCATTAAGACATTAATGGGATCACATGAAGAAAAAGTATCAAATCCACTTCTTTTAACCAACCCACTAGTTCAGGGGTCAAGGGGAGCTTGTGGCCCTCCAAATGTCATTTGTCTAAAACTTCCATAATCCTTAATCATGGGCATTACTGCTTGGAGCTGGAATCCAACAACATCTAGAGAGCTCTAGTAGCTCATTGCCTGCAATAGATAATGGTAAGGATGCTACCCTTGGTTAATGAAGCCACCCAAAATTTGCATCAGGAGGATGAGAGGAACTGCTAAGGGAACTGAGGAATTTCAAAGGAAGCCAATTGAATTTTAACAAGACTGAACACATTTTTTTCAAGGATGGATTCCAAATCTCAGTCAAGAATATGTGGTTTTTCAAACGTCGCCATCAAGGCATATGTTTGCTTCATGGACTTGTATGGGATAAGGGCTATGACTATACACCATTCATGTTCTGTAGCAACACCTGTAGCCACAGATAAGACCAAATCACAATACTAATTCACAGTGCTTACAGTGTATTACAGAAAGAGGTGTAAATGTCGGACTGTAACTTGGAAACCATTGGCCGCAACACTGTGTTATGCAGAAGAACGCAGGGAAGGGGGCACAATATATTAAATACCTGATATTACATGCTTTAGGGGGATATTTCCCCACAAATAATGATGAGAAATATTAATTATTTATAGGCAATTTGCATAACTGCATAATGCATCTCTCTATAAATAACAGATTATTTGCATAACAGCATAATGCCACTAATCATGGAAAAGAGCGCAAAATAATTTGATATTTCTAGCATTTGATCACGCCATGTCATACATGCTACGCGCCTGTTTGTTCTCATACTGTGGTGGGGGAAACGTACGGTGCTGCATAAAGGCTATTTCGCCTACCCTTTTCAAAATAGGTGGTGGTAAAGGGTCATCGCTGAGAGGGAGAGCACATGCTCTGCATGCAGAAGTTCCCAAATCCAATCTTTGGTATCTCCAGGTTAAGCTTGGAATCAGTCCTGTCTGGTGTATGCACTGTTTTGCGCTGGAGTGAAGAGACTCATTTTCCTATCATCATTCATCCACCGTCAAATCCATAACATGTGCCATAACACCTGTGCATCATTGTGAGGTCCTGTGAACTGTCTCCCCTAGATTTATAACCAAATTCTGACAGCCATTTTATATAGCATTCAACCTGGTTCAATGGAAGCTTCCTTCTAGGTAAGTGTGCTTGGGATATCTGGCCCAGGATAGCTTTCGTTTCATGGTTCTTTGTTTTTCTTCATTAGCAATGGGGCCTCCTATGTGTGCCCCAGTCTGAATATCAAACATGGGTCGTTGTAGCCATGAGGGGTTATTGGGTTGTTGTTTTTACAAGGTGTGACTGGAAAGTTCAGTGAATGGTCACAGAAATTGGACAGCGAGAAATATTCGAACATACATACCTTACAGGCCTTCAAAGCAGGCCGCCTCTGATACAATGCACCACTGACAAATTCGTAGAAGTGTTGGAAACTTCTGGAGAAGTCTTCTTTTCACACTGCTTTCTGTTCCCTCATCACAGCAGCTTGGATGTGTGAAATGTTGGGAAATCTGTGCCCTTTCATTGCAGATTTCAGTTTTGGAAAAAGAAAGAAATCCGGTGGGGCCTGAGCGGGAGAATATGGAGGGTGGGACAACTCAGTCACCTCAGTAATGATTTCACACGGAATATGCAATTCTTCCACCATCATTCAGACGGACAAACACCGATCCAGCATCAATAACTCACGAACTCTGTCGACATTTGCTGCCGTTCTGCTCTTGGACAGTCAGCCAGACCGAAAGTCATCTTCGATGGTTTGCTGTTTAGGGAAGCTTTTAATGTTTGATACATTACTGTATTTTAATATTTTGTTGAGAACCACCCAGAGTGGCTGGGGAAGCCCAGCCAGATGAGCAGAGTATAAAAAATATATTATTATTATTATTATTATTATTATTAACAGAAACGCTTGAACCACTCATACACTGTCTTTCGAGTTAGAGCATATTGTGGCTTTCTGATGCCAATTGTATGTTCGAATATTTCTCGCTGTCCAATTTTTGTGACCATTCACCGAACTTTCCGGCCACACTTTGTATTTTTATGATATATTTTGTAGTTTTATATTTTGATTTTGTTCTGTGAACCGCCCAGAGAGCTCCGGGTATAGGGCAGTATATAAATTCAATAAATAATAATAATAAATAATAACCTATTTTGCAATAATGAAGCTAGAAGTAAGAGCTAGTTTACTTCTAGATTAAGATTAAGAGATCCAGAGAAGTCAGTCAATATATACAAACCGTGTAGCCTACTCTTAATGCTCAACAGATCCTTTAACTATTCTGTGCTCTCAGAAGCTATATGGTGCCCTAAGGTTTCCTTATTGACAATCTGAAGGGTGCTTTTGTTTTAAAATCTGTTTCTGGGCCATTCTATATCAAGTGATCCAACTTTTTAAAATGAAGAACATTAATTCTTTCAAAGCGTCAATGCTATCATGCAATATCAAGCTATCACTTGGCTTCAGAACACATTTTTAAAAGAAAAGCCTGGCTAGCTTTTCAGATAACTTTTAATTGAATAACTTTCTAAAGAAATGCCTAAAATAATTGATATTGTCTAAAGTAACTGATATAAGTCTTGTTTATTCTGTTATATTTTACTCTAAGAAGACCCATTTATCCAAAATAGAACCCAAAATATTTTTTAAAAATGTGATCCCATTGAGATCCCAAGATCAAATTTTGCAGGTAGCTCTTAGAAACATTTAAAAAGTGATTAAAACAATTAATTACATTTTTCCAAAAAAATTTGTTGATTGTTTAATATATCTAAGAGCTACCTGCAAAATTTCATCATGGGATCTCAATTCATTTTTTTGGAAAAATATAATCATGTTAATTGTTTTAATCACTTTTTTTAAAAAAAACTCTATTTTGTAACTTAAATTAAAAATTTTAAGTAAGTCCATCTTGTGGTATATGATATTAAAGCCCATGAAGTTCAGAAGAGATTATTGTTTTTAATTAGTGTTTTAGTTTTTTAGATTAGTGTTTTAGTTTAGACGTATCTCAATTCTGGACTGAGCTTTTGACGTTTTTGTGCAGTCTGGCAAGGCCAAAATTGTCAATTTTTTAAAATTTCAAACCCTCATAACTCACAAACAGGATGAGATAAATAATTAAAATTTTAGATTTAAACTTAGTTTTGATCATTCAACAAGTGTACAAAATATTGAGAAAATTGGATGACGTGAAATAAAAAAGTTGGATCACTTGTTATGCAATGACCCTTCTGTGGCCAGTGGGATGTTGGTTGGGAAGTAGTAACAGGTATGGATATCTAAGGATTTCGATAGCTGTAAATTCTAAAGAAAACTAACCTGATTTGCATCTCCTGGACTTGTATAGATCAGAAAGTAATTAACCTTCAGGTGTCAACTTACTCTGAATTTTGCAGTACTCTTCTTGGCTCAGAGAAAATACCATAATGCATTTTTTAAAATGTGCATTTGGGATAAAATACATCTATAAATGTGTTTTGTGGTAACATACATATATAAATACAAATGTTCATGGTTAATGCAGAAATGAGATGTAATGGACTAATGAATGAAATCATGCAAAATTGACAGAGAGCAGAAAGAGAATGATCTGTCTGTGCCTCATAACAGGCTGTCAGCATTGTGGTGAGTTCCCCCCCATCTCATAAATGATTGGCCTATAAAGGTAAGAAAAGGAAAAAAGAGATAGGAGCAGAAAGAAGGAAGCAAGAAGGGAGATGTTAACATAAAAAGAACTGGTGGAAGAGAAAGTGGTTTAAAAAGACATGAAAACAAAAGGAATGAAGACATGAATGGCGGAGCAGGTAGAGCGATAAGAGAAAGACTAAGGAAGAAAGTGAAAGCAGGACTCAGAAGATGGAAAGGAAGTAGAGATGAATTATTGCATGAGAAAATGCAAGCAAACAAAAAGTCAAGAAAATGGAGGCCAAGGGGGCACCTGCAAAAAGAATAATGATCCCCCAATAACTGGAGAAAGGATAAGTAGAGAAGGAAGTAAGGTCAGAAGCACATTAAAGATGAAAAATAGCATTATCCTTTGGGATATTTCTCCCCCTCATTGCTCCTATTTTTATCAGAAGTCACATTTCCAAAATAAAAATTGAGAAAATGCTAGATAAAAAGCACTCCATAATAAAGAGTACACACACAAACAAACAAAAACACATTTGTGACATAAAGTCAAACTTCCCAATGTTCATGAAAGGTTATCTCCTTAGACTATGCATATCTTCTGCTATCTAATGCAGCCTGGAAATTGTGTTTACATTTCTCATATCCCTCCCCGCCCAAATCTGGGTATGTGGCAATACAGATTAATGGCACTACTAAAGTTTGACCTTCCATTCATTTTGCACTAAGCTCTCAGTTCGTGGGTGGCACTTTGTAGTTAATGTAGCCAAAATCTTCTCTCCCTCATTCCCAAGGGAGAGAAAGGGATACTCTTAAAGCAGCCTCTCTCTTTTTCGGCATTACTGTTTCAAATGTTTACTTTTTTGCAAGTTAACGGCAAAGATAATACGAACCGAAAATTTGGGTCGTGGTTTATAAACTGGGGGTGCATTTCAGGTGAACCTTATTTATGGTCTAAGGTGAAAACCGTATGAGATCCAGTAGTTATGGCCTGTGATGGGATAAATTGGATATTTATCTAACTTCTCCCTCCGTCTGTGGGTTATTGAAACATTAAACTATAACCAGATCTATGAGGTGTGTAAATCCCAGGTGAACCAAAGCAATAAAGTCAACTCCGAACTGAAGCTACTGCACACTTCAAGCCACAAGTGCTAGTTTGTTGGCAGAAGAGCAAAGGAAGGGGTTTTGAACTTTGAGGAACTAGCAGCCCTGTCTTTTGAGCCAAGGTAACTAAAGAGACAGATGTGGTGGCTTGTAGCCCTGCAGGTATTGTGGCATTTTATCCCTAATAAGTGAGAGGGCCGCCTAAGTCATCTTGTTGCCAGATATATAGCCGAATCCTTCCGCTGCTACAGCCAATGTAGCACCATTGAGGCACTGGCTGCTATCTTCATTCATCCCCTTGTGATACCTCCTCAAGGTGGTCACTTCATGTGACAGGGATGGTCCTCAACTGCAGATAATGCAAAACCATTATTGTTCTGTCTGGTTCCCTGTAGCTTCATGTCTCACAGTGAGGGAACTGCCAGAAGACCTTCAGAGCTCGACCGCAGTGTCTGGGCTGAATGATGGAGATGCTCCTTCAGGTATATAGGGCCAAGACTTCTGCCACCTGCAGATCATGCAAATCAGTCAGTTTGGGTTTCTCTGGGTTTCTCATTTTTCCCAAACTTAAGTTCAATTGTCCACATTTCACCCTAAGTATTTGCATTTTTGTGCCCATTACTTGGCTAGAGAACTGCATTGTAACATTCAGATAAGTGCCATTTTTGAAGGGTGAATTATGTGTTGGCTCATGTATTGTTTTGGAAAGTGTGGATTAGGTAGATTTGCCTTCAAATGTGAACTGAGTTGAATTTCTACCCCATCTCTACCTGGCATCACTAGAATAATAAGAGACACTGGAAAAGCCCCACCTGAGCAGTCCACACAATTATCTTCCTGTGATATAGGGATACCACCAAAGTTACCTTTTCTGCTGTCGTGTGCTTTATTCATTTATTACATTAATTGATATCCTACTTTCTCCAGTGGGCATAGAGTAGCTTTCAACAGTTCTCCCACCAAAATAATAATAATAATATGTTTATAGTTCTGTTCCCGAGAGAGTCACAATCTAAGGGAAATAAAAGATAAAAGAGGCCAAACGAAATAATAAAAAATAGCACTGTAAACATCAAAATATATTTTTAATAAACAAGCCAAAACATCCCATAAACAACCAGTCCAAAAAGTCCTCCAAAGGGCAGTCCTTTTTGTAGTCATCCACCTAACTAATGCTGAAGTCCTAAGCCCACATACCTGGGAGAATGTCCCACTAAATTCAATAGGACTTACTTCAGAGTTGACATGGTTGGAATTGCCACTTTAATGGCTATTGCTGAAGAACAGCCTGAGCTGGCTGAAGGCCAGAGGTCAGTCCCAGGTGTGATGGTGTCTTTCGGGCTCTGTGCAGGAGGTAGGTAGATCTTGACTCCAAAATCCTGGAGTCATCCACAGGAGATGTGAGTGCATAGACATTCAGAAAGTGACTTAGCCAGTAGATGAATAGGCCCTTTATCTGGTCATTTATTCTGGATGTTCAGTAATAAAATGCCATCTCCAGTTTATGATTGTGTTGGTTTCTCTCCACCCCCTGCCCCCATACCATCTGCTAATGATAAATCAAATGATGGGTTGTTTTACGTGAAAAGTTTGCATTTCATTGAAGAGGGACAAATCTTCCTTGAGAGGTCCTGGGCTGCCCATTGTCTACCATTGCCCCATTCCTTCTCTTTCATTTTCAGTGCATCTTTTGTACCCTGCCATGCAATGCAAAATCATTTACTTCTCAACTGGCCCCTTCCCCTATTGGAGCAGCAGGCTGGCATGTCTATTTTAATAATTAACAACAACAACAAATTCTTTTGACTTTTACTAGATTTGTTTGGATATGAATTAATTGATCTACATCCCAACCTTAGATTAAAAGCAAAATTGTTTTAATAATAATAATAATAATAATTTTAAAGAATTACCCTGACTTTTTGCTGTATTTGTTTGGGAATGAATTAAAATATTGATCTACATTTGAATGTTACATTACAATAGTTGTTTTAATAATAATAATTTTGAAGAAGCCTTCTGACTTTTGGCAATATAAGTCTGGTAATACCCTGCAAATGACAATATTGATCTATGGTCCTTACTTTAGATTAAAACAATAGTTTTAGAAGTGGAGTGAAGAGAGTTTAAAGACTAAAGTAAAAATGTTACTTGCACAGGCTATTAAGTGATTGATCACACTGATACAAGTGCCTCCAAACATAAGTTTAAAGTGACACATCTTATCTGAGCTGAAGAGTTTGTTTTGTGCATTATGTAGAAATGATTGATGTCATGTATTTTTTTTAAAAAAAGAGGGAAACAACTTCTGCTGTTTCATACACCTTCCCTATTTTGAAAATGAGGTATATGAAAGAATTTTTCAACAGTGTAATCACTGCAGATCAAAAGATTTGCAACAGCTTCAGTCTCCCTCTGCTGTTAAATGCTATACTTCTTTCATTTAGAAACAAACAGCCCATGTTAAACTAAATATTGGAAGCAACAACAACAGGCCAAATGATACAGCCCCTGTGCTAGTACAGCATTGCTGGTTTAATGGTGTATCCAAAAACAGAAGTCAGCTCTGTAGCTTTCTTCATTGTAGCAATGAGTGCATTCAGCAGGGAGACGATATCGCTGCCTCCGAAAAGAAATCTTATATGCATTTCTCCAAATATGACAAAGATTTGACATTACAGTTCCGCTATTACAGTTACACGAAAAGGAAAAACCCTATTATCCAAATAACATAAGGAGCCTGGAAGCCTGTTGCCATCTGAATTTATTGAGGACTTGATGCAAATGTAGACAAATGAGATTGTTAAGCAACCCCTTAACTGGAGGCCATTTGAGTTTGAAGAGCAGTGTGTCATGATTGCCTCTACAGATCCATGTGAAATTCTCTCCAGTACAAATTCTCTACACCCAGCTTACAGCAAAAGCAGTCCTGTGGCTGTAAGATAAATATACATGCCTTTTGGAACTGAGAGTAGCTGATTATCATCCCCCTATCCCATTGCAATGAAGCTCTGTTTTTCTTTCCCTAGCCAAATTTCTTTGAGTTTCTTTTTTTTGGCACGTGTGTTTGTGTGTGCGTGTGTGTGTGTGTGTGTGTGTGTGTGTGAGAGAGAGAGAGAGAGAGAGAGAGAGAGAGAGAGAGAGAGAGAGAGAGAGAGAGAGAGATTAGCACCACATTAATACTGTGAATATTTTGTAGCACTAGAATTTTCAGTACATAGAAACTGGCACACACTGGCTTTACGAATACCTTCCTTTATATAAAATGCAAACATTACCCATATTAACTAGTTATTTTTAAGTGTTTTTTTAATTTAAAAAATGTGGGAAATGCAACACAGACTCAGCACCCTGTTAAAGGTCAGCAACGGCATCCCCTGACAAAGATCAAACTGGCTGATGGGCGAATGCGCAGAGAATTCTGCCTTCCCCTGTAGCATGTTATACGGCCCAAATGCTTCTGCCATCTGGGTAGATGTTATCAAACATCTCATTATGCTCTCCGCTAGATGCTCTCGTGTCTTGGTCTCGCACATCAGCTGCTCAGGGCTGTTTAAGCCCATGCAAGATCGAAGCATTCTAACGGGACAAAATGGACCATTTCCAAGCCAAACTTGGTTGATGTCTAACTTGTGGCATGCTGTCTTTCTGTCATACAAATGTCTTGCTTTTGTTGGATGTTATCTCATACCTTACATTTTTAGTATTAGGATTCAGAATGTATCAAGTACAGTGGTACCTCTAGATGCGAACGGGATCAGTTCTGGAGCCCCGTTTGCATGTAGAAGCAAATGTAACCCATGTCTGCACATGCGCGGGTCACGTTTTGGCACTTCTGCGCATGCGTGTGACGTCATTTTGAGCGTATGCGCATGCACAAGCGGCAAAAGCTGGAAGTAACGCACTCCGTTACTTCCGGGTTGCCACGGAGTTACTTCCGGGTTGCCGGGTGGCCAAATTTCTTTTTTTAGCTTTTAAGCGTCGCAAGACTATAATTGACTGTATTGATATGGGGCTATCTGTTTAGCCCATTTTAGTGTTGGCTAAGTTCTAAAATCTTCCTGGATGTTTTAACTGTGTATTGACAAATGTATTTTTTTTTTCTGACTGACGGTCGAATAAAAGGTTGATGATGAGGAGTGCAACTCGAACGCGCTCATCTCGAAGCACATTCAACCCGAGGTATGACTGTAGTGGGATGAAGCTGCGCAAGAGCAGGTTATAAGCTGCCTAGGGCAGGCTTGCCCTATGGAGGAGTCAGCAAGATGGGTCCAGCCCTGACATTGCATATGGCAGCCTACCAAGATCCAACATGCCCTCTCTACCTGTCTCCAGCTACAAAAATAAGCTGACAAGGACCTAAAGAGCCAGTGTGGTGTAGTGGTTAAGAGCGGTAGACTCATAATCTGGTGAACCGGGTTCGCTTCCCCGCTCCTCCACATGCAGCTGCTGGGTGACCTTGGGCCAGTCACACTTCTCTGAAGTCTTTCAGCCCCACTCAGCTCACAGAGTGTTTGTTGTGGGGGAGGAAGGGAAAGGAGAATGTTAGCTGCTTTGAGACTCCTTCAGGTAGTGATAAAGCAGGATATCAAATCCAAACTCCTCTTCTTCTAGCAGATCACAATGCCATAATGGTCGTCTGCATTCCATACGTGTCCCGCCTTTCAGCAGAATACTTTTGAATACTTTGTAGCAGAAAGGGGAACGGTATGTGCATGAATCAAGGGCCGCAAGGTGTGCACATCTGTGCTTGTGAAAACCTCTCAAACCTGTTTTCACGTTCGGAGCTGAGCTAGGAATGAATGACTGTCAACGTTGGTTTCTCTCTCCATTTCTCATATTTCCAATCTCCAGACCAATTTGCAACATTCTCTTGAAAAGAGAAATCTGTACAAAAATTAGGATGCCTTTTGGCCTGCATTTCTTCTCGTACGCATTTTTGCACACAGCAATTATTGCATTTTAGTATCTTATGTTCTTTCCTTTTTGTTGGCAATCTGCGCTCTGCACAATTCAGAGAAGTGTTGAATTTCAAAGGACGGCTGTGTTTTAGTTTACATGTTGGCTCGGGAAGTGTGACTTCGGCAGGTTCAAATAAAATGCAAATTGAACAAATTTCTTCCCCTTCCCTAGACTGAGCTGTGTGATCAGATCACACTTGCAAACTGAATTCATCATTACACTCTAGATCCTTTGAATGACTCCAGTCTATTTTGACCAGTCTTATGCATATATACAGAAGCCTTGTACACAGGTTAATACATTAGCAGGGTTTTAAAACTACTTGTAATTTTGTTATGGATGGATAATAAGTAATTTAAATAAGGTTTCAAACTGAACAATGGACATGCAGTATATTGATAAATAATGGAACCAAGGAAGGAACTAGAGGGAAGTCAATTTGTTCTGATTTGTGTGTTTTTTTGTATTGTTTTGTTTTTTTAATTTTTGTTATTTTTGAAAAATCAATAAATCATTCATATATATACATATGAATATATATATATATATATATATATATATATATATATATATACACACACACACAGTCTTCTTTTCTTCTTTCTTATAGTACTAACACACATAGTATGATCGTGTTGTAAGGCAAAGGGTCAAGTGTAATTTGCATGTTTATTTGCATGTTATTAACCTAGTTCTCATCTCTCTTTAAGGAAACAATGACACTGACATTGGTTGGCAGATAGCCATCAATATTGCCATCCTGAAACTTTCCCCATTCTTCGACAAAAAGAAAAATCACTGTCTTGAGAGTAGTTTTATATATTGCAAGTACCATAAATAGCTGCAACAGAAGTGTGGGAAAGAGGCATACCTCCACAATTTGCACTTCCTGATTAATGTTTGAGGGGGGAAATGTATGCCTCTTCCCCACAAGGCACCCAGAGCTTAAGTTTCTCTCCCATTGAGAAGTTACACACCAGTTCCCTTTTCAGAAATTACACAGGAAGCACAAACAGAGGCTGCTTCGAGAAAAGTGTACACCCTCTTTTGGTGTCTCTCGGTGATATCCCACCCTGAATCTGCCCTTGAAATAATTTGATAGATGGCCTCGGACAACAAGAGAGTCAAAGAAATGTAAAGGACTTTGTGTTCTTTTTATTTGCCAATTATGATCCAATGCTTCAATATTTCTGCTATTCTGTTTTCAGTCTTATCTCAGACACCGCGTAAGGGTTATAAATCTACTTTTTAGGACAGGGTGGTCATGATTCTAAATCAACCCATAGCACATAGAAACATCATGAGGGAGTGGGCACAATGTTTCGTTGAAGAGGACTGTTTCCTGTGAGCACGGTTCCCCACTTCTCCATGTCATAGAGAGTTTGAGAGTCAGTCCTTATGTGGATTTTCCTTTGCAACAGCGCTGGAGTTGAGTGGCATTTTGGGTGACATCTGTCTGTCTACAAATATCTACCTTCGCAATCAGATTGTGCTGGTCAGTAAGGCAACATCACTTTCCCACAAAAGCAAGAAGCATCCCCTTGGAGTCCCACAACACTATTCCACCCTAAGATATTTGCAAAACTCTTGCTTTTTCTTTTACTGGTTAATTTATAACGTGGAATTGCTTCTCTAGCCCCCACCTGAGCATGTGTAGCATATCCTAGCTCAGGAGGAGGAGCTGTCGATACTCACTGAGAAATACCTGTGATAACTTTTCAAATTCCATTGAGCAAGCTAGCTTGAGGAACAGCATAGGGGGTTCCTTTACACCAAGTCAAACTATTAACAGTACCCAATAATAATAATAATAATAACAATAATAATAATAATAATAATAATAATAATAATAATAATAATAATAATAATAGCTTATTTATATCCCATCCATCTGGCTGAGTTTCCCCAGCCACTCTGGGTGGCTTCCAATCAAGTGTTAAAAACAATACAGCATTAAATATTAAAAAGTTCCCTAAACAGGGTTGCCTTCAGATGTCTTTTAAAAATAGGATAGCTGCTTATTTCCTTCACATCTGAAGGGAGGGCATTCCACAGGGCAGGTGCCACTACCGAGAAGGCCCTCTGTCTGGTTCCCTGTAACCTCACTTCTCGCAATGAGGGAACCGCCAGAAGGCCCTCAGCGCTGGATCTCAGTGTCCGGACTGAACAATGGGGATGGAAACGCTCCTTCAGGTATACAGGACCGAGGCTGTTTAGGGCTTTAAAGGTCAGCACCAACACTTTGAATTGTGCTCGGAAACGTACTGGGATCTCTCAGTCAACCTATGTCCCCACTGTGGAAGGATTTTCAGATCCAGAATTGGCCCCCACAGTCACTTACGGACACACTGTCAAGACCATATTCATAGAAGACAATATTATTTGGCTACGAGGGATCACCGAAAAAGAAGAAGAAGAAGAAGAAGAAGAAGAAGAAGAAGAAGAAGAAGAAGAAGAAGAAGAAGAAGAACAACAACAACAACAACAACAACAACAACAACAACAACAACAACAACAACTCTTCCTGGAAGCAGTTCTTCAGGACCTTGGACAGAGATGTTCCACACCACGTGCTACCTCATCTTTCTAACTGGAGATCCAAGGGATCAAATCTGGAGCATTCTGTATGCAAAGCATGTGCTCTACCCTGAGCTACGGTCCTTGCCCATCCGGTGACCATCAGTGCTGCCTTAAACTAAAGATAGCAAACTCTTCACTTGACACACCATGCTGACATTTCTCTTACCATTTCATTATAGTGATACAATGGAGGGCACGAGTAGTTAGTGGCCCCTGTCTTAGGCATTGTATGGCAAAGGGCTGTTTGAAGAATGTGAGTAAGGAGGAGTAGACCAGCTCCATCTGCCCAGTCATTTTCTTCATCCTCCACAAGTTGGAGGTAAACATCTGTAGAAGGGAGCCCACAGATAGAAAAATCTCCGCACTTCAGAAGTTAGCCCTCCCAGTTGTGGAGGATGATGTGGGCAGTGATATGGGGTGGAGTTAGCATGCTTGACCTTTTCTCCCTGATCACACAATGGGTTGGAAACCCTGAACAGAACTTAGGGGTGTTCCCAAGTTACGTTCAGTGAGTGTGCAATTTGCATACCTGTGTACACAATTAACACTCGTACAGTTATTCTCATGTAAAATTCAAAAAGCATGCCGTCTGTTTACCTGTGTGTGCAGTAGCTGAACTGTACAAATCAACAATTATAGACACACAAACAGTTGTACATATATACATGTGTAGAGACAGTTTGTCCACGTGTTCAGTGTAACATGTGAACAAGCTTCTTATATGCATTATAAGAAGAAAAAAATGTCCAGTTGGGGGGAAATTCTTCAATATTTTATTGTACGTTGCTATCTGCTGACCTACTATTTCAGACATGAACACATAAACTGAAAGGCACACATTTTTTTAGTGAAGCCACAGTCATTTCACATGGCAACAGTTAAAAATATCCCCCCTTTAATTTCACAAGGGAAACTGAGACTTTTCTGAGTTTTCCCTCCTTGCAAAAGGGAATAATTTAGATTTTCTTCCATCCCTGTCAGAAGTTGAACAGACGAACAAAACAGATTCTTCAGAGACAATTTTACACAGAGTTACATCCATCCAATTCAATTATAAATTAAATTGACTAACGAACCATAGCTCATTATGGGAATCAATTACTCAGAACTGTCTTTGGACCAAAAACGTGGAAAATAAAAAAGAATGGTCATACTTCAATATACCAGATTGTCAGTGTTTGAAAGCTCTGTTTTTCTCTGCCTTGGCGTAGTCTACTGCCAAAAAGGAATGATAATCATTTGTTTTACTGCTTGTATAACTATTTCTGTTTTATAAAGACTAGTTAATTCTTGAGTTTGATCTCTTTCGGACCAGCACCTCAGGCTTTTTTGAGATAACAGGCCAGCCCTAGAGTAATGTCATCACATGGAGATCTTTCAGATCAGTTTATGCAAATGTGTTATTAAAAGAAGCCTCTGGTACAGACCAAACAATAGTAGTGGAAAATGCTATGAGGTAGCATTGAAGGCATTTGATTAATAAAATCATCCTTGTGACAAGGGAGTAAACTGGCCCACCCCTTTGGGGTGATTTCAGTTAAAATGTTCTGTACATATAATAAGGGTGAAAGAAATGATATGATTAGTTTAAGACGGGCATGGTATGATACTTTTTATTTTAAAAAGTATTCTCATTTCTGCTTTTGGTATAAATTAACTAGGGAATTTGGGTTATGTTTTTACAAAGAAATGTACAACAATAAATAAAGTTGTGGGAGGTGGGCTTTAAACTAAAGATATTGGGTGTAAACTTTCTAGGTCCAATGTTTTCTGTGCTCTTTGCTCCTCTCCAAAGAGAGGACAAACAAGAGGAATCAAAATGGCTGCCATATGTGTGAACTGGCGTGTATATGTAAACCAAACTGTAAGAACTTTAACATTCATTTATTTATTTATTTATTTATTTATTTATTTATTTTGCAATACATTAAAACTTTCAGGACCAGTTTAAGTAGCAGTGTGTGTTATCTCAATTTTATTTTCTGTTCTCCATAAATGTCACTGTTATGAAGCTAGAGAAGTAAACACTCAGGCTCAAGTATTCATCCCCCCACTATCTGAAGCCTCTAATAAGTCACCTTTGGTAACTAATTTGTGTTCCAGCAGTGTGAACAGCAAAACCGTTCCCTGGCAATAAACCTTCAGAAAAGCAACTCCTATCAAATTAATCCTAATCCCTATAAGAGTATAATTTCACTACTGTGTTATTTGAAAACCTTTTAAAAGAGCACTTTCCTTGAGCAGAGGGGAGGAAAATCACCATCGCCTTAAGGCACAATCCTGTACTGGAGTCACATTGGCCTTTAGGATTTCGTGTGCCTGTTCTTTTTTACCTCCTCTTGAATATTTGGCAAGAGCATCTTTTTTCTGTGGGTGGACCCTTGTGTTTGTTGTAGGAGTCTTGCCCAGAGAGCTGTGTGGCTACTCTTGAGAGGATGGACAAATCTGTTATTTCTCTCTCTTTCCGTTTCTTATCCTTCCAATCTTAAATCCATTCTCCACATTTCTGCAGCAACGGGCATTTTTTTTAAAAAAAATTGTTGTGAAAATTCATCAGCATTCTAGTTCGAATTTCTCCTCGTCTTTGTATGCGGTTGTAACGAGGATGCTCATTTTTGTCAAGCAAGCTTCCCTGATAAAATGCATTTCTATACATGTTATTTTCACAAATATATGCATCTTCTCTCCAGTTATACATATGGTTTGGTAGGAGAACCACATAGCAAAATTCAGAGATGTGCAAATTTCAAAGGATAGGTGTTGTTGTTGTTGTTTGGTGGGCACGTTGATTTGAGAGGGGGGAATTTGGTCGTTGCAACCAAAATCCAATTTCTCCTCATCTCTAGTGTCGTGCTGTGTGTCTTCTTCCTGTCTGCCATGCTCATAAAACAATACCCTGAGTGGTGTCTGGCAGTAACAAGGACTGGGCTGGTTGTGCTCCTGGGATGATGGAGTGGGGCTGCATGGTTTTTGTATGTGTCTCTGTGTTGATTATTCTTGCACTCTGTCCCCATTGTAATTTAATCGGCTTCCTCTGTGGGTGTGGCATCCTATTGGCACAGTCCTTGGTTCGTTGCCATTGGTGAAATTTTTCAAGGATACTGAGGTGTGTCTGCCTCTTTTTTGTGTTTTCTAGTTGTGGGCTTTCCCCCTCCAGTGTGGTGTAGTGGTTAAGAGTGATAGACTCGTAATCTGGGGAACCGGGTTCGCGTCTCCGCTCCTCCACATGCAGCTACTGGGTGACCTTGGGCCAGTCACGCTTCTCTGAAGTCTGTCAGCCCCACTCACCTCACAGAGTGTTTGTTGTGGGGGAGGAAGGGAAAGGAGATTGTTAGCCACTTTGAGACTCCTTCGGGTAGTGATAAAGTGGGATATCAAATCCAAACTCTTCTTCTTCTTCTTCTTCTCCTCTCTCACTGAACACACATTGGATACAGAGCCCTTTCCGGAGTCTTAGCAGCAGTATCCAGCACTTTAAGTGTAGAGCTTCTCTGTTCACCCCTGTTTTTGAAAAATAGGCTTTCATGATAATATTTTTTTTTTAAAAAAAAAAAGAATAACCAGAATTGTTTCCATAAATGGGAACATACACTGGAGAACCGAGGCTCAGCAATTTAAGTAGCAAGACTTCAAGATGAATGTTGAGGAATTAGAGACCATTTACCTTTGCTTAAAACAAATAGTTAAAAATGTGGGCTTTGCTCCAATGTAGACTTTATCCATCCAACCCTCCCACTGTGTCTTTTCTACATCATTCTCCCAATCGCTCTCATTTACAAATCCAAATATATGTTTTCCTCGCAACTTATAACTATTTTTAAAAGCCATATTTCTAGCATATATCCCATGATGAATATTAATAAGTTGCATAAATGCGTTTGCATCCGAAACCTGCTCTATAAAATATTGGTGTTATCCGATGGAGGACACTTTTATCCCGGGTGATTCTCTTACCCTCTGTCAACAATACCACTCTTATTGTAGATATGCAAAGAATTTGAGTTTGAGGGTTTGAGGGGAGACTTGCATTACATTACTGTAGTTCTTGGCAAACCCTTCTGCTGTTTTAATTTTAACCAATTAGAAGAGCCAATCTTTTTTTACTTCAGAAGTATATTAAAAGATATCACATTCAAAGGCTGGCCATGCACTCAATTAATTACTGGTGTCCAGCGAAAGGTCTACCATTAGCTATCACCATGGCAACCTTTGGGAGACCTCTGCCCACCTGTTGGAAGATAGAAAGTGCATTAGGCAGTTGGTTCCTACACTAGGGCCTCCTTCTGGCCTGTGGGGAATTTGTACTAATTAGAATTAGTTGTCCTTCTGTAGTCCAGCTCCTGACACAAATTGCATTCTGTAGCTTTTTGTTCCACTCGAGTTCACAGACAAAATAGCCTGTGCCATGTTTGAAATGAAGCAAGGCAATATGAAAGGATTTTGCATAATTGGTTTATATACTTTAACATTTTAACTAATATCCTTCGTGTTGGTTTCTTGCAAAGAAATGTTGTTTGCTTTCTTCTCTCTCTCTCTCTCTCTCTCTCTCTCTCTCTCTCTCTCTCTCTGTATGTTTTTTTGTTTCCCTCCCCTGCTTGATAATTATTTATGATCACACACAGAGGGTAATTTTAATGCTGCTTGTTCAGGTGTCGTTAAATCATGGTCAGGCTCAACTGCATTTGGAACAAAACAAGTGACCTTTAAAAATGATAGTTTGAAAATGGGCCCTGTGGTGATGGCGAACTGCAAAAGTACAAATTGCAGAGTGGTAAAGAGAATAAAAAGCTCTTTCACGCATATCAGGAGAATGTTGCTTTATTTATTGAAACCAATAAAGAAACCACAAGGAAGTGGGGTGATTAAGAAAGTCAGGTGAAGGGAGGTGTCCCACACACACACACACACACACACACAGAGAGAGAGAGAGAGAGAGAGAGAGAGAGAGAGAGAGAGAGAGAGTCCCAAAATTGTTTCATTAAGCTGGTTCACAAACCACCACACACCAAACCTCGGCTTAGCAAGAGCACACAAGAGTCGCTTTTGCTGCTGCGTCAAGCAAAGCTAAACCAAGGTTTTGGCTCAGTGTGCCATCTGAACAGGATGGGAAAGTCTGTCCATTTTGGTTTCTTACCATTTCCCATTTTCCCAAATTAAGTTCGCTTCTCCACATTTTCTCCTCAGTTTGTGATTTTCTTTAAAAGTCCCCATGAAAATTCATCAACATTGTTGCGTGAATTTCCCCTCACGTACACATTTTTGCAAAGCATTTCCCCATAATATAACACTATTTTCACTAATATGCAAGTTTTCGTGCACAATTTACCTGAGTGTAGACATTTTTATACACATTATTTGGCTGGAAGCTTACATTGCAAGATTCAGAGAAGTGCGGCTGTTGAAGGATGGTTGTGTTGCAGTTTGCGTATTGCTTTGGGAAAGTGTTGATTAGGTAAGTTTGTCTGCGATTTCAAACTGAACTGAATTTCTCCCCCATTCCTACTCTTAGCCAAGCCTCCTCCTCACTATCCACAAGGAGGAGAGGGCTTAACCACAAGTCCCTGGTAAAATGGCATATTAAACCAAACCTTGGTTTAGCTTAGCATAGCACAGCCATCAGAAGGGTAAGGCAGGAGTGAAGAAACTGCAAGCTCCTCCCCAGCAGTCAACACATTTGTATTTATACATTAAGCTGAAGTTTGGTTTTGTGTGTCATGCAAACCAGCCTTTAAAGGTGATTTCCCCTTAACCATGGTTCAGGCAACCAATACATCTGACTAGCTAAACCATTGTTAAGGACCTGACATGAATTTGTGAGCCTTGGTTTGTGTTAACCATGGGCAAGTATTACATCTGATCATGGCAAACCATGCTTAGTGTGAAGAGCACTTGACAGCCCTGAAGTCTTTCCCACAAAACAGATCTGGAGAGTTGCTTATGGATTGCTAGGGTGGTTTAGTGGTTAGAGTGTTGGACTAGGACCAGGGAGACTCGGGTTCAAATCTCTTCTCTGCCATAAAGCTCACTGGGTAACACTGAGCCCAGTCATGATCTCTAAATCGAACCTAAATTGGGCTGCTGTGAGGATAAAATGGAGGGGGAGTTTCTTCACTACACATCTTTCAACAAAAACTGAAAATGCACCTCTTTTCCCTGGCATCTGACACCTGAGATATGACGGCAAAGGGCAATCATCATCGTTATCATGGTTCTTTAAAGTCCAGTTTTTAAGCAAGCCATTGATATGAAAGTGGCTGTTGCTTACTGCTAATTTTGATGGTGTTGCAATCCCATTAATTTATAGAGTTTTTTAAATGACTGCTTTCATTATATGTTAGTAATATATTCAGAGTCCTCTCTTAGTGTGTGTTTTCTTTCTAAAACTAGCCTAAAGCCTCAGAAGAGGCAGGAGAAAGCATTTGAAATACATGCATCTTTTGTATAAAAACTCACCAGGAATGAAGCAGCCTTCGCCACTTTGTCGCTGACAGATCAATCCAATGCTTCATTAAGTTGGACATACTTGGATGTAGACAACTCCCCTATGAGGAAAGGTTGCAGCAGAGGCTTTTTAGTTTAGAAAAAAAAGTTGAGTAAATGGGGGTTGGCAGAAAAACATGACGGAGGTCTATAAAATTATGCGTGGCGGATAGGGAAAAGATTTTCTACCTTGCTCATAATATGGCAGCCAGGGATTGTCCAATGAAGCTGAATGATTCAGGTCAGTTACAAAAAATTCATTCTTTACACAGTGGATAATTAAACTACGGAGATTTCTCTTGTGCCACAAGAGCTAAAACAACAGCACGGATTCATATGCTTAACAACATAGTTTTTTAAAAAATAATTCACGTTTATATCCCACCTTTCCTAAAAGGGAACTCAAGGTGGCGTATGTAGTTCACTTATTCCCCATTTTACTCTCACAACAGTCCTGTGAGGTAGGTCAGGCTGAGAGTGAGTGACGGACCCAAGGTCACCCAGCGGGGTTCATTGCTGAGTTGGGGTTTCAACCTTGATCTCCAACACATGAGACACTACACTGGATCAGAACAGAGGCTTATCACATCCATCATCATTTTCTGCCCCTCATTCCCAGATTCCTATGGGAAGCCCATAAGCAGGATATCAAGGCCTCAGCACTCTCCTACTGTTGCTCTCCAGCAACTATAATTCACTCCCATCCTTCTCTTTGACCTGGAGGTTGCATCTAGCCATCGTAGTTACTAGCCATTGGTCAACTTTTCTTCCCAGAAAGTTGCCTATCCCCCTTTAGCACTGCCTAAGCATAAGGTCATCACCATACCTTGTGACAGCAAATTTGATACAAAGATTGGGTCCAGCGTCATCATTCTTGCTCCATTTTGGTGGTGAAGGAGGAGACACTGAGGATACAGCAGGCGCACTAAGGATTTGCAGAACCTAGATTTCTAAAATGTTGATAATATACCCTGGAGATTTTGGTTATTGCTGGTGCAGTCTCCCGGACATCTCCACTAATATACTAGAGACAAGTCCAGAGAGACTGAATTGAAAGTAACAGAGCCTTGTGAGACCTGTGAGACTGGGTTTGTATAATGCCATAAGATTTTTGTGGACTAGTGTCCTCTTCATCAGATGCATAGTGTTATCCTAAATTGTCAGGAGGCGTGTGCACATTCATAAACGTGTGTGTAGAGCTGTTTAGCTGGGACACGGGTGGCACTGTGGGTTAAACCTCAGAGCCTAGGACTTGCCAATCAGAAGGTTGGCGGTTCGAATCCCCACGACGGGGTGAGCTCCTGTTGCTTGGTCCATGCTCCTGCCAACCTAGCAGTTTGAAAGCACCTCAAAGTGCAAGTAGATAAATAGGTACCACAACGGCGGGAAGGTAAACGGCATTTCCATGTGCTGCTCTGGTTCACCAGAAGTGGCTTGGTCATGCTGGCCACATGACCCGGAAGCTGTACGGCGGCTCCCTTGGCCAGTAAAGCGAGATGAGTGCGCAACCCCAGAGTCATCCACGACTGGACCTAATGGTCAGGGGTCTCTTTACCTTTACTTTAGAGCTGTTTAGAGAAGAGAACTTGAAATATACTCGGAGTCCTGTAGTGAGTTCATGCTCTTTATTGCAGCTTGTAAAACAGTGATTGAATTGCCCCCCCAAAAAACCTCAGGCTTTTATATACATTATTTACACAACGAGTCCCATCTGATTGGCTGATTCTGCTTCCCTCCTGGAGCCTGATTGGCCAATCGGTTGTTGCATTCTAGGATAAGCCTGTTTTCCTGCAGGCCAATCAGTTGTTGCATTCTAGGATCCTACTTGCCTATTGTTCTAGGATCGAAGCTTGGTACATAAAAGAACTGGAGAATGGGGTGATATCTGATACCTCAAAAGTCCCTGATTCAGATAATATAAAAGGCTGTTTATTAGATAAAGGTTATATAAAAGCAGTAAGATCAGAGGGAAATGAAATGCAAAAAAATTGCCGACTGTGACAATTCAATTAAAGTTTAAATGAACGTCAAAACAAGAACGCTGTCTTTATGATAAAAACAAACATGTAATCTACTAATCCTAGCACCAGTTTTTCCCCAGTTTGTCCAGTGAAAATGTGAAGTCACCGTGTCACATTTTCATGCCGACAGTACATGATGCTTTCTCTGCTTCACCCGACACGGAGGATGAACAGCTGTGATCTTTGCTTCCTTCCATGTTCTGAAGATTGAGTTTCCATTTGAATTGGAGCATTAGTTATTGAGTGATTCCAGTGAAATAGGAGAGCTAAAGATTGATACCGGATGTGCTTAGGTGGCATGTACACAGTTGCTAGTTGAGGATTAACATTTCACTTTGTTGCTTCTCCCACCACCACCCATCCCTGCCTTTTCATGCTCTTCATGAAAAGCAATAACGAGCAGGATGCAAAACGAGGCCACAAAAAACCCCACAGATATAAAACAGCAGATGAAACTCATAACCCTGGACATCTTCTCCATGGGCCTATTTGTCTACATGAAGCAGTTTCACACAAGTTGTCTCTTCTTGGTGATATGAATATTGAGGCAAGAGACTGACATGAGTATGCACGTGATTCTGAGACCTTCTGAAGCAGAGGAAGAAGTGTCTAATTGTTTCAAAATATACTGAAAGATACACAATGTAAAGGTAAAGGGACCCCTGACCATTAGGTCCAGTCGTGGGTGACTCTGGGGTTGCAGCGCTCATCTTGCTCATTACTGGCCGAGGGAGCCGGCGTCCAGCTTCCGGGTCATATGGCCAGCATGACTAAGCCGCTTCTGGCGAATCAGAGCAACGCACGGAAACATCGTTTACCTTCCCGCCAGAGTGGTACCTATTTATCTACTTGCACTTTGACATGCTTTCGAACTGCTAGGTTGGCAGGAGATACACAATGTACCGACACACTATAAACTTGCTGGAGCTGTAAGGCTGCAATCCCTAGTTGCTTCCTTGGGCGGAGGAGAAATCCAATAGCACTTATTTCAAAGTAAACAAGTTGGATTCAGTCTAGGGGTCGGTGAATTGGTTAATTTTACTTTCTCTTTGTTTCTCATTTTTCCAATATTAAGTTCAGCTCATCACATTAGTCTGCAGTTATTATTATTAAATCCTCATGAAAATTCATCAGGATTTTAGAGTGAACTTCTCCCAAAATCGCATGCAGTTTTGCCTAATATAACTAATGTGCCTAGTACATATCTTTTTGCAAAGCAATGTTCCCTAATGCATTTTGGTGTGTTATTTTTGCTACATGCATTTTATTGCACATTTTACTCTGATTTGTTCATTTTTGTACACATTGTACACAAATGTTTTTGGTGTTTTATATGTGTTGGAAGCTGCCCAGAGTGGACGGGTCGTAAATAATAAAACCATTGGTTGTTGCTGCTGCTTGCAAAATTTGAGAAAGTGTGAATTTCAAAGGATAGCTATGTTTCACTGTGCATCCTGTTTCAGAAAGTGCAAATGAGATAAGTTTGCCTTTAAATGTGAACTAAACTAAGTTTCTCCCCATCCCTAATTCAGATTTAGCCATACTTTGAGCTAGGGTTGCCATATTTCAAAAGGTAAAGACCAGGACGTCCCCAAAGTACTTCTGTTTTATCTCCTGCAAAACAATGCTGCCATCTTACAAGATGCTTAGAAGTACAGCATGAAAAGATATGCAGGTTGGGGATAACCAGTGAATGATGATGATGATGACGATGATGATAATGATTATTATTATTTATACCCCACCCATCTGGCTGGGTTTCCCCAGCCACTCTGGGCAGCATCCAGCAAAATAATAATAATAATAATAATAATAATAATAATAATAATAATAATAATAGTTTATTTATATCCCGCCCTCCCCAGCCGAAGCCAGGCTCAGAGCGGCTAACAACAATAAAAGTAACACAGCATTCTAAAATCAATTCATTCTAAAATCAATTCAAAATCAAATTAATAGCAACCATTGGGCTAGAGTTCTATGAGGATTACCAGCTGTCAGTCTGTGCCTTGGCCAAAGGCCTGGTGGAACAGCTCTGTCTTGCAGGCCCTGCGGAAAGATCTCAATATTAAAATACAATAAATCATCAAATATTAAAAGCTTACCTAAACACCTCCCTCCCTTATCCTTCCTACTTGCTTATATTCAGCATGAGATAATTTATATTTAGTTTATGTGGATTCCCCCTTTCCGTCCCGACCCGGCCTGTTAATACACAGTATATGTAACCATTTTAATAGGACCTTTCCCAACACATATTTTCCAGGGACAAAAACATTTTGATGACTGTTTCAAAGAGGGCGTTCCCCTCCCCCCCAAAAAAAAAGCCTGTGCAAAGATGGAGTACGAAAATCATTTGTCAAAATTGTATGAATTTGTAATTCATAATTGGCATGAAGCAATTTGAGGAAATAGTTTTCTGCTGCTGACACTGCTGTCAAAATAAATGTGGGGAAGATAATTATAGTAATTAACAAAATAGATAATTACACTTTGTCACGGGATAAGGTTCACTTTGATTTCTGATTAGGAGTAGATCAATAGCAAATGAAATGCCTTCGCTATTCATATCTGATTAATATCATTGCACAGACAAGGGTATCAGTTTTTCGAGCAGGGCCGAAGCAACAGGGAAGTATTGCATTGGCTGCCAGTTGCTCTGCTGCAAGAATCCCTGTAATATGTATGTTCAGCTGCTCCACAAAGGAGCCTTCTGCTGCAAGTTTCCATTAAATGCCTGTCTGGGCATTTGGTTTTTTCAAAAATTAAAAATCCCAAGAACTTCTTGTGTCCTTTATTCCTTTGAAAGGAAATTAATTTGAAGAGCAGCACTAATTGGCAGTTTGAACCCAAATAATAATAATAATAATAATAATAATAATAATAATAATATTTATACCCCACCCACCTGGCCGGGCCTCTCCAGCCACTCTGGGCGGCTTCCAACAAAATTTTAAAATACAGTAATGCATCAAACATTAAAAGCTAAACAGGGCTGCCTTCAGATGTCTTCTAAAAGTCTAAAAGATGTACCGTTCCTGACCTCCACACCACATCCAAGGTCTGGCAGACTGAAAATGTGCTCTAGGCTCACATCTCCCACCCCCTTCCTTGCCTCCCTTCTTTCATTGCCTGCTCAGTTCTAATAAGTCACTTGCTCCTAAGTTCAAACCATTGTTTCCATCACATCTGAACTGGCAAACTATGGTTTGAGCCATAGTGTGAACCACTATTGCAGACCAGGACCAAATCATAGAGTGCATGGAGGGAGCAGGTGGTGCTGTGGTCTAAACCATTGAGCCTCTTGGGCTTGCCGATCGGAAGGTAGAATCCCCATGACGGAATGAGCTCCCATTGCTCTTTCCCAGCTTCTGCCAACCTAGCAGTTTGAAAGCACACCAGAGCAAGTAAATAAAAAGGTACCACTGTGGTAGGAAGGTAAACGACATTTCCGTGCACTCTGACTTCCGTCACGGTGTCCCGTTGCACCAGAAGTGGTTTAGTCATGCTGACCACATGATCTGGAAAACTGTCTGTGGATAAACACCGGCTCCCTCGGCCTGAAGCGAGATGAGCGCTGCAAGCCCATAATTGCCATTGACTGGACTTAACCATGCAGGAGTCATTTACCTCCCCCCTTTTTTTTCTTTTTGCAGACCAGGATCAAATCATAGAGTACAATCCTGTCTGTCTGGAGGGCAATCACACAACTCAGGCTTCCTGATATTTGCTAAGCAACAGAATTACTTTTCTTACTAGCAAATAAAATCATCAGTTTTGTTTTGTTTTGTAAAAAATAGGCACATGCAATGGAATACTACAAATCATTTTCCTGGTGGTCCACTGTAGGCCCCCTTCAATGTGTGCTATGGCTTATCATCCCATGAACAAACCTTGGACTCATGCTCTTCCCTCTTCCCTTTCCTTCTCTACCATGGCTGCAAGGAGATCAGAAACTTTCACTTTTTAGTGAAACATAGTTTAGCAGGATGTCCAAACCTAAACGAGCTGTGATGAGCCTAACTATGGGCAAACCTACTTCAAATCATTCAGACTGTTTGTGTCAATAAACCGTGATGCAGATTACTCGCAGTTTATTAATTGGATGTAATGTTAAAACTATGATTGATTAAAAATGAAAGTGCCAGTTCTGATATCATCGTCAAAGCCGTTATGGAGGAGAGATAGGGAAAGTATAGGAGCCTGGGGGCTGTGCATAAACTGCTCAGAGAGATCATAGAATGAATTGAGATTAGATAGATAGATAGATAGATAGATAGATAGATAGATAGATAGATGAATGATAGATACTGTAGCTAGATGAGAGAGAGAGAGAGAGAGAGAGAGAGAGAGAGAGAGAGAGAGAGAGATATTATAAAGATAGATGATAGATAGATATAGATAGATGATAGATGATAGATAGATAGATGATAGATAGATAGATAGAGATAGATAGAGATAGATAGAGATAGATAGAGATAGATAGATAGATGATAGATAGATAGATAGATAGATGATATAGATAGATGATAGACAGATAGACAGATGATAGATGGATAGAGATAGATAGATTAGGACAAGGTTTCCCAAACTTGGGTCTCCAGCTGTTTTTAGACTACAACTCCCATCATCCCTGTCAATTGGTCCTGGTACGTAGGGATGATGGGAGTTGTAGCCCAACAATAGCTGGAGACCCAAGTTTGGGAAACCCTAATGTAGGACAACTAATGTTCTTATCCTATCCAATGCTTGTTAGTTGCCCATGTTCTCTATCAGTGGCTAGAGAAGGAAGCACCGTTTGCTAGAGCAATTTAACTGACCTCCAACAGTTTAGTGGTATTACCTGCACATTTCTTTGGTTGTCTCTGGTTGGCTTGGAGTCACTGCCATTCTAGAGACTTGCTTGCTGTGGTAGACTTTACATGTTCCATGCAATTTGATGCTTTAATTGTATTGCTGCTTTGCCAGCCAAGTGTCCTAACTCATGCAACCTGAGTTTTCTATCAGTACCTAGAATTCGTAGTGTCCAAACTGGTGAGGAGCAACAGATCAAAAACCCAAGTAATGGCTGTTGAGAGGAAGCAAGAGAAACCAACTTTTGCATAGACTTTTATTTTATTTTCACAGCATTTTAAAAGCACACTTACTCGATCAAAATAGACAGTAGCATTTAGAATCAGCGATTATCACATCCAGAAAATGCACATGTCTCTGCTAGTATACTAGGCCCATTTGAGAGAGAGATTCGGCACACATGTTTTTAATCAACTAGTAATTCATACTTACTGCCACACACCTATATGTGACATTATCTGTTAACACGTTTACAGAATAACTACAGAACAGAATTGGTCCTGGGTGAGTTCAGTGTTTTGCTGGGCAGAGACGGACTTGGCTTCTCTGTATTTTGCCGTGTGGTTGAATATTTCTAATAGGTAAATCACCTTTGCTAGATCCTTGCTGTTGGATTAATTGATCTCGAGTGACATTTGTCCTACCATGTTGCCAATTATAACCTGAAGAAACTAAAACAAGGAAGCAGAAAAAAATGTGATTTTGCACATAAAGGAAAAAATACTATCAGGCATTTCCTTTACTTAAGATGTGGCCAGGAAGTGGGTGGGGAAGGGCAATCAACACAGAGTAAATGCAATTCCCTGAGTTTTGTCTAGGTCCATTGCTGTTTTCCATACATACAGTGGTACCTCGGGTTAAGAACTTAATTCGTTCTGGAGGTCCGTTCTTAACCTGAAACTGTTCTTAACCTGAGGTACCACTTTAGCTAATGGGGCCTCCCGCTGCTGCCGTGCCGCTGGAGCATGATTTCTGTTCTCATCCTGAAGCAAAGTTCTTAACCCGAGGTACTATTTCTGGGTTAGCAGAGTCTGTAACCTGAAGCATATGTAACCTGAAGCGTCTGTAACCCGAGGTACCACTGTATTATTATGATTGCCTAGATTTCCGCTGTGTCAGGGGATGAATTTATGTAATTCTAGTCTTGTGAGGGGTGGTGTCAGGGTTTCAGGGAGAGAAGAGCAGATGGGGGAGGAGACAGAGAGCGAGGGGGAAGAATCCCAGAGAGATGAGGAGGAGGATGACGATGACCAAAGGTCGTCCATGAGTCTGTCCAGTGAGTCAGAGGACTCCCAAAAGGGGCCCCCCTGGTCAGACCAAAGGGAGGCCAAGGGGGAAGCAGTGAGGAGCAGGGGAGCGAAGGGAGAAGCTCCAGTGCGAGTTGGGCACCGGAGCCGGCTTCTCAGCCGGAACGGAGTGAAGGGGGTGGAGTTACCAGTGTGTCAGAGGGAGCAGAGCAAGAAGGAGACAGGGGAAGGAGATCGGAGCAGGACGCTCAGCCGGAAGGGGTGGAGAGCAGCACCGGGAGCAGTGTAGCGGTCGAGAGAAAGGTCAGAAGCAACGTACGTGCGCCAAGTTCAAATGTAGAGGCGCGCGGAAGTGAGGAGAGCCCTGGGGAGGAGCCTGGCCCCAAAGCGAGAAGGAGGGGGGCAGAGGCGTCAGAGGATTCAGCCTCGGGCGAGTCCCGGCGAGGGGGAACCCAGGGGGGCAGAAAGACCCTGCGGAAAAGGAAGGAGAGGAAGAGGTGGTCCAGCACAAGCCTCTTAAATTGGTGTAGAGGTGGTACGGATTCAGAGGGTACTTCAGCGGTCTAACGTTACAGACGTAGAGTCACAAAGATGGAATGTAAATGGAGCAATGATCTTCAATAAAGACTTTTTGTAAATAAACTGGATCGGATTTGGGTCTCTTGTGAGCTGGGACCAGACGGGTGGCTCTGACAGGTGGTTTTCAGCAGAAGCACAGGGTGCAAGGAGATTTATCCCTTCCCAGCTGTGTTTCCAATAAAAACCAACATACACACACGTGGTGCTGCAGTTAGGGAAAAGAGCTCCTGTCTTGACCACCCCCACCTCCAACAATAAGCACACCAAACACTCTCTCCTTATTCCCCTATGGCCATGCTTTGTTCTGTTGCCACCATGACGACTGCAGCAGCAGCAGCAAACACTTACTGACCTCCTAGCTGGGACTTTAGCAATGGTTGGGGGAGAAGTGCCACTTTTGAACAAGATTGACTAGATCTATGGGCTCTGGTACTGCATTGTTGGTAAATTAAAATAGTTGTCGGCCAGTGCCAACTCCCATTCAAAAGTGGTTCCACACACCCCACCCCATGCTAAAAAGGGACCCCAGGAGCCCAGCGAGAAGGGTGATAAAGTAGTACCATTGGGTTGGACCACTGAGCAGTGGCCAACCTGGTCAAAACTGTGGCCAGACTGCCAACACAATTGCTGCTGCTGCCACTTGTAATTCCTCTGCCCAAAAATCAGGTGGAGAATTCCAAGAGGCCGTTTACATACAACTCTGATTACTGATGACCTTGCATAACATCATTTTGCATAAGATATGCACACAAACAAATCACCTTTGCTGGATCAAGACTGAATAGCATTACTGTCATTTTGTAACTAATCCTTATTCGCTTTTTTGAGTTAGTGGGTGATATCCAACCGAGTCTACTCTGAGTATGAGCAGCACTGGGTATCACCCAATATTATTGGCTTTACTGGTGTCTTCCTCTGAAGAGTTCGGAGGAGGCTATGTATGGTTTGCAGAGCTTTGACAAAGTCAGCCAGTTTACAGGGGCTACGTGTCCAGGATTTAATGTGTGACACATCTTACCTTCCACTGTGTTTTCACCGTCATGAAAGAAGAACCAAACAGCTACATAAAAATAGAGTCAATGGAGAAATTCACTATTCACTGAGAATTGAGAAGATGCTCAAAGTAGCACAGAAACAAGACTGTGATTTTTTTACTATTGGGGCTATCCTTTTCCTTTGCTAGGTCATAAAAATAACGTGAGAAAACACGTTTCCTTGCACAGTTATATTGCCAATATAACAGGAGCAGCCAATGTGGTACCTTCCAGATGCTGTGGACTACAATTCCTATCATCCCTGACCAATGAGCATGCTTGCTGAGGCTGATGGGAGTTGTAGTCCATTGCATCTGGAGGACACCAGCCCTGCAATGTAATTTATATGAATTCTATTTTTAAAGGTTTCCACCTATCTCCCCTTTAATTTTTACCCCCTTCTCTCTAATAATTTTGAAGACCAGGAATCATATTTTTACTTGCCTTTTTCAACTGCCCTTGTTTACTGCAGTTTGGGTTATGATTCAACAAAAAAATGATAACCACATGCACAAGTTATAAGCTTATAGGCAACTGCATGTCTGGGAGTGAAGCTAGGGAACTGGCAATGATATGGAAATCTATCTTAAAATGTTTTCTTAGAATTAGTTCTGAACTCCACAAAGTACTTAGCTAACGCCATGCTATTGAAATCATCCATCAACTCAAAGTGAATTGAGAAGCTGCTGAAATTAGCCCATAAGCTGAGCAGTTACTTCTGACATTTCGGAAAACTGTGACACCCACAAAAAAATTGCTGACCCGCTCAACAAGTTGCCAGACTTGAGTGAAGAAGAAAAGTTCTCAGGCTTCTGGAGTGCTAAGGAATCCTTCTCTCCCTCTTTCTAGTTAGATGAGCAGGCTTCTAAATGAGATGAGGGGAGAACAAGATCCTTTTTTATTCAGAGAATTAGCAGCATCAAAAGAAGTGTCTGTGTGGGAATCAAATATCGTGCTTGCTGCTCATTCATCTTCAGGACCTGTGATGTCATAACAAAGTTTTCTTTACCTGTGCAGGGAAATGAAAAAACCTCCACTGTGCAAATAGGTTGTAGAGGCTCATTAAACCTCGCCTTAATAATCTAAAGCGAGTGCCAACAATACAGACCATGCTAATGTATTTTTTCTGAAGGGAAGTGTGGTGCCAGAGTTTGGCATCACTGGGGAACTGTGGAGGTCCACATCCCAAGAAGGAGCCTACTGTAAGGTTACCAGATGTCCCCGTTTCCCGGGGACAGTCCCCATATTTACAAATCAGTCCCCTGACAAAATCCATCTATTTAATAGGAAGTTGAAAAGTGTCCCTGGATTCACTGAAAAAAAATCTGGTAACCTTAGCCTACTGCCATTCCCAGAAGAATTCTGGCCTGGTTGCCCATCCTCTGTGCTACTGCCAACTGTTCAGCTGCCCTCTCAGAGTGAGCAAGCCAAGAGAGACAACAGTAGTGAGAAGAAGGGTGTCCATTCAGAGACAGAGGCCTGCGGAGACCATGTTGCCCAAAGACATCCCCATCTCCAAATAGCAACATCTGAAGATGTACAGGTAGATAATACCAGATAATTTCCAAGGTAGAGTATTCTGCCACTTTATTTCTTGGTGACTTCGATGACTTAACCTGTTGCTGGTGGGTGGTGTGTTGGACTTAGGGCAGGGGGCAGATCTTCCAATTTTAGTTTTCATTTTTCATTTTATTATTTTTATCCACCCTTCAGCTTCAGGTCCCAGGACGGGTTACGGAATTTTAAAAAAAAACCATTAAAAATAATCTGTAACAATTTACAACCATAAAAACAAGGTGTTCAGAAGATACACCTCCAACACATGTATGTTCCAACCAGATTGTTCAAGTATGGAGGGAATTGTTTTCCCCAAAAAAAGAAAAGAACTGGAGAGCTAGAGGTTCCTCATTCCTAGTTTAAAGCCAGAAGTCAACTTTAATAACACCACCAAAAAAATCCAAGTGAACTTCAGGTTGCCTGAGAAGACAATGGTAGTGCTGGGGTAAACTGTTTAAAAGCAATTGACTACTTAAAATGGATAGTCCAACAAAGAACAATTGAGGAGCATAAATGGATGCAGACCTTGCAAATTGCAACATTCAACAAAATCTCCCCCCAAACTGTACACACATAAGGTACTGTCATGGGGCAGCCAATAATTTTATTTACACTTTTAAAAAAAAGAATAAAGAAAAACCTCTGCCAATCCCAATTTATCAGTTACTGTCTTGTGACAATTTATTCATTGTTCACTGTTAGAAGCTAAAACTTACATAGGAAGCATGATTGGTGATAGCTTCTCTATTTCAATATGGTATAATAGAGATAACACGGTGCCCAAAAGCTCTACAGCCGCCTTTTTTGTCTGCTTTGTCTCTTTTCATTAATCTATGAGAATCTTCATTTAATATAATCCAAAAAAGCAAGGTAATTGCTTCACTTATCAGTTATCATCGCATTCGCATACTTATCATGTCAAAATTATTTATGTGGATGGCCAGGTTGATCTTCCCGCATTTAAAAGCTTAAAAATTTGAATAACTGTTCTGCCAGTTAGGTTATCAAAATTGCAGCATAAGCAATGAGTTTCCTCTTTCAAGATCTTTCGGGGGGAGAGAGAAAGAAAGAAAGAAAGAAAGAAAGAAAGAAAGAAAGAAAGAAAGAAAGAAAGAAAGAAAGAAAGAAAGAAAGAAAGAAAGAAAGAAGCAGTAGCTGGGCTTATCCACATCAGAGTACAGCTCCAAGAAACTGCCATTCCAGCGGCTGCCAGTTGCCCAAATTTGGGGAGGCAACTGAGATCTCAAACTGGGAGAGGCAGCCAACTCCCACTGCAAGGCTGGGCAGCTGCATAAGGATCCAGGAATGCAGAATGGCTGGCCTGGGACTGCAATTTTGAGAGGTGCTCTGCAGGTCTAATAGGGACTCCAGGCAAAAATCTGAAGGCAGGCGAAGACAGAGAGATTGGGGTGAAAGCGATGAAGCTGAAAAGAGCATGGTTTGGAAAGAACCTGGGAAATTCCATAGGCAACACCAGAATCTAGTTGTTGCCCACATAAGGACCCATAGATGAGGGGAGAAACATCTGGAGGGCCGTAGGTTACCCACTCTGGGCAGGAGGGCAATATACTAAATAAAGTGGGATGCGGGTGGCGCTGTGGTCTAAACCACTGAGCCTCTGGGGCTTGCCAATCGTAAGGTTGGCAATTTGAATCCATGTGATGGTGGTGATGTCCCATTGCTCTGTCCCAGCTCCTGCCATCCTAGAAGTTTGAAAGCATACTGGTGCAAGTAGATAAATAGCTTCGACTGCGGCGGGAAGGCAAATAGCGTTTCCGTGCGCTCTGGCTCTCGCCATGGTGTCCCGTTGCACCAGGAGCGGTTTAGTCCTGCTGGCCACATGACCCAGAAAGCTGTCTGTGGACAAATGCTGGCTCCCTTGGCCTGAAAGCAGAGAAGAGCACCATACCCCATAGTCAAATTCGACTGGACTCAACCATCCAGGGGTCCTTTACCTGTACTAAATAACCATCTATTTCATGGCTCTACTGAGTCCTTTTGATTTCTTGTTGATCATCCATACATTAAAAAAAAAATTATTCTAACAATGTTACAGATGCCCAGTTAGCCAAGTCAATAGCCACCTTAGAGCTGTGTTTTTGTACAACCATCCAATAAAACATCATCTTTTACTTTCACCCTACAACTCTTACTAAGTAAGGCGCAGCATGGAATCAGCAACTCCCAATGCAGTTTCGAAATGAAATCATCTGCACCCTGAGGGCAATTCCCTTTAAACATTTTGGGAACAGAGCACATAAAGGTGGATTATCAAGATTATATGCTAATTATCTGTTAACATCCATAAGCTACAACAAAAAGTTACAATGAAATGAAAAAGTCCTGAAACAGCTTGAAGGACAACAAATTATGCATCATAGTCCTTACTGTTTGGATACACTATTAGCAAAACTTAGAGTAGACCCACGGAAATTGATGGACATGACTAGTTTGGGCCCCCTAATTTTACTGGTTCTACTCTGAGTAAAACTTAGTTTGAGGCAAACTTATATTTCCATATGGTGGTGGTTATAATGTTCGGGTCCAGCTCCATATTTTAGAAAGCCCTGTACAATCTGTCCTTAGTGCCTTCCAAACAATATTACGTCATCCCTATTAGAACTTGCCTCATTCTTCTTACTAGTTGGTGTGCAGGGTGCCTGCCCAGCCTCTCATGATGGTGGCGGCACTGAAAAGAGCATGCTCTTGCCCTGTACTCACGGACCCCCAAATGACAAATGTGATTCAGTGTGAGCAAGTGTAAAGTGATGGACACTGGGGCAAAAGATCCTACTGCTTAAGAGTTCTGAACTGGCAGTCACTGACCAGGAATGAGATCTTGGGGTCATAGTGGATAGCTCAGTGAAAATGTCAAGCCAGTATGTGGCTACTGTGGGAAAGGTGGATTCCATGTTAGGGATCATTAGCGAAGGCACTGAGAACATAACAGAGTAGAACTTAGTTGGCAACCACCCAGTTGTGGTCACGGTTTCCCGAACTTGAGTCTCCTGCTGTTTTTGAACTACAATTCCCATCATCCCTGACTACTGCTCCTGCTAGCTAGGGATGATGGGAGTTGTAGTCCAAAAACAGCTAGAGACCCAATTATTGATGACAGGGTTTCCCAAACTTGGGGGAACCCTGACGGTGGTCAGTAGTTGAAAAAGGTTCAGAAAAGGTTAACCAAAATGATCCCGGGGCTGGGGGGGGAACACCTCTTTCCTGACTAAAAGTTACAACATTTGGGGCTTTTTTGGGGTTTTCTTTTCTCACTCCCTCATACTAGTAGAACTTCTGGTTCTCATGGAAGCTAAATGTTGGAAGATTCCAGACATCATCATCATCATCATTTATTATTCATACCCCACCCATCTGTCTGGGTTTCCCCAACCACTCTGGGCAGCTCCCAACCGAATATTAAAAACACGATAAATCATCAAACATCAAAAACTTGCCTGAACAGGGCTGCCTTCAGATGTCTTCTAAAAGTCAGATAGTTGCTTATTTCCTTGACATCTGATGGGAGGGCATTCCACAGGGCGGGCGCCACTACCAAGAAGGCCCTCTGGCTGGTTCCCTGTAACCTCACTTCTCACAGTGAGGGAACTGCCAGAAGGCCCTCTGAGGAGGACCTCAGTGTCCAGGCAGTGACTCTGCATGTAGCACATAGTTAACCTATGGAATTCATTGCCACAAGATTACCACTAACATGGATGGCTTTAAAGGGGGTTAGGTCAATTCAAGAAGAAGAAGAAGAAGAAGAAGAAGAAGAAGAAGAAGAAGAAGAAGAAGAAGAAGAAGAAGAGTAGTAGTAGTAGTAGTAGTAGTAGTTTGGATTTGATATCCCGCTTTATCACTACCCAAAGGAGGCTAACATTCTCCTTTCCCTTCCTCCCCCACAACAAACACTCTGTGAGGTGAGTGAGGCTGAGAGACTTCAAAGAAGTGTGACTGGCCCAAGGTCACCCAGCAGCTGCATGTGGAGGAGCGGAGACGTGAACCCAGTCCCCCAGATTACGAGTCCACCGCTCTTAACCACTACACCACACTGGCTCTCATGGACAATAAGGCTGTCAGTGGCTACCAGCCATGATGGCTATTTTCTGCCTCTGGCAAAGATAAAAACTTTACCTTTACCTTCCTCCCAGAAGCCAAAGTGGCATACATGGTCGCCCCTCTCTTATCCTTACAACAGCTGTGAGAGGGGCTGAGGGACAGTGCCTCATAAATATGGGCTTGATTTTTGTCACCCATTGCTACATTAACTTCACCAGACCTTTCTCTGACTGTTAGACAAGGAAGTGTGGTCTATTTAGTCCTGATAGGGCTGGCTGGGGAACTTGCACTTTGTGAATTCTGATATAAGTGAATTCTGATGCCCCGATTAGAATGCAATTGTCCTTCGGAGTAACCATTTCTGCGAATTTGGTAATGCAATTTTCAGCTCAAAAACATATCGACATGCGTTTTGAAAAGGCAAGGCGTAGATCAGTTGTTTTATAAACGAATCTTTTGACACGAAATTCATTTTGAAATGACTGTCTTGTGAGAAATGTGTTCGAAAACCCACACTGGAATGCAAATGTTCACAGAGGAAGCAGAAAAGGGACAGGACGGACTTATGAATGAGCACATTCATAAGAGACGCAGCCTGGAAATAGACCGATCATTCCAAAGTACTGACATACAGACTAGCCAGCTGCGTACGGTTTGATAAGTGAATTACTTGCAGACTCCTGGACCTAAACAAAGCTAAGTTTGCAAAGGAGAAACAGAGAAGGCAGCTGTAGAATGTGTATCCCTTTTTGCCACTGACTTGAAAGCAAGCCGAAGTCTTTGTACCTTGAGCATTGGCTTTGGTGGCAGCTGCATCTTTGTAGGAACAAAAGCAGATCTTGGAACCGAGTGTCAGCGTGCTGGGTGCAATCCTGCACATCTGGCGGCGCTTAAGGAGCTGTGGGCTAATCAGAAACCTGCAATCAACTCCTCACTTGTGTTGCTTTCATCCCTTGACTCTGCAGGCCACAATAGGCTCCTGGCCTAGTTATCTCGTACTCGTGGCCAGCTTAATTTGGCATAGACTAGAGGCTCCGCATTGCAATACTTGCTCCGGTACAATGGCTGTTCATTCTATTAATGGCAAACAACAAAGCAGAAGAGATGCAGGGTGGGGTTGAACCAGGAAATATATATCTAGGCCCACAGTTGTTCCTGCACGGTCATTACCCAAATCGTGCTACGGGTTTTGTGACTTTACAATACAATTGATTGAGACCTCAATAACTCTTTCCATGACAAAGGCTTGTGATATTACGGATGCAGGGAGCAGGTTGGGTCACTGGTTGATAGCTGCGGGTTGAAGATTCAGCATCACAATATTCCCCCTCCCCAAAGTTATTACAGAAATGCTTAACTGAACAATAAGAGGCCTGCATCAGAAGGCCCAGTAAACATTAAAAAGTAAACATAATTGTTGCAAATGTAATGAAATTCTGCACTCTTTGATGTGACAGCTGATTTGAAAGACTTTCCATTTCCCGGCTTTAATATCAGCGTTTTCTCAGTCTAAAGCTTTCCGAACCAGTCACGGTTTATCTCAATTATTGCTTTTCTTCCATCCGACTTTATATATAATTTCATTTGCCTTTATGGATGCTGTAACCCTTTGGAATAGCTTTTAACCTTTGCAAGAAAAAAAGTCGCCTTGACCTGACTTGCATCCAAGTTTTTTTTTCCCTTGGATTTCTTTCTTTCTTTCTTTCTTTCTTTCTTTCTTTCTTTCTTTCTTTCTTTCTTTCTTTCTTTCTTCATTGGCAACATTGGATAATAAAACCTGAACAGCTGAGTGCTACTCTTGCCCCCACCCACTCTAACCAGGGATCTAAGACTCAGAAGCTGGAAAACAGTTTCCATTTGAATAATAGTAACAAAAAAAAATTAAACAACTTTTCATTGCTTTTTGCTGGCAAATAATAAAAACCTTCAGATTTGACCTCCATTTCAGTGGCAGCATTGTACTTGGTGACACCGCCACCATAATATATAAGCTTTATCTTTTGAAAGGGGGGGGGGAGCTTTCTTTGTACAGTAGCACATTAACTTTAAAGAGCACTTACCTAAAGAGTTCAGCTCATCCTTCCGGTAAATTTAAGAAAAGTTCATCTTGAGATTGTCTGTTTCAATCATGTATAATGTAGATAACACCACGTCTAAATTGTTACAAAAGCTAGGGATCAGGGAAATGGCGGAGGAGGGGGGGGGGAAGGATGCCACAGGTGATGTGTTCAAATACAGCATCCTAAGCAATCCTCTTCTCCCTTATCCTTTAATGAAGGCTCCGGTTAATAAAGGGATGATACACGAAGATGATTACTTCTCTCTCTCTCTCTCTCTCTCTCTCTCTCTCTCTCTCTCTCTTTTACAAATTTTCATTACTCGAATTCGATTACAAAAGTGGTTGCTCAATACAGCGTAGTGGTTTCTCAAGTTGCAAGTTGAGCAGAGCTCAAGCATCAAAGAACACTGGATTGTATTACTAACATACTCCTTGATAGTAGACACTGTGCTAAGAAAGAAAGAAAGAAAGAAAGAAAGAAAGAAAGAAAGAAAGAAAGAAAGAAAGAAAGAAAGAAAGAGCCAGCCCTTCACCTGCCTCCTGGAGGTAAGAAAGCAAACATGGAGGTTCCAGGGCAACCCTACTCACAGATTTTCCATGGAAGACATTGCCAGTGGTTTAGAGTAAAGAAGGGCAAGGACTTGTAGAAACCTTTGAATAGGGTGGCAATTTCAATCTCGGATACAAAGTCTACAACTAGCCAAAGAGAGAAACAAAAACGTCCAGTCGAACTAGATAGGTTTTGGAGTTGTTTTATTGCTGCTGATTCTTCGTCAAACAATTGGCCTCACATTTTAGAAATCCTCTACACCAGCCATTCTCAACCTGTGGGTCCCCAGATGTTGTTGAACTACAACTCCCATCACCCCTTGCTAGCAAGGCCAGAGCTCAGGGATGGTGGGAGTTGTAGTCCAACAACATCTGGGGACCCACAGGTTGAGAACCGCTGCTCTATACTATCCTGAGGACTAGAATCCTTGAATGTAAGTGCAGAAAGCCAGAGTCCATCACAGAGGGCATAGGAGCCAACTTTTAGGGGCACAATAAATTATTTGAGAGTGCAGCCCCTCCCCCCCAAAAAAAAAATTGGTGGGTATTCCCATTCAAATGGTGTGTTCGCACTGTGTCATGTGATTATGTGGGATGGGGCTTACAATATTTAATTCAAGTTGGCACCCCTGACAGAGGGTAACATGCTAATTGTAAGGTGCAATTATTTGATGAATATGTGGAAGTTGATCACTTCTTCGCAATGTCACTCAACTGACAAGGAATTTACTTTACTTTACTTATATTTACTGAACTGGCTGACAAGGATGACTAACATAGCAGCGTCACATAGTTAAAGGCTCGATGCCTCCATTTGGGGAGAGCTTCCTGTAAGCATCTCTACCTTCTCCCCCTCTTTCCTCCTTCCTACATCAACACAGAGCATCAAAACTTCGGGAGAGCTCTTTCTCATTAGGGTTACAATTACCTTTCCCAGCCAGTGATGCTTTACATCGAACCATGGTTCATGAGAGCAGCAGGAGATACCTGTAAGCACCCTAATGTGTTAAACGACCATGCCGGGTAACATTAGCTCTCTCTAGCAGTGGCTCCGTACAGAGACCATCTGCCAAGAAAGGTTAGTTTGTGTCTTTAAGTTATTGTGCTTTCAGCTTAAGTGGGGGGGACCATGCATTTAGGAAGTCAATGATTACTTCCAAGCTACCTTGCCTTAGCTGAAAGCCACAAACAGAGTAGGTATATAGTGAACTTTAGGCAAGGTTTGTGGCTTCCGGTGTGCAGAAGTCGAAATCTGGGCAAAAATACAGGCTTGCACAAGCAGTTCAGGTGGATTTGACACATACAGTCTGCTGCGGTGCATATAATATATTTGAAAGAGCGAGCAAAAGTAAACCCGAACAAAAAGATATTTATTCTTCAGATTTAAAATTAATTTCCTGTATTCCTCAGGGAAACACCTCCCCTCATCTTATCCAAAGGCATAACTTTATGAGAAGAAAAACGGGGGAAGATATTTTATTTTATTTACACGCCATGGGGTGAAACGCTCCCCCACAGAAAAGCCGAAGGAGGGATCTGCTGGCTGTTTCAGTTTGCGTTTGCTGCTCTTCTCCATGTTAGGTAATCAGATGTCATTTAGGCGAAATAAATTGGAACGACTTGAATAAAAGAAAAAGAAAAAGAGAGAGAGGTGAAAGTGCAGAATCTGGTTTGGATAAAAGTTTAATTCTACGGTTCCAAGTGACATCGCCCTTTTACAGGAAGCAGAGCATACCGAGACAGGAGTGGCCAAGTAATGAAGATGGATTCATCTTGTTATCAGCGAGTCATTTACAAGGGCTTGAGGTAACCTTAAACATAGCAGATAGCTCAATGGCACTTGCCACTAAGCCTCTAATTAATGAAGAGCAGGCTCTAAATTAACAATGTACATTTACAGACGAATTCCGAGCGAATGCATTCAAGCCGTGGCCCTGAGATGGGGCAGTCGGCTCTGTTCTTTCCAAAAGGCATTTGGCTGGGAGTTTGCTCGGGAGGCCCATGGAGTTCAGCAGCTGTGCATCCAGGTGTGCAGCCAAGAAGGGAGCAGTTCAGCGAAGGGCAAGGCAGCGTCATTTAAATCATGCCCTGCAACACCTGCGCAGGCGACGAAGGTGCATCAGCCTGATCCTTTTATAACTGCGAGTATAAAGATTTTTGATTTCCTGGAGACATTCTCAGACTTCAATTTGATATGACACTCCTCTTCCAACACCCACACTAATATATATTTAGGGCTGGCCCAGATCGCTCTCTTGGGCTTTGGGGAATGTGCAGATTTGTTCGTAGGCAATTAAAATATCGCTGGAGGTGCCTGCGACATGATGGAGCACCCTCAAATACCGTCACGGCAGAGATGTAAGCTGGTGGAGTGAAGCTCCTCCTGAAAGCCGAACGGAGATATTTATGCGTCAATTAAGATGTATTTCCCAGAAAGAACAACAACAATAGTAGTAGTAAGGATATCATTTGTCCTTGTGCATTTCTAAGATGGGGAGGAACGCTATCAAGAAAGAATATGTGGTGACCCTATCCTTCAGGAACAGAACACTATAATATTTGAAGTAGTTTAATTATTGTGAAGCTGTGTGCAGAACACACCCCCTCTCCCCCCACCAATCCATCCTTATTGCAGATAGGCTGAGCTGTGTACAGATGACCATAACTACTGCAGATTGTGAGTACTGCTACTCCTGGGTAGGTTGATCATTGGTATCAGAATTTAATAGTTGCTTTTGGACATTCAATGAAGGCACTTGGGAAATAAGTGTGTGTTCATTTGGAGTGACTGCGCAGAGCCTCTATGCACACGAATATATGTGTGTAAGTGTCTTTCTGCACACCATTTGTGTTGATTTTATGCTGCCACCAAGACATAACAACTTATACAGGGTTGCCATATGGCAGGGAATTTCCGGACATTGGGGGTCCCTTTAAAGCAAATGCCCTGGATTTGGTGTTCAAATTTTATTTATTTTTTGTGCGGGCGGCTCTGGTTCGGGCTCAACAACTTTGCGTGTCCAGATTTTTACCTCTTGAGCAATGAGGCCAAACTTAGATTCACAAAATGTTTAAGGGTATGTGTACGCCCGCATACCCCCCAGAAAATAGGTGTGTGTGTAAATATAAAATGTAAAGCAACATAAAGCATAAAACCATTTTAAAACGGTGGCTGGGGGACTACCTAAATAACAAAACAGAACTCAGCGCACCCTCAACATTAAAATCAGAGGCCCAGGGCATATTTACATTGCCACCTTAGAGCATAATGAAGTGGGGACTTTTGTGCATTGCAGAGCTCTCCCTCCACAGCTGCTCACATCAGCACAGCTTCATTAGTGTCAGGTCCATTTCTGTTTGTGTACGTACCAAGGGACGTTGAGGGGCAGAGGTGTCTTTAACCCACTCAAAGGTGTTCACACCTTGGCTAGAGACAAGTTAGGAATGGCTTAAGGATTCCAGTCAGTGTGAGAAATAACGCATCAAACTATAGTATTTTTTAACAAAGTAAAGGATATATACGCGTTTTGCCTACCGTCATTTGAACATGGATTAGAAACCTAGCACTGGAAACGCAGTGAGGGTGCAGCCCTGGATTACCTAAATTGTTTAAAAGGCCTGAGTGAAAACAAAAAAAGAGCAGCTGACGAAACCTAGATGGAAGGTGCTGAAATCAGCCAGCCCCAGTTAACAATCTTGTAGCTCTGTTCTGGATCAACTGCATTTTTTCTTTTTCCCCCCATAATTTTTATTAGGTTTTATGCAATTATAAGGGACGTGGGTGGCGCTGTGGGTAAAACCTCAACGCCTAGGACTTGCCGATCGCATGGTCGGCGGTTCGAATCCCCGCGGCGGGGTGCGCTCCCGTCGTTCGGTCCCTGCTCCTGCCAACCTAGTAGTTTGAAAGCATGTCCAAGTGCGAGTAGATAAATAGGGACCGCTTACCAGCGGGATGGTAATACAGCATTCCGTGTGCTGCGCTGGCTCGCCAGATGCAGCTTGTCACACTGGCCACGTGACCCGGAAGTGTCTGCGGACAGCTCTGGCTCCCGGCCTATAGGGTGAGGTGAGCGCACAACCCTAGAGTCTGGCAAGACTGGCCTGAACGGGCAGGGGTACCTTTACCTTTACCTTTATGCAATTATAACACATACTGCAACAAATGTTGCACAACCAAAAAACAAACCACAACAAAAACAAAAAAGAGGGGGGGAAATGCATCTGTAAGAAATAACAGCAAACAGATACTTGACTTCCTCTAATCCCTCCCTTCTGAATTTCCTTGTATCTGAATGTAACAGTTTTCCAATATCATTATTAAACAACAATATTCCAGTTATAATCAAATTTCTTCACTTTTCTTAGTGTTCTAAATCCCATCTATTTAAATAAATCCTAATTTAATCCTAGGCCTGTTTGGTACTTTCAAGTAACTTCTAGTTTTTAATATTACAATATTTATTCAAATAGTCCTTAAATTCCCTCCAATCTTCTTGATATTCCTCTTCTTTCTGGTCGTGGATTCTTCCAGTCAGGTCAGCTAGCTCCAAAAAGTCCATCATCTTTATCTGCTATTGGATCAACTGCATTTTCTGGAATGTTTTTCAAAGCAACCGCAGATGCATTGCAAGGGTCTAAATGGGAGGTGACCAGAGCATGGGAAATTGTGGCCAGGCTCTCTCCATTCAGGCGAGGTCACAGCTTGGGCACTAATTGGGAGTTCCTGCTTTTTCCCGAGTTCTCAGAATGAGCCATACTCATACACTTATACACGATGTCAGGCACGCCCTCCAAGATTACTCTGACCAAAATTACGGTGCATGTCTTTTGGTGTGTCACTGAGGCGTGAGTCAGCTGGCTCCCGCAAGGTGGGAACTCCAACTCATCCCCAAGACATTCCGGGATCCTGTCAGAAACCGGGATGGTTTCTGTAATTCCATGAATGTCCCAGGCAAATAGGGATGGTTGGAGTTATGGAAGGTCTATCTAGACCTTGAAGTCAGGAATGAGGTCAACTGCTGCAATCCCACCTTCATCTTGCCCCTGTACTTTAGCAGCAGTGTAGAAAAATAAATTATTTAGGTGCAGCTTTCCAAATTCCCCATGTAATATATGATTTTCCTTTGTATTATTTCAGCTACAGAAAGATGTCCCCCCCCCATCCTTCCTCCCCCCCCCCATTCACTCCAGTCTATTCCAGATTCCAGTCTGAGCAGCATAGCTCAGCTGTGCAGGAGGTTATTATCCCTCTACTTCTGTCCATACCAGGTCACTCAACCATTGCTACTGTGCCTTTCTTCTAGCAGATCAAGATAATCAGGTGACAGCAAGAACTGCACAATTTTTAGCAGGGGCAATTAGAATAAGATCTATTATTTGATTATTGATGTAAACCTCCAGAGTGTATTTTGTCTGGTTTTTACCTCTAGCTTCAGTACATTGTATTTTATTTTATTGCTATGGCTAGTGGTTGATGCAAACAAAACTTCTTCTGATTCTGATTCTGTGCAGCAGCCAAATATATAGGCCGGCAGCCAAATATATGGGGAGTTATCTCAAGTCAATATATGATCCTTTACCTCTGCAGGAAGGGAGAATATGTCAATTCCAGTTTCTCTCAGTTTCTCATTTTTCCAAATATTAACTTCAGTTCTCCATGTTTCCACATCAGTTGTGAGGGGGGTGTAAGTTTTCCTCACAGAAATTTACCAGAATTTTAGCATTAATTTGAAAGGCTGTCTGCTATAAACATTTGTGCAAGGCAACTTTCCTTAATAGAATACATTTTGTACTGTTGCCATATGTCTGGGCGAAAATCCCTTAAAATAGCTCAAAAATGGCATTATTATTTTTTTGTGATCTTGCCAAAGAAAGCTCAACAACTTTGCCCCCCACCCCTCAAAAAAGCTCTGGATTTTCGCTGTTTGAAATATGGCAACCCTAGTATTTTGGATGGTTTCCCCCTCTAATATATGCATTTATATATTCAACCTAGTATATTTCTTTTTGCGCACGTTACTTGGCTGCGGAGTGGCGTTGCAAAATTCACAAAAGTGTGAATTTCAAGGGATTGCTATATTTCGGTTCCTGTCTTGCTTGGAAAGTATGAGTTGAGTAATATTGCTTTTAAATGCAAACTGGTTCAAATTTTCTCCCCAGTCCCCAGAAGCTGCAAATGTAGCTAAATTCTCTCTATTCTGTTTTCTTTCTCCTCTCAGACTTCCCCCAAGCTTCATTTCTCATTTCACTCCCTCACCGAATTCCTAATCCTCAGTTATCCCCACCCCACCCCCAGCCTCCTTCCTTTGGTCTATGGCCTTCTCATGCCCTTCGCTTTTGCTTTCCTCGTCCCTTCTGCCTATTCTTTCTTTAGGACAGAAATGGGAAACTTGCAACCCTGTCAATGTTGTTGGACTCTTCTACTCCCATCAGCTCCAGCCAGCACGACCAATCACAAAGGATGATGGGATTTGTAATTCAGAAATATCTGCTTGCCATACCTTCCTATGGCTTTTAGGGTTCTGCCTTGACCGCTCCATAACTTGTAAGATTTGGAACAAAACTGAATCGCAAGGCGAGCATTTCATCAGCCATCTTGGCCAAAAGTATACTGCACAAAAAAGACACCCAGCTATCGTGCGAGACGAAATAAGGGGGTGCTAGTGAGTTCATTGCAAAAAGAGTAACATTCCCAACATGACCAAGAGAGAGGTGGTTGGTTTGTTTTGCTTTTCCTCAAGCTGAAATATGAATGAACGTCCTCACGGATCTGTTAAGTCATACCGGCCTGATCACAATTTAAAATAAAAAATATCAGAGCAATCTTCTGTCTGGAGGCAAAGAGAACCACGAATTCTCTAGGAATGGGGTCTGCTGGAATTATAAGGAGTCAAAGGAGGTTTTCTCCACGATCACTTAACCAGCAGGAATTGTGTAGGGGGAGAAACTGCACAACATAAACAGACTTCTTTTCTTGCAGACATCCTGTGAAACATGAGCATTCTTCCATACCAGAAGAAATGTGTATATAATTTAATTACTTGATAGGCTATCATGCATAATTGCTAATCAGGCTCAGACATTCTTGCAGAGTTACAAAGACAAGAGAAACATCCACTCGGGTCAGAGCTTGCAAGCATCAAGGGTCTGGTGCACACTGTTGCGTATGATCCCAAGATCGCTGTCTGTAACAAAGTGTGCATGTTGTTCCATTTATGGGCAAAATAAAGAGCTGGCCCTGCTTCTAGGGTTGGTTCCCATATTAGCCTTTTCAACACTTGGTTGAATATCAGTTTAAGGACTAAAGATGTCTTATATGAACAGCCCCAAAAGAGCATTTCATGCAGCTGGGATCATACATGGGCACACTTTAAAAAAATAAAATAAAAGTGTATTACCTAGAAACCCCACCTCTATATACTATGGAAAATGAAGTAACTGACAACACAAAATGCTTTCTTTGTTGTCAGAGCTTGTTTGTGCCGCCTTTATATTGGATTTTATGACATGTATAACGTAAACATAAATATGGATCACATTCAACAAATATGTGTGCGTGTGTGTGTGTGTTCCTCCCTATTACAGGAAATCTATCCCTCCCTGTGCAAGTTGAGCTTCAACTCCTCTCCATTTTATCACATATGCGCCTTGCCTTATTACAGGTGTTCACACACTATATTCAATGAGTATACAGTTTGTGTCCCAGAGTGCACAACAGCCGAGCTGTACAAACAAAAAAAATTGTATGCTCTTTCACACAAGCACTCACACCTGTGTAGACAGAACTTGTACCTGTGCCAAGTGTGAACAAGTCTAAAATTACACATGTTCTTGGCCGCCGCTACAAATCCCCTTCCCAGTAGTCAATAATAATAATAATAATAATAATTTATTATTATTTATACCCCGCCCGTCTGGCTGGGCCTCCCCAGCCACTCTGGGCGGCTTCCATAAAAACCAAAAATACAGTAAAATATCACACGTTAAAAACTTCCCTGAACAGGGCTGCCTTAATACATTATTATTATTATTATTATTATTATTATTATTATTATTATTATTATTATTATTATAAATGTCTAGAGTAAATATATATTCAAACACATTCTTGAATAATAAATTTTCATGCAGGTTTTTAAATTTAAAAATCACAGAACAGCATGGAGACAGGACTGGACAGATTTATGAATAACACCATGTGAAATGGATTTGGGCCCATGGTAAACTGACTCGTGTATCCCTGGTCAATTGTCATTTCTTGGTGTCTGTGAGCCCCATCATGTCAGACTCGTTTTCTGTTGATATTCAGCACTCTCCCCCTCTCTGCAGACTCAGGGAACCCTGAAAACTTTGTGCGACGCTGATTGCAGAGATTCCTGAATGCACAGGCAGAAGATGAAGGAGCGGGTAGAATTTCTATAAAAAATCAAAGTGGCCTAACTCTTATTTTATTGTTTTGTGGAACACTGCCTTTGGGACAGGAGGACAGCACTTCAGTACCTTTCCAAGTATACCGAAAGATTACGACAAATTATCTGGAGAACAAGCCAAACGGGAAATGAGAATCCCTAGAAACATGAGCCCCACATCAACTGACAGTTGATAAGATCACAATATAAGCCGAGATAGAAAAAGGAGGAAAGGAATATCAAAAGTAGAACAAAGAAAGTAATGGAGAGGGTGGGGAGGTTGGTTAAAGCAGAAAAGGCTGGGTAAAAGCAGCATCTAATAGAAGCTCTTCTGTCCTCAGAGCCAGTGTATCGTTTACTGTAGCGGGACCAAGATACTTTAACGAAGGCATTCATTTATCATAAAAACGATATGGGGGTATCTTGCAGACCAGCCGCGAGTCTCGCCAAGGGTAAAATAGACAGCATAAATTGTGTCCAAATGTCGAAAGAGAGAGGGTCGCGACTCTTCCAGTGCAGCAAAACAGTCCACGAGGCATAAAATAAAAAATAAAAATAAAAACCTGAATGGAAAGCTTCGTATAATCCAAGCCAATTCACTTGAACAGCGATATCTGACTGTTCGCAGATCTTAATGGCACCCATGCGCAGAACAGCACCAAGCAGAAAAGTGCAGGCGGAAGTGAAATGAGAAGTCACATTTAGAAGTGTCCAAATTAGGATGTCCTGAAAGACTGTGGCGGTACAGTACAAATTTGCTGACAATGTCTTCAAAGGACATTTTAATGGGGTTTGCATTCTCCGCAGGCATAACAACGTCACTTTATACCTAGTGGAAATCCTACTCGTGATATTTCACCTGGTGGTTCTCCAGTCCCATGTTGTTTTCCATAAACCCTTTGAAACCTGCCGTAGTTGTTTTTCCTCCATCAAACAAGCACTTAGAGACGGACATGTAACTGTAGGGTTGCTCAGAAGAGCTGGGCTTCAGGCACTGCTCTTAAAAACACATACAAAATGTTACAAAGCAAAAATGTGTGCGTCTAGGTGCCAGGTTACAGAGCCCGGCTACAAGTTTATAGAGTCTTGACCTTTATGTTTCTCCTCTTGGTTAATTTTGATTTAGGCTGTAATCCTAAACACGCCGACTATAGAATAATCCCCACTGGAACTTAGCATGACTTGCTTCTGAGCGAAAACACATAGGGTTTTGCTGTTAGGCTGAATTAGATGATACACTGAGCATCGGATTTAGACATAATGTTGAATTCTTGGCGTGGGAGAAGTCATGGAAGAGAACGATAATATTTTTGTCTTGCTATTTGATTAAGGAGAATATATTTAAGAGGTTTCTTGGTGGTATCTGACACCCAGCAAACTCTCTAAAATGTATAAAAAGGTAAAGGGACCCCTGACCATTAGGTCCAGTCGTGACTGACTCTGGGGTTGCGGCGCTCATCTCGCTTTATCGGCCGAGGGAGCCGGCGTCCAGCTTCCAGGTCATGTGGCCAGCATGACTAAGCCGCTTCTGGTGAACCAGAGCAGCGCACGGAAATGCCATTTACCTTCCCGCCTGAGCGGTACCTATTTATCTACTTACACTTTGATGTGCTTTTGAACTGCTAGGTAGGCAGGAGCAGGAACCGAGGATCAAATTTGTCTTGGAATTGCCTAGAAGCTGAGGGCTCTCTAGTACATACATGGTGGCCATGCCATGAAATTCTGAGAGATGGTGTATGAATATATATTTTTTACAAAACACCCAAACATTTAAACTTACATTTCAAAAACAAACAAACCCAGAAGCCTTTCTACTGGCTATAATAGGAGAGGAGATACCAAAGAAAATACACAATTTGTTTTTGTATGCAACAGCAGCCACAAGAATGGTTTATGCAAGGAACTGGAAAGAAGAAGCCATTCCAAAAAAAGACCAATGGTTGTATAAACTAATAGCATTCGTAGAATTAGCAAGTATGACAGCTAAAATAAAGAATTAGGAGAGGAAAACAAGGGGCAAGTAGGAATACCTTGGAGAATGTTTAAAAAGATATGGCATTAAGATTACTTTGAAAGTAGGGGTGAACCATTGAATAGCAGTTGACAAAATAAAGGAACTGAAGAGAGGAAACTAGGGTGGAGAAATTAATGGAGATGCAGCAAATTTAAGGGCTGTGGGTGTTTTTTAGAATGTCACTGATGGGTAGGTTGAGAAGTCTGCATGGAAATATTGTAAAATGGAAAATGTATGAGGTGTAGAACAAAAACTGGAAAATGCATAAATAAAAACAAAATAAAAAATAGCCTGAATTAGATGCAGACCAAAATAATAACAGTAAGTAGGGAGGACAGCAAACTGGTTTGTAGCATATATATTTTTCTGCTCTGCAATTTTTAGATCCAGATTAAACAGTTGTTAGTTCTTCCTCATATTTAAGCTTAATAGATCTATTATAACTAAAGACCCACACAGAGACGTATGGTGAAAGACATCCCTAGAAAACAGACACATTTGTGAATGGGTTAGAATCTCATGCAAGAATTGGATTTGGCAACTAACACCTGCTCTTCACTGTTACAACGTATTGGTGCACAGAGACCTCAAACCAAAAGTCAATCCAGTCTTGTATTTCATGTTCAAAGTGCTTTTTCCTACTGTACAATCCAAGCATCTGGTAAGTAGCAGGGACTCAGCTGCTGGGAGGTCAAGTTAGCACTACTACCCAACCAGGCCTTCCATTACTGCTGTAACTGCTAGTAAAGGGACTGGTCATGTTGTGCAAATGCCTGATGATCGTCTTCCAAAGCAACTACTCTATTACGAACTTAAAAATGGAAAGCATAATGCTGGTGGTCAACAAAAGAGGTTTAAAGACTGTCTCAAGGCACATTTTTAAAAATGTAGTATAAACACCAACAATTGGAAAACACTTGCCTGCGAGCGCTCCAATTGGAGAACAGCCTTTACCAAAGGTGTCATGGGCTTTGAAGACAATCGAACTCAGGGCACAAGGGAGAAACGTGCTAAGAGGAAGGCACGCTTGGCAAATCCACACCATGATCAACTCCCGCCTGGAAACCAATGTCCCCACTGTGGAAGAACGTGTGGATCCAGAATTGGCCTCCACAGTCATTTAAGGATTGATTGTTTATGGAAGACAATCTTACTCGGCTACGAGTGACCGCCAAAGAAGAAGAAATAGTAGCAAGGGAGAAGGGTTGTAGCTCAGCGGTGGAGAATGTGTACTTTGCATGCCAAAGATCTTAGATTTGATCTCTGACATCTTTCAAGTCAAGTGAAAAAATCATGGAAAACTATTATCGGCCAATGTAGACAATTTTAAGACTGATGGACCATTGATGCAAGGCTCTATAAGGCAGATCCTATGTTTTCTATGTGTTTAAAGCAGGGAGGCTGTGCACCCCCTTGGCTGCCACTCAGCATCAGCCAAGTGTTACCTGCTCATCCCATCTCAGCGAATGCATCACCCACTGTGCTGAAAGGCCAACACAGTGGCACCTCAGGTTAAGTACTTAATTCGTTCTGGAGGTCCGTACTTAACCTGAAACTGTTCTTAACCTGAAGCACCACTTTAGCTAATGGGGCCTCCTGCTGCCGCCGTGCCGCCGGAGCACGATTTCTGTTCTCATCCTGAAGCAAAGTTCTTAACCTGAAGCACTATTTCTGGGTTAGCAGAGTCTGTAACATGAAGCGTATGTAACCTGAAGCGTATGTAACCTGAGGTACCACTGTAGTCCCATATTACACACGTTTCTTCAGAAGTAGCTCACATTGCGTTCGCTGAGGTTTACTCCAAAATAAGCACATAGCAACTTGCAGCATTTAAAGGCTGCATCTGGAGACCAGGGGAGCTTTCTGAAGTGTTGCAAAGGTAGCCAGCGGATTTCTCTGTGGATGTGAGGTGCTGTGGAACAATTGCTGTGACGCTTCTTCAGTTGAAGGCATCAGTTACACTTCTCCTTAAGTCACTAGGCAGCATATTTTATTTTTTATTTTTTAAAAATGAAGCGTAAGTCATGGTACTTCTGCAGTGAAAGACTCCCTTTGTTTTGTGAGCATTTGATTTGTTGGGCTTAACAAACTCTGCGTGTGGGGCATAGCACGGCACTTTTGTTCCACCTGATTGAAGTTGTATGCTAGTTTTTTCACTTTGTACAATAGATATTAGTATTTATTTTCATGGGCTGTCTGTACCAACCGTACTGCACTCAAGTTAAATGTACTTTAAACACCGATTACCTGCAACCCGTGTTTAATCTTAACCATGGGTTATGGATATTTCACCCCACAGGTATTTTTCTGTAATCGCAGAATGTGAGTCACATAACCTATCAGGAGCACAAATATGAACTACGTACTGTAATTTGGGGCATGCTTTGCAACAACAACATAGAATAGTAAACTTGCAAGAGCTGAATGTTCTCTGTTTTCCAGAAGGCTCTTATTTGGTGACATTTCTCAATGCATTGCTATTTTTTACAATCACATAGCAACAAAAAAACAAAACAAGGGACAGAGTTTGGTGGTACTCATTCAAGGCAAGGTCTACCTGTTTAAATGTTAAATGGACTCAAGACTGAAATGTGCTTTTGAAATATCCGTTTGAAACTTCAGAACAATCAGTAGAGATACATAGCATGCCTGGATACATAGCATGCCTGGATCACAAAGATCCTCTCATTTGTGGTTAGCCCTTTGCTTTTTAAAGTTTCAAAGGAAATGACAAGGCAAGTGGGCACAACAATGTACTTGACCTTCCTGAACTGTACCTCCTACGGGCATCCACAGTCATCAAATTTTCTAAGAACTTCAGACTTTATTCTGGTACTTTTCCTCCCTCAAACTCCATGCACAATATGGTACCATTTGATCAAATCAGTCTTTCACACCAAGGTGGTACTTCTTGAACATATCAGCCCATTGGAAAACATGTCAGTGAAAGCTGACTCAATAACTTTGATGCTCCCTTCCTCTGAAGATTTGCCAAAGAATGAGTGACTGTACACATTTTAATGGCACTTGGCTGGCTTTTATTGTCCAGAACTATGTTTTACGACTAGCAAGGTGATGAGTAGAAATTTAAGCAACATTAGGAGAAAATTCCAAATTGTTGGAGCTGTCTTTTTTTAAAAAAATGTATTTTTATTAAAGATTTTCTTGGTTTACAAAAGTATGTGCAATATCTCTCTCTTTTTCAAGTAACATTTTTTACAGATCAGTTTCATTTGTTGAGACATTAGGAAGAAAAGGGGAAGAGAGGTGGAGGGGGGAGAGGTGACTGGGGGTGGAGTCGGGTGGCGATATTTCTAAGGAAGGAGTAGGTGTAGGTATTTTCAATTGCGTCCCTCTCTAGGTGTATCCATTGTTTTGTCTCATCTTTTAGTATATATGGGTTTATATGGCGTATTTGATTGGCAATGTAATATGCTTCTATGTTGGGGATTCCCCATCCTCCTTCTGAGGTGGGGAGGTGCAGGTATTTGGGGCTTATTCTTTGTTTTTTATGTGAGAAGATAAAAGAGTGTAGTTTTCTCTGCCATCTGCGGAGTTGGGTTGGGGGAATCCAGATTGGGAGGGTCTGGAATAGGTAGGTTAGTTTTGGGAGGGTGATCATTTTGATCATGGTTATTTTGTCTGAGAGAGTGAAATTCATGTTGTTCCATCTCTTTAGATCTTTGTTAATTTGTTGCCACAGGGGCTTGTAGTTGTGGAGGTACAATTTATTGAGGCTTCTGGTTATTTGTACTCCGAGGTATCTGAACTTGGTGTGGCAAAGTTTTATTTTGGTGACATTAGTGAGTTATTTTTGGGTGTGAGGAGGGGTGTTGAAGCACATAGCTTCTGACTTTGCAAAATTTACCTGTAGGCCCAACACCATTGCAAATGTGTTGAGTTCTTTGATTAGGGAGGTTGCTGTCATCTGCAAAGAGCCCTAATTTATTGTTGGAGCTTTCTAATTCTACATTAGGAGGGACCTGCGAAGCTGTAAGTGGATACAGGGCTACCTGAGACTTGACAGTGGAAGGTTCCTTGGAGGAACTGCCTGCTGTACCAGGATATCTTCAAATGGCAAGGTAAACACCAAAGCACAAATGTGTTTATTAAGGTCTCCAGGCAGAAGTTGGAGCTTCAAAAGTAGTGTTATGAAGTGCTGTGTACCATCTTACTGAACACACCTGATTACCTCTAGCATGATGCTCCCTCTAACCTTACGCAATACTTCACTGTTATGTCCCTGACTTGGCTTAGGTTCCTCCACTCAGGTGCCACTTTCCAAGAGGAAGTAAGGCTCCACCCACTTCCTGCTAGGGGTTGGCAACTTGTGGGACATGCTGTAATCCCATGCAGGTTGGCGAGGAGGAGAAACAGGGAAAAGACAGAGAGATGCCCCTCCATACATTGGCAATATCCACCACTGACTCCAGGGACTCATCTAGATGGGTAAAGAAAAAGTGTTTTGCATGTGCTGTATATGCAGTATAATACTGTGACACCAGATGGCACTGTGGAGTCCCACCTTTCCCAACCAGATTTCCCTGTATGAGTTTACAATGCACTTAACTGAAATGCTTCTTTGATGTGACTAGATCCAGCCCAGCTCCACCTATCCCAAGAGGAAAGAAGTGCTCAAAAAAGAAGGTTCCCACCCCAATATAAGCAGTTATTTAGCAGCCAGCTTGCCATTTAGGCAATTGTTTTCCATATGGGGCTCAGGATAACATAGAACTGCCTTTTGGTTATCTATTGTTCAGCACTGCTGACAGCAAAAGAGTAGAGCCCATTGTGAATTCCTGTTTTGCTCCTACTCTAGGGCAGCTGCCTATGAGCTGCTTCCCGGTTCCCTTCCAGACTGTTGGGCCAGTTTAGCACTTCCTGAGCCCTGAAGAATGATGATTGCCTCCTCTTAGTAGTATGTCTTGCAACATTCTGTGAATTTACAGTGGTGAAATAATGCCAATTTATTTCAGCAGAAATCTGGGTGTAGATTCGAGCCATTTTATACAGATATAAAATGGAAATTATTCAAGGCAAAGACAGGTTTATGAAGGCCTGAGAGCAGCCTCTGAATTGGGCCCTCTAAGTCTTTATCTCGGATGACGCGCCTTCCCCGTTAGCTTCTGACAGAATGAAGATTCAGAGCGCTAATATGCAATAACTGTATCTCAATCTGTTGCAGGTAGTTCAAGGCCATTCTGCATAAATGGTATGCATTGCCTCTTGTCTTAATCCTTAAAAACTCCCAAATATCTCGCATGCTGGCATAGGTTAAGGTTTAATGCGTCCTCCTGCCATAAACGCCTCGCTCGAGACTAACAAATAAGGGGATATTGGTTTAAACCCCTTTGTGAAAACCAAACAAGTTTTCAGCAGCTCTTCGTATATTTATGGTCCAACGTGAATCATTCCTTAGGTTTTTTCCCCCTGTTCTAAACTATTAGCAGTTAATGTTCATCATTTCACTGCCTTTACTCACTTTCTCCCCCCTCTTGTCTTTTCCCATGTGTTTCCCCTGCCCACCTCCCACTCTGCAGTACCAGCTCGAGAAAAAATCGCCTTGGAGAGCCATGCTGTTGCGATGGCACAAGTGGCTTGTCTTCTGCACAATCCTGGCTGCGATGATCAGTATTCCACTTCTGGTCTATCAAATGATGATTGCCTTTAAGGATCCTCCTCCCAGTCTTGTTTTCCACATCGCATCTGTCTGCTTTGGAGCGCTCACAGAGATACTTCTGACCAAGTGAGTGAAAACAAGAGTCTGAATTTCCTCCTGCCGCTTCCCTCACGCAAACTAGCAGAGCTGGCTCTTGCACTTTTTTCAGACTCGGTGGCATTTTGAACGTCCCTGCAGAGATGCAGCCATTAGATTAAATCACAGGTCTCTTCACCCTCATGTTTCAAAGCACCATTAAGGTTGCACGCCTGTGCTTGTCTCATGTTTGTTGGCTTGTTATGCAAACCAAGCACTCAACTCCCCACCCGAGATCTCAAATTGGGTCCACCCAGCAAAGCCGAGAGAATAATATTTCAGGGTTGTGTAACTGTTAAGGAGTTTTGGTTATTGTTGTTAATGGTTTCATTATAAGGAAGGAATTAAAAATCCCTCCCAGTCAGGACTTAGAATTTCAAAGTCATCCTTTAATGCCTTTGAGTCACTGTGAAACTAATTCAGTTGCACAGTGAAGCACCATTCCATGGCATGCAAAACACAGATATGACAAGAGCGGAAATTGCAAAGTTGAATTGACACAAAATTAGTTTGCAGTGTCTAAACTTTTCCGTTATATGCTCTTCAGCTTGAACAGAACAGGGGCCTATATTTCTAACGCACAGTGAGTACTGCTGCTTGTAAGCTTAATTACAGGGCCGGTTCTTCCATTAGGCAGAGTGTGGCAGCTGCCTCTGACAGCAAATGCAGGATGTCATGAAAGGATAGCAAAAACTGTTATTTATTAATTATTATGGTAAAGGTAGAAGGTAAAGGACCCCTGGATGGTTAAGTCTGATCAAAGGCGACTATGGGTTGCAGCGCTCATCTCGTTTTTCAGGCCGAGGGAGGTGGCGTTTGTTCACAGACAGCTTTCCGGGTCATGTGGTCAGCATGACTAAACCACTTCTGGTGCAACGGGACACTGTGACAAGTGCCAGAGCTCATGGAAATGCCATTTACATTCATTCATTCATTCATTTAAGCAACAGTATTTACCGCTAGGGACAAGGAAGAAAAACTTGTGAGGTTCTTCTTTTTGGGTTAAACCACAGAGCCTAGGACTTGCCGATCAGAAGGTCGGCAGTTCGAATCCCCACGATGGGATGAGCTCCCGTTGCTCAGTCCCTGCTCCTGCCAACCTAGCAGTTCAAAAGTCAAAGTGCAAGTAGATAAATAGGTACCGCTCCGGTGGGAAGGTAAACGACGTTTCCATGCGCTGCTCTGGTTCCCCAGAAGCGGCTTTGTCATGCTGGCCACATGACCCAGAAGCTGTACGCCAGCTCCCTCGGCCAATAAAGCAAGATGAGCACCGCAACCCCATAGTCAGCCACGACTGGACCTAATGGTCAGGGGTCCCTTTACCTTTACCTATGGTGCCAAAATTACTTTCATGTGCACCTTGACTTACGAGATGGGAGGAATACTATTTGCTGCCCTCTCTCAGGCAGCAAAATGTCTTGCCCCTGCCTAATCATTAATATTGTTAGCCTTCCTATTTGTGGATGATATCCAGCTAAGTCATACCTGGAATACACCCGTTGAAATTAATGGACTTGTTAAGTTTATTGCATCCGTGGATTTTAATGGCCTGCGCCGAGTATGATTTAGTTGAATATTAACCGAAGAGTTTTATCCCTCTATTTGGGCCTGATTCCCACTTTAGATGTGACGACATCATTAACAAGCCATTTTCTCGTGTCATTTTCATGTGGTGAGTATGCCTTATGAATGCATATCCTTTTGGAGATGGCTGACATTTACTGTGCCAGGTGGAAAGCCTAGAGAATTAATAGGCTCCCTGATTTGGTAGATATCGGCTGTCATCACGTGGGGAGTGCATTCAGAAGACGTAATCACCGGGTGGTTTCGCCAAGTCAAAGCAGCTGAGTATGAAAATTGAACCCTTTATCTTCCATTAGAGGGGCAATATGCTTCCAATGGGACTGAAATCCTCAGAGACGGAAAAACTGATATTGCCAAAGCACCAAAATTAAACAGGACTTCAGCATTTCAGTGATAAGGCTGCTTCTCTCTAGGGGCTATTTCAATAGTGACACCAAGAATGCCTTTTAGTCTGTAAAATCTTGTGTATGGATGTTTAAATAGGATGTGGAGAATGGGAGGAAATATGTTAAACCAAATACAGCCTTTTTGTTCGTTTTCACACACAGGAAATACAAAACCCAGTTTAATTAGCAGCAGTGAAAATGATTCTTATTAAACTAGATTTCCCTTGTTCAAGATTTCCCTTTGTCTTACAGCTTTTCCTTATAAAAAAACTAACCTTATAGTTCTGCCTAGTCCAATTACAAACACATTTGTATTTCTGTGTGTTACGTTTTGTCCTAGTTTTGTTGGCTCTGTGAAATCCAGAACTTGCTTGGTGTTTTTTTTTACTTTAGGTCACTATGAAAGTCTAACAGATGATTTAGTGTATTATTAGTTTTGGCTATCAAAACAGATCATGGGTAAAACAGCTCAGGTCATTCTGAAATGGCATTTTCATGCAATGGAATATACCTGATTCTGTCAGCCGCCAGATGTGTGACTTTATTCAGCAACAAATTCCCATCAATTGCACATACCTTGTCAAATGTGCATGTACCAGCCAATGCTCTGGTGTATGTATGAATGAAAACAGACACATGCACAGAGGCAGGGCCGGCCCTGCGATGAGGCAGAGTGATGCAGCTGCTTCAGGCAGCAGATATTGATGTGCAGGGAGTGGCCATGTCCCCCCTATGCTAGCCTGCTGCCCTTTCACCAGTACTGGAGTAAGAGTCAACAACCAGTCCTGTCGGCTTCTCGTATGTGTCTTGGGGGAGGATATCTTCTTGTCCTTTGCCTCAGGCAGCAAAATGTCTTGAGCCAGCCTATACACTGGACGCAGCACATTCAAGTTACAGAGACACAGATGCCATTTAAGAAAACCTTCATACATGAAACAAGTGTAATTTGTTACAGAGTAGAGAAGTGTTTTCCACCTTGGTGCACGGCAGTTCATGGAACTGGGCCCAACTTACATTAAGCGAGAGCTAGAGGTATTCTTTATCTGTGGTACAGCTATGGCAAGTTTCCCTTTTGTATCCTTCTGATTTCCATCTATATAATGCAGGCATAACTTATAGTCAAACCTATTACAAGGCATCAGGAGTTAAAGCTCATGGGCACCGTCCCTCGGTTTCTTTAAAGTATTACCCTTGCAACTTTTCCTTACGCCTCAGGAGTGAAATGTATCCATGTTAGTTTCACTTTATCTCAAATCAACATGCCCCACACTGACACGATTATCTCAAAGCTGTGATGGTCACCATTAAAATGTTGACATTTACTGTTTGAAACTAATTTGCGTTACTGTGAAATTGCAGGTATGCCCTGTAAATAAGTGTCACTAACATGAATTATCTTCAGACACTTAATGTCAGCATTTTAATGCCGGCCACTCTCTGTTGTAGGTGGCTGTAATTTGGGAGCTCGGGATCTGGAGAAGTACTAGGGTCAGGCTTTAATGAAGTGTCTGAGCAAATGAAGAACAGGGGGAAGTCAAGCACAGAATAAGAAGCGGGGAACTCTGGGAACGAACCTTCGGAAATTTAGATATGTATTTGAAATGCTGTTTTTGCTCTGCACAAAAGCACAAAAATGCTAATGATATTTAATTCTCCTTCACTTCTAACCTTTTTAATCTGTTGCACTGCTGGCTCTGTACTGTAAAATGGTTAAATAATTCCAGGGTTGCCATCTTTCAAAAAGTAAAAACCAGGACACCCCAAACGTTGTCAAGCCCTAAATAATTCTATACATCTGAACAACAACAATGTAAATCGGACTGTTTTGTATTACTGCATATTGGCTGTGTTCACACATATAATGCTAAATCATGTTTAGCATTACAGTGGTACCTTGTTTCTTGAATAGTTTAGTTGTCGAACAAATCGGCTCCCGAACGCCGCAAACCCGGAAGTTAGTGTTCTGGTTTGCAAACGTTTTTCGGAAGCCAAACGTCCGGCATGGCTTCCGATTGAGTGCAGGAAGCTTCTGCAGCCAATCGGAAGCTACACCTTGGTTTTTGAACGGTTTCGGGAGTCAAGCAGACTCCTGGAATGGATTAAGTTCAAGAACCAAGGTACCACTGTATGAGGATGAACCCCCAGTGAGCCCCTCCCCACTCCTCCTTCACTGCTGCCATAAGTTTGAAAGCTTTTGCTTTCATCTTAGACTAAATTGCTATGACATCCAAATCTAGGTAAATTCTGGTTACCCAGACTTTACTATCATTAGCAAAGACAAACCAGTTTTAAACAATTGTTCACGAAGCTGGCTTCTTTACACTAACCATAGTTAAGATTTACCACAGTTTTAGGATTTAGGCACAACAATAATTTGTGGTTAATCTAACATCTGTGGCAGCTTCCAAATTCTTCCAATGGAGGAGGGAGGAATGTGTGAACCTGAGATTCACAGTGGCTCATCTACCTTTAAAAAAAAAAGCTTTTATTTTGCTTTAAACAGGTACATATAAATATAGACAACCAAAATTACAAAGGAAAATTCCTTAATAGTAATGGGGGGGGGACTTTAAAAACTACAAAAAATATCAAAGTACATGACACAGAACATAAGCAACTATGGAAAAGATAAAAGAAAAGAAAAAAGAAAAAAAGAAAAAGAAAAAGGAAGATGAGCCAAAGCAGGAAGGCTCATCTATTGTACACTTCCGTCAAGCTCACAACAGATCATTATTCTTATCAATTATCTCTATCTGCATTCCAAAGGAATCCCTCATCTTGGTATCAGGGAACATCTTCCTAACACCATACCATGGTTTAGTGTTATACTGAGTCATTCTAGAGCGTCTGACTTTGCTTTAAAAATATGTATATTCAATTAGGACTTTCCATTTTTCAGTGCTGGATGAGCATCTGCATTAACTATGAACTACAAAATGGAAGGAAGGAAGGGGGGATAATTAAAGGCAGCAGAAAATTACAGAAGAAACCGTCATGAAACAATTAGGCCAAAGTATCACTGGCATATTTCTTTCCTCTTTTCCAGTTGTTTGGGGGGGTCCTTCCCCCCACTTCTCTATAAAATACCAATTGGAAAATTGCCTGGGGGCTCCTAAATCATTAGTAAATTAAGAATCTGTTTTTAATAGCGTTGAACTTGTAAATAATGCATTAATTGACTAGCCTGAAAGTTAGGTTGAGTGGTAGGAACTCTGGCTGTAAATGCATAGTGAAAGAATTGTGCAGCGTGAGGAAGCTGCACAATGAACGGAACAAATTAAATATGACAGTTGATATTTGCGAAAATGGTGAGATAATTGGAGGACACCTGCAGCTGTTTTCCAACCAAAACAACAGAAGCTGAATATATATCCAATAGAAGTGTGTCACATTTTTATTTGGGCACGATTCTTTTTGGTCCTCCTTGGGGTTTTCTGCTGCGAATTGTGTTTGTCTGCGCCTTATTTTTTGTCAGGTCATATGTCTAAACAAGCAACAAGTGCCTCTTTGCCTGATTCTGCAGTTTATTGGTTCTGTCACTGTTACATCTTGCTGTGTAAAAAATAAGAGCATGAATCTTATTTACTAAGAGTTCCTGCAGACGATGACTCGGGCAACGCACAGGAGAAGTCTTGAATCCTTCAAAACATTTATCTGTGAGCTTCTTACCTGTATTGGTTTGGGGCTAATTTCTCAATATCTCAAATATCTAAGGAACGTGGCTCAATAGACCAATGAGAAGCATTCTGTGTTTGGATCTGGACTGGAGTTTTGTCCAGCCAAAGGTGCTTGGGGACTAAATACACATTCTGTTAATGATACAATTAGTGATTATGTCCATTTTTTATTTTAATAAAAAATTAAATATAAGAATTGAGGAGGGCGGTGATTGTCAGCATGCTGTGAGGGGATGTTTAAGCCTTTACACTCCAGCTGCTATCGGAGCCAACTCTTAGGAGCCATAAAATATTTGAGAGGCCTGGGGCCCCCCAAAGTTGATGGGCATTGTCATTCAAATGGTGTGCATGTTCCGCAATATGTGATAGATTATTCAGGGCAGGGCTTACCTGCACCCCCCATATTTTAGTCAAGTTGGCACCCCTGCCAGTTGCAATCGAGAGAGAACTATCCAATTGGCTCAAATGCCAAGTTTTTGTTCTAATGCTGATTGTCCCACAGGGAAAGATTTTTACCGAGATCACATTTTCAGGAAGGCCTGCAGAATACTCTTTTCTGAATCCCTGGAGAGCTGATGAAGATGAGTGAGATGGACCAGAGGTCTGACTCAAGAATCTTTACCACTCTTTTGGCCTGTAGGAACAACACTGTCTTACCTTACACAGTTCTATACATATATTTGTAAATCACTTGCCACAGGGGACCTTCAGTTTTGTGATTTCTCAATGGCAGCATTTAGCTGCGTACATGAAGTGGTTCCACCTTCAAAGTCTTCCCCTCATTTCAAAACTAATGTGATTTCAATGAGAGCGCATCAGAGCACACAGAGACCATTGGATAGCACTCCACAAGTCTTGTGGAAATACTGGGTAGAAATGGGAAAGGACAATGTTAGGAATATGCTGATTGATGCAACCTGATGCACATCTTTGAAAGACTGCATGTAAAAGGCAGAATTAACTGATTGCATTGTGCCAATCATAACAACATTTAACACAGGGGTCAGCAAACTTTTTCAGCAGGGGGCCGGTCCACTGTCCCTCAGACCTTGTGAGGGGCTGGATTATATTTTTTTGGGTGGGGGGAATGAACAAATCCCTATGCCCCACAAATAACCCAGAGATGCATTTTAAATAAAAGCACACATTCTACTCATGTAAAAACACGCTGATTCTCAGACCATCCGTGGGCCAGATTTAGAAGGTGATTGGGCCGGATCCGGCCCCTGGGCCTTAGTTTTGCATCAGAACTGGGAGATGCAGAGAAAAGCTTTATTTAGCATTCTCTATGTATGCAGGCAACAAATCAAGCCTTCAATACAACAATACAAGCCTTCAGTCACCAAAAACGAAGGAACACGTGGGAAAACTTAAAAGTAAACTGTAAATAAAAGCTCTGGACATTGGCTGAGCGGGTGTTAACAAGAAGCATGAAGCATTTAAAACAAATGCGGCTTTTGAAGCAATTACACCTCTATTACTACATGATGTATTTATCTTGATTAGTCTGGCATCAAGGAAGTACTGAGAGCAACTCTGATGACAGACTGTACCATACCTCACACTGCAAATATGATATCATGGAGACAGACTGTAAAAATTGCATGCTGGCTGGGAAAATTATTAAGAGTTTTTTCTTCTTCTTTTTGTCAAATATGCATTTCTTCCTCTGACATGAAAATTCAGGAAATGTTATGTGTATTAAAATTCTTTATCCCATATGGAAAGACTTTCAAAACTGTTTTCTTTGGGGAGGCCAGCACAGTTGTAATGTGTTATATAAAATAGCTCATGCATCTTATCACTTCAAAACAGAAAATTACCACCTAAGAATATTTTTACTTGATGGATTAAGCTGAATGATCAGCAGCTAATAAAAGTATATGATATCACAGTCATATCTGTTTACGTATTCCTCTGGATATGTAATCTTCGGGTTATGGCTGCGGCAAACCTGGAAGTGTATACTTCCGGGTTTTGCCACGCACACATGCGCAGAAGTGCTCTGTGTGCCTTGCGCATGCGCAGAAGCTCTCAATTGTGCTGCGCGTATTTACGTAATTTCCGTGGTGTGAACGGACCCCCAGAATGAATTGAGTTCATATCCGGAGGTTTCACTGTACACATGTTCATAGTGTTTTGATACAACTGAAATCATAAGCAGTTAACTAGGCATATCTGAAACAGACAAAGGTCGTGACAATGTTTTTTTCCACTGTCTTTTGGTCAGCCTTTTGTTTCAGTCCCAAAATCTGATTCCCTTGACTTCAGTAGCAAAGAAGTGAAACCATCTTCTATTCTATCTTCACTTGAGGCATTTCTGTAGTACAGTAATTCTCAAATGGTTGGTCAAGGCTAAGGACAGTTGGATCCATCTATTTCCAGTCACATCAGTTTTATGTGTCGAGGCATGCCAACTAAGAGGTCTGGGCCTCCTCAAAATTCTGCAGTGGCCATGCACACAAACCCCACTCAATTGCGGGAGCACGGCAATGTGTGCATATCTTTGTTTTGTTCCAATTCCCCTTTAATCTGTGAGTTTGTTGTTGTTTTTTTACTCCTCACCCAAAAATGTATTTAAATCTACAGTGGTACCCCGGAAGTTGAAAGGACTCCGTTCTGGAAGTCCGTTTGACTTCCAAAATGTTCAGAAACCAAGGCACGGCTTCCGATTGGCTGCAGAAAGCTCCTGCAGCCAATCGGAAGCCATGGAAGCCATGTCAGATGTTCAGGTTCCAAAGAGAGTTCACAAACCAGAACACTCGCTTCCAGGTTTGCGGCATTCGGTAGCCAAAACGTTTGACTCGCAAGGCGTTCGGGATCCAAGGTACGACTGTATATCTTATTACATTTTTAACCACAAGTCAAATTTTCAACATATGCATTTTTAAAGATAAAATACGCCTTCTGTAATGAATTTTGTTACTCATTTTTTTTAGCCAAGAACACTAGTGTAGGTTTGGGAGTGGTGTGGCACCCAAAGGATAACCAAGTTCTGATCTGCACCTTAGTCCAGGAGGTTCAAGATCAGATCCATTCAGGTTGCAATTCACACAGATCAAATTCCTCAAGCATCCTTAAGCCAAGGCTCTCCATTGAACCGGGGGAACCTCGGGGAGTGGCTCACAGTGGGTGCTGAAAACAGGGCAACAGAAAGAACTAAAGAGAGTTCAAACATGTGCTTAACAGGTTGGGAGTAACAGGTGGGTTCCAAATGGGCAAAAGAAAAATCTATTGGTTGAAACTCATTAGTTAAAGTTGCTGAACTACTGCTTAGCAAAGTTGTATTGTTAATTCTTGCAACTTAATTAAAGGATGGGAGGTATTGAATCTTCAACAAAGGCATCCTTCTTTCCCGGCTGTCAATTAAACATTGGAATGAAGTCATTGTGAATAAAAACAAACAAAATAGTCTAACCAGATATCCCTTATCCTCTCAGATATTCAATTCTCCCATAATCCTGCCTCATATAATAATAGTGTTACATATTCAGAGATACTGACTTATTTCAGAGAAATAAAACAATCTTTTTGCAGATAATCTTAACTAGTGATGAAAGAGGAATCAGTTTTTAATGGATTTATGTGCTGATTTTGGCAGTTCTGCCCCAATTGAGCCTTGCTTGCATCAGATGGCCTCTTGCATCGAGTGCCCACTTATGTCTGAGTTGCTTGTGCAAAAAAAGTCCAACTAATTAAATGCAATAATTAAGTGTATTATACATTAAAAACATATTAAGAAGAGCCAAGTCCCATATTGTACTATATTTCTGATGTAGAAGTATATTAATTACTGCAATCTGGTCCTCATATCACTCCCGGAACTGTGAATCAGGGCAGTTCATTTAAAAACGTGAACTTAACTAAATTTGCAACCATTCCTATTCGTTCTCCAGCTTCTTCAGGGCACATTTTCCAAAAAGATACAGCTACCTTCTCGCAAGCTACTTACTTTTTGATTACTTTGGACAGAGTGGCATGAATGGAAGAGCAACACTGAAATAAAAGTATGTCTAATAAAAGGCTTTTGTTTTATTTTTAATACAGGTTTTAAGTTCATAGCTTAAGGTGGCGGTCCTATACATATCTACCTGGAAGTAATTCCATTAAACATAGTGTAACTTAGTTCTGCGTAAACATGTATAGGTTTTCAGGCTAAGATGCTTATCTACATTTTTTAAAAAAGCAATATCAGAACAGAAGGAAGATGTGCTGGCTTAGTTAAAGTGCAACTGGCATTATTTAATTAAAATATATTCTGCAGCTGTTATGGAGAATTCCAGCCAGTTTCAGCTTAAAATAACTGCCCCTCTACTGAGTGTGATTCAATATCATTAAACAGTGTCACTCAAACTGTCAGGTTGTATGCACATGTGTGTGTTTGTGCTGGAGCCTGGTTAGAAATATGGGGTTAAAGTATCCTGCATGAGAGCAATACAACTTTCCTTACTGTTGGGAAGGCCAAAACTAGACCTTATGGAGATTGCATGGCCAGTGTGGTGTAGTGGTTAAGAGCGGTAGACTCATAATCTGGGGAACCGGGTTCGCATCTCCGCTCCCCCACATGCAGCTGCTGGGTGACCTTGGGCCAGTCACACTTCTCTGAAGTCTCTCAGCCCCACTCACCTCACAGAGTGTTTGTTGTGGGGGAGGAAGGGAAAGGAGAATGTTAGCCGCTTTGAGACTCCTTCGAGTAGTGATAAAGCGGGATATCAAATCCAAACTCTTCTTCCTGGCAAAATGAGGAGCTCAAGACCTTCTGATCTTCCTCTCAAGGACTAACCAATACAAGTAGATTTCACCATCTTGTGAATTTCCCAGCTCCTTCTTCACTTCACTAACTCATAATGACATCCTAACATGCCAGAGAGCGAAGCTGCTAGTGATACTAGATAAGAACGTACGATGAGCCCTGTTGGGTCAGATTAAAGGTCTATCTATCCTGTTTTCACAGTGGCCAATCAGATGGCACACACTTTTTATTGCAGCTTACCATGAGACCAAATCCATAGCACAGTAGGTCCCAGGTTCTATCCTGGCCTCCGCACATAAAAATGGGTGGCGGCAGCCAGTGATATGAAAAACATTACTGAGCTTGATGGGCGAGAACTTTGACCCAGGAAGCTGCCTTATTAACCAAGTCTGAATAGTGATCGACCCATCTAGTTCAGTACAGTGGTACCTCGGGTTAAGTACTTAATTCGTTCCGGAGGTCCGTTCTTAACCTGAAACTGTTCTTAACCTGAAGCACCACTTTAGCTAATGGGGTCTCCTGCTGCCTCCGTAGCACGATTTCTGTTCTCATCCTGAAGCAAAGTTCTTAACCCGAGGTACTATTTCTGGGTTAGTGGAGTCTGTAACCTGAAGCGTCTGTAACCTGAAGCATATGTTACCTGAGGTACCACTGTAGATGGATTGCGACAAAGAACTCCGTCCAAAGAAATTATGGAGGAAATAAGCATCCTCGCCATGGCGCCACCTGTCTGTTTTCTCACATTTCCAGCAACGTACGTGGAGTTTTATGCACTTTGTGCTTAAAGGGACGCATAAGCAGCAGGATCGAGTTTCCTACCTGGTTGAACTCCAATGTCTCAAGCAGGTTGAATTTAGCTCTCAAGGCCCCTGCAAACCATATGTACTTGTACTGCAAATGAGAGGGAAATTGAGTAACGGACAGAGAGGCAGCGTGAACTCTGGAAATTTCCTTGCTTTGGGGGCATTAAATTAGACCCTTGCGATGTTATTGAAGGGACATTTTTAAGCTGAGGGTTCCCCCCACCCACCCGCCCAATTGCATTGTTTTTTGCTTCTGAAATATTCATACAGCTTTGCATTATTCGCTAAGCAAGGTACAATTTTCCCCAGCGATCGCCCGTGATCTGCCAGCCTCCTGCTGTCCACTGTCATTGTGTCTCATAGTCACGCCGTGGCCTGAGGCACAGCTGGCACTCAAGAGCCCCCCTCCAATGCCTATAACTCTGAAACTACATGACATCTTAACCTTTATAAAAATTTCTCCACGGCAGCATTTAAAAACACCCAAATCTTTCCTGACCTTTACATCTTAGTGGAAGGGGATTTTTTTATTATTTTCAAATTGATGTTACAATATTTCCACCCACCGCCACCACTTCAGCTGTGGCATTTTTAAACTACTTCAAGAGGAACTTTGTTTTACCTTTTCCTATCCCGTTCCAGACCAATCATTAATCATGAGGGGAAAACACTCCAGACTTATACCTGACTTCATAATATTTCTTTTGTGTTTCTGACATTTTATATCTACCAGCTGAAGGGAAGTTCTTGTCCTTTTTCATTTAGAAGCTGCTGGGCGGCTGCTGGATACTAAGGCCTCGCTTCCTCCTTAACTTCCCACAAGCACTGCTTTATTTGTTCTTTCTCAACACAGTAGTGGTTCCATATATGTTGGCGAATTCTGAGTCAGGTGAAGTCAAAGGATGCTTCTGTGAATCTCAACAAACCAACAGCACAGGAACACATTTGCTGAAGGAGCTGCGTTCAAGCCCAGATTGCGGGGGCAAACAGGGGCACATGCTCAGGCAGTAGATATGGAAGCCAACAAACAGCATCCCAGACCCTCCAAATGCCCCTATTTTCCAGGGAGAGTCCCAGATTTGCAGAAGCCGTCCCGGTTTCTGATTTGATCCAGGAATCTCCCGTTTTTCCTTAGGATGTCCCTATTTTCATTGGAGAAATGTTGGAGGGTATGGAGTTATCAAACTCCTGAACTATCTGTATAGGGGAGTTTATTTAATATGTAATGTTTTATTATGTTTTTATATACGTTGGAAGTGGCCCAGAGTAGCTGGGGCAACCAAGTCAGATGGGTGGGGTATTAATAGCATATTTATTATTATTATTATTATTATTATTATTATTATTATTATTATTATTATTATTAGACATCCCTATTTTCATCGGAGAAGTGTTGGAGGGTATGGCATCCTACCCTGATGGTGACACAGACATGGAATGGGAGAGAGAAGAGAAAGGCTGGTGTGCCTTTGGTGACTTTCATGCTGCCCCTCTCTATCTGTTAGTCTGAGAGAAAGGAAGAAGAAGGGGAGGAAGGCAAGAGCTGCTGTGCCTGGGGACGTGGTGCTGGCTGCTGTTGAACAGCAGCATCCAGCTCTCCAACCTGACCCATTCTCCTCCCATCTTGGGCCCTCACCAGAGCCCTCGGTCTCCTCCTCTCACTTTCTGTCAGGATGCTGTCAGAGGCTCCCGGCTGGTTGCCCAGGAAATATAAAGACAAGGGAAAGTTTCCTACCGTCCTTTTTTATTTCAATATTAACAGAGAGAGGCCATAGAACCCAGCCTCTTGGATAACGGCGTTGTCCTGAGTGAGTCTCCACACACACACAACCCGTCTCTCCCACTTCCTCATTCCTCACTTCTATGGGTGCTGCTATGTGCCCTCTGTCTTTGAGCTCTTTGCTCTCCTACTTTTAAGGCTTGTCGGGTTCTGGGAGATGGTGGGTCTGGAATGCTTTGTAAAGACACCATGTCAGCCAGCGGCTGCTCCAGTTCTGCCTCCTCCTCTCCCATTACTTCCCAACTTCCCCCCTCATCTGCCTCTGAGCTGTGACCTCCCTCAAACCACTGTTGTAAATCTCTGTTGTCTTCCTCTTCCTCCTCCCTGGAAGGGTCAGGATGGGGAGGCAGTCTCCACCATTCCTCCGCTGACCAGTCCCTGGTACTTACTTGCCTGTGCTGCTTCTTGAGCCATGCCCACCTAAGCCCAGCTTGCCACAGGGTTGCCCTGCCCCATTCTTCCTCACAGGCCCTCACAGACTCACCTCCTCAACCCCCACTATCTGCCATTTTAACCACAGTAACAGAGCTTCATTGATGTACTTTAGTGATGGAACAGGGAAGGGTGAAGAGCTACCACACTGCACGATAAAGACAAACTGAGTCTAAATTCTGAAATAACAGTGCTTAGGATTGGGTTGCATGTGTTATTCCACACATACACGCAAAGAACCTAACTTTCATGACACCCAAAATCAGCTGCCTGAGGTAGCTGCCTCCCTTTCCCTAACAGTAGGGCCCCAGTCCCAATCTCAGTCTACTGTTTTGTAGGATAGTGCAGTAGTCCCTTTCTGCCACGCTTGGCATCCAAACCACCCCCTTAGCAACTGGACTTGTGTGGTGTTTGCATTGTAGCCTTCACAAAAGCACTGAGGCAAAATGAGGTGTTTCAACATGTGCTTTCTTTTTTAAAAAGTTAAGGTTGAAACAAAGATTCCTTTTATGGTAGAACCATTCTCCAGCAAATATTATACCTATTGGTCATTACTTTCAAACTATATTGTAGTCATGAACTTCTATGGTGAGGGGGGAGCAGTTGGAAACAAATGCCGCATTTATTACTGTAATTCTACATTCATAAAATATATTTCATGGCGGGGGGAGGGAATTTACAGGGGGTAATGTGATTTTTCCCCCTTTATCCATTATTTATAACTGCTTAATCCAGGTGCTGTGGGTTATTTTTTTATTCTTCAGTTTCACAGCTACAAAACACTCCAGTATTTCTAATTTATTTCTGCTTACAATACAGATGTTCTCAATTGTGCTCCTAACTACATTTCAGCTGTTATGATTGCTTTTATTTGTTTGTGTCGGCATGCGTGCAGAAGTCAAATGCACAATACACAATTGTTAGGTTTTGAGAAGCCTGTAAAGAGCCTCTGATTATTTAGTTATCAATAAATTAAAGTATAATATCTGGGTCATTAGCGGATTTAGTCTTCCCATGATTTCCCTGCAGCTTATACAACTCCATGTAGGAGTCTCTCATATTGTCACATAAAAGTTTAATCTTGCAGTTATTCACAGAGACCATTTAGAAACGACATTTGGAAGAGCGTTTGGGTTGCGTCCTGTAACTAAATTTCTGAACTGCTGAAAGCAGACTAAGGAAATTCACAGCTCAAAGACATCCAGAAAATTCTGTGAGTAGAGATCAAGGGCAGGGGGGGGGGAATAACTGCTCCATGTTTCAGTCCATATTCTTCAAGACCCCCTATATGTCTCTCTGCTTATTATGATGTATGAAAAAGTAACCACAACAAATGCTCTTAATATCATTTGATTTTGGGCAACTAGGTCTTTAAAAAGCAGGGGGTTTTTTTCAGCTAGAACTCACCAGAATTCAGATCCAGCACCTCTCAGGTGGGCGCCATTGCCATTATGGTCAAAGAACAAGGAAGGTGCTCGTTTTGAGTTCCAGCATCTCTTTTCCTAGAAAAAGAACACTGTATCCCAGGATCAAGGTATAGATATTTTGAACCTTGGTGCTAATCTTGCCCCTTTCGAGGCTCGGCCCAAGACATTTTGCTGCCTGAGGCAGAGCAGGAAATGATACCTCCCCCTCCTGTCAAGTCATAGGATATAGAGCTACAGCTCTCCCCCAAATTCAGTGTGAGAAACATTTGGCCCTCTGCATGTTGTGAGCTACAATTCCCATCAGATTCAGCAAGCACCGCCAATTCTCAGGGGTGATGGGAGTTGTAGTTCAGCAACATCTGGAGGGCCAAATGTTCCCCATGCCTGCCCTAAGTGAAGATCTATTGCACACATAGCCAGTCAAGTTACTTCAGTATCTGAAGCAGGAAAAAAAACCATCTTTCGCTCCCTGGAAGCAAAAAAGCAACAACAATAAATTAACAATTGGCTGCCTTTTTGTAGAACATAAAATATTTTGCCTGAGATGGCTGCTTCCCTGCCCTCGCCACATAAAATCATTTTGCCCCCCTGCTACTGAAGAGAGGGCTTTGCAGTCAAAACAGCTCCTTAGACCTTTAATAATAGCATACGACACTCTCCATCCCACCTTAAACATCTGGTCAAATGTTGCTTTTTGAGCTTACCAAATCAAGGAGACCTTCTTCTTGAGATATGTACGTTCAGTGGTTCAGAGCATCATTATAGGAGCCACCTCAAACGCTTAGGAAATGCAAGGAAACAATGAATAAATAAATGAGGTTTGAACTTTAGTTAATGCAGAAGCACCAGATCTTTGGGCTGCTATTTTTCCCAGGGGAAAATAAAATACTGTGGACAGGCGGGTGTAGGGGGTGGAATAACACAAAAGTTCAACTAACAGAGTCTGTAATTAAGTGTGGGTGTTAGTTTATACAAACAGCATTTGTATATGCTAACTAATAAGATGTATACAGCACAGCTCTGTGATCTCAAGGCATGAAATATGAGGGCCCCACAGCATTCCCATTAAATTAAATGAGAACGCCATAAGATCTTTGCTATTTGCACCACAAAAGTGTTTCATGAATGGCACTACTGTCACGAAAATCCCTCCGTAATGGCTAGGGAACACATTAGCTTTCTCCCTGGACAATCTAACCTGAATAACCAACTCTGGCAGCAATTTTCCTAATGTATTTGTTTCCTCTTTTTTCATATTCTTAGTTCCTGCATGAAACCCGGCCGTGCCTCTTGCCTCTGCTGGCTGCCTCTTATTCTCCTCTGGGGGTGAAATAGAGACTCTTTTATTTGCACACGTTAGAAGATGGATTTAATAAATAGCAGAATCCTACATCGGAATGAGAAAGAACACTTTCATTGTGGTGAATGGAGGCTATGAAAGCTGCATAAAGATGGCCTATCTCTACAACAGGCAGAAAGCCATTAAAATGGGGCAATATGATTCCAGGGTTGCCTCAGATTGTTCTTAATCCTATCACAGTGTGGGTCTCCATTGCACATACGTGTACTTGCAAGGGTGCTGTTACTTTTGTGGTGGTGCCCATGCTAAAGGGAAAGTTTTCTCCACACCACAAATAACTGAAAGATGTACAAAGTTATGAGATACATGTCAGAACCACTTGCTGCCTAGGATTCCTGTCTTAGCCATCACAGGGTTTGTGAGTTTCTCCACAAATCTTCATGCTCATCTTACCTTCATGTTATTTGGGTAGAATTTCATCCATGTCTTCCACCCCTATCTCATTTCTGCCAGGTGGAAAGAAAAAGCAATAGAAAAGTTCAATGAAGAGCCAACCATTTGGCTTCATGGGTCATAGTCTTCAACAGTTAACAGCTCCAGGAGGTCTTCATATCTCAGAGACCTTGGGAGCACAGCATGTTCTGTGGTTTGCAGGGACATTGTAATTGCTGGTAATGCCCCTACCATGTACTGGAAAAGATCATCAGTAATCATTAGTACCACAATAATAGAATGCCAAGGCCTGAAATTGGACAGATTGTTCTCCAGATAAGTTCAGGACAACAAATGAAGTTGAAAAGAGATTCAAAGCAACAGTTTAATGATCTATTGCAAAATAAAGGCCCAACCAGTGAGGATTTTAATGATCAAGAAATATACTTTTGCCCTTCTAGTACAGAGGAAAACTACTGCTGAGTGGTTGCCATTTATCCAAAAGCCATGGACAACTTCCCCCATAGGCAGGCCAACATGTCCATAACTAACTTTTCGAGAACACAAGACCATAGCACTATGTGTAGCATTCAAAATAGCCTTCAACACTGAAGCAATATGGAAGAAGTCAATGGGAAAAGTCCAGTCTTCTCCATGTGACTATAATGGCAAGAAGAAAACTCTAGAATGCAATAGAAAAAATAGCCAGTCCCATATTGTGAGCTCCTGCAATGGCTCTCAACATGATTGACAGCCGCCATGGGGAAAGATTTCATTTGGCCACCACAAAAGTGCCTTATTTCTCTCCATTGCCGTTGCCATTTTGTTTTATCTTCATAAACATATTAGGAGGAATTGCCTCTAAATGTTTCTTTAAAAATGAGATCCTGTCCTAACAAATGGAAGTTGTGTTTATCTCCAGAGGAGGATATGAGGATCTTACTTGTCTTGACATCTGATTATTATGGTACATGAAATACTAACCTTGCAGTACCAAAGCGGCTTGAACTCTGGCAGCACCTATAAGTGACACACATGAAGTGACATGGGCCACTGACGTAGCAGGCTCCTCTTGCTTCCAAGTGACACAAGGAATCAACAGAGCTCAAGGTGATATTGGTGTGAAGTTGATTGTGGTGACAAGACGTGGGGGGACAATGTGCTGACAATGAATGAATGAATGCCAAATGAGTCCAACTCATCAACTGGTTAATGAGCAGAAATGTCGGCTATCTTTTCTTCTTTCTTCTTCTTCTTCGGTGATTTTGATAGCCTGATTATTTGCTTTAAAAGTGATCATTCAGTACAATCTCATGCACCTGAATCATAGAGATGCAGAGATGGAAGGGACCCTGAGGGTCATCTAGTCTAACCCCCTGCAATGCAGGAATCTCAATTAAAGTATCCATGACAGAGGGCCATCCAACCTCTGCTTTAAAGCTTCATTTGAAAGAGAGCCCACTACCTTCCAAGGGAGTCCATTCCAGCTCTACTGTCTGAGCATTCTTCCTGATGTTTAGTCAGAATCTCCCTTCTTGTAACATGAAGCCATTGATCCAGGTCCTACCCTCCGGAGCTTGCTCCCCTTTTCAAGTGACAGCCCTTTAGATATTTGAAGATGGCGATCGTATCTCCTCGCAGTCTCCTCTTTTCCAGGTTAAACATACCCAACTCCCTCAACCGTTCCTCATAAGGCTTGATCATCTTGGTTGCCCTCCTCTGCACACATTCCAGCTTGTCAACATCCTTCTTAAATTGTGGTGCCCAGAACTGGACACAGTACTCCAGGTGTGATCTGACCAAGGCAGAATAGAGTGGTACTATTACAGTGGTACCTCTGATTACGAACTTAATTTGTTCCGGAGGTCCGGAGGTCCATTCTTAACCTGAAACTGTTCTTAACCTGAGGTACCACTTTAGCTAATGGGGCCTCCCGCTGCCGCCGCGCCACAATCGCATGCGATTTCTGTTCTCATCCTGAGGTAAAGTTTTAACCCGAGGTACTACTTCCAGGTTAGCAGAGTCTGTAACCTGAAGTGTTTGTAACTCAAGGTGTTTGTAACTTGAGGTACCACTGTACTTCCCTTGATCTGGACACTTTACTTTTTTTATTGTTGCATCACACCATTGACTCATATTAATTTTGAGGTTTACTAAATACCCCACACCCTTTTCAATCCAGGCATCTCCTGTCTTATATTTGTGCAGCTGGCTATTCCTGCCTATGTGTAGAACCTTACATTTCTCCCTATTGAAAGTCACAATTATTTAGATACCTAGGCCTGTTTCGCCCATAAATGTTTTCCCCGCTTGATGTGAATGTGTGAAGGGATTCCACTTGAAAGCATGCATTTTAGTCCATGGTTATGTGTTATGATTGGAATCTAGTTGGGGTACCTCTGGCCCCAGAAAGGATTTTGATCCAGCAGAAGCATGGAAAAGGAGACGGACTGTTGTTGTTGTTGTTTTTTGTCCCCCTACAGACCCTAGAACCCCATAAGAATTTGCTCCACAAAGTGGAGGGGTGCTCCAGTGCAGTGTGGATAGTGAATGGGTGGGAGGAAATTACAATTGACAAAGTTGTCCACTGGATCAAATTACCTTTCAGGAGTGCAAAAGCTGGGAAAACCCAGCCAGATAGGCAAGGTACAAATAATAAAATTTATATTTATTTATTTATTTATTTATTTATTTATTTATTTATTTATTTATTATTATTATTATTATTATTATTATTATTATTATTATTGGCAGCAATTTGTTTGCAGTTGCCATTTGGCAAACAAAAGCTGTTGTTTTGTGTTGCTGTCATCACAACAAGGAATATGCATGTGTGAGCCAGCCAATGAATTTTGGGGTAAAAAGAGCACTAGTTAAATTGAATCGTACTGGCTTATATCTGCATAGGATGGTGTACCGTGACGTCAAGGTCAGATTATAGAGGCTCCACTCTAGTTACCAATCCCTGCACTTTACGATATGCTTCGGTCAGTTTGTGATAACATATTCTTTTGTTCTGCTGTCCACTGCCAACGCCACTCTCTGAATTGCAGAAGTCTTGCAATAATCATTTGAACCTGGTGATCAAGATTAAAATCTTCAGCGTGACTGTTTACTCCAGATAAGCTGGCTGCCTGCAATTGAGCAACCACACTGACATTTGCACAGATGGGCCTCTGGTGTCTAGGATATGATGAAGGAGCCTAACTGAGAAAGCTGTGCCACTGTGGAGTCGGGAGGATGTTTTGGAGGGGGCAGAATGGTTGACTTATCCTTAGGGAAGCCAATTCCCATAAGACACAGTTCTCTTTATCCTCTGTGCTAGATACAGTAGCAAACCAGTTAACTGGGAAAGGGCTGTGTTTTGCATTGGATTTTGAATGCCTGATCCAAAACCTGCTGGATTGTTTGACTGGGCTGGGGAGGAATTTTCTTGTGAAGATACACCTTTCATGACTCCATAAGAGACAATATTAACAGCCCACTAGATGTGTGCATGTGTTGGTATGCCTAAAGCCATAAGGATACCATGTTTGAGAAACCTTAATCGCTCTAGCCCTCTGAAAATGGGGGGAGCTTGGGATTTGAACGTGAAATGTATCATTGTGTCATGGATGTACATACCCATTTTTGTTCTGAGATATTGGCACTGAAGGGATATATCACACTGCATGAGGGATTGCATGAACATCTGTAGTGATGAAATGCTTTGAAAGACTGGTCCTTCAACACCTTAGAACCTGCTTTCCACCGGACTTTGATAATCATCAGTTTGCCTATAGAAGAAATAGGTCTACAGATGATGCAATACCTACCGCCTTTCATCTTGCAGCAAGTCATCTAGAGAAACCGGAGAACTATGTCAGGATGTTGTTTATTGATTATAGCTCAGCTTTTAATACCATCCTTCCGGACATCCTCATTAAAAAGCTGACTGACATGAACCTTTCTCCTACCATCTTTGACTGGATTAAAGACTTTCTGATAGATCGGACACAAACAGTGAGGATTGGACATGTAACATCTAATTCCTTAAAAATCAGCACTGGCACACCACAGGGATGTGTGCTAAGTCCCTACCTGTATTCATTGTATCATTACGATTGTGTATCATCTGACCCGTCTACTGCAATTATTAAGTTCGCAGATGACACCACCATAATGGGTTTAATAACAGGTGGAGACGAATCAGCGTATAGAGGGGAGGTCCAAAAAATATCTACATGGTGCCTAGGGAACAACTTGCACCTTAATATCAGCAAGACAAAGGAAATGGTGTTGAACTTTCGGAGGAAGAGAGGAGAACCAGCCCCACTGTACATTGGGGAGGGCTGTGTGATAGAGTCTCTTCCTTTAAATTCCTACGAGTTTATCTCAGTGAAGACCTTACTTGGAAAATAAATACAACCCAGGTGGTTAAGAAAGCCCAACAGAGACGCCATCTCCTCAGAGTATTGCGGTAGAACAATGTCAAACAACATCTGATGATCTCCTTCTACCGGTCAACAATAGAAAATGTCCTTTCATACTGCATCACGGTGTGGTATGCTGGTTTGACATCATCTGATAGGAAGTGCCTACAGAGGGTGGTGAATACAGCACAAGATATTATGGGCTGTCCCGTGAATCCGCTGGATGAAATAGCGAAAGAACGTTGCCTCAGGAGAGTGAGGAAAATTCTCAGGGATGATTCACACCCTGGCCGGCACTTTCTCGATCTCCTGCCCTGAGGCAGAAGATATAGAAGCATGATTAGTCGCACCAACAGGGTAAAGAACAGCTTCTATCCGTGGGCTGTTAGGCTGCTGAATGAAAAGATAACAACAGGGCAACTGACTTTCAGGTTTGGTGGGTGGGTGTCAGTAAACAAGGGGAATTAAGACTAAGAGAGCTGAGTGGGGGGGTGCTCTATGAGGCCAGCACTCTATGAGGCAAGGTGAAACAATTTACCACAGGTGGCAAAACCAACCCCCACCCCACTCCCTGCCAGTTATGAGAGTGAGCCTGGGGTCCCCCAATTCACATTTCAACCCAGCTTGGTGGGTGGACATAGACAAGCCACAGTTTTTTCACCCACTCTCCCCACATGTGCAACATTTAGGAATTGGACTACCATTGCAAGGGCAGTGGCGGACCTACATTTTGGGGGGCCCTGAAGCTTCAAGGGCCCCCCTGAAGCTTGAACAGTCATGGGGGGCCCTTCACAACCAGCAATGAGATCTGGGTAACCTGTTATCTTCTTCAACGTGGTAATTCCATGACAGATACCTTTACAACATCTGTGCTAATGATTCTCAGACTTTGGGATTATTGAAATACATACAATAAAAAATTAATCAATTTGAGTCCTGCAACCCACATCGCATCTACTGTACCCCTTTTTAAAAGCAATGTAGACTCAAGATTCTTCTGGGGACCCTCTGGGATTAGGGGCCCTGGAACTTAAGCTTTGATAGTTTCATCGTAGATCTGCCTCTGAACCAGGGTGGTGCATCCGAAGGCATTCGGACACTTGAACGATGCTCTCTAAATGCTGTGTAAATGATTAATACAGGGAGATGGTGAGCAGCAATGAGAAAGGTCAGTCATCTGAAATAAAGCTGCTTTGTCCTGCGTGAAGCAAACAATGGATTTTCCCTCATTAAGGCTGAAGGAACCTAGAAAGCAAATATTCTATTTTTAAAAAAAATAATTTTTATTCATTTTTTAAACACATAATAAAAACACACAAACAGAACAGAAAAAACAAATACATACAAAATATTTAAATCATAATGTTATTTTCATGCACCTTCTTTCCTTCGACTTCCCCATACCTCCCTTTCGCTGCATCCTTGTTTTACAGTTCTTTAGCAACCCATTAGTCAGTTTATCTACTAGTTCCCTTCCATTAATTTTCCTTAAACTTATTAGTTACAGCTGTAATTCTCTAGTTCTTACCCCTTGACATCTTAACACTCCTCAATTTTACAACAATTTTTAAGATATATTTTAAATTTCTTCCAATCTTCTTCCACTGTCTCTTTCCCCTGGTCGCGGATTCTGCCGGTCATCTCTGCCAATCCCATAAAGTCTGTCACCTTTGTCTGCCATTCTTCCAGAGTAGGTAGTTCTTGCATCTTCCAATACTTTGCCAGAAGAATTCTTGCTGCTGTAGTAGCATACATAAAAAATGTCCTATCCTTCTTTGACACCAATTGGCCGACCATGCCCAGGAGAAAAGCCTCCGGTTTCTTACGAAACGTCCACTTAAGGACTTTCTTAATTTCATTATAGATCATTTCCCAAAAGGCTTTAATCTTTGGGCAGGTCCACCAAAGGTGGTAAAAGGTACCTTCAGTCTCATTACATTTCCAGCATTTATTATTGGGCAAATGGTAAATTTTTGCAAGCTTGACTGGGGTCATGTACCACCTGTAAATCATTTTCATTATGTTCTCTTTTAAGGCATTACATGCCGTAAACTTAACACCAGTGGTCCATAACTGTTCCCAGTCAGCAAACATAATGTCATGACCGATATCCTGTGCCCATTTAATCATAGCTGATTTCACCGTTTCATCCTGTGTATTCCATTTCAACAGCAAGTTATACATTCTAGACAAATTCTTAATACTGGGTTCTAACAGTTCTGTTTCTAACTTTGACCTCTCCTTCTGAAATCCTATTTTCCTGTCCTGCTTAAATGTCTCATTTATCTGATGGTAATGTAACCAATCTTGAACTTTGAACTTTAGTTTCTCATAACTCTGAAGTTTAAGTTTCTCACCATCTTGTTCTAGGATTTCACAGTATTTTGGCCAATTAGAATCCATATTAAGTTTTTTCACCGCCTTAGCTTCCATTGGTGACAACCACCTGGGAGTCTTACTTTCCAGCAAGTCTTTATATCTAGTCCAAACATTGTATAATGCTTTCCTGACAATATGGTTTTTGAAACTTTTATACACCTTTACCTTGTCATACCATAAATATGCATGCCAACCAAAGCTGTTATCATACCCTTCCAAATCCAAAATGTCTGTGTCTTCAAGAAGTAGCCAGTGTTTCAACCAGCAAAAAGCTGCTGATTCATAATAGAGTCTTAAGTCCGGCAGGGCAAAGCCCCCTCTATCTTTTGTATCAGTTAAAATCTTAAATTTTATTCTGGGCTTTTTGCCCTGCCAGACAAATTTAGATATGTCTTTCTGCCACTTCTTGAAACAGTCCATCTTGTCCAAAATCTGTAAGGTCTGAAATAAGAATAACATTCTAGGCAATACATTCATCTTGATGACAGCAATTCGGCCTAACAAGGAAAGTCTCAACCTAGACCATATTTCTAGATCTTTCTTTACTTCTGTCCAACATTTTTCATAATTGTCTTTAAATAAATTCACATTCTTAGATGTTAAGTTCACCCCCAGGTATTTCACTTTTTTCGTTATTTCCAAACCAGTTTCACTCTGAAATCTCTCTTTTTCTTCCATTGTTAAATTTTTTTCCAACACTTTCATTTTCTGTTTGTTCAGTTTAAATCCTGCTACTTGACCAAATATCTCAATTAGTTCTAATACTCTTTTGGTACTAGTGTCTGGCTGTTGCAAAGTTAACACTAAGTCATCTGCGAATGCCCTTAACTTATAATTTTTGACTCCGACCTGAATACCTTTAACCAACTGGTCCCTTCTAATCATATTTAACAAAACCTCCAGGACTGATATAAAAAGCAAAGGGGATATTGGGCATCCCTGTCGTGTACCTTTTTCTATTGGTATTTCCTCCGTTACCACGTTGTTTACAATTAACTTTGCTTTTTGTTTAGAATATATTGCACCTATACTGTTTTCAAAAGCTTGGCCTACCCCCATCCCTTGGAGATTCTTCTTCATAAAGCTCCAACAAATATTATCAAAGGCTTTCTCCGCATCCACAAAAATCAAAACAGCCTTCCTGTTAATGTCCACCTCCAGCAACTCCAAAATGTCTATAATGTTCCTCACATTGTCTGACATCTGTCTCCCTGGGAGAAAGCCTGTCTGGTCCTTGTGAATCTCCCCTAACAGCACTCTCTTAAATCTTTTTGCCAAAATGTCTGCAAAAATTTTGTAATCCACATTCAATAAAGATATAGGGCGGTAGTTCCTAACCTGGTTCTTTTCAGTCTCTGTTTTCGGTATAAGTGAGATAAATGCCTCTTTCCACGATTCGGGAGCCTTTTTCCCCTCCAAAATTTGATTGCATACTTCCTTCAGTGGTTGTATTAACCATTCCTTCAGCGCTTTGTAGTATCTAGCAGTCAAACCATCTGGTCCTGGTGATTTCCCCAGTTGCATGTTCTGAATGGCACCCTCTATTTCTTGTTCTGTAATTTTCTCATTCAAAATCATTTTACTTTGTTCTGAAATTTTTGGTAATCCATATTTTTTAATAAATTCTTCTATTTCTTGTTCATTTACTGGCCCTTGTGCATACAATTTCTTTAAAAAACTTTGAAAACAATTACTTATTTCATTCGGCTTGTGGATGATTTTTCCATCCACTTCAAGACATGTCACAGTGTTCAATTTTTGCCTCTTTTTCAATTGCCATGACAGAAGTTTCCCACATTTGTCTGCCGATTCAAATGTTTTTTGTCTCATTTGCTTTATTTTCCATTCTATTTCTTGATTCATCAGTTCCATATATTGCATCTGATAATACTTTATTTCTCTCAAAATCTCTTGAGACTTTGGTTTAGATCTCAATTTCTTTTCTCCTTCTTTCATTTTTTCCAAAAAAAATTCTTTCTTCTCATTTTGTTTTTTCCTCTTTATGGAATTCTGTTGAATTAGGAAACCACGCATCACGGCCTTGCTAGCGTCCCAGATTGTTCTTTTCTCCACTTCTGTTCTCAAATTTATCTCAAAATAATCTTTCAATGTTTTTTGGGCCTTCTTATAAATCTCTTCATCTCTGAATAGGGTGTCATTCATTCTCCATCTAAAGGATCCAGTTGTTGTTACTTTCATCTCCATCTTTACCGCGTTATGGTCGGAGCAGGTTTTTGGGCAGATTTCTATTTTTTTAACTCTTGGCACCAGGCTACTAGTAACCCAAATTTGGTCAATTCTTGTCCATGTCATTTTTGCTTCAGAGAAAAAAGTTCCCTCTCTCTCAAGAGGGTTCCTTGTTCTCCAAATATCAATAAGGTCCATAGTTTCAGTCATTTCAAAAAAGGTCTTTGGTAATCTCCCTTCCTTAGAGATCACTTGTCTCTGTGCTTTATCCATGTTTGTGGAGACAACTCCATTCATATCTCCCATCATTACGATTTTATAGTCTAAGAAATCCATTAAGGTCTCATGCAACTTCTTAAAAAATTCGGCCTTCCCTTCATTTGGTGCATAAACTCCTACTATCAAAACTTTTTCTCCTTGGATTTGAATTTCAATTGCCAGATATCTTCCTTGTTCATCTTTGAATATCATTTTTGGAGCCAATTTTTCTTTTGCGTAGATCACCACACCTCTTTTCTTAACTTTGTCTGATGAGATAAATTCCTGTCCCAATCTCTTATTTGTCAAAAGTTTCCTGTGTATCCTGGCAATATGGGTTTCTTGCAAACATATTAGGTCTAATTGTTCTTTCTTTAAAATGTGAAAGACTTGACGTCTTTTTCGGGGAAGGTTCAAACCGTTACAGTTCCAGCTCAGAAGTTGCAGAGACATTTTGTTATTGGGTACCTTTTCCTCCGACTGCTCCAAGCTTTTGTTCTTCCTCAGATGGTATTGGGAGGAGTCCAAATGATAGATTTGCAATGTCGGTTGGTTCTTTCTCTCCTACAGTTCCTTTCTGCAGGTCCTCTGAGTATTTCTCCAGAAACTGTTCTTTATCTTGAATTGTTCTTATTTTAATCTTCTTTCCTTTAAAGTTGAAGGACAATCCTTGTGGGAACTCCCACCTGAATGGAATGGAATTTTTCTTCAGCAGGTCAACCAGGTCTTTGTAGAAGGTTCTCACCTCCAAAATGTATTTAGGGATGTCCTTGAAGATCTGTGTTTGAGAATTCTGAATCACCAGTGCCTTTTGATAATGTAGGTTCAATATTTTATCTCTTTCTTCCTTGGATCTCAGTGTAATTAGGCAATCCCTTGGTTTCTTGTCCTGTCTCCTGCCCAGCCAAAAGGCTGTAGTTATTACAAACTCATCATCTTCCTCCAATTCATCATGCCAAAATTCCGCAAAGTTCTCTGTAAGGAATTCCGCAAGGTTGTCCCCCTCACTTTCAGGAACCAATCTTAATTTCAGATTTTTCTCCTTCCTCTGCAGTTCCATTAAGGCCAAAGTTGCATCATGTTCATTCACTTTATTTGCAATCGGCACAAACTTTTGCCTTGTCTCCTCTGCGGTACTTTTAGCACTTTCAGCAATCTTTCTTGTTTCCGAACTTTCTTGAATTAATCTATTGATAGAATCTGTATTAGATGTCACAAAGCAAATATTCTAAAGGCTCAGTGTTTGCCTCTGATGTGATGCTACTAGGATAGGCATTCACAGCTTTTTATAAGCTTTGGCTGGACTCTATATAGAGAAGGTGGGCCTTGCCACAGTGATGTGTGTCCTGGTCAGATCTAGATGAGACAATTCCAAGGCTGTCTTTAAATTCATAGATGCTCCTTCTCCTGAACGCAGTTACCAGAGTCTTACTGGGGGGTGAAATGGTCAATATTTTTAACACCTCTACTCTATCGGCATGTTTCCAGGTCCAATTTAAAGTGCTAGTCATGACCTTTAAACAGTTCCATCTCAAGCAATTGATTGGATTGTCTTCACCCATGCCATCCTGCCTGTATTTTAAGAAGTTCTTATGGTGTGTGCATTTCCCAGGTCAGTAAGGTGGGTTGCCCTGAAGGAGAAGTCTCGCTCTGTGGTGGCTCCACAGCTATGGAATTCCATTCCATTGGGGCTGCATCAAATAATAATAATAATAATAATAATAATAATAATAATAATAATAATAATATCAGTGCTATTTTTTCCTAGAAAAAGAGGTGACAGAACTCACCATGAGCACATCTCTCTTGGAAAGGCAATGGCGGCCACCTGAGAATTGCTGGAACTGAGTTCCAGCAAGTTCCAGCTGAAAAAAAAGCCCTGATGATGATGGTGTTGATTTATCACTTATACCCCGCCCATCTGACTGGGTTGTCTCAGCCCCAGAATGGCTATGATACAGGCCTGCCTATTTCAATTGGCCTTCCAGGTCTTTATTAGCTACTGCTGCTGGAGGTCTGGTTGACTTATGTTCTTCCTGGCTCTGTAAATAAAGTGTTGCTGAGTTGTTGCTTTCCAGTCTTAAGATTTTGTATCATTGTTATTTTAATCTTTAGTGTTTTTAGGGTGTTGCCTTACTGTTCGTTTTATCCTTTGATGTTCTGATCGTAAGCCACACTGGACAGGCATTTGCTCCCAAAGCAGCCCCCACTCCACGTATTCCATTGTTAGTCACACTGAGAGTAGACTCATCAAAATCATCAAGCTTAAGTAACTTAGGTCTATTGATTTCATTGGGTTTACTCTGAATATGACTTAGTTGGATATCACCCATTATCATCGGTGGTGTTTTAATAATATTATTGACTTCAAGCCTTGCTTTAATGGATACAAACTTACTTCTTTTATTTTCTGTCCTTTTCTTATTATGAAAGCTTCCATTCACATGATGGTGATTTGTATGCCAAGTATCAGTTTTTTCTCTTTGCATGGTATAATCAGGAATACCCACAGTCCAAGGCACGTTCCTAAATGGAATCGACTCATTGTTTTGCTGGAATGCCAGCTTTGCTGGAATGCCAGTCTAGGTGTGCCAGGGAAGTCCTGCAAACAACACACAGTGTCGCAGAGCATGTGGAGACTCCATCCCGCAAGCCTGTCTGGTTGCAGAATGCCACACCTGAAAGGCTCTGCCACGCATTAGAAGCATGACCACAACAGGAGATGCTTTGATCTAACCCTCTCATATGCGGAAACATGGCCAAGGCTTGCCTCAAACCAGGACTCCCAAACTGGGGAGGCAGAGAGAAGCACAGGCATTGTAAACAGTTGACACAGAATGGGCTCCAACATTTTAATTTGGTTCTCATAGTTGGCTGAAGAGCCCTGATTTAATTAGGGGAGAAATAATCTCAGCACTAGAAACTTTATTTTATTTTTTTAAAAAAGTGTGTTGTGCTATAAAACTCTTAAGTGTAATTTTTGAGGGTGGAATAGGAAGTGGGCCTCATTCTTTTTTCCACCCCAGTTCTAATTGCTAATAAATTTAACTTTCAGCTGAAAGAAGAATAATGTTATTTTATTTGCACACACACCACATCCATCACGCTAGGCCATGATTAACAAAGAAGATGCAAATATACTAGCTTTGCAGATTTCCGAATCTCCATAATTGCAGCCTATTCGTTTTGGGAGAGCCGCTTACAGGAGTCAAGTCAGGAAAGTGAAAGCATGCAGAGGCGTATTGGACTGCCAATCACTATCCGGTAGTGAATTAAATATCTTAAGACTGTCTTGTAAAATATATTAAAGCCGGAGATATTTCACATTCCGCACTCATGCTCGGAGTGAAATTAGCAATTCCACTGGAAACAAGAGCCTGGTAACTGAATATGGCCTGGATCGTTGGTTAACTCCAGTGGTGGCTGGCAGCCATTGGGACTTACAGTGGTACCTCGGGTTAAGTACTTAATTTGTTCCGGAGGTCTGATCTTAACCTGAAACTGTTCTTAACCTGAAGCACCACTTTAGCTAATGGGGCCTTCTGCTGCCGCCGCGCTGCCGGAGCCCGATTTCTGTCCTTATCCTGAAGCAAAGTTCTTAACCTGAAGCACTATTTCTGGGTTAGCGGAGTGTGTAACCTGAAGCGTATGTAACCTAAAGCGTATGTAACCTAAAGCGTATGTAACCTGAAGCGTATGTAACCCGAGGTCCCATTGTAATAGGGAAGGAGGCAAGGCCCAACAGCAGGCGAAGCCAGAGCCAATGACAGGCAGACTAACCCTCCAATACTTCTCTGGTGGAAATAGGGACACCTTTCCATACCATCCAACAGTTCTCCAATGAAAAGAGGGATGTCCAGTGCTATTTTTATAGAAGTCTGCTCACACTTTCGGTGTGGCGGCATTGCAGAATGGCAGAGGCCCTTCTAAGGCCCCAATGTTGGGATCTCAAATTCAACCTCCTCTCCAGATAAGTGGCATGGGTGTAAGCCTGTGCTGCCTATCAGGAGCCAGATCCTAGCCTGCATCCAGGATTGGCAAATGGGGGAGCAGGGCTCTAGAACTCATGGACTCTAGAACTCATGGACTCTAGAACTCATGACAAACCCCTCCCTTGTTCTCTTAGAGTGGCAATAGTGCCCACCTGAGAGCTGCCAGAACTGAGTTCCAGTTAGTTCTGGCTGGGGAAAAAAGCCCTGGGACTATTCCATAACCTCCAACCTTTCTCCGATGAAAATAGGGGTGTCCTAAGGAAAAACAGGACATTCAAATCAGAAACTGGGACGGTTTCTGTAAATCCAGGACTATCCTTGGAAAATAGGGACACGTGGAGGGTCTGGGCAGAAGCAACTAGTTTTGTCCCCATCCTCTTCCCTGCTGAGATCTGCAAAGGCAATGCCGATGGCTTATCCACAATTTCCATGTCTGTGCAGCAGAACTGGTCACGCTATCCTAAATCCGCCTCTGAAAAGCCCTGAGATTAAGGAGCAGGAAGTTGACCCTCTGGATTGATTGTAAATAGCATTTCCACCCTCTGGACTGATTGTAAATAGCAAGACAGGCAGGCAGGTGCTGGCTGAGGGCAGGATGGGGTCAACGCCGGGGGTGAACGTTGTTAAGAGACTCCAATTCCCCCTCAGAGAACTACAGCTTCCAGAATGGTTTGTCAATCAAGCCTTCTTCCCAGGGGACTCTGGGAATTGTAGTTCAGTGAGGGGAGCAGGGGTTACGGCCATACTACCCTGAACACGCCCAATCTCATCTGATTTTGGAAGCTAAGCAGGGTCAGACCTAGTTAGTACTTGGATGGGAGACCCCATGGGAATACCAGGTGCCGTAGGTTAAGGTGCCCACCCTGTGGAACACCCTCCCATCAGATGTCAAGGAAATAAACAACTATCTGACTTTTGAAGACATCTGAAAGGCAAAACTGTTTAGAGAAGTTTTTAATGTTTGGTGTTTTATTGTGCCTTTCATTCTGTTGGGAACTGCCCAGAGTGGCTGGGTAAACCCAGCCAGATGGGCAGGGTATAAATCAATCTATTATTATTATTATTATTATTATTATTATTATTATTATTATTATTATTATGCTTTAAAGGGATGGTTTGGCTGTAGCCACAGAATTTTCATTCACCTCAATATGGTGGAAGCTGTTCCACCCTGGGGTTTTGTGGTAGTGGTGGCACTTTTCCTTAGGTCTAAAATGAAATGCACTATACGCTTGCACTGAAAGACAACAATAATGAGTGACTTTCGATTTCGGTAGGTCAACAGATAAATGTTAATTTCTTCTGGTATTCAATTCAATGGAAGAATTTCTAATGTACAGCGACCTAATCCTAATTATTTCTCTCAGAGGAGAATCTGACAATGAGATATTGGGGTGTGTCTCTGCCTCCCTGGCTCCTTCCCAGCCAAACGCCTCACAGGCTCAAGTCACTTATTCTCACTGATTTCGTTGGGCTTAAATGTATTGACTGTCTATTGGACGGGGGCCGATAAAAGATTGTGAAGCACATTGGCTACTCCAAGTCCTACAAATTAATAATACCATAAAACTGTCACGTTATGCCGGGAAGTGTTTCCTGTGGGCTGGATATTTTCCCACTTTTCTTTTTACCTCAAAAATATGTCAGCATTTGTTACTGCCGTTTTTGCTCTCCTCCTTCCATAATGAATGATTGCTGTCACATATTGGATTAGGAAGCAGATTATTCCTATGATTTTTTTTTTCTAATATGGAAAAACAGCTTTTGTGCTCTACAATAAAGCTAAAAGCATGATTAAAGCAGCAGCGTATGTCTCCTTCTCATACCCCATTAGGCCCCAAATTAAATGCATATATGTTTGCGCTGGAAGACAATGTTAATGATTTATCTATATTTTATGTAGGTCAATAGATAAACATTAGCTTATTAATTTGCTATGTTGCCGATCTGCTTGGATTTAATTTGCTGAAGAATGCTTCGGAGCGCGGGGCACCCTTATCTTAAAACTTTCCATACTTCCAAAATAAATGCTTTGAATGAGGCGTTTTGGCTGTGGCACCAGTACAGCTCCACAAATCATTGTGTTATGCAGTGCTGGGGTCAGGGTTTCCTCTTGGGTTTTTTGAGTGGGGAAACGGGATTTGGACTAGATGCTCTCACTAGGTTTCCCTTCCCTGAGTGGTCTACCTCCTTCCCCTTGTTGTCATCACAACCTACTCAATTGCTTCTTTCTCTGAGCCCCATTGGAACTATCTTCCAGAGAGCGAGACACAGAATATACAGAGACCCAAATGGCCTCAACCAGAACGTAGGCATTTGGTGCTTCATACCGTCCAACTTTTTCAGATCAAAAACCAGGACGTGGCTTTGTCGGGGGTGAGATCGCTGTGTGAGAGTGCAGCACCCCAAATGTCCTCCATGATCTCACACCAAAAAAAAGGGGGGGTGTCCTTTTTTTTCTGGAACACTTGGTGGGAAGGGTGTTGCCAATGCCATGCCGCAGAACAGCCTTCCAGCAGAGATTTGGTAGGGATACTCACTCTTGACTATCAGGTGTCTCTGGAAGACCTTTTCAATGCTGATGTGCCTAAGCAGTTGTTTAAATTTTTACTGTATGGCCAGTCATGTCAATTATGGTTCCATGCTGCATTTAAATTTGCAAATGTTTTCATAATCCTGTGCATCGTTCTGATATTTTGTGAGGGGGCAGTATGTAAGCACTCCTATAAATAAAAGTAAAGTAAAGTAAAGTAAAGTAAAGTAAATGACACAAAGCTTTACTGCATTTTCTACTTGCTTCTCTTGCTGGTTTGCCTGCTCCCTCCCTCCCTGTCAGGGACCGTGCTGAGGAAGAATGGTGGGAGCCTCCCCCTCCTCCCAATTCTGATTCTTCCCAGGAGCAGGAGGACAGTATAGATTTGGAACAGTGGTTCGCAGAGGGACATAGTTCAGAAGGCAGAAGCTGGGAAGTACTGGATGGGGAACAGCTAAGAGAAGCACTGGGGGAGAGAGTGTTAACAGATTCACAGTCTTTGGACAGCATTCTTCCAGCGCCCTCCCCAAGGCCAAGAAGAGCTCAGAAAGTGATAGAACAGAAAGCACACAAAGCACAGAGGGGACAAGCTCAGGTTACAAGACGTAGGAGTGACGTGGGTAGGGACATAAGGGGGTGGAGTTCTTAGTTGGGAACTCCACCATTTCTAGGAGATGGGTTGTTTGTTCTCTCAATGTGATCATTAAAGTTTCTAACTGGTAAGAAGACTCATATTCCTTCGTTCTGTTTATCTACTGCCAAGGGGGAGAGGAAGCTGATTCTCTGAAGCCTAACACTCCCTCGGGCCTCATCACTTACCTTGTGGCCTGGACTTTCTGGGCACTGGTTTGCAGTTTCCCAATCCACATCTGAGCCTCTTTTTCCTCCCTGCCGCTTTCCCCAGCAAAACTTGCTCTCTATCGCTGAGTCGGAAGAAACAGCAATTCCACGAATTGCCATTTGTTCTGCTGCAACAGTAAAGAGTGGGTTTTTTCGGGGAAAGCGCTGGGACGAAAAATTAAACTCTTGGACATGAACCTGGAGAGACTAGACTTGTGACCAGAAATGCAGGGCAAAGGTAGGTGTGGGTGAGCCCTTAGAGAAGGCAAGTGAGCAAGCAACATCAGGAAGGAGGAAGGAAAAAGAGAGCAAATAGGACCCAGGGATTAGCCCTCACTGTGGTGTGGGCCGTGGCAATTGACTGACAATGCCCATACACAGGGGGTAGCTGGTTCTAGGCATTGTTTCTCCCCGATTCTTCTATGTGATTAAGAACATAAGAACACACGAAGCTGCTGGATGAGGCCGAAGCCCTATCTAGTCCAGCATCTTGTTCTCACAGTGGCCAACCACTGAACCTAGAACTGTGTTCACAAGATTCCAATAAGTGCAAGATCTAGCAAATAGCTCTGTTCAAATCTGCACTTTTGTTTGGGACAGGTAGATCTCATCCACTTGTATTGGAATTAGCAAATGCCTCAAATATTCCTATACATAACGTAAGTTATTTGGTGTTCCTCATTCTGTCAGAAAGCTACCATTTCGCTGATAGTTTTGCTGTTATCAAACATTTGCCTAATGCTTTTAATCTAAAAGTCATTAGTTTCTTGGGGGGAGAGGAGAGAGAGAGAGAGAGAGAGAGAGAGAGAGAGAGAGAGAGAGATATTTACACACACACACACACACACACACACACACATTGTCCATTCAAAGAAGTGCTTTTATTGCCTAGATGCTGTGAACTGTTCCAGAAATTGTTTGGTCTGTGTGGTCCCCTCTCCCTCACCTATGCAAGGTATTTTGCAAGAATGGAGATTTAATTCTGTTGGGACCAAGATAATATCTAAGGTGTGGAAACAGAAAATGAGTTATTAGTCCTAGTCAGTTGTTTATGATTAGCAAAGAGTCTGGTTAGGAAATCCTGACCTGCAGCAAAGCCTCCAATAAACTTTGCTAAACATTTATGAATGGCCGGATTCTCGCACCAAATGACAGGGCAGAGGTCTCTTGGCTTCTGTAGCATTTTGACCTGTTATGCAAGATCCAGGTCACATGATCCCAGCATTTTCTTTCTTAGGGGTGCTCCTCCGTGGCCCTGCGTGTGATGACCTGTGCTCACCGCATCAGCTCATAAGCAAAATCTTTACTTTGTATGATACATTGCAATTGCATTATAATGGCAGAGGCTGGAGAAAGAACCAAAATCCCTTAGCCAAAGACAAGATCTGTCAGTGGATGATTCCATGAAATCCAAATCACTGTTTGCTTCTGGCAGACAATGGGTGTTCTAGAGATTGATCTCTATAGACAACATAGTTCCAAATCGCTCAAGCAAGACAGCCAAGCCATATGTTGTTGATCTAGTTATATTCAGCAGAAGAATGTTTTTTATAAAAAAAAAATGCAAAGCAATCTGATTGAACATAAAACAAATACAGGGTCTCCCCACCACCACCAGCTCCCAGCTAATTTGTCCCACAGGAAAACCTATCAGTCAATTAAAAAAGAAATTCAATTTAATGCATTCATAGCCTACAGGCAGTCCAAGGGGTTAATATAAAAATTTCAACTTAAAAATACAATGAACAGCAGAGATAAATGCATATTCCTTCCTGAAGCCACATATGGGTGATCAATAAGACCCTGAAACCTTCTTCAGGTGTTTCATTTGAACATGAAAACATTACTATTAATAATAAATTTATTACTTGCCCTCCACCAGCAGGTCCCAGCATGGGTTACAACAATTTAAAAATCATAATTAAAAACAGTTAAAACAGATTACAGTCACAGGGACAGGGTGGGCCCTGAAAACACACATCTCAGGTGTCAAGAAAGATGACGTTGTCTTTATATTAGCAAAGCGCAATATTAATTTTAGGCGGTACACTAGGTCAACAGGAGCCAAATTGAGTTGTATCACCTAGTGGCATTCAAGGACGAGTGAAAATATATAAAAAAACAAGTGCATGCAAGTTGCAGGAATATGCTGAAAACAATTCAAGCGTTATTTGTGTTAGGAAGGCAAGCATTGTGGAAAGAGCTGTAGAGTTATGCATGTAAGGTAAAAGGTAAAGGTAAAGGACCCCTGGACAGTTAAGTCCAGTCAAAAGCGACTATGGGATGCTGCACTCATCTCGCTTTCAGGCCAAGGAAGCCGGTGTTTGTCCACAGACAGCTTTTCCAGGTCATGTGGTCAGCATGACTAAACTGCTTCTGGTGTAACAGGACACCATGACGAGTGTCGGAACTCATGGAATCACCATTTACCTTTCTGCTACAGCGGTACCTATTTTTTTCTACTTGCACTGGAGAGCTTTTGAACTGCTAGGTTGGCAGGAGCTGGGACAAAGCAACTGGATCTCACTCCGTTATGCAGATTCGAACCACCAACCTTCTGAATGGCAAGCCCAAGAGGCTCAGTGGTTTAGACCACAGCGCCATCTGCGTCCCACATGCATGTAACCCCAGCCAGCCACCCACCCAAAGTCATGTGGCTACTCCCATTCCCACAGTGTTGGCTCATAACTTCTGAAATGCGGGCCTAGGTCTGGGAATGGAAGTTTCCTACACAATTTAGAATCCAAGCTATCACAGTTCTAAATTTTGTGGGGAGCCCCTGCAGGTAGAACGGGCTCCCCACTTCAGAAGTTTTACCTCAACACATTGATAGTGACAACAGCTGCCAGAGAAGCCATGCAACTTAGGGGGTGAGGCTGAATGCACGACCCCACAGTTCCTTTCATCACACTTGGCCTTCTTTGGCACAAGTAATTCCTGAAGAGGTTTTTTCTCATGCCAGAATGCAGGCACACCAACTTCTTGCAAATAAACCGAAACCGAATGGCTCTATAGCTGTTGAAATGCTTTGAAAGATGAGAGGCGCAGAGCAGTTTAGATTACCAGCCGTCTACAACGTACTGTGCATAAAAATGTCAGCCTCGATGGCAAAGTTCAGCATAAAACAGTGTCAGCTAATTTAATCATTTACCATGAAAATACCAGTTATCTTAATCGTACACGGACTTCTTAAAGACTGGTGCATAGTTTTGCGTAATTGAATTGCGACTGAAGAATGGAGGAAATCGTGGAGTTTTAGCTTCTTAGCAAGGCGAGCAAGGACCTTCGCATTCCACTTTAGAGATTATATACACCGTGTTTTCATTATGTGTGCATTATACTTCTGACAAGTCTGGGCTTATAAGGGAAAGAGGAAAGCTCTCTGCTGCTGCAGTTATCTTGGGCTGCTGTCCTGTGTGGAAAAAGGTTCTGCTTTTGTCCTTTGGATCTGGGAACACAATGGGGGGATGGTTTTTGTACGCCAAACTGAACGTTTTGTCTGTTGCGTTTCCCATCTAGATGCCTGATAAACTACTGCAACAGCAACCTACAGAGGGCCAGGATGTCTTCATTTTCCATCCGAGCGAGAATTGTGTAGCATGGAGATCAAAGCGGCTGGGACCGTGTGTCCAGCTAGTCAGAACCCATGAACAGCTGTGATGAGCAGAGCAGAGATATGGAGAAAGAGGCCCAACCCTGACTGACTGGAGCAGCATGGAGGCCAGGACAGAGGAGCAGCAAGACAAACTAAACAGATTGACTCTCAGTGACTCATTTAGCTTCCAGGATTGGACAGATCTCTCCCCTGCTGGCAATTTGGCTGAGCATCAGTGGGCCAGATACCAGGATGAATAGCTTAAAATAATTAAGGGGAGGGGGGAGGGGTTGAAATCTGCAAAACTGCTCGCCGTCCAATTCTTTCCCATGTAGTAGAAGACACAAAACAAATTACATTTAGGTTATTAAATATTAAGTCATTGGTTTTACCTCCATTTGGCCCAAAGCAGGAAACTGGAAAACGTTCAAATTCGATATCATTGTGTTGATGGGCTGTTTATCATCGAGTGACTGACTGGAGTTTGGCAGTTCGGAAGGGTCTTTGACACATGAATGGAAAAGAGGCACTTCAATTCCCCCCTCAAAAAGGGGGGGGGGAATAATTAATTCAGCAAACAATTTAGGCATGAATATGAATGTGTACAAAACCAAAAATGCTCACAGCCAAGGAGGGGTGTGTTGTTTTTTGCTCAGTGATCGGGACTTTCAACCTTGTGTTGACATTTGGGGCCCAGCCTTTGCATCCACTGAACAAGGTGGGAATTCTGACGCTCTTTCCAGGAGAAACAGGCTGAGATCCCGGAAGCAAAATAGTCAGTGCTTTGTATTTAATGTGTGAAACCAGAAGCAACAGGCTCGTTTAGTAGCAGAAAAGGTCAGTTAAAATTATAGAGACATCCTTTGGAGCAAATCCTCTGTCTTGTATTTGCATATTTATGAACTAGAGATTACGACAGCCCATTCCATTTATTAGAGCAGCGATGCTATAGTTAATAGTCTGTCAGCATTTCCATTACAAACCCCCTTTTTTCTGAGTTTTAATATCCCAGCCACTTGAAATCATGTCAAGCAAACAAGTCACTTTTGTCGGGCCAGGTGCAATTCTTTCTTTTTTTTTCCCTGTTTGTTTTTCTTTAATTTAAGATCAAAATAGATTTCAAGGATTTTGGTCCGTTTGGACTTGAAAGATAAAACCAAACACATAAATGACTCCAAGTTTACTCTGCTACTCTTACTTTCCCACCTTCTCATTTCTGGGGCAACTGGATAAAACAACCAGTGCTATTTAAAAGTGCCACGCCAATCTTTTCCCAAAATGTCACAAATTTGGAACTATCATCCCCCACAAATCTGCCTATATAACCGAAATCCTTGTATCACTTACTTTAGAGTAGTTCCACTACTACAATGCTGGGAATCTTTTGAAATTTGTAGCCTACATCACGTATAGCTTTAACAACAGATGGATTAAACTGGAGCATTAAAGACATGGACATCAATGAGTTGAGCAAAGCAATTCAAATCTACCTTTCGCCAAGTGGGGAGGGTGGGTTACTTGGGGAGAGGTGTCCCTCTGCCCAGCCTCTCACTGGCTTCCACTAACAGCACCCCTCCTTCTACCTGCCAATCATAAATACTGGCAAGACTGCTGTCAGCTGGATGCTGCCAGGACCAGCCAATGGAAGGCCCCAAAACTGGGTATCCTGGGGGCAGAGTTGTGCATTGGGCCTAGTGCAGTGATCAGCTGGAAGCCACCTAGAGTGGCTGGAGAAACCCAGCCAGATGGGTGGGGGCATAAATAATCAAATTAATAAGATGATGATAAGATAAATCTATGCCCATTCTGGTCTCTCGGTAGCCAAAAATAGCACTGGAGAGGCAGTCGGAACTATTTTCACATGAGATGTCCATACAATGAGACTATCCTCTATTTTCCAAAATCCGTTCTTGGCTATTCAACCTCTGTTTCCTGTAGTCTCTGCCATAGTCCTCCCCACCTCCAGCATTCATGTATACAATAACATTGCCACTATACTGTTGGTGCTGACCTTTAAAGCCTAAATGGCCTTGGCCCAGTATACCTGAAGGAGCGTCTCCATCCCCATCGTTCAGCCCGGACACTGAGGTCCAGCGCCAAGGGCCTTCTGCGAGAAATGAGGTTACAGGAAACCAGGCAGAGGGCCTTCTCAGTAGTGGCATCCGCCCTGTGGAATGCCCTCTCATCAGGTGTCAAAGAAATAAACAAGTATCTGACTTTCAGAAGACATCTGAAGGCAGCCCTGTTTAGGGAAGTTTTTTAATGTTTGATGATTGATCGTGTTTTTAATATTCTCTTGGGAGCTGGCCAGAGTGGCTGGGGAAACCCAGCCAGATGGGTGAGGTATAAATAATAAACCAGACACTTCAGATTCAGAATGCAAAGTTTTGCATCACACCTTCTCTAAATTAGATGTGGAAGCCAAAGGGTTTTATCCAGCAATAACCCAGCAGAAGGCTCTTTGATGCAGGGGAGCCTTCCGCCCATGGCTGTGGTGACTGGAGCACACTGGCATTGGTAAGGCAGAAGTTAGGGAGGCCAACAGTTGGCAGATCCAGAGCCAATGACAGGCATGAGCAACTCATTCTAGCTTTATCCCTGTCCTCAGAGGTGGATTTAGGGCAGCGTGACTGGTTCCACCACCCTGGGGGTACCACAGGGCGCCACAACTATGATTTACTACTGAACTGAGCAGAATGGAAGGCAAGAGGCCGGGAGGGGTGCCAAATTTGGGGTTCGCTGAACTTTGAAATACCGAAGTCTGCCCTTTCCATCCTCTTTCATGGTTAGCTCTGCAAGCACAACACTGCAATTAAGGAGGCAGAAGGTGTCATGGCTAGTGGTTCCTGCTGGACTAGTTAATTAAGAAAGCGTGGGGGGGCTGTTTGAGGGCAGACTAATGTTGGTTGGACAGTACCCCCTTTGCCCTAATGGACCAACCTCAAGTGATGGGGAGGGTGGCCATTTTTGCCCATTCCACTTTCTACACTGTTCCAAAGGGTTACCCAATCCTCTGGAGAAGATAATGGGAAACACAGCAGCTGCAAGGGGAATTGGCAAAATGGCCTCCTCTCCATTCCACTGTTGGAAGAATCCATTCTTCTCTCCACATGAAGGACATCATTGGATCCAGTGCAAAGCCTACAGTTTACCAGTTCTGATCTGGAGAGTGCACATATATTCAATTTTCTTTCCGGATCAGGTTTAATTGATGGGCAGGAATCAAATAAACGAGCTTTGCACACATCAAGCAGGAAGGAGGGGTATGCCAGAAATCTACTCAGATATATGTAGGGTATGCAATAATGTTTTACTTAAAATATATTAAACCTGAAGGCCAGCTTGGCAGCAGTTCACTACATACTTGATGAGCTGTACATTGTTTTTTATTTTGCGGGGTGGGGGGGGAGCAAGCATGCCAGACAGAATGTTAATGTTTGCCTGAATATTAAGAAAGACTAATTATTATGCAATTAGTCACAATAGGATATGTGCAATTGAGTAATAATGTTCTGGGTGTGTCATGCAGGTAGTGCCACTGCCAGTTCTCATTTTGGTATGAATTAAAATTATGCAATGATTTACACCCTGAGCAATTGTCATAATTATCATCAGCGCGGCTTTTCATTTAAAGAAGAAACAAAGAAGCCTCCCCCACCAAAACAGAGTGTAGTAGGAGTGTTGCTATCCGTATAATAATTCCGTTTCTTAGCTTGTCGTGTTTCACAATTAAATCTTGTAGGGTTTCACAATTAAAGACAGAAATTGTGCAAACAAGATGGAACTGTGCTCACAGGTTTGTGGTTTAATTTCCAAGGGCCCAGCCCAGGTATGGAACTCTCTCACATCAAACTGCCTTGACATCTCAATTTTTAACAAGTTTATTTGGAATTAAGCCTACTGCGTTTATTGGTATATATTTCCTGGTGTCAAGGGAGTGGCTAAAACCACCCCTCAGGTTCATTCCAGGGAGGGAATTTAATAAGAAATGCAACAAAGGATTCCAGCAGGACAATACTCTTTATCAACTTCACTGCAGTAAAGCACAGTCCCGTAAGTGATGGGTATTGTACAGATAGCAGATTTCACACAGCCTTTTTATACTCTTTTACATACAGCTTACATCATTCTAAGTACATAACTAGTTTCACATTGTCCATTCCATGTCAGCCATGACATAACATCTTTACATTCTGGTCAAGACATATGGTAGACCGGTTGAGTTGATGTTAGCACACTGGTAAGGTATCTATAAAAACTTCATTTACAACGTCAATAAATACTGATTGGTTAAAAGGCCTACCAAAAATAAATAAATCAGAAAGCATCCAACAGGAGGGATGGTTTCTGTTCTAGTAGTAGGGCGGTCCAGAGGGCAGGGCCTGCCACGCTAAAGGCTTGGTCCCTAGTGAGGGCCAACCAAGCCTCAGGAACATGGGGAACCACCAGAAGTCCTCCAACTTAGAGGTGCTCATAACCCAACCAAGAAGCATCATAGTAATGAACTAATCATTATTGCACAGAGGTCTACTCCAATCAAAGGCTCAAGTGGAGAGTCAACACAGTGCCATAAAAGCGCTGGATTTATATTGGGCAGAGAGAGCGGGGTCCAAATTTCTGCTGAGCAACAAAGCTTGCTGGCTGAGATTGGCCACCTTACCTCTCAACTTAATTCAGGGCTGAGGAATCCAAATATTGTTCAACTACAACTTTCATCATCCCTCACCCATGATGCCTAAGGTAATAATAATAATAATAATAATAATAATAATAATAATAATAATAATAATTTATTATTTATACCCCAGCCATTCTGGGCGGCTTCCAAAAGAATATTAAAATACTATAATACATCAAACATTAAAAGCTTCCCTAAACAGGGCTGCCTTCAGATATCTTCTGAAAGTCTGGTAGTTGTTTTTCTCTTTGACATCTGGTGGGAAGTCGTTCCACAGGGCGGGCGCCACTACTGAGAAGGCCCTCTGCCTGGTTCCCTGTAACTTGGCTTCTGGCAGTGAGGGAACCGCCAGAAGGCCCTCGGTGCTGGACCTCAGTGTCCAGGTAGAACGATGGGGGTGGAGACGCTCCTTCAGATATACTGGACCAAGGCCGTTTACATTCGTGAGAATTGGAGATTGAAAATATCTGGAAAGCTGCAGGTTCCCCATCTCAGACTTGTGATAACCCTCAAGTTAATATGCTGACATGAGCTTTCTGTAGGAAGCTTTGACATAGATATCATTAGGAGCAATGCTAAAACCAGAGTAGAGACTTGGATGAAATCCACAGTGGCGCTCCATAAGATCCTTAGACAGGGAGCTACATGCATGCTTTCCATTATGGAATTTGTTGCCTTTTCTTTTTAAATACCGGAATCCCAGACTGCTTTGGCTAAGGTTTGGATTAATGGGCAGGTTCCGAATTGCTGTGAGCATCAAGACCTAAAGGGCATACCTGGCTGTCTGTCTTTTCATTTGCATCAGGGAAGCAGGCTGAGTCAACACTCTGGAGCTAAGAACAGCCTACCTTTTGTACCTCGCATCTCAGATGTGGCTTGGCAAGCTAATAAAGATGATGGCGATAAAAGGTTGGGGAAAATGAAGCAATTGTGCGTGTGCTTTGAGGGTGTCAGGAAACATTCATGGAAGCAATGAAGATAGTAGGAGAGGAATTAGGGCCATGGGTTAATGAGGTAAAACATCAGAAGTGATTAATAGTAAGCCCATTATAGGCAGTCCCTCTACCCTTGGAATCTGGCAGAAGCATCTTCCCAGCCAGGTGGACTCCTTTACAGCACTCACAAAAACAGGTATGCTACCTGTTTTCTCACTACACCTGCCAGACTTCAAACACTGCATCTATTTCACTGGAAGGTTTCCTTGCTCTACCCATTTTGAGTCCAAAATCCTGAATATTAGAAGATTAAGGAGGCCAGCATTAAATAATAAACTGAACACGTACAGATTTGTGTCATCAAAAAGGCACCGAAGAAAAGGTATATCTTTCAGTAGTAAATGGTAGCTGCCAGATTGGAAGGAAGCCATTTGTTCTGTGCAGGAAATTCCCTTTTCTCGTTCAAGCATGCCTGTGTTCATCAGGCACATCAAAGTTAGGCAAACAATATAGGGATCGGGTCCTGCATACACAGTGGGATATCAAGGGCCGTGGCTCAGCGGTCTTGTCCACAGAAGGTCACAGGTTCAATCCCCGATTCTCTCTGTCCTGGGAGAGATCTCTGTCTGTAACCCTCAAGAATAAGGCAGTTTCCCATGTTTCTCTGCCATGTGAGCAGTTCCCCTTGCAAGATCCCCACAGCCACCACTTGGGTGCATAGCCACTCGGCTATGGGTCAGGTCAACACCAAATTGATGGCAGTGCAAGATTTTACTGCTGCGTTCACTCACTTTCAGAATTCCCCTCGACTCCTTCCTCTTTTATTTCTTTAATTCATGAGTGGTTACAGCTGTGAGCATCCCTATCCAGAACCTCAGTGGTAACAGGAGAAATGGCCCAGTGCTATGAAGCTGGACTCCCGGTGGCAAGGTCAACTCCTGTCAGTGCGCCCATACTGCCCCAACCTCATCGCCACCCTGTTCCCAGCACCATACCAGTAAGCAGTAGTGGTGCCACTGCCAGGAGCTCCACAACAGCACTCTAGTCAGCCAGCTCCTCCCACTGTGTTAGCAACCTTGGGCAGGCCTTGGCTAGAAAGGAGTGGTCCATTTGCTCAAATGAGCACAGAACCTGCTGTCATACATCCAATTCTGTGTGCTAATCTGCAGCAACAAACCAACCAACCCCTATTAACATATATCAGATGCCTTTCTTATGGTTTCTCAATACAGGGAGGTTCTTGCTGTCTGAGAGTGTGCCAAACACAATGACCTTCCAGAGATGTGGAGCCTTCTTTTCTCGCACCCACGAGAAGCTCTTCCCTCTATTCATTCCACACACCTACAGATGCCGTCAAAGCCCTTCTCTTGACCTCAGTCAATGCCTCATGGAAGCCCATTGAAGTTGATGAAAAACATCCACTCTGATTGTCTGAGCTTTGGGTCAGATCCAGCAATTTATACCAATTTAATTTCACTGATTTAAACAGACTTGCCACTGATTAAAACGGGAGTAACAAGCCACATAATTTATTCCCAGCAGAGGAAAATTACTGCTAGCCATGGAACCACAGAAGGCTATACTTAATGACATTGACACATAGGATCCAACTTCTAGGGGCTGTGGTGGCTTCGGCTCCCACAATAAAATATTTGAGGGGGCTGGGGGTCCCCAAAGTTAATGGGCATTGCCATTCAAATGGTGTGTGGGCACAGTGTCCTGTGATCAATTAGGCAGAGCTGGGCTTACCTGGGCCCCCACAATATTTTATTCAAGTTGGTACTGCTGTATCGGGAAGCAATACCCCCACATTCTTGACCTGGCTCCAGCCAATTTGGTCATGAACCCAAAATGGAATAGCGGGCAGACAGCTAGCGAGATGGAATGGGGGAGGAAACATGTGAAGTAAGTCATTTGCAGTGTGGTGCTTCTATGGGTGACAGAGCAAAAGAATCCAGGGCTAGCCTATCGTTCAGTGAGTGACATTCAGTGAGACAATGCAATGGACCAATTAATCACCAATGGCATAAGCAAAGAAAGAGTTGCAGGAGAAAGGCCAGGGAGCTGGCCCTCTCCTGGGCTACCAGTTACCTTTCTACTTCATCACTCTCTCAAGTGCATGTCTGTCTACTAAACTTTACTCTGTGTGTGCCATAGTCCTATGCAGTACTTTTTTCTGAGGGTATGTAGGGGTACACACAGGGCCGCATTTTGATTTGATGAGGACCTAAGCTACGGATGGGGGTGGCGCTGTGGGTTAAACCACAGAGCCTAGGACTTGCCGATCAGAAGGTCAGCGGATCGAATCCCTGTGATGGGGTGAGCTCCTGTTGCTTGGTCCCTGCTCCTGCCCACCTATCAGTTCGAAAGCACATCAAAGTGCAAGTAGATAAATAGGTACCGCTCCGGCAGGAAGGTAAGCGGTGTTTCCGTGCACTGCTCTGGTTTGCCAGAAGCGGCTTAGTCATCATCCCACATGACCCAGAAGCTGTACGCCGGCTCCCTCGGCCAATGAAGTGAGATGAGCGCCACAACCCCAGAGTCAGCCACGACTGGACCTAATGATCAGGGGTCCCTTCACCTTTACCTTTAAGCTACGGACGGTAATGGGGCCCTTTATATGTCCAGCTGTCCTTTGTCAACAACAAATTGTCACTGTTCTTTGTGTTAAATATATGCTACATGGTAATTTATGGACCTAATAGGTATCTAAAGCCATTTGCACATAACAAAATATGTATTTAATCAAAGTAATTGTTGAACAGAAATACAATTAAGAAGTATATTAATAGTGAAATAATTATCAAGCTCTAACTGTATGTAGGTTTTATTTTATTTATTTTTTTATCTTATATTTTGGAAATGTACATCCAGGGGTTTTTTCCCTTTAATTTTTTTTGGGGGGGGGCCAAGAGAGTGGGGCCCTAAGCTATAGCATGTTTAGCTTATGCATAAATCCGTCACTGGGTACGCATACCCCTAGACAATTTGTGAATCTAACGGGAGAAGAAACTAAAAAAAATTAAAAATTAGTTTCTTCTCTAGCACAGTGAATAGCATGATGAATCGTCAGTTCTGTTACCACCTCCGATGGCGGCCTCATTTCCTGTCACGGTGTTTCCTGAGTCTCAGACAGAAGCGAGCGTTTAATGTGTGAAGTAGAAGTTGGAATCTAGCACTGTGATTGGTCAGTTTTGTTGTTACCACCTCCAATGGACACCAACAGCAAGCAGAGGAATTGGGAAGATGTTAGTGCACACAACCTCATGCCAACATGGAAGTTACTGTGCGCTGTCAGCTGTGTAATATGAGGTAATGCATGTTCTTTGTACTTTTGTCCATTTACTGTATTTATTTTCCCCATTTTGAACTATAAAATGGTGATTTTCTTGAGTCAAAATGACAGTACCCCAAACATTTTTAAGGGGGGGAAGCACTGATCCTATGGGGAGGGAAGCTGTAAGAAGGGTGACGATTTTGCTCTTCCCACCATTGTGCACAATTTGCTCTAAAATATTAGGGCCACCATGTTATACGCAACTGGGACATGCAAAGTGGGTCTGCTGCCATCACATCTAATTTGCCACATACAGCACAATCCTATATGTGTCTTCTCAGATGTGGGTTCGATGAGACTTTCTTCTCAGTAAGCGCATACAGAGCTGCAGGCTTACATCTCTTTTAGAAGCTGGTTTCCATTCTTTCTAGCCTATATTTATATGGGAATCTTTCTATACTGTCCCCCCCCCCCAGCCCTTGCACTTTTCACTACCTTTTGATTATTTACATTTCACAGTGGATTGACTTACCTGTAATCTGTACTCCAGGTGCTGATGTATGATTGATATGGTCAAATTTGCCTTGGCTGTGAGCTTGAAATGCTTCCTCCCATTGCTGGCTCCATTTCAACTCGATTCTGCCCCAGCTAGCAACAGATGCTGCATAAGGGCTTTGGACCTCAACCCAAATCTATACCTCTAAAAATCAAATGGAAAAACCAACATTGTAAATGTAAAAAAAAAAAAAAGAATTCTATGAATCAAATACAGATTTTTTTCAGAGACCCAACTCACATTTTGCTCTCATCAGTCTAGACATCAACATTTTAAATTGGAACAAATGTCAATGTATCTGAAAAGCAACGCTGTCCTATAAAACTATCTGGCACGTAAGCTGATTTCAAGGTATATTTTAATTATATTTAATGCCTATTTTAATCAGGCATGTCTTGATTGCAAGGAGTGCTCTATGCCAATAGAGTGTTTGGGATTCCACTGGGATTCCCAGTGGAAATGAAAATAATGATTCTGCACCATCTATGAATGCCCATATGCCAAGAATATCCTCCGGGGACCAGATTTGCCAGATATAGTGGTGCTTTGTGCCAGCAGAGCAACTGAAAGCAACTAAAGTGAAGCTTAGAACAGGGGCTCAGTTAAAAACGACGACATTAGAAGTTAATCTTAGATACATCACTGTTAATGGCTGCTAAACAAAGGCCACGAATAGAGAATGAACAGAGGAGCATGTTAGCTCCGTCAGTAAATGGGATGAAATTTTAAATATATCAGCTATTAGGCGGGCAGATGGTTCTCATACTAACAATCCCTTACTTAGCAAAGCTTAGATCCCTAGAAATCTCCTATTGTGAAAGATGACGGTGATGGAAATGACTATTATTTTAAAATATCACCTGGGTCAGCCACTTTGGCATGCTGGGTTTCGAGGATGGGATGGTTCTCAGTTGGGGCAAGCTAGAATAATGAAGGGTGGCAAGGTACAATAAACCTCTACATTCATTGAGCCAAGGCCAGCTACTTATATTTTAAAGCAGCAACATTTGAACATGAGAAAATGACTCATCTCCTGGTATGCCCCACAGAGGACCTTAAGGTCCATAAATAGCAACACCCTAGATGTCCTGGGTCCTAAGGAAGTTAGATTAGCTTCAACCAGAGCCAGGGCCTTCTCAACACTGGCTCCGGCCTGGTGGAACGCTCTGTCTCATGAGACCAGGGCCCTGTGGGATCTGATTTCTTTCCACAGGGCCTATAAGACAGAGTTGTTCCACCTGGCCTTTGGCTTAGAATCAGTTTGATTCCCTCCCCCTCTTTCTTTTCCTTTCTCCTCCTGTGAAGAGGCTGCATCCTAAGGTTTTAATGTTGTATTTTAATCAACTTGCTTTTATTATTGGTTGTTAGCCGCCCTGAGCCCAATCTTGGCTGGGGAGGGCGGGGTATAAATAAAATTTATTATTATTATCTAGTCCAACAAATTGCATCTCTAGTTCAGCATTGTCTTCTCACAGCAGCCAATGAGATGTCTGTACAATACCTGCTGCAGCAGCGCTCTGCCCACCTGCAATTCTCTGTTGGCTATCCAAACACACATTGGTTCACACCAGGTTTGCCAAGTCCTGGTGACCACTCCTAAAATGTTGTCTAGGGCATAGGGTTGTGTTTTCCCCACCATCAACAGCCTGTCAGGGTGCGGCCCATGTGTGGCCATGAATCCGCTGGTTTGCTAACTGCGGAAAGGAGGATGAGACAAGGGAGAAAAACAGCTGGTAAGTCATAGAATGTGGCTGGGTCACCAGTTATGCAGACCTGGGTTCCTCCCACCATGTATGTTGCTAAGCAAGCATCAACACCTTGCTAAAACTGTGTGGGAGGTGAGCAGAAGTTCCTCCACACAAAGCAGTATATTGTGCTGTCATGCATGGACTTTTTCTGCAGGGTCAACACAGCATCATCCTCATCAAATGACTTTGTTGTTGTTGTTGTTTAGTCGTTTAGTCATGTCCGACTCTTCGTGACCCCATGGACCAGAGAACGCCAGGCACCTCTGTCCTCCACTGCCTCCCGCAGTTTGGTCAAACTCAAGCTGGTAACCTCAAAAACACTATCCAACCATCTCGTCCTCTGTCGCCCCCTTCTCCTTGTGCCCTCCATCTTTCCCAGCATCAGGGGCTTTTCCAGGGAGTCTTCTCTTCTCATGAGGTGGCCAAAGTACTGGAGCCTCAGTTTCACGATCTGTCCTTCCAGTATCAAATGACTACCCTATGATATTTTCCCATTTAATCTACTGCTATAGTTAAAGCTATGGTTTCCCAGTAGTGATGTATGGAAGTGAGAGCTGGACCATAAAGAAGGCTGATCACCGAAGAATTAATGCTTTTGAATTATGGTGCTGGAGGAGACTCTTGAGAGTCCTGTGGACTACAAGATCAACCCTCTCCATTCTTAAGGAAATCAGCCCTGAGTGCTCACTGGAAGGACAGATCCTGAAGAGGACGAGATGGTTGGATAGTGTTCTCAAAGCTACCAGCATGAGTTTGACCAAACTGTGGGAGGCAGTGGAAGACAGGAGTGCCTGGCGTGCTCTGGTCCATGGGGTCACGAAGAGTGGGACACGACTAAACGACTAAACAACAACAACATCATGTCCATCTGATATTTATTTATTTTTAAGCAGAAGTGGTAGATCTGGATTAAATGGGGGGGATATTGGGTGGCACTTTGACGACATTAAGATAAATTCAACAGTGTAAATAAGTTTTGATGGATGTAATAATAGCATACTGAATGGTACAGTTTTCGTAAAATATGCAGGGATTTATGATATGCAAAATGAACCATGGAAAGGGTAGAAAGGAAGTCATTGATATCTTAAGGATGTAAAAAATGAGTACTTTAAATTGTAAAACATAAAATTTAATAAGAGAGAGAGAGAGGGAGAGAGAGAGAGAGAGAGAGAGAGAGAGAGAGAGAGAAATCTTGTGTGGACAGTGTGAAAAACTTGCATGCGTGAGCAAGACCAAGTCCACAATAAACTTCCGCGTGGAAGCGCCATGTGTTCCATCGACCCTTAGCCATCTATCCCTGAAGCTACTTTTCTTTACGAAAAATAAAATTAAAACAGTGGTGGAGCTCTAAAGTTTACATTTGCGTGGAGCGTATAGTTAGCCCTTAAGACATAGGAAGGCAATAGCTTCAGTTATCCATCTGGATCAATCTGGACATGTTCCAGAATGCTTCTTCACATACATATCTTTAATGATATTTATTTTATACTCCACATTATTATGCAGGCTTTCTTCTGTCCATTGAATGCCCAACATGTTTTGTTGTTGTTGTTTGTTTTGATTTTTTTGCCCTTCAACAAGACATTTCGGAGCTCATAAGATGTGGCCCAATGTACATTTTTGTACATTTATTTTTGCAGAAAAGAGTTTCCTTGCTTCTGGTTTGTGTTTTCCCTCTTGCTGTTTGGGTAGTCACTGTGGGGCTGAGGAGCCGGGAAGCATTAGCCATAATATAGCCACTGTTTATGCAGAGAGTACGTTAATTTATAATTTTCCTTAAACTCTCTTCAATTGGCCAAATGATGTCTCTTTTACAGGAATCTACTAAGTGCTCAGGTTTAGTATTCGTTAATTGAGGTAAAACTCTTAAAGCCATTAGGCAATTTAAATGTAGCTCTCTTTGAGCAATATCCTTTATTGGATTCCCCCATTATCCTTTAAATATCTTGGTGAGCAAGGGGATAAAATTAGAAAGAATTTGTTTGCTTTAAATTGCCAGCCTCTGCTTGATAAAACTATTAGCTATTTAGCTAATTGGACGGCTCTTCCATTATCATTAATTGGCAGAATTAATACAATTAAAATGGTGGCTTTATCTAAATGTTTGTGTTTATTTCCACGTGTACCCATCAAGCTCCCTAACATGTTTTGAAAGCTTTCAATTCTCCAATTAGCTTTGTGGCTTTTCAGGGTTAGAGCGAAGATTAATTTGGGAACTCTGCAAGTTCCCTTACAGTCTGCTGGGATGGCTTACTCCTGCTTATAAAGTTACTTATTATAATAAGTTCTTCCCAGATAGAAACCTTCCTGTCATGGAGCCAGATGGTGAATCAAGCATATTAGCCACACGGCTGGATTAACCAGTGGGGTAAAGGGCGTTTCTAAATGAGGGTGGTTTTCACAAAAACTGTGAGGTTGTTGTTGCAACCATTCCCCTACAGTTTGCTACTTCTGTTGCAGGTAAATCTCATTTCCTGACGCATACACACCAAACTGCAAATTTGTTCGCCAATGGGAAAAATCTAATCTCACCCACATGACACACAAAAACTGTACATGTATCAAAGCCGCCTATTACTTTAGGTGTTCAAAGCACGTCGCATTATCTCAAAAATCCTTCCAACAAGGTAGGTTGGTATTATACCCATCTTATAGATGAACAGCTGAGGCAGAGAACTAGCCTAAGGCTGCCCAAATAGTTCCATACCTGCCAATGTGAAAATAGGGACATCCCCTCCAAAATTTATCCAGTGAGAAAAGGGACATCCTATTCATACCCTCCAACATTTCTCCAATGAAAATATGGACTTTCTAAGAAAAAGTGGGACATTCCAGAATTGAAAAAGAAACCGGGACAGTTTCTGTAAATCCAGGACTGTCCCTGGAAAATAGGGACACCTGAAGCGTCTGTAGTTCTTGGCAGAGGCAAGATTTGAACTGGTGACCCGAGGTACCACTGTAGTTGTTTATTTCCTCGATATCTGAAGGGAGGCTGCCACTACCGAGAAGGCCCTCTGCCTGGTTCCCTGTAACTTGGCTTCTTGCAGCGAGAGAACCGCCAGAAGGCCCTTGGCGCTGGACCTCAGTGTCTGGGCAGAACGATGGGGGTGGAGACACTCCTTCAGGTATACTGGACCAAGGCCGTTTAGGGCTTTAAAGGTCAGCACCAACACTTTGAATTGTGCTCAGAAAGGATGATACAGATGAGAGGTTACCCTAGGGTAGTTTGAATTTGTGAGCTTTGTGGCCACTGTTGATAAGTGCCACAATTCCATGGTGCCAATCCTATCTTGTGTGTTTTCATATTATAGCACCATGGTAACACCAGTTCCCATCATTCCTGACCATGGGCCATGCTGGCTGGGGCTTATGGCAGTCAGGATTCAACAAGCTCTGGAAAGCCCAGGCCTTAGTCTCCAGCACTACATCCCAGCTTGGAGAAAGAGTCACCGAAAGTAGGGGTACACCATTTTGTGGCAAGGCCCCGTCCTCTAGGCTTACTACCACGTCCTCCTATATCCTAAGAGAGGATATCAGGGTTACTACGAATTCTTGTGTCACGAATACAATCCATATTAAGGTCCCCTGCTGGAGTGTCATTGTCTCAAGAGTATTCACAAAGTAGAGTGAGCTTATCTAGCTCCTTTCCACCCACCTCAGATTATAGCATCCTGTCCTTTTGCCCCGTGACAAAAGGATCAGCTGCCCGATAACGGGGAGAGTGAAGAAATTGTCAACTTCCCCAGTGCGTGTAGGGGAATCGCTCAGTGCATGGCAAGAACAAAAGCGCTTTTTGCTCACTTGCGTGACAGTCGCTTCCCACATGACTTTCTAAACGGGCTTGATGTTATCAGCGTCGCGCAGTTAATACGACTTATATATGCGCCCTCACCTGGTGACAGGTAGCATTCAGCATGTCAAGCCGACCTCTCGTTTTTGAGCCTTTCACCTGACATGGTAAATAATACCAGCTGTCACCTAGCGCATTTGTAAACACTCACCATTTATGGGGTGAAATAATCTTGTCATGTCTTTACCATTTTTCTTTTTTAAGTAATCTGCAATTCTTCCCCAAATGTCGGCTCAAACTGGAGGCACTACTTAAGGATCAGAGCATCCCAAAACATACCTTAGTTTACCTTGCCTATCTGTTCTGATCCATTTGCCAACATTTAATAGACATCCGTCAGAAACCCAGCAGTTTCAGAATTCTACGACACCGTATGTAGTTATTGCACGTTGTCAAGGTAAGAAACAAGTGGCGTCGTAAAGTCCTTCAAAGGCAACTTCAGCAACAGTCTAAAGTCTTATTCATGCGTTCGAAAAACATGTGCATAGGGGGAGGAGCCACATGCACTGGCCGAACCTCACATGAGGCGAGCCTGAAGGGCCTCCTAAATGCATTCAGTAGAAAGGGTTGAGAAGCCTCCTCGTGATCGAGAACCCTAATGGCAAATATTTTGGCAGGGGAGGAGAATTACTTGTGCCAGGACCCTTCCTGGAATAGATTTCTTGCACGCTGTTGGTCAGCTCTGTTGAAAAAGGGTAGGGTGGAGTTAGCATAGAGGTGCTCCTCCGCCTACCCACAACAACTCCACCCCATTTTGGAGATCGGTGGGCAGAACTTCCTCAGTGGACCACATACCCTCCAACATTTTTCCAATGAAAATAGGGAAGTCCTAATCTATTATTATTATTATTATTATTATTATTATTATTATTATTATTATACTTATGGTAAAATAATTTTACTTATTATTTTACTTATTATTATGCTTTTCCCAGTAGTGATGTATGGAAGTAAGAGCTGGACCATAAAGAAGGCTGATTGTCGAAGAATGGATGCTTTTGAATTATGGTGCTGTCGAAGACTCTTGAGAGTCCCATGGACTGCAAGAAGATCAAACCCATCCATTCTTAAGGAAATCAGCCCTGAGTGCTCACTGGAAGGACAGATCGTGAAGCTGAGGCTCCAATACTTTGGCCACCTCATGAGAAGAGAAGACTCCCTGGAAAAGCCCCTGATGTTGGGAAAGATGGAGGGCACAAGGAGAAGGGGACAACAGAGGACGAGATGGTTGGACAGTGTTCTCGAAACTACCAGCATGAGTCTGACCAAACTGCGGGAGGCAGTGGAAGACAGAAGTGCCTGGTGTGCTCTGGTCCATGGGGTCACAAAGAGTCGGACATGACTAAACGACTAAAGAACAACAACAATTATTTTACTATTTATACCCCACCATCTAACGGTGTTGCCTCAGCCACTCTGGGTGGCTTCCAACATATATTAAAAAAAACATAATAAAACATTAAACTAGGGCTGCCATCCGGAATTTCCTGGACATAGCCGGGCTTTGTCCACCAAAAACGGCGTCAGGGTGGAATTTTCTGAAAGTGGCTAAAATATCTGAGGGAACCCAGGCATATGGCAGCCCATATCAAAAGTGTTGCTTTTTTGATGTTTTCCCTATTTTTTAAAAAAATAGGTAAAAACTTCTCTCTCTTATTGAGATTTTGCCAAATAAAGCACAACAACTTTGTGCTCACTTTTTGAAATATGGCAACTCTAATTAAACATTTAAAAACTTCCCTATACAGGGCTGTCTTCTGACGGCTCAGGGGTCAGATAACTCTATACCCGCCAACATTTGTCCAATGAAATTAGGGACATCCTAAGGAAAAGAAGGACATTCAGGAATCAAGTCAGAAACCAGGATGGCTTCTGTAAATCTGGGACTGTCCCTGGAAAATAGGGACACTTGGAGGGTATGGGAGTACAGTGGTACCTCTGGTTACATACTTAATTCGTTCTGGAGGTCCGTTCTTAACCTGAAACTGTTCTTAACCTGAAGCACCACTTTAGCTAATGGGGCCTCCTGCTGCTGCCGCGCTGCCGGAGCATGATTTCTGTTCTCATCCTGAAGCAAAGTTCTTAACCCAAGGTACTATTTCTGGGTTAGCGGAATCTGTAACTTGAAGTGTATGTAACCCGAGGTACCACTGTAGCTTATTTGGCACAGCCTCCATACAGCAGACAGGTGCATTTTCAGCAGTGTGTGTTTCGGCAGAGGCAGCCATCCCTCTGCCTCATCCTGACACCCCCTCAGCTGCTGTTGTAGCTGATGGGGTGATTAACAGATCTAAATGATTTATAAGCAAACAAACAAACGTGTAGCTCAGTGCTGAGCCATCAGGTGCCAATTCCTATGGTATATCTACAGTCGTATCTCTTGAAATGGAGACTGAGGCAAAACGAGCAAGATTTTCAGGATGAGGAACAAGGTCCATTCCGAAGAGTGTGGCTTAGGGTGTGGCTGGTTGTCTTTGGTTGGCTGTAGTGAGAATTGTATTATTCTTGTTTATAAAACCTAATAATAATAATAATAATAATAATAATAATAATAATAATAATGAGTTCCTTTGGTGCTTGTGGCTGAAAAACGACATCAAATCTTTTTGACCTCTAAAGCATATCGCTGCTATACGCAACAATCTCTAGTAAAATGCTAAGGGAAATTCTTATAATTGCTTCACAAAGCTAAAATAATACATCTAGGCTCTCTTTACTTACTTGTACTGAGCCACGGAGTTCTCTGTCTCAGGGTGTTCCCTGACTTCCCACCCACCAAGAATCTCATTCTGACAGGGCAGAATACCCCAATGAAGTCTTTGTGTCTTTGAGGAAATCATATTAAAGTCCTGGATTAACAAGAGGACTAATACAACATGCATACCCAGCCCCAACAGGATTAATTTACACATCAACCTTGTTCTGTAATTATGACTCCACTGGTGGAATGTCAGCTGTGTGTGTGTGTGTGAGGCAGAGAGTCAGGCGGATGGAGACAAATTCCTTTCTATTATCTCCTCCTCTATCTGTCAATATATTTACTTTGGCCTGGACTTTTGAAAGTAAGTGCATTCATAAACCAGATTTGATTTCCGGGAGAGAAGAGTTCCATTTGAAGAAGCGCTTGCCAAGACTCAGCGCCAATAATACCGTTTCAGTCACCATGGCCAAGTGTCCTACTTTATAAAGGACGGTCCTCTATCTGACGGTATCGTCTGTTTGAAAGGCTATTCTGCCCAATTCGTTTTAAGAATAAAGAACGTGTAAGGAGGGAGAGTTGCGGCCTTCATGTTGCTCAACCAGACAGCAAACTGAGCAGGCATTCAAGTCACCTGCATTTCTATTTAAATCAAGGCAAATATTTCTATATTTGCATCTATAAATATAAATTAGCATATGCAATTTTTAGGGAAACGGTGCCCCTTTTTGTCCTCACTTTTGGCAATGCATAAGCAGCCACCTTGAGATGCAGGTGGCGCTGTGGGTTAAACCACAGAGTCTAGGACTTGCCGATCAGAAGGTCGGCGGTTCGAATCCCCATGTCGGCATGAGCTCCCGTTGCTCTGTCCCTGCTCCTGCCAACCTAGCAGTTTGAAAGCACATCAAAGTGCAAGTAGATAAATAGGTACTGCTCCAGCGGGAAGGTAAACAGTGTTTCCGTGCGCTGCTCTGGTTCACCAGAAGCGACTTAGTCATGCTGGCCACATGACCCGGAAGCTGTATGCCAGCTCCCTCGGCCAATAAAGCGAGATGAGCGCCGCAACCCCAGAGTTGGTCACGACTGGACCTAATGGTCAGGGGTTCCTTTACCTTTAAGCAGCCACCTTAATGCCAAATCTCAATCCTGGAGCGTGTGAAATACAGTAATTATAGGAACATGGGAAACAGACTTATATAACAAAGCAGACCATTGAACCGCCAACCTTCCAAGTGTCCCTATTTTCCAGGGATGCCCCTGATTTAGAGAAGCCATCCCGGTTTCTGATTTGATCCTGGAATGTCCCACTTTTCCTTAGGATGTCCCTATTTCCATTGGAGAAATGTTGGATGGTATGGAGTTATTCGATCCCCGAGCTGTCTGAAGGCCATCCTGTATAGCGAAGGGGTTTTCTGTTTAATATTTTACTATGTTTTATATAAACATGTTGGAAGCTGCCCAGAGTGGCTCGGGAAACCCAGTCAGATGTGTGGGGTATAAATAGTGAAATGCTGATTATGGAATGGGACACCCCCGTTTTCATCGGACAAATATTGGAGGGCATGGAACCGTTGCAGCTCACTATTTTCTGCTCCGACCAACAAGCAGTTGTCCAGAAATTGAGGCATAAGTCTTTCTCAGCCCTACCTAGAGATGCCAGGAATTGAACCTGGAACATTTGGCAGGCAAAAGATTGTGCTCTAGCAGAGACCTATGACCTTTACCACCACCAGTTACTGAGCAGTCACCAGAAGGAGACATACTGGGTGGTGTAACACACCCAGTGGCAGAGCTTCATGCCCAACTGGGGGTGGAGAACAGGCGGGGGTGGGGCTGGCGTGTGTCCTGGGGGCGGGGGGCAGCCATGATGGCACCCTGCCGGGATCACGCTGCTGGGGGTGGTGCACTCCCCCCGCACGCCTCTTCCTCCACCAGTGAATACATCTCCTTCTGGCAACTCTTTCAGCCAAGCTGGTGCTAGACCTATTGCTCTGCTTTCCTTTGAACTACATATGCAAGGCTGAGAGGAGGGTCTTGTCATCTGGGCATACGCACAGCCAAGCTTGTACCCCAGAGATGTCACTTTGGTGCTGCTAACGCAGCGGTTTGACTTCACCCTTGGGGGTGCACTCTTGAGGCACATAGAGACCAATAACAGTGGCCTTCATGGCAGATAAACAAGACCACCACTGGAGTCATCAGAACCTGTAGGATTAGAGAAGAGGGGCATTGCTGGACTTCCCATCAACCTCAGCACACTCCAGTTTTAGTTTGGTTTCATTTTAGGAACAAAATGTTATGAGGTGGCCTTTTAAGGCTTAGTTCCTTTTAGGAGGGAAATGGTGAAGCTTCATTTATTGAGAGACCTAGTATATTCTGTCTTGCTAGCTGAAGTCTGAACTATATAAATAAGAAGCAATGCCAAAAGCGAGATGGAACATTCTCCTGAGGATCCTTGGAGCAATTATTAGTATTTTATCATTCTTGGTCCCTCTCCCTCCTCTCCCGCATGCTTCTGCCCCCACCCCACATTTCTAAACTCACTGTGGTGATGAATATGATTGTTATTATCCCAAAGACCTTCCTTGCCTGCTCACTGCATCTCTGTTTATGAAATGCCATAACAAAAGTGAGCTCACGCTTGTGTGACTCCACTGCGTGATGTTCCTGTGTGCCAGATGGGCACTTTCATGACTGTATGAGCGTGGATTATTTCATTTCCTACATCTGGGACTCCAAATGGCTGTGCAGAATGCCACAGGAGAGAGGCTCGGCTGCTTCAGCTGGGGAAACCATCCTCCGCAAGGGAACCCACTGGATCAGAGGGCATCAAGCTGCCCCATGTGGTATGGGAAAAGTTCACGGAGAACTGAGGGCAGAAGGGAAACCTTTAGAAGCAGGAACAAGGCAGAAAATAAACAATAACAAATGTAGTATCTCAGCTGCAGGGAAAGGAAGGGGGAGGGAGAGAAAGGGTGGAGAAGGTGGAAATAATAAACCACGAGCAATTTCTCGGCTGGCCGTAGAAGATGGGCTTGAAATGCTTCATCGTTACGGTGGGGAGATGCGGTGACCTTCAGACTGATCTCTTCATGCCGCAAAGACTAGACCCAAGAGGAACGGTCTAAGGGATGCTGGCATTTACCACGTCAACTTTGGCTCCATTTTGACTCCATGTGCAAAGCTTGCCATAGGGCCTTAACAAGGCTCCCGCAGCATCATTTCAACTCTGATAACTCTCCTGTGGTTTGAGAAGAGAGCAAAGCATGGCACAAATCAATGTCTCCATGCAAAGCTCCTGTTCTGTTTCACGTTGGGCATGCTCAGCATGCCACCCTTCTCAAAGGAAGACTGTGCCAAGGACGCTCCACAACGTTTGGAAGGTGTCTTGGGTAAACGATCAGGCATTTCAGAGATGATTTCGTCCCACCTGGTCTAGGGAAGAGCCACAGCTCAAGGGCAAAGCATATGCTTTGCTTACAAATGGTCCCTGGAGTGGTCTAAAGCGCTGAGCCTCTTGGTCTTGCCGATCAGAAGGTTGGCAGTTCGAATCCGTGCAATGGGGTGAGCTCCCTTTGCTCTGTCCCAGCTCCTGCCAACCTAGCAGTTCGAAAGCACACCAGTGCAAGTAGATAAATAGGTACCACTGTGGTGGGAAGGTAAACAGCATTTCTGTTCACTCTGGTTTCCATCATGGTGTCCCGTTGCACCAGAAGCAGTTCAGTCATGCTGGCCACATGACCCAGAAAGCTGTCTGTGGACAAATGCCACCTCCCTCGGCCTGAAAGTGAAATGAGTGTTGCAACCCCTTGACTGGACTTAAATGTCCAGGAGTCCTTTAACTTTACCTTTTATCCTGGTGCAATCCCTGACATCTCCAGGTAGGGCTGTGAAAGACCCTATCTGAAACCCTGAAGAGCCAGCAACATTCAATGTGGGCAATGCCAAACTAGATGGGTCAGCAATTTGATTCACCTTATGGCAGCATCAGATGTTTGCCCATTTTAGGGTGGTTCTACTTGAGCCCGCTATGATGTGCCACCAGAATGATCCTCCTCGGAGCTATTTCTTCCACAAATGTTCCCAAAAGATAAAGAAGAAGAAGAAGAAGAAGAAGAAGAAGAAGAAGAAGAAGAAGAAGAAGAAGAAGAAGAGTAGTAGTAGTAGTAGTAGTAGTTTGGATTTGATATCCCGCCTTTCACTCCCTTTAAGGAGTCTCAAAGCGGCTAACATTCCCCTTTCTCTTCCTCCCCCACAACAAACACCCTGTGAGGTGAGTGGGGCTGAGAGACTTCAGAGAAGTGTGACTGGCCCAAGGTCACCCAGCAGCTGCATGTGGAGGAGCGGAGACGCGAACCCGGTTGCCCAGATTATGAGACTACCGCTCTTAACCATTACACCACACTGGCTGTCAGTAAAGGGCTGGCGTTCACTATGATCCAACTCTGAAATATTGAGTGGAGTTTTTTCACCCCCTCATAGCAATGGCCTAACCCACAGGGTTGTTTTTGACAATTTCAGTATAAGAGGCAGGATTCAAAGAGCTGTTTAAGCTCGTACAACAGATTTGAGCTAGACCAAATGTTTAACTAATGTTAAACCTTTTTGGTTTTACTTTGAACAACAGCAGCAGCACACAGAAACACAGCTGCTGCCCATACAGTAAACCGCTCTTGGAACTTTTCCCCTTTTGCTGTATGTTATTTAGGAGTCTGGGAGACGTCATTCCTAGAAAGAAGGAAGTAAGGAAGGAAAGAAGGAAGTCCCTAGTTCCGTGGTTATTTTAATCATGGCCAAGGATTATAAGCAATAAAAATACAATTAAAAAAAAATAGTACCAGCAAATCTTCTAAGGGGTGTGACTAACAGAGTGCTTCTAGGCATGTCTACTCAGAAGTAAGCCTGACTGCATTCAACATGGCTTAATCCCAGGCAAGGAGGTGTAGGATTGCAGCCTAAATATCTTTTCTGGCTAAGAAGTTAAGGTGATTGTGGGAAGAGGACAAGGTAGAAGACTTGAATACTGCACCCCCGATTGTGAAAACCATAGTACGAAAAGGGCATAATAATTACCAAGGTGACAATGTTTGGACCGGGAGGGAGGAGGGAGATGCGGAACAAAAAGGCAACAACCCAGAAACAACTTTCCGAAAAGAATTTGTGACAGAGAGTCAAAAAATAAACAGCAGTTGCCTTCACGGTTTTGCATAAGATATTTACAAACCAGAGCATATCAGTGTTTGCTTTATGCATTTCCACATCCTGCTCGGTTTAAAGCAGCAATTTTCTGCAAGGACAACAGAGGGAGGAGAAAAAAAACATGCTTTACACTGCTTATATTAATTACATTTTTCATTACCCGTCATGTTTTCTACAGGCTTGTGTATTATTACTGCGAAATGTAATGAAACAGAAGGGGGGGGGAGAAAGGGAGAGAGAGAGAGAATGGATTTCTGGGAAATTTTCCAATTCTTGAAATGCAATGTTAATTGAGAGCTATTTTTAGGTCAGCACAGATAGTGTGGGACCCGGTGCCATCCGTCACGGAATGGGCACTGTGCAGGCCAGAGAGCTTCTCTGCTTTGTTGGGTGACATGCTCCACCGGTGAGGGGAGAGAAAAGAAGAGGGAACAGGAGTCCCACAAAGCGATGCTCCTCTCTGGGATATGGTGCAGATTCATTTGATGGCTCTGTGCAAGTTTCTCAATGCAGACGGGAAGGGGGGGGGAGGGAAGGGTGCAGCGTTGGACCCAAGCCAAGGCCCAACAGGTTGGAACTGTGATAGTTCAGGGAGGAGTTGCCATGACAGGAGGAGGTCGAATTAAATGAAAGCAAGCAGCTCCCTTTGGTTTGGTGGCAAACTTCCAGCTTTGTGAGGGAGCGGCGGTTCGAAATCAACATGCAATCCGGAGCAATGGATTGGAAATGTGATCCCTCTTAATTTATATATCTCTCTCAAAAGGGCTGCCAAAAATCAATTATTTTAATTTGTATATAGCACAGGCATGTACTGATTCAAGTTTCTTTTGAAGTATGTTTTTAAACAGCCGGCACACAAAGCCACTCGCTCGCTCTCCCCAATGCAAGAAAGAAAGAGAGGGGGGAGAGAAAGAGAGTTTAAAACATTGAAAAGACCACAAGTTTTCGCAGTTTCTTTGATCCCGGCAAGAAGGCACACAGAGCCAGTTCAAGCAAATCTAGGAACCCCCTACCAAGTCATTCTACTGGAATCCCAAGAGTCAGCAAAGAGCGGTTGTCTCCTTCCCCTTATCCAAGCATTCTCTTGCGATGTTGTTTCAAGGCAGGCCAACACTTCAAGCTTCTGTGGCGCTCTTTGTTGTACCCAAAATCCCCACAGTCTCTACTAACGTGTGCTGGATGTACAAAGCACGAGTGTGTGTTCAGGAGTGTGTTAGGCGCGTCTGAGCTGTGTCAAAGGATCCTGCACACACACTCTTTATCACCCAAGGAGTATTGCTCAAGGATCGGGCCTAGTTCCAGCATCCTATCCTATCTTGTCAACCAACAGATATTTGGTGGGTCAGTCCGCCAATACAGTACGGTATATGCCTTCTGCCTGCCCTGGTTGTTGAGTCTAAGGGTCACTTAGAGCTTCTGCTGCCTCAGCTTTTATTGTATCATTTATTCTTGAAGACAACATGGCGACCGTAGATGCCTTCCTTCAGTGTCTTCAGTGACCCCTAACCTCGCACAAGGCTTCTGTAGTAGCCAATAGATGCTGACTACCAAAGGAGTCCAGAATAGATATGAACATGGGTGGCTGACCTATACTGAGTCAGACCATCTCACTAAGTACTGTCTACATTGATTGGCTTTCCCAGATTTCAGACAGGATTCTCTCCCAGCCAGTGGCATGCTGTCAGTGAACTAGGGGGACTAGGCTAGTCCCCTAAATGCTCCCCTGATGCTTCCTTTCCAAAGCCCGGGAAGCTTCTTCCTGGTTTGGAGAGGGAGGCACAATAATAATAATAATAATAATAATAAATTATTATTTATACCCTGCCCATCTGGCTGGGTTTCCCCAGCCACTCTGGGCAGCTCCCAACAGAATTAAAAGCACAATAAAACATCAAACATTAAAATCTTCCCAAACCAGGGCTGCCTTTAGATGTCTTCTGAAAGTCAGATAGTTGTTTATTTCCTTGACATCCGATGGGAGGGTGTTTCACAGGGTGGGTGCCACTACTGAAAAGGCACTCGGTGCATGATGCTCACAAGCACAATGTCCCCTCCTCCTCAATTCGCCCTCTCAAGGGCCCTAACTGTTCCCCTACGGAGAATTTCACCGCACGCCACTGCTCTCAACCTACCTAGAGATTGTGGTATGTGCTTGGTGGTGTATGGGCAGTGCCCATGATGGTGTCTCTGGTTTGCAAATGTGCCCATGGGCCCCGCAAAAGTTTGATAAACCCCGGTTGAAACCTTCTTTTGCCAAACTGCCATCAAAATTTCACTTGTAGACATATTATCTGATAATAATGTAAATATGTCAACAACTTGCAGAACATTCGCATATCAGGGGTTGCCTGACTACACCATGTTGGCTACCCTTGATTAAATGATGCTACAGTAGAACCTCTACTTATGGACGTAATCAGTTCCAGGGGTCCGTCTGTAAGTTGACCCGGGTCACTGGTAGAAGCGCCATTGTGTGCAGGCGCATTGGGCAGCAGCACACTTCTGCGCATGTGCAGACGGCAGAAGCCGCATCTGCATGTGCACAAATCATGGCAAACCCGGTATTTACTTCCGGGTTTGCCGCGGTTGCAACTTGGATCAGGCCCAAGTAGAGGCAGTTGTAAGTAGATGTTCTATTGTATTGTGTTAGAAATTTACATACGGTGGTATGTAATCCACCCTTCCGGAAGTCCGTTCTTAAACCAAAGCATTCTTAAACCAATGCGTGCTTTCCCATAGCAGCGGGAGACTCAGTTCACAAAAGGAACACACTCAACAGGAAGCAGAACATGTTCTGCTTCCAAGACAAGGTTCACAAACCAAAACACCTACTTCCAGGTTTGCAGCATTCTTAATCCAATTTGTTCATAAACTAAACTGTTCATAAACTAAGGTATCACTGTATTTACATCATTTTAGGTGATATGCCCACAAGGGAGTTTTGATGACAATGGGTTAGCTAAGTTTTACTCAGAGTAGATCCATTGAAATTAATGGACGTGGCTAAGATAGGTCAATTAATTTCATTGGGCTTACTCTGGCAACACTTAGCTGAGTACCACACCTTATTTCTTCTATACTCTGTGAAGCTTAACCTATTTTTCTTACTTTTATTCTGCCCTCCCCTGTACCACTTCCTTGTTTAGACTATAAAGCTAAGTTATAGAGAACAAATATTGAATATTTGGGTATATCACTCCTACAGTAATTACATATTGCTATTATTAACTCCTGTTATTAATTATATTACTTCTGCAGTAATCGTTATTATAATGATTTCAGTGGGGGAGATCTGAGCATAAGCTTAACTCACCAGATGAAATCAATGAAACTTTGACAGTGCAATCCTAGGCTTGTCAGCCCAGAAGTAAACCCCATGGAGTTCAGATAAGTATATATAGGATTGCAGCCTGAAGCACTTGACTTCAGATGGATCACGACTCCCCACACAGCAAACAAGCTTAAGTTACGTATAACAAGTGCAAAGGATTCAAAATCATACTGCTATTAATTGCTGGACTTCAACCTGTTCGAGAAATAATAATAATATCAGAATCTGAATCTTCGGTGTCAGACGAAAGATCACAAAACAGTACTGAGTTACTTCTATATTACTGAGTAGTAATATAGAATTGTGTGTGTGTGTGTGTGTGTGTAATATCAGCTTCATTGAAATAGAGATCTGGGTCACAAGATATCATTAGATGCTCGGAAATTGGTTAAATATACTTCAATAAACCACAAGCGTTAACCTTAAAGAAAATTTTTATTATGCAATGGTATCTCATACCCTCCAACATTTCTCCAATGAAAATAGGGGCATCCTAAGGAAAAGTGGGACATTCTGGGATCAAATCAGATACCAGGATGGTTTCTGTAAATCCAGGACTGTCCCTGGAAAATAGGGACACTTGGAGGGTCTGGTATCTAACCTCAGCAGGGCTCAATTTTATATACAGAACAACAAGCGTTGTATACTGGCATTGTCAAATGAATAACGCCGGGCTGGTCCAATATATACATATATATATATTCTGGTGCATGGTTATAAAAGAATTAGAAAACATCCAAGTCATGTAGCCAACTTTTATTTTTAAAAATCCATGGAATGCTTGCATCGCTTGGAATATTTAGTCCACCCTTGATTATCTTGGACATATCTTTATTTCTTGGCCTTTTTTTGCCTTGTGTAATCAAGGCTTCTACTGGCATGCAAGGACAGAAAGAAAGCAAAGCCTACAAATGCCCTCTGCAGGGGTGGATCAGCTGGAATACGCCTACACTAACGTTAGAGGTCAGGGAATCACCTGCACAATGCTTCTTATTCCTCCCAAGCAAAGAGCCTGATCAGCGTAGCTTTTACCTGACTATTCCTGTTAGATTAAAAAGAAGAACTACACTCTCAACCTCTCCGGTGCTTAGATAGCAGCGATAAATCATAAATATATGCTAACATGATTTCCTCTTATCTGACACAGTGAATTAAGACGGTTGAGCACAAACATTTATAGCGGGAATGACAAACGCTTCCTTTTAGGTATGCAGCATCAAAACCATTAAGTTTTATGGTAAAGAACATTTAAAGCTAACGCAAGCAATATACATCAGTGCATTAGTGCACTAAGATGTAGTTGCATGTGTGCACAAATACGCCGTGTGCACACAGGAAGACGCTGACCATACGAATTAAGAGAAAGCTCGACACTGTTTGAAAATGATTTGCCAGAAGGTCTGGCTCTGATGCAGTTCAGCATTATGAGAATCAGGCTCATCTCTGTTCACCCCGACCCCCAGGCTCACGCGGTCCTCTCCCTTGTTTCTCTCCCAGCACAGCCACAACCCTTTCACTGTTGCTGTTTAATTGTCCTTTGTTGCGTCATCCAATCCTGATGTCAATCTAATCTATGGTTAGTGCAAACCAGCCCCTTATAGAGGCTGGAGAGCCAGTGTGGTGTAGTGGTTAAGAGTGGTGGACTCGTAATCTGGTGAACCGGGTTTGCTTCCCGGCTCCTCCACATGCAGCTGCTGGGTGACCTTGGGCTAGTCACACTTCTCTGAAGTCTCTCAGCCTCACTCACCTCACAAAGTGTTTGTTGGGGAGGAAGGGAAAGGAGAATGTTAGCCGCTTTGAGACTCCTTCAGGTAGTGATAAAGCAGAATATCAAATCCAAACTCTTTTTCTTCTTTTTCTTGACGACTGCATTGGCCTATCGTTCTGCTGTTTTATTTTGTATTGGAAAATTAACGAGATGGAAGTGAAGGTTTCTGACCTCGTCACAGCCACTTCAGAGGAGCAGAAGGGAGAACTTCCTAGACCAGCTTCGTTTTTATAACATCAAATCATGGATTAGCAAAAGGATGGGGAGCCTTAGATGTTCTAAGTCAATGGTCAGAGATGATGGGAGTTGTAGCAACAGCTAGACAGCCACAGGTTTCCCTGCCCTGATTTAGTGTTACATCTAAACCAAACCAATGTCTATCAGTGTTGCCTGGTCAGTGAAAATTATATGTGAATTTCTACTTTTGACAGCCTTATTTATTTATTTATTTTTAAACTCCCTGGCTTGCATTGCTCTTTTTGTTCAGGCAGAATCATATGACAAACCACAGAAATAATAAGCAGCTTGAAGATTCCCTCTCAGAACGGGATCATGGAAATGAGATTTATTTGATTGGATCAATATTTGGGATTTCATGGAGGAGAAGGGATTCAAATGTGCCTTTGAAATTTTTACTTTAATGTGTTCATTTTCTTTTCAGTGGCATGCCAAACGTCCTAGGATTTAGAAACCTGACAGGTAATAGGGAGAATGTGTAGCCAGGAGTCTTCTTGGAAAATCCCACCCCAATTGATGGCCCTAACTTAAATCAACATAAAACATTTAGTGAAATATTTGGTCGAAAAATGCCCAGGGCATGGATTCTGAATTACTTTCCACCTTAGTCCTTTTAAGCTGCTGATGAAATTACTGGCAAGCAGTAATCAGTACTGTTTTTCTGTCCCAAGGTTAAAAACAGCAACTACAAAAGACCAAGGTGGGCCATTATGAGTTTTTCATGGTGCAATTTGTTGCACAAGTCTACGTGTATTTACCTGGAAGTAAATCTTTCTGTGGTCAGAAAGGATTGCAGCCTCAGTTACTGAGAGTCCGAAGATAGCATCATAATGAAAAACAGGTTTATAAAACTCAGGTGTGTATTTAGATAGATAGATAGATAGATAGATAGATAGATAGATAGATAGATATTAGTTTCGACAGAATCCTGAGTTCCAAGCAAACAGGACTGTGTGATCAGAAGGGAGTGTTCAAAGCATTGAGAATAGCCTTCACTTGGTTGAAACACAACCGGTACCCTCTAACAAGGGTGGGGAACCTCAGCTCCAAGCTTTTCTGTCTGGCCCTCAGGACTCTCCGAAGGTCGCACCATTTTTGGCTGCCCTCCATGGTCTCTCTCAAGCACTTTTGCCAGGCTAGAATGTGTCCTTGCTTCATCATCATCATCATCATGCTGGGATGACCGATTTAGCTAGGATGACCCCGGCAACTGTGGGCAGCTTCGAAGACATATAAAGACATAATAAAATGTCAAACATAAATAATAACAATCTGATCCAATACAAAAAAGTCACAATAGCTTTAAAATAAAAACTTGTATCCCTTAAAGCAATACTCAATAATCAATTAGTATCTAATACAGTGGTACCTCGGGTTACAGGCGCTTCAGGTTACAGACGCTTCAGGTTACAGACTCCACTAACCCAGAAATAGTACCTCAGGTTAAGAACTTTGTTTCAGGATGAGAACAGAAATCGTGGGGCAGCTGCAGGCGGCCCCATTAGCTAAAGTGGTACCTCAGGTTAAGAACAGTTCAGGTTGAGAACGGACCTCCAGAACGAATTAAGTTCTTAACCTGAGGTACCACTGTAGTAAACAGTAGAATTAAATGACAACAAATAATAATTAAACAATTTACACTTATCTGTTACAATAAAGAATAACTAAACTATAATCAGTCAAAATAAGGGCGAGTCCCAATGCCTAAAATACTACAAAACATACAACTCACATAAAAGGATCAAAGTGAGAAACGAGGATACACAACTTATAAAATCCCTGAACACCTCTTCTCTCTTCCCAGCTGCTTCGGCTGTTCCCTTGGTCACCTGGCTGGAGGATGGAGAGATGCAGAGCGGGAATTAGTGTAGAAACCTCGGACTTGGGTGTGGCTGGAATGTAGTGAACTGGAATGTGCTTCCTGGAATTTGGCTCACTGCAGAAAGGTCAGAGTCACATCTGTTGCTCTGCCTACTTTGACATCTGACTTGGCCTAGTTTGGCTCTGGTTCTACACACCATGGAGCTGCAGCCCCCGAAGAGTTGCCTGAGGAAATGCAGCCTGCAGTTTAAGAAAGGCTTCCCTACGCCTGTGTTACCGATATCTGCCAATAAATCCCATCCTCTTGGATCCAACCATTTGTTTCACTAATCACTAGTGTCGTATATTTCAATATTTGCCCTGCAAATATTGTTGGAAGCTCTTTTGACTTGTCTGGGAGAAAGCAGGCAGATTGGGAACAGGGACATAGTGATGGGAACCCTGCCCCAAACACTGCTGTACATACCGTAGTTTGTTGGTTAACTAACAGGCATTGCCTCCTCAGCTGTTTCCCCATTGGAAGCCCTGGCAAAGTCCCTTCCATGAACCTACTTCTATGAGCCAGCGTGATGTAGTGGTTAAGGGGGTAGACTCGTAATCTGGGGAACCGGATTCGCGTCTCCGCTCCTCCACACCCAGTTGCTGGGTGACCTTAGGCCAGTCACACTTCCCTGAAGTCTCTCAGCCTCACTCACCTCACACAGTGTTTGTTGTGGGGGAGGAAGGGAAAGGAGAACTCTTCTACATTAGTGCATGGTCCTCTGCCTTTCCTTGGTAGCAGAAATGGCTGGCTACCAGCTGCCAGGACACTGGGGAATTGAAAATGGTGGCTCAAAGCTGCCTCTCCCTCTCTCTCTCTCTCTCTCTCTCTCTCTCTCTCTCCTCTAATTGCAACCCCAGGCTGTTCCAGCTTTGACGAAGCCCTTGGGCAAAGCTACTCAATTGCAGAAGGACTCAAGGTTGGCTCAAGAATACCAGGATCTGATTACCAGCTTGTTCACATGACAAGATAGGAGCTTCCATCATGCATCAACTTGGCCCTGATCAACTGATGGGCTGTGGGAGTGTGCCTTGCCCCAAGTTCAAGGAAGGATTTCCATTAAACCTGAAATATACTCGGAGTCGAGAGTGGATTTCATGCTCTTTATTCAGCTCATAGTGGTGAGGAGTTCCCCCAGAATGTCTGCTTTATATACACTATTTACACAATGGGCCCCCACGTGATTGGCTAATTCTGGGATTCACCTGTAGGCCAATCAGGTTGCGGATTCACTTCCACCTGGAGCTGGATTGGGTGGCTCCTGTGGACCAGTCAGACTGCTGCATTCTGGACCCTATTGTTCTAGGACCAATCAGACTGCTGCCTTTTGGATCCTATTCAACTCAGTACATAACAAAAAAACAGAGAGAAACAACTGGTTCTGATCAGCTGTTGGGCAGTGGGAGAATGCCTTGCTCCAGGATCAGGAAGGAATTTGCATTGCAATCCCTGCTAAAATGGAGGGGAGGGAACCATCTTTAGCAGTGATTTCAATGCAAACCCCTTTGTGATCCCAGAGCCAGCCTTCAAAGAGGCTTGTCACCTGATGTCATTGTAGCAGCAGGTGATTGACAGGTGGGTGGTACCCGGCACCTGTCAAATCTGGCCCAGGAGGGGTTGGGCAGATACAGATTTGGCCCAGGGGGTGGTGAGAGAAGTGTGTTCTCACTTCTGCGCTAGAAGGCAGCACAGAGGCAGGACCTGGGAACTTCCTTTTTTATTTATATAGGTGATTGTTATGAGGACAAAGGAAAATGCAAAATATTGTGAAGCCTTCTGCAAATAAGTGTCATAAAATCTCCGCTCAGCATGAAACCCACAGGATAACCTCACTTTCCTCACTTCCCCCAAACGATAAGCCGAGCTCTGTAGAGGAAGGGTGTGAGAAAATGGAACAAATAAGACAATCATAAAAAACATTTTAAAAAAGCATAACAAGGACAATTATTCATAATAATAGGAAGCGCAATGATCTCGCTGGTTCTTTCAAACTGCCTTATTCTTTCTCAAGAATAGGCAGCTGCCTAGGCTCTCACACATGTGACCAGTGTAGCTTTGCAGTTTTGAGGTCACATCATTAATTACAAAAAATATGTGTCTGATTCTCCACTCCATTACTCTGGTTTTATGCCAGTTATCATTCCACTAAAAGTTCCGCAGCTACACCGACATAAAAGAGATTATAAATTATTCCCCCCCCCCAAAAAAAATGCAGCCCTGTTTCCCTCTTCCATGGAACTAGCATAATCTCCTCTCCCCATCCTGCACCACACTTTTTGAAATCCCAAAAGCATCAGAAAAAGGCCCTGGTGGTTTTTTTAAAAGCAAGCCGTCTTTTTCCAGTTTTATACAGAGTGCTGTAATGTTCACACCAATCCTTTGAAGCTACCCTGGACCACAGCTGATTTGGTGAAAACAGCACAGCAAAGGCACAACACAAAACATTAACTGAAAAGCCAGCTCTTTTCATTTGTTAATTGCCTGGCATGAATTGTTGTTGACACTGGTTTGTCCTCAGCTCTAAATATGTTAAAACCTCCTTTAAGAAAGAGGTTTCAAAGGATACAGTCATCACTGGGTATCTCATACATCCCTTGTGTTCAGAAGGAACCCACCCACCCAAGTCAGAGTTCCTTACTTTCTCAAGAAACTGGAATTTATTGCCCTGAACCCTCGGAGTGCTTCCTTAAAGAGTCCTTAATTTTAAAACCCTGCCCCTCTCGGATGCCAGAAGGGACCCAAAATGATTAACACGTTGCAGAGGGGAGGAAATATGGGGTGAGAGCAATTAGCCCAGAATGTAACAAATCTAAAAATAAATTGGCTTCATTTTTGTCTCCCTTGCACCAGTGTAGGCAGAGCAACATTAATTAGTGTAATAGGACAATAGGAATTAAATTGGCTTGGTCACCAGATTTTTGCCAGACGGCTCCGCTGCTGCCGGTATTGCTATCCAACTTCAAAGATTTGGAAAGATGTTGCTGTGAACACTGGAGAATAGAAACCTGTTTTTCATCAACCAGGCCGGCCTGACAAATTAAGTCTGTGGAGCCATTAGATTAAGATAAGAGCTTATCTCCTCGACTGACATTTATTCAGAGGTTTTTATACTGCTCAGCTAGTAATTAGAGTCGTTGAATTTTTAACACTGCTTTGTCCAGCCACTTGACAACTCAGAGTCCAAAAATATAGTGTTTGAGAGGGCGGTGTTCTTTTTTTCAAAAGAGAGAGAGAGAGAGAAATTAACCCAAGAATACAAAATAATTAGCCTGCAAAGGGTTTTTTTGTTTCCAGAAAAGAACCATGATGCTAAAGCATGCAGGAAGGTTTTAAGTGAGTCTGTCACGTAATCACTTGTATTCAAAATCTGGCAGCCCCCTTACATTAAGCCTTTAGGTAGGAAAGCTTAGGTATCTTTTCTCTCCAGGATCTATAATTTCTTTCAACCCATACATCTTGCAAATTCTAACATGTTACGAGGGCATAATCAAAACAGTGGCCCTAGTCATTAATGACTGCCTGCTGTTTTACTCGCCTAATTCGGTGTACAGGCTGTGATTTTTCCAGGGGACTTTCAAAAGGAATTTCGCTTCATACGGCTGATTTCACTGCAAAAGGTTTATTTTTCCTGCCCTAATTTTTTGTTATAATAGCAAACTGATTGCTCCACAATAGGCTGATATATTTGATTTGGATGCAGGGCTTTGAAGGCTGCTTGAGATTAGTAGATCTTACGGGTGTGTTTTAAGCAGCTCGTTTTGAGTAATTTGGAGATCAGAATTGGAATAATAAATTAGTAGTTAAATGGGTGATGTGTTATTTATGGAAATTTGGATGGCTTGTTATGACTGCATCCCGTTAACAGTCCCCAATATATTGTTTACACCCTTCACTCAACATGCTAAGTTTGCTATCTTTAACAACACCACCCTCCCAGGAAAAAAACAACACACACACACATACATACACAACATCTCAGAAATCATCTTGGAATAGAAAAATATGAGGCTCTTCTCCAACTAATCCATTTGCATGTTCACTCTTCCTCTTACTGAAAGGAAACAAGCCAGATTAGTAAACAGTGGGTCTGAGGTGTTGCATCTTCATGTTCGATAGTCTGTGTATCACAGTGATGCCTTATGAAACAAGTGCAACAGTTTATTTACCAAGGTGCAGATGCCATCTGCACTAGGCATGCAAAGCAGTATCAAACCACTTCAAACAACCGTGGTCTGCTCCCGCCAAAATAAATTCTGTGAGCCGTCGTTTGTTACACCTACTAAGAGTTGCTGGAAGACCCCTATTTCTCTCAAAGAGCTCCAGTTTCCCAGAGTTACTTGGGAAGAGAGTTTGTCTGTGATTCCACTCTGGGGATTGTAGGGAATAGGGGTCTCCCAACTACTCTTAGCAGCAAGCTAACAAGCTGCAATTCCCAGCATGCTCTGGAGGAAGTCGTGACTGTTCAAAGTGGCATGATAATGCTTTGAATGCATAGCACAGATGGCGCCATATTCATTACAACATGCCTATAACCACTAGGTAAGTTGGCCATCCGGGGGAAAGATCTCGACACACATCAACACTCCAGTCAGTTCGGTCTAGGGGATAGAGTGTCAGACTAGGGTCGAGGAGGCCCACATCCAAATCCCTATTCAACCATAAGAGCTCACTAACCACCTCGCAACGTTGTTGTGGTGGTGAAATGGGAGAGAAAGAGAACCATGTATACCACCCTCAGTTGCTTGGAAGAATTATTGGAGGATGGATGGTGGCTAACAGATTGAGGTTGAATCCTGACAAGACAGAAGTACTGTTTTGTGGGGACAGGGGGGAGGCAGGTGGTGGGGACTCCCTGGTCCTGAACTGTGCCCCTGAATGGGGTAACTGTGCCCCTGAAGGACCAGGTGCCCAGCCTGGGAGTCATTTTGGACTCACAGCTGTCTATGGAGGCGCAGGTTAATTCTGTGTCCAGGGCGGCTGTCTACCAGCTCCATCTGGTACACAGGCTGAGCCCCTACCTGCCCGCGGACTGTCTCACCAGAGTGGTGCATGCTCTAGTTATCTCCCACTTGGACTACTGCAATGCGCTCTACGTGGGGCTACCTTTGAAGGTGACCCGGAAACTGCAATTAATCCATAATATGGCAGCTAAACTGGTGACTGGGAGGGGCCGCCAGGATCACATAACACCGGTCCTGAGAGATCTGCATTGGCTCCCGGTACGTTTCCAAGCACAATTCAAAGTGTTGGTGCTGACCTTTAAAGCCCTAAATGGCCTCGGTCCTGTATACTGGAAGAAGCATCTCCACCCCCATCATTCAGCTCGGACACTGAGATCCAGTGCCGAGGGCCTTCTGGCGGTTCCCTCATTGCAAGACAGGGAACCAGGCAGAGGGCCTTCTCAGTAGTGGTGCCCGCCCTGTGGAACGCCCTCCCATAAGATGTCAAGGATTTTTAAAAGACATCTGAAGGCAGCCCTGTTTAGGGAAGTTTTTAATATTTAATGCTGCATTGTTTTTAACACTCGATTGGGATCCGCCTAGAGTGGTTTGGTAAACTCAGCCAGATGGGCGGGGTATAAATAATAAATTATTATATTTTTATCATAGGATGGGGGGGGGATATATGCTAGAACTTTAGGCCTCTGCAGTTAAAATGTATTAAAGGGTTTTGTTGCCGTAGTACAACAAATCTACTTTAAAAGAGAATCTTGCCCTTTGTGGTTTGGTAAGTGATGAGGAACTGCACTGAAAAGGGGGTGGATGGATGACTAATAGGAAGGTATATAAACATCCAGCAAAAAGAAAAAAGAAAGAAATCAGGATGAATGCTGGACAAATGCTCATTGCAGTGTAACATCCCCATGAGCAAATCCAGATGAAGGCTCGATAAAGACCAGATATGATCTAACCTCTGCATTAGCTTTGCGCAAGCAAATCAGGAATGCTCCATAAACAGGCCATCTGGAGGGGCTCTCAGTTTCACCTTCATTCCTTAAACAGTGTTATTGACAATTCAAGCCGTCCGAGTGATCTGTGTTGGTTAGATCAAAAGAAAACTCTTGCAACACAGCTCAGTTATTAGTACTTACAAAGCATTTTGCCTTCTAGTTTACAGAAGTCCTGAACTGCACACTGTAATGTTCCATAGTATGTGTTGCAAACTGGTATCTATAAGGCTTGCAGGGCCTCAGCTGCCAATTAAGATCAAAACTTTTTACAAGAAGTCAGCTGGTTACGAAAGCAGTTGTGGCTTTCTAAAGTTGGCTACATGTAAACTGTTGAATAGTTTAGATGTGAGAGGACATTTCAGTAAGGAACAAATTCAGGATTTGCAAACAGATTATGATTTTAGGAATGAGATCTGAATTAATTGGGACTTAATTATTTGAGTATATAGACCCTGATTTTGCTGGATGTCAAAGGCAAGAGGTAGAACCCAGATCTCATTCTGCCAAATTGTTGAATGTTCACAGTATGTGTCCAGCAAATTTCCTCTTCTGAGTGTTCCAAAAAGATTAGCGAGACTGTGGAATAAGCATTGAACTTCACAGCTGAAAAATATGATGGAGAATGCTAACACCAGATGAATGACTATTGATATCACAAGCCCATGCAATTATTTCCAGGTCCAACTGGCAATATAGAACTGTAATGTCCAAAGGAAAAATGTCTCCTTGGAAAGTTGCAGATTCTGTGATTACTTGATCTTCTAAAGCTATTCCCTTTCCCAAAAATATTTGGAAGTTTCTCTAGACATATGCGGAATTCCATGTTTGGCATTTCCAATGTCTTTTTCATTTTGAAACAAACAAATGAGGAGGGACTGGGATTGGGACCAAAGATCTTTTTGCATTTGCTTTTTCAGAGGGGCAATCTGGTTCGAAGTAGACTCTGATCTCCTGCAGCAAAGTTTTCTTGCCAACAGACAGAAATGATATTGGTTGCAGCCTTCCGCTCACTGCCCTGTGTCCACCGGCATTAACGAAGCCAAGTGCAGCGGCAGAACAAGCAGAATATTCTCTGCCTCCTTCTTGTTTATGTTTCGCCATTGATCCAGTGGGTTTCAGTATGGTTAAAGAAAACGATAAAAAGTC